>NC_141999.1:19826036-21026036 GCF_049901715.1 Pseudonaja textilis | reverse complement strand
CCTAATCATCTTTGTTGCTCTTCTCTGCAGTCTTTCTAGAGTCTCGACATCTTTTTAATACTGTGATGATGACCAAAACTGGATGCAGTATTCTAGGTGTGGCCTTATTTATAGAGTGGCGTTAATACCTCACACGATCAGTTATGTTAGCCTAATAAGTCATGCTGTTTGATTCTAAATTTATGATTATGCTTTAAAATAGCTTTCTGAAGCTTGAAAAAGTGCAGGAGGCCAAATTGGTTGGGGATTACAGGTCCAGAGGTAAGCACCAGATTTAGAATTTGGATACTGTGGTATAGACACATTCACACAAAAGCTGTCAAGGGAAACTAGCACAAATGGGCAACACCAGTCACGAGACACCTGTAGGTAGTCCTTGACTTGCAGCCACAATTAGGACCAGAATTTTAGTTGCTAAGCAAAGCGATTAATAAGTGAATTGTGCCTGATTTTATGACCCGTTTTGCCATGATCGTTAACGGAATCACTGCAATTCTTAAATGACTCACGGAGTTTGATAAGCAAATCTGGCTTCCCCGCACCTTAACTTTAGTTATCAGAGGCTGCCTTGGAAGATTGCAAATGGTGATCACCTAACCCTGGGACCTCTGAATATGAAATATTAATTTAATTTACATTCTTCTTTCATCAATTTGGGAACAACTGAATAGTGAGTTTGCAGCAGAATATAGGGTGCAATGGTGAGATTGCAACAGAATGGAGGGTGCATTCAAGGAAATGCACAATATTTCAGGGATATTATAATCATTCTGGTAAATGAATTAATATGCATGACTTTTCCAAAGGAAACAGGCTGAATATACAGTAGACAAAAGTTGGGTACAGATCAGTCACAGGTTAGTGGAGCCACCTAGTGGTCACTTTGACAACTAATTCAACATCAAAGGGAGCGCATTGTATATACAGTAGTTAGTGAAGGCAATGCAGTAAAAAAAATTTTTTTTACTGCATTTGGGGGGGAAACCCTCATGTCACCTTCCCCGAAGTACACCCAGTCTCTTTGTTACTGAACTTTTTGCAAGAACAATAACAGATTCTTAACAGATAATTAGAGTTGCAAGGGACCTTGTAGGTCATCTAGTCCAACCCCCCCCCCCGCCCAAGCGGGAGACTATACACCATTTCTGACAAATGGCAGTCCAATCTCTTCTTGAAAGTCTCAAGTGATGACTGCTCCCAACAACTTCCAAAGGCAACTTCTGTTCCATTGGTTGATTGTTCTCACTGTCAGAAAATTCCTCATTATTTCTAGGTTGAATCTCTCCTTGTTTAATTTCCACCTGTTATTCCTTGTCTGGCCTACAGGTGCTTTGGAGAATAGCTTGACCCCTTCCTCCTCCCTGTGGCTGCCCCTCAAATATTGGAAGACCTCTATCATGTCTCCCCTGGTCCTTCTCTTCCCTAGACTAGCCAAGCCCAGTTCCTGTAACCGTTCTTCATATGCCTTAGTCTCCAGTCCCCTATTCATCCTGGTTGCTCTTCTCTGTACTTTTTCTAGAGTCTCAATGTCTTTTAATATTTTATTTAGACAAATAAATAATATTTAGAAAAACTTTTTTAGTTCAATGCAGTTGGGTATTAACCATTAAGCAGACTAAGCATGTGCTGAGAGCACCAGGCCCAAAGGGGGCACCACAAAAACTTTTATGTAGCCTAAGCTTGGCTTCGTTTGTACAGTATATATAAAGGAGGCGTGCACCAAGATTTGACAGTGCTTAGGGCACCAGTGAGCCTTAATGCTTAATTGTAATGGTTCAATGCCAAGAGGGCTGCCCCTATTTCTTCTTTTATATATAAATTTTATGTCTGCATTCGTATTTGTGGAATGGTGTCTTACTTTGTATTAGGGGCTTGATGAAGTCTTATTATATATCAGCTGCTTTTGTTTCTATCCCAGGTTTGGTGAAAAGAAGGAAGGAAGGAAGGAAGGAAGGAAGGAAGGAAGGAAGGAAGGAAGGAAGGAAAGAAAGAAAGAAAGAAAGAAAGAAAGAAAGAAAGAAAGAAAGAAAGAAAGAAAGAAAGAAAGAAAGAAAGAAAGAAAGAGCTTTCTTAAACTAAAATTTACTTTCCAAAGCTCTTCATTAGGGAAATGAAGAAACGAGACAATTAAAATGCTAGGCTGTAATAGGAATTCCATCAAACAAAAGGATGTATTTAGCTCTGCTCTCCCCCACACCCTGCCCCAACCTTGGATAAATCTACATAATATGACAAACGTAACTGAAACAACATAGAGGAATGAACCCACATGCGATGTAGCACAATATGGCACAGTATTTGTATTTAATATCCACGTAACAAGATCATTTTTCCCCACACAACCCACTAGACCAAACAAAAGAACGGATTGTATTTTGAACTCAGCATATTGTGCAAATCCACCCCCTTTTTTTTTCTAGCCCCCCTAATAGTAAAACTTGGAACCCCATGTTCTCAATTACTTACCTAAGCAAAGCAGATGCCCCCATAATTTTATATCCAGGAGGTAATGCGAGGAAAAAATATCCTAGCACTGTTTCTTTGCATTCTTTCACTTGTCTTTTCAGTTCTGCAGAAAACAAATGAATGTAGGAATTGCAATGAAAAATGGCATAAGAAAAGATTTGTAATGGCTAAAATCTTGCATGAGGTAGCGGTATTATTTTTTTAATCTTGCTTTTCAACCAGACGGTTACATCATTATTATGACAGGTATTCTTGATTTATAAACCAAGGACTCAAATTGGCTTCTTCTTCTTCTTCTTCTTCTTCTTCTTCTTCTTCTTCTTCTTCTTCTTCTTCTTCTTCTTCTTCTTCTTCTTCCTCTTCCTCCTCTTCCTCTTCCTCTTCTTCTTTTTTTAGAGCAATGGAACCTTCTGGAAGTATTAATAGCCACCGATGCCTCCACCACCACCACCACAAAATGGCTGCCTGACTGAGGGGAAAAAAACCTGAACCCAAACAACCATTTCACAGACTGGCATAATCAGTGAAGCTAAAAAACTTGATAATTTGCCTATGAGTCTTGAAGAGAAAAGGCAGCCATCACGTCCCTAAACATGTTGCGGAATAACATTTCACTCCCCAAATTTCCATGGATGCTGCTTCATCCCTTTCCTTCATTTTTTTTTTTTTTGCACTATCCTCCTAGGATGCTGCTCTGTAGCTTATTTATTGATTCAATTTATATGCTGCTTCTTTTCCCCCCCGCCATACGCAATTCAGGGCAGCAAACGTACTTCCTCCTCCTCCTCCTCTTTTCCACACAACAACCTTGCGAGGCTGGTTGGGCTGAGGCAAGAATGAGCAGTCCAAAGTCACCCAGCGGCCTTCCATGCCTAAGGGAGGATTAGAACTCAGAGCCTCCTGGTTCTCCCCCCCCCGCCCCCCACACACACACCCAGACCACACCAGCCTGGCTTTCCCTGTCAGTCCTGTGAGGGAGGCTTGGCTCAGGATCAGACTCCACCATTATTTCTGGAATTGTTAATAGTTGTTGCTGGAGTGGGCAATTAATAGGCTTTGATAGAGATCCTCTCTCCCTCCTCTTATATTTCTTTATTCTTCCTTTTTATTGTGGCCAGCCACCTAGAGCATAGAGATAGGCAGCAAATAATTCAACAAATAAATTAATAATGAATACTGGAGGGAATCAAGGCAGGGCAATCTTAAGTCTTTTCCTCACGTTCTCTCCAGGAGAAGGGGATTATTTGCGTAACTTGGCTGTTGAGTTTTCTTCTCAATGGCCGTCTCTGTGTTGCTTTACTTCTCAGTGCTGCCTCCAAACCTTCCTCATGGCTGGCCGTCATGGGAGTTGTAGTCCAGTGGCACAGCCATGTGGTAGCCTGGCCTGTTTGTGCAGGGTGGGCTAAGAGAGGCATTATTTATTGCTCAGCATGGATAATGTGGGCAATTCACACTCACGTTTTTATTTTTATTCTGCCGTTATTGTTTTTATAAATAACTCAAGGTGGTAATGAAACCTAATACTCCTTCCTCCTCCCTATTGTCCCCACCAAAACAACCCTGTGAGGTGGGTTGGGCTGACAGAGATTAGCCCAGTCACCCAGTTGGCTTTCAGACCTAAGGCAGAACTAGAACTGACCATCTCTTGGCGATTGACCCAAGGTCACCCAGCAGTCATTTGTGTCCAAGGAAGGACTAGAACCTTTAGGCCAGCACCTTCACCACTACATTAAACTGACTCTGAATGTGGCGTTCACAAGGGTGGGAAACCTTTAAAGACAACAGTACCTTGACTCAGCCTGTGGTTTGCTTTGCTTAATCCTGCTTTAAGCAGGCCAGTCTGGGCTGGGTTCATAATTGCATTATTAAATTAAGGGAAGTCACGTGCCACAAACAACGAGTTGCACCATCCGAACAAAGCCACAGGTATGGCTTCCACTCTTGTTCAGAAACATTTTCCCATCAGGTTGGCCCCAATCCTTTTGGCCTTCCATAAGGCTGTGAAGATCTGGTTATGTGCCCAGGCCTAGGTTCAAGCTCCATTTAACATCTCCAGCAATAGTTTTACTTCGTGACTATTTATCTATTTATTTTGTATTGTTTTAAGGCTTTTGTTTTTACGACGATGTACATCACCCAGTCACTTGTTCAGATGGCAGCTATAGAAAGCAAATGAATACATCTGCAAAGGTTTGACGCTAAAATTGTATTCACCAATAACTCTGTGTGGCTTGAAGTGGGATTGGGAAGAGATTGTATTGTGTCAAGATGCTTCTGGACCACATCTCCAACGCTCACCATTTCTGATATTAATGTATTTCATTTCTTGAGGGAACAACCTAAAATCAAGGGGAGCACCTGCTAGTTTGGATCATGCCTTTCCATTCCTCAGGTTCCTATTAAAAAGACTTTTACTCCAGTTTTCACAGGAATGGTTTAGGCCCATCTTCTCTGACCAGAAAATATCCAGCAGCATATTTTAATATATTCTAAAGGCTAATCCGTCCTGGTGCTATTTTAGAACACCTGAAAAATTACAGGAATGTAGGTATGAAAGGCTGGGCTCTATGCCAGCAGGCCATCTTTGTTCTTGTTAGGAATTAAAGACAGTTGCAAATTATCTTCTTTATTAACATTGTCACTTGTAAATACAATACATTAAGAATTTTGTCCAAAAGTGGTTTTTGTTTGGGGTTCTTTTTGGTAAAAAAAATACAATTTTTAAATTACATATTTCCGCCTCTTCCGGCTGCAATTTAGCAGCTTCCTTAACCCAGAAAACAATCCAAATCTTTTCATCTTTTTAAAGTCTATTATTTATAGTATATACAAAGAACCACAGAATTGAAAAGTGTCATTAGAAAAGTGACTCAAGCTTCCACCCTTATGATCAACCCTTGCAACGTGGGACTGGGTTGTATTTTTTTCATAAAAGGGAAGAAATCTACCCAGCACCATCTTTAAGAACATAAAGTTTTTCTTCCAAGAAAAAGAGTAGTTAAAGTAATCTACTCTGCTGCCATCTTTTGACCAAGTGTACCTGCTACTTTGCAAAATTACTCTCTAGTGTTGCAAGAGCACACACAAAAATGACACGTACAGGTTGCAAGCATGAGATACACAAGTCAGGCTGAAAGAGTGTCAAGGTCCTTCAATGCTTCATTAAGCAGATAAATCATCTTCACAAAGATTTTCCTTTTGGCTCCAAATGAGAGGAATCCAGGCTGAATTATTGCCTTTGTTCGTATTCTGCTACATCAAGATCATTCTTGGCTTGTTCTTTCAATGCTTCTGTGGCATAATTGATTCCTGGGAACCCCGTCATTGCCAAGATCCAGCCCTGTCGCATGACGGAATGATTATTTTCTAAAGTTTTTTTTTCCCCTGAAGTCTATATCCAAACAATAATCAAGTAATAAAAATGAAGTACCCTGTAAAAAAAAAAGAGAAAGCAGAAAGTTAAAGCAGAGGTCTAACTTGATACTTAGCTCGTTTGCAAGCAGTATTCACTGTATCTCTTCGGGAGAGTGTCTATATCTCAAGATATCTCTAGGATCTAGTTATGCTGTTGCCTTTTTTTCTAGTGCCATTTATTTTTATCTTGTGCTACAGGTAGCTCTCGACTTATGAATATAATTGGGAGCAGAGGCAGTCATTAAATGAGTTGTGCCCAATTTCATTATCTTTTTTGTTAAGCGAATCATGCAGTCATTAAGCAAATCCAGCTCCCCCTATTGACTTGGAAGAAGCCCCCTGGGAAGGTCACAAATAACGACATGACCTCAGATTCAACTGCTGTAAATACATACTAGTTGCCAAGTGCTCAAATATGTATCATGTGACCATGGGGGTGCTGTGATGGTCATAAGTGGAAGGATCAGTTGCAAGTCACTATTTCAGTGCCATTGTTACTTTGAACAGTTGCTAAATAAATAATTGTCTAAGTCAAAGGCCACCTGTATATATTCTAAACAGAAATGCTTCCATAAATTATTTATTGGGTACTAGGCAGGAAATAATTGCCTACATATTCAGCAGCATATCATGAGGCTACCTTGTTCTAGGAAACAGAAGCCTGTAATATCAAAACAAAAACCACATCACATCACAGTTCTGTATATTTAAAAAAAACAGCTTCATTTATTAATTAGGCTCTTTGCAGATCAAGGCCACCTCAAATTCTCCAAAGCACCAAGTATTTCTGTTGCCCTTCTTATTTGTAGAGCTGATTCAAAGGAGTAAAGTTTCTGAAAGTTTGCTCCTTTGGGACTTCTGAAAAATGAGAGCTCCTTAGTAATTCCAACATACTGCCACTGGCTAATTTGGAAGGAACATACCTATGTCACCTAGCTGTTGCCGTTACCACACCTGGGGACTAACATTTTCCAGTAACAAACGTCGACCCTCCTCATAATCATCCTCATCCACGTTGACTAGCAGCCGAATAGCTTCCTGGCCCACAGCTTCTTTGAGAGAGTCTGTGATGAAGACGCCTTTCAATGCCTCAAGCAGAGAGCCATTCATATAGTCACTCCAAAAGGCATCCAGGTAAGACAGCTCTGAGAACTTGATGTCACAGATGATTGAGCCCAAGTCACGGGATTTCAGGATAGTGTTTGACTGCCCAAACACATCAAACTGACGCTCCAAATGGTTCTGCTTATTGGATATCACATTCTGACGCAAGACGGGCTCATGTTGACAATATTCTGCCCGAACACGAAGCCGGATGTCTGAGAGGAACACACGGAAGAGAGAGAGAAAAACAGAAGGAGGGGAAGAAAGAAAAAGAGGGCCATTAGAGCTGTCGGGTCACAAACAGAGCAAGAAGACAAACACACAGTCATGCAGCAGTATTCTAGGGTCAGGCTTTCAATAGTCCTGAGTATAAAGACCAACCAAGCTGAAGCTCAAGCCCAATCAGGATTCCCCCAAAATTCAGGGACCTGAAGGAGTCAGGCTCAGCAAGGGGCATTTCCACTAATTTTTAGGTGTTCCTCTGGCACAAAGTTAGAGCTGAACTTCATTTATACTTCTGTTAGCCTCCATATCCAGCCTGTAACACCTCCCTATTTCAGATTAAATATGAATACACATCCAGCCTCAATTCCTACCCAGAGGAGCAAAAGGACAAATCCCTTAGTGTAGCATACCCTCCACCATTACCATCTATGCCTGCTGTCAGACATCAGCATAGCTCCTAATATGATGGAAATAGTTTTCAGTCAATGGACGTTAACTTATACGTCTCAAACAACTTGAATTAATGGAATGTAAGGCGAGATCAACCGGATCTATTGGCTGGATTTGAAAAGAGCCTGAACTAAAACGAGGGACCTATTCTGCACAAAGCCTTGTTGTTTATATTCTGAACATACTGACATGCTGCTAGACAGGTTTACTACTGTGGTGCAGATACCTCACTAATTACCAACGTTCAGCTCTAACTATGGAAGCAAAAGAACAGGTCTGTTTTGTTCAATCACCCCCAATGTTATCATCAGCATTGTAGCTGAACGTGTTAGAAGGTTCAAAAGGGAGGGATAAATGGAACGAATACAGAGTAAGATACGTTTAAGAAAAATGAGGCAGGTGGTGCATTACATACGCTTAACAAGGCCGTCAGCTTTAATTTCTCTGTGTCTTGTGGTCATCACCTGTAGAAGCATTAACTCAAAGTGCAGTCACAGCCCTTTTCCAGTAACTTTGCACGGCCTGGAGCCCAAACCCACCCAGACCACCAAGCTACAAGAAGCTTTTCAGTAGCTGAGAGCCCTCAAGCAGCATGACCTTCAGAATCCTCCCACCCCCACCCCCGATGGGCAACAGCAAAGCTGTGCCACAAACTGCATTTAACAGTGGCCCATAGCATTGATTGGTTTTTAATTCAATGGCAGACAGCCAGTACGCAGCAAAATTTAAACACATGTTTAAAGACCTGCATGAGCTTCTACTGGAAACATTTCCTTTCCGCCCACATTTATGATCACTGTACCAGAAGGTTGCTAGTCCATACACTCCACACCCGCTCGCCTTGATAAGGCAGCACGTTAAAGGACTTAGCTACTGGGCCACTGGAAACCATTTTGGGGTTCCAAATACAGGCTCCCACCCGACTGCTGACTAGATACATTAAAGTTGACAATCTCCCCTTGCACTGTACATAGCTTAAAATACAGACATTTTGCATCCATGATTTGGCACATGATTTCTAATATCAACAATGTTCTGGAGTACTTCATGAGGCAGCTGTCAGAGTTGGCGTTAACATACTGGCAATCCTTGAATCACAGTTACATTGCACTTGAACGGATTTAGCCGCTTTCTTTCCTCCCCAGGACACGATGAGAATTAAGACTGTATGAAAGAATCCCAGCTTTTATTTCCAAACAGGCAGGAGGAAGCATATCAAATTACAGGCTCTGGCTATGTGGGAAAGGTCTTCTGCATAAATGACTCCTAGACTGAGGGAATTAGTTCAACCATTTTCCACAGCCAGCAGTAATGCAAGCTCTGAACAGCTGCGCTGAATTAAACACTGAACTCATGGGCAAAAACACCAGCTGAGGCAGCACAAACACTACCACACTCACCCACCCACCCACATCAATTCCAGGCCCCGGTCCCAGTGAAATAATCCCACTGCGGTTATTATGTAGAAGACAAACATGAAAAACTTGTTTCTGAGCCAGATACTGCACACAGGCTTCTGCCAAGGTCTTTTCCCAAGTTTGAGTCACAGTAGCAAGAATGAAGGAAAAGCCTTCAGGTCCATTATCACTCAAGTAGGATGGTTTCAGAGAAGGAGGCCTGTCACCTCAGTATCCATGCAACCCCATTAGTGTATGTTCAACACTATTCAAAGATTACAAACTAGTATCAGGTGACCCAACCAGAAACAGAGAACTTTAAACTCTCAGTTTCTGAGACATGTTGGGATCTATAGATCATCCTGAATCAGATATCATCTTTATTTATTTATAATAAATTAATAATAATCTATATATTATGCCGCCCACTACCCAAAACAAAAATTAAATATTTACAGGCCAACAAAAACCATTACAGACAATGAAACCACAGAAAAAGGCCTCCATTGCGCTGAAGGCCACAAGTCCCAAAGTCCAAGGCTGTGTCCCTCACAGCTTGTATAAGAGTGCTGCAGGGTCCAGTTGCAGGTTCGCTTCTAACATAGAAGAAGCGCTGAAGAGGCAGGTGAAATAATCAAGTGGGACACACTTAGTTTTTGCTTTTAAACTTGTTTGGGTATTTTTACCAGTGTCTGGTACTTGGCCCGCTTGCCTGGGCCAATACTTATGCTTTTCCAGGGATGGATTTCAACTGTGGACCGAGAGAAACATGGTTCAAGACTTTTAGCACATGGTAACATTAAGAAATCATTCTGAGATCATATTGTAAAAGAACACAAAAAATGGCGTAAAGAACCTAAGCTAACTTCTGACATGGACTGCTGCAGATACCAGACTTAATAGAGAAATTTCTCTACAACGTCATAAACAGGTAATCCTCAACTTGCAACCACAAATGGGGGCCAGAATTTCTGTTGCTTGGTAAAGTGGCTGTTAAAGTGAGTCGTGCCCAGTTTTACAACTTCTTTGCCATGGTTGTTAAAAATGAATAACTGAACTTATTAAAAGAATCATGCGGTGATTAAACAAACCCAGCATTTCTCCACTGGCCTTGTTTATTGGAAGCGGCTCAGAAGGTTGCAACAGGTGATTGTGTGATCCTGGGATGCTGCAACCTTCATAAATATATGCTAGTTGACAAGTGCCTGAATTCTGATCACTTGACCATGGTGACGCAGTGCAGGGATTGATTTTAAGTCACTTTTTTCAGTGCTGTTGTAACTTCAAAAAGTCACTAAGCAAATGATTGTAAGTTGAGAATTACCTGTAGTTTTATTATTATTACTGAGAACCAAGTGACACACAAATCATCTTTCTTATTATATTTACTGGAACCGGGAAATGCTAACTAGTGACAACAATGAACAATTTCAGGAATATCAACAATTATGAATGCATATACCAATAATAAATGTCGACTAACCAGAAGGAACTGCCCAAGCAAACTGATGTGAAGAATTAAAGGGCATTTCTACTCCAATCAAAGGGATTTTAAAAAAAGGAGCCCCTAAGAATCCCATAGCAGTTATAATGATCTGATATCTGCAGTAGTAATTATATGCAAAATTAAGCTCAGTTGATAGGGAGGCCTTCAATGGACTGACATATCAAAGAATGGCAACTCCCAAAGAGCAAATCCCTCACAGCTATACTATCCCAGCCTGTTTCCATCACATTAGGGGTGGGCAACTATAGCAACTATGCCCTATGGACTTCAACTCCCAGAATTCCTAAGCCGGCATGGCTGACTCAGGAAGTCTGGAAGCACAGAATTCTGGAAGAATTCTGGAACCACGGGTCATAAAATCACCATAGTTGTTGACCCTTGCATCAGGCCCTGCTAGAGGTTTGGGGCACAAGGCCCTCACAGTGCTGGTCTGGAGTAGCTCTAACCAGTATCATAAACCCAGGAGCTGACAGTGCAGCCCTGTCCCCTATGGGCATTCAAAACAGTCAAACATGTCTTTATGAAGTGGCTGTCTGAGAGGCTGGCATGCAGGGTGGGCAACCTTTTTTTTTTTTTCTCTAGAAATAGTAACTCAGCAGATATCATAAAATACAAATTTGCTTTTCACAAAGAACTGGTGGAAATTCGGGTGCATGGATTCATTTACCTTTGCGAGACCATTCTGTGAGGAGAGTGCACAAGTGAGACAGAGTCTCTTTATCATCAACTTTTGCTTAGTAACCTGGAATTTAAATGGTGGATTGAGAAAGAATTGGCAGAAATCAAGCAGCAACAAAAAAATGTTCATTCGGGAGTTTGCATGGATTTTTCTTCATTACGGTATTGCTCTTTCAAACTGAGATAGCCTACAGTACTATAGCATACCAGAACGGGTTTAGTTTTGCAACTCAAAAAGGTAATAAAATAGCAGAGCTCATTTCAGAAGCAGCTGCCTATGAATCTTAAATTCTGCCCCAGTGAAGCAAGGTGATGTTACAAAGAATACAGGCAACAGTCTAGGTGTTGAATGGAGCTTACAATTTGATCCTTGCACCTACCCGGCAGTAGCCTTAGCTGCACCTTGAAGTTGCAGTTTTGAGACTCATTGTATTATTTTTGAACATTCTTCGTTAGAACCCATGGCCTGTAAATTGGTCAGATGGTAAGTGTTTTTGTGCATTCGTTTTTGTTTCATTTGCATTGCGCTGACACAAACACAAGAGCACAAGAGACTTCTGCAGGGATCATCTGCCAGCTCTGGGTACCCATTGGCTGAATGAGGGTGCTACAAACCAGGCAGGTGGAACACACTTCCAGATAAGGAAACTGTAAACACATTATGTGGTTTGTCATAGACAAAGGTCCACCTGCAGATTTCACAGTTTTCTTATGCAGAGTCCTCAACTAGTAAGAAAGACATATAGTGTCTGAGACAACTTTACATTATTCAAAGGAGATAAAATATGCTGGTCTTAGAGACAGGCACTTACGCAGAGCTGGAAACCAAGACAGAAATCTGACAGTTAATTCACCTGTGTGATTTTAGTTTACAATTTAGATATGTACTGCTGATTTCAGCAAAGTATAATTCAGCAGATTACTACTACCAACCAAGGCAGGAGGATAAACTCCTTCGAAAATCAAAAGAAACCAGGCAGCACCAATTCAATAATAGCTCAAATCAAGTGTTGGCCTCTGATAAAAGGATTGGCAAGTCATTCCAAAGAATACAACAGCTAATTTACTTAGCAAACATATTCAATGTTGTCTCCAATCAAATTAGTATGGCCGTATTACTCATGAGTTTTATTACTACCATCCCGCAGAGAATGACCTTGTGGTATGTATGAACACCTTGCAGGAATGATTATTTTCCTGATGACTTAGTAGGAAAACAAAACTAGCTTCAAAGGAAACTTGGTTTACCCTCCAGTTTTTGTTATTTATCTAAATGTAAAAAAGGCCTTTTAAATCTTCCTATTCTGAGCCCAGAAGTTTTTCATTTGGAATTAATGCTTTCACCAGAATCTGATGCATTTTTTCATCTGAAGTTATTAAACAAAAGTGGAACTAACCAGATTATCTTGCATTTCTCCAGCTCAACACAGATATCATCAGAGTCATTAAGATACTCTCTTCAAGACCAGCATATGAAACACTTCAGTGTACTGAAATAAGTCTCCCCAAAGCTGATGTTATGGATAACCAAGTTGGAAGGCATTCATAAAATTTGTTATGCAAGATGCCCAAGAAATTATGTATGAAGCTGGGGTATATGTATTTTGAGCATAAATTTGTTTTGATGGTAGTGAAAAAATAGTTATCTATTACTAGATTACACAGGAAACTGAAGACAAATTCCATGAAGTGGACTGGAGACTTACCACCCTCTCTCAAGGAGGGGCCAAAAACTCCTATTCTCATTTAGTAGAACCAAGTTTAATATCAAGTTTAAATTGCACTTAATATTGTAAGCCAAACCTCAGGCTACCTACACGAGACAGCCTCTGTAATGCAGCTACTGCATCTCTTTTTCCTCCCCCAACCAACTCTACTCCCTTGCGATTCTAGTCAAAGAAAAAGAAATTGAACAAACGACCCTTAATTGAAACCAAGAGGTTGCTAATGTGTTTTAGAGTGGTTTCATGGGTTTTCAAAATGAAAAAAAGAAATAAAAAATCCAGATCAAATGCATCCCAAGAACACAGCGCATGCCAGGCAGACACCTACCACAAGTCACTTTGGTGGGAGCTGGAACCTCCTGCTTTGGAGCAGAAGCTGCTTTAGCTCCCCGCCGTCTACAAACTGTAGCCTTAGACCGACCTCTGCTTACTCGCTTCCGTTTGCTTGAATTGGAGCCTAGAGAAAGAGAGGGGAGGGGGGACGATACAGGTTTTTACTGGTGCTCCCCATGAGCCTAGTAACAGAAGAGAATCTCTTTAGTTTACGGTTGAATTGTGAGATCCCTGGCGCTCTCCAGGCTTGGTTGTTTGCTTGCAGATGTTTAATTACTGACTAGGTAACATCAGTGCTAGCAAGCGTGGGGCTTGCTAAAAATAAATCTCGTATTACACAAACCTGCCATTCTACATCCATGATTCATGAATTTCAAACACCAGATAGTAATTAGTTATAATTTATCTGAAAAAATGTTAGTTTAGAATGGATCTTTTATTAGGCACAGGATTATACTGCTTAGTATTAATATCTTGATTTTTATAAAAGTTTAGCATCTGTAATAAACAGTTAAAAGACAAATCAGAACATAGAATATTATTCTCTTTTCAAATGGCACCATTCACATACCTGTCTCCCACTGATCATGGCGAGGCTCTGAAGAGGCTGAATTCAGACAGTTGTCCACTTGTTGGTCTGCTGACAGAACAGATGGTCCATAGGTGTATCTTTCAGGAGAAACTAGAATCAAAAAAAGTTTTGAAAGTTAGGCAGTACTTCAACTGGAAGAGTTCTGTAAGGAAACACCACCAGTCGGTCAAATCAGCTTGGATTCCAGTTCTGCTGTTCTTATAATCACAATATTCAAAAGAGTAATATATGCAAAGAATTATTCAGTGCCTGAAATTGTCATAACCATTTGCCCCCTTTAACATTTATCTTACAATAAGCAAAACTGCTACAGGATAGGTGGAAATGACCTAGGATTAAATATCCACTAAGAAAAGAAACTTTGTGAGATTCAGTCAACAATAAAATGTTACATTTTTTCTACTGCTCCAATCCAGTACCTGTACGCTGCCTTTTCAGGGTAACATATGGCAATAGATCATGCCTTGTTAGCACCCTCAGAAGCTGTAAAAGCTGTACAAAGTTGGTTTCATCACATCTGCCTCTCCTCTCCAACTCCAGGAGCAGTTGGACACCATTCTTTGGCTGCCATTTCTCTGCAACTGCCTCAAGGTTGCCATCCTTCCTCCCCAAATTACACTGGCACTGATTTTTCCTCTTCCATTTTTCTAATGCTGGTGAGGTAAGCTCAGAGCCACCTTCTTCTGCTGCTGCCACGGTCCAAAGGGCAGGATCCAATGGATGAGTCCAGGGCTGTGTCTCATCCAGAAGGAAGGAGAGCACTTCCACATCATTCTCTGTGAGCTGAGAACCAATGACTTCAAACATCTGATGCAGGGAAACCATCCCATAATATTCAAGGCATTCTTCTTCTTCCCAAATGTGGGCAAAAAGTTGCCTTCTCATGTCAGCCATGTAAAAACGTGAATCCTAGGAAGCTTTAAAGACTACAAACTAGGACTGAATGGATACGCTGTATTCTGAAAACAGATGGAAAAAGAAGAGACTTTTGCCAAGTTGAATTAAGAAAATACAAAAACTGATCTGAAGTCTTGAAGGAAGATCCTTTCAGATTCCCAGTTTCACCACTCAAGAATCTGTAAATGAGAAATGGGAGTTATTGGATCAGATCAAGCCTTCCATTGTTGCCTCAATTAAGACAATAAATATACAGCTCTACATCATTAATGCTACATGCCTATGGTGTGTGTGTGTGTACACTTGCATGCACGTGCCTGAGTCAAGCGTTGACTCCTGGTGACTATTTGGACAAGACTTTTCGGTTTTCTTGATCACCTTTGTTTTCTCCAGAAGTGGCTTGCCATTAACTCCTTCCTTAAGATAGAGTGAGTGACTAACACCATTCATTTAGCGTATGGCAAATACGTGGACTTATAGTAATTCAAATGTTCGTGTCCAGTCCACCCAGCCATTCAAGGACAAGGGTGGACTATGTTGAAAAAAAAATCAGTCACCCAGCTGTCTTGTTGCCTTCACCAGGCAAGACAAGAACTGCATAGTCTCACCACTTCTATCCTGGTGCCTTTAGCCGCCATAAACTGGTTTCTAACAAGGCCAAGTGGTAAGGAAGGGGAAAGAAAGAAAGAAAGAAAGAAAGAAAGAAAGAAAGAAAGAAAGAAAGAGAGAGAGAGAGAGAGAGAGAGAGAGAAAGAAAGAAAGAAAGAAAGAAAGAGAGAGAGAGAGAGAGAGGGCCAGAGAGCACCATTCCGATTCCCCCAGTAAAAGCCAGCGACGACCCCTTTCTCGAACCGTCCCTTTGGACAAGGCAAAATGCTGTTTCATGGCCGACCAGACGGACGCCTTTCCAACAGCCTGCAAGGCACGGACACACCGCGCGAGGGCAGCCGCGGGCCTTCCCTGCCCCTCCCCCTCCCCCTCCTCCCCCCCCCCCGCCGCTCGTCACAAGGAGCAGCACAACCATCCGAGGTGTGGACGAACCCAGCTCGGCGCAGCTCCGCCCGCCCCCAGCAGCCCGAAACTCCGCCCCTGCAGGGACAGAGAGCCCCGCCCACAAGAGGGGAGGGGCGGCGGCCGTCTTCCCGTCGGAACAACCGTCTGAAGCCCCTCCCCCACGGCTCGTTTCACCTGTTTTTGACGTCCCCTCCCCACTTCCTCGACCCAGACAAGCCTCCCCTCCCCACCGCTGTTTCCCCCCTCACGTCGCCCCTTCCCGTGTTTTGTCATTTCGCTCCTCTCCATTTCTTTCTTTTATTCCTCGCGAAGCCTTCTGCCCTCCCCACCGTCGTTGTTTTTCTGACAGCGGGCCACCCCCTCAAACGCCTCTCCCTCAAATACACCTCACAACTACCGCCTCCTCCCTTCCTGCCTTCTTTTATCGGTGCCCCCGACTCCCTCCTCTTAAAATCCCAGGTGTCATTCGCCACCTTTTTTCCTGAGCGCCCCTACGAAATAAATTAGCCCCCCCTCACCGGATCTCCCGTCGCCACAGCCGTCACCGCCGCCGTTTCAATCTTTCTGGCACCTTCGACTCATCTGCGCCTGCGCCCCCCCACCCCAAAACGGGTAGGCACCTGACCGCGCATGCGCTCCAAGCCTGTTTGTCTTGTCTCGCCCCAAGGCGAAGAGGCGGCCTCTCCCGCGCATGCGCCGAGACCGTCCCTGGCAGGTCTAAGCTATGTCGGTCCCTGTGTCGTGTTCTCCCGTTCACGTGGCCGCTCGCTACTGTCCCCGTGACTCGCGTGCGGGGTGGGGTTAGTCGTTCAATAACAACTGGCACGCTGCCGCCTTCACCCCCTATATTGGAGTCGACTGAAACCAGTTACTGACCTGAGGCGAAAAAGGCGACACTGCTGTCTTTATGCTTTAACGGCGACGCAGTGTTTACGTAAAGTGGTATCAAGGAAACGGCGCTGATTACGTAATCAGCGTCCTCGAGAGTATATGCGGAGGCGGTCTTTACGCCTAGACACAAAAGAGCGGGGGTGGGGGGAGGAAAACGAAGCGCAGGTCTTCATCCTCGTGACGGGGCGGGCTAAAGAGCGGCCAGGCCCGCCCATCTCCCCTCAAGCTGCGGTGCTGATTGGCCAGGGCTTTTCATGCTTCCCTCTCGCTGCTCTCCTGAAGGAGGGGCTGGAATGTCACGAAAATCCTCCGCGGCGGCCCGCCTCTCTAGTATCGAGGTCTCTGATTGGCTCCCTCGGGGTTGTGGGGAGGCAATGAGAGGGCGCGGTGCAGCCTAGGCCGACCGGGGCCTGCGTGACGAGGGAGCGGCGAAAGAGAGAGGGAGAGACTCGGCTAACGCCGGCTGGGAGCCGCGGCGGTGGGTTCGGCCCATGGGCCGGGTGAGTGCGGCGCCCTTTACCACGGTCGGAGCCGTCCCCTCGCCAGGGACCGCCTTTGCCTTCCGAGCCACCGCTTCCCTCCGCCCGGCGAGTCCTTCTGTCCAGCCTGCGCCCCTGTCAGGCTCTCTCCCCACCCCCCAGGCTGGGTTCACCTTTGACCTGCGGTGCTGCATGTCCCCCGCCCCCGCCGATGTTGCTACAAACCAACATCAAACAATGGCTTAGCTCCAATCAGTCCTGGCTAGAACGGAAGGAGCTGGTTTGGGAGAAGGAAGCCCAAGAGGGAAGCGTCTTTGGGCCATGGAAGTGCTGAAAGTGGCCTTCTCTGCTCCTCGTTTCCTTGGTGGTTCTTTCTCTGCAAAGAGCTCAGGGGGGGTGATACTTGGCCCCCTTCCTCCTCCTCCTCCTCCCAGCCAGCAGAGGGGATTTCAGTGTAGCATCTTCATCAGTGGACTTGCTTTTACACAAAATAACTTTTTAAATCTGCCTTAGGTTCCTTTTCTTCAAGGATAGCGTTTTCTAGCAAGTCCTGTTCATTTTCTTAGGTTGAAAATGCCATTCCTTTGTGGGTCAATGTGTTCTTCCTGCCATTGGTTTTGTGCACTTTTTTTTTTTTGGCAACCTTGCTTTCATTAAGGTTTCTTTCTCTCTCTCTCTCTCTCTACAATCTGTCCTTCCTCTCGTCCTTCCCCTCAGGTGTTATCACAATGGCAGAGGAGTTGGCTCCCTCCGTGTTTTTCCAGCATCAGTATATGTGTTCGGAGTGCGGACTTCTCTACAACACTTTGGAGGCGGTGCTGCTCCACCACCAGAGCCATTTAGGGGAGTCCTGTGAGGTTGCAGCCGCTGCCACAGTTGCCAAAGCGGAATCCCAACAAGACAGCCGGTATCAGTGCCTGGAATGTGGGTGTGTCTTGTGCTCACCTGATGAACTGTTAGCGCACCAGGAAGTGCATCCCAGGGAAGTACCAACCCGCCCTTCATCTCTCCCAGCCACCACTGGACAGATCCGCTACCAATGCAATGAATGTCATGAACTTTTTCCTTCTACGAGCCTCTGGCTAGCTCACCGCCGGACACACCAGAAACAGGAGGCAAACTCTTCTCCATCAAATTTACCACCTTCTCAGCCACCTCCTTCCCCTCTTCCCCAAATACCCAATCCTCAGCCTCCCCAGATCTCTTGCCCCCCAACCTTGCAGGAACTACATCCGTTATCGTCGCCGCCGCCTGTTCCCCCCATGCACCCTTATGAATGCTCAGAATGTTCCTGCCTTTTCTTAACGCCGGAGGAGCTGCTGGAGCACCAGGGCGAACATTTTACTGAGATCGAGAAAGAGAGCGGGGAGCCAGTTGAGGTGGCCACACAAGAGGCATCCAGCCCCCACATGTCCCCAGGGCCAGGCTCTGAGGAAACGACACCAGCGCCTCCCCCTGCTCAGGTTTTCTGTTGCACCAAGTGCAAGCAGGCCTTCGGTACAATGTCGGCGCTGCAAAAACACCAACAGGAGCATGTGGAGAGCAGCGAGGAATTCCTGTGTGGGGAATGCCAGCGTGGCTTCACCACAGCCAAGCGGTTATTGGCTCACCAGCGGGTGCACGTGGACGGCACATACGAGTGTCCAAATTGCAACAAGATCTTCAAAAAGGCAGCCTCTCTTGAGCAGCACATGCGCATCCATAAAGGCGAGGCCCTCTACCTCTGTGTGGACTGTGGGCTCGGCTTCTCCACCGAGATGACCTTAATCATGCACCGGAAAAACCACACGGCCAATCCCTTGCACCGCTGTCACTGTGGCAAGACTTTTAGCAACATGACCAAGTTCCTTTACCATCGACGCACACACGCTGGCAAGAGTGGGATCCCAGCCGCTCGGGGGGCCGGAGGAGACCCTGCCTCTGGGCAGCCTACTGAGCAAGTGCCCAGTGAGGAGGAAGCACTTGTGAATGGTTCTGCCCCTTCCTCCCTTTCCCCAGGGAACTCAGCCGAGGTCTCCAGTGGTGGGTTCCTGTGTCCTCAGTGTGGAAAGGCGTTCTCTACCCATATTCGGATGGTGCGGCATAAGCGAGTCGTCCACGTGTTGGAGCGCAAGCACAAATGCCCCACCTGCGGCAAAAAGTTCAAGAAGCTGGTGCATGTGCGGAATCACCTGCGGACGCACACGGGGGAGAGGCCCTTCCAGTGCTCCGAATGTGGCAAGACGTTTGTTTCCCAGGCTAACTTGGCCCGGCACCATGTAACCCACACCGGAGAACGGCCTTACCAGTGCCAGGTCTGCGACAAGCGCTTCACTCAGTCCTCTAACCTTCGCCAGCATCGCCTTTTGCACGTGGCTCCTAACGGAGACGGGCCCCACTCGTGTGACGAGTGCGGGGCTGCGTTTCTCCGAGCCCGCCAGCTAGCCTTGCATCGAACGGTACACACAGGGTGCTTGCCTTTCCCTTGTCCGGAGTGCGACAAATCCTTTTCACGCCATCATCTCCTTGAACTGCACCGGCTTAGCCACTCTGGGCACGAGCCTCACCGCTGCCCAGACTGTGGCGCTCTTTTCGTGGCGGCCTCCAAGCTGCAGGAGCACCGCTGCACCAAGCAAATCGAGCAGGGGAGCCTCCAGCAGTCATACCTCTGCACGTCTTGTGGCAAATACTTGGGCTCATTGGCCAAGCTGACGTTGCATCAGCTGGTCCATTCGGGGCAGCGTCCATACAACTGTCCCCTCTGCGGGAAAGCCTTCACCACCCCTAGCGGGCTGAGCCGACATCAACAGCGCCATGCTGGCCTGCGCCCTCACAAGTGCCCTACCTGCAACAAGACATTTGTGGCAGCCTCGGGGCTGCAGCTGCACCAGCGCACGCACACGGGCGAGCGTCCGTTCCTCTGCCCAGATTGCGGCAAAGCTTTCCGGCAGGCCACCCATCTTCGTGAACACCGACGCCTGCACACCGGGGAGCGCCCCTACCGCTGTCCAGATTGTGGCAAGGCCTTTGTGCAGTCCATGCACCTGGCGGAGCACAGGCGGATCCACACTGGGGAGCGCCCTCACCCTTGTCCCCTCTGCGCCAAGACTTTCAAGACCGTCTCGAACTTGCGGAGCCACCGCAAAACGCACACAGCGCTGGCTGACGGCCAGGATGCTCTGCAGTCTTCCGAATCTCTTGTAACTTCCGGCCAGTCCACCCAAACCATTATGTGCACCAAGTTTGGAGAGACAATTGCTATCATTGAGAGTGCAGAGCCTCTCCCCATGATGGAGACCATAGAGATCTATCTAGAGATGTAAATTTCCCAGGAATGTAGAAGCTGTGCCAGGGGAGGGGAATTTCCCATCTTTTTCCGTATTTAAAGTTACAAAGACGTGCGAGGGCCGTGTCCACCCTTTTGCCTTGGTGCAGAGGTTTTAATTATCTTTTAACTCTTCTGTATTCAAAGGCTTAACATGCCAGTGGGAAACAGAGAGCACCGTCTCTTTGTGCATTCTTCAGCAGGCTTCTCATAGCACCAAAAGTTGCTCATCAGCCGTTTTAGTTTCATATGGAGGCCTAAGCTACAATTTATGGACCTCATTTTGAGAATTTCTCTGGGCAGTTCCTTTTTTGTCTTGGGGGTGTGTGCTGTGGGTTGGAGTTGAGCCAGTTACCTTGACCAGAGTCAGGTGTTTATTGTAAATTAAAAGAGATGTGTTATATTCCAGTTACGGTCTCCCATTTCATTATCTGAGATTCTAAGGAATGGCTCGAACCAGTATCCAGGACAGGCTGTCCTACAGCTTGACTTTGAATTATGTCCTTGCTTTGGTGGGGAGGGAGATGTTATTGGCTATTGTCACACAAAGTTGTAATTTTATAATAGAATAACACTGCTACATCTTAAGGCAAAAGAAGGGGATACTTTTGTGCTTTGATAGTTTGACAGAGTTTTATTATGCCTGCAGTCCTAGAAAAACAAGCCATGTTTTAATTAAAACTGCCCCATCTGAGTAACAAGTACAGGATTTCTGCTTTAATAGGTAACTCCTAGCTGAAAGCCAGTTCCATTTTTTTTTTAAATTGGAAAAGCTCTGTGCCGTCTTTAATGATTGGCATATGACGACTGATGAACACTCACGTTTTAAAACTCAAGAAATTTTTATGACAATTTTCCAGACCAAAATATTTTAGCATAATGGGAAAAGGAAATAATGATTTCAATGGGTAGTCCATCTCCCTGGGTAGTTTTTGTTTTACAATGTTGTATTTGCTGCGTTTGGACGTTACATTAACATGACCGATGTAACCCAATCCGAGTTCACCCAGTGTTACTAGATTTTAACTATGTTGGCTGGCTTCACAAAAAACATGGAAGTATTTGCGGAATCTGGAATTGTTAGCAAACAGGCATGTTAACATGTGAGGATATTGCCTTTTTTTACAATATAAAACTCAAAGACAATCTTAACTACCAAAGCAGATGGAAACAGTAGGGTAAATAGGTAAAAGCTGACACTGTTCAGTGAAAAGATTCCAGTGTAACAACTAACCATGGAATTGTGCCACTTGGTTGGGGCCATAATGGATATGTTAATTGTGCACACCTAGCTACAATCCAGTGGACAAGTTCTCAGCTAATGTTAAAGGCTATTTTTTTTAAATTGGGGTGTAGTTCAATAGCAAGCATGACAGCTGACATGGCTAAGGCAGACTGCAAGTCCCCCACTCATATACATTGAATGAAGTAGAGCTATGTAATCCAATCTAAAATGCCAGAAGCATTCTTTTGTGAACCTGAATTCTGTATAGGACAAAGGTCTTCAAACTTGGCAAGTTTAAGATTTGTGGACTTCAACTTCCAGAATTCAACTCCAGAATGACTGGAGGAGGAATTCTGGGAGTTGAAGTCCACAAGTCTTAAAGCTGTCAAGTTTGAAGATCCCGGTATTGGAGAATTTATGACATTTCAAGTATTAACACACGGAACATGAGGCTGGGGCCTAAAGTAGATACATAGCTCTAGTTCCCCATATCTACTGCAAAAGAGTCAACCACAAATGCTTGGGGTGGCAAAAACATTGATCCCAACATTAAGGAGCCAATTTAAAAGAAAAAAGAAAAAACTTGAACATTCAGATTTAAATAGAGAAACTAGGATGGTACACAACTGAACCAATTCCACCCTCACTGAGATCTGTACAGATAGTCCTCAACTTACAACCACAATTGAGCCCAACATTTATGTTGCTAAGCGAGACATTTGTTAAGTGAGTTTTGCCCCATTTTACAATTTCTCACGCTACATTTGTTAAATGAACCACTGCAGTTGTAAAATTAACACAGCTGTTAAGTGAATCTGGTTTCCCCCATTAAATTGCTTGTCAGAAGGTCCCAAAAAGCAATCATGTGACCTCAGGACACTGCACCCATCATAAGTGTGAGTTGTCAAGCATCCAAATGTAAATCCCTTGACCATGGGGATGCTACATTGGTCGTAAGTGTGAAAAACGGTCATGAATCACTTTTTTCAGTGCCGTAACTTTGCACAGTCACTAAATGAACTGTTGTAAGTCAAGGACTACCTGTGTTTGGCAACAAACACCTCAACAGTGACTCCCCCCCCCCCATTTTCTGGGACTTTCTTGCTATTGTTTATCTCATTCGATTCTCTCCCCATTAATAAGGAGCTTCATGACAGTCCTTCCGTTCATGCCAATAATTTATTGAACCGGATGTCTGTACACAGCCAAAAAAAAACCTAAGAAAGAAACTAACACACAATGTTGGAAAGGAAGGAAGGGAAGGAAGGAAGGGAGGAAGGAAGGCAGTGATGAGGATAAATATGAGGGTGAGGGAAATTATCCACAGGCTGCACCCTGGCTCCCTGGGGGAACCATGAATCCTAGATGATTTGAAAAAGGGAAAGGGAAACTGGGTTTGGAGGGAGGGGGGGCTTCAATCATTGCAACATTTCATTAAGAAAAAAATTAAATCTATTTACAGGGAAAATGGAAAAAGGAAGCCATTTTAAGGGATTTAGATGAGGAAAATATGTATTTACAGCAGGAAGGGAACAGGCGTTAAATTAAAACTTGCCTTCTTCAATTCCCTTTTGAGAACCCTACGTTCCCCCGGAGAGATCCACAAAACTGATTTTGCAGCACCGAGGAGGAAAAACGGCTACAGGGAGCAGACGCAACGGAATTCAGAGCAAGCTGCTGCTAGTTCCCCGCTCGCTCTTAATACCAGCTTGTTCCAGACACACGACGCGCAAACACACAACGCGCACCCACCCACCGGATTCCCCCGCCCCCCCCCCCCTGCGAGAAATCCCAGTGCTACTTCTGATGGGATCGCGGGGGGGACGGGACGGGACCGAGGAATGGTTGGCCATGCCCCCCTCACAATCCAAGGCAAGGGGGAGAGGGGTATCTTGTTCCCGAGAAGAGATTGCGGGCGGAGGCACGGCACGCAAGGGAGCTAGAGGAGGGAGGATTTGGGGGGGTTGCCAGGAGAGGTGGGGGGGGGAGGAAGGGCAATTCCCCGCTGGAATGGGACAAAACCGAATGTTACTGGGCTATAAAACAGACCCGCTTAAAAATACAGCATCCGGGTTTTCATAGGCAGACAACGTCTCGGGACGAAGGGGCGACCTGGAGAAGGAACCATGAACAGCGTGAAGGGGCTAGACAGTTTGGAAAGCATGAATGACATGAGACTGGAAATAAAACCATATTTTTTTTTCCTCCCCAGAGGATGTTAAAAACAAAAGCAACTTAATAAAACTCAAAATCAGGACAGACTTGGGGTTAGCCAGAGGGAGGAGAGGGAGAGGAAGAAAAGGAAGATGGGCAGCTTAGCTCTCCGGTCCTTCCCCGCCCCGTCTCCGGAGGCGCCAACCTGAACCGCTTCTGACAGAGAAGGGAGCCTCAAGCCGTGGGATTTCTCTGTTCTCCCCTCCCCTCCCCGAGCCAAGGCATTAGAGGACAACCTTTGAGGGAATTTCCCCCCACCTCCCCCCCATCCAAGTGGCCATCCCATCCCCAATTGGCCTCCCCCCTCCACCTGGTCCCCGGGCCAAGATTGCTTTCCCCCACCATTCACAGTTCAGAGAAGTCCATGTGGGTGGCCTGGGGGTAGGGGGTAGTGGAGGGGACCTGCCCCCCGGGCCCAGCGACCCCTCAGGACGTATTGGCAATGGGTCCTGCGCCGTCTCCTGGTGTGACCTGGCTCCTGTCAGTGTTCATTCTTCCCTCACCTAAGAGAGAGAGAGAGAAAGACAGGAAACACTCAGTGTGAAGCCATGTTGGGACCTTCCTTTTCCAAATGAGCTGAGTTCTTAGTCTTGCTTGGTTGACCTTAAGGAGCCCTGGAAGCGCAGGGGTTAAGCTGCAATACTGCAGGCCAACACTGCCCACAGCCCGGAGTTCGATCCGGACGGGGTTCAAGGTTGACTCAGCCTTCCACCTTCCCAAGTTCGTAAAATAAGAGGACCCGGATTGTTGGGGGCAATAGGCTGACATTGTAAACTGCCCAGAGAGGGATATAAAGCATTGTGGAGCACTATATAAGTCTAGCAATAACACTTTAAGACTTATATACCGCTTCACGGTGCTTTACAGCCCTAAGCCATTTGCAGAGTCAGCATATGGCCCTTAATAATCTGAGTCCTCATTTTACTGACCTCAGAAGGATGGGAGGCGGAGTCAGAACTGAGCCGGTCAGGATCAAACACCTGGCACCAGAACGCAGACTTAGCCTGCAGTACTGCATTCTAACCACTGCAACCCACCCCCCCCAGTCTTTTAAGCGTCATTGCTGTTGCACCCCCATACACCAATAAGCTCCTCGTGCGGCAGTTCCTCCTCAGAATTCAAGCAAAGCGCCACAAATGAGAAAGCACTCACTGTGCGAGGTTCCAGAGCCAGAGACAGACCCGACTGAGCTCGCCTGGGACCGGATGTGTGGTGGAATGAGATTGGAATTCAGCCCTGGCTGGATGGAGAGCTCTGCAAAGGAAGAAGAAAGAAAGAAAGAGGGTGAGTCATCCCCCTAACTCACGTAGGGAGGATTCCCTCGTTTCTGCAGGCTCCTCAACATGCCTGAGGAGAGCGGTTCACCTGCAAAAGCTGAGAGCTCCACCCAACGTTTATCTTTTACGTGAAGGCCATGCCACCGAGCAGGGGGGGGAAAAGACCCAACTTTGCAAAAATAAAAAATAAAATAGAAAAAGAAAAAAGAATTGAAACTCAAGCTCTTCACCAGTGGTGCTTTAAAAAGGGCTATTAATCCCGCAACACGGCAAACCTTCAGTTCCCAATTAATTATTCCACGACCATGCAAAACAGAACATGGTTTTAAGATCATTCGCAGTGCAATCTTAACCGTTCAAAAGATGGTATCTGCAGCGTTGGGGGCCGGCCTGACGCGCAAGGCTGCAGGCCACATGATACCATCAAGGGACACTTTTCTCCTGTTAAAACTGTTACACGTACAACAGCATCAACTTTGCCAACTGGGCTGAACCGAAAGGAGCTACGCTGGTTTTTTAAAAAAAGAGCATTTCAGGCTGCCGTAATTGATTCCCTTCCCAGTTCTACTTCACTGAGGCTGAAACTCTTCCTGTGACACCACCTCTGACCTTTTGCAGAGGGAAACCAAACCAGAGTAAGTCAATCATTTATTCATTCAAATACAGGGAATAGGAAGCGGCAGAAGGTAGAACTGGGGTGGGTGGTGGAATAAAATATAAAGCCACGATATAAGTGAGAGACAGTTTAGTCTAGTGCAGGGGTGTCCAACCTTGGCAACTTTAAGACTTGTGGACTGTAGATCGGAGGGTAGGGACAAATGATCAAAATAATGAGGTTATCTCATTTAAATTCTCAAAGATACTTGCCCAGCTACTACTCAAAGTATCTGCTCTGATGCAACATGGGCAATCAATTCAGGTAATCTTAAGATAGATAGGTTGAGTAAGGCTAACGCTTTCCAGATATGCTGAGCTAATTCTCCAAACAATAAGGAAATTGGTATCATCAAACTGAGAAATGTTCTTTAAAAATCACAAGTCATTGCATTATCCATAATAAAAGTAGATAGATGTGTACCATATTATTCTTTGTTTGCTGTATCACAATTAGAGGATGACCTTAGTATTAAGGAGACATTTATAGCTAGGTTTTGCTTTAAGACAGGGGTCCCCAAACTTGACAACTTTAAGACTTGTGGACTTCAACTCCAGATGGACTTCAACGCTAGATGGCTGAGGAATTCTGGGAGTTGAAGTCCACAAGTCTTAAAGTTGCCAAGGTTGGACACCCCTGGTCTAGTGAATAAGGCACCAGGCTAGAAAGTGGGAGACAGTGAGTTCTAGTTCTGGCTCAGCCATGAAAGCCAGCTGGGTGATCTTGGGCCTATCACCAGGAGACAGGGAGTTCTAGTCCTGCCACTGTGTGTATGAAAGCCAACTGGATGACTTTGGGCCGATCTCCAGGAGACAGGGACTTGAAAACCAGCTAAATGATTCTGGGGCAATAGCTCTATTTTTCTCTCAGCCCAATTCACCTCACAAGGTTTTTGTTGTGGGGAAAATAGGAGGAGGAAGTTCTACAGGTTCACCGCTTTGAGTTATTTGCAAAAAAGCGGGATATAAATATAAATAAATCAGGCGTTGGGTGAAAGGCAACTCCCAATACAATATTCAGCAGCAGTGGATTTAATGCCTGGCTCAATCGAGGCACATCCAAAATTATTCACTCTGCGTTTCCCATAACAAGCATTGGTGTTTCCTTAAGATAAGATTGTTAAAAAAACAGATATATTAAATAATAGTTATAAGAAAATGTGATTACTGTTACATTGGTAAGAAAAGTATTAAATATAATTGTAAGCACAAGATATATGTACCCAGTCGACACACGGTTGAAATGAAATGGAATTATTGTAAAATTAAAAATTAAAAAAAACAAAACAACCACCCAAGTATTGGTATTTCCTTGAATTGTTCAGCATTTGATTGAGCGGGAGGGGGTGTCAGCACTGCTTCCCTGATTTTTTTTCCCCCTTCAGCATTTGGGTGGACTATTGTACCTTGATTTCCCTTGAATTTATTTATTTTTTAACCCAAAAAACAAACAAACCAACCCTTCCCGGTTGTGTCCAACGGATTAGATGCCAGTCACTTACTTACCCACAGGGCTGAAGTTGAAGAGTGGGGGCAAGTCACGGCCGTTGGGCAACCGAGCGTTGGGCTCACGCAGCTCGTCAAAGAAGCTGTTGGCACAGGCCTCCAGCGGGGAGAGGCGAGTGGCTGGGGTGTACTCAAGCAGGCGACTGCACAGCGAGATGGCCTCCAGCGGCGTGCGAGGCTTGAACACCTGCGGTGGGGAAGAGCAGGAGACAGGGTCACGCCCAAGCCAGATGCTCCCTGCCTCTTAAAAGTCTCCCTCACCATCCTAAGCCCAACATTGCTGAGTTCTCCGGGAATCAGAGTTAATCCAATGGAGGCGGTCCATGCTGGAGAGGGCTGGCGGAGTGATGTAGAAGAGCAGCCCCCATAATTCTTTGGGTACCAGGGACCCCTTCCACAGGGGAAGGGAAATTCCGCAGACTGGGGTGGAGATGTGGTTTTGCATGCTACCTAGATCTCGCACGTGTGCAGATGAAGCTTCACTTGCTTGCACGGCCAGAATTCTGCACCCCAATGGGCCACAGTCTGGGAGTTGGGGACCCTCGATATAGAAGATTCCACCACTGTACAATTTAAATTCTGGCCTTATTGTGGACATAGGTTGATGCCTATATTTGCGGTATTTAACTTGACACAAGGGCAGCTTGCAGAATTCTACTTTCCAAGTTGAAGAGATTATTTTATTATTATTATTATTTTAATGCCAGGTGCATATAACCTTGCTATGCCAGGACCCCTCAAGTGTGTCCTTTTCAGTGTTATTTCAGAACTATAACTATCCTGGACGACAGCACGAAGTCAGCCCCTCGTGTTTCATCCTCTCCACAATCTCCCTGCATGCACACACACCCTTACCTTTATCCATGGATGTGCTTTGATCTGGGGGAACTTAAACTCTGTGTAGTTGGGGTTCATCTCTCGTATCTGTTCTCGCGTCGGTGTTCCCAACACCTGCAGAAGGGAAGGGAAGGGAAGGGAAGGGAAGAACAATCAAACCACAGCAACTCCTGACGGTACTTCGACAATAAGACAAAAAGCCCGGTCACTTGGCCCATTAGGCTGACTCTCCGATTCCACTTTACAGCATATTTGCAGGATGGAAAATAGGCTGCAGCATTCTCGCCAGAGGGCAGATGGGAAAAAAATAAATACAGTTAAAAGGTTACCTTGATGATCTCCACTAGCTGATCCACTCCACTGTCCCCAGGGAAGATGGGCTGCCCCAGGAGCAGCTCGGCCAACACACAGCCGGCAGACCAGATATCTATGAGGGAAGCAGAAACGGGGTGCCCTCAGCTCCAGGCGGAGAGAAGCAGTGCTCCACTGCTTGCTATAAAGAGCTGCAGTGCTTCCACTTGGTTCCTGGAAACACCCTCCTCGCTCGCTGGTTTTCTGGCCAGACAAAAGATCTCAGCTTCAAAACTGAGCATCTCCAAGCAGACTGCAACACACAGTTATAAGGGCCAGAGAAAACGCTTGTCAATCAACACAGAAATACTAAGACAGCGACAGGAATCCATATGCTGGCTAGAAAGATCAGGGAGGGAGAGCGGAGTGGCCGAATGGCCACTTCCCCTTCTCACCTGACAATTACAATAGTCCTTGAGGTCCAACTGCAATTGGGGCAGTTGGGAACTTCCGTTACTAAGTGATGGGGTCATTAAACGAGTCACACCCAATGTTATGTTTTCCCACAGTTTAAGTGAATTTGGTGCCCCTCACCCCATTAGTTGGGAAGCCATGGGAAGATCTCAAACGGTGATCACAGACCCCAGCCTGCTGCAAAAAAATGCCAGGTGCTGAATATCTGAATTCTGACAATGTGACCACAGGGATAACTGCACCGTCATAACTTTGCACAGTTGCTAAATGAATGGTCGTAAATCAAGGACTATCTATGTAGGTCTTGGTTCCTATGAGGTAGTCACAGATAGAGCTATACCATAATGCAACCCATTTCCAGGCTGACTGCAACTCCCGGAATTCCCCCCTCCAGGTGTGGAAATGCATTTCTGGAAGTTGTAACGCAAAGGTCTTCAACCTTGGCAAGTTGAAGACTTGTGGACTTCAACTCCCAGAATTCCTGAGCTAACATGACTGGAGGAGGAATTCTGGGAGTTGAAGTCCACAAGTCTTAAAGCTGTCAATCTGTCTGTCTGTCTAATCCAAGGGTCTTCAACCTTGGCAGTTGAAGATTTGGACTTCAACTCCCAGAATTCCTGAGCTAACATGACTGGAGGAGGAATTCTGGGAGTTGAAGTCCACAAGTCTTAAAGCTATCAAGTTGGAAGACCCCTGCTGTAACTGCACACCTGGAGGTTTTGGGGAAAGTCAGCACAAAACTTTTCAGGCCATCATCCTTTTTTGCAATTCACACACAAGACTTTGCTTCCGGAAGCAACCGACATCTACAGAAGGAAATTCACTTGGTCTGAGCAGCAAAAACCTATAAGGTGCCTCCATGGGCGGCCAGGTCATTCTCACCTATGTTTGAGGTGTAATCGGTGGCCCCAAAGATGAGCTCAGGTGCACGGTAATAGCGAGAACAGATGTAGGAAACATTGGGTTCGCCTCGCACCAGCTGCTTTGCACTGAAAAACAAAACAAAACAGGGAAGCGTAGGTGGGGATATCCAGAGAACTAGAATATTATTGAAATGAGGGCATAGATGCATACATGGAAGCTCCCACCCCTGTATGACCCCCATCCCTGAGACCTTCAACATTTGTTAGCTGTATTTATTATCTAACAACAAGTGAAAATGATTCAATGCACAGTTTAAGAATAATAATATAAATTGCAATAAATCTACTGTAAAGTTCTATCTAAATACAATCAACATAAGGATAGGTTATTCCCCAGTTTTTGCCCTCGGCCCACCACTCAAAAGCCACGGAGAGATTTCAGCTCACAAAAGGATACCTGCTCCTCTGTTTCACAGAGCAACAGTCGGGAGGGACTTTAAAGGTCTTCTAGTCCAGCCACCTGCTAAAGCAGGAGACAAATCTCTTCTTAAAAACCTCCAGTGTTAAGAGCATCCACAACCTCTGGAGGCAAGCAGTTCCACTGATTAATGGTTCTCACTGTCAGGAAATCTCTCCTTGGTTCTAAGTTGCTTCTCTCTCCTGGATTAGTTTCCATCTATTGCTTCTTGTCCTGCCTTCTGGTGCTTTAGAGAAGAGGCTGACCTCTTCTGCTTTGTGGCAGCCCCTCAGATATTGGAACACTGCTCTCATATCACCCCTAGTCCTTCTTTTGATTAAAAATTCATTTAAAAAATTCATTAAAATAAGGGCTTACAGCCCCAGATTTGCAGCAGGAAGATGAGGGTCCAAATCCTGCTTTATCCTGAAGCTCAGACCGGTTGCTCTCTCTCACACAACTTCCTCACAGAGCTGTGGGAAGGGAAAAATGGCAGCAAAGGGGGGAAAAAAATCCAACTATGCTGTCCCAAATATCTTGGAGAAAGGCTAAGATCTGTAACATTTATTTACAGGATGTAGCTCATAAATTCCTTCTGGGGAAGCTTTGCAAAGATGAACGATAAAACCGTGCCAGCAAACAAAAAAAGAAAATTTAACAGCTACACAGAAACAAGGTCACAGAATGACCAACACTCTGAACACCAGGCCGGGGGGTGGGGGGGGGGGGAGGAGAGAGAAGAAAGGGTCAGTCAAGACCGCTGACCAACCATGTGCAGTAGCTCTGAAAGAATAATTGTGCTAGAAAGGGAAGCCTTTTTGAGGCAGCTAGGCGCAATGCAAAAGTTACCAGAAAGGCACGGGCCACGGAGAATTGCATGTAAGGCAAAGAGTGCATAAATCTCTTGGGAAAGATTTCAACTTCCTATGAACAAGGTTACTCTGATGATTGTATTTTAGGATTATCATCATGATTTAACATTTGTTGCTTGTATGTACACGGAGAACAAATCCCTTGTGTGTTTTCCATCACACTCGGCCAATAAAGAATTCTGTTGTGTTCTACTCTGCTTGTGGCTATGGAGCCACCAGGCCTGTAAACAAACCCCACTTCCACTTCCTCTGGTTAGTGGTTTACGTTGCCTGCTTCTCTCACCTGCCGAAGTCGCAAAGCTTCAGTACTGCTGTATCGGGATCCACCAACAGATTCTGAGGTTTGATGTCTCGATGACACACGCCTTGAGAATGGATGTAAGCGAGGCTGCGGAACAACTGATACATGTATACCTGTGAATGGAGGAAAGGCAGCAGCCATTAAGGAGTGGCAGTTTGGTATACTTTAAATCGCTGGCCTAGAAAAGACGAGCTTGTGAGTTCTAGTCCTGCCTTAGGAATGAAAGCCAGCTAAGTGACTTCACGGGCCAATCAACAGGAGATTGTGAGTTCTAGTCCCGTTTTAGGCATGAAAGCCAGCTCAGTGACTTTACGCCAATCACTGGGAGCCTGTAAGTTCTAGGCCTACCTTAGGCATGAAAGCCGGCTGGGTGAACTTTGAGCCAGTTCCTCTCTCCAAGCCTGCCTCACAGGGATGTTGTTTATTTATTATTCCATTTTTATCTCACCTTTATTACTTTAGATGGCGAACATACCTAATACTCCTTGTTATTTTTCCCCAGATAACAATCCTCAATTATTGTAGTGAAAATAGGTAGAATAGGTACTAGATACGTTTTGCTGCTTTGAGCTGGCCAAAATACATATTTTAGGATAAATGCAGTACTATATTTTAAAGCAGACTTGGCAACTTTAAGACTTGTGGACTTCAACTCCCAGAATTCCTCAGCCATCTAGCGTTGAAGTCCATCTGGAGTTGAAGTCCACAAGTCTTAAAGTTGTCAAGTTTGGGGACCCCTGTCTTAAAGCAAAACCTAGCTATAAAGGTCTCCTTTCTTAATACTAAGGTCATCCTCTAATTGTGATTACAGCAAACAAAGAATAATATGGTACACATCTATCTACTTTTATTATGGATAATGCAATGACTTGTGATTTTTAAAGAACATTTCTCAGTTTGATGATACCAATTTCCTTATTGTTTGAAGAATTAGCTCAGCATATCTGGAAAGCGTTAGCCTTACTCAACCTATCTATCTTAAGATTACCTGAATTGATTGCCCATGTTGCATCAGAGCAGATACTTTGAGTAGTAGCTGGGCAAGTATCTTTGAGAATTTAAATGAGATAACCTCATTATTTTGATCATTTGTCCCTACCCTCCGATCTACAGCTAGCCCTTAACTTACAACCACGAACGAAGCCTGGAATTTGAGTTGAAAGTCACTGAGGTCATAAGTTGAGGCCCCAAGTGACTCACCTAATTACCTTCGACTTAATTTTAAAACTGTTTTCAGGAAAGTCATAAAGCCGTGTGACTCACTCGATTGGTAAGCAAACTACATGGGCATTAAGCAAATCACACATATCCGAGGGACGTTTTTTTGCTGTTTCCTCCCAGAAAAAAAACGCCCCTCCCCCACAAAAGTCACAAATCACGCTGTATGGAGGACGCTGTAGCCAATCGTAAATATGAGCCAAGTACCCAAAATGCGATCACATGACCACAGAAGTGGGGGGGCGGGCACGATGCAGCAGTGGTAATTTCAAGGACAGGTCGTAAGTAGTTATTTTGAAGTCCGCTGTAACTTCAGACGATCGTTAAGCGGAGACTACCGATAATACTTCTGCAAAAAGAGGGGCATAATCTGGCAGCTTGCCGATCAATGTCAGTAGATCCCATCACTATGGAGGGATCAAATCTTCCTGAAAGCATCTGTGTTCACTGTCTCCCATTTTGACCACATGGAAAATGCCACGCCCATGGATAATGGGGCTGGGTGAATAAAGAAAAGGGGATTTTTTTTTCCTTCCTTTTAGCATTCTGTCTGCTAAACCAATGCTAGTTAAACAGACAGAAAACCTAAGCCAAGGCGCAGGCAGAAGCAATCACAGGGCCAGAATAACTGGAGATGTTTTGAGAATTCCTGAGAGGGAACCTAAAGGGAGTTAAGAGAATGAGAGGAAAAAAGAAACAAGAGAGAATGAAGAATGTGGGGAGAAGAAAAATAAATAAACTGAACAGAAGGCCAGGCGTATAGGCCCATTCCGGTATTCACACGACGAATGTGGGCTACAGACTTAATGATCGCATTGTGTGGTTGTGAATGTGAATATTACTTGATTTTTGTGCTTTTTTAAAATCTATTTTTGAAAGAGAAAATTAGGAGGTTTTTTTTTTTTTTAACCACAGAATAATGCGAGTAAGTTTTCTTAATGGCAAAATCCACTTCTTTTTGCTTGGCCTGAGGCAATCCGCAGTTGCCACCCACATCAGCCATCAAGACCAGATGGGGATCACTGTAGCATCCAAATTATGAGTCACTCTTTGCCCATCCTTCATTACCACTTGCCCCGAGGGAAGCATCCCTGGATAGGGAGGAAGACATGGCAAAGTCTGTCCCAGAAGTCTGCTCACTGGGCTGCATATGGCTGTCACCACCATTTGCACCAAGGAGTGATTCCAGAAGTTGTTCCTTTAAAAAAATCCTGTCTATTTCTTTGCAATCTTTTGGATTGCTTAAAAGCTATACTGAGAGGACCGGTCTCCCGAAAGGCTCGAAAGAAATAACGATATTAACGAAACAAACAGAGCCAGTTTGGTTAGTGGTTTAAGGCACCAGGGAGATGGTAAATTCTAGCTGCACCGTAGCCAATAAAAGCCAACTGGAGACAGTGAGTTCTAGTTCCACCTTAGCTGGAAAGCCAACTGGGTGACTTTGGACCAGTCATTCTTTCTCAGTCCAACTCACCTCACAGGACTGGTGTGGGGAAAAATAGGAGGAGCAAGAAGTATTAAATGTGTTTGCTGTCTTATTTGTAAAAATAATAAAGGCAGGAGATAGATGGATGGATGGATGGATAGATAGATGGATAGCTAGATGACAGAGTAAAAGAGAATAGAATAGAATAGAATAGAATAGAATAGAATAGAATAGAATAGAATAGAATAGAATAGAACGATAGCTAGGTAGTCATAAGGGCAAAACAGATCTTTGCCTTTGGACTCCCTACAAATAAAAAACTAATAGTAATAAAGAAATAGCTGCTAAAGCCATTGCAAAATGCCATGCCATGCCATCTTTGCGCCCTGCCACTTGAAGAGAAGGACATATCAAATCCGACCCACTTTTCGTATAAAAAGATCAAGAATTTAAAATAAAAGAACAGCAATTTTTTTAAAAAAAAAAGAAAACGCAGCCCTCCAAAAGCATTGCATTTGATGGAAAGGCCCTTTGAAAAAGATTCAGAAAGTCTAAGGTAGTTAAACTCAAGTGATGAAGAAAAATGCAAGGCGTGGTGGCACCCAGGACAGGTTATGCAATGGGGACCAAAGCTATTTAAGTGATGGGGAGGGGAGAGAGAGTGGGGGAGAAGTTTTTTTTTTTTTCTTTTTTTTTAAAGGCTTTGTCTCCTCCCAGCTTTTCTGGTGCAAAAGCGCTCAGGTCAGAGGTGGTGGGAAAGACTTCAGCGAGAACCCCTGGAAAGCTGCTATTCTTAGTTCGATAATGCCCAGCTGGTGAAACCAAAGGCTTTCTTGGGAATCAGGCATTTTCTTGATACACTCTCATGCAGGATTGTATAAGTAGAGAAAGAATAAGGAGATCTTTAAATCAAACAGGAATCCACCCAATCACTTGAAAGATAAACAGAAGGCAAAGAGCTACTGGTATGCAAAGAGGGCTTAAACAAGAGCTTTGATGCAACTTCAGAGGTGGCTGGAAATCCACTCCCAGGGCTAACGGTGAGGGATGCCAGGCCTTGTGGTCCAAGCCACAACTGGAGAACTACAGTTTCCCAGTGTCTGTCTTGGCATTGCAGTCCGAATATTATTGTCCTTCCCTGAGTAGTGCAAAGACGGGGGCAGGAGAAGACAGCCAAGTTGTATCCAGACTGAGCCTTACAACAATTAACTTCATTGAAAATCAAGGGACTTTGATTTGGACCCAGTCAAGCTTCTTCCACGCACAATATAAAACCCAAACAGACAGTGGGCAGGACAACAGTCATGCTGAATTCTAGAGAAAAATTTTTCTGGCTGTTAAAAAAAAAAATGACACTAATACGATGGCAAATGGAAGACATAAATGTTTGCTGGACAAAAATAATTTTACTTCTCTTGTAAGACAGCATTATGCGTGAAGGATTACATTTCAAACAAGTTTTTTTTAAAAGATAATTGGAACAAATGATCCCACAGGGATTACCCCCAAGAAATCTCACGTCTGACACCCATTCTCCCAAACCAGCAATCTGCAACCGATTCCCACAACTTCCTCCAATCCTCAATGTGCCAAATGGCTCGGTTTTCACCTAAACCTGAACCATTTTTCAATCCCGTTTGCTGAACAAAAACTACCATGGCCTGCTCGTAACGCGAAGTTGTGAGGGAAGAGACACCTAGAGCAGGGGTCTCCAATCTTGGCAATTTGAAGACTTGTGGACTTCAACTCCCAGAATTCCTTAGCCAGCTGAGGAATTCTGGGAGTCAAAGTCCACAAGTCTTCGAGTTGCCAAGGTTGGAGACTCCCGGTCTAGAAAGATACAAATGAAAAAATAGAAAGGAAAGGTGTTCACACTCATTTCTCTGTCCTTAAGGTCTCTGTGGGTTGGCCTTCAGCAATTCTGCTCAAGGTCACCTTCTCCCTTTTGGGGAAGGGGTCTCCAAACTTGGCAACTTGAAGACTTGTGGACTTCAACTCCCAGAATTCTTCAGCCAGTCATGTTAGTTCAGGAAGTCTTCAAGTTGCCACATTTGGAGACCTCTGCTTTAGGGGAAGGAGAAGTTTTCTCCACGTTGCCTACTAAGGTCTTCACAGCCCAAACCGCTTGGTTAAGGGTCAGAGACCACCTGAGCAGAACTGGATGGATTCTCCCATGACACTAAACCTAAAACTCCAATCTCCTTTAGAGCTTAGTAGGCATTGGGAATTAACCAAAGCCCCCTGGTACAAGAGAGGAACTGCACTTACCTTCACATAGATGACAGGGATGGTCTGTTTGGCTTTGGTGAAGTGGCGGGCCACACGATAGACCGTTTCGGGCACATAGTCGAGGACTAAATTAAGGTAAACTTCATCCTTCTGCAAGAGAGGGAAAAATATAAGAGATGACAAGGGAATTCCTCCAATTAACAGCGTCTTATAAAACAGGGGTGGGGGAACTGCGGCCCTTTTACGACTTGTGGGCTTTTAACTCCCAGAATCCCCGAGCCAGCAGGAACTCTGGGAGTTGAAGTCCACAAGTCGTAAAAGGGCCACAATTCCCTACCTCTGCTATAAGAAGGTCAGCAGACTCTATTATTGCTATTTGATTTGTATGGCAGCGCATCTCATCTAAGCTACTGACAACAGGTAAAAAGAATCCAAGAGAAAACAAGTCAAGTATCAACATACAAACACATAAAAAGTGTCCCTTGTCCATGATGGAAGCCTCCATCTTGTCAGCAATGCCACTTCAATAAAGAAAGATTCTAGGCCCTGCCTGGTAGCTGCCATCTAAAAACGCAGAGATAAAACATGCCTCACTTATAAAATGAGAAATGCCCTTCCTTTTCACCCTTCTCAGAAAATCCTAGCTTGAAATCCAGTTGCAGACACCGCCATTGCGGCTTCTTCCTTCCCTATAATTCTTGAGATTTTGTGCTCAGAGGCATCATATTATTACTATCTTTAATTATTTTTGGATTCGGCTCCAACAACAAACATGCAGCTTGCAGCTGAATTTTATAGAGTCTTGCCTCAGATTAAGCATCGGCTAAAACAGCGGTCTCCAATCCCCACTCCGTGGACTAGGCCACGCAAACAACCAAAGCCCCATCCGTGGGATGCAGGCAGAGCACAAAACCGCTCTCGATGGAACCAATCCCTGGTGCCCCTAAAGGTTGAGGGCCACAGGCCTAAAATACAAAGGGTTGGAAACAAAGAGGAGAATTAAGCACCTCTCACGATGGAGCTTTATTCTTTCAGCATCTCTACAGACCCAGATTTCAGAACCTGCACGTGGAGATTTCCCCACTAAAGACACCCCCTGTAGATGTGCCTCCCAGGTTTTACTCTTTTAAGCTGATAGAAAATAATTTCTCAAGATCTGGCAAGATTTTCTGGCTAGGAAGAGTAGAATGCAGCATATGGGTCATCCTTGGCTTACAATGGTTTATTTAGTGACCTTTCAAAGTTACAACGGCACTGAAAACAAGTAATTTCTGACCGCTTTTCACATGTACGACCTTGCTGCTCCCCCCAATGAGCGTGTGATCAAAATTCAGATGCTTGGCAACTGGTTCATATTTATGACTGTCCCTTTTGCAACCCTTCAGACAAGCCAAGTCTACAGGGAAGTCAGATTCCCTTAAAAACCGGGTCACTAACTTACCAATTGCAGCGATTCACTTTGCAAACTGGAGCAAAACTCACTTTACAAACGTCTCACTTAACAGAAACACTGGGCTCCTAAGTTGAGGACTACCTGTACTTAACAATTAACCTACACCGTAGAAGCATCACATAAATCCTGTTAATCCATGTTCAAGTTCCCTTTGGGGGTTATCAGCAAGGGAGATCACTTGAGCTGTAGGCAGCTTTAAACTCTTTATTTGGTTTTCAAACTCATTGGAGAACTTTGACATACTCAGCCGTTGGGTTCATGAAATGCCTTAAGACAGGATCTAACTAACCGCAGCATAACCGGGAGACCAAACAATAACTATCAACCTTATCTTTCTCACAAGGCTATCGTGTGGGTAAAATTGGAGAAAAGAGCAGACCAGAAGTATTAGGAGGATACTTTGGACATGCAGTGCAGACACCAAGTCATTTCAACCACAGAGAATCCATGTCTGAATGGAATGTATCCAGAAAAATCATCTTTTCATGACAGATAATCATAAACGTTTCTCCATGCTACAGCCTGTCTAATTGCCACATTTTCCCCTATGATTTCTCTTGTTAGACTGTGCACTTTGAGAAATTTTTGTGGGAGAGCTACAAGGCCATTTTAGGTAACAATATGATTACTAATCCAGATTAACCTCTAAGCTTATATTATTTGGGGAAACTGTTGTCGATGATCCTTGATGTATCTTTTCTTTTATGTATACAGACAGCATTTGCACCAAGATAAATTCCTTGTGTGTCCAATCAAACTTGGCCAATAAAAGGAAGGAAGGAAGGAAAGGAAGGAAAAGTTAGATAGATAGATAGATAGATAGATAGATAGATAGATAGATAGATAGATAGATAGATAGATCGATCAGCAGTAAGGAGCTCTTAACTACTCATCCTGGAGCTGAGAACTATATTAAATAGCCACTTGTTTTCAAACTCTGATTCAATAAACGTAGGCAATAAACACTGTGAGATGTTTCCTTCTGTGGAGCTTGTATCCACCAAGAATGAAGATCCGGAGAGGGAAGGAAATAAATTATTTGTGGTCCCCCGCCCACTGCAAAACCTAGTATGCTACAGGTACTTCTCAACGTAGAGCCACAATTGACTCCCAAATAAATGAGTTTTGCCACATTTTACGAACTTTCTTGCCAGTTATGAAGTGAATCACTGCAGTTGTTAAGTTAGTAACACGGCTGTTAAGTGAATCTGGTTTCCCCATTTCCTTTGATTGTTAAGACAGTCGTAAAAGGTGACCACGTGATCCCAGGATACTGGAACTGTCATAAATATGAGTTCAGTTACCAAGCCTTTTGAATTTTGACCATGTGACCATGGGGATACTGCAACAGTTGTGTGAGAAACAGTCTTAAGTCACTATTACAGTGGTGTTATAATCTGAATGGCCACTAACTGTTGTAAGTCGAGGACTAACTGTATCCTCATCTGTTTCCAGGAAGAATGGGATAGGAAGTACAAAGGGTGTTCTTTGATTGTGAGCATGGAGGGACATCACGTGTTAACCTGAATTTCTTAAATCAAGTCAGAAACATTGTCTTGGATTCACATCCATGCCTCACAGCAGGGGTCTCCAACCTTGGCAGCTTTAAGACCCATGGACTTCAACTCCCAGAATTCCTCAGCCAGCATGAATCTTAAAGATCTGCCTTACGGTATAGACAGTGTTTTGTATAGACAAAGAATGGGATTATCAGAGTATTTTGCAAAGTGGGCAAAATACAAATCTGGGGCAGACCTTCAAAAGCAGAGGACTCCAACCTTGGCAACTTTAAGACTCCTGGGAACTGAAGTCCACAAGTCTAAAAGCTGCCAAGGTTAGAGACCCCCCGCTCAAAAGCACAAGGAGGAAGAAGAGAAAAACAAGTCCTGTTACTCTTCTACGCCGTGCCCTCTTTCCTCTCTTTCCAGCTTTCCCTCACCTTTTCTCCGCTCGAGTAGAAGAAATACCGCAGGCGGACAATGTTGCAGTGATCCAGCTTCCGCATGATCTGCAGCTCTCGGTTCTGAAGTAAGAGAGAGACCCAAATGAGGCATGGAAATCTCGGCAGCAGGACTAACTAGCAGGATGGACCAGCCCCCTTTCCTTCCGATCTCACCTTGAAACGTTTATCTTGTAATACTTTCTTGATTGCCACCAGCTCGCCAGAGTCTGCTAACCGGGCTTGGTAGACAACGCCAAAGGACCCATTGCCGATCACTTTGATATCGGAATACGAGACTTCTTGAGGGCGGTCAGGGCCCTGGCCGGGTGTGGCCACCACTGTGGTCACTTTACTACTGTCTCCTGAAAAGAGGAATGACGGTCAAGTCTGGATGACTCAGACAGAACGAAAGTCTGATTTAGACCAAGCAGCCTAATCTGAACTCACTAAATGTCTTTCTCGGCCTTTCCCAATCCTTCTCAACAATTAAACACCCTTAAAACATTTCCAGTCCTAATTAAAAAGATGATCTTTGCCAAACCCACATTCATACCAATAAGTGCCTTGGGTGCAATCCCAAAACAACCAGGAGCGCTCCTCCAACGCCAGTGGCATTGACCCATCAGTCAATTGCCAAAGGCAGCTTTATTCGGAACAGCTGACATCCTGCGACAGTATCTGTAACACCTTCAAACATGTACACCTGCCTATTCCAGGTTCCTGGGAAGGACTTGATGGGGGGGGGGAATACCAAACTCAGCCTGAACATCTGTGTGATGAACCGTAGTCATAAAAATTAAAAACAATTTTTAAAAACCCAAGCTGGTTCATCCTTGGGCCCACGGTTCCCAAACTCAAGCTAAACTACCCTACGACAACCCAGACTCCTACCAAAACCCACCACACCCCAACTCCTACAAAACCCATCCGATCCCAATTCCTGGCATGCCAGGAAGGAGCTAGTAGAAGATGCTGTAATTGCAAGCTGGATCATTTAAAGTGTGACGGCGGGCTAACGGGTACCAAACCTAAGAGTCGTAAGTCATAAGAGACATTTCTATCGAATAACCAGGGAGAAGATCAAAAGGGCAAAGGGGTTTTTTGGGGGGGGGGCACATGTTTTTCTTTTCTTTCTTTTTTCCCCCCCAAAGGAGCTGGCACTCACTATCATGGGCTTTACCCTCCTGCCTGACTGCCTCACCCACTTTTCCTGCTACGACTTGCATCCCTGGCGAGTTTCTCTTTCAGCCTCGCCATCCCAACGCCCTCACCCCTTGCCTGACCCCCCAACCCCCAGCTCCACCCCATGGGCCACCACCCCTTGCCAGGCTCTTCTCTCTCCTCTTCCATCTTCCCCCTTCGGACCCAGCAGGGAAAAGCCGGCAGCCCAAAAGAAGGGCACCTTTGGCAGGGGCGGTGGGCACACTCTTCTGCAAGCAGAGCCCAACCGAAGGCAGACTTGCCTGGAGGGGGCAGCCCCCCGGGGGTGGGGGGTGGGGAAGCAAGCCTACCTCGAGCTAACCTCGCCGGGTCTCTTCCCTCCACCCCCCACCCCCAACCCTTGATTTCACCCTGACGTCACCGGAGTAATTCTGGAGCCCTCGTCCAGTTGCTGACCTCGGATAGCTTCTTCCTCCAAGGCCCGGTGCGGCCAGGGGAGGACCCGGAGAGCCGGGCGGGCTCACCTTGGGCGAACCCAGCCTGCCTTCTTTCTTTCTCCCCCCCTCCCCCATTCACCCCCTCCACCCCGCCTCGGCTCCAACGGCGACGTCCTCCGCCCACCCGAGGGGCATCCTCCTCTGCCCCTCCCCACCTGCTCCTCGCCTCCCCCCTCCTCCTCCTCCTGAGCCCCCAGACCCAATTCCCGCCGCCCCTAGGAGCAGATGAGGCTCTTAAGGTCTCCCCCACGACCCCTGCCCGTGGTTTCTCCCCTTTCCGCAGCGTTGCCGCCCCCCTCAACCCACCCCCGTTGAAGCCCCCTCGGCGCTCCTCCTTTGTGTGGCTCCCCGGCCGCGCCTGCCCATTCATTCCCCGCCCGCCCGCCCGCCCCTCCCTCTCCCCCCCCCACACTTACGCCCCAGCTTGAGCCCCGGGAAGGCGACCGTCGAGCTGGTCCCGCTGCCTCCCCCCGGCCCAGGCCCGGCAGCCCCCCCGGGTTTGCCCCCAGGCGCTGCCCCCGAGGTCGGGCCGGGCGCGGTGGGGGCCGTGGCGGGAGCCCCTCCGGACGGGTCTGCGAAGGAGCTCGTTCGGGGCCGGGAGGAACCGGCGCTGCCGCTGCTCATGGTGAGGCCGACACCGGGGAAAAGGGAGGGGGGCCGCGCTGGCTGGCTCCGTCTGAGGCGGCTCGGGAGCCGGCCCTGCCCGGCCCTGTTGCAAGAGCCGACGGGAAATGGAGTCTCGGGCGCGGCCCGCCTACTTATCGGTTACGGAAGACAGAACTCTATTTCCCAGAAGGCGTCGCGCAGTCGGCGGCCGTAAGCGCGGCGGCCGAAAAGCGCGCTGGGACAGAGAGTCCTCTCATTCCGCACCCCTCTGCGGCCGGCCGGGCTCCGGGACTACAGGCTCCAGTGCGCCTAGGACCTGAAGCGAGGGAGCATGGGAAATGGAGTCCTCTGCATAGCGCGTAACGCAGACTGGGTGGGACGAGGACTGCGCTTCCCAGCATTCGTCGCGCGGACCTGGTCAGCCTATCGCGCAAGATGCAAGGGGGAAAAAGATTTGAGTTTGGCTCCTCCCAACCAGAGCAGGAAAAGCAATCTTGAGGTGCGATAGAGACGCGAGGCAAGCGCTGAGGAAAAAGCCAAGAGACTTAACCTTTTGCCCATCGCGATTTCTTATCCATTCCCCCCAGTCTCAAAGGGATCCGCCCTGAGGGCTGTTAGGCTGTGGCGCGATGCGCGGAGAGAGAAAACTTGCAGGGCTTCGGCACTGCTTTTCCCGAAGTGCTTTGCGCGGACCCCGTGACTCGGCCGGGGGCGCAGACTACCTCGGACTACGGATCCCATAGTGCATTGCGAGCAGGAAAAAAAAAGCCGTTGTGTGGGTGAGGGCCCTTGGGGCCGCCGAAGCATCGAGGAGTCACGGAACCCTTCGCCCCCGACACGGCGCGATGCCCAACCAGGCGGACGGTGTTCCGGGGCCAGAGAGCCCTCGGGAGCGCTCAGGTGGCCTTCTGTGCAGGCCCGACATGCTTCCCGTCATGCATCGCTCCGCCCTCGAAAGGACCTGTGGGAGTTGTAGTTCGCGGTGCTGGATGAAGGAGGCAGAAATCACAGTCTTCTCTATTAACTCAGCGCCAAAGCTTCCTAAGCAAGCGGGCTGTTTTCTCCCAAAATTGTTTGCTTGGAGGATCAATAGCAACCAAGCATGTTATACATTTGCATGTTTAAAATATTTGTCCACCAAACTGAAAGCAATAAAGTCTTTCCTCCATTTACTATTTACTGGAAATGAGGAGAAATTTTCTGACAGGGAGAACCCTCAACCTATGGAACAGAATTTCCCTTCGGAAGTTGTGGGAGCTTCATCACTGGAAGCTTTCAAATAGAGACTGGTCTGCCATCTGTCAGAAATGATGTAGGGTTTCCTGATTGGATGGCGGGTTGGACTAGATGACCTACAAGGTCTCTTCCAACTCTGATAATCTTGTAATACTTGGCAAGAACCCAGTGAAATAGTAGATTGCAATGCGGGCCTGAATATCAGGCATTACATTTCATAGAGGAGTGGGAATTTAATCCAGGTTGTTCATTTTTTAATGATGTATGATCATACTTTATGATTTATGATCTATTATCACTGTTGTTTGTATGTACATTGACAACTTACGGACTGGAGACAAATTCTTTGTGTGTCAGATCACATTTGGTCAATAAAGAATATACCAATTGCTGTTTTTCAGTGCTTCTCAATCTTCTCAACTTTAAAATGGGTGGACTTGAACTCCCAGAATTCCCCAGCTGCCAAAATATAACTCTAGCGGTACTCTCATTGCCTTCTTTCCCTGTACAACAACCCTGTGAGGTTGGTTGAGACAGAGGGACTGGCCCAATGACCCCCAGCTTGCTTCCACACCTAAAGGAGGAATAGAATTTACCCTTTCTCAGTTTACAACCCAGCACCTTAACTTGCATTGTAAAGGCTCCCGGTTTCTTAGGAGTCATATTTCAGTCGATTTCTTTGGACTGCCAAATTGTTTGCAAAGCGTATTTGCTGGGAGGGTTATTTTCTGAAACAACCTTCCCTGAAATGCAGTTTGAACCTTTCCAGGTAAACAATTGCGTACAAAGAGGTACCTGAGCTGCTCTTTCAAAGAAGGAAAGATTACCTACCTGTGTGGCCATCCCACAGGTGTAGGAGAGGTGAAAGGGGAGGGAGGATATGATTAGTTAAGAAACCAAGGAACTGTATTGTGCAAGATCACAAAAGGGGGAAATTAATAACCAGGTTAGGCATGTTATGAAAGCCGCCCTACGTTTGGTGTATAGTCGACGCTTGTGTCTAGAGTTTCCTGAGTCAAAGAATAAAACTAGCTACTGTGCTGGGTGTGCATTTCTTACAACTTGGTTGCATTGACCTTTGAGCTGGTTCTTGGCTAGCCATATATATAAAGGGTGGAGAATGAGTTCCCCACTTCCAGACATCTGGAAAGCTACGCATCATCTCAAACGTGTGAGTCAGCCAGGAAAATTCCTTATATGGCCTCCATTATTGGAGGCAGAAGAGCCAAGGGTTTAGAGTTGCGTTTTTCAGACTTGGGAACATTAAGACGTATGGACTTCAACTCCCAGAATTCCTCAGCTGGAGTTGGAAGCGTACTTATTTTAAAAGTTTCCAAGTTTGGGGGGAGGTGGAGGTAGAAAAAGAAGCCATCTTTTTAGAGCCAAAGACAGGAGATCCCAGGTGATGGTGGTTTTTTTTCCTTCCCAATAATTGCTGGCGTTGCACAATTTTCTAAGCTACCATGTGGTTTCAGCTGTTTGCGGTTTAGCACAGGGCAAGAACTTGCTATTAGCTTTAATTTGGCAAACCACGGCTTGGCAGGTTGAGTCGAAGGCAACCGCTGTGAAATCTCTCTCAACGGCGCTGGACAGGTAAACTCAACCTTTCCCAACTTTGGTGCAAATCAGTTTCTCTCCCTCAAGTTATCCATGATAGATCCATGTTTGTTTAAAACAGTGTTTTGCAAACTCAGCAAGGTTAACGAGCGGACTTCAACTCCCAGAGTTCCCCAGCCAGTTGGCTGGGGAACTCTGGGAGTTGAAGTCCGCTCGTTTTAACCTTGCTGAAGTTGAGAAATACTGGTTGAAAACTGGGGGGAGGGGGGGCAATACTCCCGTGTGGGATCCACTAGGGGGCACTTGGAACATTTGAAAGAATAATGCTTTCTACATGCTGTGTGTGTGTGTGTGTGTGTGTGTGTGTGTGTGTGTGTGTGTGTGTGTGTGTGTGTGTGTGTGTGTGTGTGTGTGTGTCCATCCCATTTCTTAAGGCGAGACCAAAGATGGGCTCCCTGAATCTGCGAAAGACCTTCTTGGCAACTCACAGAAGCAGCCACTGACTACAATGGCTGAATACGGATCGCTGGAATAAATATCTCCAAAGATTAGGGCTGTGTTGAAAACAACCTACAGCAGTGGTGGCAAACCTTTTTCGGCTCCTGTGCTGATAATTGCGCGTGCGCTCGAGTGCCAGGACCCAGAAGGCTACGTGTGCTGGGCCCTCCCACCCCACCCCCTGTGCCTGGGTGCACGATCCCCTCGCAGTCTGCTGCACGTCTGCGCACTTTCCTCTTGCCGCACACTGTCACCTGCGCATCTGTGTGCAATACCCCTTGCTGCGCGCCACGCATCTCTACGCATGCGCCTACAACCCTCCAGTGTGTGTTGCGCATCTCTGCGCATGCGCACGTGTCTCCTGCGTGCAACCACCCATGCATACACGCCACATACCCGACAATCAGTTCTTGGGCGGCACCTGTGCAGTGGGGCTCTTCCAGGCGAGCTCTTGCATGCTGGGGGAAATGTCTCTGTGGGCCACTTCCGGCATGCGTGGCATAGGTTCGCCATCACAGACCTACAAGGTGGTCCCAAAGGTGATTTTTCAAGAGACGACTGACCTTCCTTCGTTTTTTTTTTTCTTTTGAAGACGTTTCGCTTCTCATCCAAGGAGCTTCTTCCGCTCTGACAGGATAGTGGGGAAGTCCTGTCAGAGCGGAAGAAGCTTCTTGGATGAGAAGCAAAACGTCTTCAAAAAAAAAAAAGAAGTCCAGTGGGTTCCTGAAAAAAAAGGACCTTTGGGACAACCGCGATCTGGATGACTGCAGACTTTTAGCTACACAATTTGGGATTAACACCCTTTGGGTGGTGTGGGAGGAGGAATGGATTTCCACAGGAAAAAAAAATACAGACTAACAGGAACCATTTGGTGACTCTCACCAGGAACCATCTGGTGACTCTGAGGACACAGATAAACCTCCAAGTGGCCTCAACGACTCTCTAAAACAGGGGTCTTCAAACTTGACAGCTTGAAGACTTGTGGACTTCAACGCCCAGAATTCCTCTTCCTCCAGACATGTTAGCTCAGGAATTCTGGGAGCTGAAGTCCACAAGTCTTCAACTTGCCAAGTTTGAAGACCCTTGCTCTAAAAGGATGCAGATGACCAGCTGTCTACAAGGAAGATAAATCCTTCCATTCCCCCACTATCCTGTCAGAGCTGAAGAAGCTTCTTGGATGAGAGAACTGAAATCTCTTCAAAAGAAAACAAGAAAATCCAGTTGCCTCTTGAAAAATCACCTTTGGGACAACCAGAACTTGGAGGACTGAGAATCTCTGCAGACCTACAGGGTGGATTTTGAGCTAGGCTTAAAAGCACATAAGAACTGTCTGATTCCATCCAAAGTCTACTAAGTCTAACATTGAGAATGAACCCTCTAACTTTTGCTATAGAAAACTGGTGGAAAACACACCACCAGGCCCAGCGGGTCAAAGTGAATGGTTATCAGCAAGTGGCCCTGGTTCTGACTGCCAGTCAGAAGCTCATGAGTTAGGTTAAAGTGCTGGTTTCTCCAACTTTCCACCTTTTGTTCTAGTAATTACCGAGCTAACTGACATTTGAACACAAAGGTAGCAATTTGACCTCCTTTGGGTATATCTATGTCTATGTCAGCCTTTCCTAATTTGTCACGCAACAGACCAGTCGTTGTGGGGCGGGGAAAGTTCCAGATTTTGCAGCCTAAGAGTTGCATGTCCAACCCGTTGGGGTGCTGGGTAAGGAAGGTGGGTTCAGGCTTCGGGATGGTACAGATATTCCCCAACTTACGACCACAGTTGAGCCCAAAATTTCTGCTGCTAAGCGAGACAGGTGTGTGAGTTTTGTCCCATTTTATCACTTTACTGGCCCCAGTTGGTAAATGAACCATTGCAGTTGTGAAGTCGGTAAGACGGTTGTTAAGGGAATCTGGCTTCCCCCGTTGATTTTACTTGCCAGAAGGTTGCAAAAGGGGATCATATCAGGGGTGGGCTGCTACCGGTTCACAACGGTTCAAGAGAACCGGTTGTTCATTTTACGGCCAGTTTGGCAAACCGGCACATTCCACCCCTGGCTGCCCCTGCCTCCCCGCCCCTCCCAGAAGTCCCCATGTGGCCTGTTTTGGATTGCAGGTAGTGCAGGCCCCGTGTGGAGGCTCAGGGAGGGTGAAAAACGGGTCTCCCGGAAATTCCGAAAATGGTGTCCCTGAGCTCTGGAGGCCGGAAACGGGGAGGCCATTTTCACCCTTCCGGAGCCTTGGGGAAAGCCTCCAGAGCCCAGGGAGGGCAAAAACGTCCCCCATGGCCTGTTTTCACTCCCAGGATGGTGCAGGAGGCAGACTAGGCCATGCCCACCACAGCCACACCTGCCCAGCAACCAGGCAGAGAACTGGTTGTTAAATTATTTGAAGCCCACCCCTGGATCACATGACCCCAGGACACAGCAACTGTCATAAATACAACCCAGTTTGATCATGTCTGATCCTTGGAAAACACCCTGGTGAAGTTCCTGCTATACACTGAGAGCATTTGCACCAAGACAAATTCCTTGTGTGTACAATCACACTTGGCCAATAAAGAATTCTATGTGGTTTTTTTTTTCTTGGCAATGTATTTTTCAAAAGTGGTTTGCCACTGTCTCCTTCCTAGCGCTGAGAAAAAGTGACTGGCCCAAGGTCACCCACTGGCTTTGTGTCTTAAAGTGGGACCAGAATTCACAATCTCCTGCTGTTTGGCCCAATAATACCCATCTGACTTTGTGCCTAGGGCAAAACTAGAACTCACAGCCTCCCAGTTGCCTCCCAATGCCTTAAACGATTACACGAAATCAGTATTGACATTATGCAAAGCACTATTTCCTGACTTTACATTTCCTTTGCTAATCAACCTTCTGAGAGGATCTCCACATATAATTCTAGGATCTAGTATAATTAGCAAACTGGGTGTGTTTGTCTGATCCTCAATTAATGCAGTCTAAAATGAATGTGTACTTGCCCAAACAAGTTTTGCTTTGGAGTAGGACTATATCTGAAAGCAGAGCTTGGCTCTCTAAAAAATGCCTTTGATCTCTGGAAATATTTCTGTGCCTCTGCGAAATATCCCTCCCTGCCGAGAATTGTGGGGGGGGGAGAAATCAGCCTCTCCCAACACATCTGGATTTAGGAGCCTGTCCTCCAGGTGTTCTCCAGTCTGTGTTTCCTATAAATGTGAACCAGGCAGGTTGGTGAGGCACTTGACGATCAAACCAGGAAAAAAGTTGATTCTGCCCCTGTCGGTTAGTGGATAATCTTCTGGAATAGTATTTCTCAACCTCAGCAATTTTAAGATGTGTGGACTTCAACTCCCAGAATTCCCCAGCCAACAACTTTCAGATGTTTGGACTTCAACTCCCAGAATTCCCCAGCCAGCAACTTTAAACATGTGCAAACTCTAGCTTCCAGAATTTTGGCTGAGGAATCCTGGGAGTCCACACATCTTGAAGGTGTTGAGATTGCCAAATGCCATCAGGGAAGATCAAAAGACAAAGAACTCTTTACTTTTTAAATCTGCTGCCCTTATAATGTGATTATAACCCCAGCTATTCTTGTTACTCCAATTCAGCCTTGCAGAGTGATGAGGGTTGATGTCACATTAAGAGTTTAGAAGAGGAAAACAGCTTAAACACACTAGGATGCAAGAACTAAGAATGCCTGTACTTGTTTCAATGCCTTCAGTCCCCTTATGTGTTTTTAAAATTATTTTTTTCTGGGGGAAATTTCACAAACCCCAGCCTGTCTTATTAACCTTCCTGAACCATCCCTGCTTCTTTTAAAATTAACAGGTTAGGCTCAGATAATATGTGCAAGGTGCTGTTGAATGATGTTTCCCTTTTCTTTTTAAATTCCTTTTTCTATCTTTTGCATAAATTTATAGTCTGGTTATAGTATAGCATAGCATAGCATAGCAGAGTATACAACTACAATTGAGCTCAAAATTTATGTTGCTAAGGTTTATGTTGCAGTCATTAAATTAGTAACCAGGCTGTTAAATAAACCTGGCTTCCCCATTGATTTTTGCCTGCCAGGAGCAGAGGTAGTATTTAGCAAGTTCTGACCAGTTCTGGAGAACCAGTAGCAGAAATTTTGAGTAGTTCAGAGAACCTGCAAATACCGCCTCTGACTGGCCCCACCCCCATCTATTCTCCGCCCCCCGAGACCCAGCTGATTGGCTGGTTCTTCTTTGGTTGCCCTGCACAGGAGAACGGAGCTGGAAAGCAGGTTAGTGGAGTGGGGAGGGAATGGGGATTTTGCAGTATATCCTTCCCCTGGAGTGGGATGGAAATGGAGATTTTACAGTATGCTTCCCCTGCCGTGCCCACCAAGCCACACCATGCCCACCAAGCCATGCCCACAGAACTGGTAGTAAAAAAATTTGAATCCCACCACTGGCTCAGGAGGTTGTAAAAGGTGATCCCACAACCCCGGGATACTGCAACCGTCATAAATGTGAATCAGTTGTCAAGCATCCAAATGTAAATCACACGACCCTGGGGAGGCTGCAACAGTTGTAGGTGTGAAAAACGGTCATGTCACTTTTTTCAATGCCATTGTAACTTCGAAAGGTCATTCAGCGAACTTTTGTAAGTCGAGTAGCTGCAGTATGGTATTAGAATAGCACATACTATTTGAAGTATATTTTAAAACGTGAAAGAAATGCATCCTATCTTAAGCATCCTGTCTGGACAAATACAGCTGATTTCACACACTTGTGGCCAAGAGGATTCCTCAGCTAACACGGTTAGAGGGCAGGGATACGCACTTCAGTCTTTGCTTAGCATCACTTCAACCAACCCTACACACACCCCTCCAGAAAAATATTTCTGGCTTTTTAATTGATGCAAATATGCACTTCAGGAACAAAAACAAAATTCCAAGCCAAGTCAAAATCTCCCTCCACTCGGAGGTAGACGTTTTGACTTATGGCCATTAGTTTAGTGACTATTCAAAGTCACAATGACCCAGAAGAAAAGTGACTTGGGATAGGTCCTCACACCTGCAACTGATGCAGCATGATGCCCTTGGTCATGTAAACAAAAATTCAGGCACTCGGCAACCCAGAATGTATTTACAATGATTTATGGCAGTGGTCTCCAACCTTGGTAACTTTAAGCCTGGGCAGACTTCAACACCCAGAATTCCCCAGCCAGCTTTGCCAGTTGAAGTTGAAGTTAATGCTTTGGGTTTGAAGTTGAAGTGCGTCAGTCTTAAAATTGTCAAGGTTGGAGACCCCCGATTTACAGTGTTCCTAAAGTCGTGTGATCACCGTTTGTGGCTTTCCTGGCCGGTTTCTGAGAACCAAAATCAACAGGGGGTGGTGAACTGGATTAGCTTAACATGATTTATTTAATGGCTGCATGATTTATTTAATGGCTGCAGTGATTGATACGGAGCTCCGTTATTGGCTGCAGAGGCTTTGCTGGCCGCAAAAGAAGTTGCTAAAGGCCTCTGACAGTGAAAAGGAGGCCGGGGCGACACACACAAGTGAGGTTAGTCAGTTGGATGACATCCCCTGAAAATAAAACCTGGTGCCATTTTTTGGTGGCAAAAAAAATAAAAGACAGCGTCTTATTTGGGGGGAAACGCAGTATTAGCTAGGGGTACAATCTGTCCGAAAAGAGATTGGGATCTGGCCAACAATCCTATTTTCTAGCTCCAAATTTTAATCTTCAGATAGCTAAACAATTATCCCCTATTCTAAACCAAGGGTCTCCAAACTTAGCCACTTTAAGACGTGTGGACTTCAACTCCCAGAATTCCCCACCCAGCTGGCTGGGAGTTGAAGTCCACACGTCTTAAAGTGCCAAGTTTGAAGACCCTTATTATTCTAATCTAAATCAACCCCCGTTTCTCCCATTTCTAATATACACGTAGGAAGGCTGCATTCCCGGAATCGTGAATTTCAGCTGGGCTGGCAGATAATCTTTCAAGAAAGACAAGAACAAGGAAGAGAGGAGCTTGTGGCACCACCATCTGACTAAGAGAAAAAGTCCCTGGGGAATTTCTGAAGACTTCCATAATTGTAGAACAGTGAGCCAGTCATGTCTAAATACCCACCCCCAGATTCCCAGCCTTTTGGTCATGGAATTACTCCAAATCCCCATTGTTTATGGGGCTGGCAAAATTGGACTTTTAATAGAAGTGCCTTCTGCCAAGAAACGAGATGAGCAGTTCCTGGGGTTACATTCTTAAATATAGCAGGGTAGGAGTAAATGTTCAATTACATCAGAGGTGATATATTCAGCAGGTTCTGACCAGTTCTGGAGAACCAGTAGCGGAAATTTTGAGTAGTTCGGAAAACTGGCAAATACCACCTCTGACTGGAGATTTTACAGTATCCTTCCCCTGTCACGCCCAAGCCACGCCCACAGAACAGGTAGTTCAAAAAATTGAATCCCATCACTGAATCACATGAAATCACAGAAATTCCAGGTGCAGAAGATAGGTCGCCCTCCAGTTACATTTAGGGACCAAAGTTACAATCACACACCGAAAAAAAAATGACTTCAGATTGGTCCTCGCACTTATGACCACCAAAGCATTCCCATGGTCAGGTGGTCACATTCCGGGCATTGGTAACCAGTGTGTATTTATTTACAATGACCACAGAGTCCCTGGGACACGAAGTCACTATTTGTAACCTTTCCAGCTGGTTTCTGACAGCCAAAGTCAATGAGGGAAGCTGGACTCGCTTAACAATGCCCGATTCACTTAGTGATTCGCTTAATTACCAGAACAAAATGGTTATAAAATCAGGCGCAACCCATTTAACAAATGCCTGACCTATTAGCAACAGAAATTCTGGTCCCATTTGTGGACGCAAGTTGAAGGGTGCAGGACAGGTTTCTCCCAAAGATGGATTTTAAAAGGGAATTACACCTAGAATAGGTATTCTGTAGGTAACCCTACAGAATCCGTTGCCTTCCAGTGATTCCTATTGCTCTCCTGATGTTTGCTTAGCTATTTGGGATGGAGATTAAAAGATTAGCAGAGTTGGAAGGGACATTGTAGGTCATCTAGTCCAATCCCTGTCCCTACACCATTTCTGACAGATGGCGGTACAGTCTCTTCTTGAAAGCCTCCAGGGATGAAGCTCCCACAACTTCTGAAGGCAACTTCTGTTCCATGGGTTGATTGTTCTCTGTCAGAAAATTCCTCCTTGTTTCCGGGTTGAATCTCTCCTTGTTCAGTTTCCACCCATTATTCCTTGTCTGGCCTTCAGGTGCTTTGGGAAATAGCTTGATCCCTTCCTCCTCTCTGTGGCAGCCCCTCAAATATTGGGACACTGCTATCCTGTCTCCCCCGGTCCTTCTCTTCACTAGACTAGCCAGGCCCAGTTCCTGCAACCGTTCTTCGTGTTTTAGCCCCAGTCCCCTTATCATCCTGGTTCCTCTTCTCTGCACTCTTTCTAGAGTCTCAGCATCTTTTTTTATAATGTGGTGACCAGAACTGGATGCAGTATTCTAAGTGAGTTCTTACTAAGGCTTTATAGAGTGGTATTAGGACCTCACTTGATCTTGATTGCATTCCTCTATTAATGCAATGTAGAATTGCATTGGTTTTTTGGGTTGTCCATCACATTAGAACTTCTAGGCACAAGGCAAATGCAGGTGTTTCAAAACAGCAGGCTTTCCCACAGCTGGCTGGGGAATTCTGGGAACGGTCACAGTTAGGTCTAGTCTAATAAAAAGGAGTAAGGGGGGGGGGGACATGATAGCACTGTTCCAATATATGGGGCGCTCTTAAAAAGACAAGGCAGTTAAACTATTTTCCGAAGCACCAATAGGCAAAGCAAAAAACTATGGTTGGAAACTAACCAATGAGATCAACACGCCTCGAACTCCCATTCCTCACCATCTAGCCAGAGCTGAAGAAGCTTCTTGGATGAGAAGTGAAACGTCTTCAAAGAAAAACCAGAAAGTCCAGTTGCCTCCTGAAAAAAAGCACCTTTGGGACAACCATGACCTGGATGACTGAGAATCTCCATCAACCTTTTACCTAAAACTAAGGAGAAATTTCCTAATGGTGAGCGCAATCCATCAATGGAACAACCTACCTTCAGAACTTGTGGATGTCCCATCACTGAAGGCTTTCAAAATGGACAACCATTTGTCTGAAATGATATAGGACCATGATGGCGAACCTATGGCACGTGTGCCACAGGTAGCACACAGAGCCATTTGTGCAGGTATGTGAGCCCCAGCCAAACTTACCTGCACTGCACGTGTGCATGCCTCCCAGCTGATTTTCACTCCGCTTGAGGCCTTCTTGGCCTCCCAAAGGCTTGAGGGAAGCCTCTGCAGCCTCAGGAGGCCGAAAACAGGCCTTCCGGAAATACCGGAAGTGCCATTTTCAGTCTCCAGAGGGCCTCTGGAGCCTGGGGGAGGCCGTTTTCGAGGGAAGCCTCTGCAGCCTTCGGAGGCCGAAAAATGGACCATTTCGGCACCTTCAGGCCCCCAAAGGCTACAGAGGCATGCATGGGGGGGCGCTTTGCATTGTGGGTGTTGGCATGCATGCACTTTCAGCACACCACAACAAAAAGATTCACCATCATTGATATAGGATCTCCCACTCCAGCAGAATCGTAGCTGGAAGGGACATCGGAGGTCTTCTATTCCAACCCCCTGCTCAAGAAAGGGCCCAGGGGTGGGATTGTACCAGTTCGCACCTATTCGCTAGAACCAATTAACATTCTAAGCAGTTCGGAGAACCGGTTGTTAGAAGAAATTACTGGCCTAATCCTGTAAGGAAGGCAGGAAGGAAACATTCTGGTGTTGCTTACAGAAACTGCCTCTCCGTTAACCCTTATTACATTCTTGGCAGGACTAGACTTCCTGTCTGGAACGTCTCTGGAGTTTTTTCCCCCCTCCTTTGCTGGTACTTTGCTTATGTGGAGTGACCATTCAAAGTTACAATGGCACTGAAAAAAAGTGACTTATGACCATTTTTCATACTTACGACTGTTGCAGCATCCCCAGTCATGAAAGGCCAGGTGAGGAGATGCGTGCCTCGATGTGAGTTGGCCACTCCCAGCCAATAACATGACCACCAAGCCATGTCTACCCAGTCACATGACCACCAAGCCACACCCACCACCTAAGCCACGCCCACAGAACCGGGTGTTACAAAATTCGAATCCCACCCCTGGAAGGGCTCTTATACCATCCCAGCCAAACGTCTGTCCAATTTGGAAAACGTCCAAGTGAAACCCCTTGATTTACAGTCCTGAAGTGGAATGGATGGGGAGAAGAAGTACAACCTGTGGAAAACAAAACAGGATTTTTCCAGAGGGCAGGATGCAAGAGGTTTCTTTTCAACACAAACCAGTATTTCTAGAAGCCAGCACAATACCGTAGTCCAATGACAACTTTAAGCGATTATTGTGTGCTGTTGGTTGTCCCTCCAAAATCCTAACACAAGCTTTATAAAACAAAAAATAATTTAAAAAACCCAAAGCATTAACTTCCTTAAAACAAACACATCCCTTTTTGTTTGAAAGCTTCTTTTTAAAATGTCCATATTAAACTATCCACATTTTAACAGCTGCGTGTTTTTTGAGTTTGCTTAATTTCACATTTACGCTAATAGTTTATGAGTTGTGGCAAAAGAAAGGAGTAATAGTAGCTCTTTATTTCTGCCTCCTCTCTCTCCCCAACAGTTTGTGGTTTTCAGGCTTGCAGAGAGCAGTAGTTGGCCCAATCTAAACATTTAGATTTGTATTTAAAGAAAAAAAAATCCACTGAGATTCTCCAAAAATCTAATTCTGCAGCCAAGGCCATGTTCCACAACTTTACTGCATAGACTTATCCTATTGGTGGGTGTGTTTCTCAAAAGCTTCAGAATCAGGATTATCCTCTCCTATGGATTTTCTTAGGCAAAACGGAAAGTTTATATGTTTCCGTATATAATTAAAGCAAGTGACTTTAAGGTGCAGTATCAAGCTAAGAAATCAGAGTAAGGGGGAAAACAGTCACAGCATCTGTAGATTTACAGTCAAGTTTTTTTTTTTATCCCAATTTAAATGGAAGGGAAAGATTAAATTGGATGCAGACACAAACGGGCCAAATTTTGCTAGTGCAAGAGAACCAACAGAGGAAGAAAGAACATAGGAAAATATCAAATTGCTAAAGCAGCTCAGGGTGATTGCTTGATCTCACCTACAACAGAAATTTAGCCAGAATGCCTACTTTAGCAAAGAGCTTTTCTTACCCAAATACAGGTACTCCTCGACTTACAACCATTCAGTGACCAGTTGAAGTTACAAGGACACTGAAAAAAAGTGGACTCACGACCAGGTTTCACACTTGTGACCATTGCAGCATCCCTATGGGCATGTGATCCAACTTGAGATATTGCCAACTGGCATGGGCTTATGACAGTTGCACGGGGTCATGCAATCTCCATTCGTGACCTTCACAGTCGGCGTCTGGCAAGCGAAATCAACACAGGAAGCCAGATTGGCTTAGTAACCAACTGCAGTGACTCATTGAGCAACTGTGGCAAAACTAACGACAATCTTGGTCAGTAACGGAAATGCTGGGTCCAACGGTGGTCGTTGAGTCGAGGACCGCTGTATGCTCTCCCTCCTTCTTCCCCAGGACACCAGGATATCTCTGCTTCCCGAAAACTGTACATGGTTATTGCACCAATATTCCAAAATTCACAATGGACCGTCAGGTTATGAAATCTCAAAACCCTTTATTGGTTTCATTTTTTTTGTACATTCTTAAAATGAACGACATCCCATTTTCTTTGATATGTACAAGAATCTGAATAAGGCTATATATATATATATATATATATATATATATATATTATATATATATATATGTAAATATATATATATGTAAATATATATATATATATATATATATATATATATATATAAATATATATATGTAAATATATATATGTATATATATATATATACACACACATATACACACAATATATATATATATAGAAAAAACCCTTAAGCACATTACTGCTTTATAGTGACCTCACAAGATTATAATTCCAGATCCTGCCTTCAGGTTCATGGCAGCATCTCACAAATCAGGTTTTATTTTTGGGGGGTGGGCGTGGGGAGTGTTGCTTACATGCAAATCTGTTTCTTTGGGGAAATAATCTCTGTCCTAACAAAGGAGAGAGCAAGGCAAATACATCCATAAGGATTTGGAGCACAACCGAGAAGAAGACACAGTTGGCATTGCAAGATTCCCAAATATTTTTGTTTTCTAACCCAGGCACCGTCCCATCCTGTGAGGGTCTTTTTTGTTGACCCCCAAACAACATCCCCTTGCAGAAGCAAAAAGGTGGAATTGTTTTAACAAGATGGGAGAAAACAGGGTCTTTAATTTCTGAAGTTGCTGGGAGGGAACGGGGCACACCAGGAAAGGAAGAGCCATCTTTTCAGGGACAACAGTTGTGCAGACGGAGAGAAAAAAAGGAATGTCCGCTCCCTGCTTAGGTTCCCTTGGAAACAGCATTTCAACAGGCACTTTAAACTCTTCAAATCCCACCCATCCACCCCACTCTTTAATTCCCAAATCTAATGAGGTTAAATGGCTGCAGGGGTCCCACCTTTTGGCTTGCACTGAGTGAAGCAGATTTGTTTTTTAATTTATTTATTTGTATCCTGCCTTTATTCTTTTTACAAATAAGGCGGTGAGAGAACACACCTTCTTCCTCCTATTTTCTCACAACCACCCTGTGAGGCGGGTTGGGCTGAGAGACAGGGACCAACCCAAGGCCACCCAGCTGGCTTTCGTGGCTAAGATGGGACTTGAACTCGCAACCTCCTGCTTCCTAGCCTGTTGCCTTAACCACTAGGCCAAACTGGTTCTGGAATTCTCCTGAGGGGCATATAAGATACATACAGGTAATCCTTGCCTTATCGCCATTTGCTTAATGACCGTTCAAAGTTACAACGGCACTGGAAAAAGTGACCTTTATGACCGGTTTTCACACTTAACGACCATTGCAGCGTCCCCATGGTCACGTCTGATCAAAATTCGGAGCCATGTCAATTGCCATGCATTGTATTTATGACGGTTGCGCTGCCCCGGGGGTCACGCCATCCACTATTTGTGAGCTTCCAACAAGCAAAGAGCTGGAGGCGGAGTTGGATTCTCTTTAATGACCGCACATTTCACTTAACAACTTCATGAGTCACTTAACTGTGTCATACAAAGTTGTAAACCAGGGCGAAACTGCCGCTGTTTTAACAACTATCACTGCAAATTGTTAAGCAAATTTTGGGTCAGGAAGCAAGGCTCATTTAAAAAACCGTCTTACTTAGCAACCAAAATTTGGGGCTCAGTTGCGTTGGTAAACTGAGGACTACCTTAATGTACAGTATATAAATCACATAATATTAAAAAGTTTACAATCTCGTGGAGCCACGTTTACTAGCTATCCAGGACCGTATGCGGCCTGCAGGCTGGATAAGCCTGAGCTAGGCCCAAGCCTATCCCTGTTTTGTTTGCTTTTGAATGGTTTCCTAGAGCGTCGCCATAAAGGGAGGAAGTCTTTGGTAGGGTTGACAAAGTTAAAATAGGAAATTTAGCTTTTGCCACTGCTGGCGAGGATGACATGTTGCAAAAACACCCCTCTCAACCATCCAGGGGATAAGCAAGCCCCGAAAATACGCGAGATCCCCCCCTTTTTTTTTCCTAAAGAAGACGCAGGAACACAACAGACAAGATTTTTTTAACAAGGATGCCTTAATGATCCCATGCTAACCATTCACGGCAGGCATGTCCCATCCTTTTGGCTCGCCTAGGCTGCCTTGAGTGAAGAGGAATTCTTGGGCAGCCTATAAAATCTTTAATATCATTAATATATATATGTATATATAAAAAAAAGGTAAAAAGTCTCCCTCTCGATCGTATCCAACTCTAGGGCACCGGGTTCACCTACGTTTCTTGGCTGAGGGAACCGGCGTTGTCCGAAGACTATTTCTGTGGTCGTGTGGCCAGCATGGCTAAATGCCAACGGTGCATGGGAAGGGGGTTAAGAGGGACAGAGAACATATGGCTAACTCTCTTTTTGATCCACTGGGGGATTAAAAAGTGTATTGTGCTTAAGATTGCTAATTGCAAGTGTGTGTGTGTGAGGACGAGGACAAGAGCAGAGTGGTGGGCTTTCATAAGACTACCCTTATTCTCCCGTACAAAGCCCCCCTTTCCATGCTTTTTTCAAACTACACCGTATTTGGGGTGGTGGTGGAAATCTTAATTAAAAAGGTCCTGAGGCTTATAGTGTATGAGGCCTGGGGGTGGCGGGGGGGAGAGAGACAGAGAGAAAGAGAACCCTTAAAAATGAACCTGGCATATTAATTTTTAGAAATCCCGCCCCGCACTCCTGCAAAGAGGTTTTACATATATATAATATATATATTTAGATTTAGATTTATATATGCATATAGACGAGTAAAAACTTCCCCGCCCCTACATTTTTTTTCTGGCTTCCAAAGAAGGAGAAAGAGCATGTACAGAGTTTCCAGGCCAAGGAAGGAAAGAAGGAAGGAAAGAAAGAAAGAGAAAGGAAAATAGAAAGATAAATCTCTGAGTTAAGGCAGCAAAATCAGCCCACCCACCCTGTCCTCGGTCCATCTGTCCAGAGGGAGGGAGAGCTGCATGTCCTGTCTAGCAGTCCCGATTCTCCAGGGTCAGCTCAGCTGTGGCCTGCTGCAGCTCCGTGCTGATCCGCCGGCCTCCAACCGCATCCCCGTGACCACCGGTGTCCTCCTCGCCCTTCACTTTCTTGTCGTCTGTTTCGTCGCCCGTTGCGCCGGCTTCCAGCCGCTGATCCTCACTCCAGCGGCGTTTGAAGCGTAATTTCAGGGGAATGCATTTGCCGCTCTCCCCAGCCCGAGAAACAGGGGGCGCCAAGGCTGAAGTCTCCCCGTTTTCGATCTTCTCCAGGGGAGCTGAAGGAGCCTTAAAGACCTCCTCGTCATCCTCGCTGATATCCGTGACCTCTACGGTGAGATCTTCTTCGGACTCTCCCTCCGAGATGGGTTCCACTTTGATCTGGGGGACGAGGGTCTCCGGAGTAACTGCCGAAGAGGAGGCGGCGGTGGGAAGGCCACCGCTGGAGTTTCCCGGGGGCACAGCTGGAGCTGGCGGAGGCTGCTTGTCACGGTTGCGGCGCCCCAATGGTGGTGGCTGCAGCTTGAATTTGAAAGGGCTGGGGGGCTCCTCAGCTTGCGGGGGTGGAGGGGGAAGAGGGGGCTTCTCCAGGCGCTGAGGCTGCGGGATGATAATGTTGGGGTAGTGGAGGAAGGCCCTGGGGCTGAGATGGTAGTTGTACACACTCTGGGTGTGCGCTTGGAGGTAGCGCTTCATGTCCTCGGGGTTGAAGGAGAAGTGGGAACCGCTGGGGTACATGGGGCTGAGGGTAGGGGAAGGAGTGTAATTTATGTGAGTGGGGGTGAGGGGGAGGGCAGGGGACAACTGGGGGGGCAGAAGAGCAGCAGGCCCAGCCATGGGGGACACAGGGAAGGGGCTGAGAGGCTCAGGAACTCGCGGGCGAGGGTAGATCCTAAAGAGGGCGTCGTGGGTCAAACGTGGATGGCCAGGCAAGGGGGGCCCACGGAATCCACCCGCCTCTCCACCGCCGCCACGTCGCTGCTCTTCAGCCAACGTCTCCTCCACTTCTGAATTGGCCGAGGTGCCGTCGCTGCAGTCACTGACTGAACCCCGAGCGAGGCGGCGAGCCACGGCGGAGAAGACCCCAGGCGAACGCAGATCCTCGGCCGGTGACAAGACGTCAGATGGGGTGGAAGGCGGGAAGCGGAAGTGGGAGCCACCTGAAGGCACAGGTGGAGCGCTTTGGGGCACGGCCCCACCTGCGAGGAGGAGGAAAGCAAGCCGGGGAAATCGACATTAGAAGAACCGAGGATGAAAATGACTAAGAGGAGAACTAACCTCCCTCTCCATTCAGCCAATCCTTTCTCAGAGCCCAGTTGCAACCGAGTCAGCTCAAGGAAGCATTCACAAGACCAGTTGACCTGTTCAATATCTATCCCATTTGTCAAAGGCCCTTCCCCGCTCCCCTTTCAGGCATCAAAGCTCAGGTCCACATGTGAAAGTCTCAATTAAACTGATTTATTGCTAATCATGCTTAGACACACCTATCTTCTCCACTAACTGCCGGTAACCTGCTCAAGAATTAGATAAGGATTAAAAGGGTTAGACTTAGTCTGCTTGTAGTTATGTAGAGATTCTAGGCTGACCCCCTTTTCTCTCCGTCTCCAGGTACTGCCACCCCTTCTCCTACATCCCCAGACATGGCAGTTCTCTCATCCATGTCACCCTAGATCAGGGGTATCCAAGCTTGGCAACTTTAAGACCTTTGGACTTCCAACGCTACTGTTGAAGATCTTAAAAATTGCCAAGCGTGGACATACCCACCCTTGATCTTTCGAACTGGCCACATCCTGGAGAGTATTCTTCTTGGGCAAATACATATTTCTCGTTTTCCCCTGGGGCCAATCACCCACCCAAAACAGAACCCAGAATTTAATCTGAAATTCCTTCTGTCTACCTCCACATTAAAACAAAAAACACCTCTACCTATACTGTATTTCCATTACATCTACAGAGACACTCCCATTCCAAAGTTAAATTATTTAATGGGAAATTTATCTTCCTTATGGGTCAAGATACTTTTCCACAACTAAAATAAGACCTTTGAACCTCTTATTTTTTTTCCTTTGGGGCACACCCAATAGAGCCACCATAGCGTAGAAGTATGCATGTCTGTTACAGGGGTTGGTGGTTGTTAGTTTTTCCAGTGGAACTAAACACTTTAAACTTAAGTTTCTTTGGCTGTCTAGCCATGGGTTCAAGAAGGTCTGCAGAAGAGCAGAGAGAAGGCTGCCCGGACACTCTGCAAGTCCTCCCACCATACTCACCTGCCATGCCCATGTCGATGAAAGGGTAGTTGACCAGCACCAATTTGTTAAAGTTGAACTTATAGGTGAAACGTTTGCCTTTGGTCTTATGCAGGATCCGCTTGTTGTAGTAATACCTGCAGGATTGGGAGGAGGAAGAGGAGGAGGAAGGAAGGAAAGGAGGAGAGGGGGAGGAAAAGAGGAAGAGGAGGAGGGAAGGAAGGAAAGGAGGAGGAAGAAAAGAGGAGGAGGGAAAAGAGGAAGAAAAAGAGGAGGAAGAGAAGGAGATGGAAGGAAGGAAAAGAGAAAGAGGAGAGGAAAAGAGGAAGAGGAGGAAGGTAAAGAGGAAGAGGAAGGAAAGACAGAAAAGAGGGAAAAGAGAAAGAGGAAAAGATGAAGAAATGAAAAGAGGGGGATAAGGAAGGAATGAAGGAAAAGCAGAGGGAGAGGAGGCGGAGGAAGGAAAAGAAGAGGAGGGGAAGAGGAGAACGGGGGAAGAAGAGGAGGAGGAGGAGGAGGAGGAGAAGGAAGAGAGGGTCAGTGACTCACGAGTCCCACTTCTCCCCCACCATAAAAACCGAACTTGGGAGTCTGTGGGTGTCTACATGCTCTGAAAGGAAAAGTGTTACAGCCTCAGCAAGTGTGAAGCAGCATCTGTTCACATGGGGAGAAGCGATGCTTCACATCCCTATGGCTGCAAAGGGATTTGATCACAGCCTTGCAAATAGCCACTAGCCCACAAACTTTGCATAGGAACAACTGCTTATTACGTAAGGATGGGAAACCAGCCTAACCAAGTCATTAGCCTTGGGGCCAAGTGTACATTTTTCTACCCCTCCAGTTATGGGGATTTATCGGCTGATGTTCGTTTGCATCATGTAGCTTCCAATCCCGAGTCAATCTTTTTTTTTTTAATGGAATAGCACAAAAACTTCAGTAAAATAGCTTCTGAATTGGGACTAGGAGGCCCCTAAGTATATTCCTACAGGCAGTCCTCAGCTTGCAGCCATGGCAGCCAAAGTTACAAAGTTAAGGGAATTACTTGCAGTTGATCAGTTAGCAACTTGGTTGTTAAGTAAATCTGGTTTTTTCCCCATTGACTTCTGACCTTGTCAGGTCACCAAAATGGATCACACGACCTTGGGACACAACAGCGGTCATAAATATGAACCAGTTGCCAATCATCTGAATTTTGACCACATGATCGTGGGGATGCTATAAAGGTCGTAACTGTGAAAAACCATCATAAGTCACTTTTTTGTAGTGCCATCACTAAATGAAATGTTGTAACTTGAGGACTACCTGCATTCCACCTTTTCAGAAAGGAATCTTTTCCAAGCTATGCAAGAGACCTTTGTGAATGCAATAACAGATGCAGTTCCCCCTGGCTTTTCAACTTTCAAATAATAAATGGGATGGAAAATTTATAAAGCAAGCCAACCAATTAAACCAGCAACCTAACAAACTAAAACTGGTCTATGCTGAAGTGACCGTTGAACTGAAAACAAAGCCCTGCCAAACCTTGCATTGGTTTAGCTCCGTTTCTCATCTATCTTGTTTGAAAGGCCCAGTTTTGTTTAGTTTTTTTTTTAAAAAAGAGATGAATCATAAACACCTTTTTCAGATAGCGATAGTGCTCTCAGTTGCTTGGGAAACGAGTGGAATAAAACTGCCCTTAAAAATTCCAGATTTTCCTACTCCTAAAGTTTTGTTCTCTCTTGCAAAATATATATATATATATATATATTCCTCAATTTGTTTTCCATTGGAGCACCACAAAACCAGCCAGTTGCAAAGTTTTCCATATTTTGCCAGAAAAGCGCTGGGCGGATTGGCATGTGTACATCTGTGGATGCCTGCATGCGTGCAAGCAGATGCATGTTTCTAAATGTTTCTATTAAAAAGCTGGAGAGAGCCTCACTGGCTGAATTTTGCAGCCTTCCTTTCCCACCATTCCTGTCAGGCTCCCAACCAGGTGCGATAAAGCCCTCCTCGCTCGTTCCAAATTCCTGGAACTTCTCCACCCTTTCTCCTGCCCGGGCTCACCTCAGGGCCCGGCTCAGCTTGTCGTAGTTCATCTGAGGTTTGCATTTCCTCACCCCCCATAGCCGGGCCACTTCGTCGGGGTCCTTGATGACAAACTCGCCGTAATCCCCTTGCCAGGCGATGACGTCATGATATTCTTCCTTGCGCAGCAGTTCCAGGATAAAATGCCAGAGCTGGATCTGACGGGAACCGGGACTCGACTCGGGCTTGTAGGCCCAATCTGGGAAGGCGAACCCTGGCAAGGCGAAGGGCAGCGTTAGCCAGCTCGGTCTGGGAAGGCGGAGGCGCGTTTCCAGAATAGGACGGCCAAGAACCCCACCACCCTAGCCGCCGCCTATTCGCCCCCCCCTCCCGCATAAAAGAGTTAGAAAGTAAAGTGCTGGCAATTCCCATACTCAGATCCTCTGGCTGCATCTGCTCAGGGCATGTTGGCAGAAGCCCTGGGTGTCTCCAAGCTACCCTCCACCCCCCCCCCCCACTGGGATGCAATGGCTGCTGCAGCGGCATGTGGATTTTAGCCAGCCCTACCCCCCCCACCTCCTCCCCAGTGTGCCAAGGGAGGGAAAACAGGAAACCGGCTGCTGCCGCTGCCACCGTCGCCGCCTCTCCCTCTTCTGCAGCCAGGAGGCTGGGAGGGCAGCCAAGCCGCCTCGCGACTTCCAGGCTGGGCCCTCCAAGCGTGGGAGGGCGAGAACAGCCAGCTCGAAGGGAAGACTCCCTCCCTTTGGCACCAAGTCCTACCCAGCAGAATCCCACAACTTGCAACCTTCCCCACCACCCCACCCCAGGCAGCCTAAAGGTGCTGCAGGGTGTAATTGGCTAGTGGAGGAGGCGAAGGTCTTGAAAACACACACACACACACCCTGGCCCCGGGAAAAGAGTCAGCCCCATTACGTCCCCGACAAGCATCAGGCGTGTTTAGAAGTGGGGGACGGAGGGACGGACCGAGCGCCTTTGTGCCATGTTCTCCCCGGGCAGCAGGCTTGCAGGGGGGGGGGAGCAGGAGGGGGAATGGTTCGCAGCTGAGGTCAGCAACTTCGAGACAAGGCTTCCTTTTTTCCCAGCCAACAGCGGAGCACAAACTCTGCAAAGCATTCCTGGCGAGGGGAAGAGGGGGGTGGGGGCAGAGAAGCCGCCACTGCCTGCTCCGCCATCAAGATCAAACTTCCCCAGAAAATACCCAGGGCTGTGGAAGATCCCAGATGGTCATCGAAGCCCCCCCCCCCCCCACGCAAACCGGGGAAGAAACAAACGGGGGGGGGGATGATGCTACATCTTGCAAATGTGTGGCCAGCAGTGCAATGCAGCCCCCGGCTCCTCTGAAAAGTTTTCACAAGGCCCCTCCGTCCCGCCCCCCCTGCCCCAACAGGAAGTCACAAATAAAGACTCTCTCTCCCCGCAAGATGGGGGCCTCTCCCATTGTTTCATAAACAACCTTTCCAGCACAGCAGAGTCAGAATTGCTGGCTCTCCTCCCTTTGGGAGGCGAGGAGGAAGGGGAACTAGCCTTTCTCAGCCATTTGGGGAGAGGGGGGGGGTTTCCCCTTCGCAGCTGGCTGCGTCTCAACCGCTCTGGTCGGACCAATCTAACTCAACACAGTGCACCCCCCAAAAAGGCAGTCTTCTCAGCTCATGGTTGCAGCCATTATATCTTGAGATTTTTTGACCCACAGGCCCACTGGCGCTCTAAAATGTTTCTCAACCTTTTTGAAGGTGTGGGAACTTCAACTCCCAGAATTCCCCAGCCAGCACCCCAATATAAAGGGAGTCCTCAACTTACGGCCACAACGGAGCCCCAAAATTTAGGCTGCTCAACAAAGACAGTCCTCAAGTGAGTTTTGCCCTCCCCCCCACCCGCCGTTTGATGACCTTTCTTGCCAAAGTCGCTAAGTGAAGCAGCGTGGTTGATAAGTTAGCAGCCCGGTTGTTAAGTGAATCGCTCTTCCCCATTGACTCGGCTTGTCAGAAGGTCTCCAAAAGGGATCAGGTGACCCCCCGGGACATGCGGCCACCGTCATAAATACGAGTCAGTTGCCAAGCATCTGAATTTTGAGTTGTGTAAATAGGGGGACGCTGCCACGGTCGTCGGTGTGAAAAAGGATCGTGTCAGTTTTTTCAGGGCCCGCTGTAACTCTGAACCGTCCCTAAACAAAAAAGTCGAGGACTCTCTGTGCTTCCCTCTGGAAGAATTGCCAGGCATCCTAACTTTCTACAACACCCCTGTGAAGCCACTTACGCTGATCAAACTAGAGCAGTGGTGACAAACCTTTTTGTGCTGAAAATTGCATGCGCACTCGTGTGCGCCAGCAGCCAGAAGGCAATGTGTGCGGAGCCCCCTCCTGCGTATGCGCGCACAATCCCATGCACACCACGCATCTCTGTGCAAGACCCCCCCCGCAAACCCCACACATCTCTGCGCATGTGCATGCATCTCCCATGCCCCGTGTGCCACACGCCAGACAATCAGCTGTCAGGCGGGCGCACACATGTGCACTGGAGCTCTTCCACGCGACTTCTCATGTGCCGGCAGAAGTGGCTCTGTGTGCCATAGGTTCACCATCATGAACTAGAGCTTCCTTGGGGCACATCTTTTTGCTTGGTAGATAACAGAGATTATATTCAGGGGTGGGATTCTACCAGTTCGCACCTATTCGCTATAACCAGTTGTTAACATCTTAAGCAGTTCGGAGAACCGGTTGTTAGAAGAAATTACTGGCCTAATCCTGTAAGGAGGGCAGGAAGGAAACATTCTGGTGTTGCTTACAAAAACTCCCCCTGTTAACCCTTATTACACTCTTGGCAGGACTAGACTTCCTGTCTCAGGAACTTCTCTGGAGTTTTTTTCCCCTCCTTTGCTGGTACTTTGCTTGTGTGGAGTGACCATTCAAAGTTACAAAGGCACTGAAAAAAGTGACTTATGACCATTTTTTACACTTACGACTGTTGCAGCATCCCCACAGTCATGAAAGGCCAGACGAGGAGATGCGTGCCTCGATGTGATGTTGAGTTGGCCACGCCCAGCCAATAACATGACCACCAAGCCATGCCCACCACCTAAGCCACACCCACAGAACCAGTTGTTAAAATTTTGAATCCCACCCCGGTTATATTTATTTGAGCCCAATAAAATGTAAAATCACACACCTTCTTTTGTTAAACCTGGGTCAAGGCTTTAAAGTATTGTGCTGCACAGTCTTCGACATACAACTGTTTTTGTAGCGGCTCTAAAGCAAAACACTCCGGTTGTTAAACGAACCAACGGTTTGCTTTGGCAAAACCACTGTACGATATACAGCCGCAATTGCCACAAGGCGGCTATAAATTTAGTCATGTTGCCAAAGGCAAAGTTTGGTCACTGAACTGCAAAGGAGGCCCAACGGTTGGAACTTAAAAAGTCTTCGTCTTAAAATCCCCCCCTTTTTCAAGGTTGGTATATAAACCGTACACTGTATACAGGCTGTCCTCGAATTACAACCATTCGTTTAGCGATTAATTCGAAGTAGTAACAGCACTTAAAAAATATTGGATCGGTGGCCGTTTTTCCATGCTTAATAATAATTATGGTGGGTCAGGCAATCAGAAATTCAGATGCTTGGCCACTAGCTCGTATTTATGACAATTGCAGTGTCCCAGGGTTACGTGATCCCCTTTTGCGACCTTCTGACAAGCAAAGTCCATGGGAAAGCCAGAATTGCTTTGCAACCGCACTACTAATTTAACAACTGCCATGATCCACTAAGCAACTGTGGCAAGAACGGTCGTTAACATGGGGGCAAAACTCACCTGAGAAGTGTCTTGCTTTAGCCATGTAAATTTGGGGCTCAACTGTGGTCCATGACTACCTGTACACATTTTCCTCCATTCTCCGCGAATCCTTTAAGCCAGGGGTCTCCAACCTTGGCCACTTTAAGACCTGTGGACTGCAGCTCCCAGAATTCCTCAGCCAACCTTGGCCACTTTAATTGCTGGCTGAGGAATTCTGGGAGTTGAAGTTCACAAACCTTAAAGCGGCCAAGATTGGAGACCCCTGCTTTAAGCATCACCAGGTACAAGTCACACAAACCCGGGTGTGGTTCTGCTCACCCCAGATCGAATCACAGGGCTTCTTCCCACCTGGCGCATCCATCCCCGCCACGGGAGGGGAAACTCTGGCTGAGCATGTGCAGTTGTCTGAACTCGGCCTGCCTGTGGCCCAGGAAAGATCCAACCTCCAATGCTTTCATTTCTCCTTCGCTGAAATTGCTGAGCCTGTGCCCAATGCCTTCAGGGAGGGTGTCAAGAGCTTGGTGGGGAAGGGAGGGGGGAGGTGTGTGTGTGTGGGGGGCGGGAGCTGTGGTTTCCCATTTCCCAAACCCCAGGCGCTCTGAGCCCATCAATAATTCAGGCCCCTGTAATGGAGGCCAGGGACGCCGGCGCCTGGTTCAAGGGCATCGGCGTAAGACCGAGCCATTAGGACGGTGATGTCATCTCTAGCAAAGGGTGGGAGGGCTTGAGAGCCAAAATCCCCACATACTGCAACCTGGGGGGGCTGGCATACCTTAACTGCATCACACACACACACACACACACACACACACACCCATGCCCACCGAGGGCAGAGTTGCACTCGGGCCAAATGGAGTGGTACCCCCACCCTTTCAAATGCAATTCAGCATCCTTCCCTCTTCCTTGCTTCTTGGCAACGCAGGACCTAAAAAGGCCCCCCCCACTCAATTCTCTCTCTCTCTCTCTCTCTCTCTCTCTCTCACACACACACACACACAGCACACCAGTCTCCAAGCAACAGGCAACGGCAGCAACAGCTAAAAATAAACGGAAGGAAGCAAAAAGGAGACAGCACGAACTGGGCAGCACCCCAGGAGTGACAGCCATGAGCACCCCACAAACTGCGCTCGTCTTCCAAACCCCGAGGAGGAGGAGGAGGAGGACGTGCTGGACGTGGGGACAACTGCCTCCTCAGCTCCACAGACTCCCGCAGGGGCTGGCAATGGCGTGGGAAGTTTGCTCCCACGCGGAGCCCGGGGGGGGGGGGGAGAGACATGAGGACACCGAATTTTGCAAGCGCGAAGCAAACCTGTGTGAGTCGAGGCCCACTGAGGCCTCCGGAAGAGGTAACGTTGAGAGTTAGGAAGTTGCCTGCCCAATCCGGGGGTCTTAAGGCTTACTTCAGACCCCCTTCAGTCTGCTGGTTGTGGCGAGCTTGGGGAACACGAGGGTGAGAGAGAGAGAAAGAGAACCATTAAGAGGGGAAAAAAAGAAGGTAACCCGTGAACTCTGCTGTCTCTCCATCATCTGAGACAACCTCTCCCTCTCTCTCTTTCACACACACACACAGCCTGTTCTCACTTTAGCAAGGGGGGGGGGAAGGAGGAGGCGTGGGGGTGGTAGTGGAGAGACCGTGACATCAGCTCACCAGCCCCGTTGAATGGATTACTCTTCTCAGGCTGGTGCTGCCAGATACGCTGGTGCGGTCTTCCACTACCATCCCAATGACAACCTCTGTCTTCCCCATCTTCCCTCATCTCATGTGACTCTGACAATCATGGCATTCCACCGCATGGACATCCCGAGACAAGCCCCCCCCCAAGGAACTGAAAAAGCCTGGGTCCTTTGTTATCACCTGCACCCCGGGACTCTTCGTTAGGCATCGCCCGTCAGGAAAAGGGATTTAGGCCTAGGACAACTGTTTTTTTTGGCGGGGCAAAAGAGAGAGGGGGTTGAGGGTTGGTTTGAAACCATCCTTTCCTTCCTGGTCCACAGTGGGTCTCCCCACTTCCAGGCCAACGAAATGCACTCAGCAGGCCGGGTTCCCACGCTGCGTCTCTCCACAGCTTGGGTTTGCTAGCGATGCTTCCTGAAGACACTGTGGGCGAGCAAACCGGGACGCATCACAGTGTGTTAAGGCCAGCCAGGGCTTCGCGTCCCATACCATCTCCGTTTTTAATACCTTAAATAAAAATGAAAACAAAGGAAAGGGTATCCTGCACTCTTTCTGTCTTCTCCTCAGAAACGAGACAGCCACAATCTTATTTCGGATGGATGACAGGTCTTGTGGGTGACCAGAATGCATACAAAAATAGGAAAGCATTCTATACATAGATGTATATATTAGGCTTCTCAAGACTCCAGGAGTTTATCCGCAACAGTGCTCAACGCTTGACAGACTATTAGACCCAACCAGAGGTCTTTAAACCCCCTAAAAAAAAACAACCACCTAACTTTTTTATCTTCGCGCATCAGATCCGAAGGTTTGGGTTGCACAGGCCACAATGATGGGGAAACGCAAAAGAGAGTTGTTAAGTAGTTTTGGTGGGCAAAAACTTTTAAGAAGACAGAACTGACACCCTCACCCACCCACCCCCCGCAAGGGAGATTAAGTTCAGCCTGAATAATCCCCAACACATGGAAAGCAAAATGAGGCGTTCGAGACAAAACAAAGCTATTTTGGGACTGGAAAACTTCATTCCACTTCTGGCTTGGAAGACCACACTTGTAAACACTCCTCAACCGTCCCAGGAGACACTTGGTCCAGAGAGAGCCTTGGTGTGCTCCAGTGGGAAGTCAATTATTCTGTTTCCATGTCTGCTTCTTTTATTGATTAGCTCACCAAAAAATGGATTGCTCAGCCAGGGGGAGAAACGTTGCTCCCCACAGATGAGAAAGCAGGGGATGGGTTGGGTGACATATGTGAATGTTGGTCCAGTGTGTACCTTATGGATGGGAGAGACAGGGACGAAAACACCGAATGCGGCCTATTTATCCATCCCTTTCGGTGGGGGAATAGACCCCATCTGAATGGCCGTCTGGATTATCAACGCTGGGAAACCTCTCTCTCTCATTGCGAGAATGAAGAGGATGGCAAAGACGGCACGAACATGACATCTTACACGCTCGCGTCACTTTGAAATGAAACATCTAAACGCTTGGCCAGTGGCAAGGCTCCTGGGGGCCAAAGAGGAAGCCTGTCATAAATTGACAACCTCTGTAATCACTGGAATTCATTTTCTCCCCCGAGATTTGCATTCCCAAAACCTTTAGGGAGCCAAAGATTGAAGAAGTCTGTACTAAGAGCGAGAGAGAAAGATGGAGATGGAATTCTTTATTGGCCAAGTGTGGTTGGACACACAAAGGAATTTGTCCTGGTGCGAATGCTCTCAGTGTCCATAAAAGAAAAGATACATTCATCAAGAATCATCAGGTACAACACTTAATGATAGTCATAGGGTACAATAAGTAATCAAATCATACTAGGAAGCCGTCAATATAAATCGTAAGGATACAATACTACAAAGCCTTAGTAAGGCCACACCTGGAATACTGCACGCATCCAGTTTTGGTCACCACATTACAAAAAAAGAAATTAAGACTTTTTTGGGGGGTGGGTGGGGGGGAAGTGTAGAGAAGAGCGACTAAGATGATTGAAGGCCTTGAGACTAAAACATTGCAGGAATTGGGGTTTGGCCAGTCTAGAGGAAAGAAAGACTAGGGGGTGACACAATAGCAGTAGGCCGGTATTTGAGGGGCTGCCATATAAAGAAGAGGGGGTCGACTTATTTTCCAAAGCACCAAAGAAGGCAGGACAAAAAGCCATGGGTGGAAACCAATCAAGGAGAGAAGCAACTTGGAATTAAGGAGAAACTTCCTAACTGTGAGGACAATTAGCCAGTGGAACAGCTGGCCACCAGAAGTTGTAGGTGGCTCCATCACTGGAGGTGTTTAAGAAGAGACTGGACAGCCACTTGTCTGGAATGGTAGGGGGTCTCCTGCTTGAGTAGGGGGCCGGACTAGAAGACCTCCAAGGTCCCTTCTGACTGATTGAGTTGCTAAAACAGCCTGTTCCAAAATCCTGCTCTATCCGTGGATCCCCCAAGCCTGGCCTGCTCTGAGGCTCCCACCCAGGGGCACCTTTTCCCAGAAGGACACCTTCATCTTCCCGTTCTTATGGCTGACCAGGGGGGAGGGAGGTGTTGGGAGAGGACTCTTGGCTTCACAATCCTCTTAACCCATCAACAGCCAGGTGTCTGTGGAGATTCTCGGTCATCCAGGTCAGGGTTGTCCCCAAAGGTGCTTTTTCAAAAGGCAACCGGATTTGGTTTTTCCTGGAAGGCGTTTCGCTTCTCATCCAAGACGCTTCTTTAGTCAAAAGTGATTCAGAACCGAAGAAGCATCTTGGATGAGAAGCGAAACGCCTTCAAAGTCCAGTTGCCTTTTGAACAAGTACCTTCGGGACAATCAAAAGCCACCTTTTCCAGTATCTCAGTTCCTTAACGCTGATCAGGCCGCCTTCTATTCCAAGGGTCGCCAACCTTTTGGATCTCAGGGACCACCAAACTCCTAATTTTAAATCCCGCAGACTGGAAACCCTGGGAAAATCCCCCCAAAAGTCTGCAGGAAAATTCCCCACCCTGTTTTCCTACCGATCGATCATTCTTTATTTGGGATTGCAGGATACCGTCTCCAGCTCCATTCTCGGGGGAGAGGGAGAGACTTTTGGCTTCAGGCAAGGAAAGCAGCAGAAGTCTTTCTTTCTTTCCTCCAAACTCCACCAGAAATGATCTTTGTGAGACTTGTCACACTGGCTTTCCTTGCGTGCAGCCAAAAGCAGAAGAAGAAGAAAGAAGCGGAAAGAAGCAGCCCGGTGCCCAGGCAAGGTGTGTGGGGCAAGTTCCCCCCCTCTGCCCTTTCCCCCCCTCCCCTCACTACCTCATGTTGTTTGCAATGCAAGCGACGCAAGCCTTGTGTTCCCACAGGCCATGTGGGCAATGCAGCCTTGTGTTCCCACGCAGCCTGGATTAATTGCATTGGGAGGGGGTGCTTGGGGGGGGGGTGACATTTCTCTGCAGACCACCAAAATTTTCTCGTGGACCACCAGTGGTCCCCGGCCCACCTGTTGGCGACCACCGTTCTAGGAAGACGGGAAAAATGGCTTTATGCAGTAAACCATCCTCCTTTGAAAAGAAAAATCATTATCATAATAAAGTTGCGTTCTCACAGTCATTTCTCTTCTTATTCTCTCTCTCTCTCTCTATATATATATATATATAGACACACACACACACACACACACACATTGGCCATCTGAATGAGGAAGCTTGGAGTAGCAACCTGTCACACTAAAACACCTCCCCTGCCCTACAGAACCCTATCCTTCATCCCATACACCCAAACACGCACCAAGCATCCCTTCCCCAAAAAAAACCTTCTGGGCCCCGTTCGTTGCCACCTCCAAGGTAGGAGAGAAAGCGCCTGCAGAATCTTCCCTTAGATTCCCTCTGCCACACCTCCCACGCCATTGCCAGCATATCTCCACCAACTCAGCCACCGTCTTTGCCAAGCCCAGAGGGAGGAGGTACAAAAAAAACAACACACCACCGTCTGTTGGCTGGCATTGCCCCCAGGCCTGGCACAAACCAACCCCAGACCAGCGCCAGGGTGTGGGGAGGAAAAAGACGAGACAACCAGGAGGCCTTTACCACAGAGGCCATGACAGGCCTTGTACCACCCACACAACCACGATCCGGGTCTTGGGAAAAGGGAGGGGGCGGGGAGAGAGAACATGTATGTGAGAGAGAGCCAAGGATTGCTACCATCTCTCCATTTTTGGAGAGTTTTCACCCCCCACAGATTCCCCAACAACAAGTATCTACTCAAGAAGATCTTGTGCAGGAAAGCTAAGGGGCCGATGGCTGCCAACTCCCCCTCTGAATCTCTTGGGGGGGGGGTCCCAGTCTCCCCCACAATTAGCCTCTCAGCAAACCTTCATGCAGGAGAGGTAGGGATCTGACCACTGTCATCTCTTCCCTCCTCCTCTTTTTTTTTGGGGGGGGGGCATTCTCCCCAACAATTACCCACTCAGTAAGTCTTTGTGTGGGAAAAGCCGAGGAGCCAATCGGTGCCATCTCCCCTCTCTCCAATTTTGGGGGGGCTCTAGTTCCCCCAAGCAATTACCCACAAGTCCCCATGTAGGGGAACTGAGGATCTGATCGCTCCCCTCCCCGTCTTTTTGCGGTCCCAGTCCATATACATAAAAAACACGAGGTCTTGTGTGCCAGTACACACACACACAAACATATATATATACACACACACGTGTGTGTGTGCGTGAGTATACATATACATACACACACACACACACACACACACACACACACACACACACACATATATATATATATATATATATACACATACGTACATATGTTTTCTGAGGATTTTGTGGGTATTTGTATGTGGATCTTTGGTTATTAGGGTTTTCTCCCGCATAAAATTCTCCCACATCCAATTTTACGCAGGAGAAAACCTGAATAACCAAAGATCCATATATAGAGATCTATATCAATAGATCCATATCTCTATCTATCTATCTATCTATCTATCTATCTATCTATCTATCTATCTATCTATCTGGATGGCCAGGCACACAAGACTTTGTGTAGAAGAGCCAAGGATCCAATCACTGCCATCTCCCCCTCCCTCCATCTTTTGGGGGTCCCAGTCACCCGGCCAACCATCGCCCTCCCAGCAAGACTGCGTAATGGCTTCGCATGGGAGAAGGAAAGGGCTTGGCTCAACGGGCCACACACCTCCAGGAAGGGAAGCAGGCCAACTCCAACCCTTATCCCAAGACGGGATGTGCAAAGCCTTCCAAGTTACTCAGCGGAGGGGCTGAGAGTAACAGGGCCCCCTCCTCTGGGGTTTGGTGAGCACAGCTAAGCGGCCCCCGCCACACAATGCGGTGAGTGTTTCCAATCCCGACATCCAACTTTCTTTCTTTTTTTTTTTACAGCAGGCTTTTTTGGCCAGCAGTTCATATTTTCCACTGAAAGCCCAGGGCCTGTGTGGGAGCTCTGAGTGTCTGTGGGCTCAAACAGCTCTCACACGTGCCATATATATATATATATATATATAATATATTTTAAATTTCAAACCTCAGCTGAAAGGGGACTCCATCTTAAGACACTTTCCTTCTCCCCCCCACACCCCACTCCCCCCCCACTTCTGTCTGGTTTGCTATACTTCAAAGCCAGTTCTGCAAGCTGCGTCTTCCCTAGGAATGAAAGTCTATTTTGGACCGTAATTATTTGTTGAGGATTTCCTGGAAGATGATATGCGCAGCCAGGCAAAAAAAATAAAAAATAAACAAGAAAAAAAAAGGGGTGTGTGTGTGTGTTTGTGTGTGGAGCAGAGAACTTGAAATCGTGTTGGTGTCTCTTTAAATCATGCCCCCTCCTTAACACACACTCTAAACCACACCACCCCTGTGACTAATCCCTGGAGCCAGAAGCTAAAAGGGCTGGAATTCAATCCCAGCTTTAGAAAGGGGGAAAAAAAAAAAACCCTTAATATTACATCACTCCCTGATGCCAACAGGGCCTTAAAGATACACACACACACACACACACACACAGAGCATTCTCTTGCCTTTGAGCAAAGGGGGGGGGCTTCAACCCAGGCAAAAGGAACCCACATCAAAAGACTTGGTGCTTGCAACATGCCAAAGGGAGGGAGGCGGAAAGAAAAACTCAAAACACCCCCACCACTTACTAGGCAACTGTTTTTGCCTGCCCCCTTTTCCATCACTGCACACTCAGAAGCTGTGGCTGAAAACACACACAATTTTGAAGAGGAAAAAAAAAAAAGTTTCAGGCTCTGGAAAAATTAAGTGTGGGTGCAAAAAAAAAAAAAAAAAGAGAGAGAGAGAGAGAGAGATCCAGGAAGGAGGGAGGGGTGGGGAAGCCCTGGGTGCACTTTGTGGGGTTTTCCAAGCCTGGAGAAGTTGCTATACTGCAGATTTATTTCGTTAGCAGTTTGGGCAAGGCCCAAAGAATTATTATGATTAGGGGGTGTTGCTGTGTGTGGCTGCGTTTTGTGTGTGTGTGTGTGCGTGTTTTCCCATGTGCGTGTTTTAAACAGGCGCCTAAAAGAAAATAACTTTCCCAGAGTTTTTTTTTGGGGGGGGGGAAAGGAGGAGAAAAGTAGTTTGGAGCTGGCCTTGATGATTGCAAACAGGAGGTGCGAAGGGGAAGACAAGCCTGAACAGAAGCAAAAGAGGCACTTAAAAAAAAAAAGAGAGAGAGAGAGAGAGAGAGAGAGACAAGATTCCAGTAGACAGACAATCAGGCAAGGAAGGGGAGGGGGAGAGGTGGCGCCAAGGGGGAGGGGTGGAAGCACTGAACAAAACCAGAGGGGGGAAGAAAGAGGGGAGTTTAAAAAAAGGGGGGAGATAGAAAGAATCTATGCAATGCTTCCCCAGAGCTTTTGCAAAAAGCAAATAAAACACACACACACACACACACACCCCTTTATTTACACTCCCACCCGAATTCTTTTTGGTTTTTTTTTAAAGCCGTTTTCAAACAAACGGATCTTCACGCAAAGGCAGTTTTTGGTCGCCTTTCTTCCCCCATCCCACTCTCTTTTCCCGGGTGCAAAAGTCCACCGAGACCTTATTTATTTATTTTTAAAAAATGGGGGGGGGGGGGGGGGGAGAGAGAGAAAAGAAAGGGGAAAAAGAAAAACTCGTCCGCCGCGGAATTTCCTCCGAGAGCCGTTTTTGAAAAGCGCCCCTCCGCAAGAATCCCCGGGTAAGCGCCACCCTGTTCCAACCCCGAAGGAGGAGGAGGAGGAGAAGAGTGTGCGGGGGGGGGAGGAAAAAAAATAAAATAAAACTCCTCTCCCCCCGGGATTGAGAGTTTCAACCGAGGTGGGAAGGCTGGCGTAGTGGGGGAGGGGGGTTTGGCGTTGAAGGAAAGCGGGACTTTTGCAAAGCCCAACCGCCCCCCCCCCCTCAACCCCAGATTTCTTTTCTTAAGAGGGTTAAAGTCCTGGGTTTAAGGTTAGAGTTTAACCCGCCGCCACCCTCTCTTCCCCCACCAACCAAGCAACCAACCCCCCCCCGGGCAAGACCGAGGTTAGAGACTTAAGGTCGCCTCCAACTTTGCTTAAAAAGTTAGCGTAAATCTCGGCGGTTCGCGCCCCCCTTCGCCCCCTTCTTCAATCTAGATCTACGTCCCTGCTTCGGATTTTGGGGCGACGGGGGGGAAGTGGAGAGAGAGAGATTTTTTTCACACCTCCCTCCACGGCCCACCTTAAACGTCGCGTTGTCGGTCGGAAACAAAAGTTTTGTGTGTGTGTGTGTTTTGTTGGGTTTTTTTTTGGAAACAGCCCGATTTCCACTTCGGAAAAGCTTTGCAACTTTTTTTTCCTCCGCCTCCTCTCCCCCCCCCGCCGCCACTCGCGGGACACAGGCCATTCCGACGACGCTGGAGAACGGCCCGCGAGATTGGAGGCGGGGAGCGGGGTTTAAAGGGGGGGTGGGGGATAAAAAAAAATACCGATCCCACCCTGGGGTTCTCCTGCACCCCCCCAGCCCCCTCCTGGCCCGGACACCCACCCACCCCAGTTGCCAAGCTTTGCAGCGCTTCCGCGTTTCGTATAGAGGGGAGAGCTGGCGGGAGGGGGGGGCACAGAAAGAGAGAGAGCCCCCTCCCTCCTAAACGCGGCTAGATTCACTAGGAAGCGAGTTGATCCTGCCTCCGGATTACGACGCCCGCCGTCCCCGGTTTCACGCTGGACGCTTCAGCCCGTTGAGCAGCAGCAGCAGCAACGTGGCGCTTCGTCTCCGTGCAACCCTCTCTGAAATCAGCAACTCTCTCTTTCCCTCCCCCCCCCTATACACACACCACAACCACATACACACAAATCTGGATTTATTTCCTTCTCCTTCCAAGTGCCAGAAGTTGACAGAAGGAAAGTACCGTCCCTCCCCCCGGTGATTGGCGGCAGGGAGGGGGAGGGGGGGAGAGAGAGTTGTTGGGGGGAGGGGGGGGGAAGAAAAGAGAGCCTCGATCCGAGGCCTTTTTCTTTTCCCAAATGCCACGCTCGCTCCCGCGCGCGATCCACCCCCTCAGATCCACTCCGCCGCCCCCATTCATTCGGCGGCCCCCTCGAAACCGCCCCGGGACTCGTGGCGGAACGGTGTGTGTGTGTGTGTGTGTGTGTGTGTGTGACGGGGTGGGGGGCGTTTAACCAGGAGGGGGTGCAGCAGGAGGGCTGCTCCCCCCTTCGGAAAGCCGCCCCATTTATTCCACCCCCTCCCGAAGTCTTATTGGGGGGTCCCCACTTCGACTCCCGCAGCCGATCCTTGGCTCCCGAAGGCAGGCAGGCAGGCGGCCGACTTGCGAAGAAGGAGCCGAGCAGGCGCCGGGAAAGGAAATGCAACAGGTCCGCTTCCCACAAACTCCGGAGCGTTGCGACGGGCTGCGTTGTCCCGCTCGCTCGCCCTCCCTTCTCTCCCTGGCCGAGCCGCTTCCTCCCGGGGCGGGGGGACGGCGGCGGCTCAAACTCTTGCCCGCTGTCTCCCTTCCCGGCCGGAGCCTTAGGCAAGCAGGCGGGCGATCGGGAAGCGGGGGGGTGGAGAGTCGGGAGAGAGAGAGCCGGGGACCTCGCCCGCACCACGATTCCTCTCCCTTTTTCCCAGCTAGGAACCTCCATGGCGGCTGCACCCCAAGAAGGCAGGCGAGCCCCCCGCCAGCACGTCCCGCTTCGGATCGGAGGCGCCGGCCGCTTCCTCTCCAGAAGCCCCCTCCTCCTCCTTCTCCCGTCCCCTCCCCACCCCATTGGGCGCCGGCCCGGTGGGCGGACTACAAACTCCATCAGCCGCCGCACCTCCCAGAGCTCAGGTGAGGCGGAGGGGTGGGGTGGGGGTAAGCCAGCACGTTTGGAGGACTTGTCCCCCCGCCCCAGTCTCTGTCTCCGCTTCGATGTCCCCCCCGAGTTGGTCTCTCTTAGGGAGCAACGCCGGCGGCTCCTGGATCTCGCCCGGCCCTTCCCCTTCGTCCCTCGTCCCCGCGCCTCATTCATTCCCCCCGCCACCTCCGCCCCGGGTCGCCTCCCCGCTCCGATCCCCGAGAACAGCGAGGCAGAGGAGAAGGGACGGACGGACGGACGGCGGGCGCGGAGGGCTGGGGGATGGAAGTTAAGTTGCCTGCATCCCTCCAACTTTCCAGCCCACGTGTCCTGGTGGTCATCCACCGACAGACCCCCCCCGCCGCCGCCGCATCTCCTCCTCCAACCCCCCGCACCCCGAAGCATCAACGTGGGACCCTCTGGCAGTCCCCACCTGCGTCCGCCGGGGTCTTCATGGCTCCTCGCGCGCCGCAGCCTCCAAGCCGCCGGGTCGGTCTCGGGCTCTGGCCCCCCTCCTTTCCCCCCCTCGGCTTCATATGGAGCCGGGGACGCCCACGCCCCCCCCCCGTCGCACGTCACCGCCGCGTCGCCATAGACACGCTGAGCCCGCCTCTCCGCCTCAAAAGCCTCCCTCGGCTCCGCCCACAGAGCTCACGACCGGGGTGGGGGGGGGAGGGGGGGAGAGTTAAAAGGGGCGGCGGGCGGCACCTTGGGTGGGATGGCTGTTTGCGGGGGCGGGGGAGGAGGAGGAGGAGGAAGAAGGCTGGCTGGTTAGCTTAGCTAGAGTGGTGGCCGGAAGATGCCCGGAGACGCGCGCGAGAGAGAACCGGGACAAACTCCCCCCGAAGACTTTTTTTTTGTTTTTGCAACGGCTTAAGGTGTGCGAACCCTTTGAAGGGGGGGGGGAAAAAAGAAGAAAAAAAGAAAACTTATATAACCTTATATTAACACGGGGGGGAGGAGGGATGAATGAATTTCGGAACTCCAGAAACAGGCAGTCCTCGACTTACGACCACAGTGGAGCCCAACATGTCTGTGCTTCAGCGAGGCGTTGGTTAATTGAGCTTTTGACCCGTTTTATGACCTGTCTTGCCAAAGCTGTTAAGTGAGAATCGTGGCAGTTGGTAAAGTGAATAGCACAGTTAAGGGAATCTGGCTTCCCCATGGACTTGGCTTGCCAAAAGGTGACTCCAGGATGCTGCAACGTCATAAATAGGAACCAGTGGCCAAACATCTGAATTTTGACTGTATGATCATGGGGATGTTGCGAAGGTCGTAACTCTGAAAAGCGGTCATAAGTCACTTTTTCTCAGGGCCATTGTCACTGAACGGTCACGGAATGAATTGTTGTAAGTCGAGGATTACCTGTATGCAGAAGTTAAGCCCGTGTGCTTATCGTGAGCCCCTTTTCAAAATTTGGAATTTATAGGGTCCAAAGTTTGGTGTAGCTGTGAAGGGCTCTGCTCTGAGGGCTCTGTGAATTCACTGCTCTGAGAAAAGATTGCAGGGCCGCGTTGTAAAATCAGTGGGGAGTATCTTGGTCTAGAGGAAGCAGAAGGAATCGAGTCCTTTCTGGTCTAGATGGCAGGTTTTCTTGGGTATGGTTGTGGAGAATAGCCTCTTGCAGCCTTTGTCTTTGGTGTTTACTCTCAGAACTGTGCAAGACTGCAGCTTAAATAGAGATTTAACCACTTCCACTATCTGTCTAAAAATGAAACTCTGGATGGCAGAGTGTCTTCCTTACACATTTGCATCACAGTTTTCTCAAAACAAACAGTTATACAACTGTCATAACGAAATACTTAGTCTCTGGTTATCATTCCCAAATCACAGTAATAATAATAGTAATAGTAATAGTAATAATAATAAACAACTAAGAGCTAAAAGACAGATCCAATATTTCCCAGGAGCGTCCTAACAAGATTTCGGGGGGGGGGGAGTTCCATTTATTTTCCATGTTTTTGTCTTCATTTTTGTGGTTTTTGACTACAGTGTTTTTCTGGTCTCAGTATTTTTGGGTGTGACATTTTATTGTCATCGCTGCATTGTATTAATTCTAATGTTTGTTTTGTCACACTGTTTTACGGTACCTTAATAGCTGCCTTGAGGGGGCTTTGTGCCCTAAAAGATGGCCTAAAAGTACTTTAAAAAAATAAAACATAATATAAACAATTATTTTATAAATAAGAACTACAACATCATCCCAAATAACTTTAAAATTTCAACCTCGTAGCATGCTTCACACATTGTTCATGTAAAACTCTGTAATTTCACACGATAACCTGGTCCCCAGGTGCTGCACTATGTGCCTGAATTTTTCATTTAGTCTACAGGTAGTCATTGACGTATAATCCTAAAGGCCTGCTCGTTATGGTTGTAAGTCGTATCAGTCATGATACAGGTCACCCATATGTGACCAAACTCATGACAATTTTTGCTGTGGCCATTAGTCATAAAATGAACACCACAGTCGTAAAGTAAACCGATTACTTGCTGTGGACCGATTTTGCTAAAAACAAAACGCCAGTTTTCAGAAATCATTATTTGTAAAATGTGGACGTTTTGACTGCAAGATATAGCAAACAGCCATAAATGGGGGGCTGGTTGCTGAGTGACCACACGGGGAGGGGAGGGGGCGACCATCAGATCTTCGAATCTGTGTGCTTTTTCAGGCCTTGCTGTAACTTTGGCCACTAAACAACCGGTCGTAAATCAAGAACTACCGATAAGTGCGTGATTGAACCCAATCGCTGGGAAGAGAATGGAAGAATGGAGCAGAATGTAAAAGGAGGAACAAATGTGTTTCCATTCAGTGCTTTTATCTCAGAGATATTTGCAGGCCTTGTATCTTCACCACAAACCTGCCCAGGAGCCCAAACGAGACGCCCTCTCCTTGTGTTTAAGGATGGGGTAGGAGGCTTTTGAAGCAGACTTCCAAGGATGAAGTCCAGCGGATTACCCTTTTGCCGGACATAATCGGGAATACTTTATCCAGAGGCTGACAGTATTCTAGACCTCAAGCAGAAGCCCAAACTGCAACCGTCTCTATATACGGAGGAGGGGAAGGATGTGGAGTTGAGGTCTTAAAAGAGAAAGATTTACGGTTTATTGCTGCAAATGCCCTGGAGGTATAGATTTTTAAACAAACATGTCCGTGATGGCAACAAAGCAGAAGAGAAGAGGAAAGAACTAAAAAGGCCCTCTGCAAACAGCCTAGAGGAGTAGAGAAAGGGTATAAAAGCAGATGATAAGATGAATGGCTAAGGAAGAATGTCCAGACAATGGGCTGAAAGCACATGATGCTATTAGGTTTGTTGAAGCTAAGCAGGGATCAGGCTTCGGCGGGGGACAAGCTAATCACAACTGGCTTGGCCACTCTGGCAGACCCTGGCAGTTACCTCCAGGGCACCTGCCCTACCAGCAGCAGACAAATGAGGTTAGACCCACTCCCACAGACCTGGGAGACGCAGCAAACCATGGGGGGCGGGGGGGTTACTTTTATCAACTAATATATCAAAGTACCTGGGAATCCGCCAAGTGGTCCGAAGCAGCCTACGAGGGGGCTGCATTGATTAGACACGTGACTTGCATTTGCCTGCTTGTTGTGTTGCCTGGTTCTAAATGTTGGCTTTCCTTGGGTTTTAGGGGAGTTAATTGTTCTTTACGGACCATTGTATTTGGTTTATTGGTTGTTTTAATGCGAGGAATTGTCCAGGATCACACGTGAGATGGGCAGCTATAAAGGAAGAAAGGAAAAGAATATAAGAGATGGGAGGGAGGGAGGAAAGGAAGGAAAGAAAAAAGGGAAGGAGGAACAGAAGGAAGGCAGAGAAAAAAATGAAAGACAAGGAAAGAAGGAGGGAAAGAATAGAAAAAAAAGAAAAAAGAAATAGAGGAGGAAGGGAAGGAAAGAATGAAAGGCAGAAAAGGAAAGGAAGAAAGACTAAATAAATAATGTAGAAACTACCGATTTTTTTCCTTTGTCAGGGAAAAAATGGCCTTTTATCTGCAACATTATTATTAATATCTTTATATACATATTTTCTATTCTGTCCTACAGCCAAAGCTCTCTGGGAAGCTGACTCAAACCTTCTGACTTGGTTTGCAGAAGTTGCTCATCCCGCGAAGCCAATCGTTGCTGAACGAGGCCAACGGCTCTGCTTTGCTGAACACAACCACCGCACAGGCTGAGTGCACCCAGGAACTAGGCCTCCCACCTTTCATCCCAGCAGGTTCTTGCAAACCCACCATCCAAATCCACGTTACCGGGGGAAGAACCGAGTTTCGGGTTGGCCTATGACTTTAAGCATGAAGCTTTTTTTTAAAAAAAAAGTCCTGCTAACTTTGGGTGAACATTTCTCCTGAAAAGGCCAAAAAAAAAAAAAAATGGTTAGGATGCTCCCGTGTGTGGGAGGCCGCCTGGGCCGATAATGGCAAAGCACCGGGTGGGACGCACCCGAGGGCTTGCCAGAATCCTGAGAAAACTCAGCATTATGAGGATGGGAGCAGAACAATTGTTCGTTCCCGGGGCCACGGGGCATACGGCAGGCAGCAGCAAATTTGAAAGAATGCAAATGGGGCGGGATCTTTGTCCAGGCACGTTGGGGAGTGTGGAAGATTCCATGCTGCCCTGAAAGAGAAGAGAGGGAGAGAGAATGATCGCAGCTAGGATTGGGGGGGGGCAGGGGAGGCTAGCTGGGAAATCCCTGAGAGAACCGCAGCCAAGAGCGCCAAATTATCTTGCAGCTGCACCCAAAGAAACGGAGCCTGTAGAGGACTTGCAATTGGGGTGGGGTGGGGGGGCTAATCCCTCAATTTGGGGGACTTAATCCTGGCCCCCTAAATCTGGACCTCTGGATCGCCAACCCTCCTGGCCTTTTCTGAGGCTTTAAAAACTTGGCTGGGTACCCAAGCTTTGGGCTTGGAATGCGTGTTTAAGGGCCCCGTTTCTTGGCTTTGGTGTTTGTTGGTTAACTCTCTCGGCTTGCTGCAAGTAGTAGATATTTTGGGAGGTTTTTAGGGTTTGGTCGTTTTTTTGTTTTGAACTGTTTGAGTTGTTTAATAGTTGTAAAATTGCAAGCTGCCCAGAGTCACTGGGTTGAGATGAGCGGCTATAGAAGTTGAAACTGGGTGGACTTCAACTCCCAGAATTCCCAGCTGGGGAATTCTGGGAGTTGAAGTCCACCAGCTTCAGCTAGCCAAGGCTGAGTAAACATTGGAGTAAGTAAATAAATAAAGGGAAGGAAGGAAGACAGTCAGATGGGCAGGAAGTCTGACTACCGGAAAGACAGAAGGGGAATTCCGAACAGCAGCAAGGAAGGCAACTGGATTTTAGCAACTTGCTGCAGACAAGGGAGAAGGGTGATTCACTCACAACTGGCTCTTCTCGTGACCCAAGAAGCCCTAACCACAGTTTATAAATTGCTCCACTTTGGTTTATGCAGCATGCTTGGCCAACGTGAAAGCAACCACATCACAGCCTGGCGCTGGGTGTGAACCCCACCTGCCTCAGGTGCCATTTGGATACAGGGATCCTTCGGGAGCTCTTGAGTACCACAATGGGAGCAGAGCTTCCTATCCTACTAGGAATCCCCAGATGTATCAGCCAGTTGAATCCTAGCAGTCTGAAATCCTCAGTTAAACAGACCAGATTTCCAGTCCTTATGATTATGATCCTTCCTTCCTTCCTGTCTTTTCCTTCTCTCCTTCCCTCCTTCCTTCTTTACTGCCTTTTCCTTCCTTCCTTCCTTCCCTTTTTTGTTCCCTCTCTTCCTTTCTTCCTACTGGCCCTTTCTTCCTTTTTATTTTCCTTCCCTCCTTCTTTCCTTACTGTCTTTTCTTTCTTCCCTCCTTCTTTACTCTTTTCCTTCCTTCTTCCCTCCCTTCCTTTATTTCAACTGACCCTTCCTTTTTATTTTCCTTCCTTTCTTCTTTACTATCTTTTCCTTCCTTCTTCCTTTCATTTCAACTGGCCCTTCCTTTCTTTTTATTTTCCTTCCTCCTTTCTTTGCTATCTTTTCCTTCTTTCCCTCCCTCTCTCCTTCTTTACTGTCTTTTCCTTCCCTCCCTCTCTCCTTCTTTACTGTCTTTTCCTTCCCTCACTCCCTCACTCCCTTTCTTCTTACTGTCCCTTTCTTCCTTTTCATTTTCCTTCCTTCCTTTCTCCCTCCCTGCCTCCCTCAACCTAATAAGTCCAATGCCTTGTGATGAAGTCTTTCTGGACATCTCAAAGAGGTTTTTTTTTAAAAAAAAATAGTATTTCATCCTTTTCACCCACCCTCCCCAAAGTAAATAGTCATTTTACACAGTGAAACTGTGTAAAAGGAAGTGGAATTTTTTAAAAAGAGGTTGCTGTAAAGTTCCAGAAAAGGATTTGGAGGGAAATAACTAAAGAAAGAGAAAGGAAGATGGGAGGGCCAGTTTACACTTCCTCAAACTGGGATTAATCCGAACACATTAGGAAAGCACCAGATTTAACAACAAGAACCTAAATAACATCTCCGGGAACCTTAGACTAGAATTCTATGTATATATTTAAGAAATAAGCTCTAGCAGGTACGAGTAGTTTAAAAAATTTGTCCAGATTTGGTCACCACTGCACTTTTTCAATTTATCTAAGTATCTCCTGAAAAGTTGCATGCGACACAAGCATTAATCCTGTGGTGATTATGGGGGCTAGCCTCTGGACTAACCCAATGCATCCCTTGTTGGATATATGGGAAATTTGTTGCAAATGCACATTGCCTAGAAGAGTATGACTGGATTCACAAAGGGAGTTAAATCATAACATACACAGGTAGTTCTCGACCTATGACCAGTTGCTTAATGAACAGTTGAAATTATAATGGGCCCAGAGCAAGCGCTTTGCAGCTGGTAAAGTATAGGTGGTCTCTGAATCTGAGCTTGGTTGTTTTCTTGCAGACCTTTCATTACCAAACTAGGTAACATCATCAGTGCCACAAGGGAGTAGGGTTTGCTGAGAGCACTGATGATGTTATCTAGTTTGGTAATGAAATGCCGACAATAAAACCACCAATCTCAGAGAGCACCCAGGACCCCAATGCTCAACCCTAAGCTAGAAATATTCTCTTCTAATTAGCAAACAGGTTTTGCCCTGATTTATACTGAGATATAAATCAATTGTATCTCAAGCTCAGCCATTTATAAGACGGATAGCATTTCCACTCCCAGAATTGCCCAGCTATATAGCATAATTGCTTGAGGAATTCTGGGAGTTGAAGTTCACCCAACGTCTGAACGTTGCCAACCTTAAGAAGAATACTATGAATTCTGTGGAATAATGCGAACCAAGAAAAGAAAAAAAATAGTTTTGACTGCTTCAGAAGGGTACATGTAAGCTAACAGTTCGAAACTATAGTCTGAGGGCATCCACAAAAGAACAGCCTGAGGGTGCCAACTGAAAAAATAACCCAGAACTGCCCTGAAGAACCCTAAACGCACCACACCCTTTATTTTCAGGTAAATATTACTGATTGACATGCATTAATTTTTTTCCCCAAATCCTGGAGCCAGCCTCAGTGACTCCCACCCCACCCAATTGATCCCCGGGCTGTTGTGAAATGGGTGATTCCTTGTAGCAGGGAGAAAGAGCTTAAAAAGCAACAAACAAATGTTCTAATGGAACAACAGTGCCAGTCTGGTTTTAATCAAGTCTTGCCGATTGCCAAGATAATGAATTGACATTTGGATTCTCTTACCTATTGGGCCCAAATCAGAGGTGATATTCAGCGTGTTCTGACCAGTTCTGGAGAACCAATAACAGAAAATTTGAGTAGTTCGGAGAACCAGCAAATACCACCTCTGACTGGCCCGCCAACCCCATCTATTCTCTGCCTCCCATTGAGTCCCAGCTGATCAGCTGCGTCTTCTTTTGTTGCCCTGCACAGGAGAATGGAGCTGGAAAGCAGGTTAGTCGGGTGGGGAGGGAAGGGGGATTTTGCAGTATATCCTTCGCCTGCCATGCCCACCAAGCCACGCCTACCAGGCGACACCCACAGAAACGGTAGTAAAAAAAAATTGAATCCTACCACTGGCCCAAATGCTAAGGGGATAATACGTCCAATCTAGCAGTGGAGTATTGTATGAAAAACTTGGTCTCTCGGGGTTGGGTTGCTAAACAAAACTTGGTGGAGATCTAAGGAAAGCTCTGTCAATTTCAAGTGAAATTTCCATTTAAATGTAGGCCTCAACTTACAACAGCTTGTTTAATGGCCGTTCAAAGTCACAACGGCACTGAAAAAAGGGACTTATCAACATTTTTCACAGTTTATGACCTTTGGGGCTTCCCTGTCCTCACGTGATCAAAATTCAGGTCTTTGGCAACTCATATTTTATGATGGTTGCAGCATCCCGGCTCATATGATCACATTTTGCGACCTTCTGACAAGTGAAGTCAACGCGGAAACTGGATTCACCTAACAACCGTGTTACTAACTTATCAACTGCATTTACTTAACCCCCGTGGCAAGGAAGGTCATAAAATGGGGTGAAACTCACTTAACAAATGTTTCACTTAACCATGGAAATTTGGGGCTCAATGGAAAGAATATATTCAGGGGTATCTAAGGCAGGGTGTGTCCAACTTTGGCAAACTTTACAACCTGTGGACTTCAACTCCCAGAATTCCACAACCAGAGTTGGACTTCACAAGTTTTACAGTTCAATGGTGGGATTCAAAAAAGTTTACTACCAGTTCTGTGGGCGTGGCTTGGTGGGCGTGGCAGAGGAAGGTTACTGCAAAATCCCCATTCCCTCCCCACCCCACTAACCTGCTTTCCAGCTCCATTCTCCTGTGCAGGGCAACCAAAGAAGACCCAGCCGGTCATCTGGGACTCAACGGGAGGCAGAGAATAGATGGGATTGGCGGGGCCAGTCAGAGGTGGCATTGGACGGTTCTCCAAACTACTCAAAATTTCCCCTACCGGTTCTCCAGAACTGGTCAGAACCTGCTGAATACCACCTCTGTTACAGTTGCCAAGGTTTGACATCTTCGCTTAAGGCAGGGATAGGCAACTATGCCCCCTTTACAACCGGTGGACTTCAATTCCCAGAGTTCCTGAGCCAGCTTGACTAGTGCATGAATTGTGGGCTTTAAAGTCCACAGGATGTAAATGGCCCACGGCTGCCCACCCCTGATCTAAGGGCTTCCCTTGGTCACCCAGCCTCTAAAAAATGTGCCAGGACTAATGTCAGAATGGGAAACAATCCCCTACTGGTTGGATTTCCACACACTCTTAAACCTTAAACCATGATTTCCATGCCCCAGTGTCTGTAAAGCTGAAATTTATGAAGCTGAAACCAAACTACGTTATGGATTAGCGTTGCAAAGCTCACCTTTGTCTAATTTATTTTCAAGAGCACCTGCCCCCTTCTTAAGTCCTCCCAACCTGAGCAAATGTATTAAACAGACTCCAAGCTCCACAGTTCTCTAACCTCTGTGATGACTGGAGTTGAAATCCGTCATCTCTGGAGGACCAAGCTTAGAAGAGGCTAGGAGCCACTGAAGGATGCCAACTCTGAAGAATACTGTCTTTTGTCTCTTAGATTTGATATTCCACTTCAGTGGCTCTTGAGTCATGGATTTCCATGGAAACTTATCTTCCCAATGAGAAGGTCAATAATAAAAGACAGATTTTTATTTTTTTTCAAAAGAGAAAAAAAAGAAGAAGCAGTTTGTCCACCAATCCTTCACAATTCACAGCTGCGTGAGAAGACTGGCTGGCTTTAGGATGCAGCCACATCACAGTTTCTTTACAATTTTGTCCCCAAAAATCTATTGCAACATGTTGGGTTTCCGTGGGAAAACAACCACTCAGGATTTCTTCACAGAAAAACGAGCGGAAAAAGGAGATTTCCTGAAAGCAGTAATTTTTTAAAAAACTTGGTTTAGCCTAAATCACCCCAGAATTCCAGGCAAACTTTCTGTGTCTCTTACCTCCTACACAGGCTGTATTTTGGATTGCAGTTCAGGTGGTCCTGGACTTAACATGAGTTTGTTTAATGACCAATCAAAGTTACAATGGCACTGAAAAAAAAAAGTGACTTATGGCAGTTTTTCACATTCGTGGCCATTGTAGCCATCTCCATGGTCACACAATCAAAATTCGGACGCTTGGCCACTCGCTGATATTTATGATGGCTTCAGTGTCCTGGAATCACACTTTTTTGACTTGTTGAGAAACAAAGTCAACGGGGAAGCCAAATTTACGTAGCAACTGTGTTACTACTAAACTGCAGTGATTCACTTAACTATGGCAAGAAAGGTCGTAAAACGGGGCAAAGCTCACTTAACAACTGTCTCACTTCGCTACAAAAAAATTTGGGCTCATTTCTCGTTGTACGTTGAGAATTACCTGTACCTCTTAAATTTTAACAATGTCCTAATAGCAGAGAAGAGCTGGAAAAATCCGCAAACCTTAGATAATACTTTCAAAAATTGGGATGTTTGGCCGCCAAAACTTTGAAAACAAGATTTCTATCTTTGCTCCCAATCTTCCGATTTTAACTTTTTTTTTTCTTTGCAGTTACGGGTCATTCTCAATTTACGACCGCAGTTGGATTTCTGTTACTAAGCAAGTCGTTCGTCGATCCTCCTCTCATCCCTCGGGTGACTGCGCTGGGACGGATCCTTTTTCTCGAACAAAAAAGATTCATGCTACATCATGCCTGCTACAATGCTGAGTTTTGCCTGCTTTTCGTTCTGTTTAAATAAAGGGTTGGAGGATGGGATTAAGATGGCAACCGAGCGAGTTCCTGGCTTGTCGGACAATTGCAGGTGGTAGCACCTCATGTTTATTTAAGCTGTCATTTTAAACTGCCGAGATTTGGCCTTTCGTAGGTAAATACGTTTGTAGGCATGCATGCGCAAGCAGCACTTGGGAGCTGAAAAATATGCGTTTACATTAGCAAAAAGGCTGACGATTTCGCTAATGAACAAGCCCGCTACAAATTCAATTTGCACAGGATTCATCTCTCTTCCAAATCTCTCCTACTGCGGAATATGTCATCAGGTTATTATACTACTGCTGCTGGAAGTAGATTTCTGTGCTATTCCCTGGTCAATTACTGTGTTATAATAATATCCCAAACCGGCTTGCTTATAAGTACATTCCGCCATTCCATGAGACTTAAAAGTTGTGTCCTCATGACCTGCTTACCCTGTTTAATTAATCAACCCATTTCTGGTTTTGGTACCATATGCTGAAAGATAAACTAACTCAGTGATCTGGGTTTGTACAAAACCACTATAACCCCTCCACAAAACCCTTCAGTATACTGTGTGAAAGTAGCTGCTTAGGTTTGCAACAGGTTGGCTTAAGTGTGTTCTGCGACCATGGCTATCCTAGGAACTGTGGTGGTTAGAATGCAGTATTGCAGGCTAACTCTGCCCACAGTTGGGAGTTTGATTCCTCACCTGTAAAGGTTGACTTCCAAGATTGGTAAAATGAGGACCCAGATTGTTGCGGGCAATATGCTGACATTCTAAACTGCTTAGAGAGCGGAGTAAAGCACTATGAAATGGTATATAAGTCTAAGTGCTGCTGCTATCCTCTATTAGTAAACTGGAGTACCCAGTGGCCCTCCGCAGATTGTCAGCCTACGTATCTAGTATTCTCTAACCCTTGATTCATCACTGTAAGCTAGGAAGATTTCCAACCAAGAGTAAAAGTACCACAATTGGCTAATCTAACCTTCTCTGAATATCTTGCAAATACAATCTCCAAGAGTTACAGTCCATATAACTAGGAATTCTGGGAGTTGTGGTCAAATTGCCTCTGAAAATCATGGCGTGATTTTTTCTAGAATGGATTCAGAAATTAGGACTTTTTCAGTATCATAAGAACCAGTGGCTGACTGGTTAAAGCAAACTATGGTTTAATGTGATGTGTGAATCCAGCAAATGAGAAGGGGCCCTGTTCTCAGTCAAAATGGAGATTTGTTCATTCTCGCTTAGCTGCAACATTCAAACAAAGGGGTGCCCTATAAAGATGGCACACTTTTTTCGTTACCTGAATGCGACACCTGATCTAATTCAGCATAAGGAAGTTGAGTATCCTTACAGAAGGCAAGTGAAAATTTGGGCGTGTTGGAATTTATGTGTGTTTGGTTTTGCCTCACATAAAGGCAAACCCCTTTATTCTTAAAACTGTCCAGGAACACAGCAGGAACTTCACTGTGCCACCCCACATCTCTGCAGTTTTCAACCATTCAAACCAACAAGGAGAACACTTGGTCCACCCACTGCCATCGGTGAACTTAATTAAAATTAAACTGCATGCTTTCCCACCCCCCAAAACTTGGCTAGCTGGTGACCCTCAATGCATCATGAGGCAGTGAGTTCCACAGACGAACCCATGGCTTCTTCCATGACCCTTGCATTGTTATTCTGGTGAGAAGCTACCGCCGAGAGGATAGTGTCACGTTTCCCACAAAACAGTAAACTTCAGGCAGTTGTGCCTTCTTGGAAACTCCTTCCATGTCTTGTACACAAACTGTTCGCTGCTGCTAAAATGCTGCATGAGGAAAGGTTTGTTTATAGAATAAAATAGAATATTCTTTATTGGCCAAGTGTGAATTGGACACACAAGGAATTTGTCTTTGGTGCATATGCTCTCAATGTACATAAAAGATATATTCGTCAAGAATCATAAGGTACAACACTTAATAATAGTCATAGGGTACAATAAGCAATCAAATCATACTAGGAGACAGTATAAATCGTAAGGATACAAGCAACAAAATTACAGTCACAGTCAAGTGGGAGGAGATGGGTGAAAGGAAGGATGGGAGGATTAATAGTAATAGTAATGCAGATTTAGTAAATAGTTGGACAGTGTCGAGGGAATTATTTATTTAGCAGAATGATGGCTTTCGGGGGGAAACGGTCCTTGTGTCTCGTTGTTCTGGTGTGCAGGGCTCTATAGCGTCGTTTTGAGGGTAGGAGTTGAAACCATTTATGTCCAGGATGTGAGGGGTCTGTAAATATTTTCACAGCCCTCTTTTTGACTCGTGCAGTATACAGGTCCTCTATGGAAGGACTTGATCATCCTGGCTTGAGGCTTACTTTACCAGCCAGCGTTAGACGTCTTGGTGGCTTACGAATTGCAGCTTATTGAGTTTTATACCGTAAAGCAGGTTAGCATAGCAGCTGATCAGGGATCAAGTCCTGACAAGCCGTGAAATACTTCGCTTAGCCTGTCACGCTAACGAAGATGCCAAGCAACGGTTCAGGAAACGCATGGGAACCCTTTTTCGACCACCGTAAGCCGGGCTACCATGTTTAAGGATCTTTGGATTGACGGTGCCTCTATGCACTAGTGGCGGGTTGATCAATAGGAGATATGAACTCAGCTCCCCTAGATCGAAATGCAACAAGAGGCTCGGGCTGTATACACGCGGTATGTGTGTGCACTCATCATTGTCCCACACTGCCTATCTCCATGGGGACCTTTCTCTCCTCCAGGCCTTGGGGCTGCACCCCAGTCTCAAGGGGGTAATTACAAAGATGTTTGTTTTCGATTGCCTCATTTAGACACAAGTGACTTTTGTGCCGTACCGTGAGTGTGCCTATCTGCATATGTAGGTGTGTGTGTGTGTGTGTGTTTGGATGTAACTGACTGATGCAACAATTCAACATTCGGAGAAGTATTGTTCCCTTCTTAATTAGAGGGAGCCGTGTCTTCTAATGCAGTGTTTCTCAGCCTTGGTGACTTTAAACTGGGTGGGCTTCAACTCCCAGAATTCCCCAGCCAGCGTAGTCCTCAACTTACCACTGATTCATTTAGTGACCAGTCCAAGTTACAACGGCACTGAGGAAAAGGAATTACGGCTGTTTTTCCATGCATACAACTGTTGAGCATCCCCCCACGGTCACATCAGAGGTGGTATTCAGCAGGTTCTGACCAGTTCTGGAGAACTAGTAGGGGAAATTTTGAGTAGTTCGGAGAACCGTCCAATACCACCTCTGACTGGCCTTGTCAACCCCATCTATTCTCTGCCTTCCGTCGAGTCCCAGCTGATCGGCTGGGTCTTCTTTGGTTGCCCTGCACAGGAGAACGGAGCTGGAAAGCAGGTTAGTGGGGTGGGGAGGGAATGGGGATTTTGCAGTATATCCTTCTCTTGCCACACCCATCAAGCCACACCATGTCCACCAAGCCACGCCTGCAGAACCGGTAGTAAAAAACATTTTGAATCCCACCACTGGGTCACATGATAAAAATTCAGACGCTTGGCAACCGGCTCGCATTTGTGATGGAGTCACACAATCCCCTTTTGTGACTTTCAGACAGGCAGGTGTCGGGGAGGGAGCCAGGTTCACTTAATAACCATGTCACTAACTTAACAATTGCAGGGATTCACTGACCAACAGCGGCAACAACAACAACGAAAAAAGGTCATTTAACAAATGTCTCCCTGAGCAACATAAATTTTGGGCTCCGTTGTGATCCTAAGTCAAGGATTCAATGTACTTTGGAAGCGAGGAGCAGACGAGCCAAAACAGGAATGGATCCTCTGAAGCCGTGGGATTTTTGGGAGGACCGTCTCCTCATGATCCTTTATTTCTTCAGTATCCCTTCCAGGTCAAACGAAGGGCCTGGGCCATCCCTGGAGACCGAAGTCTTCGAAACAGCGAGCGCTAAAATTAGAAGCCCTGTAACTACGCGTGGAAGCGTGGGCGGCCTTAGTGGCTAGGGAGCGAGCCTAAATTATTCCTAACTTTATTAATTACCGCGTTAGTAACACCTGAGGCAGCCGGGAGCATGCATGCCGAGAAAGACACGCGCATCTGCAGGCACACACACACACACACACACACCTGTAGAAGGGCTCCTTGGGCGAGAGGAAGTGAGGCCTAGCAAGCAGGTCTAAAGGGCAGGGACGTGTTGGAGGCGCCACTAACCTGCTCTCCAGTCTGCCATGGCTCCATCCCGTTTCGCCTGCGGCAGTCGACATCCACAATGCATTCCACTGCCAGGGGGGCTCCAGCTGTGCCAAAAAAAGCCAACAATCCAATGTTACGCAGTAAGCAAAAAAAAAAGGGGGGGGTGATGGTGGTTGGGTGAGAAACACAATTTATGTTTGAGGTTTGAAGCTGTCATCTCGTTGCGATGCCCAGTTGAAGGAATGACCACTCATAAAACACCTGAAATAGCTTGAGAGTCACCGCAAGAGGTGCTTTTTCAGGAGGCAAGTGGACTTTCTCTTTTTTAAAAAATAAAATAAAATAAATTTTATTAGTCATGTTTTCATCATAAAAACACATTCCCACTCATTACCGCTTTCCAGTATCGGCGTTCATTCACATTGACATCTGTGGTGGTATTCTACGGGTTCGGCCCAGTTCTGCAGAGCCGGTAGCGGCGATGAGCAGCGAAGACCGAACCCGTTCTCTCCGACACTCTGCTGTTGGGCCCACCTGCCCGCCTGGGTTCCCATATCACCTTTATGTCCTGCTTTTGTAGCGCAGCTGCTTTGCACAGCGATTGCTGAAGCGTCGGGGCGAGTGCAGGATTGCAGGCAGTGACTCAAAACGCCTCTGCGCCTGTGCAAAGTGTGCGTTTGGCGCACGCGTGTTGCCAAAGTGTGCACGCACACACCAAGCCACGCCCACCAAACTGGTGGTAAAAATATTTCAAACATGCCATGGATTGACCTACTTTCCAATTATGTAGGTTGCTACTATATATTACATAGTTGTTGCTGTATTCAGCATAAACCAAATATTTACAAAATTACAAATAGTATTTATCTCATCTTACCATAGCTCCTACATACCCTTCATCTATCAGTTTTGCGTCTACCTTCCAACCAATTGTACCATAAATTCCAGATCTCATAGTACTCCGTTTCTTCTCTGTCTTTTAATTCCATCGATAACCTATCCATCTCTGCACATTCTAAAACCTTTTTTATTATCATTATGTCGGAAGCAGTGTTGTCTTGTTTCCAGTTCTGGGCAAAGGCAATTTCTGGCTGCAGTTATATGAAGTATTATGTATTGGCATTTTTTACACATATTATATCTCAATATGCTGTCATCTGCCTCCTTGAGATGCCCACTTGAATGACCACTCATAAAACTCCTGAAATAGCTTGAGAGTCACGACGAAAGGTGCTTTTTCAGGAGGCAACTGGACTTTCTCAATTTTTCTTTAAAGACTTTTCGCTTCTCCTTCAAGAAGCTTCTTCAGCTCTAACGGGATGGTGGGGAATGGAAGGATTTATATTCCTTGCAGACAGCTGGCAATTTGCATCCTTTTAGGGATCATTGAGGCCTCTTGCAGGTTTATCTGTGTCCGCAGGGTCACCTGAGAAGGGCCAATATGTGTGAAGCCTTTTTGACTGCAGGGTATTTTTCTGCCGTGTGTTCCTTCACTGTTGAAGACGGGTGCAGGTTGTCAGGGACGAGTCTATGCTTCCTGCATCTCAGACTGAAGCGAAAATGGCTCCTGTAATTTGTACTCTTTCTGGAAATCTGTTCATACCCCCGCAACCATTCGAACAGGGTTCATCCCCAAGTGCACGGCTAAATGTCTATGGAGATTCTCAAGTCATCCAGGCCACAGTTCTCGCAATAGTGCTTTTTTTTTTTTTCCAGGAAGCAACTACACTTTCTGGTTTCTCTTTGAAGATGTTTCACTTCTCATCCAAGTCAGAGCTGAAGAAGTTTCTTGGACAAGAGGCAAAACATCTTCAAAGAGAAACAAGAAAATGACCTACAGGGGTAGTCCCAAAGGTGCTTTTTTCTGGAGGCAACTGGACTTCCTGGTTTCTCTTTGAAGATGTTTCACTTCTCATCCAAGAAACTTCTTCAGCTCTGACAGGATGGTGGGGAAGTCCTGTCAGAGTTGAAGAAGCTTCTTGGATGAGAAGTGAAACATCTTCAAAGAGAAACCAGAAAGTCCAGTTGCCTCCAGAAAAAAGCACCTTTGGACAACCATAACCTGGATGATGGAGAATCTCCATAGGCCACTACAAAAGTGCAGGTATTCCTCAACTTACAGCCATTTAGCGAGTATTCTCGAAGTTATAACAGGAATGAAATAGTGATTTACAATGGATCCCCACCAAGACCATCACCGCTTCCCCATGGCCCCAGGATCAAAGCTCTGGTACTTAGCCACCAGTATGTACCCTGTTTCCCTGAAAACAAGACCCAAATGGAAAACAAGCCCTAGCATGATTTTTCAGGATGCTTGTAATATAGGCCCTACCCTGAAAATAAGCCCCAGTTCAGATTGTCAACCAGGTGGACACATTTGAAACCGTATTTTCCCGAAAATAAGACCTAACTGGAAAATAAGACCTAATGCATCTTTTGGAGCAAAAATTAACATAAGACCCAGTATATACACACACATACATACACACACACGAAATACCATTCACGCATCATCACAATGTATATATATTTGTATATATATCATCACAATGTATATATATTTGTTTTCTGAGGTTCTCGCAGGTATTTGTATGTGGATCTTTGGTTGTTCGGGTTTTCTCCGCGTAAGATTGAGTATCTAGGCACAGCGTTTCGATGAAGTCTCATTCATCATCTTCAGGCTTGTGTCTTCGGCTCTGTGCTTCTCAGAGAAGCTTCTCAGAGAAGCACAGAGCCGAGACACAAGCCTGAAGATGATGAATGAGACTTCATCAAACGCTGCTAGATACTCGAATCTTACGCGAGCAACAAATGATATAATATAAATATATATATATATATATATATATATATACACACATACACACATACATATGAATGATATATTATCTCACCCTTTAGAACAGACTTATCCCCCAGATGGATTGTGATTTGCAGCCTTCTGCAATCCTGCTGACTTGGGAATGGCAGGAATTTTAGGCCAGGACACAACTGGAGGGCATCAGGTTGGAGAAAGGAGGGGGATTTCAAGCAACCCGACAGCTGGGCGAGGAAAGCTGGCAAGTCTCGCAGCGCAGCTCCAGTCTAGTACATCAACCTCTAGAAATAAACAACTGATCTGTGACTGCACCCAGCCCTCTCTTCTTCCCAGCCTACAAAGATAGAGACACATCTTTGGGATGAGGCGGGGCTCACAAGGACAAACTCCTGCTTTCCCAGGGAAAGCGGGGCGAGGTTTATGAAGCCCCGGCTTCCAACGGGGTTCGTGGGTACTTGGTACCGTCCCGAATTCTACCCTGCCTCTTTCCTGCTTCAAAAGATCTTTTCTTCCCTAAAAAGAGGAGAGCGGAAGACTGGGTCTCTTTTAGCCTATTAGTCCTCAATTTATGACCACAGTAAGGTAAAGGTAAAGGTTCCCCTTGCACATACGTGCTAGTCATTTCCGGCTCTAGGGGGCGGTGCTCATCCGTTACGAAGACGTCTAAAGACGTCTCCGTGGTCATGTGGCCGGCATGACTAAACGCCAAAGGCGCACAGGACGCTGTTTCCTTCCCACTAAAGTGGTCCCTATTTTTCTACTTGCATTTTTACATGCTTTTGAAACTGCTAGGTTGGGAGAAGCTGCTGGGACAAGGAACGGGAGCTCACTCCGTGACACGGCGCTGGGGATTCGAACTGCCGAACTGCTGACCTTTCTGATCGACAAGCTCAGCATCTTAGCCACTGAGCCACTGCATCCCTTTTTTACGACCACAACTAAGCCCCAAATTTCTCGTAAACATTTTTTAAATTGAATTATAGGGTATTGTAACATACAAAAGTAAATACAGGAGCAGAGAGTGGAGGAGGGGAAAGGGGGAAGAGAAGGGAGGAAAGATAAAGGGGGAGAAAAAGAAGCATTGACTTCCGACTCTCTCCGTTGCAATAGAATAAGGCATTGGCATCAAATCGCAGCTTTTTGCTTTTCCATAATAGCATGAACCAGTCATTTCTGTAAATGTCAATCAGTCTAATCTGTAAAACCGAAAGTCAGAACTTCATCCTTTTCCACATCAAGCACGAAGTTCAGAAGTGGTTTCCATGTGGAAACAAAAGTACTTATGTTCTTTTTTTTTTTAATCAAAGTGGTCAGTTTTGCCGTTTCTGCCAACCAGTGGTGCGATTCAACCGGGGTAACAACCAGTTCGGTGAACACGCGCTTCGCGCCAAATGCACATTTTGCGCACATGCCTAGCATTTAGAAAAGACAATTTTTAGCTAATAATACTTACCTTCTGCTTCCCCGGTGAGTAAAACAGCTGATGCGCGGGCGTATCAGCTGTGCTCAAAAACAAGGAAATAAAGCACAGGAAAAGGGCAGGGGCAGGAGGGCGGAGCCAAATGATCGCCAGAACTACCGGTTCACCCAAACTGGTCCAAACCGGTAGAATCTCACCCCTGCTGCCAACTCCATCAACTTCTGCAGCCAATTCTTCCAGGGTAGGAATCGAAGTGTCTTTCCAACTGAGGCCCAAATTTAATCGGGACAGTCCTTAATTAAATTTAGCCCCGTTTCACAACCTTTCTTGCCACGGTCGTTAAGTGAATCCCTGCATTTGTTAAGTTAGTAAGATGGTCGTGGGAAGTGAAGCTGGCTTCCCCGTTTCTGACTTTGCTCGTCAGAAGGTCACAAAGGGAGCTGCCTGACTGCCGGGGACTCTGCAACCATCATAAATACGAGGCAGTTGCAGATTTTTTCAGAATTTTGATAACACACCTGTGGGGTTGCTACAACCGTCCTAAGTGTAAAAAAACAGCTCTCCACAGGGGTGGGGCTGCTGGTGGGGGTCGCAGGAATTTGGGGGATCTTCTAGCTAAGATTCCGCACCGTTTGGAGAAGTCCCAAATCCCACTCCCGGCTGGCCCCACCCACCCCACCCTGCTCCTCCCAGGAGACCCCACATAGCCCATTTTGGATGCAGGTAAGTGCAGGACATGCTTGGGGAAGGTGAAAAACGGCCCTCCCGGAAGTTTGGGAAGGCCGGAAACGGGCCCATTTCCGGCTTCCAGAGAGCCTCCGGAGCCCGGGGGGTGGGGGGAAAACACCATCCTTGCCCTGGCGCAGGAGGCCGACTAGGCCACACTCCCCATGGTCACACCCACCCAGCAATCGGGCAGAGAACCCATCGCTAAAATTTTTGAAGCCCACCTCTGCCTCTACGTCCATTTTTTTTCCATTGCCGTTGTAACTTTGGTCACTAAACAAACTGTCGCAAGTCGAGGACTCCCTGTACCCTTGTAACTCTTGAGCAGTCGCTAACTGAAGGGTTGTTCACCTGACTTGTTTTTTTTTTTTGAAACCCTTTTTTTTTTGTGGGAGGGGGTGTCTCTTTGGGTCTCTGGAAAGGTAAACGTGGATGGGAAAAGCCCGAGAAGTACCCGGTTCAAATTCCTCTTACGATCTCTAGGAACAAAAGAGAAGGGAAAGTGGGGAGGCCGGGACCAGCGTCCGAAGGGTTAACTGGTGTTTGTGCTCTGGCACCTGTTTAAAGAGAATGTGGGAATGCTGGGTCCTGCCCCCTGCCGCTGACCCCTGGCGACCAATGTGCTGGTAGGGGTGTGGGGTAAGCAAGCCAAAATATGTCAACTATCCCCCCAGGCATGAAAAGTGACAACTCGGGGAGAATGGAATGAAAAGAGGGTGTGGGGGGGGAGATCCGTGTATTTAGGGGACAAGGTTGTGGGGGTGGGGGAGAGGCTATACAAGGACCAGCAATGGAAGACCCCACTCCACACAATCCATCCCTCTCCCCCTTCGTCCTCCCGCTGCAAATCTTGACCTCTGGTTTCCTTTGAAATTTTTTTTGTTTTGTTTAATTTTCGCGCAGCCATTCATTGCGAGGGAAAATCCTTTTTCGAGTCCCCTTTTACGGACCTCGTGTGACCCCATCCTGCCCTTGAGCCCGGAGAGGGTAGGGGCGGTCTGTATGTGTGTGGGGGTGGGGGGGTGTCATCCTCTGAAGGCCAATCCACCGCCACCGAGGTCTGGTGCCACATCTTCTGGGCCCGCGGTATAAATAGTCCGCTTTATAAATAATGCAGCATTATTATTCTCTCTCTATAATTATCTGGGGTGGGGGGGAAGTTTGCGGCCAGGCAGGTCCTTGGGCACATGGCGGCAGGTTGTGTTGACCGGGGGACAGCGTCCTGCTGCCTCTTTGAAGCGCCCTCTCCTCATGGACAGGCTGGCTGGGAATCCAACCAGCGGATCCTGCAACCCTATTCTCTCTGTGTGTGTGTGTGTGTGTGTGTGTGTACGCGTGTTTCACAAGTGAAGATTCCCAACTGCATCCCTTTCTTCTAAACCAACTTTAAGATGGGCGGACTTCAACTCCCAGAATTCTCCAGCCAGCAGAATCTGGTTGACCTTCAAGTTACCAAAGTTCAGAAAAATTATTAGAATAGGCCCCTTCCAGCCCTGATTTCTATTCTGTTCTGTTCTGTTCCGTAATTCTACTCTATTCTATATTGTTTTGTTCTGTTCTACTCTATTCTATTCCACTCTATTCTTATTCTACTCTATTCTTATTCTATTCTACTCTTATTCTATTCTATCCTATCCTATTCTACTCTATTCTATTCTCTTATTCTATTCTAGTCTAGTCTACTCTCCTCTTATTCTATTCTACTCATTGTAAGTCAAGACTCTCTGTATTTCCTAGTTCAACAATCTTAACACTTCCTTTCATACAACTCCTCCTGGCTGACCAACCGAATCTGTACCATACCAAATTCGTACCAATTCAAACCATAAAACCTATTCTCATAATAAAATGAGCTCGACTTCCAGATGCGTTAATCTCCTTTTCGAGAATTCTGGTTGTCATCCAGCACATCTGTGGAGCATGAGAGGAGTTGCTATAGCTGGGATTCTAGCAAAGTCCTGCCAGTGTAAGATGGGAGGAACTGAGGCAGGCATCCTGAAATGCAAATCCTGGAAGTGCAGGCATGCTTATTCTCGAACAGACTGGCAGAATAGAATAGAGTAGAGTAGAGTAGAGTAGAGTAGAATATAGTGTAGAGTAGAGTAGAATAGAATATAGTGTAGAGTAGAGTAGAGTAGAATAGAATATAGTGTAGTAGAGTAGAATAGAATAGAATATAGAGTAGAGTAGAGTAGAATAGAATAGAATAGAATAGAATTGAAGTGTAGAGTAGAGTAGAGTAGAATAGAATAGAGTGTAGAGTAGAGTAGAGTAGAATATAGTGTAGAGTAGAGTAGAGTAGAATAGAATATAGTGTAGAGTAGAGTAGAGTAGAATAGAATAGAATATAGCGTAGAGTAGAGTAGAATATAGTGTAGAGTAGAGTAGAATAGAATATAGTGTAGAGTAGTGTAGAATAGAATATAGTGTAGTAGAGTAGAATAGAATAGACTATAGCGTAGAGTAGAGTAGAGTAGAGTAGAATAGAATAGAATAGAATAGAATAGAATAGAATAGAATAGAATAGAATATAGTGTAGAGTAGAGTAGAGTAGAGTAGAGTAGAATATAGTGTAGAGTAGAGTAGAGTAGAATAGAATATAGTGTAGAGTAGTGTAGAATAGAATATAGTGTAGTAGAGTAGAATAGAATAGAATATAGCGTAGAGTAGAATAGAATAGAATAGAATATAGTGTAGAGTAGAGTAGAGTAGAGTAGAATAGAATATAGTGTAGAGTAGAATAGAATAGAATATAGTGTAGAGTAGAGTAGAATAGAATAGAATAGAATAGAATAGAAAAGAAAAGAATAGAAAAGAATAGAATAGAATATGGAACAGAACAGAACAATTCTGTTATTCTAATGTCTATATATGCCCACGTTACTTACTGGGTGACCATAGGCAAGTTATGCAAGTGTGTGTGTGTATACATGCACACTGTGCATATGGTAAAAAAATCTCCTGTCCAATCTGCGATAAAAATCAGAAGAAAACAAACCTTCCTTATACAGCAGTGTTAGATTTTTATTAGCTCAAAAAAAAAAAAACCCAGATAAAAACAAATACGTTCTCCTGGCAGATGTGGCACATATGAAGTTTCAGGCGCTTTCTTTTTTTAAACTCCATTCACTTTGCCACGCAAAGAGTAAAAACAGTTTTGGCTCGGGCACACACCCCTTCGGATTTAAATTAAGGGGCTCCCTTAATTTTTTTTTCCTTTTCCCTAACCTGGTGTCTTAAGTGGTCCAAGGGGTGAGTGAGTGACAAAAGCCCACTTTGTCAGCACCCACTGCAGGAGGGATAAAGGACTTTAGAAAGGAAACACAAAAACTCCTTTTTATCAATTAAGAACCACTTCCTTTCATCCTATATCCCGCTTTGGAAACTTTTCCCTTTTGGGACAAACTCTGTGGAGATTAGATGGACCATCCGGAGCGGCTTGTCTTTCCAAATATCCTTTAGGGAAAGTAAATTGGCTTTCACTCTCCGCCCCAACCCAGAAGCCACAAGCCTCGAAGGGCATCCATGCCCTTTCCCTGTTGTAAGTCCCTTTCGCAGCTTCCCCTACCCCCAAAAGAAGGGCTTTCATCCAGAACCTGCCCAAAGAAAGGGGAAGGAAACCCCCCAAAAAATTGCTCCATGAGATTCAAGAGACCCTTTAAATCCCCCCCCCCCAATAAAAAGAGCAGGGGCGAAGAAAAGGAGAATATAAAAGGCACTTACAGAGCAAAGAAGAGGCGGGGGTCTCGAGGAAAGCGGGGTGGGGTCCCTGTTTCAGAGGAACCCCCCCTTCCCTCAATTGGGAACCTCGACCTCCCCTTCCCCCCCTTTTTTTTGGGGGGGGGTGTCCCGGCGGGCTCCGAAAGGCGACTCGGGCACCGGCCGCCGGGCAGGGTCCTGCCAGAGGCAGGGAAGAGAGGAAGGGGAAGGCGGTTATATTTAGCTCCCAGGGCGGGGTCGACTTTCGGAAGAAGCGAAGGAGGTAAAGAAGGAGTTAGCGGAGAGAGGCTTAAACTTAGACAGGAGGGCCGGGCGCCTTGTGACTCCCTGCCACGGCCGAAATAGCCCAAAGTTCGTCCCTGCGGCTGAATTAGCAGCAGCAGCAGGAGGAGGAGGCACTAAAAACAGCTGCCGTGAAATCTTTCCTCCCTCCTGCCGCCGCCGCCGCCGCCGCCGCCCTGGGGAGCCTTGCCAGTTGGCATCGCCCTCCTGCTTTTGGCCCCGGGCGAAGGGGCGCGGGAAACGCAAGCCCGGGCCGGCTCCGCGGCTCGCACGCAGCCCAGCCCAGCAAACGGCTTCCCGTCGCCTCGCCTGCCGCTTTTTCCCAGCGCAGCCAGCCAGCCAGCCAGCCGGCGGGACGCTTTTGGCTGCATGGAGCAGCCGCTTTTGGCTGCTTTGCGGCGCCTCCTGCAGGCCAGCAATTAGCCCGAAGCAGCGCTGAGCTAGATAGCCGCGCTAGGTGCGCGAATCCCCGACTCTTTGCACCTAGCCGCACCCCGCCACGCTCCTCCAGCCGCGGGACGGCTCTCTCTGTGTCGTGGAATAAATGCGGGTGGATGCATAATTTTGTACTTGTTTGTTTACTTGCCTTGATATCCGTGCTTCGCTATGTAACTACGTGATCGGGCTTAGTTTGGGGGGAGGAAGATGAAGGGGGAAATTTCTGCCTCTGCCTACCAGCATCCATCCATAGTCATCTGGCCAGCAGTCCTGCGTGAGAGAGTTAAGGGCTGTTTGGAAACGGAAAGAGTATTGGTTGTGTGAGCAAGGAGACAGCAAGGAGCCTGGGTGTGGCTTAGCTCAACTGTTCTGTCCTAAAGCTGCTTGGTGCTGTGAAACTGAAACTCCTCTGCTTGTGTTTTGCATTTGGAAGAGATTTCTTTTCAGGTGGGGAGGGGGAGTAGAACTTCTTAGCATCAGAGTGCGGGTTAATAATAATAATATAGGAAATATTAATTCTCAGTTGGTCATTTCGAAAAATCCTTTCCTAGTGAACACCTAGAAGCCAAGAGGAACATACGTGCCAAATTTCAAGTTTGTAGGCTTTACGGTTCTGGAGATTTCGTGATGATACGTGAGTGGTATTTCACGTTTATATATATCGATTTTGTCATATCTATGTAGTGTATATTGGAGGTGGCAACCCTTCGAGAGCTATATGCAACAAATGTTCGTTTTAATGTATGACAATTAGCGTTCATTCAAAGTGACAATAAAGTTAGTCTAAGCCTAAATCCGGACCGCGGTGGGATGGGCAAACCCCAGACCGTTGCATTCTGCAGACCCAGCAGTCAGGTTAATACGGAAGGGGGTTGTGTGAATGTAGCCTTTGCGGACTTTCTGCCCTGGGTAGGAGGAGGGGCGTCAGAGGCTTTCTCAGGCTTTGAAAAAGTCGGAGGGGCGGAATGACCCTTTCACACGTCTGTGGTGATGCTCAGTCTCTCCAGGGCATGGTTGTCCCAAAGGTGTTTTTTTCAAGAGGCGACTGGACTTTCTGGTTTTTCTTTGAAGACCTTTCGCTTCTCATCCAAGAAGCTTCTTCAGCTTTGATGGGCTCATTCCCCACCATCCAGCCAGAGCTGAAGAAGCTCCTTGGATGAGAAGCGAGATGTCTTCAAAGAAAAACCAAAAAGTCCAGTTGCCTCTTAAAAAAAGCACCTTTAGCATGACCCTTTCACATGTTTTTTTCTTCTCCCTGAATCAGTGGATGTCCCTTGTTTTTTTGCTCCAGACACACAGGAACCTTCCAATAGTGAAGCGACTCTGGCTTATAAATTACCACAGTAATTTATCAGTGGGCTCTTGCTACCTGCCACTAGCACGTCTTTGCCTGCCTTGGATAGAATCGATTGTCACGACAGCCTTATTGTGATTCTTACAGTCTGGGTTCATACATTCACAGAGGTCATTGTCAAATATTGATGGATGATCTTAATCCATTTGGGAGGAGTAAGTGCAAGCTAGTCAAAATAAGCAGACACAATGGATTTGTATGGGAAAATCTGGCAGGCAAAATAGGAAGAATAGCCTAGTTGCAAGACCAATTGTAGCAACTTTAAGACCTGCGGACTTCTACTCCCAGAATTCCTCAGGGGGGAATTCTGGGAAATGAATCCTAAGTCTTTAAGTTGCCACAGTTAGACACCCCAGATGCAAGTTTTTTTATACTTATGAAAAGCAGTAAAAATTCTGTTTTTAAGTTGTTTATGAGATCTTAGTGTATACACACACACACACACACACACACACATATGTATGTATGTATGTATATGTATGTATGTATATATTGGCATTCCACCAGGACCTATGATGACCCAGGGCGTGGCACAAAGGCAACACAGTCAGATAATCAGTAGGAGTCCCTTTATTAGCTCCAACTTTGCCCCCAATGTCCTGGTTACCTTCTGGCTGGAGAAAAACTCTCCCAGGAACAGCCTTTGGCTGCAGAGAATCAAGTCCAAAATGTGGTCAACAAAAACTGTAACTTAAAGTCCAAACAAGGCAAGATGAGGTAATTAGTCTGGCAGGGCAAGAGAAGGAATTCCAGATGTGAAGGCACGGCTGTAATTCAACACGGTTGGGAGGATGCCAGGACCACGGATAACCAGAGTCAACACAAGATAAACTCACGTTTGTTCCCAGAATACACTGTGCTCAGTTGCCTCTCTTTTAAACTCCCTTCCCAGCTGTGGCTAATGAAGGGAATCAGGGCCCTTTCCTCCCCTGTAAGCCATGCAACCCACGTTGCTCTGTTCCGTTCCTCCCTGCGTGCCCTAGGATGAAGAGGGGGTGGGTCTGGGTCTTCCTCTGAACCCCCTCTCCCTTTTTCTACCACTCCCCTGCTCTGCCCAGCTGGGCTTTGCCCTTCCCCAGTTCCCTCCACAGCCAACGGAGACACACTCCCACTCCCTGTCAGCTGTTCATCTTTCTCCTTGGATTCAGACTCCAACATGACAGGACCCCCAAAGAGGGATATTCCCCACTCCCCAATTTGCCCCATGACAACATCCCTGCGGGGTAGGTTGGCTGAGAAAGTCACCAGGGAACTTCCTCTGCTTAACATACAGGTAATCCTCATCTTACGACCCCAACTGAGCCCAAAATTTCAATTGCTAAGCAAGACAGTTGTTAAGGGAGTTCTGCCTCATTTTACAACCTTCCTGGCCCCAGTTGTTAAGTGAATCCCAGCAGTTGTTAAGTTAGCAACGTCATTGTTAAGTGAACCTGGCTGTCCCATTGACTTTGCTTGTCAGAAGGTCACCAAAGTTGTCCTGTCACCCCTGGATACTGCAACCGTCATAAATATGAGTCAATTGCCAAGTGCCCAAATTTTGATCACATGACCATGGGGATGCTGCAAAGGTTGCAAATGAGAAGACCAGGTGTTAAGTCACCTTTTTTCCTGTGCTGTTGGAGCTTTGAAATTAATTAGCAAAGACCGACTCCTGAGAGAGATTCTCCAGAAAGCACCATGGCTTGGATCTTTCAACCATGGTAGGACCAGCAAATGGTACAGCAGACATCTATAGCCTGTGATAGCTAAACTCTTTATTTATTTGATCTCCATATCATGCCGAGGCTCAAAGAAGCACCCTTGCTCTTAGTTCCCTGCAGCAACAACGACCCTATAAGGTAGGTTGGGCTGAGACGGTCTCACCCAAAGTAACCCGAGATCAGCTTCTACTCTCTGTTCTGGTCAAACACCTTCCCCACTTAATGGAAGAAAACAAGTCAGATGGGCACTATATTTCCGGCATTTCAATTTTGTGTTTGCGTTAGAAGTGGGAAAAATTTCCTAACAGATGCATCCTCCAGAAAACCACAATATGCGGGGAGATTGGGACGAACTATTCCAGGCCGTAATGCTGGCTGTAGGGTTGCAGCAGCAAATACTACCAGAAAGGTCCAGAGAAAGAACTCAAGTAGCAGCATTACCCCGGGCTATGACAGAAGCAGATAACAGATAATCGGAGTTGGAAGGGACCTTGTAGGTCATCTAGTCCAACCCCCTGCCCAAGCGGGAGACCCTACACCATTTCTGACAGATGGCAGTCCAAACTCTTCTTGAAAGCCTCCAGTGATGAAACTCCCACAACTTCCGAAGGCAACTTCTGTTTCGTTGGTTGATTGTCCTCACTGTCAGAAAGTGTCTCCTTATTTCCAGGTTAAATCTCTCCTTGTTCAGTTTCCATCTATTATTCCTTGTCTGGCCTACAGGAGCTTTAGAAAATAGCTTGGCCCCTTCCTCTCTGGGGCATCCCCTCAAATATTGGAAGGCTGCTCTCCTGTCTCCCCCGGTCCTTCTCTTCCCTAGACTAGCCATGCCCAGTTCCTGTAGCCGTTCATCGTACGTTTTAGCCTCCAGTCCCCTAAGCATTACAGCATTACAGGATGACCCATGGTTTCGAGAGAACCGACAACTGCTAAACTTAACCGACAGTGTGCTGAACTTAATCCTTACCCAATTGCATTTTAGCCTAGCCTGTTTCTCTGAAGCCAGGCTCTGTAGAATAGGGGGGGTCAAACTCAAGGCCTGCAGGCTGGATCTGGCCCACAGGGTGCTTAGTTCTAGCCATGGAAACAATGAAGGACCGGTCCGCGGTGCCACAGCCAGCGAAGACAGAGCTCTGCAGGGCCACACACGGCCTTACCAAGCTCCATTTTTGCTGGCAGAGGGTTGCAGGAGGCTGTCGCAGCTGAAAACGGAACTCGGGAGCCCATTTGTGCTGGCAGAGGCACTCGGACCACCACAGGCGCCCCAGACACGAATGACGTCGAGTTGGCCATGCTCATCCTGGCCATGCCTTCCCACCGTTCCCCCCTGAGGTCAATCAAACACAACTCTGATGCAGCCCTCAATAAAATTGAATTTGACACCCCTGCTGTAGAAGTTTCTGCTTTTTAAATAAAATGTATTAATAGGAAAAGGTGCTACCAGACTGATTTGTGATACGCAGAATCTTTTTCATTCCCTAACTGCAAACACCAGGCTTTGAAAAGTACAGCTGGTTCCCAATGGAAGAACTGTATTTTTATTTTTATTATTATTATTATTTTTCCGTGAACTTCCCTTCAGCCAGTGTGGACACGAAGAGAGAAAACAATTCCGTTTTTGCCGATAAAAGGCAGGCAAGATTCGAATCTTGGCTCAACATGGCACAAATCCCACCTCTGCTTCTTTGTAAGAAGAGACTTAGCGTTCCAGATTTTTTTTTTTTCCTTTTCCCTGTCCTCCTTCCAGCTGGGGGAGGTCAAAAAACAAAAAAAATCACAAAAGAAAGTGAAGTGGAAAATATGATATAAATGGAACCGAGTTTCTAAAATAAAGGCTGCATTCTTCATTCCGGGACGGCCATTTACAGCATCAATAGAGTTTGTTTGGAAAAATTACGGGAGGATGTTGCAGGACCAGTTCTGGAATGCAGCAAGGTTGGGCATCTGCCAAGACCCAGAACTGACGGGCGGGGGGTGGGGGCGGGGGGCAGCTATTGTTTCCAGTCATTGGTAGCAATTCTGTTGATTGTCTTCTAATTTCAAGGGAAACCCAACCCCTAACATTTTGAAACTGTTTACAGGAGGTCGTTGACTTACCACCATTTGTTTAGCAACTGTTTGACGTTACAAGAGCACTGGAAAAAGTGACTTATGTCTGGTCCTCTCACTTATGACCGTTGCAACGTCCCTGCGATCCTGTGATTAAAATTTGGTTGCTCGGCAACCGGTGTGTCAATTACAACGGTTGCAGCATCTCGAGGACATGTGATGGGGGAACCTAATGGGGGAAGCTGGATTTGCTTAACAACTGTGTTATTCATTTAACAACCGTGGCAAAAAAAGGCGGGGGGCGTAAAATTGGGTGTGACTCATTTAACAACTGTCTTGGCTCAACCGTAGTCATAAGGAGAGGGCTACCTGTAGGCAATTTGAGAACATGAATCCCCCAGAGATTTGATTTTAATTTCAACCCAAAATCAATACGTTGATTTCAACCAAGAGAGGACAGACTTCCTAAGTTTAAGATTGGGGATTGGTACTCACGATGCAGCCAAGAACTTAAGAGACGTTTCCTCCTGGGGAGGAAAGCTATGGCAAATCTAGACAGCATACTAAAAAGCAGAGACATCCCCATGTCAACAAAAGTGCGTAGAGTCAAGGCTCTGGTTTTCCCAGTTGCAACGCATGGCTGTGAAAGTGGGACCATAAGGAAGGCTGAGCGCCAAAGAATGGAGGCCTTTCAACTCTGGGGCTGGAGAAGATTCCTGCAAGTCCCTTGGACTGCAAGGCCATCAAACCGGTCAGTCCTAGAGGAGGTCAACCCTGGCTGCTCTTTAGAAGGCCAGATCCTGAAGAGGAAACTCAAAGACTTTGGCCACCTCACGAGAAGGAAGGACTCCCTGGAGAAGAGCCCAGTGCTGGGAACGATTGAGAGAAATAGAAGAAGAAGGGGATGGCAGAGAAGGAGGAGGCTGGATGGAGTCACTGAAGCAGTTGGTGTGAGCTTAAATGGACTCTGGAGGATGGTAGAGGACAGGAAGGCCTGAGGGAACGTTGTCCATGGGGTCGTGATGGGTCAGACATGACTTCGCAACTAACAACAACTCATGATGTACAAGATATGTTACACCAATCCAGGTATTGTCTATATCCGCATCTCAGGATCCATCTCACCTTTTAGACTGTGGCATGGTTTAAAAACAACAACAACAACCCTGACTTCACAGAGCAAACAGCATATAGACAAACGATTCATTGTTAAGAAATTTAAAGTGGCTTTTATTACCCATGCATCTTGACCTTTGCCTATTGACAATGATCTGGTGATATATCTCTTAAATAAACATTGTGCACAGCCTCAAAGGCTGCTTACTGTTGCAAGCTGAAACAGCAAATTTAACAGAGTCGGGACAGAATAATCCTTATGTTTTCTTTTGCCTGTATCGGCTCTGACTGAACCAACAGTTTTTTTAAAGCACTGCATACTTTCAAATCTTTCAAGATATATTTTTTTTTACCCCAGTTGTTTGCAGCCAAGCCTAACCAAAAGGCACACAGGGTAGAATCAGTCTGTACATGTCTAGACTCTTGGGACACCTGAGAGGCTGGTGAACAAAGGAGTTTTGGGTGTGCACAAACACAGCTGTAATTCGGTATGCAAGGAAAGTTTCCAAAATACCTACGCTTAAGAAACAGAACAGATACCAGAAAATAAAACCCGTGTTTGAATTCAGCTTGGGGTTGAAACCAGGAGCCCCTAGATTAGAGCTACAGATAAGACTTCAAAAACTCAAAACGAGTGTTGGGGCTCGTTTCTAACTAACACCTTTTATTTAAAAGTGTACGGGTAGTCCTTGATTTGCAATCACAATTGAGCCCAAACTTTCGGTTGCTAAGTGAGGCAGCGGTTATGCAAATTTTACCACCTTCGGTGATGATCCGGGGCATGGCACAAAGGCAACACAGTCAAATGAACAATAAGAGTCTTTTTATTAGCTCCAACTTTGCCCCCCCATGTCCAGGTTACCTTCTGCTGCAGAAACTCTCTCCCAGGAACAGCCTTCAAGTGGAGGAAATTCAGTCCAAAACAAGGTATACACAAACTGTAACTTAAAAACCAAACAAACCAAACTGAAGTATTTAGTTTGATAGGGCAGGAGAAGGAATTTCAGACTTGAAAGCATGGCAAAACTCACACAGTTGGGAAGACACCAGGAACATAGATACAAGATAAATTCACGTTTGCTCCCAACAACTTGCTGCGCAGTTTCCTCTTTTATACACTGTGTTCCCAGCTGCAGCTAATAAAGGGAATCAGGGCCCTTTCTTCCCCTGTAAGCCATGCAACCCACGTTGCTCCCTTCTCAGTTCCTCCCTGCGTGCCCTAGGATGAAGAGGGAGTGGGCCTGGGTCGTCCTCTGAATTTCCTCTCCCTTGTTCTACCTCTCCTGCTCTGCCCAGCAGGATTTTGCCCTTCCCCAGTTTCTTCCACAGCCAACCAAACCCCACTCCCACTCCCTGTCAGCTGTTCGGCTTCCTCCTCCGAGTCAGATTCTGACAGGGGCATGACACCTTCCTTGCCACGGTTAAGTGAATCACTGCAGTTGCTTAATAACACGGTAGCTAAGTGGATCTGGCTTTGCTGTTGACTTTGCTCGTCAGACGGTTGCAAAAGGGGACCATATGACCATGGGACACGGCAACCATCACAAATACGAGTCAGTTGCCAAGCATCTGGATTTTAGTCACATGACCCTGCAAAGCTGCAGTGGTTGTAAGTGTGGAAAAAAAACAACAGTCCTAAGTCACATTTTTCAGTGCCGTTGTAACTTTGAAGAGTCACTAAATGAACTGTTGTAAGTTGAGGACTATCTGTATGCCTTTTAGTAATAATAATAATAATAATAATAATAATAATAATAATAATAAACAACCTAGGAAATATGCTACCAAATTCCTTCAGATATTTTGCCACCATAAACTAATGCAGTCCTCCTTCGGTAAGGCAGCCTCTGAGTGTCATTTTTGCATCCTGATCCACACTGCTAGATGGGTTTCCAAAATTTGGAGGCAAGACCTACCTGAAAGCAGCAGAGCTGCATTCCTAAAACAAGCTTAATCAAAAAATATAAACTGCTTCTCCAACCCAGGGGAAAATAACCCAGAAAATCTGGCCCAATTGATGTGACATTTCCTCACTTATTCAGCTGTACTAAAACGGTTCTCTACTTATGGCCATCCATTCAGCAATTCTTTGAAGTTATTGCACTAACAAAGTGACGTGGTCCTCACACTTATGACCATTGCAGCATTCCCCACAACCACGTGATCACAATCTGGGTACCTGACTTCACATTTCCGATGGTTCAACATACCAGGATCACGGGTCTCCATCTGTAACCTCCCCAGCTGCCTTCTGACAAAACAAAGTCAATAAGGAAGCCAACAGGAAAGGTTGCAAATCAAGATCATCTTGTGTCTTCCTTGCTTAAATATTCCGGCCCCAGTTGTGGTTACTACATGTACAGTACTTACCTCATTATAGCTTCTTCCCTTCCCAAAAAATGTAGCCTCCAGCTAGTAAAAGACTGGCCATGTCTCGCTGTTTCCATACTTGTTCTACATGCACTGCACCTTAAATCACAAAGAAATGTACTACAGCGAGTAGGTTTCTCTGCCTTGCTGACTACTTGGGATCATGCTCTGTCGAGATTCTCAGTCATTCAGGTCCCAAAGGTGCTTTTTCAAGAGGCAACCAGACTGTGGTTTTTTTTTTTTGGGGAGACATTTCGCTTCTCATCCGAGAAGCTTCATCAGCTCTGACTGGATGGTGGAGAATGGAAGGATTGATATTCCTTGCAGGCAGCTGGTCATTTGCATTCTTTTAGAGAGTCGTTGAGGCTGCTTGGAGGTTTGTCACCTAAGTAGTGCAGATGGGTATGGAGCCCCCTTGGAGCTGCCGAAAGGACTGTGTTGTGGGACTGTGTCCCTTCGCTGTCGCTTCGCAGGGCAGAAAACATCCTGCAGAAAAGCCCAGCTCCACATCAACAGTACTTGACAACTTTACTGAGAACTTTGTCCCCAACTTCAAAGCACTTTCTTTGCATCAAAGAAGATTCCCTGCAAATCCTAAGTAACACTTTGCCCTCAAGTCATTTGGCAACTTTGGCAAAAGCTTTGCGCAGAACCCCTCAAGGCAAGGAGGTGGTGGTGGGAATAGGGTCAGAGACACTGTGCCACAATGTCTGAAACAAGCAGCCTCATATCCCAGTTGTCAGGTTGAGCCAACAACTCCCCCGCCCTCCTCCCCAACATTTGGGAAATCCCAGGTCTCCTGAACAGGCTTCTGTGCACCTGGAACTTTCCCTCTCTCTTCCTGCAAGTAACCACGCTCGTGGGAACTGCGTTGCTTTCCAAAGTTCCGCGTGCACTTTTTTTGCACTTGCCACTCCCGTTAGGGCGGGGCTCGGACACACGACCTTCCAGACAACATTTTGGCCACGATCACCCTATGCACCCACTCGAGGGATGTAGCATAACCCCAGGCTGAAACAAGCCCTGCAACCGTTAACTTTAGGCCAGGGGTCCCCAAACTTGGCAACTTTAAAGACTTGTGGACTTCAACTCCCAGAATTCCTCCTACAGTCATGTTAGCTCAGGAATTCTGGGAATTGAAGTCCAGAAGACTTAAACTTGCTAAGTTTGAAAACCCTTTGAATTAAGGAAAGGCGGGGAGGGGGGAGAAGAAGTGGTAATGCAAGGCGTACACACGCTCGCGCGGGCGAGAAACCCTCTTAACTCCGAAGACCGGCCGCCTCCCCACGTTGCCAAATACACTCAAAACTCCCGAGTTCTCGCCCGTTCTTGTCCTGTTTGGAAGCGCCTTCCGATTGGTGGCCAGCCTTCGCGAGGGCGAGCCAATTAAATCCCATCGCGATTACCTCATTCTTCGGCCGTCCCAGGTCAGGATTGGCTCCTCTTTGATCCCGCCTTTCCTATCCCCACGTGGGGAAAAAAATGGGGGGGGGGGAGGAATCCCGGTCCGGGCGCTGATTGGTTCGCGGCGTTGTCGGCGGTGGCTCCTCTGTTGCTGAGAGGAAGCGCGAGAGGCCCGGCCGGGACAAGACAGGCCAAGAGCGGACCCCCACCGGTAAGTTGATGAATATGCTAATGACATGCAAATCGGATTCCAACGAGCCCTCCAGTGAGGGAATTCCTGAGGGGAACGAAGTCTACCTTCCTTCACCTCAGGAGTTGTACTTTGCAGTCCTGCAGGGGGGAGGGGACGCCCTCGAATTAACCTGCACAGCCTGTCGGGAGCGGTAGTTTTTCCACAGGGGACTCCCCAGGATATCGGAAGGGAAGGGTCGCCGCCGCGGACTACAACTCCCATGGAGCCCGTGCGCCGGCGTCCGGGCTCGTCGACAGGCGCTCGGTTTTCTCAAAGCATGATGGGTGCGCTAGTCTTGTCGCTCTCGCGTGCTTCCACTTTGCCTGCTGTCCAAGCGCCGCTCCCGAAGGCTTTTTCGCTCGCTTGGACTAATCCGGCATCGCCACCTTTTGAAGAGCAGCGGCGGCGGCGCGCGCTGCATCCTGGGCGTTGTTCGTCCGTCTTAGGAGAACTTCCTGGTTTCTTCTTTTCACACTTTTGATGGGGTCCGGGACTACTACAGCCGTGAGGCTTTGCGCGCCCAGCTTTGTGTCCTGGTGCAGGATGGGAGTTGGCGTCTTTTCGTTCCTCAGCCCCGGTAGGGAAAAAGGAGGCGCAAATTTACAAGTCCCACGGAGTCAGGCTCGCTCTCCCCCCCTTCGCCCTGCCTTGTTTCGCGGTACTTTCTGGGAATTAAAGTTTTTCTGGGAGAACAAGACTGCTTAATCAGGTAAAAAGGAGAGCCCTTGGAGGGACTACATGTCCCATGAGGCTTAGAGTAAGGGTGCCTTCTTCCTGTTCGCCTTGCGCCAGGTAAACAAGTCTTGTCTTTGGCTCCACCTCTTCATTCCTATTGGCTACTGTATGTGAAGTGCCTTCCCTTCCTTCCCGAAGTCGCCTTTTCACAGGTTACTGTAAGTGTTCCTCTCAAGGGAGGGGCAGGAGCCCTTTGAACGGTACGGCCCCCCCCTCTATAGCGCTGATAGGCGGCACTTGCTGCCTGTCGCGGGAGGCGGGGCGTGCCAAACCTTCCGTGAGGAGCCGTTGGCTGCGCCGAAAATCTGTCACGGAGTTGTGGGCGCCGATTGGATGGCTCTTCCAGCTGTTCCAGTTCATTCACCATTTTGTCTGTTGGAGTAAAAGGGGCTCGGAGGGGCCGAGAGGGGCTCGGGCTGGACCATCGGGGAAGGGTGAAAAAAAGGGGGGGAAGAGGGGGGGAAGAAATCGAACTGTTCCAAGATTCCCTGGATAGAGACTTTTGGCAACTCTGGAAAAGGGTTCAGGTAAGGGGACTGGGAGGTACCAACTTTAGCAACCCCCCACCACCACCAAAGGCGGGGAGGTGTTTGGGAGGGAAAAGATCTGCAGAAGGAAACATCTGCACCCCGGAACCTTCAAAATAGGAAGAGCCAACTTTATTGATTTGTATCTCCCCCCCCCCCAATTATGTTGGGGAGGTACCAACTCTGGGACCAGGGGCATTCCCCACTTCTTGCCCCCAAGTTTGAATGGTTCGCCCCAGAGAGAACATCCCTTTGCAAAGAAGAAAGAAAAAAAAAGGGGGGGGGAGAAACCCGGGAGCGCCCCAACTTTGCCTCTTTCCCCCATCAGAATCATCAGAATGCAGGGGCTGGCTTGCGTGTCTTGTTTTGTGTGTGTGTGCGTGAGAGAGAGAGAGGGAAAGCGAGCGAGCGCAGGCATGTTTATTATGGGATGGCACCGAGGAGGCAAGGTTCCAAGCTGAGACCCAATACCAGTTATTATGGGATAGAAAAAGAGAGGGAGGGATTGACAAGGGAAGCTTGGCTGGTGCCTGCCTGTAGCAGGAGTGGGACGGAGAGAGGCTGGTAAGTACAGGAGTTGCATAATATGGGAGGGTCTTCCCGAAGTGCAGAATGGGAGGGGGAGGGAAGGGATCTATACGATCGCAGCTTTTTGGGAAAACATGAAGGGTGGGGGTGGGTGGAAAAGTGAGCAAGGTCACCTGCAGGAGGAGGAGGAGGAGGAGGAGGGGTTGGCTTTTCAAAGAGAAGGGGAGGGGGGGAAGGAGGAAAGATGGCAGAAGTGAACTTGGGGACCAAGGATAAGAGGGGGACTCTGTGGAAAAATCCCTTCCGGGGGGTTTCCTGGTGGGGGGAGGGGAGGAGGAAGGGAATAGGATTTGGGGCTGGGGGAGTCCTGGGATGAGGAGCTGGATTGTTTGCAGACCTCCTCCTGGGCTGAGCTGCAAGGAATCTGAAGTAGATGCCAAGAAGATGTGATGTCATGGAGAAAGAATGCCTCTAAGCATACGCAGAATGCTGGGCCTTAAAGAAAGGCAGGGCTCAGCTCTGGTACCCGAGGAAGAGGGGGCAAGAGGAGACCACTAACTCACAGGGCCATTGGCCCCACATTGGTGGTCCTTTCTCTTCTCAAACAGCTGATGTTTGCAACCTGGAAGGAGGGGGTTTAAAATGACAGCTGTTATGGATATTGCACAGACGATCCTTAGATTGCTTTTTTCCAGGAAGACAGACTCTCTCTCTCTCTCTCTCTCTCTCTTCCCCCACTCCCCGTGGCCCTTTCTTTTGGTAGGGTGGGAGACAGAAATTTGGCCTCCAGTTTCTATTCGACTAAGTTAGCGGATGGGTTTGCAACCATTCTGCATTCCTTTGCATCCTCCTCCTCTGTCTGGCCAGCAAGAGAGAGAGGAATTCAGGAGGGCTCTTTGGGAGCCCTCCAAACAATCCTGTTTTCCTTTCCCTGCCATAATTTACTATCAGAAATGAATGAAGTGCCTCCAATACCGCCTAAGCTGAAGCCTATAAAATTTAGAATCTCCTCGGTTGGGCCAAGGTTGGTAGGGAATGAAATGAGAGAACATCGAGTCGATGAGCTTTATTAAGTGTGAAGAAAATGGCCTGTTTTTTTTTGAGCTGTTTGCTTATTGGCATCTCGCCTTGATTATCTCGACAAACAAATCAAGGCGATGGACGCATCCAACACACCTTCCTCCTCCTATTTCCCCCACAACAACAACCCTGTAAGGTGGGTTGGGTTCGAGAGAAAGGGACTAGCCCAAAGTCACCCAGCCAGCTTTCATCCCTAAGGTCAGACTAGAACTCACCATCTCCTAGTTTCTAGCCTGGTGCCTTACTCACTAGACCTAGCAAACTCTCTAATATTTACGTGTATTACAATTAATATTGGAAAAAGCAATTCACCCTTTGGAGCTTCGTTGAAGTCCAGGGATGCCCTTCAGCAGAATATCAATGTTAAGGACCACATTTGTTCCTACCTAGATGCGTGCGCGTGCACGCACACATTTCAGGTCTTTTTGCATGAATAAAAATGCAGATAAAGACTGGCTTCATACTTCATACCAAGCCGTGGTTTGCTCTACTCGTCATACAATAAGCTCCATATGTCATGACATATGGGTTCATATGTCACTCTAAGCTATAAGTCGTGGTTTGTCCCCAGAAAGGTTTGGTTCAGATAGATACTAAATCCACATTATTGGGATATTTTGAACCTAACAATGCAAGTTGGAATCTCCTATACTCACACTGACACTGAATTGGGATCTAATATTAAAAGTGCTGGAACTCCTGATGATGAACAAAATAGAACTGTGGCATGTGTGTGTGTGTGTGTGTGTGTGTGTGTGTGTGTCTAAGATTTATTTATATATAAATCCAATATTTATTTTAAATTAATTCTTTGCTTGTTCCAACAGGAGTAAATGCCCTAGATTATCACCTCCCCCACTTAAGAGGGGTTTACTTTTTAAATTTAAATAATAATTTTGGCTGCATATAGATATTCTTACATAATGTCTTTCTGTACATACATATTATGTGCAGCTTGTTAAAAATGTGCATGCTTATTTCCAGCTCCCAGGCTGGAATTGAGGCCTTCTTCCAGTTTGGAGTTAAGAGAGTTTGGGATAAGGAATTGGATGAGAATAACGGGGAAGGGAAGCACAGCCAAAGAGTTTCCTCAGAAGTGAGGAACAGCCGAGAAAGTACGTTTATTAGTGACTAGTTTATGGCTCAAGCGGGAAAGTTATTTTCTTCACATTTCAAAACATGTGATAAGTCCGCTTTTAAAACCAAAATTTCAGACTTCTTGAGCTTGGAGGATTAAGTTGATGGTTGGAGAAATCCGATTAGAGGGGAGTGGTAGAATGGAGGATGGCCTGGTAACCTCCTTCTTGTCTGTTTCCTCTTAGCTCCCTGAATCTATGCCCAGCCTGGGAGAAAGATGAAACCAGTGAGAAAGGCTGCCAGTTCCTCCTCTTCCTCCTCTTCCGGTAGCAGCAGCTGCAGCCGCTCTCCACCCTCCACCCGGGCCAAAACTCAGAAGCGCAAGACCGCCATTGACGAGAGCCCCACGCTTGAAGAAGGAGCAGAAGAGGAGGCGCCCGATCAACCCTCAGCTTTTGTGGGTGCCCGGCGCATGCAAGTACAGATGGACCCTAGCCTGCGGGACTTGGCCGGAGCTCACGATGACCCCTACAAACTGCCCGAAGGTGAAACACAGGCGGGGGCCGAGGCCTGCGGGACAGAAGCCTCCTTGAACCGCAAGACGGCTACTTTTAAGTCGCGGGCGCCATGCCGGAAGTATTCTGGGGGTGAAGAGTCGAACGGCAGTGAGAACGTAGCCGCCACCTTGGAGGATGAGCCTCGGCGCTGCCCTTCTTCCAGCACGGACACAGCCAGCGAGCACTCCGCGGACGAGAATGACAAGGGGGTGAGGAACATGTGGGCGATGCCCCCCAGTGCGTACGACCTGCGCCAGCTACGTTCCCAGCGGGTGCTGGCACGGCGGGAAGGACTCTTCCAGCCAGCCGTTGTGAAGCAGGTCAGACGAGGGCAGGACTTGGGGGTGCAGTTTGTGGGGGACCGGGTCACGGCGTATTACGAAGGGGCCCTGGGATCTGCTGCTGTGGATATTGTGCTGGACGCTGTCCCACCCCCTGGAGCTTTGGCTGTGGGTACCCCAGTCTGTGCTTGCGTGGACCCCGACGAGACAGCTTACCAGGAAGGCACGGTGGTGGAAGTCAGCGTCAAACCTGCTTCTTATAAAGTGCGATTCACCCTTCCGTTGGTTCTCCGTGGACCTGCCACTGCCACCCGGAAAGACTCCGCCTGGGTGCCCCGCTCAGCCCTGCGCCTTCTACGCTCCCCGTGGCGTTGTGACCATCCTTCTGAAGACAACAAGCCACCTGAAACGATGCCTCCTTTGCCAGAGCCAGAGGAAGTTGCTCTGGCCCTCTCGTGCCCCGAGTCCAAGCAGCCCGAAGACGCCGAAGTGTCCAAGATTAGTGCTGGAGTGAGGGCAGAAGAGAAGTCCGTGGTGGTGCCACCCCAGATCCTGTCCCCCCCAAAGTCGCCAGCCTTCCCTCGCCTTCCTGAGCAGCGATCGCCTTTGCTGAGTCCGGAAGCGAGCGGAAGCCGCAGCAGCAGCGTGATGTCCGTGGATAAGTGCAGCACGCCGGGCTCCTCTCGCTCCCGTACGCCCCTCACCGCCGCCCAGCAGAAGTACAAGAAAGGGGATGTGGTGTGTACCCCCAACGGCATCCGCAAGAAGTTCAACGGGAAGCAGTGGCGGCGGCTCTGCTCGCGGGACGGCTGCATGAAGGAGTCCCAACGGCGGGGTTACTGCTCCCGTCACCTCTCCATGCGCACCAAGGAAATGGAAAGCCTCTCGGAAGGCCGAGCCAGTGGCCTGCGGGAGGGCAGTGCCGAGTTTGACTGGGACGAGACGTCGCGGGACAGTGAGGCTAGCAGTGCCCGAGGGGACTCGCGGCCTCGGCTGGTGGCGGCTGCCGATTTGTCGCGCTTTGAGTTTGACGAGTGCGAAGCTGCCGTCATGCTGGTGTCTCTGGGCAGCTCTCGTTCAGGCACCCCATCTTTCTCGCCGGTCTCCAACCAGTCCCCCTTCTCCCCTGCTCCCTCCCCGTCCCCTTCTCCTCTCTTTGGCTTCCGTCCAGCCAATTTCAGCCCCATCAATGCCTCGCCCGTCATCCAGCGGGCCGCTGCTCGCAGCCGCCATGTGAGTGCCAGCACCCCAAAGGGAGTCGGGGGTGCCGTGCTGAGCCCTGAGATGTTGCACCATGCCGCTTCCCGAGAGCGCCATCATTCGGGCATCAGCTTTCAGACCAACCTTACCTTCACGGTGCCAATGAGTCCCAGTAAGCGGAAAGCCGAGTCGCACCACAGCAGCACCAGCTCGGCGGCCGACTTCCACAAGAATGACAGTCTCGACTCCGGCGTGGAATCCATTTCTCACACTCCCACCCCTTCCACCCCTGCTGGTTTCCGGGCCGTGTCGCCCGCGGGCGCTGGGCCCTTTTCCTCGCGCTCCCAGCAGGCCTCCCCGCTCTTGCTGGTGCCCCCGCCAGCTGGGCTCACCTCCGATCCGAGCCCCACAGTGAGGAGGGTGCCCGCCGTGCAGAGGGACTCCCCCGTGATTGTGCGCAACCCCGATGTCCCGTTGCCCTCCAAGTTCATAGAGAAGCCGTTGGAGAGCCGAGGGGGCAGCCCAAGGATGGGGAAAGCCGGCTCCAAGGAACACCTGTCGGGCAAAGGGCAGTTGCAAATGCCAGTGCCCATTAACGTGGGCCGGACTCTGCCTTCCAGCCAGCCTAGTGTGGTATCTGTCCCCGAACAAGCTCCGCCTGTCTTCAGCGTGTCCTCCCCCTTTCAGCCTGTGGCCTTCCACCCCTCCCCAGCTGCCCTCCTGCCTCTCCTTGTCCCCGGAGAGTACACCAGCCATCCTACGCCCAAGAAGGAGATCATCATGGGGAGACCTGGCACAGGTAAGCTTCGGGGCTTACTCGATACTCTTTGGCCTTGTCTTCGGGTGTTGTCGCTTTTTGGACTCCCTGTGTTTATTTCACTTTTCCCATCCCTCCAGGCCCCACATTTTAAACAGGGTTAAATCCAAACTGCTTAGCCTTAGTGGCTCTCAGGCGAGGTGCCAAGGAGAGTGGGGGAGAGCTCTATGCCAATTCGCTGCAGGCAACTTGCTACGGCCAGCTCACCGCAGGACAAGAGTCACGTTAATACCCAAGAAACGGTGGTATAGAATAATTAAAGAAAGGAGTGCGAAATGAGATGGGAATGACAAAAATTAAAACAGTAATAGCACTTAGAGTTATCTACCGCTTTCTGGTGCCTTCCAACCCCCTCTCTGAGTGGTTTACAGAGTCAGCCTTTCCCCCCAACAACCTGGGTCCTCATTTGACCCACCTCGGAAGGAGGGAAGGCTGAGTCGACCTGGAGCCTGGTGGGATTCGAACTGCCCAAATTGCAGGCAGCCGGCAGTCAGCAGAAGTCTCCTGCAGTACTGCACTCTAACCGCTGCGCCACCGAGGCTGTTTTAAAATATTAAAACATTTTAAAATGTATTTTAGATAATTAAACTGAATGGTTAAAATTGGCCCAGGGCGAGTTGGCCGTGGCACGTTGTCCCATTCCGATGGGCGGGGCAGGGGGGGGAGTGTAGATTGCGGGGGAGAGAACTTGGAGGAATCTCAGTGCAAATGCCAGTTTTTGAGTTTCCATATTTGAGTTCCAGAATTCCGAGCAGTTGTGACAACCTTTTTCTTGGCAGAAAGCCCCCTTTCCCCCCCCCGCCCCCCGTGGCGTGTGAGGCTTGTCCAAAGAGCTCGTACAAAACTGAACCTCGCTTGGGTAGTCATGGGTGACCAGGAATCCATGCTGGCAAACGAACGGCGCTGGTGCCAGCGGTAGGAGAAGCTGCACCGATTTGCCTTCGCACAAACCCGAAACAAGCAAGCCGCTCAAGGGAGGGAAGCCTCTTTTCCGTAAACTAAAATAGAATTTGCAGCTCTGCATTCCTTCTCTGTTGGCCTCGGTAGGCTATTAACCTTTTTTTTTTATAAAAAAAAAGAGTCTGGTTTTCCTGAGTGGATTTTGGAGAGCTGTTTGTGAAAGGCTTTTTTTTAAAAAAAAAACAAATAACTCCATGCACAGCTTTGGGTGACGCTTCCGTTTCTTTTCTCTTGTCAACTCTCGCTAACGCTAGCATCCTCCACAAAGGTGGTTGTGAGAATAAGCACATCAAACCAGAGGAAAATCTGGGGAAGAAAACGGGATGTCTCTTCAAGAAACAAAAAAAAACAAAAACCTGGGAACTCTTATGGTTGCTACACCCAGCAGAAGTTTGTGATATTAGGATTATTTGTTGGGAGAGAAGTGTTTTTTTTTTTTTTCCGGCTTGGTCCTCCTCTGTCTAATGGAAAAAGGGAAGAACGGGTAGAGGAGAGAGTATTGATATATCTGTGAAAGGTAAACGGTTTTTATGGGAGCAAATTCCATTCTCTTGAGAGTGTTCCCGATGAAAAGTCTCTGCAATCCATCATCCATTTGCTTCTGAGAATAGCTTCCAGATGGTTCCGGGAAGCTGAGTGTGATGTCATCTCTCTCTTGATCTACCCACTGGAGATTCCAGCTATTTTTTTTTGTGCAGGATGGCCTTTTGATAGGCCAGTCTTTCATGAGTCTCGTTCATGGTTTAATAGCGCCCAGTAGTCCTTAAGTTGGCTTGCTTTTAACATGACGGACTTTTCTTAATGTTGCTTTTTAGTGAGAGAGATTTAAAACTTGAGTTTTAATTCTTCTGTTGGAGTGACTCTTGAGCTGGCTCCTATCCAACTTCCATAATACCGTAAACCTATTTGATAGGTGTAGTATCGATGTTTGCAGAGCTGAAGTTGGAATTTTATCTTTGGCTTCTTAAGTTATGATTGAAAACAGGACCAAACAGGCCCCTTTTGCCTTCCAGAGTTGACAGAGGCAAAATTTTCCACGCCGAGATTTGAAAATTCAGTATATAGGACATGGGAAACAAATGACTTGGGATGGTGTTGTTAATTTTCCAAGTTGAGTTGCTTCCTTCTCTGTTTACACTTGAAGGGGACCAGGGTGGCCATTATGTTGGGTACCCCCAGAGCCATGTGCATAGTTCCAGTTAGACAGCAAAATGAAGAGAGTATCAATGCTGGTTAATGTTTGGCTGGTTAATGAAGAGCCAAGGAAACCCATTTGGTTCAGTATTTGTCACGGGTTAATACTGAAGACCTGTAAATAGCCATGTGCTAGGGGTGAGGAGGAATTCTCTTTGGCTGGGCATGAAAACCAGTTGGGTGACATTGGGTCTATCACAAGATTGTGAGTTCTAGTCGCGTCTTAGGCATGAAAGCTGGCTGGGTGACTTTGGGCCAATCGCCAGGAGACTGTGAGTTCTTGTCCCACCTTAGGCTGAAAGGTAGCTGGGTGACCTGCTGCCAATTATCTTTTCTCAGTCTGGGAAGGAGTCAGTGGCGCTTCTGAAATCTCCCCCCCCCCCACCCCCAAATTGCAGGGAATAGTCCAGATAATTGCCAAAAGTCAACAGGGACTGGAAAGCCTATGCACTTACACAGAGGGAGGGAGGGAGGGAGGGAGGGAGGGAGGGAGGAAGGAAGGAAGGAAGGAAGGAAGGAAGGAAGGAAGGAAGGAAGGAGAAAGGTTCAGAGAGAAAGAGGAAGGAAGAAAGGAAGGAAGGATCAGAGAAGGAAGGAGAAAGGTTCAGAGAGAAAGAGGAAAGAAGGAAGGAATGAAGGAAGGAAGGATCAGAGAAGGAAGGAGAAAGGTTCAGAGAGAAAGAGGGAGGGAGGGAGGAAGGAAGGAAGGAAGGAAGGAGAAAGGTTCAGAGAGAAAGAGGAAGGAAGAAAGGAAGGAAGGAAGGAAGGAAGGAAGGAAGGTTCAGAGAGAAAGAGGAAGGAAGGAAGGAAGGAAGGAAGGAAGGAAGGAAGGAAGGAAGGAAGGAAGGAAGGAAGGAGAAAGGTTCAGAGAAAGAGGAAGGAAGGAAGGAAGGAAGGAAGGAAGGAAGGAAGGAAGGAAGGAAGGAAGGAAGGAAGGAAGGAAGGAAGTGGATGGGTAGAAAACATACCCCAAAGATGAGGTGATCATACTGCAACTCTCTAATGCTTATTGGAATTTATATTAAGCTGTGATCCATTACGTTGAAGGAAACCAGATGAGACAAAAACAGCAGGATAAAAATCCTGTTCTAGAGCGACCGGAGCTTTGATCTTCCTCCTGTTACCAGCGAGGAAAAGCTATTGCATCTTTTGCTGGTGGGTTCCCAATTCCCTCCCCCCACCCCCCCGTTTTTTTCTTTGCAGCATCTGGAGTCCTTTCTGACCTCTGCTGTAGAAAAAAAAAAAAAACAGCGGGGATATAATTTCCCACCCTTTTGAGGCCAGAAATAAATAATGTAAGCATTCCAACGACAGGCTTTAAAGTTTAAAAGTTTAAAAGCCTTTAAAAAAAGAAAAAAAACCCCGAAAAAAAAAAGAAAAGAAAAGAAAAGCCCAGTCGTGCCAACATGTGTTACGCAGCCACATCTGTTGCAGCCCTTTTCGGTTTCCAAACATTTTGTGTAGTTTCTGGAAATCAGGAGATTGCCCTCTTCTGCATTGGCGCCTCGGGGTTTTTTTTTTGGAGTGGGGGGGTGGGGGTGGGGAAGGATCAAGGAAATAATCTGTTAAAAGGCTGAGTGATGAATGCATATTGTCCTTTTTATTGGAAAAGGAGGGGCCGTTTCCACCTGTCTTGCATGGGGGTGCATGCATGATGTGTATAGGGGTTCACTGCAGCACATTTATCTCTCCGATCCTCTGTGGGAACGACATCACACTTGAGTCTGCCAGCAGGATGATAGTACAGCTTCCTCCAAGGGTTGGATATTAAAGGTAGCTTTCTGGTATTGCCTTTTTTTTTTCTTTTTTCTTTTTTCTTTTTTAAATACTCGGTGTACGTGGGCTGCTGCATCTGAGTGTAAGCCAGCTGGAGCATCATCTGGGACACGTGATTGTGCCAAGAGTGGTGCAATGAAGTCATGAGGAAGTGTTTATATGGCGAAGTGTTTCTGGAGGACCGAGCTCACCTGTCTATTCTCCCTTTTGCTCCGTGCAGCTCCAGGACTTACAACTCCTTCTTCCCTATTCCACCTTCGGAGTAAAAACAAAGCCAAACCTGTTTGCCCGCTGTGTGTGTGTGTGTGTGTGTGTGTGTGTGTGTGTGTGTGCAGTTCTACATTTTAGCTGTACAGGTTGTCCTCGACTTACAACAGTCCGTTTACTGTCCGTTCGACGTTACAACGGTGCTGAAAAAAAGGGACTTATGACCATTTTTCGCAGTTATGACCTTTGTGGCATCCCCGTGAACGTGTAATCAAAATTCAGAGGCTTGGTCCCTGGTTCATACTTAATGACCCGTTGCTGTGTCCCCCCCGGTGGATCACGTGACCCCCTTTTGCGACCTTCGGACCAGCAAAGTCAACGGGGAAGGACTTAACGACCGGGCTACTTGCTTATCAACTGCAGTGATTCACTTAACAACCGAGGCAAGAAAGGTCGTAGAAGAGGGGGCGGGCAAAAACTCACTTAACAAGTGTCTCACTTAGCAACAGAAATTTGGGGCTCAATTGCAGTGGTAAGTTGAGGACTGCTGATAAAACAGAATTGGCGAATGTATTTGCTTGTTTCGGAAAGCAAATGCTTTCCAAAACAATTAAAAGAAAATGCAGCCTTTCTAACAATGTGTGTGGCTCGCCTCCCTGCGCATATAAAATGCTCTGAAAAAGGCAAGAATTCTGGAGTGAGTTGATGTATCCATCACTGACTTAAGCTCGGCCGGCTGCTAATGTTCTCTCGATGTTTGATGCTGTGGAGTTGACCAAAGATCGTTCTCCAAATGGTCCTCTGGCAATCCCCAAAGGTTGCGGGGAGGGGTCCTTAGATTTGGCCCCGAGGTCCAGCCCTCTGCTTCTGATGTGCCTGAGCAAATACCTCATGTTCCCAATCTTATCCCAAATTCTTCCTCTTAAGAAGCTTCACAGGCCAAGCGCCATATCCAGATTTTTTTGAATGGGATAGGATAACATGTTTGCCATTTTACGTGGCTTCCTTCAATCGTGCAGGCGTGCTCTTCAGGAACTGAGTAGAATAGAATAGAATAGAATAGAATAGAATAACAGGGAAGGGACCTTGGAGGTCTTCTAGTCCAGCCCCCTGCTTAGGCAGGAAACACTATAGCATTTCAGGCAAGTGGTTATCTAATCTCTTCTTAAAAACTTCCAGTGTTGGAGCATTTACAGCTTCTGGAGGCAAGTTGTTCCACTGATTAATTGTTCTGACTGTCAGGAAATTCCTCCTTAGTTCTAAGTTGCTTCTCTCCTTGATTGGTTTCCACCCATCGCTCCTTGTCCTGCCCTTGGCGGCTTTGGAGAATAGCTTGACTCCCTCTTCTTCGTAGCATCCCCAGAACTCTGAATTCAGATCTTTAATCAGAGAATTCTTTGGGTTCTGGGAGTGGGAAGATTGTATAAAACGATGCTCTAAGGCAGTGTTTCTCAATCTTGGCAGCTGGAAGGTGTGTGTGGACTTCAACTCCCAGAATTCCCCAGCCAGCAGCCAAGGTTGAGAAACGCTGCTCCAAGGACATCCAGGTTTTACACACTGTTGTGGGGGTGGGGGGGACACCTCTGATGTGCTCAGGAAAGGGGTACATAGTTGGGGAGAAGCTTAAAAGCCAAGGAATTGTACAGCATGTGCTTTTCTGAGTCCTAAGGTTGGGCTCCGGTTCCCCCATCAGCATCACATATGCAGGTTGCTGTCTCCCCGGCAACTGGGTAACCAAGACTACCGTCTCCCGGCTGCTCGGAGCCCCATCTCTATTTTTATCATCACGAGAGGGATTTGATCCAGATTTTGTGTGGGGAGGGTGGGGTGGCATTCTGTGTGGTCGCTTGTGACTTTAACGCAAGGGAAGCGGGCTTGATTTTGGGAAACGCGCTGCAGAGGTACCAGCGGACATTACCGCATCCTCAAGTGGAGTGGAATTGCTTGTAGATTGCCCCCTTAGCGTCCATAGCAAAGATGCGTTTCCTGCGTGCGCTGCCTTGCCTGGAACGTGTGTGCGCTTTCACCTGTGGGTACTCCTCACAAGGGGTCCTCATATGCCCCTTTTGCAAAGCAATTGGGGGTCAATTTAGGGGCTCTTGTGCACCCTGATTTAAGGTCCCCAGGTGGAGTTCCGTGCCATGTAATGACTAACCCAGTGTTGTAGCCTGTCAGCTGTTGGACCCCTCCAGCAGCCGAAAGGGTCAGCTTCGAGGCAACCTGAGAGCTCTGAGGGGGAAGAGGGAAAGGAGCTGGCAGAGAGAGAGAGAGACAGAGACAGAGACAGGGCTTGGGCTATCCGTCAGCCCTCAGAGGGAGAATCAACAGCCCCCAGGTCTGGAGGTGGCTGTTGAGGAAGAATAACTGTGTCCAGTGCCTGATGCGCAGATGTGCAGAAGGCAGAGGAGAGGAGAGCAGTGGAAATCTATGGGCCGGTCCCTGGGAAGGAAGAGCCACTGCTGCTATCGAAGCCCCACCCGAGTTCTGGGGAATAAAAGGCAGGGAGCGGAAATGAATAGATGTGGCAGACAACTATTCCTCTCCCTGCTGGACGGACTAGTTAGCCTGCGGTGAGAGAGGAACTTTTTGCCGGGCCTGCTGGCGCTCCTAATAAAGGAATCATTGCTTCAACTCCAGAGGGTTTGTCGTGTTTGGCGAGCTGGGTCAGAACACCCAGTTACAGAAAGTCGTTGACTTGCAATGATTCGTTTAATGGCCATTTGGAGTTACAACAGCCCTGGAAAAAGTGACTTACAACTGGTCCTCCCACTTAAAATTGTCACACCACCCCCACGGTCACATGATCAAAATTTGGGTACTTGGGCAACCGGTATATATTTATGACAGTTGTAGCATCCTAGGGTCATAGGATCACGGCTTGTGACTTTCCCAGTCAATGGGGGAAGCCAGATTCGCTTGACAACCGCATGATTCACTTAATAACCCTGTCAAAAAAAGTTAATTGGCTGTGACTCAGTTGGTAACTCCTTTGCTTAGCAACAAAAATTTTGGTCCCCATGGCAGTTCTAAGTCAAGGACAACTATAGAAAGCTGTAGCCAAGCGATCCCATTTTGCAATATTTGAGTTTTCAAAATGTTAAAGATACCAAAATTATGTCATCCTGCTTCCTTCAGTGCCTCATTTTTTTTAAATGCCTCCTATTAAACTTTTTTCTTCTGGCTCAAAATCTGGAAGTGAACGGGACTATTATGATTTTGGAAGAAACTTTTCATCAAGCTTCCACATTAATATGTACGAAACTATAAAACAGGCAGCATTCAGACGAACTGAGAAGAGAAAGCGAAGAGCAAAGTAAATACTTTGGACTTGATGTTAAATCAGCTGACAGCTGGAAGCCTCTGACTTGGTCTTATATCAAAAATCTCTGGTTTTGTTCTTTCCTGGCAAGTCAAAAATCACAAGCCAAGAATAAATCCTGCTTTATGCCACTGGCTTGTTAAGAGAGCAATAAGCGATGAGTCCCAGTTCAGTCGTAACTGTAAACCAAGGCTGGGCAACATTTTTAAGGTGAATAGTCACCCTTGATCTTTAAATGGTGTGCCCGGGGGGTCATCCTTCAAAAAAAATAGAGGGGGCTAGGAGGAAAGCTGGCTTTAACTGCCTTTTAATTAAATCCAGCTAATTAAATAGTTTGATTATTCTCTGTGTATTTAGCAAGGTTCTTCTGCTGTCCCTGATCACAATACAGGCAGTCCTTGACTTACAACAGTTCATTTACAGTGACTGTTCGAAGTTACAACGGGACTGAAAAAAGGGGCATTTTTCACACTTACTGTTGCATCATCCCCATAGTCTCGTGATCGGAATTCAAAACCTTGGCAACCGACTCATATTTACGACGGTTGCACTGTTGCGGGGTCATGTGATCCCTTTTGCAACCTTCCAATGAGCAAAGCCAGTTTCACTTAACGACTGTGTCACTAACTTAACAATTGCACTGATTCGCTGAACAGCCGGTGCAAGAAAGGTCATAGAATAGGGCAAAATTCATTTAACAGAGGTCTCACTTAACAACATAAATGTTGAGCTCCATTGTGGTGGTGAGTCAAGGTCTACCTGCATCTTCAGCAAGTGAAAATGTGTGTGTGTGAGGGAGGAGTGAGACAGAGAGAGAGACACACACACACAGCAAGAGAGAGACACAGCAAGAGAGACAGAGGTAGAGACGGACAGAGAGACAGAGGCACACACACAGAGAGAGACCGAGAGAGAGGGGTAGAGACAGACACACAACACACACACACACACACACACACACACAGACATAGAGAAAGATAGAGACAGAAAGAGAGAGACAGACACACAGAGAGATACAGAAAGCGAGAAAGAGACAGAGATAGAAAGAGAGAAGCAGAGACAGACAGAGACAGACAGACACACAGAGAGAGGGGTAGAGACAGACACATAGAGAAAGAGACAGGTAGGGACAGAGAGAGAGAGACAGACATACAGAGAGATACAGAAAGAGAAAGAGACAGAGACAGAGATAGAAAGAGACAGACACAGAGAAAGAAAAAGAGGCAGAGAGAGACACACACGGAGACACACAGAGAGAGAGAGAGAGCGCACACACGCGCGAGAAGCTGTATTCATGTGATTAAAATACAGAAGAGCTTGGAATAATTCCAGTTCTATGGCCTGGAACTTCTCTGGAGGGAGGATAGGTTACATAAATAACAGGCCCAAGACTAAAATAATGAATGAAGGAGGACACCGTAGCCAGGCACAATTTTGGTCACACTGGTGAGACGGTAGGGATGGGGTTGTGTCTGCTTGTGTCAACGGCCTGTGACACTTCTCCAGCTGCAGTTTGGCAGCCTTTGCACATAGCTCTGTAGAGCAAAGATCACCCAGAAGGCCAAATTGGTTACTCCCTCCTTCACTTTGGCTGATTCACACCTAATTGATTTCTCCATCTGTCATGGAGCATCTCTGGACGCAACTCAGCCGAGGGCCCTTATCCTCAGGCAGTGCTTTTCTCTTGAGAGGGGCAGAAACCCGTTGTTCTTTGAACTATTTAGAAAACAGCTACTTGGATAACAAAATTAAGTTTCCCTTTGTGTGCAGCACGTAGGTCGCGCTTTATTGTGTGGGTTTTGTTATGTGTTTTATTGTGTGGGTGGTGACCCTTGTAAATTCCCTGTGAAATTTCTGTCCTGTCTACAGGGAGTCTTCGTCTTACAACGACAATTGCAGCCAGATTTTCTGACCCTGTGGTTGCGAAGTGATGCTCAAATTTGTGACCTTTTTGACATGGTGGCTAAGCAAATCACTGCAGTCGTTAAGTGAATCATACAGTCGTTAAAGCAAATCTGACCCCCCCCCCTCCAATTGACACTGCTTGTTGGAAGCAGTTTGGAAAGGTTGAAAATGGCAATCACATGAACGTGGTAAATACATGCCAGTTGCCAAAAGTCCGAATTTTAACCATGCAACCATGGTGATATTTGCAACAATGGTAAATGCGAACAGCAGTCGCTTGTTCGGTGTGGTAACACTGAGTGGATATAAGTTGAGGACTACCTGTATATGGTATCTTGCCCTACACAGGTAGGTTAACCTGTATGCTTCTCTGTTGTGTGGATGGGATTTGAAAAAAAGGACTACGGGTGACACGATAGCAATAATCCAATATCTGAGGGCCTGCCCCAAGGAAGAGGGGGTCAACTTATTTTCCAAAGCACCAGAAGGCAGGACAAAGAAAGAATGGACGGAAACTAATCAAGGAGAGAAGCAACTTGGAATTAAGGAGAAACTTCCTAATGGCGAGGACAATTAACCGGTGGAACGGTTTGCCTCCAGAAATTGTGTCCGCTTCATCACTAGAGAGGTTTTTAAAGAAAAGAAAACCGCTTGTCTGAAAAAGCAATAGCACTTAGACTATATACCGCTTTACAGTGCTTTACAGCCCTCTCTAAGCTGTTTACAGAGTCAGCCTGTTGCCCCCAGCAGTTTGGGTCCTCATTTTACCCACCTCGGAAGGACGGAAGGCTGAGTCAACCTTGAGCCTGGTGGGATTCGAACTGCCAAACTATAGGCAGCTGGCTGCAGAAGTAGCTTGCAGTGCTGCACTCTAACCCCTGCGCCACGGAGGCTCTCGCACAGAAATGGTATGTTGTCTCCTGCTAAAGCAGGGGGTTGGACTAGAAGACCTCCAAGGTCCCTCCAGGCTGCTTCTGATTGATTGATCGATTGACCACCTTGCAAGGAAGAGAAGGAAATTCAGGTTTCCGTGAGTTGCCCGCCTGTGGGCCGGTGTACCTTGTGGAGCGAGGGTGGGTGTTGTTCTTTTGACATAGTTGTCGTTCTCGCCCACCGAATCGTGTCCACTCTACCTCATTGTGTCCGGGGATAGTACAGTGTGTGCTGGGAGTGGTGTGTTTGTGTGTGTCCTCCCGCCCCCCCCTCCAAAACTCCTTTAACAATGGGATTCTCGCCCAGGCCCAGCCTGGTCTGGCCGAGTGCCCAGATGTAGTGTGTATATGTGGGGGCGTTTCTGTGTCTCTCCTCGCTTCACCTCACTGCCTATTGGCTGCCTGCTCGGCCCTGGGTGGGGGGGAGACATTGGCTGTATCGCACCCACCCACCCACCCCCAGATAGGAGCAGAAGCGGTATTTTGAGTCAGGCCTCGTGCAGGACGAGATTGTGATGGTGAGGGAGGAGGCAAGTGTGAGTCATAGCGGGAGCAGCATGAAGTGGGGGCCGCTTCTCTGGAAAAGGAGGCAGGGAGGGACGTGTATCACACAACCCCACACAACCCCCAGACACCGACATTCAGACGTTCACCGTTGAGGTTAGATTACAGATTCACAGAGTTGGAAGGGACCTTGTAGGACATCTAGTCCAACCCCCTGGGCCCAAGCAGGAGACCCTACACCATTTCTGACAGGTGGCAGTCCAATCTTTTCTCGAAAGCCTCCAGTGGTGAAGCTCCCACAACTTCTGAAGGCAACTTCTTGTTCCATTGGTTTATTTTTTTCACTGTCAGAAACTTTCTCCTTATTTTCATGGTGAATCTCTCCTTGATCAGTTTCCATCCATTATTCCTTGTCTGGCCTTTCAGATACTTTGGGAAATAGCTTGACCCCTTCCTCCTCTCTGTGGCAGCCCCTCACATATTGGAAGACCCCTATCATGTCTCCCCTGGTCCTTCTCTTCACTAGACTAGCCAGGCCCAGTTCCTGCAACCGTTCGTTGTATGTTTTAGCCTCCAGTCTCCTCCTCATCCTGGTTGCCCTTCTCTGTACTTTTTCTAGAGTCTCAACATCTTTTTTATAGTGCGGTGATCCAAACTGGATGCAGTATTCTAGGTGTGGTCTTACCAAAGGCCTTATAATTCCTCCATGTATACACTTTTCTTCCTCGCCACCCTGCCCCAGGGTAGGGAGATTATCCCAGAAATCTGTGCTGCAAGCTTTTAATCCAGAGCTGGGCTGCCTGCCAGCCACTGCCTGCTTCGGTATCTACCAGCCAGCAAGAACCAGGAGTGACTCTCATTTAGTAGTACATGCACACACAATGGGATTCCCATTTTCAGGGTCTCTCTTCCTTCCTTTGCATGCCTGGCTAAACACATCTGTGCCCAAGCCAGGTATAAAATAAGAATCCTGGCCTGCAGGTATATGTGTGTGTGTGTGTGTGTGCGTGCACAGCCAGCCCTGCGCTCACCTTAACATGTACAGACAGCTTTGGGTGTCAGCCGATCTGATGACCCCAGTCTCAACTTTCAACCATAAGGGGTGTTGCTCAACCAGCCTTTATTCAGATTCAGAAGTGTTTTCAGCTGGTAGAGAGGTGGAAAATTATTTTTAACATGTAGAAACACACATAGCGAAAGAGAAGGAATGTGTGGGGAATGTATATAGTCTACACCAGGGGTGTCCAACCTTGGCAACTTTAAGACTTGTGGACTTCAACTCCCAGAACTGGCTGAGGAATTCTGGGAGTTGAAGTCCACAAGTCTTAAAGTAGCCAAGGTTGGACACCCCTGGTCTACACCATTGAATGCATCTCTTCCCACCTTCCCCTCAGCATTTCCCTCAGCTGGCTGGGCCCAGGAAGCAATTTCCCCCCCAGGTCAGATAGTCCTAGACTTACAACCATTTCATTTAGTGACTGTTTGAAGTTACAGCACTGAAAAAAGCGACAAATGTATTTTTCACACCTATGGACCCTTGCGGCATCTCTATGGTCGTATGATTAAAAATTCAGACAACCGGCATATATGTTCACGGAAATCATTGCAAGATGAGGTCAGGCGTCTGGCCACCTTCTGACAAGCGAAGTCAACGGGGAAGCCGGCTTCACTTAACCACCGGGCTACTAGGTTGCGATTCGCTTAGTGGCAAGGCAGGTCGTAAAATGGGGTAAAAGGGAGGCCGTCTTGCTTAGTAATAGGAAACGTTGGGCTCATCGTGGTCTTTGTGTCAACCTGTCAGGTTTTGGAAGCTGAGAGGTGGTCTCGGTGGTGGTTAGCGTGAACTCTGATTGGATCTTAGACCGGCTTTGTATGTTTCGCAACTCCAGGCTGCCTGGGTCCTTCAGCGTTCAGCATGCTGGGCTGCCCAGAAAAAGTGTTAGTTTCACCACTAACAGCTCAGGGGGTCCTGTGAATCTGTTTCCAGGGATCTCTTTTAATCCCACCCTCGCTCCAACTCATCCTCCCCCCCCAAGTTCTCTTTTCGGCAGCTTGTTCTGTTATCAGCAATCCTCCCTCCCCCACTTTGTCTCCCTCCTATTGTGGCTCCCCCAGCCTTCCCCTCTTCTTAAAGTAGCTACTCCTCCTCCTGTTCCTCTTCTTCTTCTCCTCCTTCCTCTTCCTTTTCCTTCCTTCCTCATCTTTCTCCTCCTTTTCCTTCCTCTTCTTCCCCCTTTTCCTTCATTTCCTCATCTTTCTCCTTCTTTTCCTTCCACCTCTTCCCCTTCTTTTCCTTTTTCCTCCTCCTTTTCCTTCCTTCCTCATCTTTCTCCTCCTTTTCCTTCCTCCTCCTCCTTTTCCTTTCCCCTCTTCCCCCTTGTTTTCCTTCTTCTTCCTCCTCCTTTTCCTCCTCCTCCTCCTCCTTTTCCTTCCTCCTCTTCCCCCTTGTTTTCCTTCTTCTTCCTCCTCCTTTCCCTTCCTTCCTTCTCTTTCTTCCTCCTCTTCCCTCTTTTCTTTCCTCCTCCTTTCCCTTCTTTTCCTTCATCTTTCTCCTCCTTCTCCTTTTCCTTCCTCCTCTTCCCCTTCTTTTCCTTCCTCCTCCTCCTCCTCCTCTTCCTTCCTCCTCTTCCCCCTTCTTTTCCTTCTTCCTCCTCCTCCTTTTCCTTCCTTATCTTTCTCCTTTTCCTTCCTCCTCTTCCCCCTTCTTTTCCTTTTTCCTCCTCCTCCTTCGTTCCTCCTCCTTTTCCTTCCTCTTCTCCCTCCTTTTCCTTTTTCCTCCTCCTCCTTTTCCTTGCTCCTCTTCCCCCGTCTTTTCCTTCTCCCTCCTCCTTTTCCTTCCTCCTCTTCTTCGCCACTCCAGAGCTGCTCTCCTCCTGCACCCCCTTCCTTCCTTCCTTCCCGCGTTGCCTCCCCACTTTTTTTAATTTTTGCTGTCACGCGCCCCACCGGCCCTCCTTTCACCTTAGCCACCTCCCTCTCTGCTCTCCCGCCTCCCCTCTTTCAGGCGTCATCTTTCCCTCGCCCATTCCTTTCAACCGTGTCCCCCCCCGCGCTCTTCCCGGGCGTGGTCTCTCCCTCTCCCAGGGCTCTGACGAGTGAGCCCGAGGCGGTAGAGTAGAAAAGACGAAAGCTAAGCGGGGCGGGGCGGGGGAGAAAGAGCTGGAGTAAACCGCAGCCAATAGGCTTCTCTTTGTCCCCGTGACCCGTTTCTCGTTTTTTTTTTTGCATATGACTGACATTCCAGCGGCGGCCAATGCGAAGCCGCCTGGTGCGCGCGGTGTGACGGAGAGAAAAAAAGAAAGGCGGGGTGGGACGTGGGGAGGGGGGGGGGCTTCATTTGCATTGTGAATGACCCGGCTTTGGAAGCAGCCAATGGCCTGGCGAGGGCTAATTGGGCATGCGTGACGGGGCTGGCGGTGCGCGCGCCCTGGTGTATATTTCTCTCTCCCCCCTGTGTATATGTGTGTGAGGGAGGAGGGAGCGAGGGAAGGGAGGGGTGAGGGCGGGAGGGGGGGGGGCGCCCTTGTTCGTAGCCCGGAGAGGAGGAGGAGGAGGAGGAAGGAAGGCGGGAGAAAGCCGTGAATGGTGTTTGGTTACAACCGGAGGGGACGACGCGACAGGCGGAGCGGCAGCCTCCTCTCTCCTTCTTCTTCTTCTCCCCCCCCCTCCCTTCGCGACCAGCAACCGCCCGCCTGTCGCCGACAGCCCTGCCAGAAGAGGAAGCGGAGGGGCGGCGGCGGAGGGACGGAACAGCCGGACAACTTGGAGCCCTCGCCCTCCACCCCCTCCCCTCGCTTTCTCTCTCTCTCTCCCCCCGCGCGCTTTCCTCCCTTTTCCCCTGCGCGCGCCCTTTAATCCTGCCCGGCTACGGTCGCGGCGGCGGCGGCGGCGGCTGCTGCTGCTGGCGGGGGACGGAACAGGCGGACCGGCGGGTGCTCTTTCCTCTGCCGCCGCTCTTCTACTCTCCCTTCCCTTTCCCCACTTTTTTCTTTTTCCCCTGGCGAAGAAGGAAAGGCGCCCTCCGCCCCCCCCCTCCGCTGGACGGGTCTTTTGCACAGCTCGGTGCACACACACACACACACACACCTTCTGACCTTTGCAAAACTTGGGCTGCCTGTGCACGCACACCCCTTCCTCTCCTGCATACCTCATCACACCCCTTGCACAACTAACCCCTCCTGGCCTCTTCCTTCATCTCCTTCCCCCCCCTCCCCATCCCCACCCACTCCCCAAATATGCCTTCTGAGTTACCCCCTGCTGCCCACCAGGCTGAGACCCAGAGGTGCTCCACCTGCCGGGAGGATCTGAACAGGCCGTAGGAGGAGGACAAGACAACAGTGGCCCCTCCAGCTGTTTTATTGCCTGGGGGGTGATGAGGGGGGTGAGGATGGTGGCGGCCAGTCTTTAGAAAGGTGGACCCTCCAGCGGGCCTGCTTTCCGCATGGATCCAGATAAAGCGTGGCCCTGATCCCGAGGAGGAGAACCGGCCTGCTGACCTCGCCACACACCTTTCCAACCTACATCCGAAGATTTGCCTGGGCCACGCCTCCTCCTCCTCATTCCTGGGGAGGGAGAGAGGGGAGAATGGTCTCCAGACAGGTTCGCTGAGAGAGCCCCATCATCTTTGCGCCTTGGCGATGTTCTCCACAGAAAGACCCCCGGCAACGTTGCCCCCTTTGCCATCCAGGGGGCTAGGCATGTTCGGTTAGTGCCTTGTGGAGTGTGTGTGTGTGTATATATATATGTGTGTGTGTCTGTGCATGGTGAGAACGGGAGGTGAGAGGGGCAGAGCAATCTCTGGATTGAGTTACATCCCCATGAAAGGATGAGTGGTGGGATGTGAAGGCATTAAGAGCCCCCTAACCCCCAAAGGGATGACTTTTAACCTTGGTTGTATCAGATCCTGGCTTGCCTGCTGTTTAATATTGTGCTGATTGGGGGTTTGAGTTCCGTGCAGTAGAAGAAGTGGGGAGTTGGGAATTAGCCTCAAAATATCCTAGGCTGAATAAACATACAATGAGATTCCTGTCTTTTCTAATTCATCTGTTCGGTACAAGAAGGGAGCCTTGGATGTAAGGTTTCGGCTTATTGTTGCTGTCCCGGGACGGATGGTGGGATCCTGTTACCCAGAAATTTCCCAGATGGAACTTTTTTTTGGTTTTAGAGTGGAGATGTGATTGATTCACAGAAGTTATTAAGTTCCAGTGGGTCGGGATGCTGTTTAAAAGCGCGGTGGGTGAACTAAAGTGACAGCTCTGTTTGTGCACATGGCCATTCATAGTCTGTCCTCGTGGATGTGATGCGAAGTGGCAGGACAAGGCCAGCGCAAAGGCACGCAGTACGTTTCTTTTGATTTTGTGCAGTTCCTTTACAGGCGGGTATTAGATATTGTTTCTTTATGGAAGCAAACGTGCCCATAGGTTGCAGGATATAGTTAACGGTTATATAATTTGTGACATGAGTGGGATTTAAGTCCACCTTTTCAGACCATTGCTTGGTGTGGAGACAGCATTTCGGGCAGTTCCAGGTGACCAGATGTAGAAGAGCTTGTTTATTGTACACCAGGACTCTTAAATTCAACTTGTATGGCTTCAGTCTGGTCCTGTATGCAGTATTTATTTATTTTTGTCACGTGTTTTGATGGTTTTTTTCTTCACTTGATTGTGGCTTCACAAGCTGAATCTTAATTCTTTGCTTGGGGTGGGTAGGACGGCTGGTAGCCTCTGGCTGTTACATTTAAGATCCTTGTTTTCTGGTGGTGGTGGGGTCTTAATAGACCCCCCCTTTCTCATCCTTGTTTCTACTCTCCTCCTTCCTTCTTCCCCCCCCCTCCCCCCGTAATCCTTCTTCCTCCTGCATAGGGATGTGGTCACCAGCTGAGGACAGGAAGCGACTGAGCCAGCGCTTCCCGGCAGAGTCCGACCACGATGCACTCAGTGCTTTTAATAATTGAGTTAACTTTACATGCAAGTGCAGGGGGGGGGAGGGTGGGAAAACAGTGTAGCCGATCCATTAGGGACTACGGGGAAGGGAAGAGGAAGGATGGGAAAAGAGGTATTTTTTTCGGTAGGCGTCTCCTGTGGGAGCAGGTCTGCTGCTTCTTCTCTGGGAGCAAAGTCAAGCCCTCTCCCCCACCCCAAATCTAATCACTAAAGGCAAAGTTTTAGTTTTCAGCAAGTACTTAAAAAGGGTTTGAAACAACCCCCCAAAAAAAAAAAAAGACAAATTACAGACTCAATTTGTAGCAAAGGTGATCTAAGTCCCTTCAGCTGGTGTGTCTCAATTCCTGGCAGCAGCAGAAATTCAGAAATCTGGAAATCTGCCCCATTATCTCTTTCCTGATCTTTTGCATGGAGATGCCAGAGACCCGAACCTGTGCCTTTACACACGCAAAGTACTTTGGGTTCCTTTCCTAACCTTCCCTGTTGCTGAAATGCTAAGGACAGAGATGTTGTTGTTAACCCTTCCAACACTCCCTTTCACGACCCCGTGATCCCTAACCCTTTGACACTATTCCTCTTTTTCTTTTTTTGTAGTTATTCGGTCATTTGTGCCCCAGTTGGAAGTCTCTGGGAACTGGACACCCTTCGCTCCCTAGACCAGGGATCTCCAACCTTGGCAACTTTCAGACTTTGCTGGCTGAGGAACTCTGGGAGTTGAAGTCCACAAGTCTGAAAGTTGCCACGGTTGGAGACCCCTGCCCTAGACTGTGGCTCAAACTTGATTGTTTCAGGGTTGCCTAATCTCCTTTGCCCAGCTCTGGATGTTCCTTGCAGTGCTGTGTTATCCTGCAGTGGAATGACTGATGCCAGTCGTGGCTCCTGCCCATCATACAGAATGCTCTCATTGCTTTTGATGATGATTGGCATCAATATGGCTGAACTGCGAAGGCCTCACGCTACAATCAGTGTTGGGTTCAGGGTTGTTGTTGTTGTTGCTGTTGTTTTTGTAAACATGGTCTCTCACCAGGATGCGAAACTCTGGTCTGTTCCCACCTGTTGCTGCATTAAGCCGTAGTTTCACAGTTATAGTACAGCTTAACCCACGCCGTACGACCCAATGGAGCCCAAAGGTTCTGTTGTTAAGTGAAACATTTATTAAGTGAGTTTTTGCCCCCACCCCCCACCCCATTTTACAACCTTCCTAGCCACCATTGTTGAGTGAATCCCTGCCATTGTTAACTTAGTAACACAGTTGCTGCATAAATCTGGCTTCCCACTTTGACTTTGGTTGTCCAAAGTTCGCAAAAAGGGGAATCCTGGGAACCCGGGACCCAGCCACGGTCATAAATATGAACCGGTGGCCAAAGCATCTTGAGTTTCGATCACGTGATCCCGGAAATGCTGCAAAGGCAACAAATGCATGCAAAGGTGACTGGGAAAAATGGTCACAGGTGCCGTTGTAACTCTGCATGGTTGTAAGTCTGCATTGACAAGGGAATGCCGCTTATTGGCAATTGGAGGTTGTGAAATGTAGTTTGAGGGTGTTGTAATGTGTGTGTGTGTGTGTGTGTGTGTGTGTGTATTCAGGCCTGTCTTATTTGTCCCTTTGCGTTGGCCTTTTCCTTCCTCTCAGAAGGTAGTATTGATAGAGGGGTGGGCAGAGCAGGAAGTGAAGGGGAGGGCAGGAGACGGCAAGTGCACCACCCCGTTCTTCATTTCGGCTCTAAATTGCCTGCAAAGAGGAACTGACCCCCCGCCTCTCTCTGCACAAAAGAGCCCCCTCCCCGAATCCCCTCTAGAGAGCCCGGGGTCCGTGTTTGGCTACCTCTGCCCTGCCCCTCTTGAGAGCTGCCGAGGATGCTCCCAAGCCTTCTAGCTGGGTGGAAGCCAAGCGGCTTGGCTGCCCCAAGTGAGCGTGGGAGACTGAGCAAGCGGGGCCCCTCAGCCTCTCCCTCCCCTTCCCCTCCTGCAGCTGTAAAATTCCTTTGCCTGGCTTCCAGCTGGGAAGGGCGGAGGACGGACGGCCATGGTTTTTGGCTTCCTGGCAGGCGGAGAAGAAAATCTCCCCTTGGGCCCCTTCCTAGGGGGGGGGGGATTCAAGTGACTAACCAGTGATAAGGCATGGCACGAACCGTGACTCCTAGGACCGAAAACTGTAGAGGAAAAACAAGGCATCTCTGCCAGGGAAAGGGAGGGAAGTTTTAAAGGGAAGGGAGAGCAACGTAGCCCCTAGTAACCCAACTCTCCTCTCGTCAGTTCTGGGCTCCTGTTCTTGCCATGCTCTGTTGTTGATTTTTCTTCAAATTACGGGACTGATTAAATACTTTTGTGTGTGTTTGTGTGTGTGCGTGTGTCATTTTCCCCCCCCTCCTTCCAGTGTGGACAAATGTGGAGCCTCGATCTGTGGCCGTGTTCCCATGGCACTCACTAGTGCCCTTCCTGGCTCCCAGCCAACCAGATTCCTCCGTGCAGCCCAGTGAAGGCCAGCAGCCTGTCAGTCATCCGTCCACATCCAATCAGAACAAAGGTAAGGTGGGCCTAGTGGGGGGTGGGGGGGGAAGAAAGCGCATGCACAGATTTCCTGCTAAAGTCTCTGGGTAGGAGAGACTCTCTGGGAGCGAAGGGAGGCCTTTGCACAAACAAGTAAGGCAAGTTTGCGATACCCCTAACCCTGTGGAAGCAGCCCTCAATTCCATCCTTGGCCTTTGATGTTATCAGAACCTCCCGAATCGGCTGCGGTGGCCCACGAACTCCCCGGGTTCTCTTCCGAGGCCGATAGTGCAGGGAGGCCGACCCCCTCGCACCCTGACAGTCCCACTCCAGTCGCCCAACCTTCTACGGGGATTCCAGCAGGGAGCGGAGTCCCGTCTCAGCATGAGGATGACCTCCCAGGGCACCCACGCCTGGACAGCGAGACAGAGAGCGACCATGACGATGCGTGAGTACCCCGGTTTTGGGGTTGTTCTCTCTCTCTCCTTAGGCCGCTCGGACGACCAACCCTTCGTAGCTGCACTTCCTCCTGTTCGATTTGGGCAGCCTTTTTGCCCGGTTCGTGTTTTGCACTGTGATCCTTTGCCACCGGATTCCGGGAGGCTTGCTGGTTGTGCTTTGAAGCATAGTGGGAATTGGATGTGCAGCTGGAGGAAACCCCTTGAGGGAATGAAATTGAGCAACAGCCGGGAGAGAAAACCTTGGGAAGGAACCCCCAGAGGGAAATAGAAGCAGGAGTGAATGGAGGATGTGGTTAAAAAAAAAACCAAGATGCTGGTTGCCACAGAGAGATTGGCCCCTTCCCCTCCCTCCGTGTGTTTGTAGGAGGGAGGGGAGGGGAGGGAAGGGAAGGGTGGGATGTGGTGCCCAGTAGTGTTGAAGGCTGCTGGAAGGTCTCTGGGGTAGGTGGCTGAAAATGGGTGTGGCTGCCTTTGGGCCTTCACCTGACGTTTCCCTGCCTAGGTTCCTATCCATTTCATCTTCTGAGATCTCAATCCCACTACTGCCAGGCAAGCGGCGCACCCAATCCCTGAGCGCACTGCCGAAAGAGCGTGATTCCTCTTCCGAGAAGGATGGTCGCAGTCCAAACAAGGTTTGAGGGTGGGGTGGGGCTTCTTTTCCTTCACCTTTCCATCTCTTTAACCCACCTGTTTTGTAGGGAGTATTCCAGGGGGTAGTGGTAGAAAGAGTCTTCGGTCACCCTTTGCTTTTACTTGCAAAAACGTCGTTCATTTTGTCTGCCTTGGGGTAACGTAACTCTGGCCTTTTTCCCCTACATTCCCTCCTCTCTTCTTTTTTTTTTTGGTAGAGAGAAAAGGATCACATTCGGCGGCCCATGAATGCTTTCATGATCTTCAGTAAGCGACACCGGGCCCTGGTGCACCAGCGGCACCCCAACCAAGACAACCGTACCGTCAGCAAGATCCTGGGCGAGTGGTGGTACGCCCTGGGGCCCAAGGAGAAGCAGAAGTATCACGACTTGGCCTTCCAGGTACAGCCTCCTACAGAGCCTTGGTCAGAAAGGGGAGATCAAAGGTCCAAGCTCTGTTCAGGGCGTGCCACTGCCTTACTAGCTCGGCTGGCACGGCTGGCATAATTAAGGGTCAGCGTTGTCCAGTATTCTGCCTCTTGAGTGGTGACTACAGCCTGTTTCCAAGTAAGGGAGGAAATGCGATGACAGCTCGGATTGAATGAATCATCCAGCATGGGCATTTCAGCAGAACATTTCACTTCCCAGAAAATCCTGGCTTTTGTGCCGTTTTAAAAGATGAGTTTTTATCTCCGAGGGCAACCACGAGATGAGAGCGTAGACGAAACACAAGTGAAATCTCAGAATTGGCCAGAGAAGGTCTCCAACGTTGGCCAGTGGGCTTTCATTGTCTTAAGGCAGATTTAGATAGGAAACTGGCTTCAAACTGGGTGAAGCTGTGCAGATTGATGGGAATTATGCAGATGCGGAGGTACGGAGGTTTGTGGTTTCACAACGGTTGAGAATCTTCCACAGTGTGGAATCTTTGCAGCTGGAGCAATGACTGGTTCCAGCTTAGCCCTCAACATCTGGAATCTCTCTGCTTGCAGTCTCTCTCATTCTCTCCCATCTTCCTCTCGCTCCTCATCGTTTTCTCCTCTCCTCTTCTCCCCACCCCCACCCCCAAGGTGAAAGAAGCCCATTTTAAAGCACACCCCGACTGGAAGTGGTGTAACAAAGATCGGAAGAAGTCCAGTTCGGATATAAAATCTGCTGGGCCAGGGGGTTGCCCCAAGGAGATGCGTGAACGTAGCATGTCAGAGACAGGTATTGCTATTTTACCTGGAGGTGAGCTATATATATGCCACCAGCTGTTCCCTGGTGGGGCTCCTCTGGACTTTTCTTACTTTTTCCCCCCTCTTCCTTTTCCCCCCCCCATCAGTTGCTTCTGAAATGCTGTTGGGCCCAGACGTCAAGGCAGGTGTCATGGGATCCGGGCATTGCCACGGGGAGCGAATCCTGCCCTCAGCGTCTGATGCCCAGCGTCCACGGGCCTTTTCCCACAGCGGTGTGCATGGCATGGACAGTGACCGGGACAACCAGGTGCTGCAAGAGCTTACACAGGTAATACGTCTTCACAAGGAACCACAGGGCAATGGGAATCGAAGAAGCTTATGGGATGGTTGGGTTGTGCTTGACCTAAGAATTCAGGACGCCACTGAGGGTAAAGTTGCTTTTTGCAAACACTGTGACTTCTCTTATGTCCAAGGTGGGAAACTATTTGGTGGCCACAGCAAAGTCTCATAAGTTTTTGGAAGTTGTGAGATCGACAGTGGCTGGAACAATGACACAAAGAAAGTGGAGCTACACTATACATACATGTGAAGTTGAGATTTATTTCCTAGATATTATAGACCGGCCTAGGCTTCTCATTGATTAAACCTAACACGATTGGAGAGTTTTCTGAACATTCAGGGTTGCAGGCTATCTTGGAATGTCAGGTTGTCCATCGCGATTTAATTAAATATCCCTCTGTGGTCACCCATTGTGGCCTCTCTCCTTCATTCCCCACCCCCACCCCCAATTGTCAAACACATACACGTAACCTGAAATGGCAGAGTGCAGCATGAAGTCGGTACACTAGACAACACAAAAAACTTCTTGGAAAGGTGGAGCTTCTAACTCCTTAAGGTCATTTGATCAAGTGCACTTTTTCGGTTCCTTGGAGTGCCTTCAGCCAGTTCTGGTCGGAGCAACTAGTCTTGAAGGGCCTCAAGTGCCAAGCCATGAAGGCCTTCATAGGCCATGGCCAAGAACTTGAATTGTACCTGGAAACGAATTGGAAACCCTTTACAGGGCTTGGCAAATCGGTGTTCTGTGTGCCCAGTGCAAAAAAAAACACACACACCCCCAAAAAATATTGTCTTCACCGACCATTAGAAGTTGCCTCTCCACGTCTTTAACAGTTGACTCTCCTATTCTTTCAGATTTGCTCGGGACAGTCTCCGTATGCCAGCGGGAAGGGTCAATATGGGGGGCTGGGCCCCTCAGGGTCCCCCTTCGCAACCCCAGGCGAGGGTCCCCGCCATTCCCTGCACCCACATTCCTCCCGTGCCTCTCGTTCTCAACGCACAACCAGTGAAGACATGACCAGTGACGAGGAACGCATGGTGATCTGTGAGGAGGAAGGGGACGATGATGTCATTGGTGAGGACCCCATACTATACTCGAACGGCTCTGGACTTTTTACAGCAGAAGTCGGATGGCTTTCTCCGGCAGATCAGGGAGAGTTTTCCAGGAACAAACAGAAGCCAGGGACATTTTGAGAGGGGTTTTCAATCGTTTTAAGAAATATGCCATTAATCAATCAATCAATCTATCTATCTATTTATCTAACTATCTAATCTCTCTCTCTCTCTATATATATATATTTATTTATTTATTTTAAGGTGTATTTCTTAAAATGATTGTATGTGTATATATAGATAGATATAGATATAGATATAAAAAAGCGAAAGACCATTCACAAAATCTCCAGAACTGTACAAAATCTCTAGCACTGTAAAGCCTACGAACTTGAAATTTGGCACGAATCTTCCTCTTGGCTTTTAGTTTCTCACGAAGAAAGGATTTTTCGAAATGACCATCAGCGTTAGTATTACGTATATTATTATTATGAACACGCTCTGATGCTAAGGAGTTCTACTCCCCCTCCCCACCTGGAAAGAAATCTGTTCCAAATGCAAAACACAAGCAGAGGAGAGGAGTTTCCATTTCAGTTTTAGTTTCATAGCACCAAGCAGCTTTAGAATACCAATGGATGCTGGTAGGCAGAGGCAGAAAATTCCCCCCCCCCACTTCCTCCCCAAAACTCAGCCTGACCATTGAATGAACTGTTGTAAGTCTAGGACTATCTGTATTATGAACAGCTGGTTTCTGAAATTTTGCTCTCTATAGAAGCTAAAAATTTAACTGCCAAGTAGAGACATACATAGGATGAGATAAGGGAGAGGTGTGAAATAAATACATGTGGATAGAAGATGTTAGCCCATCTTGGATTGCCTTGACTACATAATCTGACATTTATCAAACGATAACTAGAAATTAAAAGGCGCTTCTTTTTTTAGCAGCAAGATCCTCTCTGAGGAACATTTTCATCTTGTTAAATATTGACCCAAGCTTAATTCCAGACTATAATGCATGAGCCACTTTCCTTTAAAATAGCTGGGATTTTCAAACGTTTTTCTTGAGCAACTTTTTGACAGCTGCCGGAATAAAACATAATAACCAGATTCCCTTACGTGGAATCTGTTACAGGAAATAGAAATTGGACATAAGGCAGTACCTATTTCCTTTATGAAAAAAAAAAAAATGAGTGGTTCAGCAGAAGTGAAAATATTTTTTGTGCAGAAAATCCCAAAGTTCAGTCACTATATGCCAAGAAATCCTGAAGAATCTTTGCTTACATATGCAGGAAACAACGAGCTGTGCACCAGGGCTCAGGTTGTGCGAAAGCAGTAAGAACGGGAGAACCCACAATTCCTGCTTAAAGAAGATCTGATTGTATTCTCCGTAATCTTGATACTGATGGATCTGAATGACCTGTCCCAAAAGTGTGTCCCGTCCCCTCCAAAAAAGGCAGCTAGACTTTCTTAGAGTGATAGAATTGGAAGGGACCTTGGAGCTCTTATAGTCCAACCCCTTCCTCAAGCAGGAAACACCACCGTTTCAGACTAGTGGCTGTCTAGCCTCTTCTTAAAAAGCTTCCAGTGATGTTCTTGTTTTTTTTTTTTTTCTCTTTGAAGATGTTTTGTTTCTCATCCAAGATGGTGGATTTATATTCCTTGCAGTCATCCGGTTGTGGAAGCAAAAAAAAAAAATCAAAAAGTTGCCTTTTGAAAAGAACACCTTTGGGATAACCATGACCTGGATGACTGAGAATCTCCGTTCGGTGTCTGCATGCATTGTTTCACAGCTAGGTAGTGATGCTGACGCCATTCTGGCCAGTTAGGAACCAGCTGAGCGCTTTTGCTGCTGTTACCATTTCCTTAGTTCTCTGCCCTTAGCGAGCTGTTTCTTGTGCCATAGTGATTTGCTGACTGTCGACTTCATTTCCTTAGTTCTTTGAGTGCTCAGCTGATCTGAATTCTTCTTTAGAAAACCCTTCTAAGATTTCTAATATGTGCACTGGGACACACAGGGGTCCCTCCCAAATCCTTGTTGTGTTGGGCTTGCTTTTGCAGTCAGCGTATCTGCAGTAACCCTATCTCCTGGCAGCCACCCTCTCTGCCCCTCCTCCTGGAGAGTTTTCATAGGGGAAGCGAGATGGGGAGACAGGATCTTGCTGACTCGTTGCTTTCCTCCTGCAGCTGAAGACGGGTTCAATCCGGCTGACGTCGACTTGAAGTGCAAAGAACGAGTGACGGACAGCGATAGCGAAGGATCGTTAGGGGATGAATCTGACGGCAAGGTGTGTGAGTAGCAAGAGGCTGGTTAGCACAAAAGCTTTTAAGTAGAGAAATTCGTCCCACTTTCTGCCCACCTAGCAGTTTGAAAGCATGCAAACGCAAGTAGATAAATAGGTATCACTTCGGTGGGAAAATAACAGGGACGTGAAAGGAGCCTCCTTGGGTTTCCGTAGGGCAATGGTGATGCCGCCAGCTAATCCTTCCAACCCGGAAGCGCCTCGGGAGATGCTCCCCACATGAATGTAGTAGTAGGAGTACGGTAGTAGCAGCACTAGCAGTAGGAATAGTAAAACAGAAATTGTGAGGGGAGCACAACTAAGTGGCATGAAAAAACCATTCTGACTTGGGAGTTCTTTGTGAGCCCCTGTATATCATGTTTGGGAACATTCACCTTACATTAACTTACGTGCCGTTCTTATGCATCTGATAGATTGAAGCTGGAGAAAGTCTTGTCTCAATTCATCTCGATAGTAATAGCACTTATATTTGACTTATATGCCGCTTTACAGCCCTCTCTAAGCGGTTTTGCAGAGCCAGCCTATGGCCCTCAGCAATCTGGGCCCTCATTTTACCGACCTCGGAAGGATGGGAGGCTGAGTCAGATTGAGCCCAGTCAGTGTCGAACTGCCAGCAGCTGGCAGTCAGCAGAAATTAGCCTGCTACACTTCACTCCAACCACTGCGCCACCACGGCTCTTGATGAGACTTGAACTGGGACCGGATCAGTTTCAAGGCTGCTCTTTGTTAGTCAGGACATCATCCTCGGGGCTGTTTTTAAGAGCGTTCCCTTTTGCTTGTAGGACTTTGGACGGAAGCTCTTCGCCCCGGTGATCCGGTCAGCGGCCCTGCCTCCTTCTTCCGCCGCCTTTGCCTCATGTCGCCCACCACCTCCTCTGGACTTGGAGCCGCCCCCACCGCCCCCGCCCCTACCGCCCCCCCACAGTCACGAGGAGCAGCCCCCACCTAAACCTTACAGTTCCTTCCAGATGTCCCCCAGCCCCTTCAAGACCCAAGAGCCGCACGGAGCTCTCCGTCCCCACAACCCCCCAGCGAAGCGGTTGGAAGCCCGCTTTGACCCAGCCGCTGCCCCCTATAGGCGGAAGAGAGTGGACAGCGTGGGCAGTTCCCAGGGCCCTCCTGAAGCCGGAACGGCTCCCCCCTCTGTCCCCGCCCATTCCGTCATCTCTCCGCCCAGTGGGGCGGTGCAGACTGTGGTGCTGCCGGATTCGAGCCGCTTGTCCACTGGCACCGTGCTGGTGACCGCCCCGTCTCTCAGCGCCCCAAACATGGGGGTGATCGGCTACAGCGGATCGCCCAGCTTGGTCCGGATGGCATCCACCGTGGTCACCAACGTGGTCAAGCCGGTTAGCAGCACTCCTGTACCTATCGCCAGCAAACCTTTCCTACGCGGAACGGGGGACCCGTTGCCGCTGGTCAGCCCCCCGCCTCCCGACGGCGGTGCGAAGCCCGAAGGGATTTCCGTCAGCCGACTTGGCTTGCTCTACGCCGATAAAAAGACTCCACAGACCTCTGCCGTGGCTGGGATCCAAGCCACCTCTCCTCACTTAGTAGCTGGACCGCTTCTTGGCCAAGGCTTGGCTGCCGTAGGGAAGTGCCCCCCGGCCCAAGGAAGCGTCGTGACCAACCTCCTGGTAGGAACCCAAGGTTACAGTCAAGCCAGCGGTGCCGGAGGAGCTGGCGTCCCCGTGACTGTTTTGCCCCCTGGGGCCATCGCCCAGCAGCCTTCTGTCCAGTTCATCACTCAGAATCCCCCCGGACAGAATGGGCCGGTGCCCCTTAGCATCCTGCAGCCGCAAGGTATTTTTTCGGGCGCAGCAGGAAAGGCTGGGAGCATCACTCAGGTTCAGTACATCCTGCCTACGTTGCCTCAGCAACTTCAGGTAACCGGGGGGAAGATTCCAGCAGCCGCAGGTACTCCTGCAGCCGCCAGCATTCACTTCACTCTGCCTCCCCCCAACGGAAAAGTTATCACTGCCCCACAAGCCATCCCCATCATCCAGCCCGCCCCAGGAAGCAACGGCAACAGCGTTACCGTCATGTCCTCGGCACCCAAAGGTAAGCGTTTAGACCACTGGGGTCCAACCTCTGTAACATTTCAGTTCAATTCCCCAGCCAGCCAATCAGGAAGGTCCAACCTGGCAACTTTTAAGGCTTGTGGACTTCAATTCCCAGAATTCCCCAGCCAGCTGGCTGGGGAATTCTGGGAGTTGAAGTCCACAGGTGTTAAGTTGCCAAGGTTGGACACCCTTGAATATTCTTGACCTTTTCATGGAACGAAACCTTGGCCGACTTTTCTTAAGGACTAGACAATCCCCTTGGGCCATCGTTTCAGAGATATTTCCTTATTTACACAGAACGACCAAGGGCAAAAAGGCAATGAGGGCCAGAGCAGTTTCCAACTTTAAGTAAATTTGACTACTGTTGACGTCTACTCTGGCAGCCAATGGGCCAACCGGTCTATCTGGTCTCCAGAAGATTAAGGCAGGACTGGTTTACTGATCTCTAGTAGATAAGATATAGTGGATAAAGGTGCGTTAGTTAACAAGTTTGATACTAGATGAAGGGTTGGTCTACTCACCCTTTGGAGGACTTGGGCAGGTCCAGTCTATGAAATGCCGAGGTAGCAGTTCCAAAGCGAACACAAGTCTGCCAAATTTCCAATTCCATGGAAATTATGGCTCCTGGATTTTGAATTATGTTGTGTAAGTTAGTTCATTTAGAGTGGTGCAGTGACCTAGAGGTGGAATTCTCACCTCACAATCAGGAGGCTGTGAGTTCAATCCTAGGTAGGGGCAGATATTTCTGGGCACACTGAGAATATATCTGCTGAAGAAAAACTCCGCATTGGCAACAGGAAGGGCATCCAGCCACTAAAAAAAATAAAACATTCTGCTTGCTCCATTCAGTTGCCCTGACTCCACCCCATAAGGGATTATGGGGTCATTAAAAGAGGATGATGGTGTCAGTTAGCTCATTCGAGGAACCCCGTTGGATAAAGCTAGCAGATATGGAGGTACAGTTAAACCATTTGTTTAGCGAACATCTGAAGTTACGACAGCACTAAAAAATAAAAAAAAAAGAGGCTTATGACTTCGTCACACTACCGTTGCAGCTTCCCTGTGGACACCTGATCAGGATTCAGACCCTTGGCAACTGACTCATGTTTATGACGGTTGCAGTGTCCCGGGGGTCATGCGATCGATCTCCTTTTGCAACTTTGCAAAAGTCAATTGGGGTTGCCCAATTCACCGAACAACGGTGTTACTAATTTCACTGCGGTTAAGTGTGGCAAGACAAGTTGCCAAATGGGGCAGAATTCCCTTAACAAATACCTTTGCTTAGCCACAGGAATTTTGAGCTCAATTGTGGGTGGTCAGTCAAGGACTACCTTTACTTCTGGAGGGGATTCCCTTGAAAGTGTAAGTTGAGGGTCATTGCCTGTGCAACTGTAGCCTCCTCGTAATTTCAGCTGCAATTACATAATGGGGGGTGTTTCATGGGCCAGATCTTCCAGTGAGGGTTCTTTGACCCGGCGGCCTCCACCGAAAGTTGCACCGAAGTAACCGAGAGTTACTTCCAAGCAAAATATTTTAGTGCTTTGAACTCTTGAAGGCTGTGAAACAACTTCGTTCTGCCAGCTCTTTTAGTTCTTTTGCCTTGCGGTGTTCATCATGGGATTAGCTTTTTTTTTATTTGGGGGGGGGGAGGGGTGCATTGTTTTCAACTGTCTTATTTTTAAAATAGTTTCACGTCTTTACACTGGTATCCTGCCCAGAGTGCAAATTGGAGTGTGTTAAAAGAAAACCCAGTAAAATAAATACGCTTCTTCCTCTCTCTCCCTCTCTCTCTCTCTCTCTCTTTCCCGCTCCCCCTCCTCCCCACAGTCCAGTCCGTGTCCCCTGTGCAGGCGCCATCACCCAGCAATTCAGCCCACCTTGTGTCTGGGCAGGTGATGCCCCCCGCAGGGCTACAAGTGCAAGGCAAAGTCTTGGTGCCTATGGCAGCCTCCCAGGTGACAGTAAGGACCACCTCAGCCGCCCAGCTGCCTCTGGTTACTCAACCTTTCTCTGTCCCAGTGCAAAATGGAAGTCAGCCAGCCAGCAAGGTCAGTATCTGCAGAACAGGATGAGGTAAGGAGGGAGAAGAGACAGGGTGGAAGAAAGCGGGAGTGATGAGTTGTTGAAATGCATTGTTGGAATGTATTTCTATGCAACAACTACAGTAGTGTTCAGCCAGTAGATGGCAATGTTTACAGATTTGGATCTGTGATTTATACTCTAAGCTCTTTTGTTCTGAGACAAGTTTCCTGTTTCAGTAAAATAGTTAAGCAGTAAAACACATAGTGACTGTACTCTTTTTTTGCTCTATGGTGCTTTATATAAACAGAATTTTCCAACATGAATAAACAGTTTTGTATACTGCATAGTATAGATTTTATGATTGGCAGGAAGTGCAGGATGGGCACCAATTGTTTGTTTTGCTGCATTTTAGACATGTAGTACCTGAAACAGATTCCCTGCCCTAATAGATAGGTGAGTGTCAGATTCGTGAGGGTGATAGACAAGCCATAAGGATAGGGAGGGTTTGGCACAACATCCAGTGAAAGAGAATTTCTCAATGATAAACATAGAGAACTGTATAGGTAGTCCTCGACTTACAACCATAATTGAGCCTGGAATTAGAGTCCTAGGTCATGGTCATTAAGTGGGTCACCACACAGCTGCACCCATTTACAATATTTTTTTTTGCGACAGTCACTAAGTGAACATCACAGTTATTTAACAAGTGCATTTTCCTTAGTAGATGTTTTTTGGTGGAAACCAGAAATAAACACTAGAAACTGGCCAAAAAAAAGGTTGAAAATGGCAGTTTTATGACTGTAGGATGCAGCAGACTGTCATAAATGTAAGACAGTTGCCAAGTCACATGACCACCCAAGGAGTTGCGGCTATCAGAACTTCGAGAATGGGTTGTAAATAACTCTGGAGAGGTCCAGCATAACTCTGACCATTGCTGACGGGTTGTTAAGCAAAGACTACCTGTAATTCTCTTAAATTGCGAGGCTGTTTCTGAAAGATTGGGCTTGGGAAAGAGGTTGTGAAGACCAGGGGAAAAGAACATATATATTGCATACTAAAGGAAAGCATGCTTGGGGCAGAAGGAATCTCATACTGCCTGCTAGCAGCCTATCTGGATAAAGTTTATAATAACACCAGAATACCTCGAATATTTCATACCCTTAAGTTATACCTGGGATTGTTCGAATTCTGTTTTTTTTTTATGAGAGTAGGTGTGTGTTTTGTGAATTAGATATCCATACAAATGTTAAATACCTGTGTACATATTGCACATCTATTCTGCAAAAGTGGGATCTCAGAAAAGAAAAGAGAAAAGAAAAGAAAAGTTCAGTCTGCTCCCCAGCCTGGTGTTCTCCAGATGTATCTGCCTGCAGATCTGCAAACATTTGGAGATTTCCCATATGGGGAAAACTGCATTCTTCGGGACTGCTGTTTAGAAGTCTTGAGTGCCTCATTTTGCTTGGTTTCTTTCTTTTTTAAACAACAACCTCTCAACCTCTGGACTGTGAAAACCAGAGGAAAAAGAGACTTAATAACAAAACCATCCTTCTGGGCCTGTCAAGTTTTGGAGGTTTTGCTTCTCCAAAATGCAATTCTGAAACAGTAAAGCACTTCATATATGCCTAAAGGAGCATAGTGAGCCTTGGTGGCGCAGTGGTTAGAAGGCAGTATTGCAGGCCAATTCTGCGGACTGCCAGCTGCCAGCAGTTTTGGCAGTTCAATTCTGACCGGTTCAAGAATCGAGCCGATCAAAATCGAACTGCTGAACAGCTGGCAGTTGATGCAGCCTTCCAACCTTCCGAGGTGGGTCAAATGAGGACCCAGATTTTGGAGGACAAGAGGCTGACTCTGTAAAACCGCTTAGCGGGCTATAAAGCACCGTGAAGCGGTATAGAAATCTAATCGCTGTAGCTATTGCTAAAGAGAACCACAGTCCCCCTTTGCTGGTGATCACCATTTCCTGCCCATTTGTACTTCCTCTCTCTTCTTCCCTGTTGTAGTAAAGACCGAAACCCTACGTGGTGTCTCATGCAGACTCAGTCATCTGTCTCCAAGTGTATTTGCATACTATGGCTTGCTAAATTTCTTTACCGCAGTGGTACAGATTTGGTAAATGACATTGCATCTGGGTCTGGTTTGGCTCCATTTTTTATTTTATTTTTTTGCTCCTGGGGACAAAATGTCTTGCCTCCAGCCTAAGGCCTCCTGGTGTTCCTCTTGGCTGCCTGTGCTGATCGAGTCTTTCTGCCCTTTCAGATTATCCAGCTCACTCCAGTGCCAGTTGTCCAGCCTCAGCCCCCTTCCCAGAGCAGTGCCACCTTGGTGCCCCCACTTAGCCCTGCTGCGCTCCAGGGCACCATGGCCACTGCTGTCATTGGTTCCCCGAGCCAGGCCCAGAAAGTCCTGTTGCCCTCCTCCTCCACCAGGTAGGACTTTGCAATGTTGGTTCATAGCACTGGATCTTAAAGGCACGGGGAACATCTGTGCCTGTAGCCACTGCCGTAAAATAACCCTCCGTCTTTTTCTTTCTTTCTTTCTTTCTTTCTTTCTTTCTTTCTTTCTTTCTTTCTTTCTTTCTTTCTTTCTTTCTTTCTTTCTTTCTTCCTCTTTCCTTTCTTTCTTTCTTTCTTTCCTTCCTTCCTTCCTTCCTTCCTTCCTTCCTTCCTTCCTTCCTTCTTTCTCTCTCTCCCTTTCCTTTCCTCTTTCCTTTTCCTCTCTTCCCATTCTCCTTCCTTCCTTCCTTCCTTCCTTCCTTCCTTCCTTCCTTCCTTCCTTCCTTCCTTCCTTCCTTCCTTCCTTTCTTTCTTTCTTTCTTTCTTTCTTTCTTTCTTTCTTTTTCTTTCTTTCCTGTCTCCCTCCCTCCGTCTTTGTCTCCAGGATCACCTATGTGCAGTCAGCAGCCGGACATGCTCTCTCCCTGGGCACCTCAACGTCTCATTCTCAACCCAGCATCCCCCCGGCTGCTCCTGCCACCACCTACGTCCAGTCGCCAGTGGGGCCTGCCCCCATGGCACTGGGTTTCACAGCTATTGGCCCACTTCTCTCGGGTAAGGCCAGGGAGGTAGCCGTGGGGCAGGGTGGAGGGTGCAAGCAAGCAGAATGCCAAGCTTAAAGGCCCGAGGACACACCATGGAGAAAACCGACCCCACAGAATATTGATGTGAAACCCGCATTGGGTCTGTTTCCTTCAGGTCAGAATCCGGTGCTGGCTTCAGGACAAGTGGGGGTGTCCCCGCTTCAGAGCCCTCAACTCCCCGTTTCCAGTGCTGGGCAAGGACAGGTCATCACTGCCGTCTACCCCACCCCCACAGGGACCAGTCCTGTCCAGTCCGCCAGTCACAGCGTGGTCTATTCAGTGGCTGCCACGGGCACTACCACGGTCTCCTCTCCTACAGCCATCCTGCCCAAAGGGGGCAGCGCCAGTCAGAGCACCGGGAGTTCCAACCACAGCCTGATTTCCACAGGTATGGGGTGGCTGATGGGCATTGGAGTTGCAAGGGGAAAGCGATGGTGCCGGGGGGAATTGTCTTCTAGAGAGAAAACGGAAGAGAGAACCAAGGCAGGGACTGAAAAGAACCTGTTTTGAAATCGCAGATAAATCTCTCCTTCCAAATGATGTTCCTCGTTTAGCTTTGCTGGTCACGAAGGAGAGGAAAAAGGATTGAAATTTTCCCCTGCGTGGTGTAAATATTTGTGATGCCACGTCGGTTCGGGTTCAGCAGTTGTTGATTCGGCTGTTTTCAAGCCAGGCTTGGTGCTCAGTGCTGAGCTGAACCCTAAAACTAGGTTAGCCGAAATCTTTGCGGCCCAAATACGGGACACCGAAGCAGATGGATCGTATGATGATCATTACGGGGGCCTGGTTCGTAGAGCAGGTTCCCACAACCCCACCTGGGCCAGAAAGCATCCGACCTCATTTTAATTTGACCTAGTCTAGTCCAGCGATAGTTGGGTTTTCCTTGCATCTTATTATGACGGGATGAATGCAGATCCACAAGCGGAGTTGAGAAGGGGGGAGATTAATTGGGGGAGGGGGAATAACGGGAAATGGGAGGTGACCCTCTCTATTACAGGTAGTCCTTGGGTTATAGCCATTTAATTTAGCGACCAAAGTTACAGTGGCACCGAAGAAACCTATGACCATTTCCCACATGACCATTGCAGCATCCCCATGGTCACGTGACCAGAATTCAGACGTTTGGTAACTGTCGGGTGTTTATGACGGTTGGGGTCTCCTGGGGTCACGGGATCCCCTTTTGCAACCTTCTGGCGAGCAAAAAGTCAGCGGGAAAGCCAGATGCACTTAAAACGTATGAGGAACTCCCAAGGTTAGCATCACACCAACTCTCAGGTAAACACTGAGCTGCGGTGGCGTAGTGGTTAGAATGCAGTACTTCAGGCTACTTCTGCTGACTGCAGTTTGGCAGTTCGAATCTCACCAGGCTTGAGTCGATTGACAGTGGCAATTAGAGAACAGGAAGAAGAAAAAGACTGTTAAAAAAATTGGAATTTATTCTATTAATGGCTAGATAGAAGAGTAAGAAATTGAAATATGTAACAATGTAATATAATTGATTGAATTGGATTGAGTAAGAAAATGAATATAATCAAAAGGTGAAATATATTCTTGAAGGTAATAATAATGTTAACGATACTATAACAATTGATAAGTGTGATATAAAATATTGATTAGAATGATTATAAATATAAACAAGTAAGAAATGTATGGTAATAGGATTATGAGCACAAGAGATATGTACCCAACCAACACACCGTTGAATGGAAGGATGGTTTTATTTGTTTGTTTTTGTTACAAAATAAAAAACTTTTCAAAAAAAAAGAAGAATCTCACCAGGTTGCAGGCTGACTCAGCTTCCATCCTTCTGAGATTGGTAAAATGAGGACCCAGATTGTTGGGGGCAGGAGGCTGACCCTGTAAACTAGATAGATAGATAGATAGATAGATAGATAGATAGATAGATAGATAATTCTTTATTGGCCAAGTGTGACTGGACACACAAGGAATTTGTCTTGGTTCAAAGGCTCTCAGTGGACATAAAAGAAAAGATTCAAGAATCATAAGGTACAACACTTAATGATAGTCACAGGGTATAATAAGCAATCAAATCATACAGGAAACAATCGATATAAATCATAAGGATACAAGCGACAAAGTTACAGTCATACAGTCCCAAGTGGGAGGGGATGGGCAATAAGGAGTGATGAGAAGAGCGGGCAGTAAAGCGCTGTGAAGTGGTGTATAAGTGCTATTGCTATTGCTAACTTAGCAACTGCAGTGATCCACTTAACATCCATGGCAAGAAAGGTCCTAAAATGGGGTGAAACTCACCCTAACAACTGTCTTGCTTAGTGACAGAAACGTTGGGCTCCACTATGGTGATAAGTCGAGGTCTATTATTGCTCACGATCACCTTTTTCTCTCCTTCCCTCCCAGCTGCACAAGTGATTCCTTCGACGCCCACTCGGCCTCAGCGCCCACCCCTCAAGCCTCCCCAGAAAGTCAAGGCCACCATTGCTAACATCCCCGTTGGTTCTTACGAAGCCGTCTCTTCACCAGGCCCCGTCCGGCCTCCTGCGGGGCAGCACCAGGATTCTGGAGGAGCGCGATACCACCGGGAGACCGAAGCCTTGGAACGGCCCTCACGCGAGGCAGGGCCCCAGGACACCCCCTCTTCCCCTGCCTGCCAGGGGGCCGAAAAGAGCCCCGCCAAAGCTCAGGAGTTGAAGCGAGACTGCTGGGAGCCAATATCGCCCCCGGCATCCCAGCAGCCGCAAGTAACGGAGACCCCGGCCACAGAAGCCATCTGGAGCCAGCGGGAGACGGCAGCGGGGTCCACTGAAGAGGGTGCTGCCCGTGAGCCTCCACCGCCCTCTCTGTTGGGCAGCAAAGGGACTGAAACGGTAAGAAAGCCCAACAGCACTGCCAGGCATCTTTCACACTCCCCATAAGCCATCTTTGTGACTTCTGGCCACCATAGCCATACTGTCATGCCCTTGTTGGAATCTGATTCTGAGGAAGAGATTGAGCAGCTGACAGGAAGTGGGAGTGTGGCTGTGGAAGAAACAGGGGAAGAGCACAGTCCGGCTGGGCATTCAGAGAAAGACCCAGGGCCACCCCCTCTTCATCCTAGGGCACGCAGGGAGGAACGGAGAAGGGAGCAACATGGCTTACGGGAGAGATAAGGGCCCTGATCCCTCTCATTAATTGCAGCTGGGAGAACAGGATATAAGCAAAGTGTGTTTTATCTTGGTTGAGGCTTATCTGGGTTTTGGCGTCCTCCCAACTGTGGTTGCTGCATTATCTTGTGGAAGTCTGCAATTTATTATCCTGGCCTAATAACTTCAGTGTGGTTTGTGTTGGGTTTTTTTAATTTCTAATTATCTTAAACACTGGGTTCGGACTGGCATTTACTCAGACTTGTAGACTGTTTTTGGCAGAGTTTGATATTTAGCCGAGGATAATTTGACATTGAGGCCCAAGTTGGAGGCATTAAAGGGAATTTATTCTACTTTTGTGACTTTGTTATTTTTGTGTCACACCCCGGGTCATAACATATACCCTGCAGCAGGTCTATGAAGCTCGTGGTGCACTAAGCAGCCTTTTTAAATTTCACGCTGTACTGTATTTTTACAGAGTATAAGACGCTCCGGAGCATAAGACACACTTTAATTTTAGGGGAGGAAAATAAGGGGGAAAAAATTCTGCCCGTGCCTCCATCCATCGGTATTTGCCTGGCTAGCGTCCTTAAGCATCCTGGCTAGCTAAAGCACATTATTGCAGCCTGATATCGGCACAAGCCGCTGATTGGCGGGTGGATCGGCCTCCTGGAACACCCAGCTGTTCCCAGAGGTGAACGTTAACCACCCCTGCTTACCTTGACGAATGAAGGCGAATATATGTGTCCCAGGATGATGTTGCAGGATCCAACCTGGATCCCGCTGACAAGAGCCAGATTGGATCCTACCTTATCCTGGTTCTCAAAACTAATCAAGAGGAACCGCTTCCTGGTTGCGCCTCGGCAACCTGCTGCCGTGTTCCCCCTCATAGTTGGGAGTCGTCTCTTCCGAGCTGCTCGCTAGCGTCCTGTCCTTGTCTCCTCATCCAGGCCCCGAAATTCCCCGGCTCCCCTGACTGGAGATCATCTGGTCCAGAGGCTCGTCCTGAGACTTCGGCCTCAGCTGCAGCTCCCGCTTCCTCCTCTTCGCTGAGCCCGATCCCGTCAAACGCCGGGGAGGGCTCCCAAAGCGGCGTTTCGGCTCCGCCTCCAACAGCGGCCCCTCCAACAGACAGCCTCGAAGCAAAGGAGGCTCCAGGGGGGAAGAAAATGAAGGTCCGGCCTCCCCCGCTGAAGAAAACCTTCGATTCCGTCGACAAGTGAGTGGCGGGAAAGCGAGCGCGGACAGTGTCTTGTGCCCAAAGACCGAAAGATTCCCACTACGTGGATTGTATTCTTTTTGGGGGGGTGGGGGGTGGGGTGGGGGCAGGACTTCTTTGTGACTTTATCATGGTGGCGATTTGCAGCTGTAGAAAAGGTGCAGCTCTTCCATTTCTTTATTAGTCTCTCCTCTTTGGCCAGCCATGCCAGGCTGTGTTGGGTTCTCAGAGTACCTTCTGCTTGAATTCAAACCAGAGTGAACCTGGGGGAGGAACGGAATGCATGTTAAAAACACTTCCCCGAATCCTCTCTTGGTGGTCAGTAGTTCCCTCGTGGGCCTTGGAGCTTGCACAGTGCCAGGCAACAGGATAGTTGCAAGACCTGAACCTGTGAAGAGATTCTTTTTTCACAAGGAAACAGGCCCAGACAGGCTCAGAGGAAAGGCAAAGAGATTCTGGGGGATGTATATAAACTAAGAGAGTTATTCCTACGTGTTATTTTATTATTTATTTTATTTATAGGCCACCTTTGTTATTTTTATAAATAACTCGAGGTGGCGAACACACAATATTCCTATTTTCCCTACAACAACAACTCTGTGAATCTGCCTTAAGAAAGTTCAAAACATTCTCAAAGATGCATCTCATCCTGGGAACCCCTTTTTTTTGAACGATTACCATCTGGCAGACGGTACAGAATAATAAAAACAAGGACAAAGAGGCTGAAAAACAGCTTCTATCCCAGGGCAGTAGCTCTTTTGAATTCTGCTGCATAGTGCAGTGTCGGTGCGGTGTCAGAGGTTTTCAGTTCAATGTGTGGAATGTGAAGGACGTGTGTTTGTGTTTATTTTCATGGTCATGATGTGCACTGAAGATGGTGTTTGATTTCGTCGTAGGAGGTGCAATGACAATAAAGTAAACTAAAAAAAAAAAGTGGGTTGGACTGAGAAACTGCGTGGCTCAAAGCCATCCAGCTGGTTTCCATGGCTAAGGCATGACTAGAACTCACAGTCTTCTGCTCTCTACCCTGGTGCCTTAACCACTAGACTATTATTGCTTGGGCGACAACCCAGTACTGGGAAGAGCCAAAGGTCCCTGACACAGGCAGTTTTTATGCTGGTGCATCTTTCAGCCACACCCCCAGGCTTACTTGGAAGCACCTTTTAGCACATTGAATCAAACTTCCCACCTCTGTTTGCCTGCCCTATGATGGCTGGGTCCCGGGGCTCTAATTCCTCGCAGAATAGAGACTGCAGAGACCTGTGTAAGTTGTCCTTGAGGCCTCCTGGAATCCCTAGAAAGGCCCTATTCCTAGAGGGATTCCTGGAGTGATTGGGCAGCACTGCCGTAGGGAGGGATGCCCCGGAGGCTGGATGGGAAGCAACAGGGAGAGCCAGGGGGTGGGGTCTGCCTTGCCCGGCCTGACTCCTCCCTCCTCCCCTCTTGCCCCAGCAGGGTTCTCTCGGAAGTGGATTTTGAGGAGCGCTTTGCCGAGTTGCCTGAGTTCAAGCCGGAAGAGGTCTTGCCTTCACCTACACTGCAGTCCCTTGCCACCTCTCCGCGGGCCATTCTGGGCAGCTACCGCAAGAAGCGCAAGAATTCCACCGGTAAGCGGGAAGGAGAGAAGCGCGTGTGAAGGTCAACTGAGTCTCGGGAGGGAAGACAGATGTCTTGAGTCCTGCTGCTGACAAGGTTCTGGGGCTTGGCAACTCTACAACTCAAGGACCTAGAGTAGTTCCTGGAAAGTGATTTGCAAGTTGTTGTTTTTTTAAAATAGTGGCATGATTGATTGAGTTTCTTCCTTTCTTTTTTGCTTTTGTGCGACAGTTTCTCTGGTTTTTATTAACAAAAGACAATCAAATGTTCATACAACAATCCTTTTTTTAACATTTAAAAAAGAGCAGGAATTTTGTTCACTTATTTGTATCCTGCCTTTATTATTTTTACAAATAACTCAAGGCAGTGAACATCTCCAACACGCCTTCCTACTCCTATTTTCCCCACTCTATGAGGTGGGGTTGGGCCCAAAGTCACCCAGCTAGGTTTCATGCCTAAGATTGGTCTAGAACTCACTTTCCTCCTGGTGGTTGGCATAGAATCACCCAGTCACCCTAAGGCAGGACTAGAACTCAACAGCCTCCTAATTTCTAGGCCAGCATCTCAGCCACTTCATCAAACTGGCTCTCCCCTGAGAAGGGCAGCTTTTGGCATAGCATTTGGGACCTGGGAATACACTGTGGGGTCTCTCTCATGTTTCTGGATCATTCTCCTTTGCTCCCGTGATCTCCCCCTCCCTCTTGTAGAGCAATGTGGAAAAACAAGCAGCGTCAATGTGACCATTTCATCTGACAGCCTTTGAATTTCACACAGAGCAGGTCGCTGGAGTGCGAGCATCTCTCGTGCGAGCATCGCTTCCTCCTAACCTGGGGTTCCTTTTTCAGACCTGGACTCCTCCACGGAAGACCCCATCTCCCCCAAACGGAAGATGCGGCGTCGTTCCAGCTGCAGCTCGGAGCCCAACACTCCCAAGAGCGCCAAGTGTGAAGGAGACATCTTTACTTTTGACAAAACAGGTAGTCGGAAGCTGGAGGGAATCCCCGCCCAAGGGCAAGAAGGGCTGCTCAGCGGAGGAATTGGTTTATTTAAGAAGGTTTATATGGCCACCCAGTAAGTGGTCCCTGCAGCTTACAAGGCTAAGAGTCCAGTTTAAGAACAATAGAACGGCAATAACCCTTCTCCTCTCATCCTCTGGTAATTAAATGAACCATTTGCTGGGCTCCGTCCCATTCTGGGGTCCCCAGGCCCACGGTCCCTAGAACCATGTCTTCAGGGCCTTTGGAAAGAGGGTGAAAGTGGGGCCAATGTTAATTCCTCATGGGGGGAGCCTCCATGGAGAAGGCCCTCCTCCTTGGTCCTGCTAGATGGACCTCCTTAGGAATTGGCAAGTCTAGGGTTTCTACCGGCCTCCCTCTTCCAGCAGCGTCCATCTCTCCGTAGGCACCGACACGGATGACGTACTTGGGGAGCTGGAGTATGAGAAGGTGCCCTACTCTTCACTCCGACGTACCCTGGATCAGAGGCGGGCTTTAGTCATGCAGCTCTTCCAGGACCATGGCTTCTTCCCTTCAGGTAGAGGAGTTTTGTTTTTGTTTTTGTTTTAATTTATTTTTTTGTGGCATGGAGCGACCAGCTTTAGACTCCGATTCGCTGACTTCCAACTGAATTGCAGTCTGAATTGAGTTTCGGTGGGTTCTGGATTTCCTAGAGTAACTCCCGCAGAGTCTTGGTTGTGCTAAAGAAAACGCTTCTCTTTTTAAATACTGCAGTAGATGCTTTTGTTGGCTTTCGGACTTTGCTGGGGAGGGTTGTCTTGAAAGCTGCAGGCCAGAGTTGTGCTCATCTCTGCGTGTTTCTGGATTGTTGATTTAGGGGGGGGAAAAGGCTTCAAGAAATAACCCTCTAGGGCAAAGGTTTCCAAACTTGGCAACTTTAAAGATTTGTGGACTTCCAACTCCCAGAATTCTCCAACCAACCTAGCTGGCTGGAGAATTCTGGGAGTTGAAGTCCACATGTCTTAAAGTGGCCAAGTTTGGGGACCCCTACTTCTAGGGCAAGGTTTCCCAAGCTTGGGCCCTTTAAAATGCACGGCAGTGCTGCCTGGAAAATTCTGGGAGCGGAAGGCCAGGGAAAATATTTTCCTGTACGGTAGTTCTAACTTAAAGCCATTCGCTTCCCCCCCAATCCAATTAACAATGGGAAAAAAAGTAGCTTAAAACTCTTTTTCACATGACCATTGCAGCATCCCCATGATCAAACTTCAGATACTTGAAAACTGGATTGGTATTTATGACAGCTGCATTTCCCCCGGGGACGTGTGTGATCCCCCTTTTTGTGACAAAGTCAGCGGGGAAGCCAGATTCACTTAACAGCCGGGTTACTAACCTGTAGCGAGAAAGGTCGCAAAATGGGGACAAAGTCCCTTAACTGCCTTGTTTAGCAATGGAAATATTGGGCTCGATTGTGGTCATAAGTTGAGGACTCGCTGTACAGGGAGGAACGGCTCCCTTACCGTCGTCTCCCATCTGTTGTCAATCTTATCTGTGCCTCGCTGGGCTTTTTTATTATTATTATTATTTCTCTCCCTCTCCTCCATTTCTCCAGCCCAAGCCACCGCAGCTTTCCAAGCCCGCTACTCCGACATATTCCCTACCAAGGTCTGTTTACAACTCAAGATCCGGGAAGTGAGGCAGAAGATCATGCAAGCAGCCACTCCTACGGAGCAAGCCCCCAGCACGCCGGAGCCCGGAGGCACCCCAGGCATCGTGGTGGCGGGCGGCGGCGGCGGCAGCACCGCAGAGGGACAGCTGGCGGAGTTGAGCCTCCCGCAAGACTCCGCCCAAAGCACAGAGCCCGCCCTCCCAGCAGCCAGCCCTTCCACCGCAGCCGCTGGCTGGGACTGTAGCCAGCAGTCTTCCCCGGGGACGGCCGGTAGCAGCACCACGACCACCACGACCACCAGCAGCAGCAGCAACAGCAGATGAAGAGCCACCCCCCCCCCACCCACCCCCCCCCCCAAACAGCAAGCAAGAAAAAGCAGCGGCGTGGTGGGTGGGTAGGGAAGCCCCGGAGCTTTCCCCACCCCCACCCTTGCCCTGCTCCTCCCCGGTGCCCCTCCCTTGCTAACCTCCCCTCCGGCTCTTTTTGTCTGTGACTGTACGGGCGAAGCTTCCGTCACCCGTAGAGAGACGCTGCCTGGGCTGCTCCTTTGCGGGCCTCTCTCGAAGCCGTTCTGATCTGACCTGGGTGGGCCGCGGCCTTCCAACCGGTCCCCCTCCGCACCTTCCCTCCTCCCCAAAGAACTCAAGTGGTGGTGCTGACCTATCGGCCATTCCAGGACACAGGCCAGGAGACCTCTGGGGAGGGGGTGGGTGGTGGGGGGAGAGAGCTCCCAGAAGGCCCTCCCAGGCGCACCAACCCACCCACCCACCCCTGTAAAATGACAGACCTCGTGTCGATTTCCTCCCCGCAACCCCCCCCCACCCCCCAAACACACACACACCTCCTTCCAATAATGTTATAAGTATTTGGAAACCCCACCTACTTGTTGCTTCTGTGTCATCGGGGCGGGGGAGGGGGAAGGGAGCCTTTTTTTTCCCCCCCATCCATCCTTGCAGTGGGGAAGAGGGGAGGTTGCTTGGCCTCCCGGACAGGTGATCGCTTTGGTCATTCGGCGAGCTGGGTCACTGGAGAAGCCAGAAGGAAGAAAGGAGAGGAAAAATGGATCCAGGGCAAGGCTGGGCTCCGTGGAGTTTTCCTGCCAAGAGGGCCTCCTTGCAGAGAGAGGAAGGAGGAGAGACTTCTGTTGTGTGTGTGGCGCAGCCTAAATCTGGATGGGCGTTGAGAGGGGTCTTGGGAGAGAGGGAGCCGGCCTGGCGGGCTCCCCTCCCAAGGACGAGTGCCCTGGTGGCCACAGCCACATGTTGACCATGTGTAACCCCTTCTGTATTGGGGTGGCCCCACCTCACATACTATTAAAGCTCTTTAACAATCTGGTCTGGTGGTCGAATTGCGGTTCCTGACGAGAATTCGGTCCTGCGTTCTGCAAGCATTTTGCAGTGACCACTTTAGGGGTGTGGTGTAGAGGTGGGTGAATTCGGCAGGTTCTGATCGGTTCTGGAGAACCCGAGGCAGGAATTTGGAGTAGTTTGGAGAAGCGGCCAATCCCGCCTCTAGACTGGCTCTGATCTATTCTCCGCCTCCCATTGAGTCCCAGCTGATTGGCTGGGTCTCCTTTTGTTGCCCAGCACAGGAGAACGGAGCTGGAAAGCAGGTTAGTTGGGTGGGGAGGGAATGGGGATTTTACCTTCCCTCCCACCGCTACTAAGTCAAGCCACAGCCACAGAACTGGCAGTAATTTTTTTTGAATCGCATGTGGGGCATCGTTCCTGCTGCCATTTTGGCTGGCTCCGTTTTTCTCATCCTTGCAGGTGCCAAGGTATGCTTGAAATGTTTTGGTTAAGGTTTTGTTGGAAGGAAGGGAAAGCTATAGAGACATACCTTGGGGCAGATTTTAAGCTTGGGGGCTCCGGTGTCTCGCTCCCCTTGTGGATTTGCAGCGGCTGTGAGAACACAGTCTTGTCTTTGGAAGAAAATGTTCCTACAGCACCACAGTGCAGACCTCTGGAATTGTGTCTACAGGTAATCCTCAAACTTAACCGTTCATTTAGTGACCAGAGTTACAAGGGCACGGAAAAGCGACGACCATTTTTCACACTTTCGTCTGCTTGCAAGCATCCCCATGATCACGTCAAAATTTTGACGGCTTGGCAACTGGTTCCTATTTATGACCGTTGTAATGTCCTGGGGTTGTGTGATCCAACTTTTGAGACCTGACAAGCAAAGTCAACGGGGAAGCCACAGTCACTTAAAGGCCGTTTTGACTTAACTCGACAACTGCAGTGATTCGGGTAACTGGCCGGAAAGGTCGTAAGACGGGGCAAAACTCGCTTAACAAATGTCTCGCTTGATAACATGTTGGGCTCAGTTGTGGTCGTAAGCTGAGGACTACCTGCATTCCCACAAAGTTCAGTTGAGAAGGAAAGGGCAAATGTTACAAGGTCCTGCAGCACAGCTGTTTGTATTGTCCTATAAAACAGGGATCTCCAACCGTGGAAACTTTAAGCCTGGTGGACTTCAACTCCCAGAATTCCCCAGCCAGCAAAGCTGGCTGGGAATTCTGGGAGTTGAAGTCCACCAGGCTTAAAGTTGCCAAGGTTGGCGACCCCTGCTATAAAAGAAGAGTTCAAATTTGGCAAGTTTAAGACTTGTGGAGTTCAACTCCCAGAATTCCTGAGCTAACATGACTGAAGGAGGAATTCTGGGAGTTGAAGTCCACAAGTCTTAAAGCTGTCAACTTGGAAGACCCCTTGCTATAAAAAAGCTGGCAAAAAAAGAAAAAACCGTAAGCAGCCTTGCTTTTTCACTTCAAGAAGATAAAATGTACGGAATCCAGGAAGACTTGCGGAGAGCAGGAATAGATTTCTCCACCATGCAAAGACTGTATGCAAATGGTTTCTAATTGCTTCTGGGAAAACATTTTTCCCCTTTAAGCCAGGTGACTAGCAACTCACCCCATTCGGGCATCTGTTACCTGTCTGAAACTTAATAGGTAAAGAAACAAACGTCTGCCCAGAAACTTCCAAGTTAGTTTTATTACATAAAAACAGCAGGTTCCCATTCACTTTGTCTTGTGCCAATTTTTTTCTCGGCAGCTGCAGGGCACAATGCCAATAGAAAACAACCCACACGGAGGCTTATGGAGTTAGTATAAGGAGTACCCAGTTTCAAATGCCAGGGATGGGTGGGAAACTTGGCACTCTGGAGCAGGCTGCTTCAACCTTGGCAAGTTTTAAGACAGGTGGACTTCAACTCCCAGAATTTCCCAGCCAGCACAGCTGACCGGGGAATTCTGGGAATTGAAGTCCACTTACCTTACAGTTGTCATGGTTGAGAACAGCCAATCTGGAGTCAACGGCAATCTAAGTTTCTAAGCCTCCGGCAGTCACTCAAGCCAACGACGAGCATCTCGGGTGTGTGATGGCTTCCATCAAGGTGTTTGAGCATGGCATTCTCCCAGCAGGCAGAGCAGCAAGCGGTGCAGTCCAGGGCAGACTCTGGCATACCCGTTGCGGGTGAGGTGCAGGTAGTCATACATGTCATGGTGGCTTATAGTCCCGTCTGAATGCACAAAGCCCGGGTCGACATTGAGGAAGGAGGAATTGGGGAGAAGCGGCACCTTACTCTCCAGCAGTTCGTTCACTCTCCTGTTCTTCTCTCGTAACGGGTTGGGGTTTTTGCCCCTTGGCAGCAAACCCTGGGCAGGATACAGAAAAGACCACAATCTTAAGTCCCAAAGGGGTTTGTTTCTAAGTTGACGCAGATGTGTGAACGAGCCATCAGCTGGACTCAATGACCTGGGACACCAGTCTTTGTTTAGTACACATAAAGGTAAAGGTTCCCCTTGCACTAAATGAATTGTTGTAAATTGAGGACTACTGTACAGTAGTAGGTAAAGGTTCCCCTTGCACATATGTGCTAGTCATTTTCTGGCTCTTGGGGTTGGTGCTCATCTCCGTTACAAAGCCAAAGAGCCAGCGCTGTCCAAAGACGTCTCCGTGGTCATGTGGCCGGCGTGACTAAACGCCTTCGAAGGTGCCCGGAACGCTGTTGCCTTCCCACCAAAGTGGTCCCTATTTTTCTACTTGCATTTTTACATGCTTTTGAACTGCTAGGTTGGCAGAAGCTGAGACCAGTAACGGGAACTCACTCCGTTACGCGGCGCTAGGGATTTGAACCGCCAAAATGCCGACCTTTCTGATCGACAAGCTCAGTGTCTTGGCCACTGAGCCGCCGCATCCCCCTTTAGTACACATAGTCTTCACTTAATGACCGTTAGAAGTTCCGACACATCTCCTCAGGACTATTTTAAAAAACTGATTTTGCAGTTCTGATGAACACACACTATAGCGTCATGTGATCAAAATTTGGGCACTTTGGCAACTGGCTTCCATTTGCAGCACCCATGGTCATGTGACTGCAATTTTTGGCAAAATTTTTTGCCAGTTTCTAGCATTTAATTCCAGTTTCCATCAAAAAATATTTGCACTCATGCAAGAAAATAGCTTAAAGACTGTGGTGTTTATGACCATTGCAAAAGTCATAAACTCTGGCATGGTGACCCACTTAATGGCGGCCATGGCTTCAAACCAGAATACCAGGCTCAATTACAGCCATAAGTTTCATAAATATGAAGATAGCCATCTATTGCAAGCCACACTATTCTAGGTTTTTTTGGCCAATATGATTCTGGTTAATGTTATGGGGCACCAGGGGACCCAACCCGGTCAAGAGGATGGCATTTTTTAAAGGCATTTTTATCAGATGGAGTCAGGCTTGGAACTCACCAACACAACCACACGGGCTTGGGGTTGTTGTTGATTGATGACACGCACAATGGATTCTATACCAGCAGCCACCTGTTCCGCAGTGTGTCCGTGGTTATTGGTGCCTACCCAGAGTACCACGATCTAGAACCAATGGAAGGTGGAAAACAATAATTGATTCTTTTGTTTGCTTGGGTGAAAGGAAGTAATTAATGACATTGGTGCTTACGCACAGCTACCCATCTAACACCATGTCAGGAAATCTGGCTATTGGAACACAACACCCTCTTGTGCGCAGGTAAAAACCTGATGCTATAAAAGTGGACATTCTGGATCTTTAGATGGACAAACTACAGAGTCTGAAAAGTAAAGAAAAACTTCTGTTGCAGCCTCAGCAACCCTAGGTTGAAGGCTGACCTGGGTTTGTATATTTTGAGGAATCTGTCCACAACCAATAGAGCAGTGTTTCCCAACCTTGGCAACTTTTAAGATGTATGGACTTCAACTCCCAGAATTCCGCAGCCAGCCATAGAGAAGCACTGCTGTAGAGGTACTGTGTAGCATTTTACAACTAAATGTTTTTAAGAAATACATTTCAAGTCTTTAAATGTGCAATGAATACCAGATAATCTCAGGCTGGTTTTTCTCCCTAATTATTAAGCAGAAAAAGAATTAAAAGGAGGACGGCGATGGGTGGGAGAAACTTAAGTGGGTATATCTTTCAGATTGCATACACTCACAAGTTCCTTAGCTTGCCCTTCTCTTTAATTTCCATTTAATTCCCATTTCCCCATATATATATATGAGAGCCAGTTTGGTCTAGTCTAGTGGTTAAGGCACCAGGCTAGAAAATGGGAGACAGTGAGTTCTAGTTGTGCCTTAGCCATGAAAGCTAGCTGGGTGATTTTGACCCAATCACCAGGAGTTGGTGAGTTCTAGTTCCACTTACACCATGAAAGCTGGCTGGCTGATTTGGGGTCAATCACCAGGAGATGGTGAGTTTCATCTTAGACATGAAAGCCCACAGGGGGACTTTGGGCCAATCACTCTCAGCCCAACCCACCTTGCAGGATTGTTGATGGGAAAACAGGGAGAGGAAGGTGTGTTGCATATGTTCACCACCTTGAGTAAAAATAATAAAGGTGGGATATAATAAATAGAGAGAGAGAGCAAGCCTGAGCAACATTTTTCAGAACTCTAGGGTGATGATCCTGGGCTTGAGGCCTACTTCAGGAGCCACCATCTTGTTACCTTTGGACGGATGTGTTGCAGTTCTCCATTCTGCAGGCGCCAGAGCACGTGCTGCGTGGCATCGCCCCCGATGCCAAAGTTGAGGGCATGCAGCGGGGAGAAAAGCTCCCTCCAAATCTGGAGAAGAGAAAGAAAGGCGAATGAGCAGATGATAAAACCAACGGATCCATTTGATGATTTTTTTCCAGAGTGTAGAGTTGTAATTGCAGGAATGTTCCAATCTCGGATGGCAAACCTCAGATAAAGAATGTTTCCAAGCAAATACAACTCAGGTAAACAAAGTCACTAATCTAAAGGAGGATTAGAGAGAGGAAGTGAACATATGTTAGACTTTAACTAGAGATAATTAATTGTATGGATGACTGTGCTAAACAGTAATGAAAGTTAAGCAGTAATCAAAGTTAACCAGTGATGGAGGATAACTAAAAATGTGCATAAATGCAAGACTAGACTCCAATAAAGATCATCATGATTCAGTTGTTCACGATCAAACAACTCGACTGCCTTGTCATTACAACACCAGGGCCTCTTTACCTCAAACTGGTGCAGCAGCTGCACCAGGGAGTCCCCAATAAAGACGACTTCAGGTTCCTTGTCTTTGCTGTCGGCAATGAAACGGTGGTGCTGCAGAAAGCGAGAAAATTGGAGAGTTCTTTTAGTGGAATGACTGGACGAGAAGGTACGTTTCTGGAAGGAGAGGGGAACAGCAGAGGAACAGCCCAGGAATTGGGATCCAAAGCAAACTTCGGTGGATTGTTAACTCCAAGATTTCGACACATATATTGATAGATTCCCATTTGGCTGGAAATTAGTGAATTGGACTATAGCCGAGTCAACTCAAAATTGCCACCAATATTTTGGCTCTTTAAGTCAGGAGTCTCCAATCCTGGCAACCTTCAGACTTGTAGACTTCAACTCCCAGAATTCCCCAGCCAGCATGGGAGAGTAAACCCCGAGTGAAACCATCGGCGGAATGACTTCCCTCTCAGAAGGGTGCTCCATCATTGGAGGTTTTTATGAAGAAATTGGATGGCACTTGTCTGAAATGGTATAGGGTTCCCTGCTTGAGGAGAGGGTTGGAATAGAATAGAATAGAATAGAATAGAATAGAATAGGAATAGAATTAGAATAGAAAATAGAATAGAATAGAATAGGAATAGAATTAGAATAGAAAATAGAATAGAGAATAGAATAGAGAATAGAATAGAATAGAATAGAATAGAATAGAATAGAATAGAATAGAATGGAATAGAATTGGAAGGGACCTTGGAGGTCTTCTAGTCCAACCCCCTGCTTAGGCAGGAAACCCGACACTAGTGGTCACCAACTGGTGGTCCAGGGACTATTGGTGGACCATGAGAAAATTTTGATGGTCTGCAGAGAAATGTTCCACCCAAAGCAATTAATCTACAGGAACACAAAGCTGTGCCACCCACTGGCCTCCACCCTTCGGCCAAGTGCAAACCTTACCGTGAGTACAGCCTCACAAGCTGGAATTGGAAGGTAAGACCAACAGTGGGGGAGAGAAATCCGCCCCGGGGTGGCTTCCTGACGTTGGTGGGAAAGTCGGTCCCATATTCCAGAGCTGCAGGAGTCACAGGACTGGGCCTCCATCATCCTGGAGCAGCTCCTTCAGTCTATGGCAGGCCGGTGCACCCGGGTGGAGGAGCAGCTGCTCTGGGATGACCAAAGGGACAGTCCAACAGCTCTGGAATACAGGACTGTCTTTCCCACCAATGTCAGCAAGCCACCATCAGTCAAAATTCATATTAGTGCTCCGCGGGATTTAAAATTATGAGTTTGGTGGTCCCCGAGGTCCAAAAGGTTGGCGACCCCTACCCTACACCACTTCAGACAAAAAGTTATCCAATCTCTTCTTTAAAATTTCTAGTGTTGGAGCATTTACAACTTCCGGAGGCAAACAGTTCCATTGGTTAATTGCTCTGTCAGGAAATTCCTCCTTAGTTCTAAGTTGCTTCTCTCCTTGGTGAGTTTCCATCCGTTGCTTCTTGTCCTGCTCTCAAGTGCTTTGGAGATTAGCTTGACTCCCTCTTCTTTGGGGCAGCCCCTGAGATATTGGAACCCTGCTATCATGTCTCCCCTAGTCCTTCTTTTCATTAAACTAGACATACCCAGTTCCTGCAACCGTTCTTCATTTGTTTTAGTCTCCAGCCCCCTAATAATCTTTGTTGCTCTTCTCTGCACTCTTTCTAGAGTCTCAACATCTTTTTACATCGTGTCTAAGGTCCCTCCCAATTCTGTTATTTAACAAGAATATAAGAGGATCGGAGTGGCCGTGCAGTTCCAGAGACGGGGTGTGTGTGTGTTCTCCCCTCCATCCCAAGACCCTCTTTTCAGCAGGCAGCTCACCAACGACATCCATCGCCCATCCCCTTGGACGTCGATGACCGGGGTTGGAGTGCTGGCGGGGTTCTTGTCACCATCACTCATGGTCCCTTGCAGATCCTAAGGAGACAAAGCAGAGAATAAGGGACTCGATTCCTGCCCACCCCGCACCTCCACAGCACATCCCACAATAGACCCCGATTGCTCCTCATCCAAGGACCTGCGTGCAGCCCAGGAACGTCGTCCAGGAACAATACAGATAGGCGGTGCCAGTCACTGTTCTCCCCCCTCGCCAGTGGTTTCGTCCATTCATCCCGCCCCCCCCTCCACCTTACAAAGCTTGGGCGGTACCATTCCTCAAAAAAAAGGAGGAAACGTAAACCTATTCTGTTGCAATCCCTGTAGGGCTGTCCTTTTTTGTTGTTGTTTTTTTCCCGGCGCGAATAGCGCTAGAGAGGTAACTGTCAGCCATTCCTATTTCCACCCCGTCAAAAGACGAAATTTCTCTGCAGTGTTTTTGATACTACAAGCCTTGCACCCATCATTTGCACCGATGCCATCAACCCCGTACAGTAGTGGATCACTGCATCCATGCATAGAAAGGGGTGGAGGGAGGCGAGGAGGATGAAACACCTCCCACATCACATAGAGTTCTTGATATATGTCCGAGGTTCAATTCTCCTTTTGAAAGACTTCTAACGGATTAGTAATCCTTTTCGGAAAGGAAATAAAATTGGCTTCATCCATTTCCTCCTCCCTGCAAGCTCTGCCAGCTGCAAATAGCCGGCACCATTCGAAAAAAAAAGGGGGGGGAACTACTTACGGTGTAGATCGGGGAAAAATAATAATAATAATCCACTCGCTCCCCGGAGAAACTGCTCGGCTCGCCGGGTTTCAGCTCCGCTTTGGAAGCGGTTTCCTGCCTGCCACCTGGACGGAACCACCTGGGCTGGCAAACTGGGGGGAAGAGAAGGAGGAGGAGGAGGAGGCTCGTTTTGTTTCTCTCAAACCCTCCTGGTGAAGCAAATGGTATCGCCTACTCTGGTCCCATTCCTCTTTCGCCTCTTGGCTCCGTCGACGTGGCTGTTTGAGAGCCTCCCTGGTGGATCCTGCGCTCTGCAGTCCTTTCTAGCCATCTGGGCATTTAAGTTAGAGCAGAGGTCTCCAAACTTGGCAACTTTAAGACTTGTGGACTTCAACTCCCAGAATTCCCTGAGCTAACATGACTGAAGGAGGAATTCTGGGAGTGGAAGTCCACAAGTCTAAAGCAGACAAGTTTGTGGGGGGGAGGCGAATTAGATTCCGTCAGATTTATGGTCGAGTCGGCTGACATCTATTTACTTGCTTTCCCGAACCTGGTGCCTTCCCATTTGTTATTAAACTACATGTCCCGGCATCCTCGTAATTTCGGGGTTCACAGGAGTTTCTGTGTGCCTTAATAAAGTAGACAAAAGCTGATAGCTGGATAAGGTTTGTTTTCCTGCTTGATAAGACTTATTATTTTTAAAAATTTTTATTGGTTTTTAAAACAAACATAAACAAACAAAACATAAAAACATCAGGCCATCTTCCATATATGTACATACAGTGTGTCGGTTGGTTTACAAATTGTTTTGTGCTTCCATTTGGTAGTCTTCAATTACAATTATATTGTATATGATCTCATATTTTCAATCCAATATTAAATACATTGGTATCATTATTAAACAATCGTTTAACTGTACTTTTATTCATTCATGCTTTGGAAAATAATCATATTTTAATTTAGTTTGTGACAATTCTTATTATCATCCCAAATCTCTCCTAAAATCATTTTGTAGATATAATAAGAAAAAAATACATCTTTATATATTTAGTATTTAAGACTTATTATTGATAAGACTTGATAAGACTCTTATTATTTGATTGCTTATTGTAGCCTATGATTATTATTAAATGTTTACCTTTTGATTCTGGACTCTTGATTAATGTATCTTTTCTTTTATGTATACTGAGAGCATTTGCGCCAAAGACAAGTTCCTTGAGTGTCCAATCACACTTGGCCAATAAAGAACTCTACTCTATCTGTGAATGTGTGTGTGTGTAGGTAGGTACCTAGATGGATGGATAGGTAGGTATGTAGGCGGATAGAGGATGGACAGATAGATATAGATTAGTTAGGTAGGTAGAATACATAGTTTCCTAGTATGATTTGATTGCTTATTGTACCCTATGACTATTATTAAGTTTTGTACCTGATGATTCTTGACTCTTGACGAATACATCTTTTATGTATACTGAGAGCATATACATCGAAGACAAGCTCCTTGTGTGTCCAATCACACTTGGTCAATAAAGAATTCTATTCTGTGATTAATGGGTATGCGCGTGTATGGGGATGGGTACCTACAGGTAGTCCTTAGCTTACGACCACGATTGAGCTGAAAATGTATGTTGCTAAATGCAACATTTGTTAGTTTGGTCCCCTTTTACAACGTTTCTTGCCAGTTATTACATGAATCTGGTTTACCCTTTGACTTTGGTTGACAGAATGTCGCAAAAGGGGATCGCGTGACCCCAGGACACTGCAACCATCATAAACGCAAATCAGTTGCCGACTGTCTGGATTTTGATCACGTCACCATGGAGAGGCTGCAACAGTTGTAAAGTGTCAAAAACAGCCATAACTCATTTTTTTTCCAATGCCGTTGTAGCTTTGAACAGTCGCAATCTGTCGCAAGTCGAGGACTGCCTGTATTTCTTTCGAGAGGGGGTATCAGAAGTCGTTTTTAATGTGTGCCGGTGTGTTCACAGAAGAAAGTGTCCATAAAGGTTATCTTATAATGGGCATTTGAGACTTTACATCTCTGCATTCTCTTTCAAATCATTTAATGAAGTCAGTTTTGCCTTGTTCCATAGGCAGAGGTGCTATCTGTTGTAGTTAAATAGGAACTAATAGGGTACGTAATCGTTGCAGTCTCTCCATCAGCCACATGAGGGTCCCAGTTTTCTATAAATCTTCAGGCAAAAGGGACGATCCCTAGCTCAGCACTAAAAGGCAATTTGTGGGGGAATAACAGTTCACTTAAATTGGGATCACAGCCCTATGAGAAGGTGACGTTTGCTAGCTAAGGGGGGAAATCCATCACAGGTTAGCTGCACAGTATATGTTGCAGAAGCAGACGTGGTGTGGCAAGCCTGATTATGGAAATAAAACCAGAAATTTATAGAAAGGTTAAATGAGTTCATGCGCAGGAGAGGGTTATACGTGGTTGAATGTAAAATGGTTTTATAAGAGTGCCATGTATTATTTAAATAATACGTTCAGAGCTATCATTCATATCCTCAAAGGTATTTGCAGGTATTTATTAAAGCAATATGCTTAATTTCTCAGTTCCTGGAATTCTGAAGTTTACACATAAACCTAACAAAATATTTGGAGTGGACAATGTAAGGATATTGCGTTTAAAATCGAAATAGCCCCGATTAAAGAATTCTTTGTAAAACATGACAGAAACATCTTTGAAAACTACAACCTTTTGATAAAAGACAATGGAAACTCCAGTACTTATGAACGTTTTATTGGCAGAAAACTTTTGGATCATGAATTGAACGCACATCTCCCGAATCAATAATATGCAACATCCCGTAAGTGGATCAAATTCTCAGTGTGTCCTAAACCTGTTTTTGCTTATAAATCGTATCTCTATGATTTGAGAAAACAAGGGAAAATATCCTTTTCAAAAAGGAATGCAAACAAACTTGGTTACCAAAAGTAAACTTGCTGTTGTCTAAAATGTAACAATGGCTCAAGTCAAAACAAACTCTGCCTTCCGTCGGGCACATAACTAGTTAAAAATGAATCGACCGTGTTAAATTATCTGGACTTGGTGCATTACACCAACGAAAGATACCAGCAATTGCAATAATTCAGTTGCAGGTAGAATGAAAACCATGCCAAGGCTGCAACCTGGAGTAATGGAAGCCATCTCTCCTTTTCAAAGGCTCCTGGCCCAGAGTGGGACCTTAATCTCCCCTTTCCTCTCAAAGATCTCTGCAGATGCAGTTGGGTGCATGGTCAGCCTCGTCCTTTCCTTCCCAATCAGAAGACTAACTGGGAAGGGAGATGGAGCCCATCTGGCCAATGCTCAGAGACACCGAAGGGGAGCCGTTGGCCTGGTGGAGGTGGCTTGGCTGCTGGGGGGTTTCTGGGACTTGCTGAGCAGACCGGCTAGGCGCTTCTTTGGAGGTCAGGCAGGAGGGCCCGGTTTGGGTTGAATCTAAACAGAACAGAAGATGCCTGTTAGACCATTGAAACTACATTTCACGGAGCTCCTGTTGCCTCCAGTATCACAATTCCACTGAACTTATGACAGCCATTCAGACACAGATTTGGGCAAAACGCTAGCTGTTAGGAACACCCTTCGAATAGTGCGGGAGTAGGAATGGATTTCCAGAAAAATTACAGACTGCAGGAACCATCTGCACCTTGGTTTGAGATGCAGTTCCTTATCAATGATGGGTTGGGTGTAGACAATGATTGTTTTGCCTTGACTAGTTACCAGTGTCATAAGTTGCTCTGGTTGTTTTTAAAATTAAGAACCCTGGTGGGGCAGTGCCTAGAATGCAATATTGCAGGCTAACTCTGCTCACAGCCAGGAGTTGGATCCTGACAGGCTCAAGGTTGACTCAGCCTTCCATCATTCTGAGGTGGGTCAAATGAGGACGCAGATTGTTGGGGGCCATGTGCTGACTCTGTAAACTGCTTAGAGAGGGATGGAAAGCCCTGTGAAGTGGTATATAAGTCTATCTCTCTACTTGCTCCACAGGCCTTCTGAAAAACTGCAAAGATCTACATACAAAACATCCACTTCTGGTTATTATGGACCACAGTTCTCATCATCTCAACCTCTGCCAAACTGGTGAGGTGATGGGAGTTGCTTTACGTGCCTAATGCACGTAGGGGCGGCATTAACATAACTGTCAACTTGCGAAGCATTCCTGACCTGCTCTCGAGTTGCCATAAGCAAGGGGATGGGAAATTGAACCTCACAGCTGCATTGAGGAACTTGTATTTCAGTCAATTCCAGGCGGCAACGTCAAGGTCATCTCCACGGAGACCCAGAGTGGCCTGAAGGAGTGACTTCTACAACCCGAGAAATTGCTTCGTTGGGGAACGTGACGGATGACACATCTTGGGGGAGAGAGGGAAACAGAGTCCAAGCCAAAGTGCGAATTAAGTGAGGTCAGTGCGCACTTGGTCCGTGCGGACGTGAAGCTCCTAATAAATAATTGGATTTCTTTTGAAGCTTGGCCTAAGGCTCATGATTTAATTAGGGCATCCGTCGGAACCCTGACAGTAACGTAAAATAATGAACTTCTGAGCAGCTGCAGAAGTCTAACCTTTTTCGTCTTTGCCGCCAGGCACCTTATGGCTCTTGCCGCGCTCTTCTTCTTTGGGCTTTTTGCTGGAACCTCTTCCTTCTTGGAACTGCTGGGGTTGGCCCTGCGGAGACATCTGCCCCGGGAGAAGCACAGGGTCTGGGAAAGAGGGCTGAGCCAGAAGGCAGGGGCCGGGGTTCAGCAGAGACAAACTGGGAGGGAGCATGTGCAGATCCACCCCAACGGGGGATCCCGCTTGGAAGGGCATGGTGACCGAGACATCCATGGGCGAGACACAGAAAGGCATCAGCGGCGGATTGCCAGGAGCGGTGCTAGAGGGAGCAAGGACTTCAACGCTGGTCTTGGAAATCCAGCCAGTCTCCATGCTTTGGGGCAAGCAGACAGTCTTTTGCATGGAGCCCGAGGTGCTGTGGAAAGTTCTCAAGTTTGGGGCAAAATGGTAGTGGCTGTAACTGGAAGCCGCCCCGAGGCTCGGTTTGACGGGCTGGATGCTGGAAACCATTAGAGAAGTCGCTACCTGAGCCCCCGAGATGGAGCGACCGAGAAGAGGCGGATGTTTTTGTATTGCTGGGGATGGGGCTACCATGGAAGAGTGGAACGAAGAAGGGTCCCGGAACCTGTTCGGGGTGGGCATTGGCTGATTCCGGGTGCACGTGGGCTCGCTTCATGGCTATGTCCCTAGAGGCCCTGACGTCCTGAGGAACGTAAGGAGGCAGGAAGTACGAGGGATGCGGCTGGAAAGGACTGGGAATGGCAGGGTTGGGAATGGCTTCCAGTGGGTGGGAGAAACTCGGGGGGGCCATGAGGGCAGAGATGGTGTTGGCAGGGGGCAGGAGGCCGGAAGGGGCAAGCATGGGGCTAGCCTGGGGGGCGTTTCTTAACACCATCAAGGCTTCGGCGGCCTCTTTCTGGAGCTGCTGCTCGGAAAGGGGCGAGAAGAAAAACCCTCGGGCGGGCCAGACTGAAACATGAGCGGAAGAATTGGGCTGAAAGAGAGCAGGAGACAAAATTAACCTCATAGTCAGCAAAGAGACGTCAACAGGATCCAAGTTATGTTTTCCATTCAGGGTAACAGAGTTGGGAAGGGGCCTTGGGGGTCCTCCAGTCCAACCCTCTACTCAAGCAAGAGACCCTATACCATGTCAGGTAAGTGGCTGTCCAATTTTTTTTTTCCAGCAAGTGAGGAAACACTACGAGGGCAGGGTATATCTATCCTCTCCTGTCTTATCCTAAGACAGAGGTCTCCAAACTTGGCAACTTTAAGACTTGTGGGCTTCAATTCCGAGAATTCTGGGAGTTGAAGTCCACAAGTCTTAAAGTTGCCAAGTTTGGGAACCCCGATCCTAAGATAACAGAGCCAGATGTTCTGGCAAAATATACCAGACCCTGGGCTTTTTCTAGCTTTAGTTTCAATTGAGCCCAAGGGTGGCTTAGGACCTGGGTTCTTCTTTTTTAGAATGTTCAATTCGCGTGGAATAAAGATAACGTTTGCTTATGTAAGTACACTGTGCAAAACACTGTCCCAGAAATTAGTCATTTGACCACCTGCCAGTGACAAACAGCAAAACTGTTTGCTTTAATTAATCCTTTTATGGGTAACTTTTAGGCTGCTTTATCCCCCGGCTAGGCAGGCATTCTCTTTCATTCATTTTGCTCAATTCATGCATTTTGTAAGCTATTGCACATTATTGCATCGTCAGCAGACATAAGATTCTTGCAAGGAAGACATCTGTGCTAAACAGAAATCAACCCCACAGAGAATGCCTGGCTTCCTGCAATGTACTTTAACCCTATAACCACATTAATTGCTGTGCCTATATAAAAGGCCCTGCCCAAAACAAATATTCCATATGAATGGCTTAATGGATTGGCCCCGTTCCCAAGATTGGTTAAAATGGGATTAGTTTCCCACAACCCTGGCAAACCACAAACCAGAGATGCCTGTGGCTAGCTACAATGATTAAAGGCGTGTCACATGTTGCGATGCACATTTTGCCATTGGCCCCTCCTGCAAATGCCTAAGCCACAAAGTGCCTGGGTATTTTAGCTCAGCTTTGCGTGCTGGTTGAACTCAGCCAGTGGGTTATTGGGAAGCAGTATGTTTATCTATTCAAAAGTAGCACTGAAGTCTTGCACTCCTTTATGACAATAAAGGTAGTAGTCCTGGATTCACAGCCACATTTGGGACCTAAACTTTCCTGGTTAAGCAATGCAGTTGCTGAGTGAGTCGCAGCCAATGTTACAAACTTTTTTTTGTCGTTGCTGCAGTCGTTAAATAAATCTAGCTTCCCCTTTGACGTTGCCTGTCGAAAGCGCCTCTAGGAATATCACCAATGACGCCCAGGCAATCCCAAGGATGCTGCAACTGTCATAAATACCTGGAGGTTGCCATGTGCCTGAATCACGGTCATGTGACCATGGGATGCTGAGATGGTCATAACTGGGAGGGACTGGTTGCCAGTCCCTCCCCCCCCCCAGCAGTTGTAAATCAAGGACTACCTCTATCCCATTCCTATCAGCCACTAACTGGAAATGGAGATATTAAGAGAGACCCACCCAAATGAGCTTGTTTATGAGTCTGTCCCAGGGGTGGAATTCTACCGGTTTGGACTGGTTCAGGCGAACCAGATGTTAAAGTTACATCTGGTTCACCAAACCGGTATTTCAACCGACCGTCTGGCCTCGCCCACCCCTCCCCTGAGTCTCCACACGATTTTCGATGGAGGTAAGTGCAGGGTCCACGCGGAGGCTCTGGGAGGGGGGGAAAACGGGCCTTCCGGAAGTCTGGAAACAGGCCTGCTTCTGGCTTCCAGAGGGCCTCCAGAGCTGTTTTTACCCTCCCGGAGGCTCAGGGGAAGCTGGAAACAGGAAGTTCTGGCAGGCAACATCCACCCAGCAACCGGTTCGCTGCCCGGTTGCTGGGATTTTTGACTTCCCCCGCCCCCCCGGTCTGTCCCCCCATATCAGACCCACAGATGAAATAATTCCGTGCATCTGTTTCACCGTTTCATCGCAACTTCCCTCAGGAGAGGAAATAGAATAACTCCAGTTCATGGGCTGAACACAGATAAAACAAAATACCTGACCTCCCACGGGTGGGGCCTTGGAACGTCGGCTCAAATCCATGTTGCCACTGATGGGGTTCAGGGCCATGCGGCTGGAAAAAGAGAATGTGAGAAAGTGTTTGTGACATCCTTTAGAGGCAGCTTGTCTCCTACTGGCCTTCTGTCCTTGCTAAAACACCAACTGTTGAGGAGGAAAGAAACTACCTCAGCCGCCATTCTTCCAAATTCTCCTTACACATACACCCACAACTTGCTGTGTGGAATAAATGTTTGTCAGTATAGACATCTGCTCCTGTACTTTGATCAGAAAATACAAGGTACCAAATTTAAGCTGGCTATTCTGTTCACTGAAGTATTTTTTTCCTCCCAGGATGTGGGGGCCTGGACAGATCTGAAACGCTGTTTGCAAAAAGCATTATTCCAACAGTTTTGTTTTCTGTTTATCCAATTAATACATTCTGTTATATCTTTGGACTGCATGCTGCCACTATATTCTTACAAATCTGGGACTAGAACAACTAGTAACCAACCACACTAGACTAAACAACTGCCTCGATCTCATCTTCTGCAATAGTTTGAATTTAATTTACGGAATACAAACTAAAGAACCCTTTTCCAGCAGTGATCACAATATGATTGACTTTTGTCTCAACATATGCCCACACAAAAATCATCACAATGACGTAATCCCCAATTATAACTTCAAAAAAGGCAACTATGATCTTATGGACAACAATCTCTCATCCCTTGATTGGCAATCTCTATTCACTGGATGCAATACTGTTCAAGACCATTACAACATATTTTTACTTGAAGTCAAAAGAGTCATCAAACTATATGTACCAACAACAACTCCCAAAACAAAACAAAAACAATAAGGAAACTTCAATCCAAAAAGAGATCACTCTGGCGGAAAAAACAAATCTGGTCACGTTGCCAATTTCAAAAGCCAATACAAAAATTTATGCCACCAGATAAAGACTGAATACACCAATTATCACATTAAACAAGAGGAAAATGCACCAATTCCACCCGCGCTTTTTACAATTTTGTAAACAACAAACTAAAAGACTCAAGGTCCATCCCACCCGATAGGACCTAATGGTAAAGACTGCAAGGACGACACCATTAAAGCCAACATCTTTAACATATTCTTCGGCTCAGTATTTGTAAACAGCAATGGATCATGCCCAGTATTTATAGAGTATATATAGAGCAACTGCGTTCTTTTCGCTGATGATGTAAAGCTGTCCAATACCACAGACAATACTGCTACCCTTCAAAAAGATCTTGACTATGTATCAGAATGGTCAAACAAATAGCAACTTCAAATCTCAACAAATAAATGCTCTGTCTTACATATTGGCAAAAAAAAATATCAGAAAATAAAATACAAGCTGAATATTCAAGATCTTGTCGATGATCCAAGCTCTGTAAAGGACCTTGGAGTTCTCATCTCTAATGATCTAAGTGCTAGAGCCCACTGTAACTACATAGCCAAAAAGGCATTAAGAGTTGTTAACCTAATCCTACGTAGCTTTTTCTCTGGTAATATCACACTACTAACTAGAACATACAAAACATTTGCTAGACCAATACTCGAATACAGCTCATCAGTCTGGAACCCACATTACATATCTGATATTAGCACAGTTGAGAAAGTCCAGAAATATTTCACAAGAAGAGTTCTCCACTCCTCTACTCGTTGTACAATACCTTATGCCACCAGACTTGGAATTCTAGACCTAGAAAACCTTGAATTACGCAGTCTTCGGTCTAATCTAAGCATGGTATATAAAATCATATATTGCAATGTCCTACCTGTCAATGAATACTTCAGCTTCAACCATAACAACACAAGAGCACACAATAGATACAAACTCAAGATTAACTGCACCAAACTTGATTGCAGGAAATACGACTTCAGCAACAGAGTGGTCAATGTCTGGAATACTCTACCTGACTCTGTGGTTTCTTCCCCAAACCCTAAAAACTTTAACCTTAGATTGTCTACTATTGACCTCACCCCTTTCCTAAGAGGTCTGCAGGGGGCGTGCATAAGCGCACCAACGTGCCTACCATTCCTGTCCTATTGTTTCTTTTATTTTTCTTATATGTACCCATTTCATGTATACATAACTATGTATATACTTATACTTATTAACTTGTAAGCAATTGACAAATCAAATAAATAAAAATAAAAATAGAAGAGTTCCATCGAACTAGAACTAACTAGTTCCAACTAACTAACTATTTTCTTTACATTTTCTTTAATTTTCTCTACATTGTTTCACACATTTCTATAATAAAACCTAGCTTGGTTTCGGGTTTTTTGTGTTTATTTGTCTCTAGGCCATATATTATCTGGTTCAGATGGAACGAAGAATCAGGGTTGGGTATCGTTTTAAATAATTCGGCCAGGATTTATTTATATAAATCTGATTGGTTTTCATTATTTTCATTAAAAACCTTCCTTCTCAAAACCGCAGGAATTGAGTATTTAAAACTTCCCATAATTCATCCAACTGGCACAGCTTAAATTGCTTCTTGTAAATATATTCCTACAAAATGATTTCGGTTCAGTTCATTTCTCCCTCAAGATAATCTTGACTCCTGTTGAGTTTTATTGTTAATTTATTTAGAACGTTTTCATGGCTGCCCAACTCAAACGCGACTCTGGGTGGCATACAAAAAAAATCATTAAACTAAAACACAGAAGAAAAATAACACACACCATTAAAGCAAACTAAAACAATTAAATGGCAATCAGGACTAAACAATCGACTAATAAATAAAATGACACTATTAAATTGCAATCAGGATTAAATAACTCCAACTGGGAGCTCTACTCATCCTGACCCAAGTGCTAGGAAAAAAGCCAGGCCTTAAATGCCTTTCTAGAAGCCTGCAAGGTCAGGGCCAACCTTTTATCTCATTTATTTAGGGGTCAATCCAGCCTGATTTTTACTTTTCAGCTTTCCAATCTTGTTCACAGCCTTGGGATTTCCTGATGGATTTCCTCCCATCCAAGTAATAGCCAGATTAGACTCTGCTTAGCATTTCTGAAATCACCCAAGATGGTGGCGCAAGATGGTGGTACTGAGTGCAGTACTGCAGGCTACTTCTGCTGACTGCCGGCTGCCTGCAATTTGGCAGTTCGAATCTCACCAGGCTCAAGGTTGACTCAGCCTTCCCTCCTTCCGAGGTGGGTCAAATGAGGGCCCGGATTGTTGGGGGCCAGAGGCTGACTCTGTAAACTGCTTAGAGAGGGGCGGTAAAGCACTGTGAAGCAGCATAGAAGTCTACATGCTATTGCTATCAAGCTAGGTGTTGCTGCCTCTGAAGTTTCTGCAACAACCTTTCTCTGTGCAGAAATGCTGAAGAAGCCCACTGTACTCGTGCCGGAGCCCATCCTCAAGGAACTTCTCTCTCAACAAAAGGTGCTACTTTTTGGAGAAAGAGGAAGCTCCCTGAGGATGCGTTTCAGCACAAGTCCAAAAGCTTGGAAGAATAAACTTCTGGTCCTGGTGACTGATTCAGATTGGATCCTGCAACATTATCCCGGGACTGTCCCAAAGGTGCTTTTTTCAAGAGGCCACTGAACTATCTGTTTTTTCTTTGAAAATGTTTCGCTTCTCATCCGAGAAGCTTCGTCAGTTCTGACTGAGTCAAAAGTCACTCCAGAGCTGAAGAAGCTTCTCGCATGAGAAGCGAAACGTCTTCAAAGAAAAAAAAGATAGTCCAGTTGCCTCTTGAAAAAAGCACCTTTGGGACAATCCTGACCTGGATTACTGCGAATCTCCATAGACGTTTATCCTGGAACAGGTATATTTGCCTTCCTTCACAAGCCCAGTGTACCTTGATAGGTCAGTAGGTGGAGGTAGGCACCAGGGGACACCAGGCCCCGGATGAAACATCTGCCCTGGAGCAGGCAGGTAACTCTCTGGTGTGTATAAAGCTTCATTCCCATGGCAACCTGCAGGGAAAAAGAAAGAAAGTTGTAAGTGGCTATGTCAAGCCTGAGTAGGAAGGCCAATGAGAGGCTTACAGTATAACAAGATTGTAAACTTTTATTATGTGATTTATATACATAATAGGAACCAGCCCTACTTTACATTGAGGGGGGGGGCTGTGTGGAGAGAGTTTCCTCCTTTAAATTCCTGGGAGTCTACCTCAGCGAAGATCTCACCTGGAAAATCAACACAACCCCGGTGGCCAGAAAGGGCCAACAGAGACTCCATTTCCTCAGGGTCTTGCAAAAGAACAATGTGGAACAACGATTGATGACCTCCTTCTACCGGTCCACAATAGAAAGTGTCCTCTCGTATTGCATTATAGTGTGGTGTGCTGGCTTGACAGCCATGGATAGAAAGACACTACAGAGGGTGGTGAGCACAGCACAAAACATGATGACATCGCTTTAGAAGAGTGAGGAGAATCCTCTGGGACGACTCACACCCTGGTCAGCCCTTCTTCCCTCTCCTACCATCAGGTAGGAGTTAGAGAAGCAGAGCCAGCCGCACCAACAGGCTGAAGAACAGTTTCTACCCGTGGGCTGTCAGACTCCTGAATGGAAAATAACTTCAGGTCAACATAGTATGATAGACTTGCGGGGCCGGCGCATTGCGCAGTAAGTTCACATGCTGTAATAAGATTGTGTGTTTGTTAGTAGGATTCACTGGGTTAGGGACTTTCTATCTTCACTGTGAGTTGTGTTGTAGCGTGTGTGTGCACGAAGGGAAGCTCAGCCAATCTCATTGTACACATATTGTACTCTGACGATAAAGGTTGATTTGATACATTATTATATATATATATTTTATACGCAGCTCAAGATAATTCCTTTTCACTCCAGGCAGCCCAGGCAAACCAAAAGGTTGGACGCTCATGCTGGCTTCACGACTAAAACAATAGGCTACCTACCTTCCGTACACGGAAGATTAAAGGAATGTTCCTGAGGCAGGAAAGGGGAGAAAGCACTTGAGGGCGTCGCAAGGGGAGGTGGGAACCAAGAAGGAGAGGCATGATGTCCTCCCAGGGCCCAGGGCAGCTCAGTCACTTTTGAACAAGGAGACAGAGGTAACCAGGAATTTTCCTGAAGGACAAGGTGTAACATGTTAGTATAAGAAACAGATCGGAAATACTACACTGCTAAGCATCTTATTCTGTGATGTCAATGAATTCTTCCCTCCCTCCCTCCCCCACCAGCATCTATCTTACCAAAGATTTATTTGCATGAAATAATGTAATTTTAAAAAAATAACTCTATGGGGTTTTTTTGGAATTTTAGGAAGGCTTGCTTAGGGCCACGAAATATGATATAGTTGTCCTTAGAAAATCCGAATTGTATGTAGGCTGTTCATTACAGAGGTACTGACACACAGCATTGTCAATTAGGAAATCTCGATTCAGTCTGTCTGGATTAGGGGCCGCATGGTGATTGCGGATAAAATACTGAGAGGTAAATGTTTTTCCCTACTGATATTCAGATTTCCCGCATAAAAAAGGTACGGGTAGTTCTCAACTCACGACCACAATTGAGCCCACCATTTCTGTTATTAAGCGAGTCATGTGTCAAATGCACTTTGCCTCATTTTCTTGCCACTGTTGTTAAGTGAATCACTGCAGTTGTTAAGTGAGTACACGGTTGTTAAGTGAATCTGGCTTCCTCAATGACTTTGCTTGTCAGAAAGTCGCAAAAAGGGATCACGGGACCCCTGGACACTGCAAGCATCATAAATAAGAGCCGGTTGTCAAGTGTCTGAATTTTGTTCATGTGACTACAGGGTTGCTGCAACAGTCGTAAGTGTGAAAAACGGTCATAAGTCACTTTTTTCAGTGCCGTCGTAACTTCAAACAGTTACTAAATGAACTGTTGTCAGTCGAGGACTACCTGTACTATACTGGTAATAGAATGAGATAAATAGTGTTCCTTATTTTTATTTTCTTTGTCACGGATTAAACTTTTTAAAGGAATCTTGTTTTTAGGGAAGTATGATAGGTGAGGTGCTACGTGGAATCTGCTGTTAAAATCAGCAGATTTTCTTACCTTCCTTGCAGTTCTCCGCCTCTGTCTTCGCAGGAGTCCTGAAGTCCCCCGGAGTCCATCTTCTGACTCGTTCAAAGGTTCTTCATTTTCCTTCTTGTCTATCCAATCAAAGGGGAGAAGGACTCCAGTGAGTCATTGTTTGGCCAATGGTCAAGATTCCCAGACTGAACCACACCAGTTTCCCCAACAGGGATTTGTCATGTCTTCTACATCAGTATTTCTGAGTCTCCGCCACTTTAAGATGTCTGGACTTGTCTGGACTTCAACTCCCAGAATTCCCAAGCCCAGGGGAATTCTGGGAGTTGAAGTTCACATATCTTAAAAATGCTTGAATCTAGAACTTTATCATTTGTTCTAGAATCTAGACCAGGGGTGTCAAACTCAATTTTATTGAGGGCTGCATCCGGGTTGTGTTTAACCTCGGGGGGACACGGTCAAGGTGGGTAAGGTCAGCTTGACGTCACTCGTGTCGGGGTGCCTGTGGTGGCCTGTGCGCTCTGCCAGTGAAAACAGGCTCCCGAGCTCCGTTTTCAGCTGTGACGGCTTCCTGCAACCCCACTAGCAAAAATGGAGCTCGGGCCACTTGTGGGTGGTCCTTCACTGTTTCCAGGGCTGTCCCATCGGTCAGATCTAAGCACCCCACGGGCTGGATCTGGCCCGTGAGCCTTCGGTTTGACCAACCCCCCCGATCTAGATCATCTACTCATTCCTAAGCCGCTGTAGTCTATTTTCTTATTTTTTAGTCTGGTATTCTATCGGATGCTACAAATGGTTTTACCTGTCCCTCCCCTGCATGGTTTAATCACTTTCAGCGGTTTGGCCAAGGGGAGGAAGTTTGATGGCTCGCTGTCCTGAAGTTGTAGCAAACCACTGGGAAAGTGTCGTTTCAGCTCCAGCTCCTGTTGCCTACGAAGAGCCACTTGGGCGGCCATGACCCGGCGTCTTTGCCTAGAAGACCCAACATATATATATAATCAAATAACAGAAGTAAAGGCAAACAACCACAAAACATTGTTTGCACGATTATTCTAATAATCCTTCCCACTGACTGCCAACGATGGCCTGGTGGTCTCCAAGCTAAATCAAGCAGTTCAACTGGTCAAGAGAAGCTGTAGGAAGTTATCACTCTCACCCCCCTCCTTGAAAAAAAATAAAATGTTTTAGGATATATTAAAAAGGCCGAATATTTCCCCTAAAAGAGAAGCAGAAACTCAGAGAGGCAGAAACTCAGCAGCACCACCATCACCTGTAAAAATGGGCCATTATCTTTCCAAGCAACTTCCATGATTCCAGCGTCTTTTTCCCCACTTGGAACTGAACCCAGAAGGATATTTCTTCCAACAAAGTGAGGAGACCTGATTGCCTCGATTTATCTTAAACTCCACTGCTTAAGAGAACAGGATCGGTTGTAAATTGGGTACTAAGTACATTTCTATACTTCCTCAATTTCACTTTCTTCTGATGTTCGCCTGTTCATTAGCACAATGGGGATATAGAGGCTTGTAACTCTGGAATAGCTCCATGGATCTGCTTTGGGCTCTGCAAGAGGTGGGTAATTAATACAGTAGTTCTCGACTTACAGCCATTCATTGAGAGCTCATTTTAAGTTACGACGCTCCTGAAAACAGTGATTTATGACCGACATAACCATCCCCATGGTCAGGTGATCAAAATTTGGACGCTTGGCAACATTGATGATGGTTGCAGCGTCCCGGGGTCACATTTGCAACCTTCGGACAAGTAAAGTCAACAGAGGAGCCCAATTCCCTTAGCAACCATGCCATGATTCACTTAACAACTGTGGCAAGAAAAGTCGTAAAACGGGGCAAAATTCACTTAGCAACTGAAATGTCGGGCTCAAATGTGGTTGTAAGCCGAGGACTACCTGCAATGTCATGCTGTTCAAATGATGGCACAGTGGTTAGAATGCAGTATTGCAGGCAAATTCTGCCCACTGTAAACAGTTCGATTCTGACCGGCTCAAGATTGACCCATCAGCCTTCCATCCTTCTGAGAATGATAAAATGAGGAGGCAGATTGTTGAGAACAATAGGTTGACTCTGTAAACTGCTCAGGGAGTGCTGTAGAGCACCGTGTAGCGGTATATAAATCTAAGTGCTATTGCTATCTTCCCTTGGCAAAAGCAAATGGTACTTGTAATTTAGCACAATCTAGAGGGCTATATTGTGGGTATCCCTGGCTTTAAGAAATGCCTTTAAGATGCTAGCATATAGTCATGTTTCTCCCATTAAAACTGTACACTTCCAAGGCTGTTTTTCATTTTCAGAGCAAGTTACTGGCCAAGAAGCTGTTAATTCAACCTGAAGCCGCCGTTATTAGGAAACAAAAGCAGGCACTATCCTCCTGAACATGGGTCTCCAAGCTACCAAATCCCTGCAAAGAGCAATTCAGTTCTTATTTACGCTTCCCACTGAGGCCCATCCGACGATGCCATCAGCATTGCACCTCCCAAGAACAGCAAAGCCCAGCATTTCATTTTCACCATGTTCCCCCTCCTAGCTTACAGAATAAGGATGCATTTGTCACACTGGCAGTCCATGAATTGGCAACAGTTCTTGTGGCCTTTCAATGGCACCCTGATGCCATGATTACGGCAGCGGGCGCAGGTTGGAGAGCGTGCGGTGCTGGGAAGCGGGTAGTCATCTTGCGTGGCATTGCTCTCCACGGAGGAATCTGAAAGGCTGCTCTGGACATTTGGCGCACCTGCAGCATCAAGATCCTCATTGTCCCCCATAATGTGTGAACCTGAAAGAGAAGGAGGAAATATCTTTTGAAGAAAACATAAAAAGACCCTGGCTCAGAGTTAGAGCCAACCACAGAGTTAATTGGAATTTTTTCCAATTCAGGTACCATGGTTTATACACATTCCCCAGCAATTCAATCCTGCCATGCATCTATCTTTTTCCTTGTTTGAAACATGCATCCCCCCCCCACCCGATATTTTGTGGTTGCTTTCCGACTTTAGAACAGTACTGTCAGAGGGGTTAGCATGTGCAGGAAAAATAAATAATATTTTAAAGTGAGCCATATCTGCTTCCAGAAAATTCATTGCTAAATAAGCGAAATGTTGGCTTGAGGCCATAAAGATAACAATTAGAAGACAGGAATAATAATAGAATCTCTTCTGTGCAATGAGGGTCTTTATGGGAAAGCCTGGCCTGTTTAACGGTTACCATAAATTGCTTGGGGGATATTTCCTATTTGCAAGATTCATAAACAAGACACCCTGAGAGTCATTTTGATATGACTGATATGATCATGCTGGAATTGGACGAGTACATCAAAGTTAGGGGCGGCTACATAATAAATGAAATTAAATGAAATAAACGAACTCCTGGGGCAATAAAGGCTTGACAAAGGGTGCAACTGGCAATCTTTTAAGAGGGGCACCCTCGCATGTGGCATCTTCTGGAAGGACCTCAGGTCGTTCCTACTGCAATCCTAGCTTGACATAAACCAGTTTGTTTCTGGATTGCTGGCTCAAGCCCCAACTGTCTGGCTTCCCCTATCCTGAAGCATACATAAAGTTTGCAAAAGCTGCAGGTCTCACAGGAAGACCAAAGCCAAAGACTTCACACCATGGGAAAGCCCCATGTGGGAATCAGGATCCCACAACAAGCAAGGATGCACCCTCAGGTGGCCCCAAACTTTGGCTAGGAAGAAAGAGAGTTGCAAGGGTTTAAAGGCCTTTTTTTTAAAAAAGGTATTTTTTAAAGCTTTTCAATCAGGAAGAAGTTTAGAAGGGTCGACCTCAACCAGGATAGCTGTGAGGCAACAAGGGGGATCTTCGATCTCTCTGATAGTCACTCCCGGGGACTAGGAACTAACGTGCCACTCAAATATTGCATAATAAGGGTTATTTGGGCGGGGAGCGCCGAGATCAAGACAGAATTTACAGAAAAATTAAATCTGCATCTCTGAAACCTGCCTACTACACCCACTGCCGCCCATAAAACGGTCCCTGCAACAGCTCGCCGCCAAGCAGCCAATCGCAGTTTCCCTAACATCTTCCCCTGGCACCGCGAGCCAATCACTGCCGGGCTGTTATTTTCCCCTCAACCCCAGCGGCCAATCAGAACCCTCCTGATTTGCCTGGTTTTTGATCGGGACTTAAACTGTCGCTTTTTCAGGCTGGGAGAATACAAAAAGCCAATGGACCGGGGCTCGCGCCCGTGGGAGCTGCTCAGACAGCCCTTTGGGAGGAGGGAGCGAGCAACAGTTGGGCCGAACCATTGCAACATCATTGGGTGGGGGGGGGGAGAAATGGAGAGTCAAGGTTTTCTTAGAAGGAGCATAATTATCTATCTGTCTGTCTATATCTATCTATCTATCTATCTATCTATCTATCTATCTATCTATCTATCTATCTATCTATCTATCTATCTAGGTTTTCTTAGGAGCATAATTCTCTCAGGTTTTCTTAGAAGGAGCTCTATCTATCTATCTATCTATCTATCTATCTATCTATCTATCTATCTATCTATCTATCTATCTATCTATCCATCCATCCATCCATCCATCCATCCATCCATCTATCTATCTATCTATCTATCTATCTATCTATCTGTCTATCTGTCTGTCTGTCTGTCTATCTATCTATCTATCTATCTATCTATCTATCTATCTATCTATCTATCTATCTATCTATCTATCTATCTATCTATCTATCTATAGGATATAATAGATAATGGAGCATAATAATATAATTATGGCTGGGCTTCCCCACCCCCACCCCCCCATCCAAATTGGCTTTTGAGTTAACTTGAGGTGTGTTTATGTTCTATGTGAATAAATCAGGAGTGGTCAGAGAAGCTGCAAAGAACTTGCAAGACAGAACATCCCAGATTGGACAGACATTACTGGGGACAGACATTGCTCTCATGGTTGCCAGGAACTGCCTGGGTCAAACAGCTCTTGTTCCTGATGTTGTGTGCAGTAGAAGGACTAGCCTTCATCCCCTGTGTGATACCTCTACTCAGACAACTGGTTATGAGGCCAATAAAGCAAATAAAGGTTGAAAAAGAGTTGATCGTCTTAGGAGGACCTTTGGGAAGTAGGCCTTCCCAAGGTCCTGGAGGGGGTGGGAGGATGAAGGCTCAGGGGATGCGACATATAGCTATGTAGGGGGCTGAGATCCAAATAACCAATCAATATTATCTGTTATGCATGCATTATTAGGGGAAGGGTGAAGGGCTGTATGCGACCACCCCTTGGCTATAAAAATTGCTGTAAGATTGTAATCAGGTCCCTTGGTTAGCTTTTGAGCCAGGTTCCTTATATCTTGGTACCAAAATAAAAGTATATTGTATCACACCTTGTGTCCAGTGACTTATCGGCTTCGACACTGTTAAGTTTGAGCAATGAGAGGCTGAACCAGAGCATGAGTGCAACAGTACTTTATTTCACAAATAAAGGGCTGACCGTGCTTGCCAAGCCTGGAACTGGCTCGCAGCAATCAGCAGCCAGTTGGACCCCGCAGCCTGCTTTTATAGCTGGCTGCTGGGGAGAACCAACCAATGGGAATGGGGGAATAACGCCCACACAAGTGAGTGGACCTGAGTGAGAACTCCTTGAGTCCTCAGGACATAACACCCCTTCCCCCAGATGCGAACACGCATAGTCCTTGAGGTAGATGGGGGTTTGTGTTGGCGCCGGAGCGGCGCAACTCGGGAACATTGTCTGACTGTTCGGTATCAGTCTGTGACGGTTGAGCTGGCATAGTGTCGCCAACACTCTCTCTGGACTGGCATCCTCGGAAACCACCGGGTTGGTTTCTGGGGTCAAGCTCTCGTGGGTTGGATCCGGTTGGTCAACTCTCTGGGCGCTGTTGTCCGAGTTTGGGCTGACCGGAACGACCGCTGGCGCAGACTGGTCACTGGGTGCGGTGTGGCTGGGTGGCGGATGAGACGGTTCCCCTTCGACTGGAGACTCTGGATTCTTGTTTGCGAGGTTGCTGAGGCGCCTTCTGAGTTGGTCTATGTGTCTCCTCCAGACGCGACCATCCTCCAGCCTGACTCTATACGATCTCGGCCCGGTGACGGCGATGACCTCGCCCGGAATCCAAAGTGGGTCCCCAGCGAAATTCCTTGCGAATATCGGCTCCTGTAACATAAAATGTCTAACCCCCAAGTGGAAGCGAGGGGAGAGTCAGGGCAGTATTGTGGGTGCAGTCTATCTAATACAGTCCTCAGGCGCCGGCCCATCAGAAGTTCCGCTGGGGACTTATTGGTGACTGCACAGGGGTTGAGTGCTGGCTCATCAGGAACCGTGAGAGTTTGTGGTGCCAGTCATCTCTGCCAAACCTAGAGAGGGCCTCTTTGGTGGTCCTGACGGCCCTTTCAGCCAACCCATTACTCGCAGGGTGAAATGGGGCTGTGAAAATGTGGCGAATGCCTAGGTTGGCTGCAAAACGGCTGAATTCTACTGATGCGAACTGTGGGCCATTATCGGAGACCAAGGAGTCGGGTGTCCATGTGTAACGAACAGGCGCGTAACACGTTGGTGATTGCTAGTGTGGTGGTCGTGGATAGCTGCGCCACGTCTATCCATTTGGAATAAGCGTCCACGACCACTAGGAACATCTTTCCATGCACGGGCCGCCAGATCGATATGGATTCTAGACCAGGGCGCTGGCGCTCCCATCTGGTAGGGGTGGCGATGGGGGAGCAGGACGGGATTCCTGGCAAATGCTGCAGGAACTTACCCAATTGACAATGTCCTCGCCTAGACCCGCCACCACACGTAGCTGCGTGCCAACGCCTTCATTCTCACAATGCCGGGTGTCCTCGTGCAACGCTCCAGGACTCGGGTACGCAGCGAGGTCGGAATGACCACTCGAGTGCCCCACAGTAGACAACCCTGCAAACTGGACAGCTCCTGCATGCGAGTCTTAAAGGGTGCGAATTTGTTATCAACATTGCCTCCCGGCCACCCCTCCTCACCCAGTCGAGCACCTGGGCGAGCGCTTGGTCTGCCTTGGTTTTGGCGGCGATGTCAAGGGCGGTGATGGGCAGGTCCAACTGGGTGATTTCAAAAATGGCATTGACAGGAGCTGGGTCTTCAGCCGGAGCGGTAAGGGGCAGCGACTGAGCGCGCCAGCGTGGGATAGAGTTTTGCCCGGGCGGTGGATAAGTTTGTATGAGTAGGCCGCTAGGAAAAGTGTCCACCTTGTCATCCGAGGGGAGAGGACTTGAGGTGTCTGTTTGTCGCCGGCCAGTAGGCCCAGGAGGGGCTTATGGTCGGTGACCAGTTCGAAGAAGTGGCCAAAAGGAATTCGTGAAACTTTTTCACGGCTGCAACAGCTGCTAGGGCTTCCTTGTCTATTTGGCTGTAATTTCGCCTCCGTGGCCGAGAGCGTCCTGGAGAAAAAGGCGATGGGGGCCTCGGCGCCATTGGCGAGTCGGTGACTAAGGACCGCCCCAATTCCAAAAGGGGATGCGTCTGCTGCCAGTACTAAAGGAAGGTTGGGGTCGAATTGGATGAGCACTGCCTCTGACGTAAGTAGTGATTTGACGGCGTTAAACGCCTGGTCTTCTTTGTGCCCCAGTGCCACGGTGACTTTTGTCTAGTAATCTGTGTAGGGTTCGGCTACTGAGGCTTTATGGGGCAAAAAGGATGCATAAAAGTTTAGGAGCCCCAAGAAAGCTTGTAGCTCCGTTTTGGAGGTCGGTGTGGAGCTTCGTGGATCGCCCTGACCTTGGACTCCAGGGGGTGAATGCCAGAGGCGTCAATTTTATAACCCAGAAAGTCCACCTGTCTAGTGGCAATGGCGCATTTTTCTTTTTTTAACTTGAGGCCATGCTGTCTGAACCTCTCTAACACTGCTCGCACTCTCTGGAAGAGTTGGGGTCTGTCCCTGGCCGAGACCAAGATGTCGTCAAGTAGGGTACTACACCAGGAGGCCCTGTAAAATCCGCTCCATGAGGGATTGAAAATACCCGGGCAACACTTACGCCAAATTGGAGACGCTTGCATCGGAAGGCACCCCTGTGAGTGACGATGGTCTGAAGTTCGCTTGTTTGGTTATCAACAGGGAACTGTTGATATGCTTGAGACATGTCCAATTTAGCAAAAATACTGCCCGGTTCGAATGTGTGCAATAAGTGCTGAATGACGGGCACGGGGTAGGCGCTAACTTGTAAATATTTATTGATTGTTGTCTTGTAGTCCGAGCAAATTCTCAGGCTACCATCTTTTTGAGGGTGTGACAATGGGCGCCTCCCACTTGGCGAAATCTGTTGGCTCAATGACCCCTTGTTTTAGTAGTTTATCCAATTCAGCGTCTAGTTTTGGCCGAATAGCAAATGGAACTCTACGTGGTTTTAATCTGATTGGGACTGCCTGGGGGTCAACGGTGAACGAGATGGGGGTTCCATTATAACACCCCAGCTCCTCGCTGAACACATCTGCGTAGTCAGCGAATAAGGAGTCAGTGTCTGAGGTTGAGACAGCATGGACTCCTGTTAACCCTAGGCCGAGGTGGGGAAACCAATCGAGCCCCAATAAGGTGGGTAGATTGCCGTTAACTACCACTAGAGGTAGGTGGCCTTTAAAAGCTCTAAAACTGACAAAGAACTTGCCTCTGCCGATCACGGGAATGGCCTTCCCCTGGTAGTCCTTCAGACCGAACTGGCATCTCTGAAGCCGGGTAGTAGATAGGCTGGGGTGGAGTCTCTTGAGGGTGTTCCACGAGATTATTGAGAGCGCTGACCCTGTGTCAACCTCCATGTGGCACGGTTTACCTTCTAGGGAAACGGAGAGAGAAATTTTACTAACAGAGTGGCAAGTACGCCTGGCAAGGCGGTGCGTGCGACAGTTTAATACTTGCCTCTGTGGTCCCGAGTGCGAGGACGGGGTCTTTGTGCAGCGCTTTGGGGGCTTGGCAGACTCTCACAATGTGCCCCCTCTTATGGCAGTTGTTGCAAACGGCTCCTTTAAACTTGCAGGTGGCCCTTTGATGTGATCCCCCACAGGCTAGGCACAGAGTGATGTGCTTGGGTGGACCGGTGTATTCTTGTTTGGCCCCTACCTGCGACCGTCTGTCATTGGTGAGGCGATGGACATCGTTCTCATCGTTGTGGCCTTCCTCCGCTTCCACCTCTTCGGAATGGACTGGGAACGCTGCTAGCTTGGCGCTTGGGCCCTGAATTTCGGTGGCTGAGTTCGTTGCTAGCTCGGCTGCTAGGGCCTCCTCTACCGCTTGCACGAGGTTGAGGTCTTTTTTAGCTAGCAGTCGCCTCTGTAGGTTGAGATCCTTGACCCCACAAACTAATTGATCGAGGAGCATGTCCTCCAGGTATGTTCCAAACCCGCAGTGCAGGGCTGCTGTTCTGAGGGCGGCCATATATTGGTTGATGGTCTCCTTACTTGATTGCTTCCTCATTCGGAACGTGAACCTCCTGGCGATTTGTGAAGGCCTGGGAGCGTAGTGGTTTGTGAGGATCTCAAGCAACTCGGACCACGGAATGTTTTTCAATTCTCTCGGCGCCACGAGTGCTGCAGCGGTATCGTAAACGGTGGCTCCGCAGTAGATTAGAAATAGGATTTTTCCGATGCTCTCCCGCATCCGCCAGGCCGACCGCATCGATGTAATGATTGAAACGGTTCTTATACGATTCCCACTTCTCTTCGTCTGGTTTAAACGCCGGGAATACTGGATTGGAACTCATGGTGCTGGAACGGCTGGGCTACCTGCATGGAAAAATCTCTCTGGGACTACGAACGCCGTGAGTTACTAGTGATATCAGCTCTGGAGAGGTTTTTGCTACCCTCTCTTTCTCTCTCTCTGGGTTACCACGTTGGCTGCTAGCCGTTGGAGGTGTCTTGATTCGCGCCAAAAAGTGGGCGTTAGTGACTCTCTACAGCGCTGTGCTGTGATTTCTACTGGCTCGAAATTCAAATGACACCCGCTTGAATTTCGCACCAAATGCAGAGCGGCTGCTCGCAGCGCTTCACTTTCCCCCGTAGAAGGGCTAACAAGCGGCCACAGACGCTTCTAACTATTTGACTCAGACCGCTTTTCTGGCTGCGGATCTGCGTTTGCTCTTTTGATCGCTCGTTTCGTTAGCTGACCGCTCTCTCTGGCTGCGGATCAGCGCTTTCTTGTCGCCAGCCGATCGCTCTCTCTGGGCTGTAGATCGGTGGCTAGTGACTCAGCGGTTGCAAGGTGCTTCTGGTAGCCATCCCATCCTCGCCGCCAGTGTTAAGTTTGAGCAATGAGAGGCTGAACCAGAGCATGAGTGCAACAGTACTTTATTTTACAAATAAAGGGCTGACCGTGCTTGCCAAGCCTGGAACTGGCTCGCAGCAATCAGCAACCAGTTGGACCCCGCAGCCTGCTTTTATAGCTGGCTGCTGGGGAGAACCAACCAATGGGAATGGGGGAATAACGCCCACACAAAGTGAGTGGACCTGAGTGAGAACTCCTTGAGTCCTCAGGACATAACAGACACCAAGCAAGAGCCCAGTTTTGGGGACAACATTTACACAAACAATACCACCAAATTCTAAACTCAGTGGGTTTAGATACATGCAATGAACTAATCCAAGTTATAACTAATCGAGAATGGCATTTTAGAGAAATGCAGCTATGCAGGTTAGAGTTGCTCTAACATAACCTGCATATATATACCAAGACTGCAAACTTCTTAGTTTAGTTTAGCTCGTACAACAAATACCATCTTCAGTGTACATTATGAAAATAAACACAAACACACATCCTTCACATTCTATACATTGAATTGAAAACCCCTGATATTGCATTAATATTGCCCTATACAGTAAAATTCAATAGAGTTACTGCCCTGGGATAGAAGCTGTTTTTCAGCCTATTTGTCCTTGTTTTTATTATCCTGTACCATCTGCCAGATGGTAATAGTTTTAAAAAAAAGGGGAGCCCAGGATGAAATGACTCTTTAAGGATGTTTTGAACTTTCTTATAAAAGCTATAAAGCTGTTCCAAAGAGGGGAGAGAGCAATCAATGATCTTCTTGATGGCAAACTTATGACGTGTATTCTAGATGACACGCCATGCCACTTTTGGTGAGAGGCCAGGTTTCTAGACCCTCTGGAAGGCATGCAAGAGATTCCAGCTCTCGTGGAGCCTCTGGTGCCTCCAAAAAGTTTGTGAGAATGGGGCATCGCATCTTTCCTGCTTATTTTGGAGGCGGCAAGGACATGCAATAGCATGTAGACTTCTATGCTGCTTCACAGTGCTTTACAGCCCTCTCTAAGCAATTTACAGAGTAAGCCTCTTGCCCCCAACAGTCTGAGTCCTCATTTTACCCACCTTGGAAGAACGGAAGGCTGAGTCAATCTTGAGCTGGTGATATTTGAACTGCCAAATTGCAGACAGCCGGCAGTCAGCAGAAGTAGCCTGCAGTATTGCACTCTAACCACTGCGCCACCAAAGCTCAAGAGATTTTCTGAAGTTTCCAGGCCCAGGAGTTGCCTTGAATAGCCATTCCTGTTTTCCCTGGGACAAATATAAAAATGCAGGAAAAAGCAACAAAGGGCTGCAAACGCAGAAGAACTAAGACACCTGGCAACAACAGAAACAACAGAAGAGTTTTCCAGTATAGCTGTCCCTGTAGTTCCCTTCTCTACCTTTTGGATGAAAAAGTCAAATTGGTCCGGAACCTGTTCAATCTCCCACTTGATGCAGAGTTTGTCTCCCAGTTGATGTCAGGAAAGTTAAAGTCCCCCATCACTACTGTTTTAAGAAAGAAGGTAAGAGATTTAGAGAAATTAATACAGAGTAAGAAAAAGAGAAAAGGAAGAGAGAAAAGGAGAGGGGAAAAAAAAGAGAGGAAAAAAGGAAGTCAGTTGTGTTTTAAATAATTCAGCACGTTCTCATCAATCAATCTCATGCTTCTCGTTGCATTTAAAATTAATCTGGTACTTTGGATTCTGTCAAAAATCTTTTAGTAGCGCTGAGGTGTATAACAATTATGTACCTTGACATCAGAGACATAGAAATCTGCAATAAACTTAAGCCCCATACTAATTATAGCGTGTCTATGTACAATATTTTAATAAATAACTATTGAAGATAAATTTGTCTTTTGGTGTCATGCTGCATCATCTGTAGAATTAATACCCCAAACTAAATATTAAGAAGAGAATGTTAGCAAATAAATGTAAATAAGAAAGCTGTCATTTCAAATAAGTAGTTTTTAGGAACCGACTAACTCATGTGCTTACCTGATCGACCATGTCTAGCTCTGTGATAAAGGCAGAACTGGGCTTTTCACAGATATATTTTCAATCAGTCAATCAGAATGGAGTTGGAAAGGACCTTGGAAATCTAGTCCAACCTCTTGCTCAAACAGAAACTTGCACTAGAAAAAGAAAAAGAGAAAGAAGGAAAAGAATTTTGTTTTGATGTCAGCCCTATCAGGTAGACCAGAGTAAAAATCAGACAACATGTAGACCTAGACCTACTTTTATTAGAACAGTTGTAGTTACAGCATCATGAATACAGTCTGAATGTGCTTCCTTTCCTCCCTCTTTTATCTTCTCAAGAATTGAGGTGGAGAATATCTGAGGCACTGTTGCAGTGTCCTTTTTTTGGCCTGAGTTGGTCCAAGGTTCATTTATTTGACGGTTCTTCTCTCCATCCTTCAAGACCATCCTCTTTATTCATTCAACATTGCTTGATTCCTAAACTGGGCCAACAGTTTTGTGACGGAGCTGTCTGAACATATCAAGGCAAAGATATAGATGACTCTTCTGAATTCGTTGGCTTCTTCCCAACGTTTGTCTGGTCCGTGTGAGATTTTGCACTGCAGCTAGAATGGGATGGGCAACTCATCACGGAGGATGAATATCTTGAACATGCTCTGGAATTTAAAAAAAGGTACTGATGACAGATGCAGTGTGAAGATCTATGTGGTTGTTTGGATAAGAAATAGAAGCCATCGGGTCTAAATTTTCTTTCTTGAGGGAAGCTTAGAATAGACCTTAAGAGGTAAAAAAAAGTCACCCAAGCCGGTTTGAAAGCACCAGACTAGAAACAAGGAAATTGTAGGCTCCACTAATGTAGGCACGGAAATCATCTGGGTGACAGAGAGTTGTAAAATAAGACTCAGCTGATATGATTCAATAAAAATAATTGAACACTGAAACAGGCTAAACAGACAACAAAAATACCCAGTAGGAATCTGTTCTTCCTAGGAAACCCAATTCAATGTCAATCGTTATTGCACTGAAATAAAAACTGATTTGTCTTCCTGAGTTGATCCCTAACCACATTACTTGGCAGAAAACAAGCAGTGGTATTATTTCTTCAATGCACCATTTTCTTGATTAATTTAAATCAGGGTTGGAATTGCAGAAGGCACCGCTTGGAATTTCAGATTGCAATTTGCATGTGCTTTGCTGGCGAGTCAACACTTTAAAAGACTGAATCACCCTTAATTTGTACATTGCCTTTCCACAAAATCCTTCTGGGTAAATCACAGCACAGTGTGTTAAATATCCAAATACCTGAATCCACAGATTTGGAAACAAGGAAAACTCCCTTTACAGGTAGTTGGTTTCATGACCATTTGAAGTTACAACATCACTGGAAAAAAGTGACTTATGGCCGTTTTTCACACATACAACCATTGCAGCATAACCATGGACTTATGACCAAAATTTGGATGCTTGGCAACTGGCTTATATTAATAGAATAGAGTAGAGTAGAGTAGAGTAGAGTAGAGTAGAATAGAATAGAGTAGAGTAGAGTAGAGTAGAATAGAATAGAATAGAACAGAACAGAACAGAACAGAATAGAATAGAATAGAATACAGAACAGAACAACAGAGTTGGAAGAGTTCTAGCTAAGGAGAAGTTCCTTGAAGATGGACTCCAGCAAAGCTCGGAAGACAAAAACCTCTGGTCCCAGTGACCTACCCAGATTGGATCCTGAAGGATCTCTTTCTTATTTTGTCACAGTGATTAAGCAAGACAGCACGTGACTATTCTGTTCTGTCCTGTCCTGACTTATGATGTCAGCTTTTGGCTGCTATCTGTTAGCAGTAATAAAAGAGGAATTGAAAAGAGGATTTCCCCTCCTTAAAGTGTAAAGAACCTTCCGTGATTTGGGGAATGAAGGTTTCTGACACAGACAAGGTATAATTCCCATTTTCCATGCAACTTTATATGCTAACTGGTCCAGAAGCCACGTGAATTGATCACTGCAGGACACACCTCGCCCTGAAAGAGAGAGTAACTGAGCTGAACTACAGGGATCTAATGGGGTGCAGTTCCCATGAAGTGATTTCCTGCTTTTCCCCTTTACACACAAAGTTTGAAAGCAATTGTAGAAATAGATCTTGAATCTTCTTTCTTTATTGTGTACATTCTTGAACATGGTCTGCAATAATAATTGTTGTTGGTTTTTTTGCTTTCAGTCTAATAATGTTGATGTTTGTTCTGTCTGCAGGAACAAAAAGCTTTGTTGGAAGAAGGTTTCAAAAAGGATGCGAGCCAACTGAACGAGAAGATTGAAGCGCTCAGAAAGAAAAAGGAAGAGATGGAAAAACCAAGTTGGATCGCCTCAGTTTTGGAAAACCTGAAAACTGTGATCCGTGAAAAATTAGCAATCATTCATGACGAGGTTGTCGAAGCAGGTGTAGACTGGTTCAAAAACCTAATCCAGAGCATAACTTCAAAGGCCTGATCAAGTGCTTTTACATCCTAAAAATGACCTGGATGCATTCTTACTAGAGTTATTTTAGATACGTTCTGTAAATTTAAATTCATAGTGTGCAAAATCATTCTCAGACTTTAGGGACATTTAAAAAATAAATTTGAGCTTTAGCATTTCAAGGCTTTAGGGCAGGGATGTTGAACTCAAAATCTGGCCTGCAGAGTGCTTAGACCTGGAAATAGCAAAGGACCAGTCCATGGTGCGGTGGTGGGTTTCAGTTTTTTTTTACTACTGGTTCTGTGGGTGTGGCTTGGTGGGCGTGGCAGGGGGGAGGTTACTGCAAAATCCCACTCCCTCCCCACCCCACTAACCTGCTTTTCAGCTCCATTCTCCTGTGCGGGGCAACAAAAAAAGACCCAGCCAATCAGCTGGGACTCAATGGGAGGCAGAGAATAGATGGGGTTGGTGGGGCCAGTCAGAGGTGGGATTTGCCGGTTCTCCGAACTACTCAAAATTTCCCCTACTGGTTCTCCAGAACTGGTCAGAACTGGCTGAATACCACCTCTGCTGTGGTGCCTCTGCCAGCGAAAACATGGCCCTCCGGAGCTCCGTTTTCGCTGCCAGAGGGTTGCAGGAGGCCATCCCAGCCAAAAACGGAGCTTGGGAGCCCGCTTTTGCTGGCAGAGCGCTCAAGCCACAGGTGCCACTTACCTGAGTGATGTCAGGCTGGCCACGCCCACCCTGGCCATGTCCACCCCCTCCCGAGGTCAAACACAACCCTGATGGGGCCCTCAATGAAATCAAGTTTGACACCCCTGCTTTAAAGACTTTCTGGGATGTCACAGGTTGAATTCAGGGTTTATGTTAAACTTCTGTTCGTTTGTTTTAATCTTGGTGTATTAAATCATGTTTGGGGAGGATTATATATATGAATCAAGGCTAACCACTTAAAAACCTTGTGCATAACTCTCTTTGATTTCCTTGATAATAATATAGTTCTCCATCTTGGCAACTTTAAGATATGTGGACTTCAATTGCCAGAATTCCCCAGGCTTTGATAGAGATGTTTAAATATTTTATTTAATAGTGGTGTTATTGTATTACCAGAAGGGTGAGGAGCCCATTTTCACTGTAGGAGCTTCAAAAACCAGAACTCCAATGGCCTAGTTCAGATTCTTATTTCTGAAAATTTTAACTTTGATTTCCATTTTTAACCTGTAGATTTCAACCTTGTTTTTAATTCTGTCATGTGTTTATAGTGGCCCTTGTAATCCTCTCAGAGTCACCTAAGTGAGATGAGTGGTGCAGAAATTTAATAAATAAACAAACAGTTCATTTAATTAGCCCAATCAGCTGAGTATGGATGCTGTATCCCACTCAACCATCCCATAACTACATTTGGTGTTTTTGTATTGAAACTGAAGGTTTGTGGTGCTGTGAAACCATCTTTGGAATGTGCTGAAAAGTTACAGGATTCAATCCAGAGGTGGTATTCAGCAGGTTCTGACCAGTTCTGTAGAACAGGTAGCGGAAATTTTGAGTAGTTCGGAGAACCAGCAAATCCCACCTCTGACTGGCCCTGCCCCTATCTCTTCTCTGCCTCCCATTGAGTCCCAGTTGATCGACTGGGTCTTCTTTTGTTGCCCTGCACAGGAGAACGGAGCTGGAAAGCAGGTTATAGTGGGGTGGGGTGGGGGAATGGGGATTTTGCAGTTAACTTCCCCTGCCACAGCAACCAAGCCACGTCCACCAAGCCATGCCATGCCCACAGAACCCGTTGTAAACATTTTCAAATCCCACCACTCGATCCCATGTTCTTCCATGCAGCTTTAAAAACCTGAAATAGGGGCCAAAAAGCTTCTTTTGAGTACAATGCACATCTGGTTGTAACACTTACAGCACCACCACCCCCGAAAATCTGCCACTTTGCCATCCACTGTCATGGAGGGAAATTAGAGGACTGCAAGTGACTGGGATGACAGGCGATAGAAGCCAGAGAAGACTCTTTAGCGGGGAAGCAAATTTCATTCTCTACTGATTCCTGATGGGTGAAGAGCATCAACATGAGATAGTAATGGAGGAAAGCTTTAAGTTAATATACTGTTCCATTTTTCCTTCCTCTGTATTTTTTTTTCTCTTCCTTTCCTTGGCCACCCAGCTTGGATGTAATCAGAGTGATTGGAAGTAGAACATCGTTTGCAAAGACTTTAAACTGCTTTTTTTTTTTTTAAGTTAACAAAAACTCAGAAACCCTGAGTTCTAATCCCACTTTAAGGCATGAAAGCCAGCTGGGTGTTCTTGAGCCAGTCCCTCTCTCTCAGTCCCAGGAGGGAGGCAATGGCAAACCAAGTCCAAACAACCTTTCAAGAAAACTGCAGGGATTAGCTGGGGAAGTCGCCAGGGGTCAACAATGATTCCAAGGGACCAAAATAAAATAAAATAAATGAAATTGGAAAGTAAAGCAGACTCCAAAATTCCTGTCCTGCACTGCCCTCTGCTGGCTGCAGATCAGTTGGTAATGGTGATTATTATGTAAACTACTATATATAAACTACTATATAGTTTCAAAGATTGTTGTTCTCTCTTTAAGGCAGCTTCCTTCCTATTGATAATCCCTGTGTGGCCTGGATTTTCAATGCCAGTAAAAGTTGTAATCCAAAGTCTCTCACGGGCAGAAGGTTGCCTGCAAGAAATATCATATCGGGTGGGACATGACAATTCCCCTGGGGGTGGTGGGGATGGTTTTGGATCATTACCTCTGGACCTGTTTGATTGCAAAGTTGTCCACCTTTTGAAGTAGGAGGCATAACTTTGATCACATGACAGGATATTCTAGGAGTTGAAATCCACCTTTCTGGAAAGTGCTTCAGTCGAGAAAGGATGGGACCCTGCAAGGCCTCCTGCTCCAAGAGGCTGCGCTGGCAAAGACTCATTTCTGGCGGAGTTTGGGGGAGAGAAAGAAAGACTTCTGCTGCTTCTGCTGCTGCTTTCCTTGCATGAAGCCAAAAATCTCTCTCTCCCTCTGAGAACGGAGCTGGAGACGGTATCCTGCGATCCCAAATAAAGAATGATTGATCAGTAGGAAAACGGGATGGGGAATTTTCCTTCAGACTTTTTTTTTTGGATTTTCCCAGGAATTTTCTCTGATCTGCGGGATTTAAAATGATGAGTTTGGTGGCCCTGAGGTCCAAAAGGTTGGTGACCCCTGCTATAGTCCATAATTCCTTGCCACTTTAGTGCTCTCTGCACAGCTCACAAAGCAGCCCATCCTTCTAAAGTCCCAACCTTTCTCTACCACAGGAAAAAAACAAAACAATCTGGAACAGCTCCAGTCTATTATAACTTCTCATCTGCAGTAAGCCACCGGTGACATGGAGATTATACACATATATATTTTCCCTTATCCATGCAGCTTGCAAGGAACGTCTCCGGAGAACTGCTGCTATTATTTGTAGAGCGTGCAAGAAAACCTTTGCCACATTAAATCCTAACATATTAATGATGAAGCAATAGGGGATTATGGAGAAATCCCACCCACCCCCATTCTTTTCACGGCCAATTTTGTTCGTTGGATTATCCGGCTGATTCTAATTGGTCTCTTGTTTCTCAGAAGGGCAGTTAGCAATCTGCGCCGACCTGTCCACATCCAGAATCTTTCTAACAAGCTTGTCTTAGATTTTAGTGTGCATTTTCCCCGATGAGCTGTATGTTTCCTTCCATAATTAGGGAAAGAGCCAGAATGCATGGGGTTTCCAATTTAGGTAGGCACCTGATGTGGGGGAATAGCCATTAGGGACGTACGGAATTTATTCGTGGAATGGAAGGCTTGCAATTCAGATTGTCCATTTCGCCAGTCTGTGTCTACATACTAAAAATAAGCAATTAACCTGAATCTGATGAGAGAAAAAAATAGAAACTCATTACACCTGGAGAGTGGCATTAAACAACATGCTAAGGAACAAATGAAAGGGCCGGGGGAGGGGGGGAAGAACAGCTTTATCAGACAAGGAACCTCTAAACCAGCCTTTTCTCCCACAAGACCAGCAAGTTGCTTCTGGTGAAACCACAGCCAGATGTTGAGTTTTTGATTTCCACATCTTTCTTTTGCAGGAGTTGGTTTTTTTTATTCAGCAGGAGTTGGGTATTCTACTTTAATGAAAAGAAGGAAAAGGACTAGGGGTGATACGATAGCAATGTTCCAGTATTTAAGGGGCTGCCACAAAGAATAGCAGGTCAGCTTGTTCTCCTAAGCAGTGGTCGCCAACTGGTGAGCCGGGGATTACTGATGGTCCGCGGGAAAATTTGGGTGGTGCGCAGAGAAATGTCATCCCCCCAAAGCAATTAATCCAGGCTGTGCTGCCCACATGGCGGATGGGAACACAAGGCTTGCGTCGCTTGCATTTCAAACAACATGAGGTAGTGCGGGGAGGAGGAAAGGGTAGAGGGGGGAACTTGCCCCACTCATCCCACACACCTCGCCTGGCCACTGGGCTGCTTCTTTCTGCTTCCTTTCTTCTTCTGCTTTTGGCTGCACGCAAGGAAAGCAGCAAAAGTCTTTCTTTCTCTCCCCCAAACTCCACCAGAAATGAGTCTTTGGGACCCTGCAAGGCATCCTGCCTTATTTTCTAAGAAACACGGTAGAAGGTAAGACCAACGGTGAGGGAGGGAAATCTGCCCTGGGATGGCTTGCTGACATTGATGGGAAAGACGGTCCCATATTCCAGAGCTGCAGGAGTCACAGGACTGGCCCTTTGGTCATCCCAGAGCAGCTGCTCCTCCACCCGGGTACACCGTCCTGCCATGGACTGGAGCAGCTGCTCCGGGATGACCAAAGGGCCAGTCCTGTGACTACTGCAGCTCTGGAACATGGGACCGTCTTTCCCACCAACATTAGCAAGCCACTGTTGGTCAAAATTCATATTAATGGTGGGATTTAAAAGTATGAGTTTGGTGGTCCCTGAGGTCCAAATGGTCGGCGATCCCTGCTCCAAAACACCTGAAGGCAGGACAAGAAGCAACGGATGGAAACCAACCAAGGAGAGAAGCAACCTAGAACTTAGGAGAAACTTCCTGACCATCAGATCAATTGATCAGTGAAACAACTTACCTCCAGAAGTTCTGGATGCTCCAACTGGAGGTTTTTAAGAAGAGACTGGACAACCACTTGTCTGAAATTGTATAGGTTTCCTGTTTTGGCAGGGGGGTGGACTAGAAGATCTCCAAGATCCCTTCCAATTGTGTTACTCTGTTATTCAGTTTCATAAAAATAGATGTTAAGATAACTGATATCCTGGACACACATCCCCTCCCCCAGTGAGTGTTATTTTGAGCATTTTTCTCTCCTCATTTGCAAAATCAAACTGAAACTTAGATTTTTTTTAATTCTCTCTCCCCCTCCCTCCTTCCCCTCTCTCTGACGAGAATCCAAAGCTGGTGAAGGAATGAGGAGCTAAAAAACGGAGGAGGAAGGGACATCGATAAAGGGAAGATTAGATTTATTCTTTTTTAATCCTGCCTCTATAAGTTTTATAAACAACTCAAGGTGGTGAACGTGCCTAACACTCCTTCCTCCTCCGATTTTCCCCACAACAGCAACAACCCTGTGAGGTGGGATGGACTGAGAGAGAGAGAGGTATGGGGTCAAAGTCACCCAACCAGCTTACATGCCTAACACCAGGACTACAACTCATTATCTCCTGGCGATTGGCCCCAAATCACACAGATGGATTTGGACTAGAACTCCCAGCTTCTAGCCTGGTGTCTTAACCACTAGACCAAGCTGACTCTCAGAAATAAATGGACAAAAGATGGTGGCAAAGGTAAGACTGGTTAGGAAAAAGAGATCGTGGCATGGGGCAATAGGGACCAGGAATGGTCTATCGCCAAGATGGTGATCAATCAAAAAAAAATAATTAATGTTTAATGACCTCATAATCCCTTGCGGGGTAGAGTCAGGAGCTGAGTGTTTACTTCCGGTTGCCAATATGGAGTTTTTGCAGCAGATACATTCTCATTGTGCCCAAAGAGAGAAATATCAACCTAGAATCGAACTCACAGCCTCCTGATTGTGAGGCGAGAGCTCCAGTTCTAGGCCACCGCACCTCTCATGGTGGTCAATCAATGCCCCTCTTATTTTATGTGTTGTATATAAATGGGAGGAGCTTAGATCACATCATGATGGCTGCCATCTTGACTTTTTGGACCCCACCTTCCAGATATCCCTTGAGTGGAGGATACCTGTCACTGCATGGAAATAATATGCCTTTTGAAGGTGGAAGCAAGTAAAATAACGTCAGGATTCATTCCTTATATGGTTTTCCAATCTTGATAACTGGGCCACTGAACAAGGTAGTTACCGAATTAGTTTGTGTTTATTTACACACTCACACCCACAATTTAATTGTAATTTTTACTCTATTTTTGTCTTTGGTTACATTTGAAAGGTAGACGTTTAATACAAGGGAACTTTTAATCTGAGAATTGGCATGATAACCTTCCCCTGTGAATTATACCTTTCAGTTCGGGTTGTTTTATTATCTCTAGCTCTGCCTACCTCAATTCACTTAAGCTCTTACATTGATTGGTGTACTCTGGAAATGCATCTTCTAATACACGGACGTTAATGCACTACCTCAGGTAAAAAGTTATCTCGTGTCCATGACAGGTCTGATCTATGCGTTGGCAATGCGCTAAGCAAACAGAGATAGGTCCCTTATTGGTCATGGAAAGCAAGGAGCCGAGATTTCACGCTGCAGAAGTCAGAGAAACAGCTGCATGTTAAGCTGCCTTTTGGATTTTAAGATATTTGGATGGAAGAGATCAAGTTCAGGAAGGTTTTTGTCCGAAAGAACAAGTGACTTTACCATCAGTTGATCCCCAAGAACAAGAACCGCCATGGATATTGGTTTTGTGGTCCTTGAGAGCATCCTGGCCATGGCCATCATCACAATCAACCTGCTAGTGTGTGTCACCATCTACCTGCACAAGGAACTGAGATGTATCACCAACTATCTGATTGTCTCCTTGGCGGTGGCTGACCTTGGCGTGGGCGCTCTAGCCATCCCCTTCTCCATGGTGCTCAGCATGGAGTACACCTTGTATTTCTACACTTGTCTCTTCCTCACTTGCTTCCCACTGGTCACCACCCAGTTCTCCATCCTCCTCTTGCTGGTGATAGCCATCCATACCCACCTGAAGATCAAACTATCCAACAGGCAAGTCATGTTCTTCGATTGGGATCCAATGTGCGAAACTTGAATGTGTGTGAGAGATTATCCTTAGCCAAAGCCATCTGGGTGGCACTTAGAGGTTCTGCAGGTGCCAGCGGGACATGTTTTAATCAATCAATCAGAGTAGAGCTGGAAGGGATGTTGAAGGTCTTTTAGTCCAACACCTTGATCAAGAAGGAGACCCCCCCATACCATTCTAGACACATGGCTGTCCAGGCTCCTTTTTAAATTCCTCCAGTGATAATGTACCCACAATTTCTGGAGGCAAGCTGTTCCACTGTCTAATTGTTCCAACTGTTAGGAAGTTTCTCCTTAATTCCAAAGGTTGCTTCTCTCCTTGATTAGTTTCCATCCATTGTAATCTTGTCCTGCCCTCTGGTGCTTTGGAAAATAAGCTACCCCCCTGCCCCCCTCTTCTTTGTGGCAGCCTCTCGGATACTGGCACACTGCTATCATATCACCCCTTGTTCTTCTTTTATCTAAACAATCATACCCAGTTCCTGCAACCGTTCTTCATATGTTTTCAAGAACATATGTTCTTCCTATTTTTTTACTTGAACCAACGTTCAAGTAAAGAAGACAGAATACAGCCATTTGGAGATACTTGACATTTCTGTAGATTAGAGTACAGGTAATCCAGGGGTGGGATTCAAATTTTTTTAGTACTGGTTCTGTAGGTGTGGCTTAGTGGGTCTGGCAGGGGAAGGATATACTGCAAAATCCCCATAGCTTCCCCACCCCACTAACCTGCTTTCCAGCTCCGTTCTCTTGTGCAGGGCAACCAAAGGAGACTCAGCCTTCTCTGACTCGGGAGGCAGAGAATAGGCGGGGTTGGTGGGGTCAGTCAGAACCGGCATTAGCCAGTTCTTGGAACTACTCAAAATTTCCGCTACTGGTTCTCCAGAACTGCTCAGAACCTGCTGAATACCACCTCTGAGGTAGTCCCCAACTTGCAATGATTCTTTTAGTGACCATGCTTATAGTGGCACTGAAGAAGGTGACCTACGACCAGTTTTCACACTTAATGACCACTGCAGCATCCCAAAGGTCACGTCACAGGATCAAAACGTGGGCACTTGGCAACTGGCCTGTATTTATGACAGTTGCAGTGTCTTGGGGATACTTTTTTCCAATCTTCTGACCAGCAAAGTCAATAGGAAAGCCAGATTCACTTAACAACCATGTTACTAACTTAACAATTGCAGTGATTTGCTTAGCAACTGTGACAAGAAAAGTTGTAAAATGTGGCAAAGTTCACTTAACCACCGACTTGCTTAGTAATTGTGGTCGTGAATTGACCACACATATATAATTATAATTGTATATGTATGTGTATAATTCACAATTATAGTAAATTGCCTCTCTCTCTTCCTGTTTAGGGAATTAAGGGCAGTTTGTAGTGGTGGTGGACAATTCATCTTCGTTTGGTTGTTTCACACCTGAGATAATATTGTGCGATGAAAAAAGAATGGGTGTAGTCAAGGAATATCTGGTCTCAAATCAGCTCTCTCTTTAACCGTGCCACTTCTATATTTTATCATGTTCTATTTTGGAGGCAATAACAAGATTGCCTTTTTTCAGGATAAACTGTCTTGAGGTTAGGAAAAAAACTCTTATCCACCCAGAAAACATAATCTGTTTTTCAGCCCGTTAAATTGCTTGCCATCTATTTTATCAGGTACCTGCCTGGTTTGTAATTGCAGAGAAAAGCCAGTGGTGTACAACAATGATAAAAACCTACAAAACCAAGTTTTGTCTTCTAAGTGGTTCTCCTTCAGACAACAGTGTTCTTGTTTTAATTTAAGAGAAGGCAAGAAGTGAGCTAATTTATCCACAGCGATTCAGACATTATATTGTCTAACCATGGTTTATTAACTATGTCACAAGTGACTGGAGGACAAGTGGTTGGGAGCTGAAGTCAACTTCAACTCCCAGAATTCCCTAGCCAGCTATCCTGGTTGGGGAATTCTGGGAGTTAATGCCCATGGGTCTTAAAGTTGCCAAGATTGGATACCCCTGGCGTAAACCATGGCTTAGAAACTACAGTGGCTATGCTTGAACAATATGCTGAGCCAAAAATAAGCCACATTCCTCACTGCAGTGTGTGAATCCATCTGAGAGATATTGGATGAGCTAAGTGCTACATATTATAGCGTCCTCTTGCATGAATTTGCTTAGGATTTAAAAAACAAACTGGGCTGATTAAGTTCTAACGGTGATTGATTCCTACCTTAGAAGAAACCATACTAATTTTGACTTCAGCAAAAACTCAAATTTATTTAAAACCCTGTACATGAGGTTTTTTTAGGTGTATGTTTATCTGAGCCATACTCATATCTATGATTATTCTTGAGTAATCTACGCTTAGATTCACAACCTAGAACTAGGGGAACTCGAATCATGCAACTTCTAACCAAAGACTTCAGAATTATTAAGATAGAGTCACACGAATGACGCTCCATGCACCTGCAGTCTTGCCCATCGCTCGCAGAGCCCGGTTTTGAACCGGCCACAGCCCTGTAGTGGGCCGCGTCCTGAGCTTTGGGGACCCCTGGAGTAGAAGTAGGGGTAGGATTCTATTGGTTCGGACTGGTTTGGGCGAACCGGATGTTAAATTTATATCTGGTTCACCGAACCGGTAGTTGAAACAACCGCTGGCCCCACCCACCTCTCCCTTCCCCTCCCAGAGTCTCCATGCGGCCTGTTTTGAATGCAGGCAAGTGCAGGGCCCACATAGAGGCCCTGGGGCAAAAAACGGACCGAACCGGAAGTTCTGGAAGTCCAGAAATGGGCCTGTTTCCAGGCTTCTGGAGCCTGGGGGAGGCCGTTTTCACCTTCCCAGAGGCCTGAGGAAAGCCTCCGGACTCTGGGGAAGGAGAAAAACGGCCCTCCCGGAAGTTCCAGTAGGCCACGCCCACCATGGCCACGCCCACCCAGAGAACTGGTTGTTGGGATTTTTGAATCCTGTCCCTGACTAGAAGACCTGCAAGTTCTCTTCCAACTCTGTTCTTGTGTTTTTCTACTTTCTCCCTACCCAAAGATACTAACGAATGTCTTTCGTTGGGCAGCTACCCCCTGCATGTGAAAAAATGGGTGATATTCATTGTGGCTTTCTGCTGGTTGCTGTCCCTGTTGATTGGGCTCTCCCCTATGATGGGATGGAACCGATTTCAGCAATACGGAGAGACCAGAAACAAGACATCAGCGATCAGTCTCCAGAGAGCCGTCTTCGTTTTCATAATCCAGGATCAACCTCCCCGAGACCTTCTCTCTCAAGCCCACCGAGATCCAGAGACTCCGAGCTACAGTCGCGGCCCAATCGAACATCTGGGGCGCTGTTCGTTCACCTCCATTTTCAGTCCAGAGTTCCTGGTTTATTTCATTTTCTTAATCTGCACTTTGCTGCCCTTGGCAGCCATGCTGGGTATCTACGGTAACATCTTTCGAGTCGTCCGTGACCATTTCCGCTCACAGCTGTTTTGGCCAGCCAAGAGGAAGGAAATGCAGATGGCTTGTACCCTTCTGCTCCTGGTGGGAGTCTTCTTCATTTGCTGGATGCCTCTGCATATGATCTACTGCATCCAGCTGCTGTGTCCCAGCTGTGAACAGTACGAGTTTCTGGAACGTCTGGCGGTGTTGCTCTCTCATCTGAACTCTTTGGCCAACCCGCTGGTCTATGCTTTGAGGAAGAAAAACTTAGGGATGGCCCTCCGGTCTGTGTTCCTCCACCGAGTCTTGCACTGGCCTTCCATGAAGGTCTGCTGTGGTTCTAGTCCCAAAATCCATCCTCAGACCGAAGTGAGAAAGCGTTGCTCTTAAAGGACTCTTCACGGAGGAACAGACAGTCTGGATGAATTCCATGCATTGGTTCTAAGAAGAGAGTTATTGGAAGACCTTGCCGTGGTCCAGACCTACCTACTGACAGATAAAACAAAGCTAATTTGGTCTAGTGGTGGCCTAGAAACCAGGAGACTGTGAGTTCTAGTCCTGCCTTAGGCATGACTGCCCCACTGAATGACTTTGGGCCAATCACCAGGAGACGGTGAGTTCTTTAGGAATGAAAGCTGGCTGGGTGCCAACCATGCTCTCCCAGCCCAAACCTCCTCACAGGGTTGTTGTTGTGGGGAAAATAGAAGGAGAACTCACAACCTTGAGTTACTTATTGTAGTAGAGGGCAGGATAAAAAAAATCTCATAAATAAATAGACCTAATAACTCCAGCCCATATGAGACATCTGCTTCCTACCAGAAACTTCAACAACCAATGCTTGCCCATGGAGCAGGCATGCTTAATTGTCACAGAACACAAAGTAAAATATTGGAAAAGTAAAATAGCAATAGCACTTATATACTGCTTTACAGTGCTTTACAGCCCTCTCTAAGCGGTTTACAGAGTCAGCCTCTTGCCCCCAACAATCTGGGTCCTCATTTTACCTACCTTGGTAAGGCTGAGTCAACCTTGAACCTGGTGGGATTCAAACTGCCAAACTGCAGGCAGCCAGCAGTCAGCAGAAGTTGCCTGCAGTACTGCACACTAACCACTCCACCCCCACGGCTCAAAATGGGGAATTCTGTACAGGTAGTCCTTGATTTTCGATGACAGTGGAGTCCAACATTTCTGTTGCTCAGTGTGACATTTGTTAAGTGAGTTTCGCTCCATGTTACAACCTTTCTTTATTGTTGAATCACTGCAGTTGTTAAATTAGTAACACAGTTGTTAAGTGAATGCGGCTTCCCCATTGCCTTTGCTTTGGCAAAACGTTGCAAAAGATGATCACACGACCCCGGAGGAACTGCAACCATCGTAAATACAAGCCAGTTGCCAAGCATCTGAATTTTGATCCCATGACCATGGGGACACTGCAAAGGTTGTAAGTATGAAGAATGGTCATAAGTCACTTTTTTCAATGCCACTGTAACTTTGGTCACTAAATGAACTGTTGTAAGTTGAGGACTACCTGTATGTGTTTATGTGCATGATATCCTAGAGGAGATGGGATGCAGTGGCTCAGTGGCTAAGATGCTGAGCTTGTCAATCAGAAAGGTCTGCAGTTCGTCGGTTCGAATCCCTAGCGCCATGTAATGGAGCGAGCTCCCATTCCTTGTCCCAGCTTCTGCCAACCTAGCAATTTGAAAGCATGTAAAAATGCAAGTAGAAAAATAGGGACCACTTTAGTGGGAAGGGAACAGCATTCTGGGCGCCTTCGAAGGCATTTAGTCATGCCGGCCACATGACCACGGAGACGCCTTTGGACAGCGCTGGCTCTTCGGCTTTGTAACGGAGATGAGCACGGCCCTCTAGAGCTGGAAACGACTTGCACGGATGCGCGAGGGGAACCTTTACCCTTTTATCCTAGAGAAGAGCATGCTGGGTGAAATGTTGAACAAAAGCACTTCTGGCAGGGAGTGACAATGCACCACAGCACGTGTTTTATAAGTGCCGTCCTAGTTATCTATCCAAGACAAAATTAATCTTGACAAAGCCGAGTTCGATAATCTGCATTCTTAATTAATCAATATGATGGTGATCTGAGATTTTATATTAGTTTTTGGTGGCCAAAGCGTTCAGGATCTGTATCTTTTGCAATCCACAATCGGAGCCCACCATACAAGAAAGGGCAAAATGTGAAATCGTGGGAAGATCAAAGAATTAAATTAATTCTGGTTTTCCCCATCCTTGTTCTCACTGACTGGCAGCATCTGATGGGAACAGAGGAACTCAGAACGTAATACTCAACTTCAATTTGCTTTACAACGTTATTTCTCAGCAGAAATGAGGACAAGACGTAGAACAGCCTAAAATATTTGCAGAATTCAATGTCAATTGAAAAGAGACAGATCAGCAATCCCTTGAAAGCCCAATTAAGCCTGAAAATTATTTATCTGGTTCATTCATTAGAAACAATTACATTGACCAATTAACTAAATGAAAACAAATAACAATAAGGTACATCAGATCCAAATCATTTTTGCTTATATGGTATAATATCTTTTAACTGTTGCTAGCCAGATGAATTCTGACCTTATTTCTCTGGGGGTCAAGCTATAAATTATGTTAAATATGCGGCTGCTATATAGTTAGCAGATAGACCCACTGGACTAATACAGATATTGCCTGTTCCTCTCTTGAAAAAAACAAAAACAAAAGCAAGATTTATAAGCAATAGATCAGTCTGGAGCTGATTAAATTTTTTGGGAAAGGCTTGCTCTTTTGACCCTAGGATGGCCCAACAAAAGAGGACACCGTAAGTGATTGGTACTTCTCCTAATTCTTAGGGAAGCAAGCTCAGGTAGTCCTCAACTTATGCTGATTGACCAATTGCTTAATGACTGATTGAAGTTACAACACCGCCCCCCCCAAAAGTTACTTATAATTCATTTTTGAAGTTTGAATAGCTGGTTCCCCCTTCAACATGGTCACATGACTGTACTTGGGGTGTAGCCTGCCAATGTATGCCCCTTTGCGGTGTCCCATGGTCATTTGACTGCAACTGATAATGTTTTTTCTGGAAACTGGAAATTTTACTTCTGGGAAAAAGCTCCCCATAGTGACCAATGGCTTTGCTTAATGACTGTGGCCCTCGCTTAATGATCGAGGCATTCGGGTCAGCGGGTTGACTTAATGACAGTGACAAAAAGGGTAAAATTGGGCACAAGCACATGATGAATCACTCGTTTAACGATTGTCACAACTTAGGACCGTAACTGCGGGCTCAATGACGGTCGTAATTCGAGGACAACTTGTACACAGAGCAACGGCAAAAAAAGGAAGAGAATGTATGAGAACGTTTAGCCAGTGGAACAGCTGGTGTGGTGATCCAGGGTGGGATACAAAATAAACACAGTCACAAAAACAGGTGAAGCCCCTTTTATTCATTCAATTTGCTTCAAAGCTCCAAACATCCTTGACTGGAGACAAAATACTCCCCCACAAGCAGTTACAAAAAGGAGGAAACGCCATTTAAACTAAAGATGCCCACAAATTATAAAGAGTCAAAACAACCAAACCACACTGAAGCAATTAAGGGAATCAGGCAAGATAAAGGCTTGAAGACATCCACAGATATCGGAACACACACTGGGAAGGACGCCAAACTCAGAGAGGAACGACAGACTAGGGATATTTCCATGCTTTGTTTCCAGCACTGGTCCATACGCATGTCCGTCCCTTTAACCAGTTGTCACAGCTGCAGCCCATGAAGAGGATCAAGGCCCTTTCCTCCCCCGTAGACCATGCCATTCACGTCTCTCCCTTATTCTTTCCTCCCTGCATGCCCTAGGATGGAGAAGGGATATGGGCTTGGGTCCTCCTCTGACCGCCCAGCCGGCCTCTACCCTTCCCCAGCCTCCTCCACAACCTCCGGAGCCACACTTCCACTCCCTGCTGGCTGTTCCTCCTCTCCCTCGGAGTCAGTCTCCAACAGGGGCATGACAGTTGGCCTCCAGAAATCTTGGGTGTTCCATCACTGGAGGTTTGGAAGAAGAGATTGGACAGCCATTTGTTTGAAATGATACAGGGTTTCCTGCTCGAGCAGGGGGTTGGACTAGAAGACCTCTAAGGTCCCTTCAGTTATTCAGTTATTCTGAATAGCCCTGAGGTCCCTTGATGCTAGCTCTGAATAAGCTAATGAGGACAAAATAGCCCCACTTTTCTGATGATGCAGAATGGATAATTTGGCTACCCCTCCTTTCCCCCTTTCTCTCTATGTGCTTTGTCGGCTTCTGGGTGTCGTCAGCTGAATGCAATAGACCGAGGCCCACTTAAACAGCCAAGGGAAAATCGCTTCCACCCACAAAGCAATTATTGAAAACGAGGGAGTTGAACTGCACAAAGCTATTGAATATTGCGACATTAAGCCACATAATGGACATCAGTGAATGTCGATAAGCCCATTATTTAAACAAAGGTGGTAGCTTGGCCCCTATTTTTAAACCCTTAAATAAAGAGATGAAATTGATTTGGTTTAAAATTCAGTGCAATAAATTTTATTGTTATCTAGGGGAGGGAAGGAAGGAAGGAAGAAGGGAGGGAGGGAGGGAGGGAGGGAAGGAAGGAAGGAAGGAAGGAAGGAAGGAGGGAGGGAAGGGGAAAGGGAAATTAGTGTCAGAAAACATGGGTTTGAGTTATTGATCTCTCGTTCTTATAATGCTCGGGATACCCAACAACTTTCATTCTACAGATAATTTACCTCCTGGGTTCTCAGCTTGTGATGTAGCTCTCCGTATTAACTTTCCACCAACAGAGACTGCGTGGCCCCCCCAGGGCTAACTAGCAGGCGTAAATCAATAATGGAACTTTAGCTGGCAAGATTTGCCTATTGATTCCCATCTGTTGCAGCTGTCTTTAATGAAGCTGGTTCCAGGCAGTTGCTAGGAAAAGCCATCCATCCTCAGCACTTCCATTTCAGCCTCAATAGCGTCGGATACTTCTGGCAGCAGGTAATTCATGGGGCCTTTTAGATAATTCAACCACTCCAATTTCTAACTTTCCAATCTTGGAACGGGGTGTTTACATATGACTGGGCAGCTTACTCCAAGATCTTCGGCTTCGTGAAACAGTCCAAATGTGGCTCACATCCTTTCTCCACCAGAGTTGGTATTCAAGCAGGTTCTGACCAGTTCTGGAGAACCGGTAGCAGAAAAGTTGAGTTGTTTGGAGAACTGGCAAATACCGCCTCTGACTGGCCCCGCCCCCCTCTATTCTCCGCCTCCCAAGTCCCAGCTGATCAACTGGGTCTTCTTTGGTTGCCCTGCACAGGAGAACGGAGCTGGAAAGCAGGTTAGTGGGGAGGGGAAGGGAATGGGGATTTTGCAGTATCCTTCCCCCAGGAGCGGGGAGGAAATGCGGATTTTGCAGTATCCTTCCCCTGCCATGCCCACCAAGCCACGCCCACCAAGCCACGCCCACAGAACTGGTAGTAAAAAATACTGCTCTCCAAATTTTTTTACTATCGGTTCTGTAGGGGTGGCTTGATGGGTGTGGCAGAGGAAGGATACTGTAAAATCTCCAGTTAGAGGTGGGATTTGCCGGTTCTCCAAACTACTCAAAATTTCCGCTACTGCTTCTCCAGAACTGGTCAGAACCTGCTGAACACCACCTCTGCTCTCTACCCCACTGAAGTGAATATTCACTGCGCTATTGTTGGAAACAACTCAAAACCAACAAAAGAAATTTGGATCGTTGAAAACAAAGAGAATTTATTAAAAAAAAATAGAAGGTTTGCAAAATGCTGGTGACCTTTCAAGAACCTCGACAAGCAGGTTCAAATCAAAAGCCACACCTCTGAATTCCCAAACATACTTTATATACAGTTTCATCTCGTCACCCAAGTTCCTTTCTTCTTGAGACTCATTCCCTCCCAACTTTAAACTCATTGGATATGCCCTCAGGTGTTGCACCTAATCCCAGGATGTCTCTAGGGAGAATTATCTCCTCCCCTTATGTTCTCATCCGTACCCCTCAGTACCTCTTATTTTGGCTGCCTCTTTCCTTAATTTGGAGGAATGTAGCATCCCTCATCAGGGCCTCTTTCTAACTTCTGAAGATACAATTTTAAAAGCTCATCATATACTACCGTTTTTCCAAAGAGATTATAACAACTCCCCCCGCCCCCCAAAAAACATAATATCAAAATATAAAAGGCACCATAATACATAAGATAAAAATATAAAAAGGCATAACAATGGAAAAACAAAGCATGTATATACAGGGAGATATATTTCATTTGATAACAGATTAACAGAATTGGAAGGGACTGTGCAACCCCCATTTGTGAAACCTTTAAGTAACTTATATACCATTTTATTTTTGAATTTCCTCATTTCTTACACTATTCAGTCACCAATTAATAACAGGATAAATGGGTACAGGTAGTCCTCAACTTACAACAGTTCGTTTGGTGACTGTTCATAGTTACAAAGGCACTGAAAACTGTCGCATGACCATTTTTCAGAGTTATGACTTTTGCAGCACCCCCATGTGATCAAAATTCAGACGCTTGGCAATGGGTTCATACTTATGACCATTGCTATGTCCCAGAGTCACGTGATCCACTTTGGAGACCTTCTGACAAGCAAAGTCAATGGGGAAAAACCCCTGGGAAGATGGCAAATGGCAGTCACGTGCCCTCGAGAGGCCGCAACCTTGACAAATACATGCATGCTTGCTATGTGTGCAAATTTTAATCATATGATGCATGATGCTGCAATGGTGATAAGTCACTTTTTTCACTGTCATAAAACTTCAGTTGCTAAGAGAATGGTTGTTTAAGTCAAGGACTACCTGTAATTCATAGAACCCCTAGAAGAAGGCATGACACTCCATGGTTTAGGATATATATATACCGTTTTATAGTGCTTTGCAGCCCACTCTAAGCTGTTTACAGAGTCAGCCTCTTGCCCCCAACAATCTGGGTCCTCATTTGGCTGACCTCGGAAGGGTGGAAGGTTGAGTCAACCTTGAGCCTGGTGGGATTTGAACTACCAAATTGTAGGCAGCTGGCTGCAGCATAATCCTCTGCCCTTCCCAATCTGTAGTTTTAAGGCAAGGGTCTCACTTGCCAAGTCTGGCCAAGTTTTGAACTGACATCCTCATTCCTCAAATATTGGTATTGTACTTTGGCAGCTGCAAAGAGAAATATTCTAAAAACATTTATTAAAAAAAATTAAGCAATCATACTTCAGGAACTTGGGGAGACCTTTAACATTACAGAACTTCAGCAACCATAGATACCATTGCTTAAAAAAAGGAAGATAAAGAGAATGCCAATGCAGTTAGCAAACAGAATTGAGAACAGTACAGAATAGTACAAGGGTCTTAAAACTTGGCAAGTTTAAGACTGGTGGACTTCAACTCCCAGAATTCCCGAGTTAACATGACCAGAGGAGGAATTCTGGGAGTTGAAGTCCACAAGCCTTAAAGCTGTCAAGTTGGAAGACACCTCGAATAGTGTAACAGTTGGAAGGGGCCTTGGAGATCTTCCAGTCCAACCCCCTGCTTAGGCAGGAAACCCTATACTTATACCAGATTTGAAGACATTTCTTCTTTTGAAGGAAAGTCCAATTGCCTCCTGAAAAAGCACCTTTGGGACAATCATGACCCGGATGACTGAGAATGGTCAGAATCACCACCTACTGACTTATATATACCATTATCACGGTTAGGAAAACAAAAAAGAAGAAGAAAAAAAAGTGAAACGACTTCCGCCCTTCGATGGGCAAATTGCCTCAGCATCTTCCGGCTTCGCGAACTGTTCTCGTCGTTTGGCGGGAAGTCGCGCGATGCCTGCCACTTCCCTCCCTCCGGGTAACGATTGGGCGAAGCCCAAGTCTCGCAGATGTCCATTGGTCGAGGCAAATCTCGCGACGCTTGGAGCCCTGCGAGGAGCGGGTGGGGAGCCCCGTGCGTTCTTTTTCCTGCCCGGTAGCGCTGAGGCGGCAACACGGTGAGCGGGGTGGCGGCTCGTGGGGAAGCAGGCCCGGATCCCGACTGAGCCCGGCGGGGCCGCCTTCCCTAATTTTTCCCGGTGCTGTGGCCTAGCCTCCCTTGGATTTGGCTTGCCGGGCAAGGCCGGGCCATGTGGCGGCGTGGGAGGGAAGCGACTCTCGTGGAACGAGCGGGTGGACGCTCGGAAAGGGACAAAATATATGCAGGGAGACAAGAATAAAAACCATTCTTTGACTGGATTAATTGTACATGAGTTATATTTTATTACGTTTCAGCGTAACTGCAAGGAAAAGATGTGCATATTCATATTTTTATATACTAGAAATTTTAATATTATTGATACTCATTAAAAAAACCACGTTTAACATATTAAATATCACCACTGTTCCTAATGGTTATTTTATTTAATTTTTACTATATAAAGAAAGAGCAGCAGATTCAGTGTATATAAAGAGCGTGTTGGTTATTTCATTGAAGCATTTGCTTAGAAGAAAAATGGCATTTATATCTATTTATAGTAGTATTACATGCCTGGATCCTTTGCGGATCCTTAAAAAGCTAACAAAACAAGACCCTCTCGGTGAAAAGGGAGCTTGTAGGCAGAAGCTGTGAAGACAAAAAAAATATTAAAATCCAATATTTAATTTAATTTAAGTATCTTATAAAACACCCCTAAGGGATCTGTTAATAGAATGCAATTCTTTATTGGCCAAGGAATTCGTCTTGGTGCAAATGCTGTCAGGGTACATAAAAGAAAAGATACATTTGTCAGGAGTCAAGAATTATCAGGTACAACACTTGATAACAGTCACAGGGTGCAATAAGCAATCAAATCATACTAGGAAACAGTCAATAAAAATAATAAGTTTTATATTTCTAATTAAATGTATATTTCTGATTAAAAAGTTGTAGAAGAGATACTTACAGAAATTGAAACCAGAAATTGAGGGACCTGGAGAAGCTGTAACAATCACCACCATATTTCATGATGCAGTACTTTGATTTCCTTTGGGAAGGAACAGGAATAGATACGATTTTTGATAGTGGTGACAGTATGATCTGCTATAAAGAAAAAAAATCCTGTTCTATAGTAATTCTGTAGATACTAAATACTGATACAAGTTACTAATACTAATAATATCCGCCATTATTGCAGATACTAAAACATACTATGATCCTTGCCTGTAAGCTCACAGTGTAATAGAAGTCAGATAAATAATTGTTCTATTTATTAACTCCAATAATGGCAATTGTGGGATTCAGGATTATGAACATTGAGTACTGCAATCCTTGGTCACCTGTCCAAAATACTTGTCCCTTTTTTTCTGAAGGCAGTCACCTCAAAGTGGGATTTCTGGAAAAAAAACAAATGTATATTCCTTTTCTGAACCTTAGATGGGACAATATGGGTTTTCTCCTGCCATGGAATCTGCTGGCGGTGGAGCTGTCTATTTTTGCTTGACTGCTCCAGTAGTTATTACTTGTATATTGTTTATTGGGAGTGCTTTATACCTGCGGCCGGGAGTCCTTAGGAATTATAATGATAATTTTTTATAAACAGGGAATAAACAAATGGATAAATAATGTGAAGAGGGGTGCTCTCCTGGCCTCTCCTCAGCAGTGGTGGTTCAACTCCCAGAAGTATGAAACTATGATTAATTTTTTAAAATTGGTGAGATTACATATTTTCCCCCCTCTGCAGATGCCTGGAGTAACTGTAAAAGACGTCAACCAGCAGGAGTTTGTACGGGCCCTTGCAGCCTTCCTCAAAAAGTAAGTTGTGTGAAAAATTAATTAGCACATATAAATTGGACTTTTGATGTAGTGAGTTGTATTTTCCCAAAAGGTAGTACTCTTTGCTTTCTATAAAGCATTCTTGATTAGCATATTTTAATGGTTTTTTGACAGAAAACACATAAAGACAGAAATTTTCTTTGCAGTAGTAATATTTCAAAATAAAGGTGGGTGTTAAAAACTATGATTCCTGTAAATCCAGGCAGGAAATGAATAGGGATTTAAAAGCACCATATTATTTCGGTTGTCTAATAATAAGATAAATGGTTTGAAGAAAACTATATATCTTCTCACTGGAATCAGCTTTATTAGTGATAAAAAGTACTTCCAACTAATCATGCCAGAATGGAGTTGGTGTGCAAATGCAAATTTGTGTCCCATTAAGATGCTGTGGGTTTAGTGGAAGGATTATGTTCCATATTTCTACCTTTATTTCCAAATAAATTAGTTTTTTATAAATTTGGTATTCTAAACAAAAACTTCATTAGGGATTGTGTAAGGAATGTGTCCAATATGAAAATTTTTCATAACTCCCAACATGACATATCCTTCCCTCTGTTCAGTGGCCACTGTCAGTTCTCAGCAAAGTATATTTTATAGCATATGTCTGCCTCCCCGCCCCAATCTCCCCAGAGCCTATATCCCTTGCTGCTTAATTGCCATTGCTGACACTCCTGGCATTTTCTTGCCCTTTCTCTCCCATCAGTGCTTCTTCCCAGAACAGTTCATGTTTCAGTCTAGAAGTTGAAATTGAGCCCTGTTTAATTTAGGTTTCTGGACCAAACACATGCGTCATTTTAGAGATGAACCACTAAAAAACTAGCAGTTTTGTGTGTGGAATAATTTATGTTTTATATGTAGAATAGTTCATGCACGAACTGTTTTGCACTCCTGATAACTGCCCTAAGTACTTTCTGGATAATAACATGGGTACAAATCCATATTTGTGTGTGAATCAGTTATTTGAGTGTTTAATAAACAGCGATGCAGTAAGATTTATAGTTAAACTGGTATTTAAACAAAAGTGTCTTCTATTTTTTTTAAAAAATGGGGTACCTAGTGTGTGCTGCCATTGGTATTTCAGACCACAAAGTGTTGTTTATAACTCTTGATTGGTGAGGGTGGCAGGTGCCATACAAATTAAGTAATTCAAATTCTCAAAAATCCCATCTTAGAACATGACTGTTTTCTTCCAATTAGTACTTTGTAGCTTCAATGCATCTGTGCTTCAGCCTTTTCCCTTTGAATTATTTCATGAATATATTTGGATTAATTTAGTTGCCTAAATTTTAAGACACTTATTGCAACCCTTTAAAGCAGTCTGCTGCAGTCATTTCCCCAAAAAGAGTCGGCTGCTTGAAAGAGTTACAGCGTTGTATTTGCATCCCATTTGTGGCTAAGAAGCAATTTGCAGTAGTCATAACTGATACTTCAATTGTTTTGCAGGTCAGGTAAACTAAAGGTACCTGAATGGGTGGACACAGTCAAACTAGCCAAGCACAAAGAATTGGCTCCATACGATGAGAACTGGTTTTATACCAGAGCTGGTAAGGAATGGAATAATTTCAGTGCTGTCCTAATTGTAATTTTTCTAAAGTATGTTCTTTAGGTAAGAAGGGCCGGGATGAATATTGTTTTATTGAAATTACCTATAGGTAGATATTGCAATGTGCTTCTTGTTGGGCAATGCTGGCTCAAGAATTCTGGGAGTTGAAGTCCACAGGTCATAAAGTTGCCCACCCTGCATTAGTACCTATGGATGAAAATAAGTGCATCCTCCTAAGAAGCTTACAGTGGGAGGAGAAGAACAGTAGACTGAGAGATGAAAATAGGCAAATGTAGTAAACATTCATGGCTTAATTTCAATAGCTGGTTAACATGCAAACAAGCCATACTGTAATTTGTTTGGTTTTGACTATGGATGGTATGCACATTAGCTATTGCAGATTTTAAAATAGTATAATTGCTTAGTATTTTGTATGGACCTGGGGTAGAGAGTCTTGTTCAAAATTCTACGAGGGAGATGAGTGTTTTCAAAATTTGATAAATAATACTGCCTTTCTTGTTTTGTCTATGTGAACTGCCCAGTGTCTTATGTGGGTGGCTATAAATAAAATCAAAGTAAACCATGATCGTGGTCAAAATCATGGCTTATTGCAATTTAATATATCAACTGTCCTATTAAAACGAATCGGTGCTATTCGCACTAATGCTGGGGAGAGTTTCTGGGGCTGTTTGAGGGATGATGCTCGTTTTTGTGTGTTCCAGTCTTGACTCCTGGTAGTTGCCTTTTGATGAATCCCTGCAGTTTTCTTGGCAAAATTTTCAGAAGTAGTTTTTGCCATTGCCTTCTCTCTAGGCCTAAGAGACAGTGTGAGTGGCCCAAGGTCACCCAGCAGCCTTTGTGCCTAAGACTGGATGAGAACTTAAGATCTGGTTTTCAGCTAGTGCATTAGTCATTATACCAAACCGGCTTTAGTGTTAGCCTTCCTTGTGTTAAGCAACAGCATTGAATTACATACTGTTGCTAGAGTAAGTCTATAGATAATGGGTTTTGAAGAAACTCTGCTGGACAGAATGCTACAATTCCTACTGTTCTAATCCAGCCTCTGATATCCTTGGAAGTGTCTTTTTTGCCTCTGCTTTCTGATGACACTACAGGGTCCGAAAGAACTCTTTACTGTTGGAGAAGGATGTGTCTTTTGGGATAACAGACATTCCTCTATGTCACCTTCATAACTGCCCTGTTTAGGCCCCGGTCTGTGCGTGTCCTGGGAGGGATGTACAATGAAAAGAACAGAATCCTTTCTCATTTTCCCACGAAATAACCACCAGCACCAACATATACATGAGATAGTGGCCGCAGCTTTTCCGTAAACCCTCTATGGTTTGCTAGCAATTGGAGACTTTGCTAATGTTATCAATCAAGAAGATAATTGACTTCTCTGCCCATAATTATAAAGCATTTATATCTTGGGGACCAATCAGAAGCACAGATGCTTCACTGCCCAGCTCTTTAATATGACGGCTCATTAAAAGCCTCGGTTAATTCTAAAATATCTTTTGTGGCTTGTTTTTCTGTCAGGCCTCTAATCTATTACAAATTGCTGCTAGATGCTTTGGACAATCACCATCCGCTCCTGGCCAGTATGGAAATCATTCCTCCAACAGGCCTCAAATCCTTTGCATTTGATTTGCTTGCCTATAAAACAGCGGATGCAACCAACCCCTTGGCTGTCTACCAATAGCCTCTTCTTGTCTTTGGCTGCCTCCATCTCGCCCTACGCAAGATGGCTTTTTTCGTGACTTCAGTTGGTGGGAGAGCCCCGGAGATGCTCTTCGTGGAGACCTTGATCTATTATTTCACAGGGAACTCAAAATGCCCTTCTCGCATCTGTTTGTATTCATAGTAAATGGCAGCTAACCAATATTCTTGCCTTTTCAAATGGCAAACTGCTGTGGCGAGAGTTTTGTAGATGCCCTGAAGTCTGAACCCTGCTTCTCCCTTCCATGGTTGCTGTCAGGATGGCTGATCAGCCTGGTAAACTTGCTCTTGTCACTGCTCTGGTGAAATGTAAGGGAGGGAAGTAGGTTTCTGATTTGCAGGAACATAGCCTCAGGGTTTCTCGTTTTGCCTGGGCCTGTGGAGTAGCCTCAAAGGAGAAGGCCGGCGGTGCGTAGAAAAGCTGCCTGCCGATGAAATGGCAGCTATTCTGTTTCTGCAGAACCCAGTTCCAGGTGAACCTTGAGGGTTTTAATGCAGTTTGCTTGTTTGTCTCCAAGTGATGCCGTGCTGACACTTCTTTAGTTAGAGGCGGCATTGGGCTGAAAGCAGTGGAGGGTGCTGTGCTCGTTAATTTTAATTACTTTCATTGGGGCCTTTCATTGAAGGAGGATAATTTACTTGGGCATGCAACATCTTGGTGTAAATTGGAAGTTCTCGTCTTCATCCTTCAGTATGAGGAGATGGGCCTGGCTGTTTTAAAGATGTCATTTTGGCACGGCGTGATTCACGTTAATAGATTTGTCCGGGGTGGTTAGTTTTGGGGTGTGTGGCAACCCTAAAAAAAAAAAAAAGGGCGTTGGCAAGCCACTTGTGAATTGTTACCAAGAAAACTACCTGTGAGCAGTCAAATTTGATTCTTTAAGGAAGAGGTAAGATACTTCTGAGTCCTGTAAAATTTTGGAAACTTGCTCTGTCTTTCTCGTGCCAGAAGGCTGTGGTTGAAATGACCAGTTAGAAGGGTCATAAAGAGATGGTTTCTTTTGTTTGCAGCATCCACAGCCCGCCACCTTTATCTTCGGGGTGGTGCTGGAGTCGGCTCCATGACCAAGATCTATGGGGGGCGCCAGCGCAATGGTGTGATGCCCAGTCACTTCAGCCGAGGTTCCAAAAGTGTTGCCAGGAGGGTGCTCCAGGCTTTGGAAGGGCTCAAAATGGTGGAGAAGGACCAGGATGGGTGAGTTCCTACCAGATGCAGAGAACGTGGAAGCCTAAGGAAATATACGTGTATTGTGACAGGCTCACAGACACACAATTGTGGACAACACATCGGATACAGTATGTGGGAATCTGATTATAAAGGCCATACTGGAATCTCTGTGTTCAGAGGCAACGTGACTTTGAATCTATATTGCTGGACAGCTATAGAAGTCTTTTGTCTTCATGGCCGACATGAGGCAAACAGTATTGGGAGTATTATGGCCAAGTCCAGAAATAATCCTTCCCTATGACATGAACATATTTTCCTGTGTGGTAGAATGTCTTTGAATGCTGATACTATTGGGTGCATTGCCTGCGTGGGTATTTGGACAATGATCTTTCATTCAAATATGCTCCATCTTAATGAACAGGGGCAAGATTGTTGTGGGATTCTGTGGTACTTCTGTATTGTTGAACTATAGCTTCCTGTGTTCTCCACTGGCTATAATTGGTGAAGGTTACAATTAAGCAACATCTATATGGCTTCTGTTTTCCCCTGAGTAGTGTTAAAGCCTTGGGAAATTTCCAAAATTCATATGTAGTGAAAAAACTACTTGAAGAATGATTTTAATTTAGGATTGCACAGAAATGGCAATGCGAAGATAAATAGCATGTTTTGCAAAAATAGTCATGTGATAATACATCAGCTTTAATATTTTCTTAGCGGGTTTTGGGTGCAGGACCGCATGTTTTGAATGACCTCTTTTGAATTGTGATCTTTGCACTGATATATTGCTTACAACCAAAAACAGGAATGATCAGTGTGTGTTAGTAGCTTAATTTTAAAAGAGGCTGATCTTTGTCACTGGTTTCGTTTCAGAGGTCGCAAGCTTACTCCTCAGGGACAGAGAGATCTGGACAGGATTGCTGGACAGGTAAAGTCTCCAATTGCATAAGGAGAAATTGGACCAAGAGGCTTGGGGTTACTGCATCAGTGTCAGGTTTAATCTTGCCCCTTAGAAGTGACGGCTTTCTTGTGGCATTTAAAATGGCCATCTGGCAACTTAAACTAGCCATCTTTCCCTTCTCCCTCCTTAAAAATAACAAAATAGCCTAATCATTCATGGGCAGACTGGATAAAATATATCTATTCTTTTCAGAGAATGGACTGATGTCGCATTCTCATTAATGACAATTACGCATTGATCGTATTCTACAAATGACTTCATTATGTAAATAACGTGAATTGTCATGGTTGAATAATCTCCAATTTAAGAGGCGTTCATTAATAAGCATGCCTCCTGTTAATCTTTTAAAATGAGTTTTCACTTATATTGGAAGTACCAGGTTAAATCAGGTGCCTTTGATGTGGTAAATTTTAACTTAGGAAATCCTGCATTTAGGCACAAGTGTGGATAGACTGTTTTTAAAAAGCAACAAAGAAATGGACCCAAAGGAAAAAAACAGCAAAGGGGGAAAGCGCAAAACAACACAACCAGAATTGTATGAAGGCTCCTTATACATGTCCCCATCTATGTAAATTGTTACACTGCAATGTTAATGGAGGATGATCATGTTTCATTGTAATCGTCCATACATAAATCTGTCGTTTTAAAGCAACTCATTCAGATGTTGCAAGACATATCAGGCCTTCAGTTCACTGAATAACAGGACATGAGTCTAGTTTGGTGAAAAGAAGGACTGGTGTGTGTGTGTGTGTGTGTGTGTGTGTGTGTGTGTGTGTGTGTATGAGACATAGCAGTGTTCCAATATCTATGAGGCTGCCACAGAGAAGAGGGAGTCAAGCTATTCTTCATAGCATTTGAAGGCAGGACAAATGAGTGGAAACTAATCAAGGAGAGAAGCAGCCTGGAACTTAAAAGAGAAATTTCCTGATAGTTAGAGCAATTAATCAGTGGAACAGCTTGCCTTCAGAAGTTGTGGGTGCTCCAACACCGGAGGTTTTTAAGAAGAGATTGAACAATGCATGATTGTCATGAATGAGAATGCGACATCAGTCCATTCTCCGAAAAGAATAGATATATTTTATCCATTTGTCTGAAATACTATAGGAGCTGGGGTCGAAGACCTCCAAAGTCCCTTCCAACTCTGTTCTTATCCTGTCATTAATTGTGATGATCTAATGTAAATGTGATCATTACATACGTGCTTCTAGTATAGGTACATAAAGTTGCAGGTTTTGCATCATGACAAAAAGTGGCTTTTAACCCTTGACCTGTTTTTTTTTTCCCCTTCCCTTATTGCAATGCTTAGCAGGGATCTAGGGTGAAAGATCCCCGTACTTTTGATTTAGATGAGGCAGGAGATGAGGATAAAAGGAAGAATTCTCTAAATTAACCTTGTTGTATTTTCTCATTCACCTTGATTTAAAGCAGGGACTTAAGCTACTTTAGTATTCATCAGGGTTTTTTTTTTTTTTTTGTATATACATTCTATAGAGGGTTGTTTTTTTAAAAAAAAATCAGATCAGATAGGATGACTGGAACTCACAGGAAGTAAAAAATCAATAACACTTGAAAGGCAGCAGTTTGCCTCCCTCCCTCCCAAGGAAAGATCTTCACTTCCTAAAGAATCGGACAGCCTTGCTTTTAAAGCTTTGCAAGCAAAAGCAAAATTGATAATAAATGAGAGTTGGAATCAGCAACTTGTAGGAGTGTTTCCGAGCAGCCTCTTTGCTGGGGCCTAAATGAACCCCCTAAAGACCCCATTCTATGAATCTCATTAGAAAGAGCTGCATATTGCATCACCGTTTGGCTCTTAAAACTTGTACTTGATCGTCTACCCCACCCATAAAACTCTTAACAGCCCCATCGCCGTTAGCTAAAGTGCTGAGGTGATTGCATGTTAACTAGCTCTGTGTTCTGTACAATGTACTGTTGTTGAGTTATTTCTTAACACATTATTCCCATTACGATTGCCTGGAGCACGTCCAACAAACACCAGAAAGATCGTACATCTCTCACGCTTAACAGGTTTTTCTCACTGCTAACTGTTGAGCTAAAAATTTGAATCAAGTCAAATACCTTGACGCTTTCTTGATCACTCCTGAGAATAACTGTAGCAGCCCGTATAAAGAAGATCTATGGTGGGTTCCTTTAGTCGACATGACAAATGAGCTTTTGCAGGAAAGAAAGGATGCTGTGTGTCCTTAAGAAAGCTTGCCTTTCTCTCCAGTAACAAAAGATTTCACCAGTGACTCCAAAGATTGACATCAGATCAACATCAAGTAAATAATGTTCCAACTGAGGAATTGCCAAACAAATCAATAGTAAACAGCCTCACCCAAAGAACCTCTAAGACCAACCCCACCAATACTGACAGGACAAGTCCCCAGAATATAAACCGACAGCCAACTGCACTCCTTACTAGCACTGATGATGTTACCTAGTTTGGGTAATGAAATATCTGCAGGAAAACAGCTGACCTCAGAGAGCACCAAGGACCCTTCAACACAAAGCCAGAATATAGTTTGGTTCACCATGGCTTGTTCAACAAAGAGCACGATTCAAATTCTTGCTTTCAGTCAAATGTGTAACCAGTATGCATAGTTAGTCTCTTTTCTGTGCCTTGATAAATTGTATTGGATGCTGGTTGGGGATGACCATGCCTTAAAGTGTTCTCGGCCTGTGACAGCACATTTTTCTATTTTCTCAGCAGTAAATTGCCTGAATGCAGTGTTTGTGACCTTTTTGTCAAACTGTTAAATCAAAAGCAAGGAGACATAAAAACCAGATTGGGATTAAAGCATTTCATGCTATAGGTGCCTGATATTTGAATTAAGGCGGTGTTCTTAATGGGGGAAATTCTTCTCTGAATACTGGAAAGACGTGCACATGTTTGTTCATAAATCATTTGAATATGTAAATACATTTACAATAGCTTTTCTCCCCCTTCTTTCCTAGGTGGCAGCTGCGAATAAGAAACATTAAAATGGAGTTCAGTTTAAAAATAAAGTTCTTTATTTACTGAAGCTGGATGTTTTCTTTTTTGACTATTTATCCTCATCCCTTACTAACCCTATCATTTTTTTGTATAATTAAGGTGTAATTATAAATGGCCTTCCTCTGTTCACATATTTATTTGGCACCACAAGGACAAGAAACCTTGAATTCAGAATATATGCTATGAATCCTCCGTATTTACACAAACAATTGTAGCTTTACACGAGTGTTTTACTGCTCTTTTTAAAATAATTGCCTCCTTGGTAACCTATGAGCTGAGCACACTTTTGTGCCACAATCTTTAATTGGCAGATTAACAGATAAATTGTTTGCCAGGCAATCTTTAAGTGAAGAGGGCAAAATCTAATTGGAACGCTGGCTTAAAAGATTTCTGTTTTTAAGGGCTACTTTCAAAAAGGCCCAGAAAATAAAGCCGGTCTTTCTGCACTCAAAACAAGGCAGGTCAATATTTTCTTCCATCTTGCAGATCTCAACATTGATCCGGAATCTGAAAACTTGTAACTTTTTAGTTGAAAACCCTATTTCTGACCATTGTTCTTTAACCTTGACAAGGTTAAGAAGCAGAGACTTTTGACTCCCAGAATTCCCCCGTAGAATGGGGAATTCTGGAAGTTGGAAGTCCACATACCTTATCAAGCTTGAAAAACACTTAGAGATGTTTCTGTATATTGCTCTTTTTGGAAAACTGATACCTCTTTATTAAATCATTGTCAAATGACATCTCTATTCCACCATGTAGTTCTCATTTTGTTTGCATAGTCTTTTTTTTTTTGCTGCAGGGGAAAAAAAACTTTTGCCTACAGCTTCTTTTTACATCACCCACTGTGACAGCTACTTTCGAGTCCTCTCTGACTGCCAATTTTATCATTTCTGTCTTCTGCTTTTACCTATCTTCGGTTTGTCAGCTTTCTTTCCTTTTCAAAATGGAGACAGAACAACCTTAAACGTCATCCATTTCCCCTTGTTCTCTTTCCTCAATTACACCCTCTCTAAATGCAGCACATCCACATATTCTTAACATTAACTTGCCCACTGGCTTGGAGAACACAGTGGATAAGAAACTGTTTTGGAATTAAAAAAAAAAAATAACAGTTCCATTTTTCCTCAGTGGGCCTTCCAAAGAAAAATATCAGCTTTCAGTATCTGTTTTCATGTCCCATCTTTACAGAAGAGCTCTGGCGCTGGCTCTTTCAAAGAAAATAAATTACTCTCCCTTGGAGACCGTATGAGTAGAGGGCTAACCCCAGGGGTTTTCTTCCTCAAGTTTATGAATGATTTAAGACCTCCGATTCTGGAATCAAACTGCCTCTTTTCAGCCTTAACTGTAGTTTTAAAGGATGGGGCTGAAGCCCCCCCCCCCAGAGTGTTCTCCGTGTAGCTTGATGCTAATGCGTTCTTTCAGAGTATCTCTCAGGAGCTCGGCATTTTACAAACTCAATTAAGAATTTGTGCCACTCCTGGGAGAAAGGGAGATCTCAAGATACCGTGCAGTCAAGATGTGGACATAATGGAAAAATTGGGTCATGTATGCAAAGCTCGCCTGCGCTGGCCAACCATTGCTTTCTGGTGAAAATGTTTTTAATAAGAACAAAACAGCATAGAGGCCGTGCTCAACTTAACGACCGTTCGTTTAGTGACCATTTGAAGTTGCAACTGCATTGGAAAAAGTGACTTCTGGTCGTTTTTCACACGGCCTTTGTGGTCACGTGACCAAAATTCAGACAGCGGGCAACTGATTCATGTTTATGACCATTGCAGTGTCTCGTACTTCACGTGAACCCTGTCATGTCTCCGTCCCATTGGCTGTGGAGGAAACTGGGGAAGGGCAAAGTCAGGTTGGGCAGAGCAGGGGAGAGGTAGAACAAGGGAGAGGCGGTTCAGAGGAAGACCAAGGCCCATCCCCTCATCCTAGGGCGTGCAGGGAAGAACACAGGAGAGCAATATGGGTTGCGTGGCGTACGAAGAAGGAAAGAGCTTAGATTCCCTTCACAAGGCACACCTGGGAATGGAGTTTAAAGGAGAGGCTGTTGGGAAGGCCGTTTGCCGGGAACAAACGCTGAATTCATCTAGTGTTATGACTGTTAGCCTACGTTCCTGGCATTCCTTCTGTCTTTGAATTATTGCCCTGCTGCTGTGTGCCTATCTGCCTTGCTGGAATTATTGGACTCCTTATTTTGCCCTGCTGGAGTGATTGATCTCATTCATTCTGCTTACAGCATTTGGATTGGAGCATCTGCAGCCAGAGGCTGTTGTAGGTTCATGGGAGAGTTTTTCTTCAGGCCGGAGAGTAACCGGGATGTTGGAGGCAAAGTTGGAGCAAATAAAGGGACTCGTACCTTTTTCTCTGGCTGTGTTGCCTTTGTGCCACGCCCCAGGTCATCACAATCCCCTTTTGCAACCTGTCAACCAAGGCCAATGAGGAAGACTGATTCACTTAGCACTTGTGTTGCTGACGTAACAACTGCAGTGATTCACTTAACATTTGGAATTACATTTTTTAAAACTCCCAATTAATTGATCAGAACAGTGCTTTTCAACCTTAGCAACTTGAAGATAATTGAATTTCTTGGGGTTAAGATACTTTTACATTCCTTAAAAGTTGCTAAGGTACAAAAAAGCTGGATTAGAGGGATGAGTTGGCATCTTCCACATGATTGTGGATAAGATATTGTCGCTTATTGAAGAGGAAATGTCGGCGTGCTTGGGAGCGCACAGGAGGCACGGCGTGAGAATCTCAGTTAATGGCAGAGCACATGAGCCACCATAATTATAACTGTTTAGTAGCGGATGCCACTGTTTTCACTCCTGGAGGGTCACAGTGTAAGTGGGCAAAACAGCCCCACATTCCTTGGAATTTGGGGAAAACATTGGAAGAGAAACGTTTCGTATCTACTAAGTAATTACATACAGCTAGTAGGTTAACTCCCCATTTAACATTTACAAAGTACAATTGAGGAGTAACCTCCGGAGGTTCCTATGAGACTACAATAGAATTTCTTGTGACATTGGGACTCGGCTTTTGCACCTTTGTTCAATAGGATAGGATTGTGAGCAACGGCAATTAGGTGGCTTGCAAGGGATTTTTTTTAAAAAAGAAGGTTGGTAATAGGTAAGGTTATCTATCTATATAAAAGTGAAATACCACTCATGCATCATCACAAAATCTCCAGAACCATAAAGCCTACAAACTTGAAATTTAGCACATATGTTCCTCTCGGCTTCTAGGTGCTCACTAAGAAAGGATTTTTTGAAATGACCATCAGAGCATTAGTATTTCATATATTACTATTAACATGCTCTGATGCTAAGGAGTTCTACTCCCCTCCCCACCTGAAAAGAAATCTGTTCCAAATGCAAAACACAAGCAGAGGAGAGGAATTTCAAATTTCAGTTTTAGTTTCACAGCACCAAGCAGCTTTAGTACAGAACAATTGAGCTAAACCGTGCCCAGGCTCCTTGTCACAGGAAATAGTTTCAGTTTCCAAATAGCCCTCACTCTTCAGCTAAAAGAGATTCCCTTGTTTGCTTTGACAAGCGGAGCAGAGGGAAACATTGGGTGGAAAATAAATAAGGGGAGAAGCAACCTAGAACTAAGGAGAAGTTTCCTAACTTTGAGAACAATTAACCGGTGGAAAGGCTTGCCTTCGGAAGTTGAAGGTGCTCCATCATGGAGGCTTTTAAGAAGAACTTGGACAAGCATTTATCTGGAATGGTGTTGGGTCTCCTGCTTGAACAAGGGGTTGGACTAGAAGACCTCCAAGGTCCCTTCCAACTCTGTTATTTTCTGTTCAACCACAAGTGGCAGGAAATTTGTGGGTATAAAGGCCCAGCCTGTAGCTTTGCTGCAAAACTGACTTTAGCAAAGCGTCGAGAAGAGGAGGAGAGGACCTTCTTGTGATTGGAAGGGGCTTGTCATTTATTTCCGTCAAAGACAGCTGAAGGTAGACTTCCGATCTTGACCCGGCTAATGAGTAGATCTCCGGCAAACCAGGGTTTTGAGGCACCTCCTGGCTTCCAGGGATCTCTGTTAAAAACAACAACAACAAAAAAACCCTTGGGGTTCCATGAAAAATTGGCTCTCAGAAGCCTGGACAAGACCTGCTTGTTAAATGCCGAATCTCTCAGCAAGCAAGATGTTTGTGCACGGGACTGAGGGGAAATCGTGTGGAAAGTTGGTGTTTTTTGTTTAATATGCTGCAGCCTCTCCTCGGTTGCCTTTGGAAAGAGCCCCTCCTGGAAATAATTAGAGCTGCTAAGAATGGTTAATTCAATATACCTAGCAGCGGGGGGCTCAATAGGCCTTTTCCCCCGCCTGCCACTCCTTTGCAACCCATAAAGAGGCATGAAAATGGGGAGATTTACAGCCTTCAGCATGGTGGAGCATTGCAAATGTTTTTTTTTTTTTTTAAATGGCGCCTTCTTCCAGCCAAGGCAGCAAAATGCCATGCCTTGCGAATACAGTTGCAGCGAATCTGGATGCAGCAGCTGTTGTTTACGACTGCATGGTTTGTGTGGGGCAGGGGGGCACTGTTGTGGCTGAAATGTATCGCTAGGGGAGGCAAAACACTTCTGCAGGGGTCTTCGGGGTGCTGTCTTTCAAGGATACCCTATAACTCTGGGGTGGGTCCTGCATTGACAAGGTGCCCCTTTGCCTTCCACTTAAATCAGACCTGGCCATTTTATGGCCCTCTGCAGGAGTGGGATTCAAATTTTTTAACAACTGGTTCTGTGGGCGTGGCTTAGGTGGTGGGTGTGGCTTGGTGGTCATGTGACTGGGTAGACGTGGCTTGGTGGTCATGTTATTGGCTGGGCGTGGCCAACTCAATATCACTCACATCGAGGCACGCATCTTCTCGCTTAGCCTCTCATGACTGTGGGATGCTGCAACAGTCATAAGTGTGAAAAATGGTCATAAGTCACTTTTTTCAATGGTCACTCCACACAAGCAAAGTACCAGCAAAGGAGGGGAGGAAAAAATTCCAGAAAAGTTCCGGAGACAGGAAGTATAGTCCTGCCAAGAATGTAATAAGGGTTAACCAAGAGGCAGTTTCTGTAAGCAACACCAGAATGTTTCCTTCCTGCCCTCCTTACAGGATTAGGCCAGGAATTTCTTCCAACAACCGGTTCTCCGAACAGCTTAGGATGTTAACAACCGGTTGTAGTGAATAGGTGCGAACCGGTAGAATCCCACCCTGGCCCTCTGGCTCTTTGGCCAGTTGGTGGGCTTCAAAAAATTTAGCAAACGGTTCTCTGCCTGGTTGCTGGGTGGGCGTGGCCATGGTGGGTGTGGCCTAGTCAGCCTCCTGCACCATGGTGGAGAGGGGGCGTTTTTACCCTCCCTGGGCTCTGGAGACTTTCCTTGAACCTCCAGCAGGGCGAAAACGGCCTCCCCAGGTTCCGGAGGCTCTCTGGAAGTTGGAACAGGGCCCATTTCCAGCCTTCCCAAACTTCCAGGGGGTCCGTTTTTCTCTCTCCCAGACACTCCATGCATGCCCTGCACTTACCTGTGTCCAAAACGGGAACTCCTAGGAAGGGAGGGGCAGGGTGGGTGCCAGGAGTGGGATTTGGGAGTTCTCTGAACTGCACAGAATCTTAGCTAGGGGCTCTCCCAAAGCCCCCAGAAGCCCCACCCCTGCACTTGGCTGTTCCTGTCCAGATCACATGAGGTCAGGCAGAAACTAGAAATCAAATGTCAATCCAGGTCCTCGACTTACGACAGTTCGTTCACTGACCCAAGCTACAACGGCACTGAAACGAAGTGACTTACGATCGTTTTTCACACTTATGACTGCTGCAGCACCCCTGCCCCCCCCGGGTCATCTGATCAAAATTCAGACGCTTGGCAAACAGACTCCTGTTTGCCACGGTTGCAGTGTCCCCATGGTTGCGTGATTCTCCTTTTGCGACCGCCTGATGAGCAAAGTCAACCGGGAAGCCCAGATTCATTGAGCCACCATGTTACTAACTGAACAACTGCAGCGATTCACTTTACAACTCTGGCAAGAAAGGTTGTAAAACAGGGCAGAATTGACTTAGCCAATGTCTCACTTATTAAGGGAAACGTTGGGCTATATTTTGGTCGTAAAGTCCAGGATGACCTGTAAGTGTACGCCACGCCTACAATACAACTGCATTGCTTTTAATTTGAAAGGGACTGTTGATGTTTTTAAATTCACATATGTGCACGTGTGCATGTCCACACACCTTCACACACAGCCCTCCACAGGTCTGGCCCTCCACAACAGTTCCAGTTTTTGATGGGGCCCTTTGGGAAAATGAATTGCCTGCCCCTGATTTAAGTAATTAGAGTTGGAAAGGAGAAACGAGGAAACAGGGATAAATCTTCATCAACAAGGCAGGATCATGATTCATTCCGTAGTTGTAGCCTTCATCAACACAGGGCATGATTGAGTAAATGGCTCCAATGATGTTTTGAGCATCATTACGGTTTCATTGGGATTAGTCTGGCTTAAATACCAAGGTGGGAAGGATGTAGGAGAGATTTCAAATGAGCAGATCTTCATGCCAACGGAGCTTGGGAAAAATAAATAAATCGGAGATGCTTCCTGCATTTGGATTGGGGGAAAATGTGCACTTCCCCGTTTTAAAATATCACCCGGTTGAAAAGTTTGGTCCCTTGTGACTAGGAACTAAGCGCTCAGCCAAAAGAAGACCTTAAGACGTGGACATTCCTGCACTCAAAAAAGACATGATTTTTTAAAAACTTTGACTTTCAAATTGTCATGTTCAAGGCCCAGATGTGTGCTGCTTGAACCTACCTGCTTCTGAATTCTGACAGAACTGACATTTAATAAGAGTGAGCACACCGTAGGTAGAGTTGGTACAAGCTGGTTTGGGAAGGCGTCGTTGATTTTCAAGACAATTCCTTTGTAGAGATTTTAAGACTGTGGGGCTGGATGCGATCCACCAGATGGCACTCGAGTGAATCTTTTTGGGGCTGCTTACCCCAAAAAGGAGATTTTAGCACTCACACCCTCACAAGGTTTAGGGCAGTTCTTCCGCTGTGGGGAATTTCAGTAGCCCACAACCACGATGAGAGAAAGCTGTCTCCACTACTTCTGTTGCTTGGTAGCTAAATGATGAGAAAGAACCTCCATCAAGAAGGAGATTTGACTGAGAGCAAAACTTTAGAGAGATGTCCCTCCTTGGAAGTCAGATATCTGCGTAAAAATGATCCCAGAATTTTCATCACCTGAGGCTGAGTTTAGGGGTGGATGGGAAATTGACATTTAGTAGAGTTGAACTCAGCTAGGGAGAAACTGGAGGCTGTGTGCAGCCACGAATGATGGAGACTTGAGGGATGCTCAGGCATAAAGAAAGAATCAAAGATAGCAATGCTTTCAAGAGTTTGAGCATTAGCAATAGCCATAGCCTTAGACTTATATATTTATATGACAGCCCTCTCTAAGCGGCTTACAGAGTCAGCATATGGCCCCCAACAATCTGGGTCCTCATTTTGTCAACCTCAGAAGGATGGAAGGCTGAGTCAACCTTGAATCGATGAGGATCAAACTATTAACAATGGGCAGAGTCAGCCTGCAATAGTACTGTCAATTCATAAAACATTTCTATGCCCATTTTATAGTTGACAACAGAAGCCGGAGGGGGGGATGTTCTTTGCAGGAAGCAAAGACGTTTTGAAACTCCAGCCTCATGGACATTGCAGTATCTTAGTTGGTATTTGAAGACTCTTGCGTTGTAAAATATTTCTAGGTAACCTTATCTGTTATTTTTGGCAGCCTCACACAGTTTTGGCAAGGCTTGCACTTATCGCAGTTAATTAATTTGCAGCAACCTTTTAATCGGGGATTTGTAAGAGTCATTAAAAGGTTTCTGTTTGCTTTGGTTCGTGTTGGTTTTATTGGACAAGGGTTTGTGTCAGAACAAATCCTGACAACTACATTCTAAACACTGCGCCACCATGGCTCATGATCAGGTAGGACACAGCAGCTACCCCACATGACAGGGGCTGCCTGGCTGTTCACATCTGTAAGAGGACACGGGCATCTGGGCTACCAAATTTGTCCTGCACCAATTGCCCATGCCCACCAATAACTACAGGTGGCTCTTGATTTACAAACATTCGTTTAGTGATCATTTGAAGTTACAACAGCACTGAAAAACAGTGATTTATAACTGTAGCTGATCCCATGATCAAAATTTGGACATTTGGCAACTGGCATGTATTTATTTTATGTTGTTAAACTCAATGACTGTCTTGCTTGGCTCAATTTTGGTCGTAGGTCAAAATAGCATTAATGAAATAAAATTTAGTTGCTTTTGTCCACCTGGCTGTTGTATTTGGCATGGACAAAGGAACTTGTCCTTGGTCCACAAAATTTCTTCAGCCAGCTCATTCACTCACATTCATGAACTAATTGTAATCTTCATTATATCCCCAGGAGATAAATCTGTAATATTATCTCCTCTATGGTAGAGACACTCATTTGTATTAATATATGCATGCTTTGTTTAATTATTCTTGGGAGTTTTTTGCTATGGGAGTTAGACCTCATTTTTGAATATGTATAATTTATTCAAAAGAGTGCTGTATGAATTTCTGTTTTCAATTGATCGCTTAGAGGATCCCCCCGAGGACAGAGTCAAAATGATATTCATAGTTAATAAATATTAATTAATACATTTAATATTAAATAATAATATTATTAGTTGGTATTTTTGGGAGAGCTAGTTTCTCCTTCTTTCTGGCGCGGGGTTGCGTTTTCCCTTCCATTGGTTATATACATTTTAAGAATTATTTATTAACTGGGTTTCTTCAGCAACTTTGAAAACTAAATACACTTCTCTGTTGTGAAGGGGTGGTGTTTGTGCTGAGTGTGTCATCAGTCACACTGCCGACAGAAAGATAGTTCAATTCTCTTTCCTTTTGTTAAGCGATTTCTCCTTGTAGAAAGCTTTGTTAATAATTCTGACATTTTTCTCTCTACATTTTTCTCAGTGAAGTGAGGAACATGTCAGGCAAATTTTTTAAAAAGCATTTTTTCTATTCATGCTGCCCATCCATGAATATACATTCTGATATCCTGAATGTATAGTCTTTAAATCACAAAAATGCAGGATAATGGCGCTTCTCACAAGTACTTTTGTACATTTGAAACCCTGAAATTAGATCTTGTAAGAGCTGTGATAGTCATGGTTGTATCTTTAAAAGAAGAGGGGGAAAACCCCCCACTGGATACTGCTTAAGAATTTCAGATGCTTCTAACTGCCTCAATATTATGCATTTAGTGCAGTCCCTGTCATAGAATATTTTAAAATGTATATCCATAACTTGGGGAAAGACTTGGGTTTTGAGAGAAGACATTTCGTCTGGTTGGCTGCTGAATGTAATTTTAAAGATGCACATAATTTGTAAAGGCCACAAAGTAATCTGGAGATATTTTAGATCAGTTTCATTTGGAGATCACTCAAGATCAGAGGTGGCATTCAGCAGCTTTTGACCAGTTCTGGAGAAGTGTTAGTGGAAATTTTGAGTAGTGCGGAGAACTGGCAAATACCTCCTCTGACTGGCCCCGCCAACCCCATCTATTCTCTGCCTCCCGAGTCCCAGCTGATCAGCCGGGTCTTCTTTTGTTGCCTTGCACAGGACAACAGAGCTGGAAAGCAGGTTAGTGGGGTGGGGAGGGAAAGGGGTTTTTGCAGTAATCTTCCCCTACCACGCCCACCAAGCCACACCACGCCCACCAAGCCACACCCACAGAACTGGTAGTAAAAATTTTTGAATCCTACCACTGCTCAAGATGCAAGATTTAACTCTGAAGACTAGTCTTCAACAACAGGGCCAAGAAGAAACGAACGATAACTCTACAAGAAGCCATGATTTGACCTTGGTTATTCAAGAGGGCAGGACACAAACAAGCACTCTTCTGTTCCAGGAAAGTGGATGTTGGTTAAATATTAAGAACAAAACTTCAAATGCAAGTAGTCCTCTATTTACAACAGTTCGCTTTTAGTGACTGTTCGAAGTTACTACAGCACTGGAAAAAGGGATTTATGATGGTTTTCCACACCGATGACCATTTCAGCATCCCCATGGTCATGTAGTCAAAATCCAGACTCTTAGCAACTGATTCATATTTATGACGGTTGTCGTAAATCGAGGAGAACCTGTAGTAGGTTTTAACACTTTCTTAAGGAAACGGTGTGTTCTGCTTCATTGGATATGTTCCGGTTGACACTGGATAGACAATTGTCAGGGTTGTTTTAATTTGAAAACTTCACTAAACCTAAACAGAATGTAGAACATTCTCAGTGTCCAATTCTATCATTCTAATCCAGCAGTGATTCCTTTTGTGTTCAAATACTTGCAAGAAGCTATGTAAAAGGAGATAATGTGCCTATAGAGATTGATGTTCTGCTTCGTTAAGGCTATTAGTATGTAACTGATAGACTTGTCCCTTTTCCACATCACCTAAACCAGGGGTCTCCAAACTTGACAATTTTAAGAATGGTGGACTTCAACTCCCAGAATTCCCAGAATTCTGGGAGTTGAAGTGCATGAGTCTTAAAAGTTGCCAACTTTGGAGACCCCTGATCTAAACCAAGCTTTCTCAATTGCCTCAGCTTTAAAATGTGTGGACTTCAATTCCCAGAATTCCCCAGCCAGCGAGGATTCTGGGAAATGCTCTCCACCCACCTTAAAGCAATTGGAGATTGACTGACATAAACTATTAGTCCTCACCATATTCAGTGACAATAAAAGGCCAGGTACATTTTAAAGAATTCTGGGAGTTGAAATCCATCTTAAAGTCATTCAGGTTGAGAAATACTGTGATATAATAACATTCTGGACTTTAAATCGGCTCAGGGAAGGCCCTTGCAATAATGGAAGGTTCTGTAAAATTTGTCATCATGATACCAAGTGTCCGAAATAGGAGTAGGCTTCTCTGATTTGACTTTAGTGCAGAAATAGACTGTCTTTTTTAATCCTGGGGGAGTAAAGGTGAGGGCTTCCTAGCTTGACTTTTGCATTTTGTATTTTCATTTTTGCATTTTTGCAGATACTGGTTTGGGGTTGTTTACATTTTATACCTTGTCAAGGGGTCTGATTGGTCCTTCTGCCTGCCTGCTGTGTGCTGATTGGTGGAAATTGGGAATTTTAATTCATGGAGGAGCGGGCGACGAAGGGAAAAAATAATAATGAAAGGAGCTGTCCGTGCACACACAGCGAGAGGAACTAATATCTTCACGCTCTTGGTTTACATCTGTTTTTATTTGTTTGGCTGGCATGAGCGCACTCTCCGTGCTGCTCGGAGTGGATTAATGATCTTGTAAGCACACAGACTGTTCAGTTCTTACAACTGGCGCGGTTAAAGTGTGTTAAAATAAATGCCACCCTTCCTACCCACTTCCTGAATTTACGCTTATGCCTGCATGCTAATCCTCCGAGATGCTTTGGAATTGAATTATTCTAGCCTAAACTGTGTAGGCGGCTTGTCCTGCCCAACCCCTTGGCTGCCATGTTCAGTACGAGACAGGACGGAGTGGGCATCTCGGAGCAGCTACTCAAAGGCACAAAATGAGGTAAATATTAAAATACAGGGAGTCACCCACTTACAACCGAGCCCAAATTTTCCGTGGCTAAGCAAGACAGCGGTTCAGTGAGTATTGTCACCTCTCTTGCCATGGTTGTTAAGTTGGTAACATGGTGGTTAAGTGAATTAACCATCTGTGAATGAGTTCACAGTGTCAACTCATAAGACATTCCTATGCCATAAAAAAAAGGGGAGGGAAGAAGGAAATTTGGAAGAGCAATGCAGCAGTTTGAAAGCGAAAATACATTCCAATTCTTATCTTTAAAAGATTGTAACTAAACTACCAGAACTTTTGCCCACGAATATATTTAATTGGAGGATGTGAATGATGACACCCTGCCCGTGAACGTGCTCAACTGGAGAATCTGGTTGATGAGACACCCAGGAGGGAGGGGGAAAACAGGGTCACAGGTGACTGTAAATTATGTATGCCAGAGTTGGCTTGCTGTCAGGATTCCAGCAATCGCCCTAATTAAATCATGATACTCAAGCCAAACTTCAAAAAACTTCAAAGGATGTATTAGAGGTGACATACAGGGCGGTGCCAGTATGTCGCCTTTAATGAATCCTTTGAAGTCTTTTTCCCTTTAAGAGGTGTTTATATAAGGCTGACATTATAGAGGGCGTGTTCTCTCTCCTTGTGTCCTGTATTCATGGCAGAGTTCTCCGTGTAGAGTTAAGATTGATTGCTTGTCAGGTATTTGCCTACCACGTATATTTCTGTATATGTCTTGTATATAAACCACTGTCTTAAGTCTCTGTGTGCTGTGTTTTGCTCCTGGGTTGTCTCCCAATCGTAGTCACACTACAAACACTCAGACAATTTGGTTTCCCCATTGATGTTGCTTGTCAGAAGGTCTCAAAAGGGGATTGTGTGATCCCAAGACGTTGCAACTGTCAGTTTTGCCAATTTGAATTTTGATCACCTGACTGTGGAGATGCTACAACGGTCATAAGTGTGAAAAACGGTCCTACGTTACCCTTTTCAGTCCCGTTGTAACTTCAAATACAGGTTAATCCTCGACTTACCACAGTTCATTTAGTGACTGTTCAAAGTTACAGCAACATTGAAAAATGGGACTTATGACCATTTTTCACACTTACGACCTTTGCAGCCTCTCCTGTGGCCACGTGATCAATATTCAGATGCTTGGCAACTGGTTCGTGTTTATGACCTCTGCTGTGTCCCAAGGTCACGTGATCCCCTTTTGTGACCTTCGGACAAGGAAAAAGTCAATGGGGGAGCCAGGTTCACTTAACAACCGGGTTGCTAACTTAGAGAGTGCAATGAGTCACTTCACAACCGGGGCCCAGAAAAGTTGTAAAAATGGGGCAAAACTCACAACAAATGTCTCACTTAGCAACAGAAATTTGGGACACCATTGAGGTCATAAGTCAGGGACTACCTGTAGTCACTAAATGGTTGTAAGTCGAGGACTGTATTATGCAATCCTGTATTATACAAGTAGTCCTCAACTTAGGAACAGTCCCTTTGCGACAATTTGAAGATATGACGGGCTCTCCAAAAAGGACTTACAACCCAATTCCATAGTTTTAACAGCCACCATTCCCATTGTCACATGACCCCATTTTGGTTGCTTAGCAACCAGCTTGTATGCAACCATTTGCGGTGTCCTACAGTCATGGGACACAGTCCACTGTTTTTGCTGGAAATCAGCGTTTATTTCTGGTTTCCAGCAAAATTTAGCCACATAGCGAACAGTGAGTTTGCTTAATAATGGTGGTGTTCATTTAATGACCACAGCATTCTCTTAATGACTGCAGTTTTGTTTTAACAACCGGCACAAACCAAAGTTGTAAAATCATGTCGATCACGTATGTGATGACTTGCTTTCCGGCCGTCGTGACTTACAACTGTAATTGCCAGGCTCATTTACAGCCATAAGTCGAGGACTCTCTGTATCTTCCCACAGTCCTAGAAAGAGCTGAAGAGGCATGAAAAGAGATTTCCTATATTTAAGGCTACAGTCATTCGTGATCGGTGTTTCCAAAGAGCAAGGCACACCTTGACAAAGCTTCAGGCTGCAGGGAGCCGAAAAGTTGCACCTGCCAAAGTCCCCACATGCTCCCTGGAATGACACAGCTTGGCCCATCCATGGTCCACCAAGACCCCGTTGCTCTTTGTCATGCAACTCTGGACGCAGGGTTGCAACAAGAATTTTAAAAAAGGGGGGGCGATAATGTGGTTAGAAAAAAAATTTCAGATGGCATAGAAATTTTTTTAAGCCAGAACTATTTTGGTTAGGCATAATACCAGAAAAATATGATAAGGAGAATGTATATTTGATATGACATGTTTTAGACAAGACACAGACACAAAGACAGTTTTTCCCAGAATGCCAACACTCTGCTAAACAACTAATTCCCACAATATTGTCAAGTTAACTACTAAGACTGTATTACTATTCTTTTCATTCTTCCTAGTACCTATCTCTTCCCACTTATGACTATAACTGTGTTGTTTGTATCTTTACAATTTATATTGTTTTTTTTTGTTTCCTAGTATGATTTGATTGCCTATTAGTAACCTATGACTATCACTAAGTGTTGTATCATGATTCTTGATGAATATACTTTATTTTTTTCTTTTATGCACACTGAGAGCATAGGCACCAAAGACAAATTCCTTGTAAGTCCAATCACACTTGGCCAATAAATAATTCTATTCTATTCTATTCTATTCTATTCTATTCTATTCTATTCTATTCTATTCCATTCTATTCCATTCCATTCCATTCCATTCTGTTCTATTTCATTCTATTCTATTCTATTCTATTCTATTCTATTCTATTCTATTCTATTCTATAACAGCGGCAAGCATTGTATTTGCACAACATTGGAAAAGTGAGGAAACACCTACGGAAGGAGATGCAATTAAGAAAAATATTGGACTGTGCAGAAATGGACAGATTAACATGGAAGAAAAAAGAAAAAAGGAGACACAAAGTACTTTTGAGCTTGGGACTTATATTATCAATGGCTGAACAACAGAGGTCGAAATTAGGAACTTAAGATGTAAATGAATTGACCCAGACGGTACACTGTTCTTTAAGCACATATTGTATGTAAAGAAAAAAAACAATAAAATCTTTCTCTCTCCCTCCCTCTTTCTCCCTCTCCCTCCCCCCTCTCTCTCCCTCTCCCTCTCTCCCTCCCTCCCTCTTCCTCCCTTCCTCCCTCTCTCTCCTCCTCTCCTTCTCTCTCCCCACCACCCCGTGACTACCTGTCAATTATCAGGTTGCCAAGGATAGCCATTAGGATGGTTGGCAAGCCGATTTCACAAAATGGCCGTCCTCTTGGCAACCCGAGGATCTTTCCCTGGCCCCGAAGATCTCTCTTGGCCTTTCGGTGTGTCTGGAGCGCAGAGTGTTATCAGCGCTCTGCACTGGCCTGGAGGAGATTTAAGACTTTCATTTGCAATTAGAGGCATTGAACCTATACTCAATACAGAGGACAAACTTTGCTCTCATAATGGTTTTCTAAATAGGCTTCCAAATCGAGAAAGCCACCGCTTATATGCCAGGAAATGGAGTCCCCAGTGTGCTGTACATATGGCTCGCGATGGCTCCGGCGAGAAGCTGACGACAAGACCTTATAAAAGGATCAGAACGGGGGTTGATTCCAGCGTTCAGAATATTGTTTTTCTAAAAAGGGCTTTATATGTTTATCCTTTACCCCTGCAAAAATCCTTTAAAAATCCTTTATCAAGGATAAAGGCCGATCTGTTAATGATATCTCCTCTAGTCCTTACAGATGAAAGGGGAAGCGAACAGGCTCTGGAATTACGACTGCAATCAAAGCCAAAATTTCTGTTGCTAAGTGAGACCATTGTTAAGTGAATTTTGCCTCATTTCACAACTTTTCCTGCCACTGTGGTTTAAGTCAACCATTGCAGTTGTTAAGTTAGTAACATGGTTTGTTAAGCGAATTTGGCTTTCCCCACTGATGTTGGGGAAGCCATGACCCCGGGACACTGCAACCGTCATAAATATGAATCAGTTGCCAAGCATCCAAATATAAATCCTGTGACCATGGGGATACTGCAATGGTCATAAGTGTGAAAAAACAGTCATGTCATTTTTTTCAGTGCCGTTGTAAGTTCAAATGATTACTAAATGGTTGTAAGCTGAGAACTACCTGTATAATACTGGGAGTTCTTGACTTATGACTGCGACTTTGAACGGTCAATAAATGAATAGTTATAAGTTGAGGACTACCTATAATCAATTGATTTGTAATGTTTTTGCTGAGAGCTTTCTAATCTTAATCGTTTAATAGGTCGCAGATTCCGGAAGTTGGACTACATCATAGAGTTTTCAACTTATAATGGTCCTAAGTCATGACGGTTATAAAATGGATCACCAATCCGATTTTATGACCTTTTTTGCAGCGGTCATTAAGTAAATGCGGCAGTTATAAAGTGAATGCTGTGGTCGTTAAGTGAACCAATTGTTCTCTATGGGCCAGCTTTGCAGAAAACCAGGAAAAAAATCCTAGTTTTAGGCACAAATGTCGTAAAACACAATTATGTGATGCAGGGATATGGGCAGACCTTGCAACTTTAGAACCAATCAGGCTAGAGGTAGTATTCAGCAGGTTCTGACCAGTTCTGGAGAACCGATAGCGAAAATTTTGAGTAGTTTGGAGAACCGACAAATCCCACCTCTGACTGGAGATTTTACAGTACAGCCACCCCCACAGAACCAGTAGTCAAAAAATTTGAATTCCACCACTGAATCAGGCCATATGTCCCTCCAGGAAGGTCTGTTAAAATGAATGGTTACTAAGCAACCGTCATCAGTTGAGGACTATCTGTCATATTGCATTCAGTTTTGGTCACCATATTACAAAAAAAGATGTTGAGATTTTGGAAAAAAAAGTGCAAAGAAGAGCAACTAAGATGATTAAAGGCCTGGAGACTAAAACATATGAAGAATGGTTGCAGGATGTGGGTATGGCTAGTCTAGAGAAAAGAAGGACTATGGGGGTGATATGATAGCAGCATTTCGGTATTTGAAGGGCTGCCCCAAAGAAGTGGGGGGAGTCAGCGTATTTTCCAAAGCACAAGAGGGCAGGACAAGAAACAATGGATGGAAACTAATCCAGGAGAGAAGCATTTCCTGGATTAAGGAAACTCACAGTGAAAACAATTAACCAGTGGAACTGCTTGCCACCGGAAGTTGTGGGTGATCCAACACTGGAGGCTTTTAAGAAGAGACTGGACAAGCCACTTGTCTCAAATTGTATAGGAACTCCTGTCTGAGCAGGAGTTGGACTAGAAGACCTCCAAGGTCCCTTCCAACTCTATGCTGATTGATTGTAATGGAAAACCCCCATAGCTTCAGAAAGTAACAAGGATTGGAAGGACCCCCGCTGTAAAAATCAAAGCCAGTTTAATAAATGAAAAGCTAGCTTTCTGACAACAGCTGGAGGAAGAAAACAAGGCTACTCACAAGTAGCCAGGTGAAAATTAAGTTGTGCAGAGTCTAAAATAGGAGCGAGAGAGTGTAGATGACCTTGCTCTAGCCCTGTCAATACATCCTGCACTGAGTCCAGCTCAGCTGAAGGAAAATAGCGGATCTTCCGACATTTAATTTATAAATATAGGAACATACCTGCAAATAAGCCTCTTCTGATGCCAAGGCATATAGCTGGAGGCTTCTATTTTCTACTCTAATTATGCACTGATGGAGTTCTTCGCCATCTGTTCTATTTATTTATTCTTCAAGAGGCAGCGCTGCAGTTTTTACAACTAGGATATGTACTCTTTCACTTAAAGCTTATGCTGGAGGAGGAAAAAATAAATAAATAATAAAACACCCCAGCACAATTCCTCAACAGCAAACAAATCAAGAGCAGACATGGCAGCTCAATTTCCTATGCAGGAACAAGGAGCGGTTTTTTAAAACCAGTAGCGCAAACTAGTTCCTCATACACAGCAAGCCATGGCTTGTTTAGCATGGATTCTAAACCACAGTTGGCTGGATTTATCTTGCTCACTAAATCATAAACCTTGGTTAGTAAATGACAACAGCTGGAGTTTTAAAGGTGCTTTTCTTTTTTTTAAAGGGCAACTGGACTTCCTTTTTTTTTTTTTTTTCCCCTTGGAGACGTTTCGCTTCTCATCCAGGAAGCTTCTTCAGTTCTGACTGAATGGTAGAGAATGGAAGCGTTTATATGCCTTTCAGTCATCTGGTTGTTAGTCCTCTTTCTGAGAATCATTGAGTCAGAACCGAAGAAGCTCCTTGGAGGAGAGAAGTGAAATGTTCTCAAGGAAAAAAACCAAGAAAGTCCAGTTGCCTTTTGGAAAAAGCAGCTTTGGGACAGTCATGACCTGGATGATTGAGAATCTCCATAGACAACAGCTGGAGACACACCAAATTCTCAGTGACAACAACTGGAGACACGCCAAGTTCTCAGTTATCTTAAGCAGGATATAGGAAGGATGGTTGATGGATGATCTCCAGGCTGAGGAGTAGTTTGTCGCTCAAGAGCTACACACTTTATCAACACAACTATGTGATTAACTTAGCTGGGCTAGATACAGGTAGTTCTCAACTTGTGTCCATAATTGTGCCATAATTAATTTCAAATCCTGCCTTAGCCATGAAAGCTAGCTAAGTGACTTTGGACCAATCACAAGGAGACTGGGAGTTCTAGTCCTGCCTTAACCATGAAAGCCAGTTTGGTAACTTTCATTCTCTCTCAGCCCAACCTACCTCGCAGGGTTGTGTCAACTCATAAGACATTTCTATGCCTGTTTTAGTAGTTGCCATTAAAAAAAAAAGCGGGGGGAGCATTTGAAATTGAAAGTACATTCCAACTCTTATCTTGTAACTAAACTGTATCTTGTAACTAGACTGTAACTAAACTACCAGAGCGTTTGCCCAGGAATATATTTAATTGGAAAATGATGACACCCAGCCCGTGAACATGCTTAATTGGAGAATCTGATTTATAAGACACCCGGGGGAGAGGGGGAAACAGGGTCACAGGGGACTGTAAATTACATACGTCAGAGTTGGCTTCATACAGGGCAGTGCCAGTTTGTCACCTCTAATAAATCCTTTGAAGTTGGTTGAAGTTTGGCTCGAGAATCATGATTTAATTAGGGCGACTGCTGGAATCCTAACAGCTGTAGTTATGGGGAAAATAAGAGAAGGAATGTGTATTGGACATGTTTACTGCCTTGAGTTATTTGTGATTATTATAATGGGATAGCAATAGTACTTAGAGTTATACACTGCTTTACAGTGCTTTACAGCCCTCTCTCTAAGCGCTTTACAGAGTCAGTCTTGCTCCTAACAATCTAGGTCCTCATTTTACCCATCTTGGAAGGATGGAAGGCTGAGTCAACCTTGAGCGTGGATTCGAACTGCCAAATTGCAGGCAGCCGGCAGTCAGCAGAAGTAACTTGTAGTACTGCACTTTAACCATTGCGCCACTGCGGCTCATACAAATTATTGGAACACAACTTAATTAAATAAATACACACAGACATATATACATTCAGAACTGCAACTGCATGCCTTAAAATGATGTCATACGTGTAATGCAATGTGCCTCATGAAGACCACATCTAAGCACTAACATTCTGCACCCAGAGTCCTCCGCTGATTCCAATACCAAGGTTCTCATCTGGTTAAAAGACAAAACAACACAACGTAATTGGCTTTAGGCTAGGAGCAGTTCAGAAACACACTTCAAAAGGAAAAGTGCATTAATCCTTCAGAGCTGCAATCCATCTTCTTTGTATAATAGGGACTCCAAGCAGCATTTACTGAATGTCACTCGTTGGGCAGGAGGCTTCCCACTCAGCATTTACCAGACCCCAACCTGATTAAGATGGCCACGCACTCTTGTGTCATTTCACACAAGGCCCGGGGTTGCGGTTGAAATGGCAAGCTCTGCCACAGTGTTCATGAGCATTTAATTTGATAGAGATTTAATTCTAAAGACCTCGGAGAAGAAGCGTAATCCTCAGTGGCAGTGCAGACATTTTGTACTGGTACATTTTCGAAAGGAAAAAAGGAAAAAATTTAAAGTACATATAAAAGTACAACCTAGGACAGGGGTCACCAACCTTTTGGACCTCAGGGACCACCAAATTCATAATTTTAAATCCCACGGACCAGAGACCCTGGGAAAATCCAAAAAAAAAACCTCTGCAGGAAAATTCCCCACCCCGTTTTCCTACCAATCAATTGTTCTTTATTTGGGATTGCAGGATGCTGTCTCTAGCTTTGTTCTCGGGGGTGGGGGGAGAGAGACTTTTGGCTTCCTGCAAGGAAAGCAGCAGAAGCAGCAGAAGTCTTTCTTTCTCTCCCCAAACTCTGCCAGAAATGAGTCTTTGTGAGACTTGTAATGCCGACGTAGCCTCTTGGAGCAGGAGGCCTTGCAGGGTCCCAAAGACTCATTTCTGGCAGAATTTGGGGAGAGAAAGAAAGACTTTTGCTGCTTTCCTTGCGTGCAGCCAAAAGCAGAAGAAGAAAGAAGCAGAAAGAAGCAGCCTGGTGGCCAGGCCAGGTGTGTGGGATGAGTGGGGCAAGTTCCCCCCCTCCGCCCTTTCCCCCCTCCCTTCACTACCTCGTGTTGTTCACAATGCAAGCGATGCAAGCCTTGTTTTCCCGCGCAGCCTGGATTAATTGCTTTGGGGGTGACACTTCTCTGTGGACCACCAAAATTTTCTCATAGACCACCAGTGGTCCCCGGCCCACTGGTTGGCAACCTGTGACCTAGGAGCATGTCTGTCTAAAGATAGTTTGTAGCATCCTTAACCAGATTGCTATTATTACCTTTCTTGGCAGTTTGTGGCGGGAGATGTATGGCCATAAAAATAGCCAAAAAAAGAAAAAACAATAATGCTGAAAAGATTTACAGTAGGGGATCCAATCTTGTCAACTTTAAGGCCTGTGGACTTCAACTCCCAGAATTCCCCAGCCAGCCATGCTAGCTGGGAAATTCTGGGAATTAAAGTCCACAAGTCTTAAAACCGCCAAGGTTAGATGCCCCTGATTTACAACACTGAATTAGCAAACCCATCTCAAATTCCTCAGTGTGTTATAAATATGCCCTTAGTTTTTGGGAACTATCTTTTTTTTCTAAAGCAAGTACACAATACAGGAAGTCCATATTTAGCAATTGCCTCATTTAAGCCATTATTCAGTTATGATTGTGATGACAAAGTAGCTTCATGACCAACCCTCGCATTTATGACCTTCATGGATCCATAAAGCAACGGAAAGCCGAAGTCGGATTGTAAACAAATTAGCGATTTGACTTAGTGACCGCTTTGCCTAATGACCGAATTACTGGTTATAGTTGCTAAACAAGGATTGCATGAATATGGTTTAAATCTTATCTTCTGGAATGCCTTACCAAGTAAAACAGAGAACATCTGATTCATTTGTGTAAAACAACAGATTAAAACTTTTCTTTTCAGCTTTACTTTGAGGGCAGCTGGACAAAATGTCATTAGCAATTCTGGTTTTCATTTTCCAGTAGAAAGCAAATCTGAACTGAGTCTTGGCTGCAAAAATGTCACCACAACCTCACCTGCTTTTTACACTTGTGTCAATGTTTCACACCCTGCGTTCACACCCAAAGAAAGGTTATTGTTGCAGAAATGAAACATCAAAGGCAAACACCCTTCAGTGACCCAGGGAGACCCATTCAGTCAGGGTTGGGCTTCAAAAATTTTAGCAACCGGTTGTCTGCCTGGTTGCTGGGTGGGCATGGCCATGGTGGGTGTGGCCTAGCTGGTCTCCTGCATCACAGCGGGGCAGGAGCATTTTCGCCCTCCCCGCATGGGCCCTGCACTTACCTGCTTCCAAAATGGGCCACATGAGGACTCCTGGGAGGGAAGGGGTGGGGCCAGCCAGAGGTGTGATTTGCCGGTTCACTGAACCGGCCATAAAATTAGCTATGGGTTCACCAGAACCGGGGAGAACCGGTATTAGCCCACCCCTGCATTCAGTGTATAAATTGCTTCCTGTGAGAAACATACAGGGACAATTGACTTATGACAATTCATTTAATGATGAGAGAGAAAAAATTATAAGTTACTCTTTTATAATGGAATTTTTATGTAGTTAGACTAGAAGATTCTTCTTTGCTCTTTCTGATGCTTTTCTGTTAGCTTCCTCTTTTTCTGCATAGAACCCCCACCCTAAAATCTAAAATGAAATAAAATTGAAATAAATGAAATAAAACCTAAAATGAAATAAAATTGACTTCACCCCATTCCTAAGAGGTCTGTAAGGGGCGTGCGTAAGTGCACCATTGTGCCTACCGTCCCTGTCCTATTGTCCCCATTTATTTGTACCTATTTCCTGTATTCTTACTCATATTTATAGTTATACCTATTATCTTGTAAGCAATTGACAAATAAATAAATAAAAATAAAAAATAAAATGTGTTCAGTTACAAATACATGATATATTGTTATAAGAGACATCCTCCCAAGGTAAAGCCCAGCAGTAAAACAAAGATAAGACACTGAAACACAGAAAACAATGTCTTGCTGAATCTCAAGCATATAGTTTATCTCATTTTAGAATATAGAGAATAAGGGGTGTGTGTGTGTGGGGGGGGGGGGCTTCTTAGGCTATTCTCCAAAGCACCAGAAGGCAGGACAAGAAGAATGGATGGAAACTAATCAAGGAGAGAAACAACCTAGAAATGAGAAATTTCCTGATAGTTAGAACAATTCATCAGCAGAACAACTTGCCTCCAGGAGTTGTGAATCCCTGGAGGCTTTTAAGAAGAGATTGGACTGAAAGGGTTTAAGGTTTCGTGCTTGAGCAGGGGGTTGGACTAGAAGATCTCCAAGGTCCCTTCCCACTCTGTTATGCTGTTATTCTGTCATCAAGCACCCTAAGAACCAGCATCAACATCTTGCCACACTGGTTACGTGTGAATGTGCCGGCATGATGCTTGTGTTCCTGATAGATGCCATGTCCTTACAATCTGAGAACACATTCTCTGTTTCACCCATCCTCCCTTCGTAGTAATAAAAGCTTTCAGGCCAGTGAACACAGCAGAGGGAGAGAAGAAAAATTAATATCTGGAACTTCAGCCAAGTGAATCTTATTGAATTCTTGTTACTGGGCTTATTGAAGAGTGTTTTCAGGGGTTGACACAGTGGTAATGCTGCAGTCTGGCAGAAGATGGATTGGAGGGTTGCTGAGCCACTTGTGCGATTGGAGATCTATAGAAAAGTAGCAGGCAGCTATGACCTAAAAAACCCAGACGGGCCAAGATCCTGTTTATCTCTTTAGGGCCATAATATATTCTGGGGGGAATATGGCAATTCTGATTTGTTTTTATTTCTTTGTATTCCACCTTTATTATTTTTACAAATATCTCAAAGCATAGAACGTATCCAACATACATTCCTCCTTGGACAAGAAAAAACAAATTCACAGGTATGGTATAGGTCAGTGATGGCTAACCTTTTCATCGTTGCGTGCCAGCATGTACAATCTTCCAATATTTGAGGGGCTGCCCCAGAAAGAGGAGGGGGACAACCTATTTTCCAAGGCACCTGAAGGTCAGACAAGGGATAATGGATGAAAACTGATCAAGGAGAGATTCAACCTGGAAATAAGGAGGAATTTTCTGACAGTGAGAATAATCAACCAATGGAACAGAAGTTGCCTTCAGAAGTTGTGGGAGCTTCATCCCTGGAAGCTTTCAAGAAGAGACTGGACTGCCATCTGTCAGAAATGATGTAGGGACTCCAGCTTGAGAGGTGGGTGGGACTAGATGACCTATAAAGTCCCTTCCAACTCTGTTATTCTGTTCTGTTCTGGTTCTGCATGACCAGGGATGATGGAATGGATTACACTTGGATAGATTTGGAAGGCACCCAGGTCTTCCTTTGTTTAGCATGAAGCACATCTTATACTGTGCGTGCTAAAATAAGTGATCAGTAATGCAGTGTTGAAATACAGATAAGTCCTCAACCTACGACTCTAATTGAGCCTGGCAATTATGTTCGTAAGTCACGATGGCCGTAAAGCACCTCATTATGTGATAACCTGATTTTAGGATCTTTTTTGGCAGCAGTCATTAAGCGAACTCATTGTTCACTACGGGGCATTTTTGCTGAACCAGAAGTAAATGCCGAGTTTTGGCAAAAACATTGTAAATCAAGGGTCTTCAAACTTGGCAAGTTTAAGACAGGGGGGGGTTTCTACCGGTTCGAACTGGTTCGGTAGAACAGGATGTTAAAGTTAACATCTGGTTCACCAAACCAGTATTTCAACCAACTGGCTGTCTCCACCCACCCCTCCCCTCCCAGAACTCTCCATGCGGCCCATTTTTGGTAGAGATAAGTGCAGGGTCCACGCGGAGGCTCTGGGAGGGGGAAAAAAACGGGCCTTCCAGAAGTCCAGAAATGGGCCTGTTTCCGGCTTCCAATAGGTCTCCAGAGCCCAAGGGAGGCTGTTTTTGCCCTCCCAGAGGCCCGGGGGAAGCCTCTGGACTCTTGGGAGAGTGAAAACGGCCTCCCTCAGGCTTTGGAGGCCCACAGGAAACAGGAAGTTCCGGTAGGCCATGCCTACCATGGCCATGCCCACCCAGGAACCGGGTAGTGAACCGGTTGCTGGGATGTTTGAATCCCACCCCTGGTTTAAGACTTATGGACTTCAACTCCCAGAATTCCTGAGCTAACATGACTGGAGGAAGAATTCTGGGAGTTGAAGTCCACAAGTCTTAAAGCTGTCAAGTTTGAAGACCGCTGTTACAAATCATGGTTACATGACCTTGGGATACTGCAACGGTGGCCATGGGGACAGGGAGCCCGGCCATCAGAACTTTGGAACTGGGTCACAAGTACTTTTGGGGCATGGTAATCCATCATAACCTTGAACTGTCATATGTCAAGGACTACCTGTATAGAGCAATTTGTTCTGCATATCTGTCCAATAAGTACAGTGCAGAATGCGACTCTCCTTGTTATGGAAATTTCTCAATTTGGCAGCTTTAAGATGTCTGGATTCAGAATCTCAGAATTCCCCAGCTTTGCTTTATCTCTCTTGTTTCATGTACTGCTTCAAGCCCGGCTAATTGCGTGAGTGAAAAGTGTGCAAAATCAGCCTCCTAGCAGTAAATTCCCAATTCTTTCCTCCTCACTTTTAAATGAGGTTTACCATTGGCTTCCTGCGACGTTTAAACCAGAACCAACCACCAGTTTGGCTTGCCGTATGAGCAGCGCTATGGAGTTTCCATTCTGCAGTGACTGAGAGGGCGGCCATTTGGCGATAAAATGAATCAGTAACCCGGAAACCTCAATTAAAAACCTGGGAATAGCAGCTAAACGGGCATCTGCACATATGCTGAAGGCATCGCCATGCAAACTTAGTCAGGAAGGACTTCAATTTGCTCTTATATTGAGCTATAAATCCACTTGTCCTTCATGGATTCTGATTCTTCTAGAATTCTAGAATTTAGCCATAAGACAGTCAGCTTATAGTGGTAAAGGTGGCTCTCTAGAAGCTAGGAGACAGTGAGCTCTAGTATTGCCTTAGGCATGAAAGCCGGCTGTGGGTCTTTGGGCCAATCAACAAGAAACTCTGAGTTCTAGTCCCGCCTTAGACATGAAAGCTGGCTGAGTGACTTTGGACCAATCACCATGAGAGTGTGAGTTCTAGTCCCGCCTTAGTCAGGTAAGCCAGTTGAGTGACATTGGGCCAATCACTAGGAGGCTGTGAGTTGTAGTCCCCCTTAGGCATGAAAGCCGGCTGGGTGACTTTGGGCCAATCAACAAGAAACTCTGAGTTCTAGTCCTGCCTTAGGCATGAAAGCCGGCTGGGTGACTTTGGGCCAATCAACAAGAAACTCTGAGTTCTAGTCCTGCCTTAGGCATGAAAGCCGGCTGGGTGACTTTGGGCCAATCAACAAGAAACTCTGAGTTCTAGTCCTGCCTTAGGCATGAAAGCCATCTGTGTGACTTTGGGCCAATCAACAAGAAACTCTGATTTCTAGTCCTGCCTTAGGCATGAAAGCCATCAGGGTGACTTTGGGCCAATCACAAGGAGACTCTGAGTTCTAGTCCCGCCTTAGGCATGAAAGCCGTTGGGGTGACTTTGATCCTCTTAGCCCAACTCTACCTTACAGGGTTGTTGTTGTGGGGAAAACATGTGGAGATAGGAGCATGAGGTATGTTTATTGCCTTCAGTTACTTATACAAAGTAATAAATGTAGGATAAAAAGTCTAATAAACAAGAATGAACAAGAATGAACAGAGAACTGCCACGAAGAGTGTATGGTCTTCTTTTACACCGTTGTACAGATAAAACAAAATACTTTTTAAGACTGTAAGAATGAAGGACGTTTCAGGCCACCAGGGACATCAAACTGACTGGTACTCACTTTGTACATAATAATTAGCAGAGTAATTAGCAGAGTAGGAGCATATAGCTGTAGAAACCAAAGCCGGGTGAGTGAGGCTTTGTACAGTTCTCCTGTCCATAAATCAGTCACGCTTTGTATTGCATTCTTGCAAATCCAATTCAGACAGAATGCTGTGGTCGCCATCTTGACTTTTTTGACCTCTTCCCTGTGGATCCTGCTTGAGGGGAAACTACACGATGGGAATTCATGCCAGCCCGGATGTCGGCCTACCATGTCATTCCCAGAAGAGGTGAAACAGTTTCTTCAAAACCTTCCGCTTGCATTTTTGAGAGGTTTCCTCCCACTCCCTTGCTTGCTGTTTGGAGGGACAACCTTAGTATATGCCCCTTGACAGTAGAGTTCCGAAAGGAAAATTTACCTCAGGCTGACAATCTTCCCCTTCGGAGCATCGTCTTCTTTCCCCTTCCTCGGCGGGAGCTGTGCAGTCAAGGAGCGAAGAAAATATTTAAGTGAAGTTTTATGAGGGATCCCACTCCTGCGCATTCCTTTAATTTGATATGGAATGGCAGTCTGCAAAGATACACATTACCAGTTGGCATCTGCTATTATGTGGCTGAACGTTTCTCGCTAGGTTGTTTTGCTTGCTTTACAGGCAGAGGAGAGCAAGTCAAGAGGAAAGTCAGAATAACACAATAACGGGGTTGGAAGGGACCTTGGAGGCCTTCTAGTCTGACCCCCTGCTCAAAACTCACGTACCATTCCAGACAAATGGTTGCCTAATCTCTTCTTAAAAGCCTCCAGTCTCGGAGAACCCACAACTTTTGTTCCACTGATTAATTGTTCTGACTGTCAGGAAATGTCTCCTTAGTTCTAGGTTGGTTGAACATCCATTGCTTCTTGTCCTGCCTTCAGGTACTTTGGAGAATAGCTTGACTCCTTCTTCTTTGGGGCAGCCCCTGAGATATTGTAGCACTGCTATCATGTCTCTCCTAGTCCTTCTTTTTATTAAACTAGCCATACCCAGTTCCTGCAACCGTTCTTCCTGTTCTAGCCTTCAATCCCCTAATCCTCTTTGTTGCTTTTCTCTGCACTCTTTTTAGGCTAGGCGTCTCAGCACCTTTTTTTATATCATGGCGAACAAAACCGGATGCATTATTCCAAGTGTGGCCTTATCAAGGTATTATAAAATGGTATTAACACTTTGCGTGATCTTGATTCTATACCTTTGTTAATGCAGCCTAGTAGGGGTGCTTACATTGGGGGTATTGCTCTTCTATGACTTTTTAGGGGTGGGGGTTGCTCCTGATTTTGCTTCAAGATCAAGAGGAAAATGGAGGAACATTTCAGGAAAAGGGAGAATTCTAGCTTCCCCGGAGAGGCCTAAAGAACATAAAAATGTTGTAAATGTAACCGCAGTTGGAAATACTCAGAGACCTTGGCATGGAGTAAGATCAATAGAATTCTAACCACAGCTAGGCATTATAAATTAATTATTCCAAGCAAATAATATCTTTAGAAGTTTCCAGTTTGTTTCTGGTTGTAGTTCAAGAGACTCTTGAACATTTAAACTCTGTTCTGTTCTGTTCAGTGGTGGCTTGGAGACGCAGGAAATTAATATTTTAGTTCCTCATCTGTGATCATTCTACAGTGTTGGCCTCCAACCTTTCGGGCACCAGGGATCGGTTCCATGCAGAGAGGTTTTTTTCCCCCGGACCAGAGGGGTTGTGGTTTTGTGTGCTGCCTGCATCCCCACGGATTGGGGCTTTGGCTTGTTTACGCAACCTGGTTTCTGGCATGCCACAACCAGATGCTTGTCTACGGACCAGGGGTTGAGGGACCCCTGATCTTCATCTACAGAGGTCTTCTTTCAGCAATTTGGCAACCTGAGATGGAGATCTCAGTAAAACCTCCTAAGAATCCATCCTCATTTAAGCCCTATTTTAATCTGCAACTTTGCCATTTACATCTGTTTTAAGGTTTTCGCACCATCAGGCAAAACTCTTTTCACATTCAGTGGTTTTTTGCAACTTAAATACCTACCCCATATATTGGGCAGTGTTTTAATGTTGCTTTTTAAACCGGATGGTATGTTTAAAGGTTTATTTGATCTGATGTATCTTTGTATGATTCCCTCCCCCACCTCCCCATTTTCTAATAGTTTCAGGGCTGCTTGATTGAATTATTCCCCGTGATGGTCAACTGATTATATTTTCTTTACATTGGTTGCAGGACAATAATTACTGGGCTGATCCTGAATTAAAAAAGCAAATGGACACAAATGCCACTTATTTTTCCTGATGGGAAAAACCTAGAGGGTGTAGAGGCGATGAAACGAAAGAGGGGCAGGTAAGGGGCCCAGGAGGAATCTGCTAACTCTTTTGATGCTCCTTCAGGATCTGAAGACCACCCCTTTAGAAGCCCCCTAAAATGTCCGTATCGTGTGTTTTCTGCTCAGGATGCAAAAATAACCAAGATTAGTCCTGAAACATCAGAGGTTCGTGCTTTGCATCTTAAAGGTTCATATTATGTGGACTTTAGAGGCCACAGTGGCTCATTTTAAGAGTCTAGAATGGAGAGAGATGTTGGCAGGAGACCAAGCCTTTCTGAATCTCCTATTGACAGAAGTCCCCCCCTCCCAGCCTTCAGCACCCCACCCCACCCCTGTTTCAGCTCTTTTCAGCACCATTGCCTTGGATAATTTTAGGAAAACAGAAACGCTCCACGAACAGCGCTAGAATTAAGCCCCAATTCCTTGCTTCCTCCTTCGCTTCACTTTTCCCCATCAGGTCTCCTCGCCTCTGCAAGGAAGTTGATGCTCTTTTCAGCTACTTCACGTTAACGTCTTCACACTACACGCTATATTACACTACACACACACACACACAAAGTTCTCAGCGTTGTTCTTTTCTAAGGCTCTGAGTGCATTAACTAGCCGCTTGCCAGAAAAAAAAATCCGAGAGACGGTTACTCCCTGCTTTTTTGTCCGCAGCTCCAGGAATGGAGGGCTTTGGGTAGCCCAGCCGAATCTGATATAATTCATTAGCTGATGATAGGATCAGGATTCTTAAAAAATGGATGTACGCTTAATTTACAGCCACGGTTGTGGATTCCTCCACCCCACCATGCACGCATTTTCTTTGTCCTGTGCTAGGATTATGCTCCTTGATGGATGAGAATATGCAAGACTGATGCATTTCGCTCCCATGAAGGGGATGACAAAGAAGGATAGATGAAACATGTGTTCCTCATCCCACAAAATGGCTTTTCGGCTCGTTTTTCGGCTTTCCTCTGAAAAGGAGGACACGATTTTTCTCCTCCTTCCTGACTTAGCTCTTCTAGGCTACCCAACCCATGGCTCTTTTACCCATGGCTGCCTTTGCAGTGGGTGCAACCTCTGAGTTAACAAGCAAGAAACTTACAAATGACCCTGATTACACGAAGCAGGTGAGAAGAACAGTAACTTGTGTTATTTACTTTATTTTATTTGTATGGCATCTATTCCTGGAGGCTCTGGGCACCTCAGCATAAAGTATAATAATATTTCTGAAGACCTCCAAATAACGAAGTGGTGATCATGTAAGACTAACACACTCCCCCCAATAAAATGAAGGGCTGCCGTGGTATATTAGCATATTTTGTACATTTGGCTTTGCTGTGGGGGCTAGAAACTGTAAACTTGTTTGGGGGCACATCTTAAATGCCCCCACCCATTCAATTTCAGCTAACAGCTGGAGAGCAATGGGCATATTTTGCTTTCAACGAGGGTGTAGTGACTCCATCAAATTAATTGGAATATTTAGGAAGGAATGCCCCGTCTTGAATGAAGGCTATAGTATATTGGCCCAATTATCTCAGGATTGTTTTATCATCCTGATTTTCCACATCCTCAAATTAATGTCTTCTTCAGTCCTACCTGAAGATGCGCTGGGTAATGAACCTTGTTGATTCATTTTGGTTCAATGCTCTGGAACAAAATGAATATTTACCATAATCCTTATGTCACCAGATCAGTAAAAGATGGGGAAGGCTAGTTACTGTGGTGGGAAAAAGAGAAGGATGAAACAGAAGTTGGCCAGAAATGCAGGAGCTTCTTAGATTGATACCAAGATGCAGAGTCTGTTTTAGCTCTGGGTAGGAAACCTCTGGAAATAGCTTCTGTCCTTTAATTCGGGAATCCCCAACGTTTCTGATTCTGTGGACCCGTGGTGGTGGCTGCTGTTGTGATTTCGGCGGTTTAAATCCTGCGCATGCGCAAATGAAACTTCACTCGCCACTTGGGGAATCTCATTCCCAAAAGTGCACGGCCTGGTAGCAGTCTGTGGCCCAGAGGTTGTAGACAGTGGTGGGATTCAATTTTCTTTTTACTACCGGTTCTGTGGGCGTGGCTTGGTGGGTGTGGCAAGGGAAGGATACTGTGAAATCTCCATTCCCTCCCCACCCCACTAACCTGCTTTCCAGCTCCGTTCTCCTGTGCAGGGCAACCAAAGAAGACCCAGCCAATCAGCTGGGACTCAATCGGAGGCAGAGAAGAGATGGAATTTGCGGGGCCAGTCAGAGGTGGGATTTGCCGGTTCTCCAAACTACTCAAAATTTCCACTACTGGTTCTCCAGAACTGGTCAGAACCTCCTGAATGCCACCTCTGGTTGTAGACCTCTGCTTTAATTCTTTCCCTTATGAAAATGGTGGCTGTAGGTTTCCTGGCACTTTCCTTTCTGTGAGAAAACTTCCATTCAATTGAGCTCAGTTGTGGGAAATGTTTCTTCAGCATCTTGTGTCAGACTTGCAAATTAGCAGCTGCCCCGTCCCTCCTCTGGCTAGGAGTGGAGAGGAAATATTACGTTGCCCCTCGTTGCAATTCACATGGTGTGGGAAGAGAATCAGTCTCGTGAACGTCACCACAGAAATGGGTCTGTGTGGGAGGCAGAACCTGGCCACGAGTTCCTACCTGCCAGCCTTTGACATCAATATTTGTAAACTTGAAAAATATAATCAAGTTGGGTTCCCCTGCTCTTGTTTTGCTTACTTCTGATTTTTTTTTTATGGTGTTAAAAATGGCAGTCAGGAGGGATAGAATCTTCCCTAAGAAATTCTGTGGATTTTAGAAATTCATCAGCCATTTTGAAGTACTTGTGGAGCAAGGAATATGCAGCCCATTCTATATTTGAAGCCTGACTTTACTTATCAAGAATAACTCCCTTTTACGACTCTGTATTCCCTTAATTTAGGGAAGATTCGGGGCCGTTAGATGGAGCTGAGCATTTACTGACCAGATGCCCTTCCTGACACCCATGTGGAGTTCACAGTAGATATTTTTTCTTTTTGCCCTAGGAGAGAAATATCTGCTGCTACCTATGACTGAACTCTCAGCCTTCTGAATGGGAGGCAAGCATCTTCACTGCTAGGCTACCCTGCCACTCATTTTACTTATCAAGAATATATGTCTAAAAATAAGGTTGTCTCAACATAGGAGATTGGGCTGGGCAAACATTACGGGTTTTAAAACACTCTTGAGATAGAAACCAGGAATCAAATTTTGTGCCTTACTGTGCCGAACTATGATTATTATTGTAATTTCATCAATGTCTGTATTTTGAAAATTGTCCAGCAACTTCAATCCATTACTCACTGCTGCCTTTATGTAGTTACTACTGATGAAGTTTGATTTTATGGCCAAATAACTTTATGGGCTCCAATTTTGTATACTGAACCTACTCTTCATGACTACTTTTCAAACAGACACCTTCTCATTTCTTCTTTAGTAGTATAATAAAGTTGGCACATTCATGTGCACAGATTGATAGAAGAGTAGTATTCGTGGCCATAAAAACAAACCAGGTGATGTTATCTCTTAGGTTCCAATTTTGCCTCCCTTCATTTGAATTTGCATAAGTTATTCTAAAAGATTTGGCAATTTTGTTGAGAACCAAAACATGGAGTTGGGTAAGATGGAGAAGATCGTGCAAGAGAGCACGATAGATTTGGTAGGGCAATCTTGCCAGGCTGGTATTTTCCAGGTTTGGTTGGTTTTCAATCCCTAGTTAGGATCAAGTTAGCTGAGAATAATAAATAAGAAAAATGGTAGACAGCTTATCTGGACACACCAGGTAGGAGAATCAGTTTTATTCTGAAGGGTCCTTGATGCTGTCTGAGCTAGGGGTTAAGTCTTCCTGTGTGTTGTGAAATTTTGCTTCATTTTGTACGATGCAGAGGTGGTGGATTTAAAGCCTTGCTCAGCCCCAAAAGCGGATGACAGAACATTTTATGAGATCAAAATCTCTACAGCTAAGCCCTGGTGCAGAACTTCATAGTAGTGTTAGCTAAAAGGAGAAGTTTCTCAGTTCAATGATTCAGACTACCCTATTGTCCCTCTACACATCCCATTGAGCCATACTCATAGAGGGTACAGCAGACTGTACCAATTCTCATTACAGGTGTGGGGAACACATGCCTTTTAAAGAAACCCTGCAATATAAACACGCCTTTAAAAAAAAAAGCAAGTATAAAAAAGTAGGCAAGAGGAAGAGGCTGAATTACACATTTCCTGCCTTTAGAGCTGCATTGCTATGTGCAAGGAAGGGTTTTGTTTGAATGCACGGGGGCATTCAAAGAGATGCCCCCCCCCCAACCTGCAGTTTGAGTGATGATTCTGCTCCTTTCTTCGGCTTGGTGCATAGATGCAATCTCAGCCCTAATCAGGGAGATACCAAGGGAATGGATGTAATGTCCAGGAACTGGCTTCAAAGGTATACTAAGACCCAGTTTAGAGGACGATTTTCCATCTGCCATCTGCCACAGAAATCCTGAAATCTGAAGTGTTGTTGCCTTTCCTCTGTAAATATTTTCCTCTGTAAAAAATTTCTCCTCTTCCTAAATGTGGCTAAATTCAACATTATATTTGTCTGTGAAACATGGCTCATCGCATCTCTCCCTGCCTCCATTACCACAGTAATAGACTATCATGTTTACCGATCAGATTGTGAAATCCATAGAGGAGGTGGTGTTGCTATCTTCTATAAAAAGTTCCTACATCTAAAAAAACATCCAAGTTACCCAGGAGCTTGCTATTCCTGAGACCATCGTCTGTGAACTGTCCTTAAATATCACATTTCGGTTCTTACTATGTTTCGGAGCCCCTGATTATGACATCAAACATGCAAACAAGCTAAATACACTACTAACATGGGCAGCATCCTGCCCACACGCTTTTATCTTTCTTGGTGACTTCAATCTACCTCATATTAACTGGACCCTTAACGATTGTATAACTGAACTCACACATGCAACCTTCTACAATGCTGTAACAAATCTGGGACTAGAACAACAAGTAACCAACACTAGACTTAACAACTGCCTCGATCTAATTTTCTGCAATAGTTTGAATTCAATTTACGGAATACAAATTAAAGAACCCTTTTCCAACAGTGACCACAACATGAGTGACTTTTGTCTCAACATACGTCCACACAAAAATAATCACAACGACGGAATCCCCAATTATAACTTCAAAAAAGACAACTATGATCTTATAAACAACGATCTCTCATCCCTTGATTGGCAATTTCTATTCACTGGATGCAATACTGTAAAAGTCCATTACAACATATTTTTACTTGAAGTCAAAAGAGTCATCAAACTATATGTACCAATAACAACTCCCAAAACCAGAAAAAACAAATTACCCATAACAATAAGAAAGCTTCAATCCAAAGAGAAATCACTTCGACGTAAAAACAAATCTGGTCATGTTGCCAACTTCAAAAGCTGATACAAAAATTTGTGCCACCAGATAAAGACTGAACGCACCAATTATCACATTAAACAAGAAGAAAACCTTCTACACACCAATTCCACCCGTGCTTTCTACAATTTTGTAAACAACAAACTAAAAGACTCAAGGTCCATCCCACCCCTGATAGGACCTAAGGGTAAAGACTGTAACGACAACACCATTAAAGCCAACATCTTTAACACTTTCTTCGGCTCAGTATTTGTAAACAGCAATGGATCATGCCCAGTATTTCCTAGTCAAACCACAGACAACTACAATGATCTAATACACATCAATTTTACAGAACACAATGTTGAAAAAGCACTATGAAATATAAAACCATCTCTATCTATTGGACTGGATGGAATATGTGCCTACTTCTTAAAAAAGCTACCCACTATCATAGCCAAACCTCTAAGCATAATCTTTGAAAAATCTTTCAGGACCAGCTCCTTGCCTAACTTATGGTCACAAGCCACGGTCATCCCCATCTTCAAAAAAGGAGACCCCAGCCTAGTTGCAAATTATAGACCAATCTCTTTATGCTGCGTCACCTGTAAAGTCATGGAATCAATTATTAACCAATCCATCATCCTCCACTTAGAAACAAACAACCTACTCTCTAATAAACAATTTGGTTTCAAGAAAAAACTATCCTATAATCTGCAACTATTACACTGCAAAAACATATGGACTACACAACTCAATCAGGGCAAAGCAATAGATGCAAACTACATAGACTTTTGTAAAGCCTTTGAGTCAATGGTACACAACAAACTACTCCTAAAACTAAAATCTTATGGTATCTCTGGACACCTGGATAACTGGATAGAAGCATTCCTGTCAAACAGAGAACAAATGGTCAAAATTGGGATCATCCTATCAAATTCTGTACCTGTCAACAGTGGTGTCCCCCAAGGCAGGGTTCTAGGACCAACTCTTTTCATACTCTACAAAAATGACCTCTGTGATCATATCAAGAGCAATTGTGTTCTCTTCGCTGATGATGTAAAGCTGTTCAACACCACAGACAATACTGCTACCCTTCAAAAAGACCTTGACTATGTATCAGAATGGTCAAACAAATGGCAACTTCAAATCTTAACAAATAAATGCTCTGTCCTACATATTGGCAAAAAAAATCAGAAAATAAATTACAGGCTGAATAGTCAAGACCTTGTTGACGATCCAAACTCTGTCAAGGATCTTGGAGTACTTATCTCAAATGACCTAAGTGCTAGAGCCCACTGTAACTACATAGCCAAAAAGGCATTAAGAGTTGTTAACCTAATCTTATGTAGTTTTTCTCTGGTAATATTACACTACTAACTAGAGCATACAAAACATTTGCTAGACCAATACTCGAATACAGCTCATCAGTCTGGAACCGACATTACGTATCTGATATTAACACAGTTGAGAAAGTCCAGAAATATTTCACAAGAACAGTTCTCCATTCCTCTACTTATTGCAGAATACCTTATGCCACCAGACTTGAAATTCTAGACATAGAAAACCTACAACTATGCTGCCTTTGGTCCAACCTTAGTATAGTACAGTATATAAAATCATACATTGCAATGTCCTACCTGTCAATGAATACTTCAGCTTCAACCATAACAATACAAGAGCAAACAATAGATACAAACTCAAGGTTAATTGCACCAAACTTGATTGTAGGAAATACGACTTCAGCAACAGAGTGGTCAATGTCTGGAATACTCTACCTGACTCTGTGGTTTTTTTCCCCAAACCCCAAAAACTTTAACCTTAGACTGTCTACTATTGACCTCACCCCTTTCCTAAGAGGCCTGTAGGGGGCGTGCATAAGCGCACCAATGTGCCTACCGTCCCTGTCCTATTGTTTCTTTTATTTTTCTTATATGTACCCATTTCATGTATTCATAACTATGTATATACTTATACTTATTAACTTGTAAGCAATTGACAAATCAAATAAATAAAAATAGAAGAGTTCCATCCAACTAGAACTAACTAGTTCCAACTAACTAATTAGTTTGGGCATTTTCTTTACATTTTCTTTAATTTTCTCTACATTGTTTCACACATTTCTATAATAAAATCTAGCTTGGTTTGGGTTTTTTTGTGTTTATTTGTCTCTAGGCCCTATATTATCTGGTTCAGATGGAACGAAGAATCAGGGTTGGGTATCGTTTTAAATAATTTGGCCAGGATTTATTTATATAAATCTGATCGGTTTTCATTATTTTCATTAAAAACCTTCCTTCTCAAAACTGCAGGAATTGAGTATTTAAAACTTCCCATAATTCATCCAACTGGAACAGCTTAAATTGCTTCTTGTAAATATATTCCTACAAAATATTTTTCTTATATGTATCCATGTATTCATAACTATGTTTTTACTTATACCTATTATCTTGTAAGCAATTGACAAAAATAAAATAAAATAAATAAAATAAATAAATAAAATAAAAGAGGGGGGGGAGAGAGAGAGAGATACACACACGCACACATATATGTATATATGTATACATATACATATATAACAAAACACCGTACTTCAAATGTAGTACTGCCTACTATCCAATGTGGGCTTTGTATTTTCTTTGCGGGATTTATTTTTAATGGGTATAATTTAAATGCCACCATTTTTCTTTGTCCCCAAAACAAGCAATTGCTTTTGAAGAACCTTTTCTTTAAGCAGACAAATTCTTTATTGGAGGATCCAATATAATAAGTACTTTGTATTTATTATAAAAAAATACTTTATTTCCTCTTCCTCCCTCTCTCTTCCCTCTCTCCCCCCCTCCCTCCCTCTCTCCATTCCTCCTCCTCCCCCTCCTCCCTCCCTCTCATTCTTCCCCTCCTCCCTTTCTCCTCTCCTTTCCCCTTACCCCTCCCCCGCCCTCCCTCTCTCCCTTCCTCCTCCTCCTCCTCCCCTCTCTCCCTCCCCCCTTCCTCCTCCTCCTCCTCCTGCTGTTATCTTTCCTTTAAAAAGTCCAGGGAAAACGTATTTTAAAATAATATTAAGAGGGTTTTTACAAAGGCCTCTCTGAAGCTTCTTCCGCCCCTCTCCATCTTTTCTTTCAACTGCATCTCTGCCTTGGCCTCTGGGCAACTGTTGGTTTCTTTTCCCTGCTGTGTAGCTTGTAGAAATGTGGCTTCCTGCCTTGTTTACTGTTTATTTGAGTTCCAGAGTGATTTACAGAGCCAGCATAGCGGTCAGCTTTAGGAAAGCCGATGGCCTGGGCAAGCTGCGAGCTCTCGGCTTTGCTCAAATGGGCCCATTTACCGCTTGTTCTCGGACAGGGTTGGGGGAGGTTTATTTTCCTCCCCGGCCGCTCTTCCTTGTTGCCTTTTTCTTGCCTTTTCGAGCTCTTCTCTGACCTGCGGGAACCGGCCTTTGAATCGAGCATGGAATAAGCAGAGATTCCCTGAGTCAATTATCTCAGCAAGCTCTCTAGCCACCGGTGATGATCAGATGGAAGGAGCTCTTCTCCGTGGCCAGCTTAGAAGACCGAAGACCAATCTTCCTTCTCCAACGAGTTCTCAGCGGCTCTTGGCTGATTCATGTCTGAAGGGCCTATAACCACAGAGGCTAATGTGCCTCCTGCGTTTATGCTTTTACATCTGCCCAGGCCTTTGGTTCCACGGATAACTGGGCTGGACCGCCAAGACTGCACAGTGAAACTGCGAAGAAGAAAGGGTGTGTGTGTGGGGGGGTGGGGGGGAAACGGAGGTTGAAGAAGGTAGGAAAGAGCCAGAGGAAAAGAAAGATGAAGGAAAGAAGTCAGCAGGTGCCAATTATACTTTTAAGGCTACCTCTTCTTTTCAGGTACCTTTACGATACAGGAAACGTCTCTCCTGCAGACGTTTCGGGTGGCAGCGTTGATGGCGTCTAATTGCCTCTTGTCAATTGAGGCCAGCGCTGCTCCTGGTGTCCCCAAACCTTCAGAAGCAGAATGAAGGTTTCTGGCTTGTAATGGTGAGCGTAAGGAAGCAGCTGGACAACTGAGACAAACCTCAACATATTCCCTAACATCAGGAAGGAAGGATGGGAGGGAGGAAGGAAGGAAGGAAGGAGAGGGAGAGAAGGAAGGGAGGGAAGGAAGGGAGGAAGGGAGGGAAGGAAGGGAGGAAGAGGGAAGGAGGGAGGGAAAGAAGGAAGGATGGGAGGGAGGAAGGAAGGAAGGAAGGAAGGAAGGAGAGGGAGAGAAGGAAGGGAAGGAGGAAGAGGGAGGGAGGGAGGAAGAGGGAGGGAGGGAGGGAAAGAAGGAAGGATGGGAGGGAGGAAGGAAGGAAGGAAGGAAGGAGAAGGGAGAGAAGGAAGGGAGGGAAGGAAGGGAGGAAGAGGAAGGAAGGAGGGAGGGAAAGAAGGAAGGAAGGACGAGGAAGGAAGGGGAAGGGGAAGGGGAAGGGAAGGGGGCAGGGGAAGAAAAGGAGAAGGAGAAGAAGAAGGAAGGGAAGGGGAAGGAGGAGAAGAAGAAAGAACGGAAGGGGAAGGGAAATTCTTTTTTTGCTACTTTATAAGCCCTAGTCCCCTGTTGAAGCTACTTGCTTCATGCTTCCCTGGTTGGACTCCTGAAGGGGATTTCCCTGCCTTATAGGACAGGATTTGTTAATAGAAAAGAGTTTGAGATTTGGAGGAGAGTTGAAAGATGAGTTTCTTCCAATGGGTAGAGTAAAAATCACAGAACAGCCACCTAGCAGAAGTTTGAGGTACATCACAGCTAAACTGGAAAGAGATTGGATCTCCAGCATGGTTGATTTCCTATTGGCATAAAATTATCCCTTGGAAATTACTTTATTGTGGACTGCGACGTCAGAATCAGGCATGAATTGGGAGTTCTCTTTATCAAGATTTATCATCATGAAAGAATAACACTATAAGAATTCTAGCAAGGGAACTAGTTTTCTATTTAGAACCAATCTACTTCAGTACATATTAAGGTGGAGACTTTCTGAGTCTTTTCCTCCCCGTTTTAAGTTGTATCAGTGGGTTCTGTTTGGGAGATCTTTAGCTGGTAGTTTTCTTAAAGGTATCAGGAATCTATCCATCAGAGAACCAGATCTTACAAGTCATTTTCTCCCAACCCATCTCATGTCGGACTATTTTTGCAGCCAATCCAAATTCCGCCTCCTGCCAAAAGCTAGATGAGTAGCAGAATTTGGCCACCATGTCAGAAAGTCCACCTTGATCCCAATATGTGATCTTGCTGTGGCTGACCCGCACCTGGTGAGAGGTGAGGATCTGAAACAAACATACCACCTTGCTATTTAATGAAGCAAAGATAACAGAACTGGAAGCGACCTCAGACTTGGAAATCAATGCTGCTCGGCTTAAAGCGGTTTTCTTTTGCTCAGGGCAGTAAAGGTTGGAGCTGTAAAAAAAAAAAAGGCAGCCCCTAATGTCTTGCAGGGCCAACTGCCATCCATGGTGAGGAAAAAGCAATGGTGGTATATTTCATGTTTATTCATCAGAAGGTCCACTCAGCAGTTCCAGCCCCAAACGGGATTGCAATAGAGCGATTGCCCATGGCTGCTGAAGGGTTTCGTTATCTATGTGCTCCAGAAAGAAATTAACAACAACAGGTGGTATGATTTAATAACTCCTGTGTAATAACATCTGTCAAAAAAAAAAAAAGGGTTGAGCATATTTGGCCAACGTTATGAAGTACTGCTTTTAATACTGCTTTACAGTTGGCAAAAGCAGCCAGGGTTTCCAGCTCTGAATTTCACAGAGAACATTATTTTGTTTGCTACAGGAAGAACAGCAGAACAGCTGTCCAGATGTGTAGAGGTTCATCGTTTTGAATTACTGGCAGAGCTGGAAGAGATAGAAGGACGTTGGAAAGCTCTAAGTGAAAAAGCTTTGCTAAAATTTGGCTTTTTCTCTCCTCAACTTCTTGTGCCTTTGTAAAATGGTTGGTTTCAAAACCTTTGAAGACAATGGGGAGAAGGAGGAGGAAGAATAACAGGATAGCAGAGTTGGAAGGGACCTTAGAGATCTTCTAGTCCAACCCACTGCTTAGGGAGAAAACCCTATACCATTTCAGACAAATAATTATCCAATCTCCTCCAGTATTGGAATATGTACAATTTCTGGAGGCAAGTTGTTCCACTGATTAATTGTTTTGACTGTCAGGAAATTTCTCCTTAGTTCTAGCTTGCTTCTCTCCATAATTAGTTTAGCATGGATTTCCATCTTGGATTCAAAGCACCACATTAACGAGCAGGTTTTATGTGACAGACTGAGCTAGCTGATGGCAGATAGATAGATAGTTCACTGAACGATTCTGTGAGCAACTCAATCTGCCTGCCTGCTTTGCCTGATTTTGGATAAAAGTTGCTCTTTTTTATAAAAAAATCAATATTTATATAGATATTTATAATATTTACATACAAGCCGTGCCCAGTCAGTCACATGACCACCAAGCACATCCACAAATTAGGCCATGCCCACAGAACCGGTTAGTGGTCCCTGGGATTTAAAATTATGAGTTTGGTGGTCCCTGAGGTCCAAAAGTTTGGAGACCCCTGATCTTGATTCTATCCCTCTGTTAATGCTGTCTTTCAGGCAAAGCACTGTCCAAACTCTTCTTGAAAACCTCCAAGTGACAGAGGACCCACAACTTCTGGGGGCAAGCCATACCACTGATTAATTGTTCTCACTGTTAGGAAATGTCTACTTAGTTCTAGCTTGCTTCTCTCCATAATTAGTTTAGCATGGATTTCCATCTTGGATTCAAAGCACCACATTAACGAGCAGGTTTGCATATCATGGTGAGCCATGCTTTGGCGTAACTAAGATTTGCTCAAGCCGAAATGTCTAGTTCACTGATGATAAGCCATAAATCATAGCATTCAACTCAAACCAGGCAAACTCCCTGGGCAGCTTTGGAAGAGTTTGGACTCACCATCCTCTAGCACATGCCAGCTCCGAGTTTTAATCATGCTGAAATATCTACCTTTATTGTAATGAAAATTCACGACTTGTTTGCTCCTGAATGGAATTGTCGAAGCTGTGATCCAACAGATGTCCAAAGGGTGGTCAAAGCCAGATCATTTCTGCCTAGAGACATTTTTTTTTAAAACGATTATGACAAATGTGATCTTTTGTGGGTTTTTCTCCCTCCACCACAATGAACATTTCTGCTTTAGCTATTTCGTCTTCTTTCTCTGAAATAGTTTTAAATCAATCAATTCTGCACTCATATGGCCCATTCTTCCACTGAAGCGTGAAGAGCTGATATTTCCCCAATCCTTTTAAACTCCCCTATGCCTTTTATTTGCTCCTCTCCGATTCTTATTTTGCATTTTTTTTTTTTTGGGATGTTACTATTGTTTGGAACAATCAGTTTACGAGCTACTCGAGCTATACTATCTGCAATGCAAAAATCTGATCAGCCACTGGAGGGCAGCGAAAGGAGTTCCACAAAATGCCTGGCTGTGCTGCCCTCTAGTGGTCTCCCAGAATTTTGCACTCTTTATACAATAGCGCTAGTTAGTAGAAATTCAGTGAATTAATCCATCTTTCATCCCCTGTACATATTTATTTGCCAAACAAAATGTTTCCGTCTGCACTGTCAAAGTTGTTGAGTTAATGTGTCCCTTCCTTGAAGAACAGTGTGCAGTACGGGTGGTGGTGGTGTGTATACCGAAAACTTGTGCAAAATTCTTAATGATTTGTGTGAAAGTATACAAAAGTTTGAACGAGGATATTGAGTTCAGTGGAGCCCTGTTCCCCTCAGATGGCTGGAATACCGCAGGCATAAAAAGTCAGTTTGATGTATGTGTGTGCTTTTGTTGTGTGTGTGTGTGTGTGTGTGCGTGCGTGCACACTTTCGGAATGTGTGGCTCCTTTGCCAGTTGGTCACATACAGGTAGTCCTTGACTTATGGCCACAATTGAGCCAAGAATTTATATTGCTAAGTGAGAAACCCGTTAAGTGGGTTTTGCCTCATTTTATGACTTTTCTTGCCACATTTGTTAAATGAATCGTTGCAGTTGTTAAAACAGTATCATGGTTCTTAAGTGAATCTGGCTTCCCCAGTGCTTTTCGCTTGTCAGAAGGTCGCCAAAGGGGATCACGTGAACCCGGGACACTGCGACCATCATAAATAGGAGCCAGTGGCCAAGCATTTGAATTTTGATGCCATGGCCATGGGGATGCTGCAATGGTTGTAAGTGTGAAAAACGATCTTAAGTCACTTATTTCACTGCGGTTCAGTGGTGGGATTCAAGCATTTTTTACTACCGGTTCTGTGGGTGTGGCTTGGTGGGTGTGGCAGGGGAAGGTAACTGCAAAATCCCCCTTCCCTCCCCACCCTACTAACCTGCTTTCCAGCTCCGTTCTCCTGTGCAGGGCAACCAAAGGAGACCCAGCCAATCAGCTGGGACTCGGGAGGCAGAGAACAGATGGGGTTGGCGGGGCCAGTCAGAGGAGGTATTTGCAGGTTCTCCGAACTACTCAAACTTTCCACTGTCGGTTCTCCAGAACCGTTCAGACCCTCCTGAACACCACCTCTGGTGCCGTTGTAACTTCGAACGGTCACTAAACAAACCACTGTAACCTGAGGACTACCTGTATTTATTTTCTTCGGCTCCTTGGCCAATTCTAGGAGGGGAACGTAAGTCACCCCCTTTTCAACCCAGGGAAGAAACACCTGGCAGGTGTCACTGAAGGCGTCGGCTTGGTGCCTTTTATAAGCTGCCTCCCCTCCCTGCTGGCAGGAGGAGGAAAGAACCGAGGTGGCCAGGACGGTAACAGCCTAGCACATTTGCTGTCTCAGATGAGGTAAATGGAGTGAGGCCGCCCGAAATGCTAGCAGCGTGAATCTATTTTACAGTGAGCAGTTGCAGAGATGGTCATTTGTGCTCATTATCTGCAGGCCTGGAGGTTCCACCTTTGGAGCAGGCTCTGGCGAACCAGCGGGAGTTCTGCTTCAGTGCCACGGACAGGCTGGCATTTCTGACGGGGAAAGAGGGCAAAAAAAAAAGGGCAAAAAAAAAATAAAACAGCCCAGCGCTAAACCATCCCGAATCAAGCTGCCCAGAAGGCATCACAAGCAGACCTGATCAAAACTTGGCCTTTCTTTCCCCCTCTTCGCCCTCCTCCCTGGGAAACAGATTAACGTGAACGTCAAATTGTCCTTTCTGATTAATGGGGCTGCGTGAAGGCCAGTAAAATGGTTGAGTCACCCAGATAAGGAGGAGAGGCAATAGAAGAATGAGAGGTAGAAGGGACTTTGGAGGTCTTCTAGTCTGCTCAAGCAGGAGACCCTAAACCCCCGATGACGAACCTTTTCCACGTTGAGGGCCAAAAGTGCGCTCGCTTGTGCGCCTGCACCGATTAGGCAATGCATGCGCAACTCCCCCGCCCAGGGGTGGGATTCAATTTTTTTTAACAACCAGTTCTGTGGGCGTGGCTTAGGCGGTGGGCCTGGCTTGGTGGTCATGTGACCGGGTGGACATGGCTTGGTGGTCATGTTATTGGATGTGGCCAACTCAATATCACTCACATCGAGGCACGCATCTCCTTGCTTGGCCTCTCATGACAGTGGGGATGCTGCAACAGTCGTAAGTGAGAAACATGGTCATAAGTCACTTTTTTCAGTGCCATTGTAACTTTGAATGGTCACTCCACACAAGCAAAGTACCAGCAAAGGAGGGGAAAAAAACTCCAGAGAAGTTCCTGAGACAGGAAGTCTAGTCCTGCTAAGAAGGTAATAAGGGTTATCAGAGAGGCAGTTTCTGTAAGCAACACCAGAATGTTTCCTTCCTGCCTTCCTTACAGGATTAGGCCAGTAATTTCTTCTAAAAACTGGTTCTCTGAACTGCTTGGAATGTTAACAACCGTTCTAGCGAATAGGTGCGAACTGGTAGAATCCCACTCTTGTGCGTGACCCTCTGCGCATGCAACCCCCACACATGCCACATGCATGTGCATCTCCCCCGCGTGCATCTCCCCCTGCGCATGTGTGGCAGATACCTGACAATCAGCTGGCTGGCATGGCGCGTGCACGCATGCGCAGTGGGGTTCTTCCAGGCGACCTCTCACATGCTGGCAGAAGTGGCTTTGCGTGCCACTTCTGGCTTGCATGCCATAGGTTCGCCATTACGGCCCTGAATCATTCCAGTCTCTTCTCCAAAACCTCCAGCGTTGGATGGTCTTATGGAGATTCTCAGTCTTCCAAGTCATGGTTGCCCCAAAGAAGAGAAGAAGCTCAGGGGTGGGATCTGAGTGGTGTAACTACTGGTTCGGTGTTTTACATTTTGCGTGCGTGTGTGAAACGTCATCAGCTTGCTGCCTGGACAGCTGAGCAGCGCTGCATGCAGGGAAGCAGCATTTGAAAAAGCGCTTTTCTTCAGCGCAAAACAGCTGAGGTTGAAAAAGCAGGAAATAAAGGTCAGGTAAAAGCCCGGGCAGGCAAGTGGGCCAAAACAGCAGCAAACACAGAACTGGTTGTGTGTCTGCTGCTCTTCAGAGCTACCGGTTCTACAGAGCCAGACAGAACCGGTAGAATTCCACCTCTGAAGAAGCTGCTTGGATGGAGAAGCGAAATGCCTTCAAGAAAAAACAAAGGAAGTCCAGCTGCCTCTTGGAAAAGCACCTTTTAATAGGGTACTTTTAATAGGAAGGCAATAACCTTCCACTGGTTGTTTGTGTTGTCCGGAAATTTCCCCTTAGTTCTCCTCTAGGTTGCTTCTCTCCTTGATTACTTTCCATTCATTGCTTCTTGTCCTGCCTTCGGGCGCTTTGGGGGATAAGTTGACTTCCCCCTTTTCTGTGCCAGCCCCTCAAATATGGGAAGGCTGCTATCATATCCCCCCACCCAGTCTTCTCTTTATTGGACTATAAATATCCAGTTCCTGCAACCGTTCATCATATATTTTAGCCTCCGTATGGATAGAAGTGGTGTGGTGGCCTAGAGGTGGAGCTCTCGCTTTACAATCAGGAGGCTGTGAGTTCGATCCTAGGTAGAGGCAGATATTTCTCTCTCTGGGCACAGTGAAAATATATCCGCTGGAAAAAAACTCCGCATTGGTGACAGGAGGGGCATCCGGCCATTAAACACTCAGCTAGCTCCATTCAGTTGCCCAGACTCCACCCCATAAAGGATTATGGGGTCCTTATGGATTATGGATTGTCTTTCAGATGAATGGAATTTGGAGTGGGTCAAATTTTCTCCGGAGGATCAGATCCATCCGTTACAGGGACGGACATTCCAGAATGCCTCAATTTTTCAGCTCTCCTGTACGGAGTGTTTTCTTAGAAAGTGTGGTCTAGCATCTATATCTTTTTCGCATCTGAGATTGGCTCTCAAAAAAAAAAAAATCACAGCATTTTGTCCCTATATTGCACTGTGTTTTAGTCGCAATGTTTTACCCTTGGAATAATTTCAAAAAGATACATTATTTGGTACTGGGTTTAATTTGCCTTTAGCTTTCCCCTCTGATCTGTAGGACTGTTTTTAGGGCTGTTTTGATGTCTGGAAAAGGATAAAACTGCCTACTGTAAACAAACCGTTTCCAAAAGCAGCAAATTTGCAGGGAAGTGTTGTGTTGCTTGAAGATCAGGGGGTGGCATGTGTTTTCCATCTGAAAGGGTCAATCTGGGAAGCCTCAACGACGTTAGTGACTTTTTAAAGGTATGAATCAGTTTTAAAAATCACAGCATTTGAAAACAAATGCCAGCAAACTGTTTAGTTGTCGTGAATGCCAAAAAAAAGCAAATGAACAAAAAAAAATTCTAACCCCAAACCCACCCCTAAAACGTAAGGCGGAGCAGCCAACAGGGAGTGGAAGTGGGGCTCCTGAGGTTGTGGAGGAGGCTGGAGAAGGGCAGAGGCCGGCTGAGCAGTCAGAGGAGTCAGAGGAGGACCCAGGCCCATCCCCTATCCATCCTAGGGCAGGCAGGGAGGAGAGGATCAGGGGAAAGCGTGGTCTACTCGGGAGGAGACCACCATGATCCTCTTCATGGGTTGCAGGTGTGAGATCTGCATAAGAGTTTGGACCTGCGTGCTAACAGACGCTGGAGACAAATTAGTGTTTTATTCCTAAAAGGAGGTTTATCTTCCAACGGACTGTACCTGGTTATTTATCTTCCTGAAGTTTATCCTTGTCTGTCATGGAACTTTTATTCAGTGAGGTTTGTTTTTGGTTTTTGCTTCGTTATATGCTCTTTGAATTTGAACTGTGTTTTCTTTCGTTTGGAATGTTATTTTGAAAATAGTTTAATCTTCAACTGTGAACAGTTAAACAGTGAAGCCAAGTTGAAGGCATTAAAGGACCTTTATTTACGTTTTGGTTTTTGTTATATTTCTGATACACTCCGGGTCATCACAACTGCTATCATGTCACCCACCAGTGGGATTCAAACTTTTTTACTACCGGTTCTGTGGGTGTGGCTTGGTGGGCGTGGCAGGGGAAGGTTACTGCAAAATCCCCATTCCCTTCCCACCCCACTAACCTGCTTTCCAGCTCCATTCTCCAAAGAAGACCCAGCCATTCAGCTGGGACTCGGGAGGCAGAGAACAGACGGGGGCAGGCCAGTCAGAGCTGGAATTTGCTGGTTCTCTGAACTACTCAATATTTCCGCTACCGGTTCTCCAGAGCTGGTCAGAACCTGCTGAATATACCACCTCTGATGTCACCCCAACGTGCAGTTTTTAATCATGACTGCATGATTCACTCAATAACCCCAGTGGTTCATTAACAACCCTGGCAAAAAAAAAAAAAAAAAGGTCATAAAATTGTTCGGGACTCAGTTAGCAGTAGAAAATCTGGTTCCAATTGTGGCCATAAATTGAGGAGTACCTATATACTGAAGTCTGAATATCCTTCCTGACTTTACAAACTTGTGTTTCCTGTGGATATTTCTTTCCCTCCAACTTCCTGTGACTCTTAATGTTCCCACTGGAGGTTGCTGTATCTTCACGAGGAGTGGAAATCTTGCTTGCTGGAGCACCCGGGGACCACACAAATAGAGATATGGCCTTGTTAACTTGGTTGTTTTTCTTTCTTTCTGTGGAGGTTTTCAACTCCAGGAGCGTTTGTAGACAGTCATTAAAGAATCTTCTGCCAAGAATGGCTGTGTGTTGTGAGTTGTGCCCTACTCACGGGGCTGCCTCTCTTGAACCATCGCTGGAGGTGTGCGTCCTTTTCACAAGCTCCTCACTCTCTCTCTCTCTCTCTCTCTCTCACACACACACACACACACACGCACACAGGGGTGGCATTCTACAGGTTCACACCTATTCTCTAGAACTGGTTGTAAACATTCTAAACAGTTTGGAGAACCAGTTGTTAGAAGAAATTACTGGCCTAATCCTGTAAGGAAGGCAGGAAGGAAACATTCTGGTGTTGCTTACAGAAACTGCCTCTCCGTTATCCCTTATTACATTCTTGGCAGGACTAGACTTCCTGTCTCAGGAACTTCTCTGGAGTTTTTTCCCCCCTCCTTTGCTGGTACTTTGCTTGTGTGGAGCGACCATTCAAAGTTACAGTGGCACTGAAAAAAGTGACTTATGACCATTTTTCACACTTACGACTGTTGCAGCATCCCCACTGTCATGAGAGGCCAGGCGAGGAGATGCGTGCCTCGATGTGAGTGATGTTGAACACGCCCAGCCAGTCACATTACCAGCAAGCCACACCCACCAACTAAGCCACGCCCACAGAACCGGTTGTTTAAAAAAATTGAATCCCACCCCTGTACACGCCCTTCCCAGTTGAGGGCCTGGCTACCGGCTTGCTTCCCTTCCCAGCTTAACTCTCAAACATAATTCCATCCCATGTGTTGCTAAATATTTAAAGCATTAATAGGCTGCCTTGTTTCATGGCACGTCAGCACGATCAAAGAACATGTCAGTTATAATAAATACGTATGAGATTAACAAGGAATGTCAGAGTTTGAAAGATTGAAGAGGTTGGGGGTGGGGAACCTGTTAAAACGTGAATTTTAAAAAGGGAGATTTTGCCTCCTTGTACAAAAAGCTGCAGACTTAAATATGCAATTAGTCCTTGTCTTACAGGCATTCATTTAGTGACTGTTTAAAGCAGGGGTGGGATTCAAATTTTTTAACCACCAGTTCTGTGGGCGTGGCTCAGTTGGTGGGCATGGCTTGGTGGTCATGTGACTGGCTGGGTGTGACCAACTCAACATCACTCACATCGAGGCACACTTCTCCTCACCTAGCCTCCTATGACTGTGGGGAGGCTACAGCAGTCGTAAGTGTGAAAAATGGTCACTTTTTTCAGTGCCATTGTAACTTTGAATGGTCACTCACTCCACACAAGCAAAGTACCAGCAAAGGAGGGGAAAAAAACTCCAGAGAAGTTCCTGAGACAGGAAGTCTAGTCCTGCCAAGAGTGTAATAAGGGTTAACGGAGAGGCAGTTTCTGTAAGCAACACCAGAATGTTTCCTTCCTGCCTTCCTTACAGGATTAGGCCAGTAATTTCTTCTAACAGCTGGTTCTCTGAACTGCTTAGAATGTTAACAACAGGTTCTAGAGAATAGGTGCGGACCTGTAGAATCCCACCCCCGCTTTATTCCCAAATCAGCTCTTGTTCCTCAGCTGTTCCCTTTTTGGGCAGCTCCGTCATGCATACACTGGAAGCAGGTTCCAGCTGTTCTTCTGCCTCACTGATGTCCAACTCCGAATGCAGCTGATAACTGTCAGACGGCCCTGGCCCCATCTCTGCTCCGACACAGAGCCCTCATCAGAGATTCCAGGACTGGCCCATTCCTCTCCAACCTCTTCATTGTCCAAATCTGCTGCCAGCTCTGCTGGCCGCTGGCGGGCCACAATACAGCTCTCCTGAAATGGGTTTCCAAACCCCAGTTATGGGGCACTCAAGTAGAATTGATTCCTTCCATTCTCTCTTCTTATTGGCAATATACCCTTTCCCCCCTTTGCCCCCGTGTAACTATTAACTCAGCTGAATCCATTTAGATCTTGCTGACTATCTCAGGCTTCCTATAACTGTGGACCATGATTAACGCGCCAACACCAGGGCATTATTCATGTTCGCTGTTTGTATGCCTCTGGCTGGAAAACCTGCTACTTTTGAGGAGACATCTGTTAGCTTTAATTTCACTCTAGTCCGAGGTTGCTAGTACATTCCTTCAGTTTTTGACAATTAGATTGCAAATACAGTAGGGATAGAAAACCTTCCTCATTCACCTTGGGGAGAATGGAAAGAAGCTATTAGAAGCTGAAGGACGTCAGATAGCAGCTTTTAACAGAGGAGTTCCTGACCTGCATGTTTTTAGAAATACGAAATGATAATAATAATCTGGTTGAAAATCTATATCAGTGCTTCTCAATTTTGGCAGTTTAAGAGGGGTGAGTTTCAACTCCCAGCATCCCTCAGCCAACATGGAAAAGCCATAATCCAGACAAAGATCCAGACAAATACTTGCCAATTGGCAAGCAGGCAAATTTTGATCACGTGCCCACAGGGACACTGCAACTGTCATAAGTGTGAATATCGATCACTTTTTTCAATGCCGTTGTAACTTTGAATGGACAATAAATGAATGGTTGTGAGTCAAGGATTACCTAGCTGTGGGGAGGGGAGAAGCCATGGCAAAAGAGAGACCCCCTATAACCAGGGGTGGGCTTCAAAAATTTTAGCAAAGCGTTCTCTGCCTGGTTGCTGGGTGGGTGTGGCCATGCTGGGAGTGGCCTAGTCGGCCTCCTGCACCATGGCCGGGGGGGCGTTTTTCGCCCTCCCCAGGCTCCAGAGGCTTTCCTCAAGCCTCTGGGAGGATGAAAATGGCCTCCCCAGGCTCCAGAGGTTCTCTGGAATCCATATCCAGCTTTCCCGAACTTCCGGGAGGCCCATTTTTCACCTTCCCCGAGCCTCTGTGTGCACCCTGCACTTACCTGCATCCAGAATGAGATACATGAGGACTCCTGGGAGGGAGGGGAGGGGTGGGCAGGGCCAACCAGGGGTGGGATTTGGGGGTTCTCCAAACTGCACAGAATCTTAGCTAGGGGCTCTCCCAAACCCTGCGAACAGGGGTGGGATTCTACCAGTTCACACCTATTCGCTAGAACCTGTTGTTAACATTCTAAGCAGTTCGGAGAACCAGTTGTTAGAAGAAATTACTGGCCTAATCCTGTAAGGAAGGCAGGAAGGAAACATTCTGGTATTGCTTACAGAAACTGCCTCTCTGTTAACCCTTATTACATTCTTGGCAGGCAGTTCCTGTCTCAGGAACTTCTCTGGAGTTTTTTTCCCCCTCCTTTTCTGGTACTTTGCTTGTGTGGAGTGACCATTCAAAGTTACAATGGCACTGAAAAAAGTGACTTATGACCATTTTTCACACTTACGACTGTTGCAGCATCCCCACAGTCATGAGAGGCCAGGTGAGGAGATGCGTGCCTCGATGTGAGTGATATTGAGTTGGCCACACCCAGCCAATAACATGATCACCAAGCCATACCCAGCCAATCACATGACCACCAAGCCACACCCACCACCTAAGCCACGCCCACAGAACCAGTTGTTAAAAAATTTGAATCCCACCCCTGCCTGTGAAAGCCCAACAGCCCAACCCTGAATTTAACCCTTCAAGACATTCCTGAGGAACAGCTAAAATTCTGTGGAGATTCTCAGTCATCCAGCTTCTTCCATTCCCCACTGTGCTGCCAGGGCTGAAGAAGCTTTTTGGATGAGAAGTGAAACGTCTTCAAAACAAAAACAAGAAGAAGCACCTTTGGGATCCCTGAGAAATATTTCCTGGCACTCTGTTTATATACTTAAATCCTATTATTGGCTACTCTAAAAAAAGAATCCCTTGCTTACCACTAGATCTGCAGAGGAAAAGATAAAGGAAATTTCCCCCCAAACTTAAATCAGTTCTTGAAACAAATACTTGCCAGTTAGAAAGATACAATTTCTAAGATCTGTCAAATATGTAAATAAAGTAATATTTTTTCCCCCCTCTGGCACATAATAGGCTATGGATGCAGCCCGGGTGGCTTTTTGCCCGCACTGTCTATATTTAGAACATGCCAATAACTCATCAGTTTCTTCTTTCAATTCCCAGACCTTAACTCATCTCCAGAGTCTAATGTCCTTGGGGCTTCCTCTCCCCACCATCCTTTTCCATTAGATTTACCAGATAGACATTTGATCTGCCAGAAGCAAAATTCTATTTGCAACCTAATTGCAGTCGTTTCTTTTCTTTACAAGATTCAATCTTTTTACAAGATCTTTTATATATACTGTATATATATATATATATATATATATACACACACACACACACACACCAGTGCAAGCAGTGTGTGCTCGGAGCTGCGGTCTCTCTATAAATGACCATAAATGAGATGGCAGCTCCGATCACACACTGCTTGCACTGGCACGAAGCCGAAAGCACCAGCCTGAGGATGGCGAGTGGGACCTCGCCGAAACGTCACCAAGATACTCTTAATCTTACACGGGAAAAGACCCGACCCGAACACACACACACACATGATTCAGTCTTTTTTTTTACTTGCCCAGTTCAATCCTCTAAACCAGGAGTCTCCAACCTTGGCAACTTTATCACTTGTGGACTTCAATCCCCAGAATTCCTCAGTCCTCTAATCCATGGGCTGACTGAGGAATTCTGGGAGTTGAAGTCCATCAGTTGTCACATTGCCACGATTAGAGACCCCTGCTTTAAACTTTATTGGCAGAGATCTGGGTGGCTTTAAAGACAGTCACAATTTCCAAAGTGACCCATAGCTCTGTCCCTCATCGTGCTTTAGTGTTTTCTGATAAGAAATGCTATTGTGTGTTTTATTTTTCTCGTTTTTAGAAAGAGCTGTGTCATTCCTCCCCTCACCCTCCTTTGCTTCAAAGAGGGTTCAGTTTTTGTCCCGTTGTTGTTTTTTAAAGTTTTTCTCCAAAGTTCTCTGACCATTGAGAACTTAAAAATCCAGAAGCCTTCGATGTTGCATCAAAGCTAGTGGTGGGATTCAAATTTTTTTGCTACCGGTTCTGTGGGCATGGCTTGGTGGGCATGGTGTGGCTTGGTGGGCGTGGCAGGGAAAGGATATTGTAAAATATCCTTTCCTTCCCCACCCCACTAACCTGCTTTCCAGCTCTGTTCTCCTCTGCAGGGCAACAAAAGAAGACCCAGCCGATCAGCTGGGACTTGGGAGGTGGAGAATAGATGGGGGCGGGGCCAGTCAGAGGTGGGATTTGCCGGTTCTCCTAACTACTAAAATTTCCACTACCGGTTCTACAGAACCGGTCAGAACCTGCTGAATACTACCTCTGATCAAAGCCCTGCCTGTCATTTAGGAAAGGCTCTATCCATAAAACTCTGCTTCAGGTTGCGGTGACATTAACTGTTAATTAAAAGAATAGAACATATCTGATTTGGGGGGCAGAACCTACCAAACATTACTCAACTTGCCTATGTATGCTCCAGGCTGCATTGATTTTAAATTGAAGTAATTTTAAATAAAGTATTTCAATCGCCAAGAGGGGGGAAAAAGGCCAATTTAAATAATTGATTCCAATCACATTTCCACATTTCCGAATTCATTTGTTTCCTGAGCAAGCAGGCAGATGAATTGACTGTCATCGCATTTGAAACATACATGTCCGAAGTTCACTGGGTTCTTCAAGCTAATCGTATGGATATCTCCTCCCACTTCTAGCTATGTAGAATCCAGGCTTTTTGGCACGATGAAGTTCAAATTTGCTTAAGAAAGCAGGTATGAAACGAACGACCTTGCTTTGCCTGAATGTATCTGCACCTGTGAACTAGGTCAGCGTTCCTCACTTTTGGCAAGTTTAAGATGGACTTCAACTCCCAGAATTCCCCAGCCAGCCCAAAGAATTCTGGAACTTGAAGTCCATCTTAAACTTGCCAAGGTTGAAAAACAAAGATAACAGATAATCAGAGTTGGAAGGGACCTTATTGGTCATCTAGTCCAACCCCCCGCCCAAGCGGGAAACCCTACACCATTTCTGACAGAAGGGAGTCCAATCTCATCTTGAAGGTCTCAAGTGATGGTGTTCCCACAACTTCTGAAGGCAACTTCTGTTCCATTGGTTGATTGTTCTCACTGTCAGAAAGTTTCTCCTTATTTCCAGGTTAAATCTTTCCTTGTTCAGTTTCCATCCATTATTCCTTGTCTGGCCTTCAGATGCTTTAGAAAATAGCTTGACCCTCCCTTACTCTCTGTGGCAGCCCCCCAAATATTGGAAGACTGCTCTCCTATCTCCCCTGGTCCTTCTCTTTACTAGAGTAGCCAAGCCCAGTTCCTGTAACTGTACTTCATATGTTTTAGCCTCCAGTCCCCTAATCATCCTGGTTGCTCTTCTCTGTATTTTCTCTAGAATCAACTTCTTCTTTATAGTACTGGATGGGGTACTCTAAGTGTGGTCTTACTAAGGCTTTATAGAGTGGAATTAGTACCTCTGAACTTAGTAGTAACAGATTAGTAACACTGAACTAGGTAATTTCAGAAACTAACTGCAGCAAAAGTATTGCATTGTGTATTTTATGCACAGTGGTGGAAGAATAATGATATTCCCACCATGAGGGAATGATTTTGAAAATGTCAGCATCTGCAGAAATGGTAAAATTGACCTGTTTGGTCAAAGAACGAACCACTTTTTTTTTTTTTGAATGACTGCAAATCTGATACTGTATGGACTTTTTGACGAAAGAAGGAGAAAAAAAATGAATAGACGATTTATGGATTTGAAGACTGTGAAAGAGGCAGATTAAAGGAGCAGGTGATAGAATTTGCAAGATGTTTAAGACAAAGGAACAGTAGGATTTTAATTATCTGTTGAAAAGGAGGCTGGAAGTCATTTCTTAGTATTTCTTAAATTCAGTTTTCTATGGAAATGTTTAATAAATATAAATAAATATTTATGCAAAAGACAAGGATGATATTTATATTATTAAATAAATATAAATATATAATTTAAATATATAATCTAAATATATGATAAGGAAGTAAATCTACACAGGCATCAGTGGATGTCTAAATATTGCTAATAGTAATATTCCTAATATTCCTATATATCCCTGATTTTTACCCTAGGAAGTACCTAGGTTTGAATCAATTATATTTCTATTTGAAATCAGTAAGCTGGGTTTTGTGTGTGTGTATGTGTGTGTGTGTATACAGGTAGTCCTCGAGTTACAAGTGAAATTGATCCCACAGTGATCATAAGTGTGAAAAACGATCATAAGCCACTTTTTTCATTGCTGTTGTAACTTTGAAAGCTCACTAAATGAATTGTTGTAAATTGAGGACTACTGTACAGTAGTAGGTAAAGGTTCTCCTCGCACATACTTGCTAGTCATTTCTGGCTCTAGGGGGCAGTGCTCATCTCTGTTACAAAGCCGAAGAGCCAGCGCTGTCCGGAGACGTCTCCGTGGTCATGTGGCTGGCATGACCAAACGCCAAAGGCGCACGGAACGCCATTACCTTCCCACCAAAGGGGTCCCTATTTTTCTACTTGCATTTTTTACGTGCTTTCGAACTGCTAGGTTGGCAGAAGCTGGGACAAGGAACGGGAGCTCAACCCGTTACGTGGTGCTAGGGATTTGAACCGCCGAACTGCCGACCTTTCTGATTGACAAGCTCAGCGTCTCGGCCACTGAGCCACCGTGTCCCTGTTGTACAGTAGTAGCCAGCGCCTAACCTGAGTTAAACAGCCTTTGGGTCTTTCCCCTCCCCCTCTTAGGGAGAGATAATCTCTAAAATGGGAAACTTATTCGCCGGTTTTGCAGAAAGCGAACAATATTCAAATTGCAAAGCCGTTTGCATTTTCCACGCAGCCGGATTAATTATTTAAAATAATCACCCTTCTTTTAAAAGGCAATAGAAGATAATTAAAAGCCGGGCGGATTTGCAAAACCATGACAGCGCAATTGCAGGGTCCAAGAAACTGCTTGTAGAAATACCTTCCAAGTTGCCATTCTCTAAAGAAGAGAATCTTTTTATCCAGCTGCTCCTTTGAAATTCCAGAGGTTTTAACCCCAGGTAGCTTTTAGATACCTTAGATCCCGATTTGGGCTAGAATATCAGGGTAAGTCTGATATTCTTGGAAAGATGCAAATTCACACCTGCTTTTTTTCACCCTGAGCTGACTTTCTGTGATTGGTGTCTGGAGCAATGATCCATACTCTATTCCCAACTGCTCCCAATTTGTGTGTTCAGGCAAAAAAGAGAACAGTTAATGTGCCTGGAGCATTACATGGATGAAAGCTGGGGCAGGCAATCTTGTGTCCACCAGATGTTTTGGACTTTAAGCTCCCCTGCATCCTGACCATTGACCAAGAGCTGGGGGATTCTGGGAATTTGAGTCCCAACGCATCTGGTAAGTGCCACGTTGGGTCTGGCTGCCCCCTACTAAACCTATGTTAATGGGAGACTTATTTCAGAGTTGGAGTGATGGTTAAGGAGCCAATGTTAATATCCTTGAGAGAAAACAAATAGATTGTTTATTTTGTAGCATCACAACGTATTTTTTTCCTGGAATAAACAAAGTGAACCTGCCTTGATTGCTGGACTTGCAAAACTAAGAAGCAAGGATCGTGTTTTGCTTGTGAGTCACAATATTTTATTTATTTTGATTTGTCAGTCGCTTACAAGATAATAGGTATGAGTATATACATAGTTATGAATACATGGATGCATATAAGAAAGATAAAAGAAACAATAGGACAGGGATGGTAGGCACGTTGGTGCGCTTATGCACGCCTCCTACAGATCTCTTAGGAAAGGGGTGAGGTCAGTCTAAGGTTAAAGTTTTTGATAAAATATGGTTAATTCAGACATAAGACAATGAACGAAGATGCTCTGACTTGTAAAACAGGTTCTGACAATGCAACTAACTGAAGTGCAAACTATTTCTGGGTCTGTGCTTATCCAACAAGCCATGACTTGTTGGTTATTCAGAACTCTTAGATCAGTGCTTCTCAACTTTAAGATGTATGGACTTCAGTTTCCAGAATTCCTCAGCTAGCTCTGGGAGTTGAACATACATCTTAAAAGTTGCTAAGATTGTGAAACACTATTCCTAGATATAAAAGTTTTAATAGAAAACAAGGCTCAGTCCTTCCTGGAAATTCGATTGATAGATTTCCTATCCCTCCCTCCCCCTCTCTCTCCCTCCCCCTCTCCCCCTTCCCCCCCTTTCTCTCTCCTTCCCTCCCTCCCTCTCTTTCTCTCTCCCTCCTTCCCTCTCTTTCTCTCTCTCTCCCTCTCTCTCTCTGCACATTGTTTATCCATGTTACGGGTTTCCATTCCTGAACCAGAATAACAGAATAACAATCCGTTGCCAGTAGCCTCACAATGACCCACAACCCTCTTCTGACTTTGGGAGCCTGGGTACATTCTGACTCATTCTGCTCCAAATGGCCACAGGTTGCCTTGAGTCTCCATACATAAAAAAAGAAAGAAAGAAAATAAATTGCACCTGTCTGTTCGTAAGACAGAAAATCAAGGCGGTGTCAACGGGCGGAAACTGCAAAGCCAACCAAGCCACTTGTCCTTTTGGAAGACCTGTTTGGACAGCTGAGAAACCCTGGTAGTCGAAGACAAGGATCTCAGTAATTGAGGAAACAGGTCCACGTATCTGAGCCAGAAACAAACCCGCTCAGCTCTTGAACATCGTTGGTGTCAAGGAGGCGAATTTCCAACTCACGATAAATTGTGGCATGACAGTTCTGAGCAAGCAACCTATCTGGCGTATTTTTCATAAGCAAAGGGGCCAGGCAGTTATTAAAAGATTGCTTGGGTTTTAACCTTGCTTTCCATCAACTGTGAATTAATCTATAAATGGGGAAGAGAATGAGACCAGCCTGGGCAAATACTGCTTGAGGTGGCATTTGAAGGGACCCCAAAAGTCGTCACCTCCATCCCAATTGCCATTCCGGACAGCCACTCTGCAAACAACGGAGCCCAACCCCTGGGGAACGTTGCGTTTTGCCATGCTGGTTCCCATACATTTGTAGGTCGGCCTCCTGCTTGCTGCAACCGAGGGCAGAGGGGAACGGCTGCAGCTGCCAGCCTGCAAAAACATATCTCTGGCCCTGCAGTTAAAAGGAGCATCTACTGCCAAGGTGCCTTCCAAGCTTCACATTTTACTGTTTATTGAATGTCGAGGAGGAAGTTGATGGAGTATCTAGGTTGGTAAAGGTTTTAGTGGATTTTATTCCCCGTGGTATCCACGGTGGTTTTAAAGCTCCTGTGATTTGTAGGTGAGCGACCAGGTGGGTAATTTTGCTTTGTGCTGTTTTTATTTTTTTATTTTTTTTATGTGCATATTGAATTGTTGTGGTGTTACGCTTTATCGGGTTTTGCCTTTCACCTAAGGCCCAAGGGAATCCGTTTTATAAGGGAATTAATGCATCTAAACGTATAAATAAAGGTAGACAAATATATTAGAGCACAGGTGGCAGAGGTGGTATTCAGTAGGTTCTGACCAGTTCCGGAGAACCGGTAGCAGAAATTTTGAGTACTTTGGAGAACCGGCCAATCCCACCTCTAACTGGCCCCACCCCCATCTATTCTCCGCCTCCCGAGTCCCAGCTGATTGGCTGGGTCTTCTTTGGTTGCCCTGCAGAGGAGAACAGAGCTGGAAAGCAGGTTAGTGGGGTGGGGAGGGAATGGGGATTTTGCAGTAACTTCCCCACGAGTAGGGAGTGAATGGGGATTTTATAGTATCCTTCCCCTGCCATGCCCACCAAGCCACACCATGCCCACCAAGCCATGCCCACAGAACCAGTAGTAAAAAAAAATTTAACCCCACCACTGATGGGTGGGAAACTATGAACCTTTTACAACCTGTGGGCTTCAACTCCCAGAATTCCCGAGCCATGATCGTTGCACTTCATAATCATTCCAATTGCTAGAAACCTTAGAATTGTCATTATTTTGATGCATTCTTATCTGGATAGATAGATGCATGTAGGTTTTATTTTTTTTAAAAAAAAAAAAGCTCTCACAGGTAGTCCTTGACTTAGAACCGGTCACTTAATGACTTTTTCAAAGTTATGACGGACTTAAAAAAAAAAAAAGCTACTTTTGTCTTGTCCTTGAAGATATAACCACCACAGATCCAGAGACACAGATTGTCACATGAAGGTATTTCAGGTGCTTGGCAACTGGTTTACATTTATGATTAGTTGCGGTATCCTGCCATCATGTGATCATGATTTGTGACTTTTTTGCCATTTTCTGGCCAAAAATGGCAAAAATCACTCATTGGATATGCTGGATTCATGTAATGTCATGATTTTTAAAAAAAAACATGGTGACTCACTTTACAACCATCATAAAGACGGTTGTAAGTTCGAGTCCGGTCATAGGGCGCCTTGACTTATGACTGCAGAGTCAACATTCCAGGCTCCGTTGTAGTTGTAAGTCAAGGACTAAACCCTATATTTTTTATCAGAGTTTTATCATCTCTTCCCCTCTTCTTTCTGTGCTGAATGCAGAAATGCAATCAAGAATCCAGATCTCAGGGGTAAAACCTGGAGGAAATGAACGTGTTTGGTCTAGCGAAGTAGATATGTTGATTTTCTTTGTCGAGCATTTCCCTGCATTTCCCTTGTGTGACTCAACAGCACACTCGAAGGTATTACACAAAATCCTCTGAAATATAGACAGACGCTGTAGAGGACGAAAAGAGTTCTTCAGCGGGGAAAATTGATGCAGCAACAGTTCTCCACTGACAGAAAATGAGAAAATCCAGGTAATCCTCATTTAATGACTGAACAGTCATATAACGACCGTTACAACAGGGACAGGAAAGGAGCTCGGTGACCATGTTTAGGAACTTTGCAGGTCTGTAAAGAGAAGGAAAACTGAACTCGGATCGTAAGAACAGTTATGGTTTTGCCTTGTTTAACAGAGATGCCTCTTTCTCTGTGTTAAAGCAAAGGTTGTCAACCGGTGGGCCGGGAACCATTGGTGGTCCATGAAAATTTTTTGGTGGTCCACAGAGAAATGTCCCCCCCCCCCCAAAGCATTCTCCCCAAAGCAATTAATCCAGGCTATGCAGGAACACAAGGCTGCGCTGCCCACATGGCCCGCCAAACTTCTAGCTCCCACCCTTCAGCTGAGTGCAAACCTTACCTTGAGTAGAGCTGACACTGGAAGGTAAGACCAACAGCGGGGGAGGGAAATCCGCTTGCTGGGAAAGTCGGCCCCATATTCCAGAGCTGCAGTAGCCACAGGACTGGGGTGGAGGAGCAGCTGCTCTGGGATGACCAAAGGGCCAGTCCTGTGGCTACTGCAGCTCTGGAATATGGGACCGACTTTCCCACCAACGTCAGCAAGCCACCGTCAGTCAAAATTCATATTAGTGGTCCACGGGATTTAAAAGTATGAGTTTGGTGGTCCCTGAGGTCCAAAAGGTTGGCAACCGCTGTGTTAAAGTATAAAGAAGGAGTCCACACTTAATGAGGACAATTAGATGGGCCAGTCAGTCGCTAAACACTGTATTAGCTAAGTGGAAAATCATGGGACAGGCTAATGGCCTTATTTTCCCTGTGGTTGTGAACCGAATCGCCCATCAATTAATTTTGCAACTACTAAGATTGTTGGACGAGCAGGCAAAAAAATAGCCAGGGAAGGGATTGAAGCCTGGGAAATGGGCTTCAGTCAACAGGAGAGCTGATTTGCCAACCAGCTTATCAAGTACTTTAGAAGGCAAGGGCTGAGCAGCACAAGCAAACGACAGCCAACGACTTAAAAGCCAGCCATCAACACATCCCAATCAACATCTAAAAAGCCACATACAACAGGCAGCATAAAAATACCACACACAGAACAGCACACACTCTGCTAGAGAAAAGTTCCCTGAAGATGCGCTCCAGCACGAGCCCAAAAACTCGGAAGACAAAACCACTGGTCCCAGTGACTGACCCAGACTGGATCCTGCAACCGCCATTTTACTTCTGCATTCCATACTGGGCTATATTAACTCTGCACGTCGCAAGTGGGATGCAAAGCCATGGGATGTTGCTACTATCATAAATGCATGTTGGGGTTGCAAACCATGCAAATGGAGATCACATGGCCACAAAATGCTGTGAGAATTGTTCCCTAGGCTGCTTTTGTTTTACACAATCGTAACTTTTAAATGGTTGTTAAGTGAGGCAGCCAGTAAGTGAGAACTGCTTTGTTTGCATAGGACAGGGGTGTCAAACTCAAGGCCCGTGAGCCGAATCCAGCCCGTGGAAGGATTAGATCTGGCCTGCAGGGCCTGCAAACAGCAAAGCACCGGCCTGTGGTGCCTCTGTGGGTGAAAATGGATCTCAGGGTGGAGGGAGCTGTGTGCTAAAATCAAAACAAAAGGAGAAATGTTTCCCCTTTTGTATCTGAGCATGTAAGAAGGGACAGAAAAGGAGAAGATGAAAGAAGGAAAGAGAAAGAGAAGGGAAGAAGGAAGAACGCAAGGAAGGAAAAATAAGGAAAGGGGGGAAGGAAGAGGAAATGAGAATTAAGAGGGAAGGAAGGAAGGAAGGAAGGAAGGAAGGAAGGAGATAATAATGAGAGTGAGGGAGGGTCTCAGGGAAGTCCAGCCTTAGCACTTGGCTGCCACGAGTCCTGTGTCACACCCACCATGGCCCACCATGCAGCATCCCCATAGTCACATGATCAATATTTGAATGCTTGACAACTGTCATGTACATATGACGGTTGCAGGGTCCAGGGGTCAATTTTTGTGACTTTCTGAAAAAGCGAAGTCAATGGGGAAGCCATATTCACTTAACAACTGTGTTACTAACTTAACTGCAGTGAGTCATTTAACAACGGTGGCAAGAAAGGTCGTCAAATGGGACAAAACTCATTTAACAACTGTCTCGCTTAGCAACAGAAATGTTGTGATGGTAAGCCGAGCGCTGCCTAGGCTAGCATTAGAACCAACTATCCATCAGCCTGCTCGAATCCTGCTCTTTTCTGGACCTGTCAATCTTATTTTTGTTTGCAGCAGTGCTGGACAACCGGCAGGGCAGAGGCCAACCTTGGCAGATGTCAACATACGATATGTAAACATCTCGATCTTTACCCCTTTCCGCTTTTGCCGCTGTTGTCTGTCCGCCTAGAAATTTCCCTCCAAACTCACTTCCATCCTTCTGGAAATTCTGGGGAGACCTGAGGAAAACTGTTCCAGGCTTGATGAGATTGATTTTAGCTGAGTGTCTCTCTGTGCTTGCAGAAAACGTAGTTTTACCTTTCCCGTGTTTCTCAGTTTTGCAAATTAAGTGCATCTTTGGATGAATCCGGTTCAATTAGAGCAGCGAGATGGCCTGCACGTAAATTAATTAATTAAACAAACAAACAAACAAACAAACAAACAAATAAATAAGCAAATAAATACTTCCCTTATGGGGTGGGGTGGCGTGGCACAGTCTGGTGTCACTCTGCAACACCCAACGAGCCTCAAAGAACCTGAAGAGCGTTCCAGGAAACCAGAAGCAACATTAACTAAAAAGAAAAAGAAAAAAAAGAAGTTCACAATTCTCCCAGCGCGTCTGATGATGTGTTTGCCTTAAATGAAAACTGACGCATTTTCAAAGGCAGAGCGTACGAAAGCTGGCTCGGTTTGAAGGCTGGCACGGCGGAACAGGCCCGTAAGCCATCAAGTGGAAGATTACAGGAGACGCTTCTGGGCTGTAGCTTTGAAAAGGTGATTTTCTTGAGTCGGTTCCAGCTACTTCTGCTCAGCAGGGGAACCAGGGTTCTCAACAGCCTGATAGTAGAATTACACCTTCCCTCCCACCCACACACCCCCCAAAATTAAATTGAAGACAGAAGGCAGAGTAAGTGGAGTGATGTGAGTGATATTGCGTTGGCCACACCCAGCCAATCACATGACCACCAAGCCACGCCCACCCAATCACATGACCACCAAGCCACGCCCACCAACTAAGCTACGCCCACAGAACCGGTTGTTAAAAAATTTGAAACTTACTCCTGCTTTAAAGCTTCTACTTTTGCATTATATTTTCTTTCTATTTTCTAACCAGACACACCATTTTTCCCAGGCCATATAGAATTCTGTATCTTCCCGCTCCTGCAATTCCATTGTGAATTTGTTCATTTCTGCACAATCCATTACTCTTTTTATAACCATGTTATCTGTGGGTGTACCATCTAATTTCCAAGTTTGAGCATATAGTATCCCAGCCGCTGTTAAGATGTGTATCATTAGACATTCATTCTCTTTCGTCTATTCTCCTTTGGCTATCCCTAATAAAAACATTTCAGGTTTGGGTACTATCTTTAGGCTACAGACTAGCACTTGGCAGGACAGCCATGTAAGCCCTGAAACACATACATGTAGTCCTTGACTTACGACAATTGGAACCAGAATTTCAGTTGCTGAGCGAGACACGTGTTAAGTAAGTTTTACCCCATTTTACAACCTCTTAAAAACCGCCAAGCCAGGTGAATTTTTTAGAAATGAGTTGCACCCAATTTTATGGCCTTGTTTTGCCATGGTTGTTAAGTGAATCATTGCCATTGTTAAGTGATTCCAGATTTCCCCCATTGGTTTTGTTTGTCAGAAGCCAGTTGGGAAGTTGGCAATCACGTGAACCACAGGTGACTGCAACCATCATAAATGCATCTTGGATGCAAGCACCAAAATTGTGATCACAGGACCATGGGGTTGCTACAATGGTCATAAGTATGAGGACTGGTCATACGTTGCTTTTTTCCAGTGCATTGTAACTTTGAACGGTCACTAAATGAATGGTTATAAATTAAGCACGATCTGAATTCAGCTGCCATGACATGCCAATCAGGGGTGGGCTGCTGGGGGTTCACAGGGGCTTGGGAGACCCTCTAGCGAAGACTCTGCAGGGCTTAGAGAGCCCCCAATAACCTCAGAAAGACAAGCAGCAAGGGAAAGCTCTTAATAGGCTTAATTGAACTTCTGGGCATTCAGCCAAGAGCATTTCACACCTCATAAAAGTGTGCAAGCTAGATGAACAATCCACTCAGCACTTGCGAGGGAGAGCCATTGAGAAAATCAGATAGCATAGCCACTAGTCTCCGAGGGGATTAATTCCCAAATAATAAGAATCATGTAACTCACCAGAAACTCCACTAAGACTCCCAAGATCCCTTTCACAGTCACTACTATTAAGCTGGTTTCACCCAGTCCTTTATTTAAGTATTCAACGCATGGAATAATAAACAACTTTTTGGTATATTATCTTTTTTTAGGTAATTAGGGCAAAGAAGTGACGTCAAGTTGGTCACACCCACCCAGTCACATGACCCCCCAGCCACGCCCACTCAGCCAGTCATGAGGGCAGAGAGCCCCTGGCTAAAAAATTTGAAGCCCATCCCTGGTGCCAATCCTTTACAAGGATTGGAACTGGGGCACCAACTGTTCTCCTTGTGAGCGTCTAAGGAAGCCAATCTCAGACTTTGAAAAAACAGGATAATAAAAAATGTTGTCACTTTCAAACTTTGAAGTTGTATTTTATGCTCTAATAAACCTTAATAAAACTTTAAAAAAAAAAACACTTGAAGTTGGAAAAGAATCCCCAGAATACTCTGGATAGCCAACCAGACAAACAATAGATTGTGGAACAAATCAATGAGGAGTGTTCACTGAAGGCACAAATTATTGTATTTTGGATTTGTTATAGGAGCTAATATGAAAAAGTCTGTAATGCTGGGAAAGATTGGAAGGAATGAGGAGAAGAAGAGGATGCACAGCACGATGGATAGATGTGGGTACCACAGCAATGGGTGCACCGCTGGATAACCTGAAGGGCCCATCTGGGAAGAGATCTATCTTGCTACTTGCCAACATTGGCATGGTGCGGTGGTGGGATTCAATTTTTTTTACTACTGGTTCTGTGGGCATGGCTTGGTGGGCATGGCTTGGTGGGCATGGCAAGGGAAGATTACTGCAAAATCCCCATTCCCTCCCTACCACATTAACCTGCTTTCCAGCTCTGTTCTCCTGTGCAGGGCAACAAAAGGAGACCCGGACAATCAGCTGGGACTCGATGGGAGGCAGAGAATAGATGGGGGCGGGGCCAGTTAGAGGTGTTATTTGCCGGTTCTCCAAACCACTCAAAATTTCCACTACCGGTTCTGCAGAACTGGTCAGAATCTGCTGAATATCACCTCTGGCATGATGGCGCGGTGGTTAGAGTGCAGCATTGCAGGATAATTCTGCTGACTGCCAACAATTCGATTCTGACTGGCTCAAGGTTGACTCACCCTTTCATCCTTCCAAGATCGGTAAAATGGGGACCCAGATTGTTGGGAGCAATATGCTGACCCTGTAAACCACTGAGAGAGGGCTGTAAAGCACCGTGAAGCGGTATATGTAAGTCTAAGTGGTATTGCTATTGATTTGATGGTCAATCAGTAATGAATTGGGTGAGCCATGTGTGTCTTCTGCTTGGTTTATGTTTCAGGGACTGCCAAGTGTGGTCAGTGTAAGGGCTCCAGTAGTTACCCCCATTTAAATCATGAGTCTGTACCCAGACTTTCAAAACGTAAAGATTTACTAGGAGTAAACATGCCAGCGCTGCCTGGGTGTAGCCGACTCTGAGACACATCATTCACTCTCACCCTTGACCCTGTTTTTTCCCCACGCCCACCAAGCCATGCCCACAGAACCGGTAGCAAAAAAGTTTTGAATCCCACCGCTGCTAGGAGGTCGCTTCCAACGCTGTTAACAACCTGTTATCACACTGACCCCGGGACACAGCAATCGTCATAAATACGAGTCAGTTGCCGAGCATCTGGATTTTGATCACATGACTATCGGGATGCCGCAATAGTCTAAAGTGTGAAAATGGTCAAAAGTGGCTTTTTAAAAGAGCTGTTTTAACTTCGAATGGACACTAAACAAACTGTTGTAAGTTGAGGACTACCTATCTGTCTATATTCTGATTTCCTCCTAGTGAGGACCCTCAAATTTTCCCAAAGCAGATCTTGCATGCAATGAAATTTCATTTTAATTTGTGCCAATTAGTGTACATTCAAAGGGACAATAAAGTTATTGTTCTGTCCTGTCCTGTCCTGTCCTTTGCTTGTAGATCCTTCAAAACGAAAAGGCCCTTCTAGGAACCACAGAATGGCAACCTGAGATGGTGACCCATTATTTAGCCAGGAGCTTAATTACTTAATCCCTTCATCCATTATGTATAATTCCTTCATCTGTTCAAATGAAGAGTTACTATTAATGGGTTACACTTCAACGAGGTTTCAAATTTGACCACGGTAGGTAGGGATATTCTCTGTCTTTTATTACTCCCAGTACAGAGAGTATTCTTATAATATGGAACCTGACATGCAGACCTCTGGGGTTTTTCCTTTTAAATCCCTTAAAATCTTCCCCTTGCTCCTGTTGGATACTGAGGTGTTCTCTGCTTGCTGATTTCTACCTGGATTACGTCTGCTAAACTTCCAGAGTCATGCCGTACAAAGTGACAATTAATTGTATGGTATGAATTTTATCTTGTAGGCCTTGAAATTTTTAGGCAGTAACTTTCTGGCAAATTTGAAGCTACGGTGTTTTCCACAGAGTGGTTTTCTTTTGTGTGTGGGGGTGTGCGTGTGTGTGTCAATTAATTGAAGCTGTGTTCCATTAGCTATCAAAGCATGATGTAACATGGAACCTCATTCTCTTTTAATTTGGGGGAGTTTCATTTATAGGAATATCAGCTTGTTTATTAAAGGAAGGCGCATCTCAGGGCAAAAAAGTCAAGACATCAATTATTACGATGAAATTAAATACTGGTCCTCTTTTACAGGTGTCATAGTGTGAGAGGGAGCTTTGATTACATGGCTGTGGCCACCATCTTTTTTACATCTATCCAAGCTGATATCCTGGGCTGCATGCTGTTCTAATGCTCTGCCTTTTTATTCTTATTTCTTTATATCCTGCCTTTATTATTTTTATCAATAAAGGCAACAAACGTATTTAATACTCCTTCCTCCTATTTTCCCCACAGCAATGACTCTGTGATGTGGATTGGGATGAGGAAGAGTGACAGTCAGAGTCACCGAGCTGGTTTTAATGCCTAAGGCAGGACTGGAACTCACTGTTTCCTGGTGATTGCCACAAAGCCACCTAGCTGACTTAAACACCTAAGTTAGGACTAGAACTCACCGTCTCCTGGTGATTGGCCCAAAGTCATCCATTCAGTTTATCTGCCTAAGGCAGGACTAGAACTCACCATCTTCTGGTGATTGGCCCAAAATCACCTAGCTGGCTTTCATGCCTAAGGTGGGACTAGAACTCCCAGTCTCCTGGTTTCTAGACCAGCACCTCCACCAATCCACCAAACTGGATCTGCTGAGTTCAGGATATTCAGTAGGTCTAGATTTGATTGCTGCCATAGCCTCAAGCCACATTTGCAGCCTTTCGACCCCGTAGTTCTCTTTCTGCAGTTAGTTGTGGTTCTTTAATGAACGCACACACAAAATACGTTTGATGGCTCTATCCGCTCCTTCTCTTTGAGAAATTGTACAGGCTGAGCGGGAGCCAGCAGAACAAAGAGTTACCTGGCCTTCTTGTTCCCTCCTTGGCTACTGCAGTGAGGTCAGTTTTTTGAAAACAGAAGGAGAGATCTTTAGCTGCCTGCAACTTGGGAACTCACAGGTGGCGGCTTGCCAAAGTTTGAATCTTAGCTTCTTGGAAGATGTGAAGGTATTAGCTGGCCTGGCATTTGGTAATGGGAATCCTCCATGGATTGAATGGGGAGCATTTTCCTCTAGCAATCCTCCATTCACTTGGCTCATTGATCTCGTGAAGGCAGCTCCAGATGGCATGGTTTTTTTTTTTCCAGTCCCGATTCATTCCAGGAGTATTAGAACTGACGGTAGAATCATCTTTATTTCTGTGATCTTCAATGGCTGGGAACAGACATTAGATCACAATGTTCCTTCCAGCTGAGCATCTGACGGGCGCAAAAGTTACCATCCAGGCAATTCTCCTGTTTTCACAGCTGCAGCAGCTCCTGGAGCAGGGTTTCTCAACCTTGGCGGCTTGAAGTGGTATGGACTTCAACTCCCAGAATTCCCCAGCCAGCCACAAGCCCGACACGAGTGACGTCGAGCTGGCCACACCCACCATGACCATGCCGACACACACACACACCAAGTTCAAACACAACCCTGATGTGGCCCTTGATGAAATAGAGTTTGACATCTCAGTCCTAGGTAAACACTAATTCTGATACTGATCGAAGCCACATCTGCCCTAAAATTTTCTTTATACCAGTAACTGTTTTAAAGGTAAAGGTAAAGTTTCCTCTTGCACATACGTGCTAGTCGTTCCCATCTCTAGGGGGCAGTGCTCATCTCTGTTACAAAGCCAAAGAGCCAGTGCTGTCCAAAGACGTCTCCGTGGTCATGTGGCCGGCATGACTAAACGCCTTCGAAGGCATACAGAATGCTGTTCCCTCCCCATCAAAGTGGTCCCTATTTTTCTACTTGCATTTTTACATGCTTTTGAACTTCTAGGTTGGCAGAAGCTGCTGGGACAAGTAACGGGAGCTCACTCCATTACACGGCGCTAGGGATTCGAACCACTGAACTGCCAAGTTTCTGATCAACATGCTCAGCTTCTTGGCCACCGAGCCACCGCGTCCCCAAGTAACTGTTCCAGATCTTCCTAAATATACTTGATGCCCCTGATCTGGGCCTGATTAAGGAAAAAGTACAAGGGACGGTTCCACTGTGTCTTTTATTTGGAATCATAGATGCAATAACCTTGCCTGAGGCCTATCTAATCCCCTGTTGCAGAAGAAAAGTCGTATTTTCATGGATGGTGCCGGAGCTCGTAACTGGCTTCCTTCAAAGCTGCAATAACAGTTTAACAACTGTGAGGAAGAACCTTTATTGTGGAAGCATTAAATGTTTTTGCCTAATGATTGAAAATAATAAAATCCTAGCCTTTGACAGTTAAGAGAGCATTAAAAGAAAATAGACGGGCTGGCATATAGGCAGAGTCTCTTGTCCCAGAGGATCGACTAAAGGCAGGACAAGAAACCACGGATGGAAACTCATCAAGGAGAGAAGCAACCTAGAATTAAGAAGAGACTTCCTAACAGTGAGGACAATTAATCAGTGGAACAGCTTGCCACCAGAAGTTCTGAGTGCTCCATTATTCTGTTATTCTTTAATCTTATATCAATTAATCAGTGGAATAAGTTGCTTGCAGAAGTTTTGGGTTCTGCAACATTGGAGGATTTTAAGAAAACACTGGACAGGCACTTGTCTGAAATGGTATAGTTCTCCTGCTTGGACTAGAAGACCTTCCAGCTCTATTCTGATTGATTGACTGCTGTTTATTTATATTTATTTATATAAGGAAAGTTTGGTAAAAAGTTTGGGAATATTGTCAAACTGAAAATTCTCTCTCCTTCTCTAGAAGCCTAGAGTTAAAAGATTTGCTGAGGTCACTAAATCCAAACCTTCTATGGTAGAGATTCTCATTCTTGGTCATTTTTAAGATGTGTGGACTTCATCTCCCAGAATTCCCCAGCCAGCATGCTGGCTGGGAAATTCTGGGAGATGAAGTCTATGTATCTTAAAATGGCCAAAGTTGGAGAAAACTGTTCTATGGGAATATGCATGAAAACATCCCGAGCAGCACTTTGTCCAGTCACATCCAACAAGAAGAATTCAGCAGTTCACTTAAAGTTATATTATTTATTTTAAATTGAGGCCTTCCAGATATTTTGAATCTTCCCTAATTTTAACTATTGGGGTTTATTGAGGTGGCAAAATAGCTAGAGAATTCCTATCCTATCCTAGTCTAAAATTAGAGATTGTCTATTCTTATTTAAACAAACTGGTTTCATAAACTAAAATAACCCAAGTTTTTAAAATTATGGTTTGTTGAATTTGTTACGGTTGTCTGGAACTGCAAAATAGGCAATACCAACAATTGAAGTGGAAAATGCTTGAGTTTGCAACTTTGTACAACACACGAGGACAAAGGCTGTGTGCAAAAAGTAATATATAAAACCCCAAAATACACATTGTGGCTTAGTGGGTAAACCAGGTTAGAGCGTAGCCCTCTTCTGCACAGCAAGAATGTGAAACAAACAGCATTCAGAATAGCATCCACATTTAAGCAAACGTATTTAAGAAGGAATGGAAAACAATAAAAGTGAGGCAATATAGAAGGAAGACTATTTTCATTGTTCTCACTTTTCTTTTTCAGGGGGAAGTGCTGACTTTTTAAAAGAAAAGTAATAGATATGGTCTGGCAATCTAACGGCTCGTATACAACTTTCCTCTAACACAATCTGGATGTGTCCCCACACAGGAGCCAGTAAGCATTCGACGAAATGGGAGAATCATTTTATCTCATTGAAAAATGGGACTGGAGAGTATAACTCTGCTTTCAAGATTAGCTTGATGGATTGTGAAGAGGTGTACGCTCATGTGCCATTTCTGGAGTTCCTCTGTGTAAAAATAGAGCCCAGCCCATTGTTAATGCTTAGTTACACAGCAAGGATGGGAGAGTGAATGAAAAAGCCATTAGCTTTGCATTTTGTCAAGGAAAAACGGGTGGCTTTTTTTTTTTAAATAAAAAGACAGCTCATCAAGAATTACGTGTCTGGCAATTCTGAGACGGTTCCCAGGAGCATTTTTCCCTCTATGCCATGTGAAATATGTACTGCTTTGCAGTGCGTATTTTACCATTTTTAACACCCTTAATGTACCTTTAATTTACTGCTCATCTTTCTTGTGATCTGCAATCTTCAACAGAGCACACGCATATTAATTTCAGTGACATACCGGCCATGGTAGATAATAATAATAACAACAATAGCAACAATAACAGCAAACCGTACCCGCGATTTATTTAAAAAAAAAAGATTGCTCTTTTTAGGCTGATTTAAGGATCGATAGCGATTTGGGGGAATAGCCCTGACCGGAGGGGTTGCGACTCATCACCAAAACGATTTTCAATTTTCTTAAAAAAGGGAAAAAAGTTTATGCATTCATCAATAAATAAATACATATTAAAAATATAAATATTTTAAAAATATATTAAAACATTTGTGCATGCAATAAATTATATAAATACATAATTTATTATATATATATTTCATATATATGATAAGAATTTTATATATATATAGTCTAGGTGTGTTCGGGTCTTTTCCGTGTAAGATGAATAGTAAGATACTCTTAATGTTACACGGGAAAAGACCCGAACACACCTAGACCTACATACCTGTACCCGTGAAAATCTACGAAAACACACACACACACACACACACACACACACACACACACACACATATATATATATACATATATATATACATCTATCTATCTATATCTATATCTAATCTATCTATATCTATATCTATATATCTATATCTATATCTATATCTATCTATCTATAGATATAGATATAGATATAGATATAGATATAGATAGATAGATAGATAGATAGATAGATAGATAGATAGATAGATAGATATGGTATTTAGCTTTGTTCGGGTATTTTCCCATGTCATTATAGTTGTGCTTTTAAAGTTGTAGCAACGTTTCGGCAGATTGTCATCTTCCATCATCAGGCTTCTGTATTGTGTTCGTCTGTGAGTCAGACTTTTACAGTTGTTTCGTCTGACTCGCAGACGAACACAACTTTACAACTTTAAAAGCACAACTATAATGATGTGGGAAAATACCCAAACAAAGCTGAATAATATATATATAATTGATAGATACACATTATTTATTTATTTATTATTATTTTAGATAATGTATACAGCCCTGGCTCACAGAGACTCCAGGAGGCTTACAGATAACGACACAACGTAGGAAAAAACAAAATCAAAATCAAAATAATTTTTAAAAAAGCCCCTCCCACCCTTCCCTAACTTCCCATCATTAGTCAGGCAGGGTGCCAATCCCGGTGGAGCCCCTCCTCCCCCTCCGAAAGTGGGGGGAAGGGGTTGGAAAGCGCCCGCCTCCCCGCTCCCTTTCCAGCCCCTCCCTTTGGCCCTCCCTCTCCCCCCCCCACCCTCCCCGCCCTCCCTCTCCCGCATGGGAGTTGTAAACAGTTGCCTCCCCCTTCTTTCGGCAGGCCCCGCCCCCTCCCGGCCTCCCGCTCGCATCTCATTAGCATAGATTAACGCCGGCGGAGCCGGAGTGCAGGTGCGGAGCCGTCGAGAGGGAGAGCGCGAGGCGGCAGAAGGGAGCGCGGCAGGATGCGGTCGGCGCGGAGCTGCAGGCACTCGCCTTTGGCGGCCGCGGCGGGGATTTTGCTGCTGTGCCTGGCGGGCCGAGGTAAGCGCGGCGGCGGCGGCGGCAGCGGAGGCGGCTGAGGCGGCTCCGTCTCTCGCCCTGCCTCGCCTCCTCCCCGGGTGGCTTCCCTTCCAACCTCGCCCGCTCGTGTCCTCTAACCGCGAAAGCGGCGCTCCTTGCGGGAAGCCGGGGAGGAGGACGAGGAGACCCGGAGCGGAGCAGAACCGAGGCGAAAGACCCAGCCGGGCAAGGGAACCGCAGCTGGACCCGGCGCTCCCCTCCCCGTCGCCCTTTCTTTCTCCCCGCATCGGGCTGACCCTAACGTTTCTCCCCCGGCTCCCCCGAAGACGGTTGCAGCAGCGAAGGGCCGCGTGGGGCTGGAAGGGGGCCGAGGGGGAAGCGAACAATGACCGAGCGCTCGCTCGCTCGCTCGGCCGGGGCGCGCTGCAGGGGCCGCGCTGCGCTCAGCCGCCCGGCGAGGCTTTTGTTAAGACGGACCAGCGTGGCTCTCTCTCTCTCTCTCTCTCTCTGTGTGTGTGTGTGTGTGTGTGTGTGCGTGTGTGTGTGTGTGTGTGGTGGGGTGCCCTCGCACGGGGTGTCCCGTTCCCACTTCGCCGAGCCACGCGTGGATGACTTCGAGGGGTCCCTTTTTTCCCCCCGATTCTCTGCACGACAGAGGGAAGGGGGGGTTGCATTGCAAGCCCCCCCTCTAGCCCCCCCTCCCTCCAAAAGATCGTTCCTTTCTTTCAACTCCTAAAATTAGATTTTGGGGAGCGGGGAAAGGGGAGGGGGGACAGGTCTGGATTCCGTGCTTGCTTGCGCCTATTGCGGAGTAGAAGTGTGTATGTGTCTCTCTGTGTGAAAACCTCACAATTTCTGAAGCCCCCCCCTCCGTTTTTTTATCCCCCCCCCCCACGGATCTGTTTCAACTCGGATGCTGCTCTGGGATTCCAGTTGCGGGGGGAAGGAGGGTTGCTTGTTTGGTGGTCGCTTCCTTTTGTTGGCGTCTAAATTGTGCTTTTGTGTTATATTGTATATTATTATTATTATTATTATTATTTTGCATCCGGCTCCGCTCAAATGGATCGTGGGGCTAAAAAAAAAAAAAGGCAGCTAAATAGCTACATCATCTCTCTTCTACCCCCTTCTCTCTTTCTCTCCCTCTACCCCCCTTTTTTCCCCTTTTGCCCTCATTCTTCTCTCCCAGCAGCAGTAACCGGGTGCCTGCCACGAGTTGCCCCCCTCCATAGAAGGGAAAAAAAAAATCCCGTGAAAACGTCCAGCCTCAATTCCCATCCATTCCCAAGCCGGCCCCGCTTTGTCCCATTTTTTCCATCCTTTCCCCCCTCTTCCCTGCAAGCCCATGAGGTGGCTTGACCGCGGAGCCCCCTTCTCTCTGTCTCCCCCACAACGACCTTCCTTGGACGTGGCTCTGATTAATGGGGAGAATTGTACAAGGGAAAAATGGCGTTGCCAAATCGCACACCTTCCCCCCCCGACCACCACCGTCCCCCACCATCCTGGGTATCAATTCCCATCTGATGCAGCAACCCCGGGGAAGGAGGGGTGGCTGGGTTTGACGGGAAGAGAGAACAAAGCCCCGGGAAAGTAAGATTTGGGAGGGGGAGAAAAAGAAAAAAAAAAAAGAAAGAAGACAAGTGGGGAAAAAAAAAAACATTTTGATATCCAGGAGCAACCTGGTCGATTTGAATTTAAGTACAAGGACTTAAGTGTCCCTTTGATTCCAGTGTTTCGGTTTAATGGCCTTGTGGAGGGTCTGAGCTGAGTCAGAAAAAGGCCCCTTTTTTAATCTCCTACCATCTTAACATAGTAAAGGTCGGAAACCCCAGAAGAGCGCTGAACTTTTACTTTGTAAGTGGCTGGCCTCTCAATCAATCAATCAATCAATCAATCAATCGATGGGTCCGCTTTCTCTTCGGCGAGGTCAGCTTTTGTTCCGGGCAGAAGTTCCCAGGCAAGTGCATCCTGGTGGAAGTCTGCAGTCTTTCTCCCAGGTGTGCGTCTTCCAGGCCATTTCTCTCGCTCTGATCTTTTTTCTCCCTTGCGAAGCCATCCACCTCTCTTGTCCTTCACCACTCAAGGATGCAATTATAAGGCAGGCCAGCGAATGGCTCGGACGAGAAATTGCGTGTGGCAGGAGGCAAATGGGGCTTGAAGTCGAGTTCCGTGTTTGCGAGCGTCTGCGGGTGACCTTTACATGTTCTCCTACCCAGCGTCTTATCAGCTGGTTAGGTACTTTTCAGCTTAGGTAATTGGTTTATTTCATCACCATAATAAAATGGGCAGAGACGGTGAAAGGGGGCGTTCAGAGAGGGCTTCTGATCTAGCCTGGCTTGCTCTTCAGCTGGAAGGGCCAAGACGTTAAAATATAAATATAAATATATATATAGATTAGAATAGAGTCGGAAGGGACCTCGGAGGTGTTCTAAATACATTTAAATGTTAAGTCCAACTTTGCTTAATAGTTTTGTGGCTGCATCCGAGATTTGGTATTTTTGCAGAACTCTTTGTGCGTCATTTCCTAGTATGTGACCTGGGTTTTATGATGAAATACATCTTTAGGAAAAGGGACTTCAAAATGTAAAACGTTCTTGTTAAAGATACGTGTGCATTTTATTAATTTTGGGACAAGCCTGTTAAAGCGTATCCGATCCCTGGAAGCTTGTCTTCAGAAAATGCGAACTGTTACAGGGCAAGCTGTTTAGGAGAAACCTAAACCCAAAATTGCTGATGGACTGAGAAAAGCCGTCGTTTTTTTTTTTTTTTCTTTTCAAATATAGTCTTTTCAGTTATTCTGTTCCTCAGGATAAAGCAACCTGGCAAGATTTTGAGTTCAATTTCAACCAGATTTTCAATTCCGCTTTTGTTGAGGCCGTTTATCATCATCAGGGCAGACCTAAAAGCCCAATTATTTATTTATTGTAAGCTAGTGCTTCAGGCTTGGCGTTTTTTCTTTTTCTTTTGGGCTGGAAAAGCAGCAGAAAAAAAATGTGTGAATGCTGTACATGCATGAGTCACTCAAAATAAAACTGTTGGATGTTCCCTGTGTCTCCCATTGCTTGGTTTTAAAAAAATAAAATAAAATAACAGGGACAGAAGATTTAGCAACTGGAAGAGAGAGAGAGAGAGAGGGAGGGAGGGAAGAGAGGGGGGAGGGACAGAGGGAGGGAGAAAAAGAGAGAGAGAAAGAGAAACCCACAAGTTTTGAAGCAGAGAAGGGCATTTGAAAGGCAGAAGCTCTGGCTGCGAAATGAAAGGGTTTGCTCAGCTGAGATGGGAGATATGGCCAGTGTTAGATGGGCTCGTGCAAGAGAGAGTAACGCTCAGCCAGCCAGCGGAGGAAGTGATAGCACAAAGTGCCTGTGATACGGGCAGAAGAGGAGGGGGCGAGGATCTGGTTGCAAAGAAAATGGGAACCGATCTTGACTTTAATTTTGTGACTTTGCAACGAACTCTCTCCTGTTCCTTATCAGAGGCAGCAGGTCCCTGAACTGGGTAATTGCATTCTGCTTTAATCAATAGCTGGACTAAATCTACTTTCTAGGTCGGGGAGGGTAGGGTGTGTTTTTCTGTCCCTCCCCCTTCTCCACTGCTCCTTCCCTTCCCTACTTTACACACCCTTCAGGCCGCAGAACTGGAATTAAGGGCGTGGGGCAGCCACTGGGACCAGAGGTATGACAGGAAATTGTCTTCAAACCAGCCTTCGGTTGGGTATTAATTAGAGGCTCTTGCAATTCTGGAGTTTGGAAGGAAAGGGCTAGCGTCCTGGGGTTTGTCCAAGGCCTTGGGGCTTGTAGGCTCATTAGATGGTTTTAAACATACGTAATACTCCTTCCCTCCTCCCATGTTCCCCACAACAACAACCCTGGGAGGTGGGTTGGGCTGAGAGAAGGGGGAGTGGCCCAAAGTCCCCCAGCTGACTCTTTCATTGAACTCCCTGTCAATGGTGATTGGCCCAAAAGTCCTCCAGAACTCACTGCCTCCTGGTGATTGGCCCAAAGTCCTCCATTGATGGAAGCCATTCTCTCTGTAGAAAAAGAGGCATATGCTCATCAGAATAAGACATTCTGCACATGCTTAAAAGTGCTGTGTTTGGCATTTCCATTTCTATTTGCAAAGCAAGTGACCTAGTCTGTTGGGTTTCCTTCCTTCCTTCCTTCCTTCCTTCCTTCCTTCCTTCCTTCCTTCCTTCCTTCCTTCCTTCCTTCCTTCCTTCCTTCCCTCCTTCCTTCCTTCCTTCCTTCTACACTCCCTCCCTCCCTTTCCCCCTCACTCCTTCCTTCCACACCCCCTCTCTCCTTCCTTCCTTCTTTCTTTCTTTCTTTCTTTCTTTCTTTCTTTTCTTTCTTTCTTTCTTTCTTTCTTTCTTTCTTTCTTTCTTTCTTTCTTCCTTCCTTCCTTCCTTCCTTCCTTCCTTCCTCCCTCCCTCCCTCCCTCCCTCCCTTCCTTCCTGACAATCACCACTGAAAATGAAACTTCTCTGGCAACCAGGCTTGTCAGCTGAATATTTGCAGAATAAAAGACTTTCTAGAAAAGCAGAAATAAGACAGCTGTTATTATTTTTTTACATAGCCTTGAGAAGAGAAAAAAGAAACAACAGAGCATCTCGTATGTTCTGTATAGATTTATGAGCTTCTGGTAGAAGGGCCAGTAACTCTGACATAAAGGACCTTGGGCGGCAGCTGAAGTTCCTTAAAACGAGCAGTGATCCACATTTTGAAGACTTTCCTTTCCCCTGCCAAGGAGCAGCCAAGAAACTCTTTAAAAAGAGGGCTGGGATTAAGGACCTACCTGTGAAATGGAGAACCTCCAAGGAGCATTGTATAGAGTTTGCCGTTTGGCTACGGTTGAAAAGGAAGAGTGGGTCTCCTTCCTTCCCCCCCTGTAATTGCTCATTAATATGCACATTAGGACACCCAGCCGCGCATGAGACCCCCCACTGTGGGAGCACACTCCCAGGTCTGTATCCAAAGAGAACAAACACACTCTCTCTCTTTCTGTGTGTGTAAGTAAGAGAAAACCACAGGGTCCTGCAAAAAAAGGAAGGGGGGGGAAAGACAGTAACTGAGCCCTTTTTATGCAAATGTGCTTACAAAACACTTCCTTTTGTTTGATGCCAGAATTAATTGTTGCGAGATCTCTCTCTCTCTTTTTTTTTAATGCATAAAATAAATGACTAGAATGCAGCAAGTGTTTTCCCCCTTTCATCCTACTTGCCCTTGCTCTTTTGGGTAATTGCGAGGGTGGAATACTTGGTGGAAGAGAGACAGATTTTCCACTAGGCTAACTTTTGTGAGAGATGGAATCTGGCGCTAGACTGGAAAATGCCGAGTGTAAAAAGATGCCCTGGAGAATGCAAGGCCTGCTCTTCCCTCACTTTTGTATTGCCTTTATTATATTGATAATAACAAATCGGATGGGAGGAGAATTGATGCCTTTGAACTGTGGTTGCTGGGGTACATTGGTGCATGTACCATGGACAGCCAGAGTAACTAACAGAGAAGTTGTTAAATGACATAAAAGAAGGTATATGATGGTGTCCCAATATTTAGGGGGCTGCCACAAAGAAGGGGGGTGGTGTCAATCTATTCTCCAAGGCACTTGACGGCAAGACAAAACAAAAAACAAAAACGGATGGAAAATAAATAAGGGGAGAAGCAACTTAGAACTAAGGAGAAATGTCCTAACTTTGAGAACAATTAACCCGTGGAAAGGCTTGCCTTCAGAAGCTGAAGGTCCTCCATCACTGGAAGCTTTTAAGAAGAACTTGGACAACCATTTGTCTGCCATGGTGTCAGGTCTCCTGCTTGAGCAAGGGTTGGACTAGAAGACCTCCAAGGTCCCTTCCAACTCTGTTATTTTCTGTTCTACATTGCTGGAAGCCGAAATCATAAGGCTGTGTCTGACTTAGATAGGCCACGTTATGCAATGCACAAATTCATTGGCAATGATGCTAGGAATGGTTAGTGCAGGGGGGAGCAACTATGGCCCATTTATGAATTATGGACTTCAACTCCCAGAATTCCCGAGCAAGCCATGCTAGCTCAGGAATTTTGGGAGTTGAAGTCCACAAGTCATAAAGGGGCCATAGTTGCCCACCTCTGGGTTAGTGGAACAAGAAGAAGGGGCAGGCCAAGACCATGCTGGCTTGAGGACATCAAATCGGATGCAAAGTTGAACATACAACCGTTGAAAGAAGCTGCGCTTGCCAGGATGGCGTGGAGAGTACTTGCCCATGCAGTCACCCAAGAGTCGGACTTGACGAAACGGTTAAAAACAACAAACAGTAACAAATCCATGTTGGAAGAAGGGGAACGTAGGCTACCTTGGGCTTACAGATCCCTCTTTTAAGCAGGTGAAAGGTTTTTGCTTTTTTTTTTAAAAGAGGAACCAAGAGAAAAACAGAGCATCTGTAGTACACCTGGAAGCAAAGTTCCCTAAATTTCCACATTTTGCAGAATCCCAGGGAAGACAGAGTGAGCCTTGACCACGCTTCCCTCTATGCCTTGAAAAGATTGATCTGGTTGGGTTTCCCCCCCCCCCTTTTAATGTCATCCCTCCAACTTGTGGTCTTGAAAAATTGCATTAATTGGTGGTTGAACATGGCGTGTGGAATGTTGTCATTCCATAGCAGAAGGCCATGAAATGCTCGCGTGGCTTGATGGTGGGTGTGAAGGAGGAGTGTTTGGTGGTTATTGTGGCAATTTTTAAATGATGTCCTAACCGATGACTTAGGACAATGTTTCTCAAGTTGGACAACTTTTTAAGGTGTCTGGACTTCAGCTCCCAGAATTCCCCAGCCAGCTTTTGCTGCGTTCTAGAAGCTGGAAGTCCAGACATCTTTTTAAGTTGCTCAGATTGAAAAAAAAACACTGATTTTGCTATCCCTTTGAAAGCACACAAAGACAACTTGCCTTGGAAAAAGCACGAAGAGTGACATTTTCTTCCCAGTTTTTGGGGGGGAAAGAAGAAAAAAAAAAAAAGCACACTGCCAGTTGCAGATGGCGAATTCAAAAGAGCGATCTGCAATTTGGCAATCACGGAGGATTTTAGCTTCAAATGGCAATTCCTTTATGCGTGTGGTTCTTGTTCCTTGATTGGTTTTTGTGCGTATCTGTATGTGTGCTAGGAAGGGTTGATTTGCAGGGAGCAGAAAGCGGGTTTGTTTGCACCCTGCTAAGTCTCAGGGGATGGGGGGTATAGCGGAGGGGAAGATAGCCCTTTGTTATGGTGCATCTGCCTTTGTTTTGGAGAAATGGAGGATGGGAACTTGATGTTAAAATGGGAGGTGAAAACTGGAAATAGAAAACTGATGGCCGGGCTGGGCCCATAACTTAGGGACCAGGCTTTCCACAAGCCGGTTGCTAAGGGAGTCTTGCCGAATTTTACATCCTACTTGTCATGGTTGTTAAATGAATCCTGGCAGCCATTAAGTGGATCATGCAATTCTTCAGCAAGTCCAGTCCCCTCTCCCCACTGACTTTGCTTGGCTGAAGCTGGCCAGGAAGATTGTAAAAGGTGATCATATGATCCCGGGGTGCCTCAACCCCTGTAAATGACATGCCAGTTGCCAAGCATCCAAATTTTGATCATGTGACTGTGGAAAGTCAGCACCAACCCCACTCCTAGAAGAATGAAATATTTTGAGAAATATTAAAAAGGCAGAGTATTATATTTCCCTGTTTGAGAAATGGAGAAACATGCGCTTGGAAAGCAGCCCCCACCTTCCTTAATAGCCCACAGCGGATGCCAGCACTTTAAGAGAGAGGTAGCTCTATTCGTAGGCAAAAATTCCCTGCAGCAAGGTCTGAACAAAGATAGGATTAGCCCTCAGTCACAATAGGAATTGCCCCAAAAGATCCTTCATTGCATCAGCCGAACTTCAACCAAGCTTAGCTCAGACAAACTCCTAGGATTTGTAGATGGCCCCATGGGAGTCTTGACAGCAGCCCATAGAATACATGCTCTTGCACAGGAATAGGACGCTCAAGTGCAAAGCCCAAGAGAAAGTATAAATAACCCCCTACTCTCAACTCCATGTGGTCAGCTTCCCAGGACCTCAAACCCATGTGGTTGTGCTTCATCATTAAACCGCCTTTCCAATCAGCCTCCATGTTTCCAGTGTCTCTCTCCCCACTCGGAACTGAATCAGATGGATTCCAACGCGACCATGGCATTGCTGTAACAGTTGTAAGTGTGAGGACCAGGTCTAGGTAATTTTTTTTCCCCAGAGCCATTGTAACTTTGAACTGAAATGAACAATTGTAAGTTGAGACTCCCTGTACAACACCTTTCATGAATCTGGTGGAAGACCTTTCACGAATCTGATGAATCTGCTCTTTGCTGGGGCAGCTGATTTCGGACGAAGGAAGGGATCTTGCAACAGGAAATGGGTGACCTCTGGCATGATCTAGACCCATGACCCCCAACTTTTGGGGCACCAGGAAACGGTTCCTGGGAGAGAAGTTTGTCTGTGAACTGGAGGGAGCATGGTTTTGCCTGCTGCCTGCATCCCACGAACGGGGCTTCGCTTGTTTGCACTGACCGGTTTCTCGCATGCCACGGACCAATACCGATCCATGGACCGGGAGTTTGGGACCCCTGATCTAGATTCCCAAGTCTTACCTTTGAAGGAGGCAGCTTCTGATCATAACCCCAGTCATGCAGTGGAGCTGTGCACTGAAGTCCCTTTCTTCCAAACCGAGGCCCAAACTGCCTTGCATGGCAATTAGACATCTGGAAGGTTTGCTTTGCACCTGCTGGAATATTGTATAAAATGGAACTGAAGTTGCTCTTTGGAAGAGTCTCTTCATCAGGATTGCTCTCCATTCAGCTTACAGGCTGGGGAAAAAAAAACTTCTGGGTGCGGGAAGAGATTTTGTAGGAGTGTACGTGCGAGCACAGATAGTCCTTGACTCTCAGGCTTTCGTTTAACGACAGTGAAAAATATGATTTACTATGGTTTTACGAGACCGTTGCATCCCTGCGGTCACGTGATCAAATTTCGGTTGCTTGGCCATTGGTTCATCTTTAAGACGGGAGCAATTGTTCTGACCTAAGCTTCCCCAACAGCATGAATCCTAGTCCTCATCCCGATGAACCCCTTTTATTTAATTTACGATGAATTTCCTCTCCCAACAGTCTTTCAAGGTAGTTCCCAATTACAGACCTTTATCAGGCTTGGACAGTGGCCAGGCCAACATCTTTCAGACCCACAATCCTTGGCAAGCATGCCAGAATGAACTCATTGTCTCCTGCAAAACCCTATTCCCCTTTTGCTCCTCTTTTTTTTCCCTATGGGAGGGGCCCTTCACCGTCCACCTGTGGCTTTACTCCCAAGTCGGTCCTTGTTCCTTAGCTGTTCCCTTCTTCTGGCGGCTCTGTGCATGCACGCACTGGGAACAGGCTCCAGCTGTTCTTCTGCCTCACTGATCTCCGACGCCGAAGGGAGCTGATAACTGTCGGACGGCCCTGGCCCCATCTCTGCCTCCGACGCAGAGCCCTCGTCAGAGTCTTCCCCAGACTCCAGGACTGACCTAGATTCCTCCCCAACCTCCTCGCTCTCCGAGTCTGCCTCCAGCTCTGCTGTCGGCTGTCGGGCCACAACAGCAATGTCCCAGAATTATGTGATTCCCTTTTTGCGATTTTCTTTTTTTTTTTTAAACAAATTTTATTGATTTTCCAAAACAATACACAGACAAACAAAACATAAAATATAATGACATAAGAATTTTTTTTTTCTAGAAAAACCAATACAACATCTTATTTAAAGACAGAATTATTCCAAGTTATCACATTTCGAAACAAACACAATTTGATATATATATTTACCTTATCTGTTCATCTTCATATCTTATCCCGAACTTTTCTTTATTACTTCCTTTCCTTCTATTTATTCAAATTATATCTCTTTAACTTTTTGCGATTTTCTGATAAGCAAAGTCAGCGGGGAAACCAGTTTCACTTAACAACCCTATTACTAACTTAACAGCTGAAGTGGTTCACTTAACAATTGTGGCAAGAGAACAATGGGGCAAAGGTCACTTAACAACTCTCTTGCTTAGCAGCAGAAATTTTGTGGTCGCAACTTGAGGATTACCTGCGTAGAAGAGATAGTTTGGGACGCCTCGTTTATGCAACCCCCCTTCGCTCCTTAACACAGCTTTTACTTTCAGCATCCTAAAGAGCAGGTCTCTCTTTAAAAAAAAGGAAAGAAAGAAATCAGGTACCTGTCACCTTTAATTTAGTTTGAGACCTGGAAAAAGCCTCTGGGGCAGTTTTTTCTTTCTTTCACGTGGAGAATGCTAAGAGAGTTGGCTCTCCTTTTCTGATACTTGGGTGATTCCCTCCTGTGCACCAGCTAAGAGAAGGGTGGATGGTTGTGCAGAACTTTGCATGCATGATGCCAGGCTGAGCCTGTTTTACGCAAGGCAGGAGGACTTTAGGCTGTAGGTACCAGCATCGTGTCTGATGGCGCTAGGATGGCAAACAGGCTTTCTGCTACTTTGCCCCCCCAAAATACACTCCAGAAATCAGCCCTATTCCCCCTTTTGCTCTCGTCTCAAATCTGAAGTCTGGGTTTGGTTCTCCCAATAGAAATCAGCTGGTTTGGGGCGAGAGCTTTGAAGGCAAAAATCAATGGTTCCCTTTGTGAAAGAAATTAAGCGGGGAGGGGCAAGAGAATGCCTGTGTGTGCAGCCTTTTGCATACCATACATTTTCCCCAGGCCGTTTTTTATGGTCTGCATTGTCCAGGATTAACCAAGGAGGTTAAAAAAAAAAAATCTTTTGGGCCTGTCCAGAATGTCTGGGTTTTTTTGGGTTTAGCTAAGCCAGATGTATGAATCAGCTCTTGTGCATGCGCAAACTCTAGATTTGTCGCCTGGGTTTAGGTGTGAATCAAGCCAGCTTGTGGGTTACTCAATATACCAGGATCATAAATAAATAACAAGGCAGCTGTTCGTTAGTGCTGTATGTGAACACAGAATAGTGCAGCTTGAAGACTCCTGGGAGGGTGGCAACATTTGGGGATGGAGTTTAGGCTGAGATCTGCTCATTCTCAAGGAGGCCAAATGTCCTTCAGAAGTTGTGAGAAGTAGCGGAACTGAAGTGACATTTCTGAGCTTCCAGACGGGATTTGCACGAGGCAAACCAAATCAAGACAGTCATTGGATAACTGTCTCTTTAAAAGAGGAATCAGTCTAGGATCCCCATGGAACCACCAACAGAATGCAAAAGTGGAAGGACACTTTGATTCCCACAATGGCTGCAGAAGTTGATGGAGCTAGCAGAGGTGGCCAAATTGACTGCTTTGAAAAAACAATTACATTTATTTCTACTTGGAAACCGCTTCTGGACTTTGTGCTTGAGGTGGGGAAAAAAAATGAAACTTAGATTTGGGGTTTTACTAATTAGATACTTCATTGTTATAGAAATGGCTAGTTTATATTACTACGTAAAAGTAAAACGTTGAAGTTTGATGCTATTATCTTATTCTATTGCACCAAAGGGAGTTGGAAGTCAGCGCAATTTCTCCCTTTTGCCCTACACATTTTCCTTCCCTTCTCCATTATTTTCCCACTATTTTCTTTTGTTATCTTTTTGTATTTTATATTACAAATGAACAACAGCAACAATAATAAATGGAATCCCTATGTAACCACAAGCAGAATAATAGCACTTTCTTTCTGTTGAATCTACCTTGCAGGGTTGGTTCTTGGACAATGTTTCTCAACCTTGGCCAACTTGAAGATGGATGGACTTGAACTCCCAGAAGGGGAGAATTTGGGGAATTGAAGTCCATCCAACTTTCTAGTGGCCAAAGTTGAGAAACATTGTTTTAGGGAATTAGAGAAGGTGATGGAAGGAGAGAGAACCTGAGCATGAGCTATATGCAATGAAATTTCATTTTAATGTATGCAGATTCAAAGTTACAATAAAGTTAGCCTTAAGTTCTAAGTCTAAGATCTTGGTGTGTGTTGGTGTGTGTGTGTGTACGTGCAAATGAGCCATGGTGGAACAGTGGATAGAGTGCAGTATTGTAGGCTACTTCTGCTGACTGCCAGCTGCCTGCAATTTGGTAGTTTGAATCCCACCAGGCTCAAGGTTGACTCAGCCTTCCATCCTCCCGAGGTCAGTCAAATGAGGACCCAGACTGTTGGGGGCAAGAGGCTGACTCTGTAAAACCGCTGAGAGAGGGCTGTAAAACACTACAGAGTGGTATATAAGTCTAAGTGCTATTGCTATCTTGGATCAAAATTAGCCATGGCTGACTCCTGCATCAGATAAATATATTACAAATTAACCCAGAGTTGGAAGGGACCTTGTAGGTCATCTAGCCCAACCCCCTGCCCAAGCAGGAGACCCTACCTACAGCATTTCTGACAAATGGCAGTCCAATCTCTTCTTGAAAACCTCCAGGGATGTGAAGCTCCCACAACTTCTGAAGTCAACCATGGGTTGGTTGTTCTCACTGTCAGAATATTTCTCCTTATTTCTAGGTTGAATCTCTCCTTTTGAGGAGGGGAGGTCTCTGAGGAACTGTACCCACCTCGACCCCTTTCTCCTCTATTTAGCAAACTCCCCTGCGCCTCTTATCCCCGCCCTGGAGGCGTCTTTTCCCAGGGAGGGAAGCAAACCCATTCCAGAACTAAGGAGAAATTTCCTAACTTTGAGAACAATTAACCAGTGGAAAGGCTTGCCTTCAGAAGAAGAAATTGGACAGCCATTTGTCTGCAATGGGGTCTCCTGCTTGAACAAGGGGTTGGACTAGAAGACCTCCAAGGTCCCTTCCAACTCTACATCGCTTGGACGCCATTCGCTTTTCCCGCAGATTCCTCCCGCGATCAGGAGAGGCGGGGCACTAGGACCCGGCAGAAACGGCGGCGAGGCTGCTGGCGCGGCTCTCTTAGCATGCAGCTCACTCCTCGCCTCCCGCCTCCTTCCATTCAGAAAATAGGAATTTTTTTTTCTTTTTTTTCAAAAACAACAACCTCTGATCGGGACCGCGCAAGGTCATCTATTTGGGGAGGACCGGGCGCTGCAGAGGGGGCGAGCAGCCAAGGGAGGGAGGCTGCTGTTTTGCTCCGCCACCCCCAAGATTTTTTTGTGGGTGGGTGGGAGCTTCAAACACCCACTCAAATAACCCACAACTTTCCCTGTCTTTTGGGCAGATGCGAGAGTGACGGGTAGCTAGCTGCCTTTCCCTTCCCCCCCCCCTTGCAGCCTCGGTGTCAGGGAGACAAGTCAGAACTAATTATGCAAGTTAATTAAAGGTGATGCGCATGCATTTAATTCTGCATAATCGGTTCTTCTCCTGGCATTTGAGGTTTGGGTAGGTGGTGGTTGTTGTTGTCTTAATTTTTAAAAAGACCTTACTCCAGAGGTGGGATGGGGTATGGGGTGGTGGTGGAGAGTGTGCAGAGAACTGCTTAATAGCAGTTGGCCTGCTCATCTCAACTGCCAGGGAGGTAGCAGCCGGTGCCCAACTCCCTGGCTGTGCCTAGGTGAAGGGTTGGCAGCCATGCCCACCCTGCGTGTTTACATCTTAATTTCCACCCATGTTTTTTTTTTCCTTTCCACGGGGAAACTATTACGCCCTTAATAGTGTTTCTCTCAGACTTTAATCCTTCCTTGGGAAAAGGCGGGGATGGCCTGTGTGCAGTAGAAGATTCCGCCCCCGCTCCTTCTGTTTTGCTGCAGAATTAAAAAAGAAAAATAGCAAACGTTAGATGCCCCTAATGCTAAATCTCCAGAAGCCTTTGACCGCCCCTTTCTAAGATGTTCTATATATAATCACCAAATGGTGAATTTGTACCGTACGGTTAGTCCTCGGTTTACAATGGTTCATGTAGTGACGGTTTGAAGTTACTACGGGACTGAAAAATGGGCTTAGAAGTGGTCTTTGTGCTTCGTAGTATCCCCACAGTCATGGGGTCAAAATTTGGGTGCTTCCAGGGGTCACGTGATTGCAATTTGCAATCTTCCTAGCTGACTTTGGACAAGCAAAATCTAGAACAGAACAGAACAGAATAGAATAGAACAGAATAGAAGCTGGAAGGGACTTTGGAGGTATTCTAGTCCACCCCCCTGCTCAAGCAGGAGAAAGTAGAATTGACAGACTAGAACACTGGGCCATATCCAACAAAATGAAATTCAGTGTAGTGAAAAGTAAAGTCCTACACTTAGGCAAGAAAAACCAAAAGTACACACACAGACTGGGTGAAACCAGGCTCAATAGCAGGAACTGTGAGAGGGATCTTGGAGTCTTAGTGGACAACCAGCTAAATATGAGCCAGCAGTGTACAGCCACCGCCACCAAAAAAGCTAATGCAATCCTAAGTTGCATTAACAGAGGGATACAGTCAAGATCAAGGGAAGTACTAATACCACTCTATAAAGCCTTAGTAAGACCACACCTAGAGTACTGCATCCAGTTTTCGTCACCACATTATAAAAAAGATGTTGAGACTCTACAAAAAGGTGCAGAGAAGAGGAACCAGGATGATTAGGGGACTGGAGGCTAAAACATACAACGAACAGTTGCAGGAACTGGGCTTGGCTAGTCTAGTAAAGAGAAGGATCAGGGGAGACATGATAGCAGCCTTCCAATATTTGAGGGGCTGCCACAGAGAGGAGGAAGGGGTCAAGCTATTGTCCAAAACACCCAAAGGCCAGACAAGGAACAATGGAAACTGATCAAGGAGAGATTCAACCTGGATATAAGGAGAGATTTTCTGACAGTGAGAACAATCAACCCATGGAAGAGAAGTTGCCCTCGGAAGTTGTGGGAGCGCCATCAGTTGAGACTTTCAAGAAGAGCTTGGACTGCCACCTGTCAGAAATGGTATAGGGTCTCCCGCTTGGGCGGGGGGTTGGACTAGATGACCTACAAGGTCCCTTCCAACTCTGATTACCTGTAAATCTGAATAGAATAGAGAAGAGAATTCTTTATTGGCCAAGTGTGATTGGACACAAGGAATTTGTCTTGGGTGCATCAGCTCTCAAATGCAATAAACATGAATTTGGATAAAGTCCAGGAGATTTATTTATTTATTGAATTTATATCGCTGCCTATTCGCCCATGGCGACTCGTGGATAATATAGATAAGATAGTGGAGGACAGGTGGGCCTGGCGTGCTGTTGTCACGAAGAGTCGGCACAACTTAGCGACTTAGCAACAAGAAATACTGTTCTTTAAAAAAGTAACCCAGTAGGTAAACTAGCTTCATGGTTAAACCAGCAGGTGGGTAGTTTATAGGTAGTGTTTCTCAGCATCTTAAAAGGTGTGTGGACTTCAACTCCCACAATTCCCCAGGCGTCTGAGCGACTAAGTCCACATATCTCCAAGTTGCCAAGAGTGAGAAACCCCGGGTGTAGAATAGACTTCGGAACAAACTTGGTGAGTCGAACGCTAATTTCCACCGGAGGCTTTGTGATTATCTGATCTGTTCTGATTGAATGTTAGCAAGAGGGACAAAAAAAAACCCCAGCTTCCTCCCAGCCAGAGCAATTTAATGGCGGAGGCAATTAGACACAGAGGTGATGGGCTCCCTTCCCCGAATGCTGTCAAGCTGAGTCTTCATTGCCGTGGGCCGTAGAGGGTTTAATTTGGATTTTTTGCACTCTGCGGCCAACAATGGCTTATTCTGAGCGGGTGCAATCGGTTTGCAAAAATTTCTAATTTCAGGAATTTAACCCTTCTTTCCTTGGGCTGGTAAGCATTTAATCTCCCTTCCTCTCCCGCCTACCTCTAAACCCCCATTTCTTCTCCTCTCTTCTTCCCCCTCTAAATCCCCATTTCTTCTCCTCTCTTCTCCCCCCCTCTAAATCCCCATTTCTTCTCCTCTCTCTAAATCCCCATTTCTTCTCCTCTCTTCTCCCCCCTCTAAATCCCCATTTCTTCTCTTCTTTTCTCCCCCCTCTAACACCCCATTTCTTCTCATCTCTTCTCCTCTCTCTAAATCCCCATTTCTTCTCATTTCTTCTCCCCCTTCTAAACCCTCATTTCTTCTCCCCGCAACCTCCAAATCCCAATTTAGTCATGGTACAACAAGACATCTTGCATGTCAGTTGGGTGTAGATGTTACCCGTAACCCCGTCTCCCTTAAATAAACATGTCCTCTTGCTGCGGAGTGTTTTAGGAACTCTTGTCACCCGGTTCTGTAAAGAAGCAGGAAAATTAATATGAAGTGACCTTTCTTGCCGTCTGGGGTAGGGGGTCCAATTGAAGCCAGTCCCTTCCAGCTTTGGCTCTGCCTACCCAGACTGGGAACAGTCTCAGTGTCTGATGAATGAGGTGTGAATTGCTTCAGATAAAGCCTCCCTCAAGCTGTGTTCGCACTTGTTCATCCTCAATTCTGGCTCTGCCACCCGGTTCCTGCCGAACTGCGAACATACTGGCAAAGCAGGGACCAGAATAGCACAAAAAAACGCTTGCCCCTTGGGAGACCCTCGAAGTCTCAAATCTCACATAGGCAGGTTTTCGGGATGGGCAGCCCCCCCCAAAAAAAAACCTCCTTGGGAAATGGCTGGAAGAATTTCCCAGCCTCGGTTACAGGATAGGCCTTGACTTATGACCATTTGTTTAGTCACCGTTGGAAGTTAGGGTTTGCTCGAAAAAAGGAAGTTAAACAATTAAACAGACAGGTGAACAGAGTTGGAAGGAACTTTGGAGGTCATCTAGTCCAACCCCCCACCCAAGAAGGAGACCCTACATCATTTCTGACAAATGACAGTCCAGTCTGCTCTTGAAAGCATCCAGTGATGGTGCTCCCGCAACTTCTGAAGGGAAATTCTGTTCCATTGGTTGATTGTTCTCACTGTCAGAAAGTTTCTCCTTATTTCCAGGTTGAATCTCTCCTTGATCAGTTTCCACCCATTATTTCCAGCAACCCTCCACCCGCAGCCCTCCTGGGCTCTGTTTTCGCTGGAAGAGGCACTGCGGGCCAGTCCTACGCTTTTCAGAGGGGTAGCAAAACAAACTAAAAACAAAGCAACAGGAAAAAATGTTTCCCCTTTTGCATTTGAGCATCCAAGAAGGGGCGGGAAAGGAGAAAGGGAAAGAGGACGGAGAAAGAAAAGGAAGGAAAGATGAGAAGAGAGCAAGGAACGAAAAAGAAGGAAGAAGAAAGGAGAATGAGGAAGGAAGGAAAAATAAGAAAAGGAAGGAGATTATAATAAGGAGTTAGGGTAGGAGGGGAGTCCTGCCTTAGCACTTGGCCACCACAGGTGCCTCCAACACGAGTAATGCAGTGGCTCAGTGGCCAAGAAGCTGAGCATGTTGATCAGAAACTTGGCAGTTCAGCGGTTCGAATCCCTAGCGCCGTGTAATGGAGTGAGCTCCCGTTACTTGTCCCAGCAGTTTCTGCCAACCTAGAAGTTCAAAAGCATGTAAAAATGCAAGTAGAAAAATAGGGACCACCTTTGGTGGGAAGGCAACAGTGTTCCGTGCGCCTTCAAAGGCGTTTAGTCCTGCCAGCCACATGACCACGGAGACGTCTTTGGACAGCGCTGGCTCTTCAGCTTTGTAACAGAGATGAGCACTGCCCCCTAGAGCTGGGAACGACTAGCGCATATGTGTGCGGGGTACCTTTATCTTTACCTTTAAGGTCTGAGGGAAGTCCTGCCTTAGCATTGGCCGCCACAGGCGCCCTCAACACGAGGGATGTCGAATTGGCCAAGCCCCCAGGGCACGCCCTTCCCTGAGGTTGAACAACCCTGATGGGGCCCTGAATGAAATCGGGTTTGATCCCCCTGGTCTAGTCTCTTCTTAAAAACCTCCAGTGACGGTGCCCCCATGATTTCCACGGGTTAATTGTCCTCACTGTGTTACGTTTGCTTGCGACAGGAAAGGTGTTGTGTGTCAGAGATTGATAAGTCCAGACGGGGTAGGGTTGTTCAGGCTACCGGTCCTCCTGAAGGCGACAGGAGAAGGAAGTTAAGCCTTCTGGGCTACAGATTGCAAGACATGCCCTGTTTGTTTGCTGCCTGCTTTGCCGGTTCTGCCCATCCGTCATCGTGTAGTTATTAAAGGACAACATTAATGAAGAGATGGCAGCCAAAGAGGCGATTGGGCTGCTAGGATAGCCAAGAGCAGCCCGCTCTGGGCACGCTGCCTTGGTGCTGTCTTAGAAATGGAAGAGACCCATAAAGCTTTTGACCTCCGTTCGGCTGTGTGCTAGGTGTCTTTCATTCCAAAGGGGAGTTCCAGGTGCTCTGGCCTTCTGGCAGCCCATTAGGCAGTCTGTGTATCTGGGAACTTGCAAGGCTGTTTCGTTCCAAACAAGAGACCTGGTCCATCTGGGCCTCTGCCATGGACCCAGACTGGTGGCAGCTCTCCAGGGGTGCAGCCAATGCAGTTTCCCATCCCCTACCTCAAAATATTGGAGCCCAGGCCTTCTACGGGTAGTCCTCCGTTTGCAACCATCCGTTTAGTCACTCTCTGAAGTTACACAGCATTGAAATAAGTGACTCAGGACTGGTTCTCATCCTTACGACCAGGGATGGGATTCTACTGGTTCGGCTCAGTTTGGCTGAACCGGTTTGCTCCAAAGATCAGCTGTTTGCTCCAAAGATCAGCCCCACCCTAGCTCCACGCTGAACGTTATTTCCTGCTTTTGAAGCACAGCTGCATCGTGTGGCACAGCTGGATTCAGTGGTGGCATTCTACCGGTTTGACCCAGTTCAGCCGAGCTGGTAGCAGCGATGAGCAGCGGAGACCAAACTGGTTCTTTCTGGCACTCTGCTGTTGGGCCCGCCTGCCTGGGCTCCCACACTCCTCTTTATCCTCTGAATTTGAAGTGCAGCTGCTTTGCGCGGCCCAGAAGAGTGCCATGCGGCAGCTGATGAAGCAACCAGAATCTGTGCAAGCTTGCAGGAGGTGAGTTAGAATGCCTCTGCGCCTGCGCAAAGTACGTGTTTGGTGCGCGCACACATGCAAAGCGTGTGCACGCGCGCAAAGCACGCCCACCAAGCCACACCCACCAAACCAATGGTAAAAATATTTGAATCCCACCACTGAGCTGATTGCCACTTGTCAGCTCTTGAAGACACAGGGAGAGTACAAGAGTGCAGGAGAAGGTCAGGAGGAAAGCCTCTGCGCGCGTGCGAAGTGCGCCCACCAAGCTGCACCCACCCGAACTGGTGATAAAACAATTTGAATCCCACCACTGCTTACGATTGTTGTAGCATCCCCACATTCACATGTTCAGAATTTGGGGGCTTGGCAACAGGTAAACCTTTACAATGGTTGCAACATCCTGGGGTTGTTTGATGGCTATTTGGGGCCTTCCCCGCCAGTATCTGACCAGCAAAATCAATAGGGGAAACCTGGTTCACTTAACAACCTCCTGATTCACTTCATCAACTGCAATGATTCGCTTAACAACCGTGTCGAAGAGGCCATAACGTCAGATACAGCTCACTTAACAGCTGTTTTGCTTGGCTGGTCCCAATTGTGGTCATACGTCAAAGAAGGTACATGCAAAGTACATGCCCAATTATCAAGATGTGGTCCTGTTTAAAAGGAAAACTGTTCTACCTGAGGACATAGAGTTACCTTTTGCCAACTAGGACTTTTTAAGATCAGAATAGTTTGCCTTGGCTGGTGGTAGCTCTCTAAGGTTTCGACTTGAATTTTCATCAGCTGGATCTGGATCTCCAAATTCCTCCTTATTTTGAGGTTCAGCTCTCCCCCAATTGGTCCTTTTCAAACCCTAACAGGTAATCCTGAGACCAATCACACAATTGCTCTACTTTCTGCTAAGCTTATTACAGGTCTTTGTAACTGCTTTCAAATAATGCTTTCCTTTGTAGATTGATGACTGATCTCTAGTGGGATGAAATGGTCTCTGAGCCTTTGGTATAGACGGGGGTATGTGTGTCTCCAAACATGGCAACTTTAAGGCTTGTGGACTTCAACTCCCAGAATTCCCCAGCCAGCCACACTAGCTGGAAAATTCTGGGAGTTGACGCCTCCAAGTCTTAAACTTGCTAAGTTTGGAGACTCCAGGGGTAGACTAGTTTAATTGAGGATTTAATGAACACTCTATTTGGCATCATCCATATATTTCTGCATATTTTGAGATGGCTGAGGGGAATTTTGTACATTGGATGGCCTGATATTATTTTCACAAAAATGTGCAAACTTGAGTTAGGCTGAGCTGTGGTTACTATGGTCCCAGTGTCTGTTTTCAAGAATTCAAACTAAGATTCTCCCTAAATCTAAGCACAGGGAATACATTGTTCTAGTCAGAGAGACTCCCAATTTCTGAGAATAGATTTCTCTCTCGCAGCAAATGGGGGCTATTCCTTAGACCAAATGCCTCGGCAGACTGATCTTACATAAATAAAATAAGATAGATATGTGCTCTACAAATATATATGGGTCTCATTCTTCCTTATGGCTCCCCAGAGGATAAACCTCCTTCACAGCAGTGTATTTCTCAAGATTCTCTGTGGAGAAGTAAAAAATTTAAACTGCCATCACTTTTGATGATTCAGACACATGGATCTGCCTATAACAGTACCAGAAAGGTCTTTTTTGATGGAATTCTGGCTTCATAGCTATTCTGGAAGGTTGCTTCCTATTTATACGTCACCAGCCCTTCCTAAGAACTTAACCTGAGGTAGAATAAGACAGGTACCTGAGTGAGATAGCGAGAGGATCAAAGGACAGTCCTCATGGTGCTATTACCAAAAAGGCAGCTGGACTTTAAAATGTTTTGCTTCTGATCGGAGATGCTACTGGTTCACACCAGTTCTTGCGAACTGGTAGTTAACATTCTGCGCAGTTCTGGCAAATCACACCATTGGCTGGCCCTGCCCCGGCTCATTTTGGGCTGTTTTTCGGGCTAAAACCAGCCCAGAAAATGGCCTGAAAACAGCCCCCCAAAACAGCCCCAAAAACGGGCATAGGAGGCGGCCAGACAGTGGTGGGATTAGCCCCAACTGGCTGAATCCTACCTCTGCCTTTGAGACGAGTGGCCGGGAGGCGGGGCTGGGTGTGATGAGTGACATCACCCACCCAGTCACATGACCAAACAGCCACGCCTACCCAGCCTAAGAGTTATTCCAATCCCACCACTGCTTCTGATCCATGAAGCTTCTTCTTCAGGGAACTGGTGAAGCTTCATGGATGAGAAGCGAAACGTTTTTGAAGAGGGGAAAAAACAAATAACCAAGAGAAAAACCAAAGAAAGTCCGGTTGCCTTTTGGAAATAACACCTTTAGGGCAACCATGACCCAGATGAATGAGAAGTTCCGCAGACATGGTCCTCATGAGTGTTGACCATTTGATTCTCCAGAGTTGGCAGTAGTAGGATTTCCTTTTTTCCACGCTGTTGATCAGCCCTGTTCATTCTCCATTTCTTGTTGCCTTGCAAGGTACTCTCCTGGGAAAAGACCCTTAGTTGAGGAAGCAGGAAGAGAATCCAGTGCTCCTATTATTACACTGCTGAAATGATGCATGCTGATACCACTGCATTGCAGTATTTGTTTGAACAGAGGTATTTGCCAGGTGAAACAATTAGCAGGTAAGATCTTACGCCTAGAATGGGGTGTAACAAGGAGTTGGCCCAGTATGCCCTAAGATCTGTTTGCACGAATAGTGGATTACCCTATCCCCTCTCCAGAATCAACATAAGTTTAAATTGCTTCTGTGTACCCAGGTGTTTTTTTTTAGGAAGGCATGCTATCATGTCTTACTTCTTAGGTAGCAAAATAACTTGGAATGACCAAGTCAAGAGACTTGGAACTGCCCAAGATCGTCTGTGGGACCCTGGAGCTGATCAAGCAGCCAAGTTCAAATCTTCCTGGTTTGAATTCCTCTGTTGTCCATTCGATCACATTGTCCATCTCTGGTTTTCAAAGGAAGGTTTGAGTATGAAGTTAACTTTAGGAAGTTAGTTTACCTGTCCATGGTGCTGCGGGGCAAACACCTCTTTAAAATGTTGATTTCTTTATGAAAAAGGTGAAGGTTCCCCTCGCACATCCGTGCTAGTCGTTTTCGACTATTTCTGTTACAAAGCCAAAGAGCCAGCACTGCCCAAAGACGTCTCCATGGTCATGTGGCTGGCATGACCAAACACTGAAGGCGCACGGAGCGCTGTTCCCTTCCCACCAAAATGGACCCTATTTTTCTACTTGCATTTTTTACATGCTTTCAAACTGCTAGGTTGGCAGAAGCTGGGACAAGGAACACCATTACGCGGTGCTCGGGATTCGAACCTCCAAACTGCTGACTTTTCTGATCAAACAAGCTCAGCGTCTTAGCCGCTGAGCCACCGCATCCCTTGATTTGTTTATTACAAATACGTTTTTCATCGAGACAAGACAAAATGGTGAAAGGGTGACAGTTTGGCCCAAAGGTGCTTTTTCAGGAGGCAACTGGACTTCCTTGTTTTTTCTTTTGAAGACTTTTCGCTTCTCCTCCAAGAAGCTTCTTCTGCTCTGATAGTATCGTAGTGGGGATATGGAAGGATTTATATTCCTTGCAGACAGCTGGTGACAGTTTGGCCAACCAACTTTCCTGGCTGGATTAGAAGTCTTGGGGATCCCAAATTGCAACAAATTATTATTATTTTTTTGGTTTACGTTGCATCCTCTTTCGGAGCTGTGATTGCGTCCCTCTTGTTTGGTTTCAATTGCCGAGCCTAATTGTTTTGATGCCTCCCCTATTATCTTGACTAAACATTGCCGTCTGTAATTCGGGGTCTACTGCTAGCTCGGCACTTTGCTTTCAAGATTGTTTTCTTTCCTCTAGGCTACCAGGTTACGAAGACGAAGTGACCTTGGAAGTCAGCAAGGGGAGCTAATTATTTTATGTACAGAGGATGCTTGCTAAGCTCATCCCTGTGGACTCTGTTCGAGCCAGCTTTCTCTTCCTTTTGTGCGCGGAGCACTTCGGGAGATGGAGAACGCTGGATCCAGAGTGAAATAGAGGCCTCTGGGAATTGAGGCCAGCCTGTAGCTGCATTGAGCACTGATGGTGTGGAAGAATTAACAGGAGGCCACCTGGTTTTCTGTTGGGAGAAGCTTCCCATCTGTTTTAGACAGGGTTTGTCGGGAGGCAAACCTTTGGGGATTTTTAGGGTGAATGTATGTGTGTGTGAGAGAGAATGACCTTGGGGAAAGAGTAGAAGAGATGCCACCTAGGAAACAACCAGAGAAGAGAGGCAGGAGCCCCCAGTTGGTCAACGGTTGGAGGAAGAAACTTAGCGAAGGACCCGTCCTAATAGATCAAACAATTAAAACTGGTAGCAGGAAGTTTGTGCTTTCGGAATGAAGTAGAATTAGTTCATCTAGTCCTGTTTCCTGTCTGGTTTACCTGAGAGGGCTGACAGGTAGAGAGATCTGTTTGGTAGAGCATACTTTTGCTCATGATTTGATGCAGGTGTGCATAGCCTTGTAGGTAGGAAGGGAGGTTCCTTGTACCATAAATTACCGTATATACTTGTGGATAAGCCCATCTTCGGTGATGCCAACCCTTGAAATTTTTGTATGGTTTAATTTTCACAATTGACTGATCTGCAGGTGGCATGTTTTTCATGGTACTTCGGTTAAAACTTTGAGGGTCAGTTTATCCATGGATAGGTGTATCCGCGAATATAGGTGGGTACTTTTCAAAAGTATTAAGGTATATACTTGAAGACAGGCCCATCCATTAATAAGCTGAAGTCTATGTTAGGAGTGTGTTTTGGCACTAAAACTCTTGGCTTATGTACAAGTATATACGGCAATATACACATGATCTTATGGTCAAAACAAGTCGATCATTTGGGAATAATTGGCAGGCTTCTATGCTTGAGGGATTTGAATTAATTTGTTCTGTAAATACCTTTTTGTGGCATGTAAATTATATAGCAATAGCACTTCGAGGTACATACTGCTTCACAGTGCTTTACAGCCCTCTCTAAAGTGGTATACAGAGTCAGCCTCTTGCCCCCAACAATCTGGCTCCTCATTTTATCCACCTTGAAAGGATGGAAGGCTGAGTCAACCTTGAGCCTGATGGGATTTGAACTGCCAAACTGCAGGCAACCGGCAGTCAGCAGAAGTAGCCTGCACTACTGCACTCTAACCACTGCGCCACCATGGCTCGGTATATGGACTAGTAACTCCTGTTCCTGAAATAGTTGTTCCTTTTTGGGTTAATCTTTCCCAACTTTGAGCTCTACAGATGTTTCAGATCGGGCTAAGAATTACGTTAGTTGAAATTCCAGAATTCTGTGACTCATGGTTCATTGCAGTTCATGACTTTGGCCAAGATGGCTGATTCAATACCCAAGTAATCCTCAACTTACAACCACATTTGGGAGCAGGATTCCTGTTGCTAAGCAAGATGGTTGTTAAATGAGACATACCCAATGTTACGGCTTTATGAATGATGCAGTCATTAAGCAAATCCAACATCCTTCATTGACTTTGCTGGTTGAACATGGTAAATGGTGATCACATGACCCTTGGGCCCTACAGCTGTCCTAAATACAGGCCAAGTTGCCAAGCACCCCAATTTTGATCGCTGCAGGCACATTGCAACAGTTGTGCCAAAGGTGTTTTTGCAAACAGCAACTGGACTTTGTTTTTCCTTGAAGACATTTCACTTCTTATCCAAGAAGCTTCTTCAGTTCTGACTGAGTCAGAAATCACTCAGAACTGAAGAAGCTTCTTGGATGAGAAGCGAAATGTCTTCAAGGAAAAACAAACCCCAGCTGCCTTTTGAAAAAAACACCTTTGGGACAGCCATGACCTGGATGACTGAGAATCTCCATAGACATTTTGCAATAGTTATAAGCGCGAGAACCAATCCCAAATCATTCTCAGTGTTGTAACTTTGGTCGCTAAATGAACGACTGTAAATCCAGGACTACTTGTATTCCAGTTTGTTTCAATCATGGCTTGATGATGCAATATATGGACTTATGTACCCCGTTTCTCCAAAAAAACACAACCTACCCTGAAAGTAAGTCCTAGCTTGATTTCTTAAATATGTGCTCAATATAACCCCTACCCTCAAAATAAGCCCTAATTAAGACCATACCCATTCCAGAGTGTACGGGTAAAAATTAAGCTAGGGTGGGTATGGGGGGAGGTGGAGCTTCCCTACTACTTACCTTCAGACAGTTGTAGCCAGGCTTTGCACGCCCCGACACCTGCCTTGCCATCCCATTTCTTCTGCAGCCGGCAAGGCTTTCCTGAAGGCCTCTGTAGCTGATAAGAAAGCTTTGGATCGATCCAGAGCTCCGTTATCGGCTGCAGAGGCCTCCAGGAAAGCCTTGCCAGCTACAAGTTCCTGAAGGCCTCTGACAGTGAAAAGGAGGCCAGGGGTGACGCACGCAAGTGAGGTTAGTCAAGGTATAACATCCCCCCAAAATAAGACCTTGTGCCTTTTTTTGCTGGCAAAAAAAATTATAAGACAGGGTCTTATTTTGGGGGGAAACACTGTACAAAGGACACTCTCTGAAACCCTTTTCAACCCATCGTGGTTTTTAAAGTTCCGCGGCTTGGGAACATAGATTGTATAGCTTTCTGAGCAATACGCTACAAACTCAATTTCAAACCTATCATTTAGGGCAATCATTCAGTTAAAGAATCTTAATGTGGTTAATTGTATGAGTTGTAATTAAATCTGAATAAATGCGTCTATGAATAAAACAATAGTTTTGATAGGGGGGAAAAAATTCCCTTTTGGCTGCCTGTCTGTGTCACAGCAGGTAGATATCCAATACAACCCAGTTTCCTTCTTGGTGGGAAGAAATATGCCTCTTCTAAAGAAATGTTTTTCAATTGGAAAGCATTTTTTTTAAAAAAAGATTAGGAAAGCAGAATCTCGCCAAAGGAGAGCCGTATTTGTTACGGGGGCGGGGGGGAAACCCACAATATTTCTTTTAGGGTGCCCATTGGTTTACTACTACATAAGGTTTTGTGCACTGTGGTTAATTTCCTCAGCTGCTTGAGCTCTGAGTTTACATGCAGCGACGCTCAGGGATGGGGAGAGGGGGAAGGAGGCTCAAGGAAAATAAAATGCCAAAACTGCCAGAAATGGTGATTAAATTATTACTAGTGACCATTCAGAAAACAGTCTGCTTGAAGTTATGTATGCAGGCAGTCCCAGACTCACGACCACCATTGAGCCCCAAATGTCTGTTCTTAAGTGAAACATTCGTTAAGGTGAGTTTTGCCCTATTTTATGACCTTCCTTGCCACCGTTGTTAAATGAATCACTGCAGTTGAAAAGTTAGGAATCCTCTTGTTAAGTGAAACAGGCTTCCTCGTTGATTTTTGCTTATCAAAAGGTCGCCAAAGGGGACCGCACGACCTTAGGATGCAGCAACTGTCCTAAGGATGAACCAGTTGACAAGCGTGTGAATTTTGATGACGCGATTGTGGAGATGCTTCAAAGGTCGCAACTGTTGTGGCCTGCCAGCGGCCAGTAGAGCTGGCGGTAGACTCGGACAGTGAGGAGGTTGGGGAGGAACATGGGCCAGTCCTGGAGTCTGGAGAAGGCTCTGACGAGGGCTCTGTGTCGGAGGCAGAGATGGGGCCAGGGCCATCTGATAGCTATCAGCTGCCTTTGGAGTTGGACATCAGTGAGGCAGAAGAACGGCTGGAGCCTGTTCCCAGCGTGCGCATGCACAGAGCTGCCAGGAGAAGGGTTAAGGAACAAGGGTTGACTTGGGAATAAAGGCTCAGGTAGATGGTGAAAGTCCCCTCCCATAGGGAATAAAGAGGAGCGAAAGGGGAGTGGTGTCTGCAGGAGACAATTAGTTCAATTCATTAGGGTGAAGATCTGTTCCCGATTTCTTGCCAAGTAATTGCTGCTGCAGCGTAGCATTTGGAGGAGTATCGGCCTGGCAACTCTCCAAGCCTGATAAAGGTCTGTAGTTGTGAAATCTCACGAAAGACTGTCGGCTAGGACTTTGCTGGAGAGGAATTCACTTTAACCTACATAAAAGAGGTTTTATCGAGACGAGGAGTCTGCTTCATGATCTTGGGAAGCCTAGGTCAGAACAGCCACTGTGAAAAAAGTCACTTTTCAGTGCTGTGGTAACTTTGAACGGTCACTAAAGGAACCATTGTAAGTTGAGGACTATTTGTAGATAGGATAAGCAGTTCACCCAAACAAGATTTTTTACCTGCTCTGAAATTCTCACATCTTGGATTCATTGGCATGTTTTTTATGATTCCAAGGATGACTGCAAAAGTCAGTGTAAAAAGGCTTTTTAAAAGCTTTCCTTTCCCCAGTGGCTTTGGATGTGGGTTTCAAAGCCACCAGACTCTCTTAACTGGAATTCATTTAATGCACGTGAGGATCTCCTAAAAAGCAGCTTTCGTATTAATATAAACGAACCACTTGTTTATCGGTTACCTGAATATTTGGGGTGCCTTTCAAAGCACTTTGATTTTTCCAATTGATGGATCGGAGGGGTTTTCACACTTTTGTGGTGCTGTGGTGGTTCCTCTGTGAGTAGAATGGGTGACTTCGTGGAGGCTTACAGTCGGGCGAGGAAGAAATATGCCTCTTTTAATAATTAAAATTTTAATCCAATATTGCAAGGCTTCTCTGTCTGGGGCCCACCCTGGCCAAAATGAGAAGCGCAGGCCAAGATATTTTTCGGAGACAGCCTTTCGTCTCCTGGGTCTTTTCTTTAAACGTGTTGGTTGTGGCCCAGACACTGAAAATCCAAGATCCAAGTAATCCTCAACTTACAATCATTTGTTTAGTGGCCGTTGGAAGTTATAACAGCACCGAAGAGAATGGCTTACGGCTTGTCTTTGTGCTTATCCCCGTGGTCACGTGATCAGATTTCAGGCGCTTAGCAACCAGTATGTGTTTATGATGATTGCGGTGTCCCAGGGTCATGTGATCATCACTTGTGGTCATCCCAGCCAGCTTCTGACCACCGAAATCATTGGGGGGCAGCCAGATTCGCCCAACGACCACACGAGTCATAGACAATAAAACACAGAATATTCACTTAACAATCGCAATGATTCACTGAACAACCCTTGCAAAAAAGGTCATAAAATCAGGCACCTTTCACTTAATCACCGCCCTGCCTAGCAACGGAAATTCTGCTCCCAAGTGTGGTTGTAAGTTGAGCCAAAGGTTATTTTTCAAGAGGCAACTGGACTTCCTTGTTTCTCTTAGAAGATGTTTCACTTCTCCTCTGAGAAACTTCTTCAGCTCTGACTGAATGGTGGGGAATGGGAGGATTTTATACTCCTTGCAGACAGCTAGTTATTTGCATTGTTTTTAGAGAGCCGTTGAGGCCACCTGGAGGTTTATATGTATCATCAGGGTCACCCGAGAGGCGCAAATGGATGTGGAGCCTTCTTGGAACTGTTGAAAGGACCATTTACACCCCTCAGGTGATCCTGAGGACACGGATAAACTTCCCGGTGGCCTCAAGGACTCTCTAAAAGAATGCAAATGACCAGCTGCCTGCAAGGAGTATAAAATCCTTCCATTCCTCACCTTCCAGTCAGAGCTGAAGAAGCTTCTTGGGTGAGATGTGAAACGTCTTCAAAGAAAAACAAGAAAGCCCAGTTGCCCCTTGAAAAAAAACAAAAGCAGCACCTTTGGAACAACCATGACTGGATGACTGAGAATCTCCATAGACAGTTGTAAGTTGAGGACTACCTATGCATCAGATTGGGTGAGGCTCTTGTCCTAAAAACCAGTTTATTGGGGCAGAAGTCATGTTTCAGATGCGCAGACTTATATACGAGAAGGGGTGGGATTCAAAATTTTTAACAACCGGTTCTGTGGGCGTGGCTTAGGTGGTGGCCGTGGCTTGGTGGTCACGTGACTGGATGGACATGGCTTGGTGGTCATGTGATTGGCTGGGCGTGGCCAACTCAATATCACTCACATCAAGGCACGCATCTCCTCGCCTGGCCTCTCATGACTGTGGGGATGCTGCAACAGTTGTAAGTGTGAAAAATGGTCCTAAGTCACTTTTTTCAGTGCCACTGTAACTTTGAATGGTCACTCCACACAAGCAAAGTACCAGCAAAGGAGGGGGGGAAAACTCCAGAGAAGTTCCTGAGACAGGAAGTCTAGTCCTGCCAAAAATGTAATAAGGGTTAACCGAGAGGCAGTTTCCGTAAGCAACACCAGAATGTTTCCTTCCTGCCTTCCTTACAGGATTAGGCCAGTAATTTCTTCTAACAATCGGTTCTCCGAACTGCTTAGAATGTTAACAACCGGTTCTAGCGAATAGGTGCGAACTGGTAGAATCCCACCCCTGTGTATGAGTAAGCATGATACATTCATGCTGTCAGTGTACCAGTTTTGAGATTTGGGGGGATTTCTGAGAGTCGCCTCATCTGGTTTGGGACACACGTACCCATACCCTCTTGAATTTCCTCTTCCGCATGAGCGATCTGCTCCGCTGTGCCTTCTTGGAAAGATGGAGGAAGCATTCTGGAGAGGTGAGCTGAGCAATTTTGAGAAAGCTTTGGGCTGATTCTAATCTGGAACGAAAGCCCAGGATTAAGATGGAACGGTTAGAGTAGCAGTTCTACAAATGCGCTTCGGAGGAACTGGCCAGTGGTAGGGACAGACTGGCAGTTCCTTTCAATCCGATGGTTTTACAACATTGTATGAAAAATGGAGCTAGGGACGAGGTAGAGAATGGGTTGTAGGTTTTTTGTTTTGTTTTTTTGGCAAGGAGGGGGAGGAAGCTCTCTGCGTGCTGTTTTTAAAATGTCTCCATTCCATTCCACCGAAAAGCCAGGTACAAAAAACACCCCACGAGAGACGCAAGCCCAATAAACACAATTAAAGCCTTTGATATCGCCAAAGCAGACAAGTCGCTTTCAAGATAAATGGCGTGTTATGGCCATACCAATTTCCTATAAAGCTTAGGGCAAGAGTTAAAAGGCCTTGTTTCATGGGAAGCCTGACATGACCACAAATGGGAAATGGGATTTGAAGCAAAACCTCATTTGCATTATTAGCTTTGCACAGTTAAAGCCAAGTTGGGTCCAGAATGCGCCGTGGCATGGCACAGCTGTGGGGCGTAGGTACAATTTGTCCAGATTGGAACACTGCATTCCCCGGCAGTTTATTTATTTTTTTGTAAAATGAGCCAATTTGCTCCCTCCTGCACCCCTCCAGAAAGCAGCCCTCAAATGGAGGGGGTGTTATGGTGCTGCTTTTTCTGTGGTTTCGTTGAATGGAACGAGGCTTGCTAAGGGCCAGAGGTGGCATTCAGCAGGTTCTGACCAGTTCTGGAGAACCGGTAGAGGAAATTTTGAGTAGTTCGGAGAACCGGCAAATACCACCTCTGACTGGCCCCACCCCCCATCTATTCTCCACCTCCTGAATCCCAGCTGATCGGCTGGGTCCTCTTTTGTTGTCCTGCACAGGAGAACGGAGCTGGAAAGCAGGTTAGTGGGGTGGGGAGGAAATGGGGATTTTGCAGTCTCCTTCCCCTGCCACGCTCACCAATCCACGCCCACCAGATCACACCCACAGAATCAGTAGTAAAAAAAATTGAATCCCACCACTGATACACTGGAGCAAGAATGGACAAGTGATGAAACACACATCCTGATGTAAACAGAGTTGACATTCAGCAGGTTCTGACTAGTTCTGGAGAAGCGGTAGTGGAAATTTTGAGTAGTTCGGAGAACCGGAAAATACCGCCACTGACTGGCCCCGCCCCCATCTCTTCTCTGCCTTCCATTGAGTCCCAGCCGACTGGCTGGGTCTTCTTTTGTTGCCCTGCAGAGGAGAACGGAGCTGGAAAGCAGGTTAGTTGGGTGGGGAGGGAATGGGGATTTTGCAGTCTCCTTCCCCTGCCACGCCCAAGCCACGCCACGCCATGCCATGCCGCCAAGCCACGCCTACAGAACCAGCAATAAAATTTTTGCATCCCACCACTGCTATGGGGGGACTGTTTTGTGCCAAGCCTGACCTTGTCTTCCTTGACTTCTCTGCTGGCAAGTGAGATGGGTGTTTGAAGGAACAGGCTCATGGAGGGAGATGTCTGCCCTTCTGGTGTTACAGGGGTGAGGAGATTACGAGTTTGAGAAACTCAGGCATCGTTGGAGATCAACCTTCCCAGTTGGGAGGAGGGCTCAAGGAGTTAGTCTTGTTGTTGTTAGTTGTAAAGTTGTGTCCAACCCATTGCAACACTATGGACAACATTCCTCCAGGCCTTCCTGTCCTCTACCATCCTCCGGAGTCCATTTAAGCTCACGCCAACTGCGTCAGTGACTCCATCCAACCCCCTCCTTCTCTGCCGTCCCCTTCTTCTTCTATTGCCCTCAATCGTTCCCAGCATTGGGCTCTTCTCCAGTGAGTCTTTCCTTCTCATGAGGTGGCCAAAGTCTTTGAGTTTCCTCTTCAGGATCTGGCCTTCTAAAGAGCAGCCAGGGTTGATCTCCTCTAGGACTGACCGGTTGGATGGCCTTGGAGTCCAAGGGACTTGCAGGAATCTTCTCCAGCCCCAGAGTTGAAAGGCCTCCATTCTTTGGCGCTCAGCCTTCCTTATGGTCCCACTTTCACAGCCATGCGTTGCAACTGGGATAATCAGAGCCTTGACTCTACGCACTTTTGTTGGCAGGGGGATGTCTCTGCTTTTTAGTATGCTGTCTAGATTTGCCATAGCTTTCCTCCCCAAGAGGAAGCATCTCTTAATTTCTTGGCTGAGGTCCCCATCTGTGGTAGACTTGCTAAATATACACAAGAGGGCTAGGCCTGACCTCCACCGCTTGAATGCCTTTATGCCTTATCTGGTCTTTCCCAGGCAAAAGCTGCCAGGCTGGGGAGATTCCTGTAAAATAGGCATAGAACAATGAAGCCCTGTAAAGAACTTTACGTGTATGGATATCTGGTTGTTTGTGTGTGACAGCCACCCCATAACAGTACCAGAAGCCATGCTAGATACAAGTGAGTGCCTGCAGATGTACAAATGTATGCCTCACGTTTGATGACATATAAGCCAATTCCCCATGGAAATGCATTTTCCGGGCACGATCAAGAATAATTTTTGTTACTCCTTTCAAAGAAGGTGGAAAGATGGAAGGTGAAGGAAGTGTGTGCGTCTTGCTTTGTGGTGTGACTGCGAAGCACAGTTCTACGTTTTTCTCCCCCTGGCAAACATCCACTTCAATGTATCTGCTACCTGATTATTTGAGAGCATCTGTCTAATCAATTTGATCATTCATCTGATTAATTATAATTATTCATTCATCAGGTTGAGTGATAAGCTTCAAAGATATAGGAAGGAAGTCCTCTAGGGAATCACAATTTAAAATGGTAAGCTGGCAGCGAGGTCTCTCCCCCGTATCTTTTTTGCTTTTATTTCAGATGCAGTCTCCACAGTTGGTACTGTCAAGCAACTTCCAAAGCCCAGGGATTCTGCCGTCCTTCCCACTCCCCTGCCCTCATTTTTGCCAAGCCCTGCCCCTCCCCTCCCCTCTACAAGCATACTGTGCAAATAAAGACAAGAGTAGCACGGAGAAACAACAGGAATCATTGATACTGCAGTGTAGGGGAAGAACAGGCAGAACTGGGGTGATGGTGGAATTAAGTGAGGCATCAGCCTAGAGTTGTTACGTTCCCACAAATGGTCAAAGTCCAACCCCTCTTGAGTTCCGTTGACCCTGTTGCCTTGGTTGTGTCTGTTCCTTCTGTTCCTTAAAATCCTCCTCCCGTTGCAGACGGCACTGCTTCTCTTGTTCTCGAAATCCCCACATCTTACAGTTCAGGAGAAACGTTGTCCTGGGCTGCTTCAGTGGGTTGGGACTGGTTCTTATCCTCTCTTTTAGTTTTGACGTCTTGCAAGTAGCGTCAACCTAGAACCAAGGAGGACTTTCCTGACAGCGAAAACAATTAATCAGTGGAACGGCTTCCCTCCAGGAGGTTTTTAAGAAGAGTTTGGACAACCATTTGTCCGAGTTGCCATAGGGCAGTAATGGCGAACCTTTCCGGGCATCGAGCGCCCAAACCAGAACATGCGTGCATGAATGTGTGTATGCCGGAATGCCGGAAACCCAAAGACCAGCTGGCCGGTGTGTACATGCTTGGGTTTTTTTTTTGCTGTTTTTTGCCTTTTTTCGGGTTGTTTTTGGCCGTTTTCCAGGCCATTTTCCGGCACTTTGCCGCCTGCAAAGACCCGCTGGATGCGCCAGAAACCAGAAGAGCAGCTGGCGGCGGCTGGCGTGCCCACGGAGAAGGCTATGCATGCCACCTGTGGCACATGTGCCATAGGTTCGCCATCACGGGTATAGGGTTTCCTGCCTGAGCAGAGGGTTGGACTAGAAGACCTTTGAGGCCCCTTCCAACTCTGTTATTCTGTCATCAGTTTCTCTTCTCCCTTGATTTAGCCTTGATGCCTGGGCATAAGCCCCAAATCCCTCTTCTCTTGGGGGAAATACGTGCCTTTTCTTCTTTGGCAGCTCCAGCCAGAGGGGTTATACCTCCTCCAATGTGGACACCTCTTTCCCTAAGCCCATGCTGGCAAGCTCCAGTTTATTACAGAGAGGCCCTGGGTTCTGGTAGTTTTACAGTAGCTCCTTTGGACTTAAAGGCCGAGAAAACAACCATATAACCATATATAACCATATATGTATTATATAACCATATAACAACCAATAACTGCGGCTAGATTAGCGTTTGCTCGATGTTGGAAATCACCTCATACACCTTCAGAGCAAATGGTTATTCAGAAAATTTGTGAGTGTGCTGAAATGGATAAACTAACTATAGCGTTAAAAAACAAAAGAGTCCTCAACATTTTACGACAACTGGGACTTGTGGTATAATTGGCTTACACAGAGACAAATTATGTAAATGATATAGAGTAACTTAACCATAATGGAAAAGAGGAGTAGATTGGATATGACGAAGAGAGATGATCCTTACAGACTGTCACAAAAAGATATCGTTCGTTTTTAATTGTACTTTTCTACCCTATTCTCCCTCCCCTTCCCTTCCCCACAACCGGCCCTTATCCGGTGTGTTAGGCCGGGCGTTTTCTTTCTTTCCCCGCAGCCGTTTTCCTTCTATTTTGTAAATGTACCGTTGATGTGTTTTTAAACCGTAAATTCAATAAAATCTATTAAAAAAAAGAAAAGAAAACGACAACAACCACAACAACAGTAAAAAAAACCCCCAACTTTCTTACTGGAATCTGGGACAGAATTTCCATGTATGTCAGGCTATTTGGGAATAATTCCAGGATGGTTTAGAGGTTAGCACAGGCTGCTGGGAGCCGAGACTGGTTTTGAATGCTAAAAATTGTTTCTTTAAAAAGCAGTTATTCATGAACACTCTCTAATTACTGTGCAATATTCCTGACCTGAGCTAGAGAAAGGATTCCAGTTTAAAAAAAAAACCCTTGTTTTGGCAGGTTTCCAGGGGATGGGAACGTCTAAACATGGGGAAGGGGGCAACCATTTTGGGCCACCTTGCTCGGTGCATCTGGGGCTGCTTATTCACACACACTCCTCCAACCATTCCTTGACACGCTAGAGCAGCAGTCCCCAAACTTGGCAACTTTAAGACTTGGGGACTTCAACTCCCAGAATTCTCCAGCCAGCTAAGCTGGCTGGAGAATTCTGGGAGTTGAAGTCCACAAGTCTTAAAGTTGCCAAGTTTGGAGACCTCTGCACTAGACTGTTCATCTAGCTGGCTGGAGAATTCTGGGAGTTGAAGTCCCCAAGTCTTAAAGTTGCCAAGTTTGGAGACCTCTGCACACCTCTTCCCCTTCCCAAAACTGACCATCCGTTCTTCATTGTGGGAAAGCCGGGGTTTTAATTTCTGGAGGGGTGGGATGAGCGATGAAGAGCACACTCTCTAACCTCTCCTCCTGCCATTTTCCTCGTTCCTTCATTTTCCTTCCAAGGAGCCAAATGGCTTCATTTTTCCTCTATCCGTTTCTATCGGACAGCCAGCAAAAAAGGAACGGCTCTGATCTGGTCAGAGTTTGCCTGCTTTGTCTCCGGGCATATGTGTTCGCCTTGCATCTGAGAATTGGGGCATAACCTGGATCAGGCTAAGAGAAGCAGAAAAGGGGCCGAATGGCTGAAGATAGCGATTAGCCTGCAGCAGATGGCAAAAAAAGAAAGAAAGAAAGAAAGAAGAAGAAGTCATTGCATCCCACAGAAGTCAGGAACGGGTACATCAGCTCCCAGCAGTGTGTGTGTGTGTGTGTGTGTGTGTGTGTTTGTGTTTCAAAGATGGTTTGGATTCTGCAGGACAAAGGGAAATAAAACCAGGCCTGTTAGTTAATATTATACGACAGGGGTCTTCAAACTTGACAGTTTTAAGATTTGCGGACTTCAACTCCCAGAATTCCTCCTCCAGTCACGTTAGCTCAGGAATTCTGGGAGTCGAAGTCCACAAGTCTTCAACTTTGGGCCAATCACCAGGAGACGGTGAGTTCTAGCTCCACCTTAGGCACGAAACAGGTTGGGGGACTTTGGGTCAATCCCTCTCCCTCTCTCTCTCTCAGCCCAACCTACCTCACAAGGTTGTTGTGGGGAAAAGTAGGAGGAGGAAGGAGCGCTGGATAGGTTCGCTGGCCCGGACTTCTTTATGAAAAGAGTAAAGTCAAAGATATCCCTAAAATAAACAGAATCCGAGCTCTCCTTCGCTTCAGGGGCTCCTTATATGCTGACTGAGCCGAGTTTGTGAAATGGGTTTGCTGCATCAACATCAGGTCTTGCCCGTTAACAGCGAATAGCATTTGATAGGCCCTTTACAGGGATGGCACATAGGCCATGCCACACACGTCCACCCCTCTTCCAAATAATCAGAGAGGCCTGGGGTTGCACAGCAGGCGCTGTTGTTTGCCTGTGTGCAGAGCCAGGCAAATAACCGCCAACATCTCCATGTGGCCAGTTGGGTTCTTTTTTGTAACGATCAATCTTTAATGATCCTTCATTCATCGGAGCTTCTCCGGGGGTGGGACAAACACCAGGAAACATGTCCCAGTTATGGCTGGAGGGAGAGACGGATCATCTTTGGTGTGCTTATTCAACTGAAGGGGTTCAGGGGAAATTAGGCACCTGCATTTCTGCCCCATTTGTGTGTGTGTGTGTGTGTGTGTAGTTCTCGATCTTTGAATTGAGGGTTCTTCCATTTTCAGCTCTATAATTACATACATACACACACATACACACACCGCATTCACAGGTTGAGGAGGTTAGGTTGCACCCAGTATTTCCTCTCCTGCTAGCTGGGTAGCATATCACTGTGATGAAGGGAATATAATGGTTTTAAGCAGAAAAAGAGACATCAGTTTGTGTCAAGTTGCTGTGTTTTTCAAATGTGGAGATGCTTTCCAAGTGTGGGGCACCCGCCTCTGGGCTCTGGGTTTGCAGGCTGTGGATAATGGAAGGTTTAGTTCAACATGGCTGAAGGGAGAGTGGTGAAATTTGTCTCTGTTCTATTTTCCTTCCTTCCTTCTTCCCTCTCTCCCCCCCTCCTTCTAAAGCCAAGATTTCCTTCCTTCCTCCCTCCCTCTCTTCTTTCCTTCCTCCCTCCTTCCTTCTTCCCTCTTTCCCTCCCTCCCTCCTTCCTTCTAAAGCCAAGATTTCCTTTCTTCCTTCCTCCCTCCTTTCCTTCCTTCCCTCCCTCCCTCCTTCTAAAGCCAAGATTTCCTTCCTTCCTCCCTCTCTCCCTCCCTTCTTTCCGCCCTCCCTCCTTCCTTCTTTCTCCCCTTCCTCCTTCCTTCCTTCTAAAGCCAAGATTTCCTTCCTTCTTCTCCCCCTCCCTCCCTTCCTTCTTTCCCTCCTTCTTTCCTCCCTCCCTCCTTCCTTCTTTCCTCCCTCCCTCCTTCCTTCTTCCTTCTAAAGGCAAGATTTCCTTCCTTCCTTCCTCCCTCCCTCCCTTCTTCCTTCCTTCCTCCCTCCCTCCTCTCTCCACCCTCCCTCCCTCCCTTCCTTCCTGCCACCAAGTGGGGGTGTTTCTGGTAAATTAAAGATACAATTTAAAAATTCATATTTAGGACTTAAATTCTAAAGCAGAATTCACAGAAAGAAAGCACAGGTACTCCTCGACTTACGACAACAGTTGAGCCCAAACTTTCTGTTACTAAGCGAGACATTTTTGAAGTGAATTTCCACCCATTTTTACGACCTTTCCTTGCTGCAGTTGTTAAATGAATCATTGAAGTTGTTAAGTTAGTGACACTAGCTAGGTTGTTAAGTGAATCTGCCTTTCCCATTGACCTTGCTTGTCCGAAGGTCGCAAAAGGAGATCACATGACCCCCCCGGGACGCTGCAACCATCAAAACGATGAACCGGTCGCCAAGCACCTGAATTTTCACCCAGTGACCATGAGGATGCAGGTCATAAGTGTGAAAACCAGTCCTAAGTCACTTTTTTCAGCGCCATTGTAACTTTGAAGTGTTGTGAGGATATACCTCTACTAAATAAAGCCAAGATCTTCCTCGGAGCCGCAGAAGGTGACTTGTTGTTGTGATTTATCATGTTGGCATTGGTATTAAGCACACACCCCACCTTAGCCTGGGTTCAGCTCTGTGTACTTTGAGTTTCGATCCATAGTAGCTTTGTGATCACCTCTTATTTTTCCCCGGTTGTTCAAGATTCCTCCAAGAATTGAGTTGGAGGGCAGCTTGCTCTCAATTTATTTCCCTGCGGAACCTTCTTGTGCTGCCCGGCTGGACCCTTTTCTTTTGATAACTCACAAAGGATGTTCTCTCTTTTGTGCACAGAGAAAGAGAGGGAGAGGAAGGGAGAGGGAGGGAGGGAGAAGGAGGGAGAGAGAGAGGGAGGGAGGGAGGGAGGGAAGGAGAGAGAGAGGGGAGGGAGGGAAGGGGAGGGAGAGAGAGAGGAGAGAGGGAGGGAGGAGAGAGAGAGGGAAGGAGAGAGAGAGGGGGAGGGAGGGAGAAGGAGGGAGAGAGAGAGGGAGGGAGAGAGGGAGGGAGGGAAGGAGAGAGAGGGGAGGGAGGGAAGGGGAGGGAGAGGGAGAGAGGGAGGGAGGGAAAAGGAGGGAGGGAGAGGGTGGGAGAGAGGGAGGGAGGGAGAGGGAGGGAGGGAAGGGGAGGGGGAGGGAGAGAGAGGGAAGGAGAGAGGGAGGGAGGGAGAGGGAGAAGGAGAGAGAGGGGAGGGAGGGAAGGGAGGGAGAGAGGGAGGGAGGGAGGGAAGGAGAGAGAGAGAGGGGAGGGAGGGAAGGGAGGAGAGAGAGAGAGGGAGAGAGGGAGGGAGGGAAAAGGAGGGAGGGAGAGGGTGGGAGAGAGGGAGGGAGGGAGAGGGAGGGAGGGAAGGGGAGGGGGAGGAGAGAGAGGGAAGGAGAGGGAGGGAGGGAGGGAGAGGAGAAGGAGAGAGAGGGGGAGGGAGGGAAGGGGAGGGAGGAAAAGGAGGGAGGGAGAGAATGTAGAATGTTAGGTTGAGAAAACCATTGGCATTGGCCAAAAAGGAGGGTGGGAATAGCAGGAGAGAAATATTTAACCGCACAAGCATTTTTGGGACCCAGAATATGTTGCTATTCACAGTAAATAATTAAATAAAGAACCTTTGTTTCTGTAAGAGAGAAAGTAAAAAAAAAAAAACACCCATTCATCCTTCAGGGCCCAGCATCTTTCTGGTTGCAGGAACAAAAGCAGAGTCCCAGCAAAAGGGCAGCCAAAATCCATACTTTCCACCTTCTCCGTAGGAGCTCTTATAAATAACTCCTTATGTCCGTCTCTCTCTCTCTCTCTCTCTCTCTCTCTCTCTCTCTCTCCAACTTTAATGAGGCCGTCATAAAATTAGCTTCTCCGGGAGCAGATCACGCTGAGATCTTCAGATTCCCAAACAGGTTGAGCAGCTTCTCCAGAGGCAGAGCTGGGTTATCAAAACATTTGGGGCGCCCGAGAGAGGGCTGGGTCCTGCCTTTCGTCGTTTGCGCCCCGTCAATCTTCCGAAACACAGAGATGGGAAGGAGGAGCATGTGCCCCTCCACCCTGAGCTAACTTGGCTGCCTTCTCCTTTCCCCATAATGCATGCGACAGATTTAAATAGCTGGAGGATAGAAAGTTAATTCCGTATTCCGACATGCACCTCCACTTCCCATGTTTCAACAATCTGGTTGTCTTATTTTATATTTCCATTTAAAGCTACAGTGGCACAGTTTACTTAAATCAGCCCCTTGTTTATGCTGCCTCTTCTCAATGTGTTTTTCACCCTCCTCTGCCCTGTTGTCAGGGCGATACTTTCCTGATTCCCTCTCCAAATGGGTCTGTCCAGATAGATCAGGAGAAGCTGAGGACATAGACCAGGGGTGTCGAACTCAATGCCCAGGGGCTGGATCCGGCCCGCAGGGTGCTTAGATCTAGCCTGTGGAGTGGGGGGGGGGGCACCCTGGAAACAGCAAAAGACTGGACCGCGGTGCCTCTGCCAGTGAAAACGGAGCTTGGGAGGGCTGTGGGTGGAGGATTGCAGGAAACTGTCACAACCTAAAATGGAGCTTGGGAGGGTTGTAGGAAACCATTGCAACCTAATGTAGCTCGGGAGAGCAGTGGGTGGAGGGTTGCAGGAAACTGTCACAACCTAAAATGGAGCTCGGTAGAGTTGCAGGAAACCATTGCAACGTAAAATGGAGCTTGGGAGAGTGGTGGGTGGAAGGTTGCAGGAAACTGTCACAACCTAAAATGGAGCTCGGTAGAGTTGCAGGAAACCATTGCAACGTAAAATGGAGCTTGGGAGAGCAGTGGGTGGAGGGTTGCAGGAAACTGTCACAACCTAAAATGGAGCTCGGTAGAGTTGCAGGAAACCATTGCAACGTAAAATGGAGCTTGGGAGAGTGGTGGGTGGAAGGTTGCAGGAAACTGTTGCAACCTAAAATGGAGCTCTGCAGGGCTGCGGGTGGAGGGTTGCAGGAAACTGTCACAACCTAAAATGGAGCTCGGGAGGGTTACAGGAAACCATTGCAACCTAACATGGAGCTCAGGAGAGGTGTGGGTGGAAGGTTGCAGGAAACTGTCACAACCTAAAACGGAGCTTGGGAGGGCCACATGGTGCTCCTCCCAAGCTCCATTTTCGCTGGCAGAGAGTTGCAGGAGGCCGTCACAGCCAAAAATGGAGCTCAGGAGACCGTTTTTGCTGACAGAGTGCTCGGGCTACACAGGCACCCCTGACACAAGTGACGTTGAGCTGGTACACCCACCCTGGCCACGCACACTCCGCCCACCCCCTGTTGATCAAACACAACCCTGATGCGGCCCTCAGGGAAATCGAGTTTGACACCCCTGCCATAGACTAGGGGTCCCCAAGCCCGAGGCTACTGGGCCACGACTTGTTTGGAACTGGGCCACACAAGAGGCAGCCAAGTGTGTGTGTGTGTGTGAAACTCCGTTTGTGCACACCCGCTGTTTGCACAAATGGAGCTTCACACGTGCATGCAAGTGCCTGCCACTTGCACAAATGCAGCTGCGTGGTTGGAGACCATTGCCCTAAACCATATATACACCCAAAGAGGAGGCTATACCTGAATAAGGACTTCTATTGCCCTCCCACGCTTAAGATTCCGGGCCAGAAAAATTGTAACTTGTGCTTTCTTGTGACAGATCAGCCCAGGACAAGAACACCCAATGTTGCAAAGTTGTGCCTAAGCACACGCTCTGTTTGCTGCAAGGAATCGGGGGGCCATTATTCTTGCTTTGCCTGCAGTAGTATTTCCAAATCTATTTTGTCTTGATTGTATGGATATTTTTATCTCATACTCTGTCTGATCTATGATTGTAATAAATTTGTCATCCTCATTCCATTAAAGGTGGATGTGTCCTTTTATCTTTTTTTCCTCTCCCCTTTTTTTTTTAAAGCCACGGGCTCAGTTGAAAAGAAAAAGGGGACACTTTTCTGAGGACGGAAGCGGTGGGGGTACAGGCAGTCCTCGACTTACAACCGGAACTGAGCCCAAAATTTCTGCCGTTAAGTGAGACATTTGCTAAGGGAGTTTTGGCCCCATTTTACAACCTTTCTTGCCACGATCGTTAAGTGAATCAGTGCAGTGGTTAAATTAGTTAAGCGGTGGTTCAGTGAATCTGGCTTCCCCACTGCCTTTGCTTGTCCGAAGGTCACAAAAGTTGATCACATGACCCCGGGACACTGCAGCCGCCATAAATATAAGACAATTCCCAAGCGCCTGAATTTTGACCACGTGACCACGGGGGCTGGGGCTGCAATGGTCGTAAGTGTGAAAAACTGCTGTAAGTCACTTTTTTCAGCCCCGTTGTGACTTCGAACAGTCACAAAACACACTGTTGTAGGTTGAGGATTATCTGTTATCCTAGGCATAGCCAACTTCTCTGGTGGATGCCCCTGGATGGGTTTCTCTCTTCTTCATTCTGAAAAAGAAAGACGGAAGGAAGGGATGGATAGGAAAGGAAAGGAAAGGAAAAATTAAGGAAGAGAAAGAAAGAAAGAAAGAAAGAAAGAAAGAAAGAAAGAAAGAAAGAAAGAAAGAAAGAAGTAAGGAAGAGAAAGAAAGAAAAGAAATAAGGAAGAGAAAGAAAGAAAAAGAAAGAAAGAAATAAGGAAGAGAAAGAGAAAAAGAAAGAAAGGAAGGAAGGAAGGAAGGAAGGAAGGAAGAGAAAGAAAGAAAGAAGGAAGGAAGAGAAAGAAACAGAAAGAAAGAAAGAAAAAGAAAGAAATAAGGAAGAGGGGAAAAGAAAGAAAGAAAGAAAAAGAAAGAAAGAAAGAAAGAAAAAGAAAGAAAGAAAGAAGAGAGAGAGAGAAAGAGAATGTTGGAATGATGGCTGAGCAGCAAATTTGCTTTGACAGTAATTGGTGGCTGTATTTTGGGATGTGACTAATGATTTTACTAAGGCTGAGAAGGGAAATTATTTTACGTTCCTTCACATTACTGGAAAGTTGTTTGGTGGATTTCACTGCCTGCCTTGTCATCTCCAATCTGATGGCTTTGTTTTTTGTGGCGTCTTCCTTGCTCAGTTGGGGAGGATGGGGGCCATACGCCGACCGCACTCTGCACCCACATTCCTTTCCTTGGCGGTGATGTTTTTGGGGTGAGACAGGCCATAAGGTGACAGTTTTGTCCCTTGCTTTAGGATTAAAAACAGTAGAATCCTGGGGGGAAAAAAACCAACCAACTGAAATAAGTTTTTTTTTTTTGCCATGACAAAATCTGCAGCAGGGTTATGTATAGCTTTGTCCTCCTGCTCCAAGCTCTGAAGATGCTACCCTCTTGGCATGGAATTATCTTTAATGGCGGTATTAGGCAACTCAACTCCATCCATCCATTGCACAGCAATTCCGAATCCCCGAAGTGCTATGCAAATGAAAATAAGTCTGCCAGGGCAAACAGTCCTCCACAGGGAAATAAATAAATAAATCTCTCTACAACCCACATTTAACTGGTCGAGTGCTCACTTCTCCCCCTTTCCCAGGTACTGTGGGAATTATAGTTTTTCTGGGAAAAAAAAGCATCAGAAAAACAAAATAAAACCCAAGCTGCTAGCTTGAGTTTTACCCGTTCCTAGGAGTTTTTGAGGGCAAGCCTTCCCTTCTTAAAAATGTGACTTCAGTATGTGTCCAGCTGTTGCCGTGCACGTCCAGTTTTGTTCATCCAGGCTTTGTTATGTGTGCAGTTGCTGCTGACCTTTCATACCAAATATTTGTCTTGCCTTTTGTCTATGGAACTTGGCTCTCGGCTCTCCGAGGGAACAGATATTGCTTAGTTGCTAACAGTATATTTTGTTCCTAGCACCCTCCCAAGCAACATGCATCTGAAAAGATTGTCGGGTTTATATTTTTGTTAAAGAAAGGTGCGTGCATTGGGCCAAAGAGATGGATGTTCCCAAATTTGCCATCTTGGCATAATTGCTACCATGTTTTCCCGAAAATAAGACCCTGACATATATTTTTTTGCCACTAAAAAAGGCACCAGGTCTTATTTTCGGGGGATGTCATCCACTGACTAACCTCACTTGCGCGTGTCACCCCCGGCCTCCTTTTCACTGTCAGAAGCCTTCAGGAACATCATCTTCTGTGGCTGGTAAGGCTTTCCTGAGGGCTTCTGCAGCCGATAACAGAGCTCTGGATCGATCCAGAGCTTTCTTACCAGCTACAGAGGCCTTCAGGAAAGCCTTGCCAGACTTGCTGGCTGCAGAAGAAATGGGCCAGCAAGGCAGGTATCGGGGTGTGCAAGGCCTGGCTACAACTGTCCAAAGGTAAGTAGTAGGGCAGCTCCACACCCCCCATACCCACCCTAGCTTAATTTTACCTGTGCACTCGAGTGAGCAGGATCTTAATTAGGGCTAATTTTGGGGATAGGGCTTATATTGGATGCTTCTGTAAGAATCAAGCTAGGACTTACTTTCAGGGTAGATTGTATTTTCAGGGAAACAGGGTAATATCAAGGAGGAAAGGAGGACAATTTGGATACTTCATGCCAGGAAGATGATATGGGATAGCACAATTGGTGACAAGATTTTAAAAGACCTGGTTTGGGGTGCGGGGGAATGACCTACTTCTCTTTTCTTTCACTGAAGAATTATGGGTTCCTTTTCACTGTTCGTTGCAAAAAAAATTTATTATTATTGTTAGGTGTCTTTTTGAATCGCACCTTTATTATTTTTTTTATAAATAACTCAAGACAATGAACATCGTGTTCTCCTCTTATTTTCCACACAACCACAACCACAATCCCGTGAGATATGGGTTGGGCTGAGAGAGAGAACGATTGGCCCGAAGTCATCCTTCTGGCTTTCATGTAAGGCAGGAAACAACTTAAAATGCTTTTGGCATTTTTTCAGGACATTGGAATACAGACCAGGAGCTGGGTTGGTGTAAGGAAATAATAGAACAACAGAGTTGGGTGGGTTCTTGGAGATCTTCTAGTCCAACCCCCGTCTAAATCCAACCCCCGTAAAATCACCAAACTGGTAGTTAACACTGGTCAGATGCCACCCCTGCCTAGCCCTTCTTTTCATTAGACTTAGACATGCCCCACTTCCTGCAAGCATTCTTAGCATATTTTATCCTCCAGCCCCCTACTCATCTCTGTTGCTCTTCTCTATGCTCTTTCTAAAGTCTCGGTGTCTTTTTAAGGTCGTGGCTTGCAGGACAGAGCGGTATAGGGTTTTCCTCATGCTGGTGTGGCTGAGCACCCTCTGAGCAGCACCCTGTTTCTTGCAGCTCCAGAGAGGATCCCTCATCTGTCGCTCTCTGGTTATTTAACGTCATTGCTGGACATGATGGCCAGCCTTTGATTAACGTTACTTAGAACCAACACTCTTCCTTTGGAGGCCAGAATATGATGGTGATGTGGAAAAATGAGTTGGATGTCCTTGCTTTAGTTTTTTTAAAAAAAAAAACCCTGCAAGAACTCCTGGTTTATTAGGGCAATGGTATTGCTAGGGATTTTTTTTTTTAATCTTGCAGATTGTTCTAAATCAACTCCCTCCCTTGAATAGCAGCTATTTTTCCTGCTGGGAAAAACAAAATACAGGCATCTGACTAATTTCTCCACCACCACCCCCTTTCTGCTGCTAATAGCAGGTTTGGGAAGGAAGAGAGAATATTTTGAGAGAGGAAACAATAGGAGGAAACTTAGATGATGCCTTGAGATCCTGAGTCACATCTGTTTCCACCCTCAGGGCACCTTGCAAATGGAAGATTTCTAGTTTTCAGCAGACCCCACAGTAGAATTTTCTTTTGTTTTGAGAGCCGTTTGGGTCCCTAACAGCTGCACCGCAGGCTGGAGTTCAGTGGGGGAGGGGCATTCCTCCCCCAGTCCCATTGATGGGGAGGTGACCCAAATAATGACCACTGGGGTTGCTTTTCTGCTGGACCTTCATCAGGGCCAGCCAGCGGTTCACAAGGGACAGTTGGATTTATGAACTCGGCGTCAGAAAGGTGCATTGAGCGGATGTACGGAGAGCCAGTTAGGTCTAGGGGTTGAAGGCACCAGGCTAGAAAATGGGTGATCCTGAGTGCAAGTTCTGCCTTAGCTATGAAAGTTGGCTGGGTGACCTCGGGATTATCACCAGGACACTTTGAATTCTACTCCCACCTTAGGAATGAAAGCCAACTGGAGGGTGGGATTCTACCAGTTCGCACCTATTCTTTAGAATTGGTTCGTAACATTCTAAGCAGTTCGGAGAACCGGTTGTTAGAAGAAATTAGGAAGGAAGGAAGGAAGGAAGGAAGGAAGGAAGGAAGGAAGGAAGGAAGGAAGGAAGGAAGGAAGGAAGAGGAAGAGGGGGAGGAAGAAGAAGGAAGGAAGGAAGGAAAAAAGAAGGAAGAGGAGGGGGGGAAGGAGAGGGGAAGGGGGAGGAAGAAGAGGAAGAAGGAGTAGAAGAGGAGGAGGAGGAGGAGAGGACAAGGAGAAGGAGAAGAAAAAGAAGAAAGAGGAGGAGGAGACTCGGAGAGAGGAGACTTAAGACCAAACAGGCTTAAGAAAAACATGTTGATGTAGAATAGCAATAAGGCAGAACGTTGTATGTAGGCAATTATAACAAAGTTGTAAGAAATAGTCCCAACATTGGCAAAGCAATAGTAATTGAAGAGTAATATGTATTGTAGTAGTAATTATCACTTTAATTATCACAGCCTGGCTGGGGAATCTTGGGAGTTGAAGTCCACACATCTGAAAGCTGCCAAGGTTGAGAAAGACCGGGATATGAACCAGTACACTATTTGTTTTTGTTTTTTTACAAATTAACTATTTGTTTTTACTAATTAAAACGTCTCCCTAATCCTTATAGGGAGGTATAAAGAGACAACCTTTCCAAGGAACAGGTAGTTCTCAACGTTCAACCACACTTATGTGATACTGCACTATATCAGGGGTTTTCAATTCAATGTATGGAATGTGAAGGTTGTGTGTTTGTGTTTATTTTCATAGTTGTCGTGTACATTGAAGATGGTATTTAATTTTGTGGTACGGGGGTGCAATGACAATAAAGTAAATTCTATTAGAATAGAATAGAATAAAATATTGAGCCCAATTGAATCCAAAATTACCATTGCTAAGCAGGCAGTTGGGAAGGGGATTGTGCCTCATTTTGCAACCTTTTTCGCCACCATTGTTTAAGGCGACGGCTGCAGTTGTTAAGGGAATCATGCGGACGTTAAGCGAATCTGGCTTCCCCCTGTTGGCTTTGCTTGTTGGACACTGGCTGGGAAGGTTGCAAACAGCACTCAAATTTTGATCATGTGACCACAGGGATGCTGCCACGCAAACGGTCATTAAGTGTGAACACCGGTCGTATTTTTTTTCAGTGCGGTTGCAACTTTGAACGGTTATAATGGATACGCTTAACGTTTACACTTAAATGAACGGTTGTATATCCCGGACTACCTGTATAGCACTTGTGCGTCTTTCTTGAACTCAGGTGAGTCCAACTGGGCCCAGTTTAAAAAAAAAAGAAAAAAGACTGGAAAGAGACCAGCAGCTTCTGAGCCGCGGGTCAGAGAGGTCAGAGGGGAGAAAAAACAGGATGCGAATTGGTTTGGTCGTCTTGATTCCCAAAGGTGTGAGGCAGGGGTGGGATTCAACCGGTGTTACTACCGGTTTGGTGACTACGTTTTGCACGCGTGTGCGAGAAAACATTAAGCTGTGCCACCTGGACAGCTGATAAGCGCTGCGCGCAGCTGCACAGCATTTGAAAAGCCTCTTTTCCCCCCTGTTTTTTCAACCTCACCTCTGCCGCGCGAAGGATGAAAAAGCAGGAAATAAAGGACAGGTAAGAACCCGGGCGGGCGGGTGGGCCAAACAGCAGCAGACAACAGAACCAGTTCAGTGTCTGCTGCTCTTCAGAGCTACTGGTTCTATAGAGCGGGGCAGAACTGGTAGCATCCCCCCCACCGGTGGGAGGGTTTGCAGGAAAGCTTCCCGGGAAGAGAAATGCAGACAGCTCTCCAACTTGTCCCCTGCCAGATCCCGGGGTCAACCTGGCCAGGCGCATGAGGAATGGAGATCCCAGCGGGCCAGAGGGAGAGTGAGAAGGCCAGGCCGCTGCCAAGGGCAAGCGTGCGTAATTCATTCCTGCTTGTCAAGATTTAATGCAACTCTTTCTCTCCCCGGAGACCCCTGGTGCTCTCAGAAGCTGCTCCTGCTTAGAAGGCAGAAAGAGAAAGCTCAAAGGCTGCCAAGGGGAGGAAAGGGCTTTTCACAGAACCACAGAGTCGGGTGGGACCTTGGAGGTCCTCTAGCCGAACCCTCTGCTCGAGCAGGAGACCTTAGACCATTTCAGACAAATGGCCGTCCAATCGCTCCTTAAAAATCCTCCAGTGTTTCGACTAGGTAGAAAGTAGAAATGGGGAAACATAATATTACGTATAACTGATATAGAATAGAACATGTTATAACGACCACGTATGCACAAACGTTAGAAGTTGAAAGATTATGTGATTATGTTCGGGGTGGGCTTCAAAAAATTCAGCAACCGGTTCTCTGCCTGGTTGCTGGGTGGGCATGGTCATGGTGGGCGTGGCCTAGTCGGCCTCGTGCGCCGCCTTGGCCTGGGAGCGAAAATGGGCCGTGGGGGGGGCGTTTTCACCCTCCCCGGGCTCCGGAGGCTCTCTGGAAGCTGGAAACGGGCCCATTTCTGGCCTTCTGGAACTTCCTGCTTTGTGGCCTCCCCAGGCATCCCCCAGCCTTTGCCTGAGCCCTGCACTTACCTGTAATCCAAAATAAACCACGCGGGGGACTCCTAGGAGAGGCAGGGCGGGGTGGGTGGGGCCAGCCAGGGGTGGGATTTGCCAGTTCACCAAACCGGCTATGAAATTAACAACCAGATCCCCCAAACCGGTGTGAACCGGTATCAGTCCACCCTTGATTATGCATATCTAAATAATAATATTAGTCACAGTAATAGTACTGCGTTTAAAAAATATTGACCCAGACAATACATTGTTCACCAAGCATTTATGGATGTTAAAGAAAAAAATATTTAAAAAACTATTTTTTAAAAAATCAGTGTTGGAGCACCAACAAGGTCTGGACACGAGCCCGATTGATTGTTCTCGCTGTGAGAAAATTTCTCCATAGTTATATGTTGGATTTTTCCTTGATTAGTTTCCATCCATTGTTTCTTTGTCTGGCCTTCAGGTGCTTTGGAAAATAACTTGACTTCCCTCCTTTCTCTGGCAGCCCCTCATATATTGGAAGACTGATATCATGTCTCCCCTGGTCTTTCTCTTCGTTAAAGTAGACATATATATATATATATCTTTGTATGTTTTAGCCTCCAGCTTTCCTTATCTCGAACCTCCTCACCATATGCAAGATTGAAATCGTCTCCACCCTGTGAGGCTACAGTTCGCTGCATCTTATTGTGATTATTGGATTTTTGTTTTTGTTTTTTTAAATCTTGACTTGCAAATTTCACTCGGTTCGAAGTGTGCGGCTTGCTTTCTCCAGCCTTCCAACATTTTGTCAATCCTTCTTTGTCTGCCTGGCTGATTGGAGGGAGAGGCAGTCACTTGAGAAGGCGGTCTGTCAGTCCAACTAATGGGGAAAAAAATGCTCATTGCCATCAGAAAAACAAGATGTTGAAAGAGGGACACCCCCCCCTCCCAAAAGCCATTGAAACCAACCCACTGGTCTAAGAATAAGACCCTTGTCAAATAGATGGCATTCTTCCCTCCCATGGATTGCAGGATCCAAAGCAGTGGCTGCTCCGGTGCCAAAGTCTAGAAGAAGCAGAAGGACCCAAGGAACAGAATAACAGAGTTGGAAGGGACTTTGGAGGTCTTCTAGTCCAACCCCTTACTCAAGCAGGAAACCTTATACCATTTCACATGGAGTAAAATGTCCTCCTTTGTCACTAAAATGAGTCTTAAGTAGGTGTACATCTTAAACCATGGCGCCAGCGTGGAGAATTGCCAGCCTGTGCCCGTCCTTGGAAAGTTCTCTGGTTGAACAACTTCAGGATGCTGAAGATAGCCCTGTTTTGATCCCCAGAACATGCCTTTAGGATAGGGGTGAGGTTCGGTGGGGCAAATAAATACTAATAGAATATTCGTAGCCCAGGGTTGAACTGTGAGGTCCTTGGTGCTCTTTGAGCTTGGTTGTTTTACGGCAGATGTTTCATCACCCAACTAGGTAACATCATCAGTGCTAGAAAGGAGCGGGATTTGCTCACACCAGCGTCTTGGTGCCGCCATTGGTCCGGTTTGGCTTGAGAGCAAACCCCGCTCCTTTCTAGCACTGATGATGTTACCTACTTGGGTAATAAAATGTCTGCAAGAAAAGAGCCAAGCTCAGAGAGCACCAAGGAGCCCAAGTCCACTTTCCTCTTCCTCCTCCCCCCCCCCGCAAACCTCACCAGCACTGAAGATATTATCTAGTTGGGTAATGAAATGTCTGCAAGAAAAGAACTAAGTTCAGAGAGCATTAAGGATTCCACAGTCGTCCTCCTCCTCCTCCTCCTCCTCCTCCTCCTCCTCCTCCTCCTCCTCCTCCTCCCTCACCAGAACTGATAAAGTTCCCTAATTTGCGAAATGAAACTTCTGCAAGAAAAGTACCGAGCCCGGAGAGCACCAAGGACCGTACATTCATGACCTAGCCAGGGTCGCGTGCTTCATTCCTGACTTTTCCGGTTAGAAAGCATCATTTGGCTTCCTTTGGCACAGGGAAACCACTTGCTGGCTTCCTCGAGAGGTCTCAATTATGCGCTTTAATGAAATAATCCTTGGGCTGCTGCCCAATTGGTTGTGAATGCCACCCCACCACCGGTGTAGTCCCCCCTCCCTTTCCCAGATGCGTATCTTCCTGAGTGTCTTCCTTCTCCTCCCACCTCTTCCCTACCGCCATGGCATTGGCTGGCACGGGGCCTGGCAGCCTTCTCCTGGCCCCTTCGCTCCCTCTCCTCCTTGTGCTTAGAAATGAATCAAGTCCTTGGAATGAGGCCTTAATAGATTGCTGGCCTCGGTGCCAAGTGCTGGTGAGGAGACCTTCCCTGTGCCAAGAAGGGGCTATCTGATCACACACGCAGGGGGTGGGTGGCGGCTCATCTTCCACTTGGCAGCAGAAACACCAGAGTCTGCAAGTGGCTCTGGAGGAAGAGCTCCGAGCCCAGCCTGGTCCCTGGGTTTCTTGGGGTGGGGAGAAGGCTGCGGTTGGGTTCCTTCTCAGGAGGATGGCTTCTTCTGACTTCCATTCTCCCTTCAGGGCAGGGGTGGGCTTTAAACATTTTAGCAAGGGGTTCTCTGCCCGGTTGCTGAGTGGGCGTGGCCTAGTCGGCCTCCTGCACCGGGGGGGGGCATTTTCGCCTTTCCCGGACTCTGGAGGCTTTCCTCAAATCCGTGAGAGCAAAAATGGCTTCCCTGGGCTCCAGAGGCTCTCCGGAAGCCGGAAACAGGCCCATTTCTGGCCTTCCAGAGCCTCTGGGAGGCCCGTTTTTTGCCCCTCCTGAGCCTCCACGTAGGCCCTGAAATGGGATCCAAAACAGGCCGCGTGGAGACTCCTGGGAGGGGCGGGGAAGGGTGGGCGGGGCCAGCCAGGGATGGGATTTGCCGGTTCACCAAAGCGGCCATAAAATTATTTTATTTATTTGTTTGTTTGTTTATTTATTTTGTCAAGCAATTATAGGATAACAGGTATAAGTATAAACATAGCTATGAATACATGAAATACATATAAGAAATATACAGTATATAAGATATATGTAGGATACATATAAGAAAAAAAAGAAAAACAATAGGACAGGGACGGTAGGCACGTTGGTGCACTTATGCACACCCCCTACAGACCTCTTAGGAAAGGGGTGAGGTCAATAGTAGACAGTCTGAGGTTAAAGTTTTGGGGGTTTCGGGAAGAAACCACAGAGTCAGGTAGAGTATTCCAGGCATTGACCACTCTGTTGCTGAAGTTGTACTTCCTGCACTCAAGTTTGGAGCGGTTAACCTCAAGTTTGTACCTGTTGTTTGCTTTTGTAGTTATGGTTGAAGCTGAAGTATTCATTGACAGGTAGGACGTTGCAATATATAATTATATATTATATATAATTGTATATGCTATACTTAGCTATAATTAGCTACCGGTTAGCTACGGGTTTGCCCAAAGTGGGGCGAAATGGTCGCAGCCTACCCCTGGATGGGTTCTTGTGACCTCCATTCTCCTTTCAGGGTACGATTCGAGAGACAGTTCTAAAGCAGAGGTGCGGAGGTCCTTTGGCGCTCCAGATGTTGTTGGAACAGATCACCCGATCCCTGGGTGGTTTGGGATAAACGAGCCTTGCAATCCAACCAGGGATCGTGCCCCACCTGGACCCGAGAAGGAAGAACCTGAGTGCATTCAGGATTTTTTTTTGTGGGTGCTTTTTTTTTAAAAAAACAACAACAACAGCTGTTGGCCAGCTGGCCTTGCAGAGGCCAGGAAACCTGTGAAACGCTGGGCTTCCATTCCGAAGGAAGTTCTACTGCCGTAATGGTGCTCCAGATGGTTTTTGCATTGTATGGGCTTGCACGCGCGCGTGTGCATTTTTGTCTGTGGAGGATTGTATTCCGCAGCCCACAGAGGCAGGCAGGCAGACAGGCTGGATGTTAATGTTTTTTTGTTATTTTTGCAAAAAAATGAGGGAAGACCTTGATGAATGGGATCGATCTGAAGGCCGTCTCAGTCCTCCTCCCCCTCTCCCTGCCCTCCGAGTGTCCATCAACGAAATTGGGTGGACTGGGCTGATTTTGTGGGTGCACAATGGTCCATTCTCTGCTCCCTGGCTGGGATAAGGGGCCCCCTGTGCGGAGATTGAAGGCACACAGAGCGGCCTCTCAGGCCTTTGTTCCCAGCCTGGAGGCCTGCTTTTCTTCTCCTCTTCTCCCCAGCACAGATGAGCCAGGAGCTGTCATCTCTGCCTGGCACCAGATGAAAAGGGAGGGGAAACAGCCCAGCAGCTCTCAGGAGAGGAGCACCGACTTCTTATCCTGGAGCCCTGGGGGAGAAGGGTTGTGTTGTGGTTCCGATGCACCTCCAAGGGCAGGGACACTCTATCTGGGAAGCAGGTGGCTTTGGAAAGAAGCCCCCGGAAGCTGGGAGCTGATTCTGGGTTGGTAGCCTCCTCTGGGAACAAGGTCCTGGCCTCGGTGAACCTGCTTCTCCTTAAAGGGAAAGGTTCCCCTCGCACATACGTGCTAGTCATCCCCGGCTCTACGATGGCGCTCATCTCCGTTACAAAGCTGAAGAGGCAGTGCTGCCCGAAGACGTCTCCGTGGTCATGTGGCCGGCAGGACTAAACACCGAATGCGCACTGAACGCTGTTCCCTTCCCACCAAAGCGGTCCCTGTTTGTCTAGTTGCTTTTTTAAAATGTGCTTTCAAACTGCTAGGTTGGCAGAAGCTGGGACAAGTAACGGGAGCTCACTCCGTTACACGGTGCTAGGGATTCGAACCGCCGAACTGCCGAGTTTCTGATCGACAAGCTCAGCGTCTTAGCCGCCGAGCCACCACGTCCCCTAGTGCTTCTCCATAAGATAACCTAAAATAGATCTGCTCTCGCTTCAGGTAGTCCTTGAATTAGGACCGCAATTGGCAGCAGGAAAATTCATCATTGAGCCAGATGGTTAAATGAGGCATCACCTGGCCACAATTGGCAATCTTCCCAGCCAGCTTCTCCATTGCCTCCTTCGGTGGTCACGTGACCCTGGGATGCTACAAACCATCATAAATACAAGCCGGTTGCTAAGCACTCGCATTTCGTGTCCACGATGATGCTTCCAGTGGTTAATTGTCCTCACGGTTAGGACGTTTCTTCTTCATCCCAGGTCGCTTGTCTCCTCGGCTATGGGTATCTCCTATTCCATGGTTTCTTTTCTTGCCTTCTGGTGCTTTGAAAAATAAGTTGACCCCCTAAGAAGTTAAGAAGCCGCCCAACGCCGTCATCCTTGAAAGCCAACCGGCCACAGTTGGTGAAAGGCGTAGATTCTTCGCTTTAACGTCCTCAACTGGAATCGCCAATATACTCAGTGGCGCTTCCCTGCCTCCAGCGTGCTGCCGCACAATAATTTGCATGACTGCCAAAGCGATTCAGAACTGCTTCACCTCCGTTCTTGCCCGCAAGGTTCACCTGACCTTCTCCATCGGCATATCAGCAGGTTTCCCTTGAGCTCCTGGTGCCCTGGGATGTGGGTCTATATGCGTGCGTGTTTTCTCACCAAAAGACCAGAACCTGGGTGCTGCTTTACAGCCAAGCATCTGCACATTACGTGGGAGCCAGCCTGTTCGGTGTTGGTCTGTTGCAACATATTGTTGCAACAGGCTAACATGGCCACCCATCTGGAAGCATATTTTGTGCGAGACGGAGTATCGTGGCTTTCTCGTATCTCTTGACGATTCCTAGAAACCGTGCCAGGGGCTGGTGGATCGCAGATGCGGCCCTGTCTGGGCTGAGCCACACCAGCTGCTTCCAAACGCCCAGCATGACCTTGATTTAAAACCATCCCTTGCTGGGGCTTTTTGAAATGGCATCTCCATCACCTGGGCTGGAATAATAATTTAGAAAAAAAAAAAAAACCCTCCGATTTACTCATCGGCACCCCGTGTTTACCTGGAGTTCCCGACAGATAAATAACTGCTTTTTAAACATAGGAGGCTGTAAAGGCTGATAATTCCAGATGGAGTGAACGACATTGTTAAAATATAGGAGGTGCTTAAATTTGATGGAAGAGAATATTAAAACGAACACCAGCTCTCCTCTTTTTCTCCACGATGGGATTGCAGAGAGAGCTGGCGAAAGGCCCGCTTCCCTGATGAAGGTGCAGAATTTTAAGAGGGGAGGACAATTTGGTCTAAAGGGGTTCCCACCTTGAAGGTTTGAGCCACGAAGAGCGTTTCTGGAAGCCTTTGGAAGACCTTGAGCTCCGGGTCTCAAGAAGAAGATGGGTTTGGGTACCATGAAGGGATGACCAGGGGAGAAGATCTATTGTGGCATCTTGACCAGGACACCACACAGGCTGTTGGGCTGCAAGAGAAGGACAGGTCCAAAGTCACCTCGTGAACTTCTCTATGCCTGAGGAGGATCGGGCAAGAAAAGCCGTCCAATGGGGGCAAAGCTCACTTAACAAGCGTCTCGCTTAGCAACGTAAATTCTGGCTCAATCGTGGCGGTAAAGTCGAGCGCTACCTGTACCCCTTTCCCATCTTGGTGCATTCTAGCTATCGACCGTATCCATCATCCTGAGTCACTACTGGCCGTGCTGATGCCCGGAAAGAACTCAAATTGTAGGGGGAAAGGCTGTCAAGCAGATAAATAAGAGCCCATTTAAGCAGCTCTTTGCTTTTTTTCCGTGACCCACTTTGGGGGCTGACTTACGAGCTGGTGAGGATCGCTGGCATCTGGGACCTACACAACAGGCCAGAGTGGAACATTGCGATCTCTGAATCGAGACCTCTTTTGTTTTGGGGATCTTCCGTCACTGGGCTGGTGTGTGTGCATGCGTGCCAGATCCTCAGATGGGAGAAGGTGGGTTTTTTGTTTTTTTTGTTTAAATGTTTGGAGATCGCAGTTCATTTAACAGTTTGTTCTGTTCCATTGTTTTAAAGCTCCTTTGGGCTCCTTCCCATCCAAATGTAAAAAAAAAATGAAATAATCGGCCACCAGCCAGCCAATCCAAACGACGTGCTAAAAAGAAAAAGGAAAAAAAACAACGCGAATCCCCCTTCGCTTGGTGAGCTTGTGTCAGAAGGGACAAAATTTACATTTATTTTCTTATTTTCGCCTACTTCGGGTTCGGCAGGACAGGTAAAACGAGGAGGCTTGGCAGAGCGCTGAAGCCGCAACCCGATCCCGGAGGCTCAGAAGGCAGCTAGCTATTCCTGTCTTGCCGGTAGTTTTCGGCGAGGGCCCTCCCGCTCCTCCTTTGCAGTGGGGGAAGCAGCTTTTCTTTTGATCATGAAAACAGATTCTCAGTGGGCTGAATTATGCCACTGGGAGCATGCTTTGTGCTCTCCCCCCGCCTGGAGATTCTGCAGCATCGCGGTCTAGAAGCAACTTGGTTTATAGGTCAAAAACGGAAGGCTGCAACGAGGGCTTGAAAAGCAGCAGTGGCCGGCAATTCCAGGGGCCAGAGCTGGGAAATACGGGGCCCGGGGCCTGTTTTGGGCAGCTCGGGAACGGAATGGAAATCCCATCCCCAAAATAGGTCCGGAGGGAGCCAGTGAGGCTGTGCAGCAAATTATCTCCCAGTTGTGGCATTCTTCTTCCTCCATTCTTCTTCCTCCATTCTTCTTCCTCCATACTTCTTCTTCCATTCTTCCTCTCCATGCTTCCTCCTCCATGCTTCCTCCTCCGTTCTTCTTCATCTTTCCTCTTCTGTTCTTCAGTCTTCCTCTTCCATTCATCTTCCTTCTTCCTTCTTCTTCCTCTCCATGCTTCCTCCATTCTTCCTCCTCTGTTCTTCATTCTTCCTCCTCCATTCTTCTTTCTTCTTCCTCCTCCATTCTTCTTCTCCATGCTTCCTCCTCTGTTCTTCTTCCTTCTTCCTCTTCTGTTCTTCTTCCTTCTTCCTCCTCCATTATTCTTCCTTCTTCCTCCTCCATTCTTCTTCTCCATGCTTCCTCCTCTGTTCTTCTTCCTTCTTCCTCTTCTGTTCTTCTTCCTTCTTCCTCCTCCATTCTTCCTCCTCCTTCCTCCTCCCTTCTTCTTCTCCATGCTTCCTCCTCTGTTCTTCTTTGTTCTTCCTCCTCCATTCTTCCTCCTCCACCAGGGCTACTCATCCCTCTGAAAGCTATGCCCATCTCGCTTGCCTCCAAGATAAGACAGGAAACTAATTCAGACCCTGCTGGAGAGGCAGCCCTGCGAGATGCTTCAGCAGGTAAATAAATCCCTTATCTCAGCCTTTGCAGCTGGGATCTTCTCGGGCTGCTAATGACACCTACAGTTGGGTTTCCTGTGGGCACCAGAAGGGCTGCCCAAACGTCCAGGGAGGGCGCAAGCTCAGACCCCGCTTCCCGTTCTCTCAGTCCGGGCCAGAGACCTAGCAAGCATCCAAGGGAGAGTTTAGCGAGATTAAATTAGAGCAGGGATTCTCAGCCCCAGGGCTACGAACCAGCCCCGGGCTGCAATATGCCAGAAACCGGACCGTACAACAACAAGCGGAGCCCCATCTGCGGGATACAGGCAGCATGGAAAACCACGCTCCCTCCCGCCCACGGAAAAACCTCTTTCCACGGAACCGATCGCCAATGCTCAAAAGGTTGGGGACCACCGATGTAGAGTGAGATTGGGAGATAAGTATAAGCACGGATCGTTTTTTGGTGATACAGGACTATTCACAAGCTTGGTCATAGGCTTGTCCTTTAGCCAGCCTATCACCATGCAGTCATAGGGCTGGAGAAGGGACCTCCGAGGTCTTCTAGTCCAACCCCCACCCACCTCTTGCCCAAGGCAGGGGTCCTTATATCATCCCGGTAAATGGTTGTGCAATCTTTTCTTGAAAACCTCCATGATGCAGCCCCCACAGCTCGGGGAGGCAGGCTGTTCTGTTGATTAATCATTCTCACCATCAGGAAATCCCTCCGTATTTCTGCTTGATTATTATGTTGCTAAAGCGCAACCCAAGAGACAGTGTGATACCTTTCTATAAAAATCAAGCTAAAATACCGTGCAGTTAGCCAGAATCCTGGTTTTATTTTGTTTTGAACAAGCTCTGTGCTGGTATGGATTTCTTCCCTATAACCAGCATGGCTCTCAAACAACCAGGAATCTTTGCAAGGTTTTTTGAGGGAGAAACAGCCTGGTGTGGACAAACAGAGGGTGCCAACCTGCCAATTCTTCAAAGTGAGCAACAACAGCGCCCCGTACAACTTTGTGATTACGACCGACATGCTTTAAAATCCTGAAACTTTTTGAACAGCAAGGGCAGACTTTGGGAAGGAGGGAAGAATTAGAGCAGGTTCTCACCAACTCGCAAATTCAGATACCAAATGTGTATACAGAGTTGGAATATTTTTCTATATGTCAATAATTGTTCCTTCACACATGCTTAGCTACCTTGCAAACTCCATCCCAAGTGGTTACACACCCTGGTTTGAAGGAACAGCAAGGGGGCATTTATTCTGGGGATTGTGTGTAGTCCTTGTCTCTTGCTACCATAATTTAATGGAACTTAACATCCCTCTTCTTTAGCACTTACCTTTCTGAGCACCAAGCTTTGAGTCTAGCTCTCTTTTTCATGGTGGTGAGAATTCAGGAGAACTTCTGATGGCCACAAAGAAACTGGAGGGATGTACAGGCGAGGAAGCTTTGCACCCAAAGCCAAGTTTAGGACAATAGCAATAGCAATAGCACTTGGACTTATATGCTGCCTTACAGTGCTTTTACAGCCCTCTCTAAGCAGTTTACAGAGTCAGCCTATTGCTCCCATGGGTCCTCATTTTACCTACCTCGGAAGGATGGAAGGCCGAGTCAACCTCGAGCTGGTCAGGACTGAACTCCTGGCTGTGGGCAGAGCCTGCTCTACTGCATTCTAGCCATTGTACCACCATGGTTGGATGAATGGATGGAGAGAGGGAGGAAGGAAGGGAGGGAAGGAAGGAAGGAGAAAGGAAGGAAGGAAGGAAGGAAGGAAGGAAGGAAGGAAGGAAGGAAGAGCAATAGCACTTAGACGTATATACCATTTCACAGTGCTTTACAGCCCTCTCTAAGCAGTTTTACAGAGGCAGCCTATTACCCCCAACAATCTGGGTCCTCCTTTTACCCACCGGCAGGCAACAGAAGTAGCCTGCAGTACTGCACTCTAACCACTGCACCATTATGACTCAACACGCTGCCACCAACTTGCCGTCGACATCTTGCCATAACCATCTCACCGCAGCCATCTGTTTGCAGCCAACTCACCACAAGACAAGTTGCCATGGGAGAATCCACATGGGGATAACTCAACACGAGAAACACAATTTTTGTCAGTGGAGATAATGTCGAAGCAACAGTGCTGGATAACATTTATCGCGTTGAGTTATCCCGTATGGATTGTTCTGTGGCGAGTTGGTTGTGACGAGTTGTCCCATTTCTCCCAAAGCCAGCAACTCTTTCCTACAATTAGCATTGGATACGACCAGCCTGGAGAACAAAAAAAAACGTGTTCGCTCAATGCCAGATGTGGCCCTTTTCATTTCTTTGGCACCAGAAACTCCTGTCTTTTCCCTCCCGATGAAAACAACCGAGTTGTTAGTTTTCAGTTCTGGAGGGTGACATAGCAAGTTATCTGTTTTAATCAACCCTCCCTACATGGCAACAGTAGGAAAGGACACTTGCCCCAAAAGAAACTTTTGCATTTGTGCAAAATATTATCACATTTCAAACACATCCAGATTGGTGCTGATGCAAGAAATGTCCCCTTTTGCTCAGTTTAAGCTGGCTCTTTGGCCTGCTCTTGCCTATGGTCCTGGCTATAATAGCGATTTCCCACCCTCACCCCCCTATGCTGGAAGGTGGGCTATATCTGGATGGAAAGCAGATGTATCCAAGGGTGTTTGTTGCCAGCAGAAAGTTGTGTGTGAAGTCTGGAGCAAGAGAGAAGAGAGTATGAAATAAGAAGAGTTGGATAAGAGACTTAAAACATCTAAATACAGCTTTCCCAAACTGTTTTTTGCGGGCTTGTTAGACTGGCTTCCAAGATTTCCACCCAACACAGCCAAAAAAAGAGAAGAGAATTGTGAGGGTGCCAGGTTGGGGAAATATGTCCTGGTGTGTTGCACGAATATAGCTATAGAAATATGTCCCCTTCTTTGGTCACAGAATTGGAGCCCAGCTCTTTCGAAAGAACGGCCCTGTCTGATGAAGAAAAATGAGTCAACGGCAGAACAAAAGACCCCCTTTATCTATTTCTTGTGGGCAGCTTTGACACTTCTGGGTTTCGGCTTTTTGGCTTGCAAAGAATGCCAGGTCAAGCTCCCTTCCGTGGAGGGCGCCACTGAGTCAGGGGCACCTTCAAAAGCCCCATTCTTTTATCCACCCCAGAGAAATTCCAGGAGGACGTGTTGAACCTCCTGTCTTGCAACGTCAAAGCTGGAAATGTTCCCAGCCCAGTGTGCGGTTCCTTCCTTTTTCCAGTTAAGAGAGAGAGAGAGAGAATTTAGGGGTTGGGTGGACCTACCCTACAGAAACCCAGGGCAGATGAATGCCCACCTTTGATCTCAGCCCTGCCCTCTGATTTCAATAGGACCCAAATCTTCGTAGAGGCGGAAAGGGGGCGCGGTGGATTTTCTACGTTCTATTCTCTACGACGGAGAAGAAAAAAGTTGAATGCTCTTTCTGTCAAAGCCGCCTTCGGTTGGCTGTGTGGCGTTTTTATTTATTTATATTTGCTCACGGGGGGGGGAAAAAAGGGATAAGGTCCTAAGGGGAAGCGAGAAGGTGTGGGTAAGGGTCTTCCGGGAATTATGACGGCTGTCAGTAGGCCAAGTGACGGCTGGTGATTGGCTGGGATCCGGAGAGCTGGTGTATTACAGGAAGGATGGAAGTGTTGAACAACATGTAAAATGACAATTGCCGTTGTATTAATCTAATACTTGCAGGGTCTGTGTCAGGCCACTTGGCTGGGAGCAGAGCCGAGGCAGGTGGGGGAAATGAGCGAGGCTTGTCGTAAGCGTCCAACAACGCAAGGTTGCATGCCCTTCGTGCACTGCAGGGCCTTTGGAGGGCGGTTGGCTGGCAGGAGAGGCCTTGCCTGGATGTAATTGCTGAATACGCCAACACTGGCTTTTACTGAGAAATTGTGTGTGTGTGTGTGTGTGTGTGAATGTCCCAGGAGATGGAACCTCACCACTGGCCTTGTTATTCTTGTTATAAAGGTGTTGAAAAAGGTTCAGAGAAGAGCAGCTAAGACAATCAAAGGCCCGGAGACTAAACCATATGAAGAACGGTTGCAGGTTTTGTGTTTGGCTAGTCTAGAGAAAAGAAGAATTAGGGGTGACATGATAGCAGTGTTTCAATATTTGAGGGGCTGCTGCAAAGAAGAGGGGGTCAAATTATTCTCCAAAGCACCAGAGGGTAGGACAAGAAACAATGGTTGGGCATTAATCAAGGAGAGAAGCAACCTGGAATTAAGGAGAAACTTCCTAACAGTGAGGATAGTCGACCAGTGGAACAGCTTGCCACCAGAAATCATGGGTGCCTCATCACTGGAGGTTTTTAAGAAGAGAGTAGACTTGCCTGAAATGATGTAGGTTCTCCTGCTTGAGCAGGGAGGCTGGACTAGAAGACCTCCAAGGTCCCTTCCAGCTCTATTCTCCTCCTCCTCCTCCTCCTCCTCCTCCTCCTCCTCCTCCTCCTCCTCCTCCTCCTCCTCCTCCTCCTCTTCCTCCTCTCATTTCTGGAGACTTTGCTGAAGATGGAAAAAGAATACAGGTAGTTCTTGACTCACGACCATCATTGAGCCCAAAATTTCTGTTGCTAAACAAGGCAGTGGTTAAGTTCAGCCCCCATTTTTTTGACCTTTTTTTTGCCACCATTGTTAAGTGAATCGGAATAACAGAGTTGGAAGGGACCTTGGAGGTCTTCTAGTCCAACCCACTGCTCCAGCAGGACACACTATATCGATTCAGACAAACAGTTATCCAGTCTCTTCTTAAAAACCTCCAGTGATGGAACACCCACAATTTCTGCAGTTAAGTTCTTCCACTGATCATTTGTTGTCACTGTCAGGAAATTCCTCCTTAGTTCTAGGTTTGCTTCTCTCCTTGATTAGTTTCCATCTGTTGCTTCTTGTCCTGCCTTCTGGTGCTTTGGAGAAGAGCTTGACCCCTTCCTCTTCTTTGGGGCAGCCCCTCAAACCGTGGAACACTGCTATCACGACACCCCTAGCCCTTACTTTCATCAAACTAGACATATAGAATGCGTCTCCTCCTCCCTTATTCCCATCTTAGAATAGCAGATGATTCAAAATTCTGATTGGGATATAATACTGAGTCACATTAAGAGGAATTGATAGGTCTCCTGTAACCCCTCAGCAAGTTAAGATGGAAATATTACTCAGGATAAAATATGAATAATGTGGTACAAAATCAGGTGCCCGTGAGATACTGTGTGCCTGGCCCGTATCAGCTGGAAATGATGGTGATGAACATACCCTGATGGGCAACAGATTGAAAAAGGGTCACCCAAGTGAAAAATCAATACGCATCGGTAAATGAGAGGATTAACAAAGCAATAAGCTAATGGGAATTCATTGGGACTTCTTTAAGTCAGCCTGCAATTTCTCTCCCAAGAATGGAATATATAATTGAAATCCCTCATTATGCCTGGTCTCTTGCTTGCTGTGAGATTAAAAAAAAAGAAAGAAAGAAAGAAAATAGATAAAAAATTTTTCCTGTGATATCTACCATCTTCCTCATTTGTCTTTCCCCCTCCTCTCATGATTATGGGATGTTTTCCGCCCGGTACTCATAATTCGTGGCTTTATTTTTTTCCTTTCTGAAGTTTAAAAACATTTTTTTAAATCTTTCATTTTTATCTCGCTTTAATCTGCTGTTCTTTTGAATGTGCATGCCTGTGAGAGATTTATGGGTGTTTTTTTATGATGTAGATGCATTTGCAAGCCTTTGGGCTGTTGTGTATGATTTGGAGAAGCGGAAAAAAAAACCCCACACCAGCGATGATCTCATTATCAAATTGGGCCACTGTTGTCTGTTAAAACTCTCACCCAGAGAGAGGAAAGCTCGGAAGGTGTTTAAAATATTCTTTTAATTAAATAAATGAGAGGTGGGTGGGCTTGGAAAGGAGGAAATGAAAAACACAGGGTTTTCAGAATCTTTGCCCAATAAAAGGAATTCCAAAAGAGGAAGAAAGAGAATGTGGGTACTTGATTTTGCTTTTGGGGGGGCACCTGCTCCCCTAAACCTTTTCATTTTGGGGACTGGATTGCACAGGGGTATATTTGGGGTGGGGTGGGGGTACGTGCTGGGGCTCACTCCTGAATCTGCACCTTTCCCCAGACCTGTTACAGGTGCAAAACAGATGCTGTTTGTATGCAAAGAAACCTCAACATATGAATAATTAGTCAACTAGAAAGAAAGGCTACCGGGAAGTTCTGTTCCCTTTTCCATATGAAGAACGGTTGCAGGAACTGGATATGTCTAGTTTAATGAAAAGAAGGACTAGGGGAGACACGATAGCAGCGTTCCAATATCTCAGGGGCTGCCCCAAAGAAGAGGGAGTCAAGCTATTCTCCAAAGCTCCTGAGGGCAGGACAAGAAGCAACGGGTGGAAGCTAATCAAGGAGAGAAGCAACTTAGAACTAAGGAGAAATTTCCTGACAGTTAGAACAATTAATCAGTGGGACAACTTGCCTCTAGAAGTTGTAAATGCTCCAACATTGGAAGTTTTTAAGAAGAGAATGGATAACCCTTTGTCTGAAATGGTAGAGGATTTCTTGCCTAGGCAGGGGGTTGGACTAGAAGACCTCCAAGGTCCCTTCCAATTCTGTTATTCTGTTCTATTCTGTTTAGTCAGTTGTGCAGAGGCTGTAATTGGTGCGTGCTTTTAAGACTGCAGGAGGGGAGGTCAAAAAAGTCAAGTATCCGATCAGAAGCACATATTAAAAAGGGCGAGGTTTTGGTCAGATGGCCGAGTTACCACCTTGACTTTATTTTTCACACACACACACACACACACACACACACACACACACACCCCTTGCAAACAGCCCTGCTCTCGTTTCATTTGGTCCTCCTATCTTTTGACCACCACTGGGCTGGTCCTCCCTCCACTGCTAAACTGCCTTCCGAAAGATGAAGTTCCTCCTGGAAGTGGAGCCTTGATCTCAGTGAAACAGGACCCCTCGTTCTCCTCTCCTTCATTTTTGATTGCCCGGAGGAGGGAATTTCAGCAGAAGGAAATGTTTTCTCTCTCCCCCACCCCCCCCCCGGATTCTGTTTCAAAACATTTCAAGTCAAGGTGTGGAATCTCTAGAGCAGGGGTCTCCAACCTTGGCAACTTTAAGCCTGGAGGACTTCAACTCCCAGAATTCCCCAGCCGAGGGAAAAGCTGCCAAGGTTGGTGACCCCTGCTCTAGAGCCACCAGGTTTATGTTGGTGCCTGAAGCAAAACCCCTTTAAATATTTACCTCTGGAAGTCAAAGCCGAATCCAAACAAGTGAGTTAAAAATAGGAATACTTTATGTAACTTGGAAGGACCACCCTCTCTCTCTTTCTCTCTTTTTCTCTCTCCCTCCTTCTCTCTCTCTCTCTCTCTTTCTCTCTGGGAAATATCCTTCTTCTCTCTCCTTCCCTTCCCGAGATGCTTGTCTATCTTCGTCCTCCTTATTTCCCTTCTTTGTAATACGTCAATCTGTGGTTTTTGTTAGAGGCTGAACAATTCCTTGCAGAATCAGAGGGAGGGATTGCTCACCGCTTTCTGAAATAAGAGATCTTGGATGAATGGAACAAATGTCCTTGAACAAAGGAGTCCTTGACTTACAGCCATTCCTTTAACAGCTGTCCAAAGTTACAGTGGCACTGGAAAAAGTGACTGACGACTGGTCTTCCCACTTAAGGACCATTGCAGCATTCCCAGGGCCATGTGGTTAAATTTCAAGTGCTTGACAATTGGTATATATTTATGCGCCTCGGTGGCATAGTGGTTAGAGTGCAGTACTGCAGGCTACTTCTGCTGACTGCCGGTTGCCTGCAATTTGGCAGTTCAGATCCCACCAGGCTCAAGGTTGACTCAGCCTTCCATCCTTCTGAGGTGGGTTAAATGAGGACCCAGATTGTTGGGGGCAACAGGCTGACTCTGTAAACCGCTTAGAGAGGGCTGTAAAAGCATGGTGAAGTGGTATATAAGTCTAAGTGCTATATTGCTATGACAATTGCAGCATCTTAGCATCATCTCATCAACATTTGCGACCTTCCCAGTTGGCTCCTGACAAACAGTGTCTTTGGGGGAAGGCGGATTCTTTTAATGGCAGTGTGATTCGCTTAACAACTGTGTTGACTTGCACAACCATCATGGCCAATGTCACAAAATGGGGGCACAACTCATTTAATAATCCTCTTCTTCCTAGTGTTATTTCTGTGCTATGGCAGGCTCTGCTTCTTGGCCTATTGGTCTCCATTTAGCTCACTTCAGTACTGTCAACTCATAAACGTTTTGTATACACGTTTTATAGTTGACAACAGAAAGAAGGGGGGCGGGGTTCAAAGAGCGGTGTGGAATCAAAAGTAAATTCCATTAATATTTTCTTCAAAGACTGATTAGATGGCTGAAGCTTCTGCCCTGAAAAAATCTAACCGGAGAGCACGATTGATGACTCTTGGCTATGGACATTTTTCGTTGGATGATACACCCAGAGGGGTGGAGTGGGGGAAAGCAGGATCAAGGGTGACAGTGAATTACGTATCTCAGACTTGGCTACACCCAGGTTAGTGCTGGACGTAGAATGTTAACTTCAAATAAATCCTCTTTAGTTTTGGAAGTGTGGCTCGAGGCTCATGATTGAATTGGAGTAACTGCCGGAATCCTGACATCTTCACGTGTGACACCTCACATTTCAGGCCTTCCTTAATGTGACCCATCCACCATTTCTTGGGGTCTATGCTGGGAAACAATCATCTTGCTTTTAACAAGAGAAAATTTGGTCCCCAAATAGGTCATAATTCAAGGACTATCTGTAGACTTTCCCTGTTCATCCTTCGTCTGTGTTTCCTTTCTCCTTCCCCCAAGGTGGTTGGCTGGGTTGAGTTAGAATGCGAATAATGGTAGTCCAGTACACTGTCCCTCAACCTGGGTTGCTTGAAGAAGATGTGTGGACTTCAATTCCCAGAATTCCCTAGCTAGCATGGCTGACTGAGGGAATTCTGGGAGTTGAAGTCCACACATCTCCGAGCCACCAAGATTGAGAAACCCTGGGCAGAATGCGTAGACGAGGAAATGCCCTTCCAGTTTAACCTGGGTAAACTCTTGGGACTGGCTTCTGGACAAACAGCATAATTGGGTCGTGTGAAACCGAACTCGGGCTGGAGCAGAGATATCAGAAGCGATTCCTTCCTTCTGCATTAGATTACCCTTCTCTGGGTGACCTCCCTTCCTTGTGTTAGTTTCGGGGAAAGCTACACTGGGATCATTGATTCTGTTTGCCCATCCCGACTGCTGTCTGCAGAGAATGGTGTACGGGGAGTGCTTTGATCTGTATTCTCCCACAGCGGCTCTTGGGGGACATTGGGGGAATACTTGGAGATGTTCAGAGCCCTGTTTAGTCTCGAACGCATCACTTCTGAATAGTAAATGCGATACGGAACAAAGGCACACTCTTTTTGGTAAATTGAACGTGCGTTCTAATCAGCGTGAGCTTTTTTTTTTTCCTTTCCAATTTGCAGACATGAGAAATTCAAATGCCCTTCTTAGCTTCATTTGTAAAAAGCACTCTGTTTATACAGCATGCATATCAACAAAGAGACAATAGCGTGTCTTTTTCTCTCCCACCCCCCATGCTTGTCAAGCAGCTTCAAGTGCTTTCAAAAATAAAATAAAGGCATCGCACCTTAAGATACCCCGTATCCAATCCCACCAGCGTATCACAACTTGGTATTCTTCCCAAATCCTGCAGAAGTGTTTCGGTAGACGTGAGTCCTCTTGTAAACCACTTCACTTCTCTTCAAAATTACAGTCCCCGGCTCTTATTTTTAGTGCCCTTTATATATTTTAGTATTACTATTGTTTTCTAGAAAGGGGACCTGAGGCTGGAGAATAGAGGAGATGGCTCACACCAATCATTATATGTCAAAGGAGAATTTGAAATGCAAATTTCTCCTCTTCTCCAGATGGAGCAGGATTTTAGAATTAGCACAAACCCAGAAAGACGCCCTTGATTTACATCTATTCATTTAGTGACCATTCGAAGTTACAACGGCACTGAAAAAAAGTGACGTATGACCGTTGTTCACACGTATGACTGTGGCAGCATCCGTGTGGTCACATTTCAGACGCTGGGCAACTGACTCCTATTTATGACGGTGGCAGTGCCCCAGGCTCAACAACGGTAGCAAGAAAGGTTATAGAATGGTGCGAGACTCACTAAATGATCGTCTTGCTTAACGACAGAAATGTTGGCTCAGTTGTGGTCATGGGGACTCGCTGTAATGGATTTCTTCCTGGCTGGTACATAAGGCTGAAGTTCAACAGGTTTGGATTAGAACATGCCAGGAATCCAGATATTTCATTTTGCCCGGGTTTGCAATCCAATTCTTGCTGATGAAATAGGGACTTTCCAATTGAAGGACTAGCTTCTTATCTCTCCGTTGGTGATATTTCTCCCTAGTCTTTGGGGCAGTGTCCTCTCTTTCCCTTTGTCAGGCTTTTAAAATTTGCTTTCCCAAAGGGATCTTCAAGCCTTCCATCAATTAATAGTTTTCCCCTTTTAGCTTAACAGCTTGTCTCCAACGTTGTCAGCCGAAGATCCCCACACAGAGGAAATTGCAAAGAGAACTTGCCCCCTCGGAGTTCTTAGTTAGACCGACAGCCTGGATCCCTAGAGATAACCATGTCCATCAAGTCAAAAGGAGAGACTGTCTGGGCCAGTGTTTTACAACCATGGGCGCTTTAAGAGGTATGGACTTCAACTCCCAGAATTCCCTGTTCCAGGGGAATTTCTGGGAGTTGAAGTCCACACATCTTAAAGTGCCCAATGTTGAGAAGCATTGGTCTATGGGCTTTGAATGTGAAACACGCATCATCCTTGACCATTGATCATTCTATTTATTTATTTTATTTCAGAGGTCTTCAAACTTGACAGCTTTAAGACTTGTGAACTTCAACTCCCAGAATTCCTCCTCCAGTCATGTTAGCTCAGGAATTCTGGGAGCTGAAGTCCACAAGCCTTAAACTTGCCAAGTTTGAAGAGCCTTATTTTATTTTATTTTATTTTATTATTTATTTGTCAAGCATGTTTTAGATAACAGATATAGTTGGAAACAAGAGTACATGAAAAAAAAACATTAGGACAGGGGCAGTAGGCACGTTGGTGCGCTTATGCGCACCCCCTTACAGATCTCTTAGGAATGGAGTGTGGTCAACAGTAGACAATCTAAGATTAAAGTTTTGGGGTTTGGGGAAAAGACCACAGAGTCAGGTAGTGAGTTCCAGGCATTGACCACTCTGTTGCTGAAGTCGTATTTCCTGCAATCGAGTTTTGTGCGGTTTACCCTGAGTTTGTATCTATTGTGTGCTCGTGGTTGAAGTTGAAGTAGTCATTGATGGGTAGGACATTGCAATGGATAATTTTATGTACTACGTTTTGGTCAGATCGAAGGCGTAGTTCTAAGTTGTCTAAGACCAACATTTCAAGTCTGGTGGTATGAGGCATTCTGTTATGAGCAGAAGAATGGAGGACTCTTCTCGTGAAATCTCTCTCAATTGTATTGATGTCCGATATGCAGTGCAGGTTCCAGACGGATGAGCTGTATTCGAGAATTGGTCTAGCAAATGTTTTGCATGGTTGAGGGTAATGCGGTTAACCTCATCAAAATACTGGTTGAGGTTAATGTGAGGCTGAGTTTTCAGATGGTCTTCCTTCTGGATCCCCTTTGCCCATCAAGACCCTCCCAAAGAGCCCGAGTAAAAGGAGGCCTGTCCAAGCACCTCCAGATGACGGATCCTGCAGATTCGTTACGCACCGGAGGAAGGAATAAGTTGGTCTTGTCCATCCTAAGCCTAGCTGTCAATCAGCTGGGTTGGCTGAGCTTGAATTCCAGCGCTTGGGAAAGAGAATGAATAATTGCTCTCTTGTTCACCCTTCGCTCTTCCAGGCCAAGCTTCTTATATTATGGAAGGGAGGCAGAGGCTTGGCACTCTTTCCCCTGGCACAGAGCAAGCACAGTGGGGGGAGAGGAGGCGAATGGCATTCGTTGCCTTCCCTAGCAACCTGCCAACGTCTCTTTTGGGGGGTTTCTCCTTGATGCTATTTAAGAAATCCTTGTTAAAATGAGTCAGATAGGTTATATATCTTTTTTGTCCCCTCTCGAGGGAGGGGATGGAGTTAAGGTGGGGCTGGAAAAGAACCTGGAGGCAGGTGCGTGGGAGGAAGGAAGGTAGCACAGGAAAGCACAGTTCGGGCGATGGGGGCTTCTGCAGAGCTAAGCTTATTTTGGGGCAGTGGGTGGTTGACCTTGGCAGAAAGGAAGATGACCTTGGCAGTTCTGGCTGGCTGCACAGGAGATTCCAGGGAGGGGCGAAAGGGGGAGGGCGATAAAAGGAATGAGCTGACACAGCAATAACTTCACCACCACCACCACCCCCATCACCGTTCCACCACTAAGTCAGAGTTGTGGTACCTAGCAACAGCCAGTGGGGGTGTTGCTAAGGCAACCAGACCAGAGATGGTGATGTAGCAGCTTCTTGTGACATCAACAGGGATGAAAGCAGCTGGATAACCTTCAGATGGGGGCACCACCACTCTCGATTCCTATTTCGGGTTCTGTTTTGGAGAATTTTTGAGGGGGGGCGAGGTGGCGAAGGAAGAAAGGGGAGAAACCCTAAAAGGTTGACATCATAGATGCGGCCTCCAGAAGGTCAAAATTGTCCCTGCTGGTCAGCGGTTGTGTTCAGCTGCATTTCTACTCTGTTGCAGCTGTTACACTGCAGGTGTGAGCATCTATACATTGTAGGTGTTCCAGAGAGAGAGAAGAGGGAGGGAGGGAGGGGGAAAGAGAAAAAGAAATGGAGAGAGAGAGAGAGAGGGAGGGAGGGAGAAATGGATGTGTGTACACAGGTGGAAGTTGAAGGAGAAGCTTTGGATGCTTTTCCAGTAACCCAAGTAACCATATTTAAAATTTGCAGCCCTGTCCTATGCATATTTACCCAGGGGAGAGGAATACCCCCATCCCCCCTGCTAAGTTCAGTACAATTTATTTTCCTTTGCCAGGATTCTGACATTTAATTTGTAGAAAGGCATTCCAGAACTCAAATTAAACTGTCTGCCTTTAGAGCAGAGGTGTGCAACCTTGGCACCTTTAAGTCCTATAGACTTTTAACTCCCACAATTCCCCAGCCAGCCAAGCCAAGACAGCTGGGGAATTCTGGGAGTTGAAGTCCACAGGTCTTAAAAGATGCCTAAAGTTGGGCACTCTGCTTTATGGAGGCTCTTTCCCTAAATGGGAAGCAGGGCTAAGATTACCGGGAGTGGAAAAGAGAGAGGTTTTGAGCTTTGAGACATCCTTGTTTTTTTCCTTCTAACCAGCTGTCCAGTTGTATAAGTATCTAAGGGAAGACAAGAACCCCAGCTGACCGTCTTCTCTTCTCTGCTCCATTATTTATTTCTGGCTGGTTTTCTCGTGACAGTTAGATAAGACAGGAGATAGAAACTACATCATACCCCATCAAACCACTGGTCTATCAAGGGCACCCCTACATAAGACTTTGCTCCGCTCCAGAATCACCTCAGGAGTCCCCAACCGTGGCAACGTGAAGACTTTTGGACTTCAACTCCCAGAATTCTCCAGCCAGCAAAGCTGGCTAAGGAATTCTGGGAGTTGAAGTCCAAAAGTCTTCAAGTTGCCAAGATTGGAGACCCCTGCCTTAGTTATCTCACTACTAAGAGCAGCTAAGATGATCAAAAGCCTGGCGACAAAAACATATGAAGAACGGCTGCAGGATTTGGGCTTGGCTAGTCCAAAGAAAAGAATTGGGGGTGACAGGATAGCAGTATTCCAGTATTTGAGGGGCTGCCACAAAGAAGAGGTAGGGTCAAATTATTCTCCAAAGCACAAGAAACAATGGATGGAAACTAACCAAAGATAGAAACAACCTGGAATTAAGGAGAAACTTCCTAACAGTGAGGACAATTAACCAGTGGAACTGCTTGCCACTGGAAGTTGTGGGTGATCCAACACTGGAGGTTTTTAAAAAGAGACTGGACAGTCACTTGTCTGAGATGGTATAGGTTCTCCTGCTTGAGCAGAGGGCTGGACTAGAAGACCTCCAAGGTCCCTTCCAGCTCTATTCTATTCAAATACATCTCTTTCATTTCCCTACAGAGGTTCAACCATTTTAGGAGTTTCACATCTTTGTAAATTCTCCTCGAATCTCTAAATGGGTTATTTCTTGGCAGCGGTGGGGGAATCACCCGAGAAATGCATCGACAATGAACTAATTAACACGGCCAGCTGAAAGAAAGCTGAACAGATTATGTTTTTTCTTAGTGTTTGGAGGCTGATGGTGAAGGAAGATGATAAAAGATCAGCTACAAATAGCTGTGAGGGATTGGGGAATGGAACATTGTCCGTTCTGACTGGCAGGGACTCTCCAAAAGAAGCTCTATTTTTAGTTTTTTTTTTCTAGATAGTTTTTATTCTGTCTTTATTATTTTATAAATAAGTTTTTACAAACATATATCATCGTCTTTCCATCTCCTATTTTCCTCAACACCAACAACCCTATGAGGTGGGCTGGGATAAGAGAGTGTGCCTGCCCCAATGACACCCAGCTGGCTTTCATGCCTGAGGTCGGACTAGAACTCACAGTCTCCTGGTGATTGGCCCAATGTTACCCAATCAGCTTTCATGCCTAAGGTGGGACTAGAACTCACATTCTCCTGATAATTGGCCAACATCTACACCTCACAGTTTCTTGGTGATTGACCCAACCTGCTTTCATGTTAAGGCAGGACTAGAACTCTCTTGTCTCCCAGTTTCTAGGCCAATGATTTAACCACTAGACTTCTGGCTTTCTATATTCTTGATGCTATTCTTAACAACATTCCCTCTCTGTTGCTGTAACTGAGGCCTGCTCATACTCTTGTAATCAATAATTTCAATCTCTGAAGCCAAAGGAAACCAGTTTCGTACCTGGGAATAGTAGAAAAGATCTTGGCAGAGCTTATTTTTAAAACTCCAACTTTGCTGTTTACTTAAATATTCTTTCTTTGCATGCTGTGCGTATAATTCTGATATCTTTATATTTGGAAGGGGAAAAAAAACTCAAAGAAACGGGAGAGGGATAAAGAAGAGAAGAGGTGGGAAGGGACAAGGAGAACCGGGTGGAGAGTAAGAATTTCTTGAACTTCCTTTGATTTGAACCCTGTTTTTTTCCACATTCATTCCATGCTCTTCCATCTTAGAAGTCCTTCTGTCCGTCCATTTCACACGCAGCCTGACAATATCTTGGTGAATGGGGAATCCGTTCAATTGAGGGTTGTCATCTCCAGATTTTATTTTTCCGCACAATATATTAATTTATGTACTTCCCTGCTGCCAAATGTCAGTAAGAGTCACCAGCTGGTGTGGCTGGCTTTGAAAACAAGATACAGGCCACTTAATTGGAGGGGACGAGGGCTGCCCGAGACAATGATTTGAAGATGGCTTGACGGAATCTGCATTGTCTGAGACAGTCCCACTTCTGAATACCAATTGCCTGGGTTGAGAGAGGACGATGGTTTAGCTTGGCCTTGGAAGCTTCTGTTAGCTAAGAGGAAAGTACAGCTTAAGGCAAGATTTGGTCCTTGGGGAGGTGGCCAGTTGAGCTGCTTCATTTTAATTAAGGGATGGGGGAGAGAGGGGTGAGAGTCCTTTGTGGATAAGCAAAGATTTGCTAATGAAGAGCAGGTGTCTCCTAATCAGGGTTAGAATTGTGGAGCCAGTTCCAATTATGATTGAAGAATTAATTGCATGCAAGCAAAACAATCGCGGGCCACCAAGAAAACTCCCATATGTTACCTGCCTGTGGTTTGACTGGGGCTCCTTGACTTGCAACCATTCATTTAGCGATTGCTCAAAGTTGCAGCAAAATAATGACTTAGGACTGCTCTTCGCCCTTAACAACCATCATAGCATCCCTGTTGTTATGCGATCCAAATTCAGGTGCTTGACAGCCGGCAGGTATGTATTTATAATGGTTGACAGCATCCCAGGTTCATTTGATGCCAATTTTGACTTTCCCAGCTGGCTTCCCGCAAGCAAAGTCAACAAGGGAAGCCAGATTCGCTTAACGCCAGCATGATTCACTGAACGACCACCGCAATCTGCTTAACAACCGTGAGCGAAAGGTCATAAAGGAAAAAATAAGTACAGATACATCATCACGCACTATGTAATTCTATGGGGTTATGTGGTGATGATAATTCACAGTTGTTGAACCAACTGTGTTCGTGTCATGAAAAATCAAAGCAGCTAGAAGGATTTTTGAGTCAATTTGGTTTCCCAAACTTGGGAACTTTTCCCTTTAGCTTAACAGCTTGTCTCCAATGTTGCTGGCTAGGGAATTCTGGGAGTTGAAGTCCACAAGTCTTAAAGTTCCCAAGTTTGGAGAGCCTTGATCTACTGGTTAAGGCACCGGACTAGAAAGCAAAAGATGGTGAGTTCAAGTCCCACCTTAGGCACGAAAGCTGGCTGGGTGACTTTGGACCAGTCATTCTCTTTCAGCCCAACCCACCTCACAGGGTTGTTGTTGTGGGGAAAACAGGCAGAGGAAGGTGTGTTAGATATGTTTGCGGCCTTGAGTTATTTGTAACAACCATAAAGGCGAGACATAAATAAAATCAAGTGTGTCTCACTGAACAACCGCCTTGCTTAACAACGGGAACTATAGTTGAGGACTATATGTACGGTCTTGGAACACTGATACCAGACAATGACCCAATGACACTGGGTAGACCAGCGATAGCAAACCTTTTTAGCACCAAGTGCCCAAACCAGAACACATGTGCAATGTGCGGGTGCTGGAGCACCGCATGCATGCTTGCTTTTTGGCCATTTTCAGGCCTTTCTTTGGGCCATTTGGGGGCCGTTTTCAAACCCTTTTTGGGTCAGGCTGTTTTTCAGGGCAGTTGTGGGGTATTTTGGGGCCACTTTTAAGGTCTTTTTCAGGTTGTTTTTGGCCAAAAACGGTCCAGAAAATGGCCCTGAAAAAGCCCCCAAACTGCCTGAAAAACAGCCTGTTTTGGGGCCGTTTTCTGGTGCTCTGGCACCCTCAAAGACCAGCTGGACAGCATGCCAGAAACCAGAACAGCAGCTGGTGATGGTGTGCGTGGCCACAGAGAGGGCTCTGAATACCACCTCTGGCACGCATGCCTTCACGGAGGTAGACCTTGGACGGTCTGCAGGCCGGATCCAACCACATCACGGGCCAGCTCCGGCCCCACGGGCCTTGAGTTGGACACCCCTGCTCTAAGGCTTTCTCCCAAGCTGGTTGCAGACAGAAGAGGGGGGGCTCTCAGAGTTTAGGGAGACCCCCCCCCGAGTTTCCAGTTCCCGGGGATTGCAAGTTGACTCCTCGGGAAGAGACAGATTGACAAATTGGAGGAAATTCGAGTGGAGCCACAGCGATGATGAATGTATCACTGCAAGGCAGTTTGGGAGAGATTTACAGGGCTGGAGACCTAGTTCTGGTGTTCCTCGGTGGGGGGGCGGGGGGGGATGTGAGATGGAACCGGGGTGGGTTATACATGGGCTCTCTCGGCTTGCAAATTTGCAGGCGTTCCTTGCCTTCCTGTTGACAGAGGTAGAGGCAGGTTTTATAGATCTGCTAAAATCTCGGAAGAGGCTCTGAAAAACACCCCCCGCCCCCAACGTGTATATACGTTTGACAGGTGATGGTGGGGTTTACATTGTACAGGTAGTCCTCGACTTACAACAGTTCATTTAGTCACCATTCAAAATTGCAATGGCAGTGGAAAAAAAGCGACTTACGGCGGTTCTTCACGCCTGTACGGCTGTTGGAGCATCCCCAGGGTCCCATGGTTATGACAGTTGCTTTGCCCATGGGGTCACATGATCCTCTTTTGGGACCGCCTGACCAGCAAAGTCAACAGGGGAATGTCGGATTCACTTAACGACCCGTGTTAGTAATGGAACAGTTGCAGTGATTCGCTCAACAAACATGGCACGGAATGTCGTAAAAGGGGGCAAAACTCAATAACAACATACACTTTGGGCTCAGTTGTGGTCGTAGGTTGAGGGTTACCTGTCGTCCTCAGCTTATAGCTATTCGTACAGCGACCATTCAAAATTAAAATGGCACTAAAAATGTGACTTATGACCAGTCCTCGCAGTTATGACCATTACAACATTCCCCACGGTCACTAGATCCAAACCCTGGTCTACAGTGATGGCTTTCTGAGCTACATTCCACAATATCCATCTTACATCTGTCTTTTTTTTTTTTTAATTAAGGGAGGGCTGTTGCTCTGTCTGTAAAGTTTTAATCCTTCTTTAAAATCATCTTAAGTAAGCAGTCTTTGCACATCTTAGGGTGATAAATTTTGCAAATTACTTCTAATCAGCTTTATTCGGTGACTCCCATGTTTTGGGTCTATTTATTCAGAGCTGGGTGAGATGAGACCTTCTCTATTTATTCTCTTCACATCATTAATAGCTGCATTAAATATTTTCTTCTGCACACATCCTCATTACAAATTCAGGTAATTGAGAAGTTGAAACGGAGAGGTGAAAACCTACACGCTGGATTCACCTCCCAGGATCACCCATTTCCATCTTTCAGGACATTTCGGAAGAGTTGTTTCCAATAAAAAAAATATTTTCCTTTTCAATTAAGCACTTTGTCACAATTTCCGCTCCAGGCTAAATTGTGGTTAACTATTTCGTACTGAAGGGAAAAAAAGACAGATTATGGCTTCTAATCCTGACTTTTCAACAAATTCTAGGATGTTCAGCTAACTATGATTTGGGCTGATTCAGTGATATAGGAAATGTTAGTTAAACTAACAAGTTGCGAGTTTAAACAAGTTGAAAGCTATGTTGTGTGCCACAACTGGAGAGAAAAGTGAGATGTGCTCAAATTGTCTTGCTTGTTCACACAATACCATTCTCCTGCCCCTCTTGTCCTCAAGATATGTTGAAATCAAACTCCCATATTGCAGTGACAACTATTGGAAATTATTAAAGTTGAAATCTAACACACCTGGAAAGCACAGGTTGGAGGAAGATTGCCGTAAAGGGGGTTTAGCTTGAAATACATTCATGTTTTCCTTTGGAATATAGTAATCACCCTGCAAACAGGTTTTGGATGTGAAGCACAAGGTGGCCATTAGAGGGCAGCAAAGTTCTAGGGTTTTCCGTGCTCTCTGCTGCTGTCCAGTGGTCAGCCACATTTTTTCAAGTTGGATCTGCAAAAGTGTTTGAGGAACACAACTGAAGGGAGTTGATTGCAGTGGTGGGATTCAATTTTTTTTACTACCTGTTCTGTGGGTGTGGCTTGGTGGGCGTCAGAAGTGGTATTTGCTGGTTCTCCGAACTACTCAAAATTTCCACTACTCAAAATTTCTCCAGAACTGGTCAGAACCTGTTGAATGCCACCTCTGGAGTTGATGGTGTCGCTCTGATAATTGAAAAAAATTATTGATTTGCAAGCTCCAGTAATGGAAGTCAAGGAGCAGGGTGAAAAAACTGAGACTATGATTAACCAAACCAATGATAGCACGTGTAGCAATCTGCCTTAGAATTGCCCATTTTCAGGCACAAAGAATCAGGAACTCTCTCTGAGTTCAAAGCATTTGAAGAGTTTATTATTGATACCTATATACAAGAATCTAGTCACAAAACTAACTTGGTGCTAGATATAGGTCAAGGGAATCCTTGGGAGGCTGGATTTGGGTCTCTTGGGGCTGCGCAATGATTCCAAACTGATGATGCATTTAACTCTGCCTTCCAGCTCTGCCTACTTATCTGCTATACCCACAAAGACATTAAAATGGTAAATCACTTATTATTATTATTAAAGGAACCAGAAGTCAAATAATTTGCGGCAGACTAGGCCCTAACAATCATGGCAAAAGAATACTGTAAAATTGGGATGGCCACATGATGACTCGCTTAATGACTGCATCGCATAGCGGCAGAGGATTTAAACTAGATTAACCGTGGCCAAAAAAAAAATGTAAAATTGGGATGATGACCTGATGACTCACTCAATGACTGCGGCATTTAATGGCGGAAGTTCCAATCTACTTGCAGTCATAAATTGAGGACTACTTGTACTGTTGATATGAACTGAGGTAGGGATGGGAAGGATGAAGGCTAAGAAATCAGATCTGTTTCTTACCTTTTGCAATGTTGAGATGGAGGGAATTTTCAAACTGAGGTTGTCCATCTTTGCATTTCTCTCAGCTTCACCTTTAGCAGGAAATCCTGCCATAATCCAGCTCTTCCTTTCTATAGGGAACTCTGTTGGGAAAGGTAGAAAGAATGGGATTTTTTGTCTGTATGCTAGTTTGGGGGGGGGGACCCCTAGGAAAAAAAAGGCAGAATTATAGACTTGTACCCATTGAAGGAGCAACCTCCGTTCACTCAGCTGCCAGGGCAGTTTTCAAGATTCCCTTTGCTGAGCATCTGACATTTTTGGAGAGCGAAGAAAAGCTGCCTGTTGAGAACTGGCAGACAATCCTGATTTAGGTCCTAAAATTCTTTATTTGGCTAATCAGCTATTCACACTACGCCAACAAATATGGGAAGCATAGAATTGTCCATGTCTTATTCCACTCCAGAGTTGGTTACCTCCTTTACTGAAAGTGTAACCTATCTAGCTTTTTTTTTTAAAGAGCGTTTACTCTCTTTAAAAAATAAAGTCTCTTATGGTAGTGGTTGTGTGACTACCATGTTTTTCCCAAAATAAGACCCTGTCTTGTATTGTTTTTGGCCACCAAGAAAAGGCAACAGGTCTTATTTTGGGGGGATGTCATCCACTGACTAACCTCATTTGCGCGCATTGCCCCTGGCCTCCTTTTCGCTGTCAGAGGCCTTCAGGAACCTCTTCTTCTTCTGCGGATGGCAAGACTTTCCTGGAGGCCTCTGCAGCCAATAACAGAGCTCTGGATCAATCCAAAGCTTTGTATATCATCTACAGAGGCCTTCAGAAAAGCCTTGCCAGCCTTGCTGGCAGCAGAAGAAATGGGCGGCGAAGCAGGTGTCAGGGTGTGTGAGGCCTGGCTACACCTGTCCAAAGGTAAGTAATAGGGCAGCTCCACCCCGTATCTCCATCCTAGCTTAATTTTTACCCATCCACTCTGGAGTTGGTAGGATTTTAATTCGGTCTTGTTTTGGGGGTAGGGCTTATATTAGGAGCATGTGTAAAAATCAAGCTAGGACTTCCTTTCAGGGTAGGTTGTATTTTTGGGGAAGCAGGTTATATGTTACATTGGCTTGATCCCTTTAGGAGCCACATAGGTAGTTCTTGACTTATGACCAGAATTTAGACCAGAATTTCTGTTGCTAAGGAAGGCAGATGTGGAATGAGTCACCCCCCCGCCCGATTTTATGACCTTTTGTCCATGGTTGTTGAGTGAATCACTGCTGTTGTTATGTGAACCATGCGGTTGTTAAGTGAATCTGGCTGCCCCTTTAACTTTGCTTGTCGGAGGCCTGATGGGAAACTTGCCAATGGAAATCAGGGTGACCTCGGCATGCTGCACCTGTCCTAAATATATACTGGCTGTCAAGCATCTGAAATTTGATCCCATGACTGCGGGGGATACTTTGATGGTCGTAAGTGCGAGGAACGGATGCAAGTCACTTTTTTCAGGGCTTTTTTAACTTCAAGTGGCCACTACCCTAAATGAATGTTTATAAGCCAAGGAATACCTGTATAGGTTAACTTTCAGGATGTTCCATCAAGAATCTTGAAATCGCTACCCAAGAATTGGTCCCAAACCAAGCCAGGTGCATGCTGATTCTTTCAAGCTGAGTTCTTTATTGTGGTGCCACCTCCCCCACAACCTTTGGGGCACCAGGGACCGGTTCCCTGGGGAAAGGACTGTAGGGGGTGTGGTTTTGTGTGCTGCTTGTTTTGGGACTTTGCTTGTTTGTGCGGCATGTCATGGCCCAGTGTGATTCCATGACCGGAAGTTGGGGACCTCTGCTTTATTGTTTCACACCTATAGACAAAATCTTGCCAGACTCAGGACTGTACTATCTGCATCTACAATCATCATCTTCTTTTAATGACCCCATAATCCCTTACGGACTGGAGTCTGGGCAACTGAATGGAGCTAGCAGAGTGTTTTTAATGGCCGGAAGCCCTTCCCTGTCACCAATGAGGAGTTTTGTTCAGCAGATATAGTCTCAGTGTGCCCAAAGAGAGAAATACCTGCCTCTACCTAGGATCGAACTCACAGCCTCCTGATTGTGAGGCGAGAGCTCCACCTCTAGGCCACCGCACCACTCCACTATCTGAATCCACAATATACTATGGGAACTATTAGAGAGGAGCTGCCCTCCACCTCGTTCTCTCACACATCCTATCCAGGCTGAGTTGCCTCTTACTTCTCCGGAACGCTCCCCCTCCCTCCCGGGAATCCACCTCCTCACTCCATTTCATCACAAAATGATGATGGCTACCATCCAAATACTTCTGGGAGGGTATTTGGTAGATGAAGATGGCTTATTGATCTTGTGTAGGCTTCTCCTTTTGGTACCTTGTACTGTCACTGGTGGCTGTCATGGTAGCAGTGGCCGCAGTGACTAAGCAAGCAGTAGAGCAAATCAAGGCAACACACTACGGTTTAATGACAGGTGTGTGAACCAGCCTAATCACACTTTGTTAAGCAAACAATAACCAGCAGAGTTGCATTTGTGCAAAATGAAAGCCAGGCCATAAATTCCTGGATCTGCGGTCTCAGGACTCTTCCGCCAGTTCAAAAGTAGCTTCAGATGTTTGCAATCTCATGGCGTTGGCTGTGCTCAGGATTCGAGCCAATTTATTTCTGGCAGTTTTAGGGATTTAAAAACCACAGTAAAATTAGTCTTTTCTTTGAAACGGCGCTACTATCAGAGTGTGGGTGGTTTCCCAGTTTGGCACACCTGATTATCTGGCTCCTGACATTCCCTTGAATTAGCAGCGTTTTTAAAGAGAAAAATTCCTTAATGCAGTTGGAGATAAAAAGTGGGGACAGTTGTGTGTGAGGACTCGTCATAAGTCACTTTTTTTAGAGCGGTCGTAACTTTGAATGGTTGCTAGACAAACGATCATAAACTGAGGACTACCTGTAAAGCCGAGACATAGACTAAAGCTTTCTTAGGCAGTACAGGTAGCCCTTGACTTAATGACCAAAATTGAGCCCAGAATTTGAGTTGCTAAGGGAGAACTTTGTAAAGTTGAGTTTTGCCCTGTTTTTCAACTTTTCACACCACGTTTGTTACGTGAATCACTGAAGTTCTTAAACCTGGTTGTTACGTGAATCGGGTTTCCCCATTGACTTAGCTGATCAGAAGGTCGCAAAAGATAATCACATGACCCCCTGCCTGGGACACCGTCATAAATATGAGTTAGTTGTCAAGCATCCAAATCAGAGGTGGGATTCAGCTGGTTCTGACCAGTTCTGGAGAACCGGTAGCGGAAATTTTTGAGTAGTTCGGAGAACCAGCAAAACCTGCCTCTGACTGGCCCCGCCCCATCTATGCCTCCCTGCCATGCCCACCAAGCCACGGCCACAGAATGCCATGCCCGTAGCTGATTGGCTGGGTCTCCTTTGGTTGCCCTGCACAGGAGAACAGAGCTGGAAATCAGGTTACTGAGGTGGGGAGGGAATAGAGATTTTGCAATACCCTTTCCCTGCCATGCCCACCAAGCCACGCCCACCAAGCCACGGCCACAGAACCAGTAGTAAAAAAATTTGAAACCCACTACTGATCCAAATGTAAATCACGTGAACGTGGGAATGCTGCAACGGTTGTTTAAGTGTGACAAATGGTCCAAAGTCGCTTTTGTCAGTGGCGTCGTAACTTCAAACGGTCACTAAACGAACTGTTGTAAGCCAAGGACTTCCTGTGTAGCCAAGACTGATTTGTGATGCACAGGCTGGTAGGTGTGAGTGATGGCAAACTCTTTATGAGCTGATGGGAGCCCCAGCGCCCACTCAATCCATGAAGAATTGTGAAGAAGTGAATTGCTTGAATGAACTGGTGGTGAACACTTTTGAAAATCAATTCCGGAAAGCTTTCGAAGGAGATGTATTAAAAATGTCTTCAGATTTATCACTGCCTGCAACAGTAGTTCTAAGAAATAAATTGAAGAGCTCTCAAGTTATTGAGACAAATCTTCCGGATGGGCCTTTTCCTCCTTGGGTGGAAGCTGTTGTGGATGGCGATGAAAATATTGTCACTGTGCCAACCGTCTGTGCCCACCAGTGGTGGGATTCGATTTTTTGTTTAGTACTGGTTCTTTGGGCGTGGCTTGGTGGGCGTGGCAGGGGAAAGGACACTGCAAAATCCCATTCCTGCCCTACTCCACTAACCTGCTTTCCAGCTCCTTTTTCCTGTGCAGGGCAACAAAAGAAGACCCAGCCAATCAGTTGGGACTTGGGAGGCGGAGAATCAATGGGGGCGGGGCCACTCAGAGGCGGTATTTGCCGGTTCTCTGAACTACTCAAAATTTCCGCTACCGGTTCTCCAGAACTGGTCAGAACCGGCTAAATATACCACCTCTGGTTCCCACCATAGCCTATCTCCTCTTTTTCAGATTTTTTTCAACTTTCAGCTCAAGCATTACATTATTTAATAGCCCACAACTTGTGCAACAAACTTCCAGAATCTTGTTTTTGTTGCTTGCGTGAGGCCACAAAGGAAGGCGGGTGTGCGGACTTTTCTGTTGTGCGCGGACGTCCGTATCATCAGTTGTACAATCCCCAATTGCAAGCGTAATGTACTTTAGGCGAAACATTGATTTTTTTTAAAAAAAACAAAAAACTTCACATCAGCCACTTCGAAAACAAGAAAAATAATAATGAGGCTCTAATCTGGAGTGAGAAGATGTTTTATACCCCAAATCTCTTGCCGCTACTATTATCCCCCAAGAACATTCTCCTTATGAGAAATTATGTGAAGTTTTCCAGTCTTTCTTAAAAAGAGAGAGGGACAAGGAGAGCGTTAAACCTCTTGCAAACGTGAATTCCTGAGTTCGAGTTCTGCCTCAGGCATGAAAGCCAGCTGAGTGACTTTGGGCCAATCACCAGGAGACGTGAGTTCTAGTCCTGCCTTAGGCAGGAAAGCCAGTGTGTGTCTTTGGGCCAATCACCAGGAAACTCTGAATTCTAGTCCCACCTTAAACATGAAAGCCGGTTGGGTGATTGTGGGCCAATCACCAGGAGACTAAGAGTTCTAGTCCCGCCTTGAGCATGAAAGCCAGCTGGGTGACCTTGAACCAATCGTCATGAGATTGTGAGTTCTAGTACCGCCTTCGGCATGAAAGCCAGCTGGATGACTTTGGGCCAATCATCAGAAGACTTGAGTTCTAGTCCCGCCTTAGGCATGAAAGCTGGCTGGGTGACTTTGGGCCAGTCCCTACCTACCTCACAGGGTTGTTGTTGTGGGGAAAATAGAAGGAGGGAGATGTGTTGGATAGGTTTGCCGTCTTCTGTTTATTTGTAAAAATAATACAACCTCAACTTACAACCATGTGAAGTTGCAATGGCAGTGAAAAAAAGTGACTTCTGATGACCAATCCATGCACTTTCAACCGTTTCAGCATCCCCATGGTCACATGATCAAAATTCAGGCACTTGGCAAGCGGCCCGTATTTATAATGGTTGCATCGTCCTGGGATGGGTCTTATGACCACCATTTTTGGCCTTCCCAGCCAGCCTCCCAACAATCAAAGTTAATGGAGAAACCGGATTTGCTTATTGCTGACTGGGGAATTCTGGGAATTCAAGTCCAGGAGGTCCTAAAGTTGCCAGGATTGGATAGCCCTACTCCTGTGTTGGTGAACCTTTGGCATGCATGTCACAGGTAGCACGCAGAGCCATTTGTGTGGGTACACGAGCCCCAGCCAAACTTACCTGCACTGTGCATGTGCAGGCCTCCCAGCTGATTTTCGGCTTGTTTGAGGCCATTTTCGCCCTCCTGGAGGCTCGAGGGAAGCCTCTACAACCTCGGGAGGCCGAAAAATGGGTCCATTTTGGCACTTCCGGTATTTCCAAAAGGCCCATTTTTTTGGCCTCCTGAGGCTGCAGAGGCTTCCCTCGAGCCTCCAGGAGGGCGAAAATGGCCTCAAATGGACGAAAAATCAGCTGGGAGGTGCGCACATGCGCAGTGCAGGTGGGGGGGCAGGATGAGGGGTGGGGCACATTGCATTGTGGGTGCAGGCAAGCGCACAAACTTTTAGCACATCACAACAAAAAGGTTCGCCATCACTGCCCTCCTCTCTACAGTAATTATAATAGATTCTTGAATTATGTCTATCCCTCCGTTAAAACCTTGCTTCTCCAGAGCTCCGAGTTGGAAAAAAAAACCCATCATAGACTGTTTGATTGAGGTGACTCTACAAACAACAGCATCTAATACATGTTAAGTAGCAAACAGCCATGTGGCTTGATCTATTTAAGGCCCATTTTCCCTCTTTCAAAGTCTCTTTCAAAGATTCATTTTCAGGTCTGGGTAAATCCTAAGTAGGATTATGCCATCCAAAACATGATTGCAAAGCCAAACCATAAATCCAGATTTGTACGTTAAAGTTATTTTCCCTCTTGTTCTCTGAATAAATTATGCAAATGAAGCCAAATTTATTCTGCCTGTATTAATAGCTTAGGATTGCATCGATATAGAGAAAACCCCCAAGCAGGATATATACATTGGGTAAAAACTGGTGTTTTTTTTTTTTAATCTCATTCTTGTATGCATGCATTAAGAATGGTAAAAGCACACCTATGTGCATTTTTAAAATTCGTCAGGAGCGTTGAAATGTCCTGAGGTTTCTCCTTCTTACAACAACTCAAAGGAAATGTTGGCTAGGAATTTTATTTATTTTTACCCGCACCATTTCACAAGGTTATGTAATGTTGCTCGCTTGTTGATAGTAAAATTGTTTTTTGATCCACCTGTGTCATAAAAATTTTAGCAGGCATAGGCACATTTCCTTGCACCTGGGAAGACTAAAATAGGGCATCTCTAAAATGTGATTTCTCCCCCCCCTCCCTCCATCGCTCAGAATAGGTTGTGGACATCTGTGATCCCACAAAGCTGGCTGTGCTTGTCAAAAATTGATTTATTTCTGAGTGTAGTAGCCAGTGGTGCACTGCTGAGGGACCGCAGGAGTTCGGGAGAGCCCCTAGCTAAGTTCACAGAACCCCCAAATCCCACCCTACCCACCCCATCCCGCCTGTTCCAGAGGTCCCCACATCGCCCATTTTGGATGCAGGTAAGTGCAGGTTGCGCATGGAAGCTCAGGGAGGGTGAAAAACGGGCCTCCTGGAAGTTCAGGAAGGCCAGAAATGGGCCTGTTTCCATAGAGCCTCTGGAGCCCAGAGAGGCTGTTTTCGCCCTCCCAGAGGCTTGAGGAAAGCCTCCGGAGCCCAGGGAGGGCAAAAACGCCCCCCCCCACCCCACCGTGGTGCAGGAGGCCAACTAGGCCATGCCCACCATGGCCACGCCCACCCAGCCACCGGGCAGAGAACCCCTTGCTAAATATTTTTAAGCCCACCCCTGGTAGTAGTCCTCGACATACCACCACAATGAAGCCTACCATTCCTGTTGCTCAGCGAGTCAGTTGTTAAGGGAGTTCTGCTCTGTTTTATGACCGGTTCTTTTTTTGGTCATGGTTGTTAAGCCAACCTCTGCTGTTGTTAAGTGAATCTGGGACCCTGGAACTGTCATAAATACATGTGCGTTGCCAAGCGCCTGAATTTTGATCACATGTGACCATGGGGATGCTCTAATGCTCGTACGTGTGAGAATTGGCCATAGGTCAATTTTTCCAGTGCCATTGCAACTTCCAACGGTGACCAAACAAGCAGTTGTAAGTTACACCATATTGGAAGCCACAGAAAACTATTATTACACCATATTGGAAGCCGCAGAAAACGATAATTACTCCATATTGGAAGCCTCAAAAAACTTAGAGAAAATGCTGCAATTCTTGGGAACTTGTGAGTGGTTTATTTACACATTTTCAAAATCTCTTGCCTGCCCACCCCCCCCTCCAATTCCTTATGATTTCTACACCTACGAATTGCTCCAATGTTGTTGGTTTGGTTTGGTTTGCATAGTAGGGCCAAACAAATGGATGATGAAAAGAATACAGATAAAAGGGTCCTGCAAGCGATTTATTTTCCTTTTGTGTGGAGACAGGTGTGATGGGGTTTTTGTTACTCAAACAGCTCGGGGCAGAGCAATAATTAAGTGAATTTCTTTGTCTCCCTGTTTTCTGTGTTTCGGAGTCAACTGAAATTAACACAATCACCGGTTTTGAGGGATTGGGGAATACTAATAGTGGCCGTGGGGACGTTGATGTAGATCTGGGCCAGACATTAGGATAAATCAGATTTGTCGTGAAGTTTAATTCAGTGGATATTAGCACAAATCCAGCACTTACTATGCTGCAGTCATGAAAGTAAGTAAGTGGAGGAAGACTTATGGCCACAATTGAGGCCTAGCGTTTCTGTGGTTAAGTGAGACATTCGTTAAGTGAGCTTTGTCCCATTTTACGTCGCTCCTTGCCACAGTTGCTAAGTGAATGACTGCAGGTGATAAATTAGTAACCTGGTTGTTGAGCGAGTCTCACTTTCCCATTGATTTTTGCTTGTCAGAAGGTCGGGACACAGCAACGGTCATAAGTATGAACCCGTTGCCAGGCCTCTGAATTTTGATCACATGATCATGGGGGAAGCTTCAAAGGTCGTAAGGGTGAAAACCGGACATAAGTCACTTTGTGACTTTGAACAGTCACTAAATGAACTGTTGTAAATCGAGGAACTACCTGTACAGGTAAGTCCTTGATGTACGGCCACAATGGGAACTAGAATTTCGGTTGCTGAGCAAGATGGTTGTTAAATGATCCTGCTTGATTATGACCTTTTCACCACCATTGTTAAGCGAATCATTGCGGTTCAGTGAATCATTAAGCAAATCTGGCTTCCCACATTGATTTTGATTGTCTGAAGCCGGCTAGGAAGATTCCAAAAGATGCTTGTCAACTCATAAAATATTTCTCTGGCCTTTTAGAGTTGCCAACAGAAAGGGAGGGGGGAGCAGTGCAGCTGCTTGCAAACCAAAAGTGCATTCCATAAATGTTTTCAAAGCTGACTGAAGTTTCTGCCGCAACAAAATTCTAGGTGGAGAACATGATTGATGACTCTGGGCTATGGATGTGTCCCATTGGAGGATATGAATTATGATACACCCAGGGGGCGTGCGGGAAAACCAGGGTCAAGGGTGACAGTGAACTATGTGTCTCAGAGTCAGCTACACCCAGTCAGTGCTGGCATGTTAACTCCCAAATAAATCCTTCTTTAGTTTTGGAAGTTTGACTCGAGACTCAGGATTTAAATGGGAGTAACTGCCGGAATCCTGACAATGCTCACATGACCCCGGAATAGTGCAACCATAGAAAATATAGATAGTCCTCAGCTTATGACCACCGATTGCATCCAAAATTTCTGCTCCTTAGCAAGACAGTTGTTAAGTGAGTTTTGCCCCATTTTACGACCTTTCGTACCACAGTTGTTAAGAGAATAACCGCAGTTGTTCGGTGAGTTTTGCCCAATTTTACGAACATTCTTGCTACAGTTGTTAAGTGAATCACTGCAGTTAAGTTAGTAACATGGTTGTAAAGTGAACCTGGCTTCCCCGTTGACTTTGCTTGTCCGAAGGTCATCAGAGGTGACCACATGATCCCAGGAAACTACAACTATCATAGATGTGAGTCAAGTATCTGAATTTGGATTACATGACCATGGGGAAGCCGCAACTGTCATAAGGGTGAAACATGGTCATAAGTTTTATGGTTCGCCAGCAGCCTGTGCAGATGGCTGTGGAATCGGACAGTGGGGAAGAACGGGGACCAGTCCGGGAGTTTGAGGAGTACTCAGACGAGGGTCCTGCGTCCAATGCAGAGATAGGGCCAGGACCACCTGGGAGTGGTGTGCTGACTCTGGAGCCTCCGGAGTCTCACTTCAGAGAGGCCGAGGAACAAGGGGAGCCTGTTCCCAGTGCGCGTGTGCGCAGAGCTGCTAGAAGGCAAGAGCAGCTGAGACAAAAGGGGAGACTTGGGAGTAAGGCTTGGGGGTGATTGCCCCTCCCCTAAGGTATAAAGGACAGGCAAAGGTAGAGAAACCTTTGCAGGAAGCAACATCATTCACTCTGGTCGGATTAATCCTTGAAGATCTGTGTGGGCTTTGTACTTTGGTTGGGTTTTTATAGTTCCTTTGGCACTCTAGTTGTTGGCAGCAATTCAAAGGAAAAAAAAGGTGGGTGCTTATCTCAAGGGACTGTTTGGGACTCATTACTGGCTGGGAATGAAAATAATTCCCAGCACTGAAATAAAACAAGAGTTGTTTTAACTAAGTATGTGCTTAATTACAGTCTCGGGAAGCCTTGGTCAGAACAATAAGTCACTTTTTTCAGTGTTGTTGTAATTTCGAACCGTCCGCAGAGCGAACTGTTGTAAGTCAAGGATGACCATGCTGATTGCCGAGTGCTGAATTTTGAACACATGACCCCAGGGTTTATGCCACTGTCAGATATGCGAGGACCAATCACATTTTTCAGGGCCGTTGTAAGTTTGAACAGTCACTAAATGAATGATCGTAAGTCAAGGACTACCTATGTTTCTTTTTTAAAAAAAACGTTGTACTGGTGTCTTTCCTGTACAGATCTAAGAAAAGGCGGCAGGACATTTTTATTCGCTTGGGTGCATAGAGAATTCTAATTTGTTTCAGTGGTTACGAATGCAAAACCTGGAGGTGGTGATTAAATAAATCCAAGACTATCAAAAATAGAAAAAGGCTTATCCTTTTAGGCTTCAAGGTGGGGGAATAAGATGGGAATTATTTTTAGCATCTTTAAAGAGGAGAGGTTTCCTTTTGTCACGTTCCTTAAGCTGCGTCAGCATGTTTTTTATTACGATTATTTTGTTGCTAATTCCCTCCGATCACAAAAATCTTTGTGGGTGGATCGTGTGTCACAGATTATCTGTACTAATGCCATTTTAATAGCTGGGGGTGAAAAGGTGGAAAATGAACGAACGTTTTTGCTTTAAATAGTAATTAAAACTCAACTTTGCCTTGTGTGTTGCATTGGTGCAGCCTACAGTTGTGTAGTACAAAATCTGAGCCAGATATGATACCATGTGCGTGTTAGAAGACAAGCATTGATGAAAAGAGAGTGGGGGGGGGAGAGAGAGAGGGGAGAGAGATGGATAGATGAATAGATGGATAAAGAGCGGGTCTACATATGAAGGTTCAATTTAACTGATTTATTGCTAATCATATCTGTGTACACAAATCTAAGCACTTGGATAGAATTGGATACGGGTCAATGGCAGTTGAGAGGAGGGGGGTTTAGACTTTGTGAATATGTAGTGATTCTAGGCTGGTTCCCTCCTTTTAACCCCCTCCTTGGCTCTGCCAGTTCTTCTCCTACAGGTAGGTAGGTAGGTAGGTAGGTAGGTAGATAGATAGATAGATAGATAGATAGATAGATAGATAGATAGATAGATAGATAGATAGATAGATCAGAGGTGGCATTCAGCAGGTTCTGACCAGTCCTGGAGAACCGGTAGTAGAAATTTTGAGTAGTTCAGAGAACCAGCAAATCCCACCTCTGACTGGCCCCACCCCCATCTATTCTCTGCCTCCCGAGTCCCAGCTGAATGGCTGGGTCTCTTTTGGTTGCTCTGCACAGGAGAACGGAGCTGGAAAGCAGGTTAGTGGAGTGGGGAGGGAATGGGGATTTTACAGTATCCTTTTCATGCCACGCCCACCAAGCCACACCCACCAAGCCAGGCCCACAGAACCGGTAGTAAAAAAATTTGAAGATGGATGGATGGATGGGTGGATTAGGTACATAGGCACGTAGATAGAACAAAATTTATAGGAAGCACCCCCTATTTCCATGTGTCTGATAGCAAAATATTTGAATGGGAAATAATTCACCAGGGGCAACCCAGGACTGCCTTTGGGTAGCTAAGCACAGGAGGAGTTTTGGCAGACGGAGGGTGGGTGATTGGTATGAAAATATTGCTACGGGGGTGGGGGGCTTCATTTCTTCCTTTCCCCTGCATCTTCCAGTTGCACTCCTTCCTTCCTTCCTTCCTTCCTTCCTTCCTTCCTTCCTTCCTTCCTTCCTTCCTTCCTTCCTTCCTTCCATGTTTCTTCTTTCTTCCCTTCCTTCCTTCCTTCCTTCCTCCCTTCACCTCCCCCCTCCTTCCTTCCTTCCTTCCTTCCTTCCTTTCTTCCTTCCTTCCTTCCTTCCTTCCTTCCTTCCTTCCTTCCTTCCTTCCTTCCTTCCTTCCTTCCTGTGTTTCTCCACCTTCACATCCTGAAGAGGTCTGCACTTCAACTCCCAGAATTCCCCACCAGCAAGGAATTCTGGGAATTGAAGTCCCGACCTCTTCAAGATGCCACATTTGAGAAGCCCTGTCCCCTCCTCTCTCTTGCTCTCCAGCACCCCTTCCTTGGGCAAATGGGTGGGTTTCCCCTTCCAGCTGCCTGCACAGCTGGAAAAAGGCTCCTGGAATATCAATCAGGCCCCAACGGAGAGGTCAGAGCCGTGCAAGGGGAGAGCGGTTGGGCTTTCAAGGCTGAGCAACCCCAGCCGCATTTCATGCTCCGGGGCTCCTTTCCCCCCCCCTCCCTTCCCTTCCCTTCCCTTCCCAGATAGCAGAAGTCCTCGTGAGCTGAATGTCTGATTTGCTTTTGACGCTGGTGGCAGGAAAACGCAGGGGGGGGGGATGGCACACGGGGGCGGGAGAGATGTCAGGGTGCACAGGCAGAAGTAGCAGCCAATTTTGTGAGGGTGGGGAGAACTGGGCCTTTTTAAAAAAAAAAAAACACACCAGGTAGCACCTGAATTATGGAAGGAGACAAACAGAGCAGCTGGGAGCTGGGTAGAGTTAATTCCGGCATGTCTCTTTTGGTTTTTCCAAACTGCGGAGAGCAGGCAGCTCCTTCTCGTGTGGTGGTGACAGCAGCAAAATAAAATAAAAATAAAAAACGGCCCTGTTCAATTTCCTCCTCTTCCCCGCCACCCCCGCTTTCTCTGCTGCTATTCAAGGGCTGGATTGATTTCGGAGTTCCATCTTCTTTTGAAAATGTCCATTTTTCCTTGGCCTGGCTCTGGTTCCTGCTCTTTTCTCAGCGCAAGGCATTTTTTCCTGGCTCCAAAATGAAGTGAAACAATTGAAATATTATTGCTTTTTTTTTTCTCTTTCATTTGCTCCTTAGGAGGTGATTTAGTAGGTAAGTTTTAAGGTTCGGCGGAGTTGAAATGGTCACCTTCCTCTCCCGATGGCAGGGTAGTCCTCGAATTAGGACCACAGCGGAGCCCAACATTTCTGTGGCTAAAGCAAGACCATGAAATGAGCGCGTCTCATTTTATGACTTCTATTATGTTCTTTGCAAAACTTTTTAATAACGATTTGTGGAAAATAAATGGAGCATCCCTACAATGATTCATTTATTTAAAAAGTCAAGAAATATTCCCTGATTAAGCATGGATGCCACTTGTAGTCATAAAACCATTTAACTGTCCTGAAGTTGAAATTCTTTTTCTTTGGGAATGCTTAAAAAAAAGTAAAAATAAGCAGAAAGGGGTAATCTGAAAAGAGGCAAAGCTGCCAGTTTTCTTATTCATTCATGTGTTTCCGATTGATCTTTTACGCTTTTCTCCCAAACTTTTTTGTTTTGACCTATTTTCATTTTAAGATTGCATCAACGTCTCTCCTTGCTTGCAAGCTTGTTATTTTTTTTTTTTTAAACCCTTTTAAATGCTTCCTAATGAGCTCTGGCTGCCTTCAAACTCCAATTGTTCTTTTTTTAAAAAAAAACAACACACAACCAAACAGGAGATTAAATTGTTTACCACCTGGATATGTGGAGCTCTTTGGAGACAGACTCATGTTGAGATACATTGAGATGCTTTGGCAGATGAGTTTGACTTCTACTTGTTGCTTGAGGGGAGCGAGAGGTCCATTCATAAAACCATTTTGACATGCGAGGGGCCAGGCTGCCAGAATCAAAACCTACTCTGTGTTGGGTTTTGTGTGTGTGTGTGTGTGTGAGTGTTTTGGTCTGCCCTCCACTCAGGAGCAGAGTGTGTTCTCTCCAATGTGCTCATTGCGCTAATGAACTATGATCGCAGCATGTCAGTTGGTACATTCAGGAAAGCCGGGCTCCTGCCAAGCATGGCAACGGCCGGCAGTAATTGATCCAAGCTGATTTCCATATGTAGCCTTTGTGGATAATTATTTTCCCCGGCTAAGACTTTGTAAGTCACCAATTGGATGAGGATTGTGTCTTCCACATCCTGTAATCTTTGGTTAAGCAGAGATTTACATTTCTTTAAAAGTCTGGAAGGAGATGACCGTGTGTGCGTGTGTGTTTCTTTTGTACAAATTTTCTGGCGTAAACGTTAGTATCGTTTGTTCTTGCTTCGCTCTTAAATCCTCAGGGTTTTGTAAAAGAAGCATTCTTTTTCTTCCGTGTGCAGGTAAGTGCTTGACTTTACGAGCGTTCACTTAGTGACTCTTCAAAGTTCCAATGGCACAGGTAGTCCTCGACATACAGTGGTTCATTCAGGGTGTCAAGACTCCGACATGCACCTCCCCATTCCAATCGTAAGTCTCTAGCCGCATCTCTCAGAGTCAAAAAGATTGATTTATTAGTTGACCTGTTGGCATTTCCTGGTTGTAGCCGACTCTGTCTTACACATCATTCATTTCCCCCTTGACCCTGGTCTTCTCCCCCCACCCCCTGGATGTATATTCTCCAATGGGACACATACATAGCCAAGAGTCATCAATCATGCTCTCCAGTAATAATCTTGCCTGCCAACAGCTTTGGCTGCCTAGCAATTATCTGAAGCATTTCTGGAATGCACTCCTTTCCCCCACTCCCTTTCTGTTGGCAACTAAAAAGACCAAAAAAGTATTTTTTAGTTGGCATAGGGACCGTTCAACGTTACCACAGCACTGGAAAAAAAAGTGACTTATGACCGTTTTTCACAGTGGCAACTTTTGTAGCATCCCCATGATCATGTGATCAAAATTCAGAGGCTGGGTCTCTGGTTCATACTTAGGACCATCGCTGTGTCTCCGGAGGGTCATGTGATCCCTTTTTGCGACCTTCTGACAAGCAAAATCAGCGGAGAAGCCAGATTCACTCAATAACGGTGTTACTAATTTATCCAGGGCGGGGATTCCCTTAATAAAACTGTGGCAAGAAAAATCATAAGATAGAATTCACTTTAACAACTGCCTCACTTCATAACAGAAATGTTGGGTTCAACTGTGATCATAAATTGAGGACTAACTGTAGACATTTCAGCTCTGGTTCCAAAGATTGCTTTCCACGTTTGGATGCAGAAGGCATCCACAGACATGATATTCTTCTGATTAAAATTGAAATTCCGATTTTTTGGGGAATCGGGCCCCCCACCCTTTCCCCCACCCTTTCCTCCCACCCCTTCTTCTCCTCCTTCCCCTCCCCTCGGAGGCCCTGAGTCAGGAGATGCTACCGCTGGCGCAGCTCCGCGTGGCTCCAGTCCCGCGTTGCCTCGGGAAGGGAAAGGCAAAAAGGAAGAGCCGCGGCGGCGCTTTGCAACGGCAGCAGCGGCTCCCGGTTTTGCTTTTCCCTTCCCGAGGCAACACGGGACTGGAGCCGCGCGGAGCTGCACCAGCGGTAGCAACTCCTGACAGCCCCAGATGGATACCTGAGCGGAGCCCGGGTGGTGCGAGCGGAGGCCGCTGAGCAGCAGGAAAAGGGAGCTGGGCAGCCACAGACCAGCCTCCGTGCAACATGCCACCGCCCGGCCCTGGTGAGGGAAAGCAGCGGGCGCTCCCTGGGCGGTGGCCTTGGCCCCACCACCAGGGAAACGGTTGCCCAGCTCCGGAGCTGATCCACACCTGACCGGCTGGAAAGGAAGGGTGTATGGCGTTGGGGTTGTGTGTGCGATTTCTTGGCGCACAGCGGGGGGTCTCTTTTGGCCGGCCCCGATTTTTTTTTCAGAGGGGAATATCATACCTGCATCCAGACACCTTTTTCTTGGATTTGTTGTTGTTAGTTGCGAAGTCGTGTTCAACCCATCATGACCCCGTGGACAACGTTCCTCCAGGCCTTCCTGTCCTCTACCATCCTCCGGAGTCCCTTTAAGCTCACGCCGACTGCTTCAGGGACTCCATCCAGCCACCTCATTCTCTGCCCTTCCCTTCTTCTTTGGCCCTCAACCGTTCCCAGCATTAGGCTCTTCTCCAGTGAGTCCTTCCTTCTCATAAGGTGGCCAAAGTCTTTTGAGTTTCATCTTTAGGATCTGGCCTTCTGAAGAGCGGTCAGTGTCATGTCCCTGTCAGAGTCTGAATCCGAAGAGGAAGACGAACAGCTGACAGGGAGTGGGAGAGTGGCTCCATTGGCTGTGGAGGAAACTGGGGAAGGGCAAAGCCCGGCTGGGCAGAGCAGGGGAGAGGTAGAACAAGGGAGAGGGAGTTCAGAGGAAGACCCAGGCCCACCCTCTCTTCATCCTAGGGCACATCGGGAGGAACGGAGAAGGGAGCAATGTGGATTGCATGGCTTACGGGAGAGGAAAGGGACCTGATTCCTTTCATTAGCCACACCTGGGAAGGGAGTTTAAAAGAGATACATGCTGAGTGTGGCGTCTGCTGGGAACAAACGTGAGTTTATCTTGTGTTGACTTTGGTTATCTGCGTTCCTGGCATCCTCCCGACCATGTTGAATTACTGCCATGCCTTCACATCTGGAATTCCTTCTCCTGCCCAGTTGGACTAACTACCTCACCATGCCTTGATTGGACTTGTAGTTACAGTTTTTGTTGACCACGTTTTGGACTTGATTCACTGCCGCCAAAGGCTATTCCTGGGAGAGTTTTTCTCCAGACCAGAAGATAACCAGGACATTGGGAGCAAAGTTGGAGCTAATAAAGGGACTCCTACTGAATATCTGACTGTGTTGCCTTTGTGCCACTCCCTGGGTCATCACAGTCAGGGTTGATCTCCTCTAGAATTGACCGGTTGGATTGCCTTAGGGGTCCAAGGGACTCGCAGTAGTCTTCTCCAGCACCAGAGTTCAAAGGCCTCAGTTCTTCTCTTGGATGGTGGAGACGTTTCTGCGCAAAGCAATTTTTAATCTCATCGGATGCAGAAACATGGCCAAATTTCTCCCCAGCTCTTCCACTGATGAATCCATTGGAGCAGTAGACCACGCAGAGATGCCGCAGTGATTTCCCTTGAAGTGGTTGCTTTGCACCGGCGGAATCCATTTAATTACATTTCTCCCAGCACACCAGCGGTTCTGCTGCAGCGCCACAGCGCACACAGTTGGGGAATTAATGTTTTAAAACCAGAGCGCTAAGTGGGAGATGGTACACCCCTGGTTTTTCCCATCAATTCTGTCTCTAGCTATTCTCTCTCTCTCTCTCTCTCTCTCTCTCTCTCTCTCCCTCTCTCTCTCCCTCCCTCCCTCCCTCTCTCTCTCTCTCTCTGCTCGTTGCTGCCATCTCTTACACACTGTTGAGTCCCGCTAGCAAAGAATGCGAGGGACAGAACCAGAACAAATGGAGACTGAGAAAAGAATGGATGGGTTTTCACATGTGATAAAGCTGAAACATTTTTGAAGTAGGATTCATATTTTAATACAGAAGATTCTGAAAACGGAGATTAAAAAAGAAACCAGCATTGTTTTTCCTTTTGGGTCTAATGGAGAAAGAACTGGAGCAAAATAATTGGACGTTTGTTACTATATATCAGTGATGGCTAACCTTTTCGTCGTCACATGACAAATGTGTGCGCGCGTACATGTGCCTGCACCCATAATGCAGTGCACACGTGACCCCCCCTGCGCATGCATGCGCGTCCCACCATGGGGAAATCAGAAAATCCCGGGACATCGCAACCATCGTAAATTAAAAAACCAGTTGCCAAAACATCTCTGGAAGTTTGATCGCGTGGACCCTGGGGATGCCACAGCGGATGTAGGGGTGTGAAAAAAAAATCCATCTTAAGTCACTTTTTTCCAATGCCGTCTTTAACTTCAAAAGGTCGCTAAACGAATGGTTGGAAGGGGAGGACTTCCTGCTGTGGAATGTAGTCCCAAATCACAGGAGGGAAGGGGGAAGGAGCGCTTTCACAGAGAGCAGAGAGATAAATCAACTTGGAAGTGGTTATCGGGCGGGAAGAGGGTGCCGGCGCACACATGCGCGGGCAGACCGAGTAATTCACCAGGTATATCTAATAGTTATGCAGATAGTTGCTCAACTCTGGCAAGATTAATGTCAGGCCCAAGGAAGCAAGAACAACACAGGGAGTTTGTTCAGGGTAGTTTCTTTATTGTTATTTGCTGTCGCAGACAGAACCTGGCTCGTGAATCATATTATATCCCCTTCAAACATTGCAGGCCATGGAACCTGTTCAGGAAACCAATTAGTCCCAGAAACCCCGTTCGTGAGGCCAAACTCGAGAGACAGAATACTGGGTAGGTTGGAGTGAAGTTGTTGAGGTTCCTCCCCCCGTGTTTTTGTGGAGTCTGTAGGAATCTTAGAGTTCTGCAGAATGTAGTTTGAAAGCTCACCTGAATCATACAGTATAAGCAGATGAGATCAGCTTCCTTCCTTCCTTCCTTCCTTCCTTCCTTCTTTCCCGCCTCTCTTCTCCTTCCTTCCTTCCTCTCTTCCCCTACCTTCCTTCCTCTCTTCCCTCCCTTCCTTCCTTCTTTTTCTTTTCCTTCCCTCCTCTCCTCCTTCCTTCCTCTTTTTCCTTCTGTTCCTTCTTTTCCTTCCTTCCTTTTTCTTCCTCCCTCCTGCCCTTTTCTCCTTCCTTCCTTTCCTTTTCCTTCCTCCCTCCTATTCCTCCATCCCTTCCTTTTTCTTCTTTCCTTCTTTCCTTCCTTCCTTCCTTCCTTCCTTCCTTCCTTCCTTCCTTCCTTCCTTCCGTCTCTCTTTTCCTCTCTCTCTTCCTTCCTTCCTTCCTTCCTTCCTTCCTTCCTTCCTTCTCCCTTTCTTTTCCTTCCTTCCTTCGTCTCTTCTTCCTTCTTTCCACTCTTTTCCTCCCTCCCTCCCTTCCCACAAAGATTCAGGATTCACATATTTATCATGCCATAAAACCACCCTTCTTTAATTAGGGGCCAGAATACTAGGTGTCATCTCTTTGAGGGGAGGTTAGGAGAAGCTGATGTGACTTTCATGGCTGCAGCTCGTTTTTACCTACTGCATCAGCTGCGTTGAAGTCTCAGGGTGCTGAAAGGGTGAGGAAAAATTATTGTGTGGCATCCATATTCATAGGGGAGTCTTGTGGTTGCTTGTATTTCTAGTCTGTAAATAATTCTTAAATGGTTGCACTGCAAAGTATAAGCTGAACAGATCAACTTCCTTCTACCTCGGATATCAAATTCATTTTGCGTTCCTTATCGTTGATGACCCGTTATCAAATACCAATAAAATAGCTTTTACAGAGATACCAAATAGAGCAAAGAAACAATTCCAGTAAAATAATAATAATAACAACAACAACAACAATAATCAGTAACCTGCATTTCAAAATTAGTTAAAACAGTTGGCAGCCAAGGAAGAATGAAGAATAGAATAATTGAGGATCAAAGGCAGGTAAATATTGGCTATGTGAAGACATGCACACACACCCTCAAAAGAACATATAAAATTTAAATGCATGAACATTATTTAAATAGAAGGGCACAAAGTAATGTTCTATCACAGGCCATGCATTTATTAAACTGCATGACGGAGCTGCAGAATGGGGCAAAAGTTAGCAAAAAAAACCCCAACCTCTAACACTGTAGAATTTTAAGAAGAGACTGGATAACAATTTGTCTGTAATGATGTATGGTTTACCTGTCTGAACAGCTGGGCGGGGGTTGGACTAGAAGACCTCCAAGGTCCCTTCCAACTCTGTTATTTTGTTAGTGTCATAAGAGATTCCCTCCATGTATTTCTCTTTCAAAATGGACTCCCTGAGTGGACCAAAACCCCACCATTCTTCTGCAAACCTATTAACACCCCCCCACCCCCGAAAATTGTGATTTATTATAGGAATTTATTATTTGAACCCATGCTCTTTGTAGCAGGGGGAGGGGAGTGTGTGGTAAATGGTCTCCCCCCCCCATTTCCTCCCCATTCCATAGGCCCCATTGGAAGCCTATGCATGGCATGGTGCCAGGGCTATGCAAATGGCTGGTCGGCATGGCAACCAGTATCAGCTGCTGATGAATAGAGGCAGGAGGGTGGCATGGGGGTCCTTGCAAAACCTCGGTGCTCTTTTCTTCTTCATCAGGGTTAGACTGGCGTTCACACCACCTTCCTGTTAAGGGCCTCCTTTTGCAACTGGCGGGTTCAGAAGCCTTCCAATCAGTTGGAAGATACTTTAATAAGGGAGGCATAATAAGGGAAGGAAAACGAGGAGTTCTGGAGCTTGCCTTTTACCTGCTAAGGGTTTTGGGGCTCAGCTCCCGGCCTCTTCAGATTGGACGAGAAAAATTTGAGGATTAAAGCCCCAGGAAGGTTGAATCTGGTCAGGGCCAATGGTTTGGGAGCTGAACTGTATAAATCAGAGGTCTGCAAACTTGGCAACTTTAAGAGTTGTAGACTTCAACTCCCAGAATTCCTCAGCCAGCTATGTTTGGGGACCCCCGGTATAGATGATTCATAAAATTCAATATATTTATTAGATTTTTCTCTCTCTCTGCCTTAGGTCAAGGTAACTCAAGGCAACAAACATACAGTACATAAGACTTCTTCATCCTCTTTTCCCACCGTATACTACGACAATTCAGTGAGATGGACTGGGCTGAGAGAGAGAGAGAGAGAGAGAAAGGTCCCAAGCCAGTTTTTCATGCCTAAGGCAGGATTTGAACTCACCATCACCTGGTGATTGGCCCAAAGTCAGCCAGCCACTTTCATTCTTAAGGCGGGAGTAGAACTCATGGTGATTGGCCCAAAGTCACCATATGACTTTTACGCTTAAGGCAGGACTAGAACTTCCAGTCTCCTGGTAATTGGCCCAAAGTCACTCAGCCAGGTTTTATACCTTGGGTGGGACAAGAACTTTAGTCTCCTGGTGATTAGCCCAAAGTCACCCAACCAGGTTTTATGCCTTAGGCGGAACTGGAACTCACACGCTTCTGGTTTCTGGTCCAGCAACTTATCCATTACAGCAGCTTGGGTGTGATGCACATTGGACTTATTCAACTGAGTGCCCTCCAGAAGTGCAGCATCAATTCTTATTGTTGGCATCATTAAACTGCTCATTGTCATCAAACTTTTTATCTTCTACTCCTCTCATTGCACGTACTAAGCAAAAACCCTCAATTTTAGTCTTTTAGGCATCTTATAACATCCGGAAGCACACAACGAGCATCTCAAACCATGGCTGCCCAGGGTTTGAGTTTCATCTACAGACTGGTGAATGTGGCCAAGCCCAGTTCTGCTACCTGTTCTCCAGAACTGGTCAGAACCTGCTGAATACCACCTCTGCACTGAACGTGAAAGAAAATGTAATAACCACCAAATCTCTGAAGAAATATACTTTTTAAACTAGTATAGAATCAAAAGTAATTTTTAGACTGGGAACTTGAAGAGCACCGGAGGAATTGATTATGGATATATTTGTGTTCCTCGGTGCCACATGTGGACCCAGAGGCAAGAAGATTTTAAACCTGAGAAGCAGGCCTCTAATTTTTGTTTTTTTAAAGGAAACGTCTTTGGGAGATCAAATTTGACTGAACATTAAGATAATAATGGAATAAAAGTAACCAGCCACCGTAGACTGCTTCTAATAGCAGTAAGATTTGCATCCATTAGCAAATCATAATGTTTATCCCTGGGCTGTGAAAAGCTTCACTTAGTGATTTCGGCACATCAGATTGCTGTAAAAAGCAGAAATAGCAGATCAGATGCCTGTATTTTTCCCCCTATTCAGTTGATGGAGCTACCCAGAGGTAGACACAGTCATGTTCTCCAGCTGTTCGGGATCGACATCTGTCATAATTACAGTGACTCAACATCCTTTATTACAAAAGACCCGGTCCTTCCTTTCAGAAAGCTGTCCATCAGACCAATTTCATTTAATTATTTATTTTCTTGGTTTGGTTCTTGAATTATCCTTTGTAACAAGCAAAGTTATAAAAATAACAATTGATTTTTTAAAAAAATTCTTATGAACCTCTTTCAGATTTGCTTCTTTTTTCAGGTTTGCACTTTATTATTTTTTTCCCCCCAAGAAAATGTGGTTACTTGTGGATATTCAGCGAGGACACTGATACAGGATTATGGAATTAAAGAGCTCCCGAAACAAGCCATGTTGATGTTTCCTTGGTATTAGATTAACATAGTATGCTGATCTGGTCTTTGTAGTTTGAAACATAGTTCAGGAGCAAACTTTAACTATCAGCCAAAGAATAAGAATGGCGGATGTAATTGAGTTCATGCAAAACAATATATTGATTATGTAAATAGTATCTTTTTCTTCTGTCATGCTGCTGCATCTCCTTAGCAATACTCTTTCCTCCGCCTATTTTCCCAGCCACCCCATCAGGTGTGTAGGGCTAACAGCGGATGACTGGCCCAAAGTCATCCACCCAGCTTTCATGGCCAAAAGCGGGACTAGAATTCGCAGTCTCCTGGTGATTGGCCCAAAGTCATCCAGACAGCTTTCATAGCCAAAGGCGGAACTAGAACTCCCAGTCTCCTGGTGATTGGCCCAAAGTCATCCAGACAGCTTTCATAGCCAAAGGCAGGACTAGAACTCCCAGCCTCCTGGTGATTGACCTAAAAGTCATCCAACCAGCTTTCATGATCAAGGTGGGACTAGAACCCCCAGTCTCCTGGTGATTGGGCCAAAGTCATCCAGACAGCCTTCATAGCCAAAGGCGGAACTAGAACCCCCAGTCTCCTGGTGATTGGGCCAAAGTCATCCAGCCAGCTTTCATGGCCAAAGGTGGGACTAGAACTCCCAGCCTCCTGGTGATTGACCTAAAAGTCATCCAACCAGCTTTCATGATCAAGGTGGGACTAGAACCCCCAGTCTCCTGGTGATTGGGCCAAAGTCATCCAGACAGCCTTCATAGCCAAAGGTGGGACTAGAACTCCCAGCCTCCTGGTGATTGACCTAAAAGTCATCCAACCTGCTTTCATGCTCAAGGTGGGACTAGAACCCCCAGTCTCCTGGTGATTGGCCCAAAGTCATCCAGACAGCTTTCATAGCCAAAGGCGGGACTAGAACTCCCAGCCTCCTGGTGATTGACCTAAAAGTTATCCAACCAGCTTTCATGCTCAGGGTGGGACTAGAACCCCCAGTCTCCTGGTGATTGGCCCAAAGTCATCCAGACAGCTTTCATAGCCAAAAGCAGAACTAGAACTCACTAGTCTCCTAGTTTCTAGGCGGCGCCTTCCCCGTTACACCAAACTGGCTTTGCTTTTCTGCATGGATACAAAAGTTGTAGCGACTGTACCATATATAAACATTTTCTCCTGGGACATCCCAAGTTTTTACAGGATCAAGTGATGGACAGATGAACAATATAGCAGATCAGGCCTTGCGTTCAGAATGGTTGGCAGCAGTAACTGTCTTGCAGCCTAAGGCACTATTACAAGAAATCTCGCAATCTATTTGAAAGGTGCGATTTGGAGAGGCTGTTTCCTGCAGTAGAGGAAGCCGGTAAAGCTGAGATAATGGCCGATATGCCACCTTTGGCAAACAGTGTCTATTTTTGGTTGGCACTTGCTGATTTCATTATAAATGTGTGCAGAGGTAAAATTGCCCATCGCTTGGCGATGCAATTGACATTTCTTTTTAAAGCTGGTTATTTTGTAATGGGGGAAAAATGGAAATCAAAACAGCACAGTTCAAAATCAGTGTTAAATGCAGATGGAAGGCCCAGGCGGAGGTGAGGAACTCACGGTTCAAGGGATCTAGAGTTTAACCAACTAGTAGCAAAATAAAGTCAGGCAAATCAATAGAGAAAGATTATAGTAATGTGAAAAGCAGAATCTAGACCGGGGGAGTGTCCAACTTTGGTAACTTGTGAACTTCAACTCCCAGAATTCCCCAGAGTCAGCCATGTTTGTACCTCAGGCTATCAAAACATTATTTTTATCTGCCTTAGTGGATTGATCAGCAGCGGTGGGATCCAAATTTTTTTTCCTACCGGTTCTGTGGGCGTGGCTTGGTGGGCGTGGCAGGGGAAGGGTACTGTAAAATCTCCAGTCAGAGGTGGGATTTGCTGGTTCACCCAACCACTCAAAATTTCCGCTACCGGTTCTCCAGAACTGGTCAGAATCTGCTGAATATACCACCTCTGGATTGATGGAGACCAAGCTTTTTAGCCTGAGGTACATTAACAACACATTTACTGAAGTCCTCAGTACAGGTAGTCCTCAACATACGATCACAATTGAGCTCAACATTTCTGTTGCTAAGCAAGTAGGTGAATTGTGCTCCATTTCATGACATTATTATTATTATTATTATTATTATTATTATTATTATTCTACATTTTTTTGCTACAATTGATAAATGAATTGTGTGGTCCTTAGGCAAATCTGGCTTTCTCCCATTGACTTTGCTTGTGAGAAGCTGATTGACAGATGGTGATCACATGACCCTGAGACAATGCAGCCGTCATAAATACATGCCAGTTGCCAAGTGGCCCGAATTTGGATCATATGCTGCAACGGTCATAGGTTTCAAATGAAAAGTGGTCATAAGTCACTTTTTTCCCCAGTGCTGTTGTAACTTCCGTCACTAAATGAATGGCTGTAAGTCTAGGACTACCAGTAATCTGTTTTGACGAGGGCATCATTCACAGGCCTGCCTCATGAGTAAGTTCCGAGGACAACATCAGATGTGTATCTATGGAGATTCTCAGTCATCCAGGTCAGGGTTGTCCCAAAGATGGTTTATTTTTTTCAAAATGGCAACTGGACTTTCTTGGGTTTTCCTTGAAGATGTTTCGCTTCTTATCCAAGAAGCTTCTTCAGTTCTGAGTTAAAGAACTGAACTGAACAGAACTGAGGAAGCTTCTTGGATGAGAAGCGAAACATCTTCAAGGAAAAAAACAAAGTCCAGTTGCCTTTTGAAAAAAGTACCTTTGCGTTGATCAGACATGTATATTTTTATGGGTGTGTGTGTGTGGCCCTCAAACTCACCCGTGATTGTTGCTTTTCCCCTGCCAAGAGATAGTTATCTTGCTTGATGTATTTTTTCCAGCAAAAAGAAAACGGATGAATGATGGTTGAAGTGTTCAATAATGACCCCACAATACTGTACTGTATACACTCTTTCTTATGTCGCTTGTTTGATCTGAATCTCTTTATTTCCTAAAAGGACTTAGCTGAAGCTCTGATCTCACTATAGTCCACATTAGATTACTTCTACAGCAAAGAATTCACAAACTTTCTCTTGCTGGTAAGCCAAAAGCCAAGAAAATCATATTATGTTGATCAAGGTTCAGTGAGCACAGCCATGGTGGATTGTGAGCCATGTTTTATAATTGAACACAATGTGTGAACCCAACCATTTGTGACTGATTGATTGATTTATTTTTTATGTGTTAACAGCAAACACAGATAGATAGAACCGTGTCGAACCGGTAGAATACCACCACTGGATACCGCGACTTATGACTTATGGTGGAAATTCTGGGATTCTTTACAATTTGGCTATCTGTATTCTCCTGAATGAAGGCGAATATATGTGTCCCAGAATAATGTTGCAGGATCCAATCTGGATTGGTTACCAGGACCCAAAGTTTTGTCTTCCGAGCTTTCAGATTCGTGCTGGAGTCCATCCTCAGACCCAGAATATATTCTGCCCAGTCTCCAAATTTAAAAAGCGATTACAGATTATCCACCCTGTTCTTCCTGCGGATGAAAAATTGGCTGGCAAACTGTCTACCAAAGCAGCGATAGGAACATCGCAGCATTGTATTTAAAACAGCCTGGTGCGTCGCAGATGCAGCCACTTTCTGAATCTACAGCAGAGTGGGATGGATTTTGCTCCGGTGCTCATGATATGATAAAACCCAATAATTATAGCAGAGATCTTCTCACTTGTCTTACAAAAAGAAATAAGCAATATTTATCCAGGGCCTCTTTGTAACTGTGCTCCCCAACGAAGGATTGAATGTGAGTTTTTTGGGGACAAAGAGCAGGGGAATAAAATGGTGGCAGGGAGGTTGAATATATTCCGGTGCATAAATATTCCTTTTTCTTCTTCTTCTTCTCCAAACGCACTTATCAAGTTGCATGTGGAAATTAGCGGACAAAGGCCCAGGTGTTGTTTTCCAGCATTCGCTTTCAGTCACAATCAAGCGAGCTTGTGTCTCAGCCTTTCTGGTTGTAATTATATTTGGCCGCCATCTGCATCACCTCCTTTCGTTCCATGTTAATTCAAGGGGGGGTGGGGGGTGGGAATAAAATATTTCACTTTAGTGGTTGGGGTTTATTAGCATGGAATCTGTGTGGATGACATCCCGAGCCAACTGTCGCACTTGCTCCGAGTGCCAGGATTAGCACCATATTGGTGTGGCATTAGGAAACCTAGCAAAGTACGGTCAGGATAGAAGAGAATATGTGTAGCTCAGGATTGAACGGTGGGGTCCTTGGTGCTCGCTGAGTTTGGTGGTTTTCTTGCAGATGTTTCGTTATCTAACTAGAAAACATCATCAGAACTAAAGTAAGATTTGTGGAGTGGAGGAGGAGGAGAACTATGGGCTCAATGCTTTCTGAGCTTGGTGGTTTTCTTGCAGGCGTTTCATTACCCAACTAAGTAACATCATTATGCTAGAAGGGAATGATCGAGGAGGAGGAGGAGGAGGACAATAACGACTGTGGGGTCCTTGGTGCTCTTCTGAGATTGGTGGTTTTCTTGCAGACATTTCATTACCCAACTAGATAACATCATCAGTGCTAGAAGAGAATTGGGTATGGGGAGAAAGAGGGAGAGGAGGTGGGGGAGCAGTGGGATCCTTGAGACTTTTGGAACTTGGTTCTTTTCTTGCAGACATTTCATTACCCAACTATTTAAAATCATCAGTGCTAGTGAGGTTTGTGGGGGGTGGGGAGGAGGAGAAGGAGGAAGGAGGACTTGGGATCCTCGGTGCTCTCTGAGCTTGGCTCTTTTCTTGAAGACATTTGATTACCCAAGTGGATAACATCATCAGTGCTAGTGAGGCTAGAAGGAGGCGGAGGAGGACTGTGGAGTCCTTGGTGGTCTCTGAACTGGGTGGATTTTTCCCCCCGATGTTTCATTAGCAACCTAAGTAACATCATCACTGCTAGCTATGAAGGAAACAATGACAATAACAACGAAACATCTGCAACAAAACCACCAAGCCCAGAGGACCCCAAGGGATCCCAAAGTGTGATCAATAATGCTCCAAGAGTTCCCCTTCCTTTTCTTTCACATCCCAGCTGTCTTTGCGGGAGATGGCTAGCCCAGCCCACCCTTTCTGAGGGGTTAAAAATGTTTCTGTGAGAATAAAAATTAAACAATGCGGGGACCTGTTGGGCTTTGAGCCACCCCAAATGAGATGGGGGAAGGTTAAATCTTTCCCTTGTTCCGCCCACTGGGCTGTATGTACACCCAACAGCTGGCAAAATTTGGACGACATTTGTCTGAAATGATATAGGGCCGTGATGGCAAACCTATGGCACGTGTGCCACAGGTGGCACACAGAGCCATTTGTACGGGCACATGAGCCCCAGCCAAATGTACCTGCACTGCGCATGCGCGCGCCTCCCAGCTGGTTTTCGGTCCATTTGAGGCCTTTTTCAGCCTCCTAGAGGCTTGAGGGAAGCCTCTCCAGCCTTTGGAGGCCGAAAAACAGGCCTGTTTCATCACTTCTGGTACTTCTGGTTTCATCACTTCCGGTATTTGGAGGCTGAAAAATGGGCTCATTTTTCGGCCTCCAAAGGCTGCAGAGGCTTCTCTCAAACCTCTGGGAGGCTGAAAAAGGCCTCAAACGGGCCAAAAATCAGCTGGAAGGCATGCGCAGTACAGGTAAGGGGGCGGCGATGGGGGGGCTTTGTGCACACATGTGCAGGGGTGGGGTGCGCATTGCATTGTGGGTGCCGGCATGCGTGCGCTTTCGGCACTCCACAACAAAAAGGTTCGCCATCACTGATATAGGGTCCTCTGCTTGAGCAGGGGGTTGGACTAGAAGACCTCCAAGGTCCCTCCCAACTCTGTTATTCTGTTAAAAGAGGAGACAAAACCAGGAAGAAACAAAATGCTGGAATTGGAGCATCTCATTTCACAGCCCGTTTCTCTGTCATCCTTCTCTGGAGGCCGAAAGGGACATGCTATATCGATTAACCCCAGGTCTAGGTTCAGAAGAGACACTGAATTGTGGCTTAGAGGAGTAAACCAAGGCCCTGCTCCTTAGCCACAATTTAACCCATGATCTGAGCTCAGACCACATGCCACGACTAGCCAAAACATGGCCTTCATGTTGTGTGAGTCAAGAATACACAGGCCAAGAGACAAGGAAGGCCAAACAGAAATTGTTGCTTTCTCTCACAAACATATCTGGAAACAGAGACAGTCCTTGACATATGACCATAATGGAGCCTGGCCATTATGGCCGTATGTCCTAACAATAGTAAAAAAACCCAGGTCCGTCGATTTTATGATCTTCTTTGTGGCGGTTGTTAAACGGTCTTTAAACGGACCAGCGGTTTTCTGTGGGTGCAGTTTTGCCAAAATTGGAACCAGGGCCAGGTTTTGGCAGAACTGTCGTAAAAATGGTTGTTACCATGGGACACAACAAATGTGGTTGTGTGGCCAAGAGGTTGAAGTTCTATCACGACGGAGGGGACCATCACAACTTCAAATCCAAATCATAAGTCCCTTCTTTCAGGTTGGTTATAACTTTGAATAAGCAACCAGTTATAAGTCAAGGACTATCTGTAACCAAATTTTAGCTCCTACGCCAGCTGCATTGGTTTGGTTTTCACAATGGCTCCAGTTTCTCATACAGCCTCTTGGGAAAATTAATTGCCCACTCCTCATTTATATATATAAAAGTGAAATATCCCTCACGCATCATCACAAAATCTCCGGAACCGTAAAGCCTACAAACTTGAAATTTGGCAGGTATGTTCCTCTTGGCTTCTAGGTGCTCACTAAGAAAGGATTTTTCAAAAGGACCATCAGAGCATTAGTATTTTGTATATTATTATTAACACGCTCTGATGCTAAGGAGTTCTACTCCCCCTCCGCACCTCAGTTTCAGTTTTAGTTTCACAGCACCAAGCAGCTTTTGTACAGAACACTTGAGCTAAGCCACACCCAGGCTCCTTGCTGTCTCCTTGTTTTACACAGCAAATACTCTTTCATTTTCCAAACAGCCCTCAACTCTCTCACACACTGACAGGACGCTACCCAGATGAATACCGATGGATGCTGGTAGGCAGAGGCACAATTTTCCCCCCTTATTTTCCTCTTCAAAAATTGCCTGATTGCATAGTTTCATAGTGAAGCACGTCTAGTCTATCGTAAGCCTCTGAAGTTTGTCTCTTTTTCTGCAGGATGTCCAAAACATACCAAAATCAATGCCATCGTTCATATTCAGATGCTCCAATTACATCCCTGCTCTGTTTTCAGATTTTATTTCATGGAATAGAATACTTTGGGAAAGTAATGCTCCTTTTACCACGGTCACTCAGCAGTTGAAATAACGTCAGCTGCTCTCTTCTGAGCATTTAAATGTGATTTTCCCACAGTAGATTCCAAAGTTCAGGAAGTGAAAAAAAAATTGATAGCGTTCCCCTATGAAGAAAGATTGAGGCCAGGGGTCCGTCCAACCTTGGCAACTTTTCAGACTTCCAACTCCCAGAATTCCCCAGCCAGCCATGGGGAATTCTTCCAGCTGGCTGGAGAACTCTGGGAGTTGAAGTCCACAAGTCTTAAAAGTTGCCAAGATTGGACTGTGCAGTCTTTGCCGTCCCAACACAAGGAATTAGCATTGAGGGAAAAGCAGTAAAGAATGTGTCAGAAATAGGTGAAATCGGAGAAGGGAAACAAATTCAGGGAAAGGGGAGGACTCCCCCAAAGGTTTTTCTCACACAGGAATATAATTGATGGATGGCGATGAAAGTTTGCACATTTCTCTCTCTCTCTCTTTATGTTGCCCACATCCCATCCTGGCAAAGGAAGGGAGGGTTTCCCCTCCCCTCCCCTTAGCATCTTAGGAAATTCTAAATATCATTTGCACATGTGGAAAACAGCTGCATCGGAGGTGTTGAAAGAGGCCAAGGGTTAAAAAAAAAAATGGTTCCACAGAATTGCGCACAAGTCACTTTTTCTGACTGGCCCCTATCCTGAAATTTTCCTTCTGTCTTTTTTTTTTTTTTTCTAAATTCCGTTTTACTCGACCGACTGAGTTAATTTCTGAAGGCTTCTGTGTTTTGCAGAAAACTCAACTGGATCCTTTCAGGCCCAGATTTTCAGCACATCAGTGGCTTTGTATTACCCAAACTGGACTTTAGGCGATATAGGAGGAAGGGGCATTAAATATGCAAGCCTCCTTGAGTTGTTTTAAAAATAATAAACGTGGGATAGAAATGAAATAAATTACAATGGTCAGAAGAAGCCACAGAAACCAAAATGGGTGCTATCTATTTAAGCAGTGAGCTATCCAGGTTGGGCTTCTGCTTATCCTTTTCCTAGCGCAAGGCTGAAAATTAATCTCCTGTTTGCTATGTAAAACCACCTCTTTTTTCGCTAGGATTCACAAGGAACCTGTGATGTTTGCTTAAGCAGTAAGACTTAAGATTGCTGTAAAGCCTCTTTTGCTGTAAAGCTTCTCCGGTAAATTCATGGACAGATAGATCTGTGTTGGGTTTTTTTGGGCAGTTGTATGGACGCAAGTTGCCATTGTATTTTCTATTATGATTTGTTGCACGGCGAGCCAGATTAGTATTTCTCAACCTGGACCACTTTAAGATGGGTGGATTTCAACTCCCAGAATTCCCTAGTCAGCTTTGCTTTGCTGGCTGGGGATTCTGGGACTTGAAATCCACACGTCTTATAGCGGCCCAGGTTGAGAAACACTGAGGAGGAGGAGGAGGAAGAGGAGGAAGAGGAGGAGGAAGTGATGTTCTGGTGATGATGAAGGGAGGAGAAGAAGGAGATGTTCTAGTGCCCCCCCCCCCCCCCAATTCAAGTAAGAGTTAATCTAACACAGTTTACTTCAGGTCAGCCAAGGTTATCTGTATGCTACCGAGACAGGAAATATTTGTAACTTTTAGCACTTAGCAATAGCACTTAGACTTATATGCTGCTTCACGGTGCTTTTACAGCCCTCTCTGAGTGGTTTACAGAGTCAGCCTATTGCCCCCAACAACCTGGGTCCTCATTTGACCCACCTTGGAAGGAGGGAAGGCTGAGTCAACCTTGAGCCTGGTGAGATTCGATCTGCCAAATTGCAGGCAGCCGGCAGTCAGCAGAAGTAGCCTGCAGTACTGCACTCTAACCACTGTGCCACCGAGGCTCTTTTAAAATAAAATTACTATTATTTATTGATTGATTAGATTTTTGTTCCTACTTTATAACTTTAAAGTAATTCAAGATGGTGAACAAACATAACACTCCTTCCCCCGTCTATTTCCCCCACAACAACAGCCCTGCGAGGTGGTTGGGCTAAGAGAAAGTGACTGGGCCAAAGTGGTTTCGTGCCTCAGGCAGGACTAGAACTCCCAGTCTCCTGGTAATTGGCCCAAAGTCACCCAGTCGTCTTTCGTGTCTAAGGTGGGATTTAGCCTCCTTTATCCAAGGAAGATCTTGGAAATTGCATCCCTTTGCACACTTACCTCCAAATAACACATTTGTTACATCAATGCTCCCTCCTAACCTCTAAAGTTAACCTCGGCTAATCAAAAAGCAAAGTACACGCTATACCCAAACGAACCATCTTAATGTTGTCATCTGGTACAAATAGCATCATCAGACAATCTGCTGGGCAGCTCAAATTAGGCAGCCCTGTAATATAGTGTGGTGTGCCAATCCAGCCAATGGGACTTCCATTACATATGATTTGTGCTTGGACTTTGCCTTGGGCTCAGCATACTTCACACTAATTAAGGCAGCAATCCTCCACTGCACCAGGGAGTCCGTTCCATTAAACTGGTTGGGTTTCCTCGGAGAATAACACGCTTATCTTTTGCCATCCGGATTTGCATACCTCATTGCTTGAAGCCTATTAGGGGATTGCTATAAAATGGAGACCTGGGTCCAGGCTGGCTCCGGAATTCTGGGAGTTGAAGTCCTCAGGTCTCAAAGGAGCCATAGTTCCCCAACTCTAGGTACTGTAAGGTCTCTTCACTTCTGCTTTTCCTCATTCCTGTCTAAATCCAGCATGAAAAAGCGAAGAATCGTGGAAAGAGTGGCCCGGTGTTAATGAACAGTTGCTTGTCTTAATCAGTGTGATTGCTTTCCTAGGGCTTTTGGCCTTGACTTGTTTATTTAATGGACTAACTGAGCTGCTGGTTGATAGTTAAGCTCTCAAGCAGATTAGATGAGTCTCTTCACTGCCCATTTACACATATTCCTTACCAGAGTGGCATTTCTGTTTTCCACATGTGACATTGTCCCTCCTCAAAAAAAAAAAAAAATGTGACGAAAGGAAGTGGCAGTTGTTCGTTTCAGTGAATAACAGAGTTGGAAGGGACCTCGGAGATCTTCTAGTCTAGCCCTCTCCCTAGGCAGCAGACAGTATACCATTTTGGACAAAGGTCTGTCCAATCTCTTCTTGCAAACCTCCTGGGATGAAGCACCCACAACTTCTGGTGGCAAGCTGTTCCACTGGTTAATTGCTCTCACTTATAGGAAGCTTCTCCTTAGTTCTAGGTTGCTTCTCTGCTTGCTTAGTTTCCATCTGTTGCTTCTTGTCCTGCCCTCAGGTGCTTTGGAGAATAGCTTGACCCCGTCTTCTTTGTGGAAGCTGCTCATGTATTGAAATATGCTATCATGTTACCCCCAGTCCTTCTTTTCACTAGACTGGACATATGGATGCTCCAGTGAGTTTTTAAGAGGGATCGTGGGTTTAAAATCCAGACTTTTGCAAAACCTGGATTCAAACCCTTACAAACATTTGTTTTAACTACCGTGTTTCTCATATAATAAGGCTGGGTCTTATTTTATTTTTTTTGAGCCCCCCAAAAATGGCTAGGCCTTCTTTTTGGGGGTGACTTAATTCCCCACTCCCTTGCATCTTCGGGCGGGCAGCGATGGCTTGGATGTTGACCTCGGCGTTGGTGGGGCACTTCATATCGGGGTCAACGCAGGCAGCACCATATCCGGGTGTGCAACAAAAGTACTTCCTAACGGCAAGCCCCCCCACCATCCCCCCCACCATATTGCATGTTTTAATATAGGCCTTAATTTGGGGGGAGGGGCTTAATTTCATCTCATGCCTATAAAACATGCTGGGACTTCCTCTTGGGGGAGGCCGTATTGTTGGAGAAACAGGGTACTTACTATCTCCGCAGAATGTATGAATTAGATTCTTTCAACTGTAGCAGTTTTTTTTTTTTTAAAGGAAACAGAGCCATAATAATGAAGTAACAGAAGTCCTTGTTTAACGACCACAGTTGGGACATTATTTAGTTATTTATTTAGGAAATGTGTTTGGTGCCCATCTCGTATCCAACAAGTTTGGGCGGCTTAGCAACGAAGCAGTCATTAAGTAAAACTTGGGCTAACAATCCGACTTCAGCTTTATAGACCTGCAAAGGTCATAAAATGGGGACGTCGGTCGCGAAGGTTCTGTTTTCATCATAACCGTAATTGTGAACAGTTAAGTGAGGCCTACTTGTTCTCATATTGGCAGATCACGTTCTACCGATAACTGGGCCCCATTAACCTGGGTTTGGGACTGTTCTGTGATTCCAGTACCCTTGCCAATCCTGGGAAGGCACTTCTGCCGTTGGTCTCTGGGGGAAGGCATGCCCTTGAGATAATCATGGTTTGTAAAACATTTAAGAGGAAGGAGGGACAAAATGGTAATTATTGTCTATTGGGAAGTCGGAAGCCACTCATAAATTTCTTCAGTGTATCTCTTTCCTTCTTTTCCTGGGTTCGTTTGCTTCTTTCCTTTGTTTCGTTTACCTTTTATTCTAGGAAATGATTCTTTCATATAAACAGGAAAGAGATCGTTCTGTTCTGTTCTGAAGGCTTTTCTAGCTGACATTGAAGAAATCTGTATCATAGAGAGAGAGAGAATTGCTGTCTCTGCAAGCAAAGACAGAATATCAGAATAACAGGGTTGGAAGGGACCTTGGAGGTCTTCCAGCCCAACCCCCCTTCTCAATCAGGAGACCAAATACTATTCCAGACAAGTGGTTGCCTAATCTCTTCTCAAAAGCCTCCAGTGACGGAGCACCTACAATCCCTGAGGGCAAGCCGCTCCATCAGTCAGCTGCTTTCACCATCTCTCCCCACTTCCATGCTTCCTCCACCTCTTCAGTCAGCCACCAACCAACCAAGCATCGGTATAAAAGGTTTTCTGTCCTGTTTATCTTCTGCCCTCAGGTCTTGGGGGTGGGGGAAGTCTGCAGGTCCCAGAAGCTCTGCAGGTTTCAAAAAAGGAATTTAGGTAAGAATAGTCCCTTCCCCCCCAAAAATAATAGCGGTACCTTCTTAAAGAGAAAAAAAAAGTCAAAAAGAGGGCTGTGAAAATATCTACAGGCCCCTCACATCCCGGACATAAACTGTTTCAACTCCTTCCCTCAAAACGACGCTATAGAGCACTGCACACCAGAACAACTAGACACAAGGACATTTTTTCCCCCGAACACCATCAAATAATTTCCACAACACTGTCCAACTATTTACAAAGTCTGCACTATTACTATTAATCTTCTCATCACTCCTTATCACCCATCTCCTCCCACTTGTGACTGTATGACTGGAACTTTGTCGCTCGAATCCTTACACTTTATATCGACTGTTTCCTAGTATGATTTGATTGCTTATTGCACCCTGTGACTATTATTAAGTGTTGTACCTGATGCTTCTTGACTCTTGACGAATGTATCTTTTCTTTTATGTACACTGGGAGCATTTGCACCAAGACAAATTCCTTGTGTGTCCAATCACGCTTGGCCAATAAAGAATATTCTGTTCTATTCTGTTCTGTTCTGTTCTATTTGTGAATAATGTGTGTGTGTGTGTGTGTATAGGTTGTAGATGGATGGATAGGTAGGTAGGCATGTAGGTGGATAGATAATGGATAGATGATAGATGGATAGATATAAATAGATTAGGTAGATTGGTAGGTAGAATACATATTGTTTCCTAGTATGATTTGATTGCTTATTGTACCCTATGACTATTATCAAGTGTTGTACCTGATGATTCTTGACCCTTGATGAATGTATCTTTTCTTTTACGTATACTGAGAGCATTTGCACCGAAGACAAATTCCTTGGGTGCCCAATCACCCTTGGCCAATAAAGAATTCTAATCGTAAAGAAATCCAACAAAGTAGAAATATCCACGTGTTATGGTTGGCGGGGTTACGCTTGGGGTATCTGTCCCCCCACGCCATCCTTATCTTCCATCCCTCCCCGCTTTCAGAAGAGCCAAAGCCCCCTCCCCTTTCTCCCCTCACCCAGTGAACCTGCACACTTTCTGTCTACAAATGCATCAAGCTCATTAATGCTATTCCCATGGCAACTCATTACGATGTTAGAGGAGGAGGAGGAGGGAGAAATTACCAAGAGGTTTAAAGGAACAAAGTGTTCTATGGCTGAGCCTGTCCTGCCCACCCCCCCAATCTGCTTTGCCCAGGAGCTCCCCTTTCCCCTCTCTCCAAAAAAACCCTCTCTACCCCATCGGTCCTGTGCTCTGTCTGGAGAAGCGAGGAAACCTCCTTCCTGAAATCTTCATTCAGTGTTTTTCAACCTCGGCTGCTTGAAGATGTCCGTGGACTTGTTCAGCTCCCAGAATTCTGCGAGTGGGAAGCCCACTGATCTTCAGCAGCCAAGGTTGAGAAACGTTACCTTTGTTGCTGCTTATTGACTTGGTTAGGAATTACGAGGAGTGCTGGACTTATAAACAGTCCGTTTAGTGACCATTCAAAGTTACAATGGCCCTGAAAAATGGGACTTAGGACCGTGCCTCACACTTTTGGCCTTAGATTGCTATTCCTGCTCCTTCTTTGTTGTGCTGACCTTATTATTTTTTTAAAAAAATGCTCAGGTCTTTTAAAATGTAATAATTAAGCATTTTCCCCTGTCCTAACTCTATGACAGGGTGAACATGACCTGCACTTACTTATTTTCTTTCTTTCCTTCCCTTCTTTCCTTCTTTCTCTCTTTCTCTTGTTTCCTTCTTTCTTTTCTTCTCCCCTTCTGTCCCCTTTTCTTTCTTTCTTTCTTTCTTTCTTTCTTTCTTTCTTTCTTTCTTTCTTTCTTTCTTTCTTTCTTTCTTTCTTTCTTTCTTTCCTTCCTTCCTTCCTTCCTTCCTTCCTTCCTTCCTTCCTTCTCTTCTTCTTTCTCTTTCTTTCTTTCTTTCTTTCTTTCTTTCTTTCTTTCGTTCGTTCGTTCTTTCTTTCTCTTTCTCTCTGTCTCACCTCCCTCCTTCCCTCTTCTGTCTACACAGCCCAGGAACAGGGGCCCTAAAAAGAGAGACTGAGTCTGGGCTTCTCCTAACCTGAATTGAGACCCTGCCTCTTTCCTCCCCTCCCCTGGCAGCCTTGAAATCGGGGTCTCTTTTCCAACCCCAGAGGCATAGCTGCCAAACCAAGGCAGAGATGCCAAGGGAGAAAAGAACAGCCTGCCCTGCCCAGTGCTTTGAACGGAGTTGGTGAGCGGCAGCCAACTCAGGAAGTTTTTGTGGCGTGAAGCAAAACACGATGTGCTAATTGCTCCACACTGAGTTGCTGCTCAGAGGAAAACTTCAGTGCTCAAAGGTTTCGGGAAGAACGCTAGAATGGAAGGAAGGAAAGGAAGGGAGGTTAGTTTAGGAAAGTGTCTTAACTACAGTCGTCCTCAAGTTACGAACCAAAATTGAGCCCAAAATTGATCACGTGAAGTGTTAATACCACTTTATAATGCCTTGGTAAGGGCACGCTTGGAATACTGCATCCAGTTTTGATCGCCATGATGTAAATGTAAAAAAGAGGTTGAGACTCTGGAAAGAGTGCAGAGAAGAGCCACAAAGAGGATTAGGGGACTGGAGGCTAAAACATTTGTAAAACAGTTGCAGGAACTGGGCATGTCTAGTCTAATGAAAAGAAGGACTAGGGGAGACATGATAGCAGGGTTCCAATATCACAGGGGCTGCCCCAAAGAAGAGGGAGTCAAGCTATTCTCCAAAGCTCCTGAGGGCAGGACGAGAAGTAATGGGTGGAAACTAACCAAGGAGAGAAGCAACTTAGAACTAAGGAGACATTTCCTGACAGTCAGAACAATTAACCAGTGGAACAACTTGCCTCCAGAAGTGGTGGATGCTCCAACACTGGGAGTTTTTAAGAAGAGGTTGGATTTCAGAAAAATGGTATAGGGTTTCCTACCTGAGCAGGCGGTTAGACTAGAAGATCTCCAAGGTTCCTTTCAACTCTGTTATTCTATTCTAAATCAGAAAGAGGCCAGAAGGCTCTGGTTGTGCTTAGTCTGGCAACTAAGCTCATTAAAGAGGGTTAGAATGTGTTAATGGGCATCCATCTCAACTTTTATTCTGGGCTATTCCTTTCCCGATTATTGTTTTACTTGAGTGGTTTTTAAAATTGTAGCTCTCCAGCAGTGGAGCGCAATACGAGCACTGACAATAAATAATTACATTTCTTTAAAAAGAAGGAAGAGGGGAAGGGGACAATTGAAGACCCCTGATTGATTTTTTTGGGGGAAAAAAACAAAACCCCCAGAAAAGATTAGCAAAAAGGATCGCAGGCCCACAGCGCACGCCCATGCTCGCCACATGTCCCGTTTGTGCATGCATCTTAGAACAGTAAATAAAAAGCACAAAAGACCAAGGTAAATGCTGGGGAGAAAGTTAAACAGTTCCTTGGTTTGAATGCAGGCAAGTGAATCTAATGGAAAATAATTGCAGGACCCTGTCAGTCTGAACAGAAAAATAAGAACCGATTAAGGTAAACGTCAATTACTTTGTCTGCTAAGAAACTACCCCTCCTTCCTCAATTACTCTCCCAGTCACACTGGGGAAGACGGGGAGGGCAAACCTGGTGTCTGGTAAACAGAAGGCCGTAAAAACCTGAGCATCATTTGGGGGTGGATAAGATCCAAAGGAATTGCTGCTTTCTTTCTTTTTCTTTTTTCTTTTTCCTTTTCACTGTGAAATCTTTGTAATTGTTGTTGCTTTCATCTCCCTTTCTTAAGGGTTTCTTTAACAGGATTCTTGAAAGAGAAATGGACCGGAACTGTGCACAATGCACTTCTTGCTTCCCTGGATTTTGAGAAAAACACTTCAAGCTTGAGTTCTCCTTTGCTTTTTCTTCCTTGCGTGGCCAAGGTCTTGCTTTTTTCTTTCATGCCCAAGCTGCGTCTGGCAAATTGCAGAGTGCTCGGAAAGGGATAACTCTTGTTTACGTGGTTTGGCACAACCAGGATAGAATAGAATAACGGAGTTGGAAGGGGCTTTGGAGGTCTTCTAGTTTAACCTCCTGCCTAGGCAGGAAACCCTATACTACTTCAGACAAATGCAGGGGTGGGATTCAAATTTCTTAACAATTGGTTCTGTGGGCGTGCCCTGATTTGTGGGTGTGGCTTAGTGGTCATGTGACTGGGTGGGCATGGCTTGCTGACTGGGCGTGGCTTGGTGGTCATGTGACTGGGTGGGCGTGACTTGTATGTAAATATTGTAAATATTTGTGTATATGTTGAATTTTTTATTTAGAAAAAAGAGCAACTTCTACCCAAAATGAGGGCAAAGCAGGCAGGCAGATTGAGTTGCTTGCAGAATCACAGAGTCACTCGCAGATCTACCTTTCTGCAACCTACTGCCTGAGTCTGCACTGAAAAATAGAAGCTTCAGTCCTAAGGAAGGTTCAGCTCTGCTCTCAGACCAGTGATGCGATTTGCCGGTTCTCCAAACTGTGCAGAACCATAACAACTGGTTCTATAGAACTGGTCCGAATTGGTAGAATCCCACCCCTGGACAAATGGTTATCCAACATCTTTTTTAAAACTCCCAGTGTTGGAGCATTCACAACTTCTGGAGGCAAATTGTTCCACTGATTAATTGTTCTCACTGTCAGGAAATTTCTCCCTAGTTCTAGGTTGCTTGATGTCTGTGGAGATTCTCAGTTGTCCAGGTCATGGCTGTTCCCAAAAGGTGCTTTTTCAAGAGGCAAATGGACTTTCTGCTTTGAGTTGAAGAAGCTTCTTGGATGAGAAGCGAAACGTCTTCAAAGAAAAACCAGAAAGTCCAGTTGCCTCTTGCAAAAGCACTTTTGGGACTTCTAGAATGCTTCTCTCTTCAATTAGTGCCCATCCATTACCTCTTTTCCTGCCTTCAGGGTCTTTGGAGAATAGGTTGACACACACACCCTTGTCTTTGTGGCAGCCCCTCAAATATTGGAAGACTGCTATCATGGTCACCCTTTAGTCCTGGATGTGTATTCTCCAATGGGACACATCCATAGCCAAGAGTCATCAATCATGCTCTCTAGTAATATTCTTGCGCTCTGACAACTTTGGGCTGCCAGGGTGATTATCTAGGCACTTAAGGAATGCACTATTTCCCCCCACTCCTTATTTCTGGCAGCTAAAAAGACCACAGAAGTATCTTTTTAGTTGACAGTCGCTCTCTTGGTTTGGGGAAAACCGGAGGAAGGAGCATTGTGTAAAGCACCTTGAGCATAGTCACCTGATCAAAATTTGGACCTTTTGCAACTGGCTCCTGTTTATGACTCTTGAAGTGTCCTGGGATCTTGTGATCCCCTTTTGTGACCTTCTGACGAGCAAAGTCAACGGGGAAGCCAGATTCACATAACAACCATGTTGTTATGTGAATCACCAACTGCAATCACCAACTGCAGTGATTGACTTAACAACCTTGGCAAGAAAGGCTGCAAAATGGGGCAATGTTTACCAATGGGGCAAAACTCCATGGACAACTGTCTCGCTTACCAATGGAAATGTTGGGCGCCATTACTGTCATAACTCAAGGACTACCTTAGTACAAAATTACAGGTGGACTGCCGTTCTGATAAAGGTGAAATGAGGACATACACGCTAACTAGGTTGTCCTCATTTGGCAATTTCCATTGATGGATGCATGAATTTTAAGATTGTTTACAACATAGATTTAAAAAAATAAATGAGTAATGAACAGAGCACCCACGAGAAAAGGTGGTATAATGAAGGCTTGCTTATGTAATAGGTTCATCTGTCTGATTGATTAACAGAAGCAGAGTCTGTAAAATAGCCAATTTGAGGTAGCGATTAAAGGTGTCAAGCCAAAAACCAGGAGCCTGTGAGTTCTAGTCCTGCCATAGGCCTGGACGTTCAGGGGTGACTTTGAGCCAGTCACTCTGTCCTAAGGAAAAGGCAAGGGCAAACCACTTCCTAAAATCTTGCCAAGAAAACTGCAGGGATTGGTCCAGGCCAGGGGTGGACAGTTACGGCTCCTTTACAACTCGTGGATTTCAACTCCCAGAATTCCTAAGAGTTGGAGTCCACGGGTCATAAAGGAGCCATGGTTGTCCACCCCCAGCCCAGGCTGGAGTCAAGATTGATTTATAGGCACACATTAAACTCTCTCACACACAAATCCACACAATAGGAGGTGTTGCTGGCTGCCATTGTTTTAAAGCCCAGTGTGGCTTAGGACCTGGATATCTAGAACATGTTTCTCAAAATCAGCAACATGCTGACTGGGGAATTCTGGGACTTTCAGCCTTCATGTCTTAAATCATGTTGGCTAGGGAATTCTGGGAGTTGAAGTCCAAACATCTTAAAGCATGATGGCTGGAGAATTCTGGAAGCTGAAGTCTACACATCTTAAATTTGCTGAAGACTGAGAAACCCTCATGTAGAAAATTCGCTTCTCCCAGTGGTTCCTGCCCACCCGATAAGATGAGAAATGGCAAATTCCCTCTGAAATTGGTTCTCATTTGGAATGTCATCTTCAGGGAATCTTGGGGGAAAACCTCCAGGATTCCATCCTTCTTTGGAGCAGCAGCCCTTCCATGCTCAAACTTCTTCCACACTTATTGGGTTTTTCAAAGAGCCAGAAAGCTATTCAAGAGAGTCTTCAAAGTATATTCATGATCGTGGGGGAACCTCCCATTATGGATCTGGATGCTGTTACATGTTTCTTGGACAGCCGTGGTGTTGTTTCGATCTTAGTTTTGTTGCCGATGTTATTTTCACGTCTGGTATAACGTCAGCGTCATATAAATGGGAGTCAGCCAGTAAGTAAGAACTAATTGATATAGTGGCAAGAAGCAATGGACTAGAGGCTGGGAAATCATCAGTTTTAATCTTGCTTTGGACGTGGATGTGTAAGGAAGAAAAATCGAGGTCCAAGCTGGGAGAAAAGACGCTGGAAATAAAATGGGGTCTGGTTGGAAAGAAGGATTCTGTTTATTGATGAGCAGAGCAAATAACAGCATGCGGTTCTGGGGCAGCTGACCAAAATGGTAGAATGAGTGGATGGATCTTTATAGGTTTCTGTGACGTTGACGTTTGAACTGCTCTGGGGATTGTGCAATGAAGAGGCTTTTGTGTCTTTTGCTAAATGGTGATGGATTAATCGATTACTATTATGCCCTAAAAGGTCATGTCCTGTTCTTAGAATTTAGGTAGAGGAGAATGTAAATGTTAATCTTATTGCTGGAGGTGAAGGTCTTTGGTTTGTGAATAGGCTGGCCCAATCCTTCTTAATGAGCACAAAATATCTGCTGGGGTCTATTAAGAAAGACTGGGGCTGCTTTCCATCTTTTATTGTTGTTAGTTGTGAAGTTGTGTCCAACCCATTGCAACACTATGGACAACATTCCTCCAGGCCTTCCTGTCCTCTACCATCCTCCGGAGTCCATTTAAGCTCACACCAACTGCTTCAGTGACTCCATCCAGACCCCTCCTTCTCTGCTGTCCCCTTCTTCTTCTATTGCCCTCAATCGTTCCCAGCACTGGGCTCTTCTCCAGGGAGTCCTTCCTTCTCGTGAGGTGGCCAAAGTCTTTGAGTTTCCTCTTCAGGATCTGGCCTTCTAAAGAGCAGCCAGGGTTGACCTCCTCTAGGACTGACCGGTTTGATGGCCTTGGAGTCCAAGGGACTTGCAGGAATCTTCTCCAGCCCCAGAGTTCAAAGGTCTCCATTCTTTGGCGCTCAGCCTTCCTTATGGTCCCACTTTCACAGCCATGTGTTGCAACTGGGATAATCAGAGCCTTGACTCTACGCACTTTTGTTGGCAGAGAGTTTTTCTCTTTAACAGTATGTTTCTCCATATTCTGCATATTTCATTCTCAGGGCGGGGGCTTCCCAAAGATGTAAATTGGAGCCTTGGGCCAGTCATTTTCTCTCAGCCCTAGGAAGAAAGCAGTGGCAAACTGCTTCTAAACTCCTTGGCAAAACAAAAAAAACAAAAACTCCAAAGATTTATCGAAGGGACCAAAAAGGCAAGCAAGCAAGCAAACGAAAGCAGTGGGAATAAAACACAGAAGGATTCCAAATGAAGTTTGAGTTTTTATGGACCATGCGTAAGATAGGAGCAAACAAGGCCCAGAAGATATCCATGTTTGGAAGCAGCTTCAATGCCAACTTGAAGCTGTCATCTCTTAACATGTTGGCTTCTTTTGTCGAAACACCAGGGATGCGGTGTAGGCACGTGCTTAAAACTGCAACCAGCCCCCAAACCCTCTCGAGTTCTGTTTCTGAACGCTTCGAAAACCACGGGTAAGAGGATGGCTGCAAAAACCTACAGAGTGCAGGTGTTATTTACACACCCAATTTTCTTGTGGTTGATCGTAGATGGTTGTGTGGCCCATCCGAGGCGATGAGCCACGTCTGGATGGCTTTGGAGTCATTTGCTCATTCTCTTTAATTTTGAGACATCCAAGGGGACACATTGTTAGGGAAAAACAATGACATTTCCGTTTGAGTGGTGAATCATAACTTGATGAGAGGTGTCGCTGAACGCTAGCATTCCCTCTTATTTTTGTTTTGATGATGCCTTATTTGTACAATTCCTCTGTGGTGGGAATGTTCCTGTGCAATTATGGCACTAATGTGGGAGAAGTCAATTAGCTTTGTCCCATTAAATCAGCCAAGCCTTTCTGCCCACAAACAACTTAACCTGCTTGTGAACCTTCAGCCTCATTTGCAGGTGCTAGAAGGTGGCCCCGTTGTCCCCTCATTAAGGGCAATGGCCTTTGAGCATGTGCGGAGGGCTCTTCTCCCACCACAGAGGAATTGAAACCATTGATTGCCTGCGTGGTGTTCACGTCAGTCTTTGCAATCAATTGTTCTGCAGCAAAACTGCCCCAGCTGAACCCTACATTTTTAAGTGGGGTGCTGAAGAAGAGCCTGATTCTAGCTTAGGTTCTTAGCTTTGTACCCTGTTTCCCCCAAAATACCCTGAAAGTAAGTCCTAGCTTGATTTTTACATGCACGCCCAATATAAGCCCTACCCCCCCCAATAAGCCCTAATTAAAATCCCGCCCACTCCAGAGTGGACAGGTAAAAATTAAGCTAGGGTGGGGATGGGAGGTTGGAGCTGCCATCTTACCTTTGGACAGTTGGAGCCAGGCCCTGCACACCCCGATACCTACGTCGCCGGCCCATTTTTTCTGCAGCTGGCAAGGCTTTTCTGAAGGCCTCTGTAGCTGATAACAAAGCTCTGGATCGATCGAGAGCTCTATTATCGGCTGCAGAGGCCTTCTGGAAAGCCTTGTTGGCCACAGAAAAAGTTCCTGAAGGCCTCTGACAGCAAAAAGGAGGCTGGGGGCGACGCACGTAAGTAATGACATCCCCCCAAAATAAGACATGGTGCCTTTTTGGGAGCAAATAATACAAGACAGGGTCTTATTTTCTGGGAAATACGGTAGATGTGACTTCTGGTGGATTTTGTCAAGCTCCAAAACCCAAGAAAGACAGATTTACTTCTCAGTGGTTCCTTGCCCACGGACAGAAACCTTGGCCAACTAAACCTTGGCCAATTACAGTTGCAATCCTCGACTTGCAACTGTTTGTTTAGTGACTGTTCAAAGTTACAGCTGCACTAAAAAAAGCGACTTATGACCATTTTTCGCACTTGCGACCATTTGCTGCATCCTCATGGTCACGTGATTTACATTCGGATGCTTGACACCTGACTCACATTCATGACGGTTGCAGCATCCTGGAGTTATATGATTACTTTTTGCGACATTCTTACAGGCGAAGTCAATGAGGAAGCCCGATGCACTTAACAACCGTGTGACTAATTTAACGACGGTAGGGAGGAGCTACTTTGGTCTTCTTCCTCCCAACCAAACTGTCACTTTGTCCTCAGGAATGCAGCTATCCCCTCCTTCAGTTATACGGGTAGTCCTCGGATGATTTTTAGGGATTGCTCGGAGTTACAACGGCAGTGAAAAAAGTGATTTATGAACCACTTTTCACATTTACGGCCCAGTGGTGGGATTCAAAATTTTTTATTACTGGTTCTGTGGGCGTGGTTTGGTGGGCGTGACTTGGCTTTGTGGGTGTGGCTTGGTGAGCATGGCTTGGTGGGCGTGGCTGGGGAAGGTTACTGCAAAATCCCCCTTCCCTCCCCACCCCGCTAACCTGCTTTCCAGCTCCATTCTCCTGTGCAGGGCAACCAAAGGAGACCCAGCCAATCAGCTGGGACTCAATGGGAGGCAGAGAATAGATGGGGTTGGCGGGACCAGTCAGAGGAGGTATTTGCCGGTTCTCCGAACTTCTCAAAATCTCTGCTACCGGTTCTCCAGAACTGGTCAGAACCTGCTGAACACCAACTCTGCTTTGCACCTGTCCCTGCCGGCCCGGGCCTGTCCCATGAATCCTGGTGACTTCTATCTAAAGATTGTTGAGTAGCCAGATCGCTTGGCCGAGAACGACAGATGGTCTCAATCCAGGGAAATTTCCAAGGCCCATTAAAGCTGAAGGATTCCTGCCAGGTCTTTATAGGCATGGCATATCCCAGAGACAGCTGTGAATGGTCTATAGAGCTAGGGACGCTACTGCACTTCTGCGCTACTGCAGCCAAAATATTGAAAAAAGATGTATTTGATCTTCTCCCTCGTTTCCCTCCAACTGGATTTGCACGCTTTTGATCTTGCCATGCTGGTTGCCCTCCCCTGCTGTTCCCCCCATCCCCATGAAAGCCAGGAAGAGCTATAGAACAGCAGGCAGCCTGTGAATCTCGGGTTTTCTCCCGTGTAAAATTGGAAGTATCTAGGCGATGTTTCGATGAAGTCTCATTCATCATCTTCAGGCTTGTGTCTTCGGCTTTGTGCTTCTCGGAGTAATGTGAGCTTGCAGCTGCTTCTTCCTTTTAACTGCTAGTGGGGTGTGTGACTTGATTGGGTGGGGCCTTGGCTGTGTTCTGATTGGGTTGGCAACTAAGACTAACCTGAGCACAACCAAGCCCCCACCTAAACAGAACACACCCCCAGCCAATCAGAACACAGCCAACCCCCCAACCAATGAGAACACACCCCCAACCAATCAGAACACAGCCAAGGCCCCACCCAATCAAGTCACACACCCCACTAGCAGTTAAAAGGAAGAAGCAGCTGCAAGCTCACATTACTCCGAGAAGCACAAAGCCGAAGACACAAGCCTGAAGATGATGAATGAGACTTCATCGAAACGTCACCTAGATACTTCCAATTCTATGTGGGAGAAAACCGAATCACCAAAGATAGATAGATAGATAGATAGATAGATAGATAGATAGATAGATAGATAGATAGATGATAGATGAGATGGATATAGAGATATTAGATAGATAGATAGATAGATAGATAGATAGATAGATAGATAGATAGTATTCAGCTTTGTTGGTATTTTCCATCATTATAGTTGTGCTTTTAAAGTTGTAGCAACGTTTCGGCAGAATCTCATCTGCCATCATCAGGCTTTTGTATTGTGTTCATCTGTGAGTCAGACTTTCACAGCCTTCAGTTTTAAATTTAAGGAAAACACAATGGAGAGCATGCCTGGCTGGGGAATTCTGGGAGTTGAAATCCACTCGTTTTAAAGTTGCCAAGATTGGAGACCCCTGCTGTTAGGAGATTTGCCTTCGGAGCTCAACATGCACAGTACGTCCAAGAAGTGAGTTGCAGGAGAACGTTGAGTTTTAGTGCCCAGGTGTGGCCCCAGGCAGCGATTGGGATGTCAGCTGCCCAAGCAACATGTCCAGTGATGGGTGGAACAGAGGCCCAGGACAGGACTCATCGTTCCTCTTTGGAATCACAACGAGAGCTACAAACAGTCTTGTTCTCCTCTTGCGTATCCTTCAAACCTTGTTCTTTTTTTTTTTCGTGCATGGATTGAGATTGGTTGCATGTGTGCAGTGTGCGGTGGTGCCCTGAGGTCTTAGACCAAGATCACGAATTGCAGAGAGCAAGAAGATCGGCAAATCTTTCTATTTTCTTCAGCCCTGTGCTTGTTCATCTACTGCCCAGCATTAAGCCAGCAGATTATATAGGGTGGAGAGAAAAAAAGACCCCCTCCATTCTAGGAAAACTAATCAAGGACGGAAACTAATCCAGGAGAGAAACGACCTAGAACTAAGGAGAAATTTTCTAACAGTGAGAACAATCAACCGGTGGAACAGCTTGCTTTCAGAAGACGTGGGTGATCCATCACCGGAGGCTTCCAAGACTGGACAACCACTTGTCTGGAATGGTATAGGGCAGTGATGGCGAACCTTTTCGTCGTCCGTGTGCCGAAAGTGCACACGCATGCCTGCACCCATAATGCAATGCGTGTGTGAACCTCCCCCCACCCCCGTATATGCATGCGACCCCCCCGTGCATGCACCGCATACCTCTGTGCATGCACGCATGATCCCCCCGTGCCATGCACCTCTGCGCATGCATGCGCGTCTCCTGTCATGCCCCTGGTGGAGACTGACTCTGAGGGAGAGGAGGAACAGCCGACAGGGGCGTGGAAGTGTGGCTCCCGAGGTGGGGGAGGAGGCTGGGCAGGGGTGGGATCCGACAGGGTTAACTACCAGTTCAATCATTTACAAGGTTCGGTCATTTACGATGTGCTTCCCTGCATGCTGCTGGAGCACGCCTGTAAATCGTCATCGGCACCCTGCATGCCGAGAAGCAGCCTTTCAAAAAGCACTTTTTTTCCTGCTTTTTAAACTGCAGCTGTGCCTCGCACGGCAGCCGAAGTTGAAAAAAAATCAGGAAATAAAGGTCAAGTAAGAGCCCGGGTGGGTGGGTGGGCAAAAACATCAGCAGTCATAGAACCGGTTCTATGTCTGCTGCTCTTCAGAGCTACCGGTTCTACAGAGGTGGACAGAACCGGTAGAAACCCACCCCTGAGGCTGGGGAAGGGCAGAGGCCGGCTGAGCAATCAGAGGAGGATCCAGGCCCATCCCCTCTCCATCCTAGGGCACGCAGGGAGGAGAGGATCAGGGAAAAGCGTGGTCTACTCGGGAGGAGAGGGCCATGATCCTCCTCCTCATGGGTTGCAGCCGTGAGCTCTGTATAAGAGTTTGGACCTGCGTGTTCACAGAGGCTGGAGTCAAATTAGTGCTTTCTTTGGATGAGGTTTATCTTCGTTGGCGTTCTTCCCGTGGACTCTCCCCGGTTATCTTCCTGGAATGTGCGATTAATTATCTTGGTTTGCCTTGGAACTCTCGTCAACGTGGTTTGTTTTTGGTTTTCTTTTGCTTCGTGATCTACTTTTTGAATTTAAACCGCGACTAATAAAACATCGAAGCTAAGTTGAAGGCATCACAAGACCTCGATTCATGTTTTAGTTTTTGTGTTATTTTTGAGACACTACGGGTCATCACAATATACCCGACAATCAGCTACCTGGTGGAGGCGCACGCACATACATGGTGGATCAGTTCCAGGCGACGGCTTGCATGCCGGCAGAAATGGCTCTGCGTGCCACTTCCAGCACGCATGCCATAGGTTCGCCATCACGGGTATAGGGTCTCCTGCTCGAGCAGCGGGTCAGACTAGAAGACCTCCAAGGTCCCTTCCAACTCTGTTATTCTGACTGTGGAGTGAGTCTTGCAGACAAACTTCTCTCCATCTTATGTTGAATGCAGGAGGTGGTATATGTGGTGACAGGGTGAATGATGAAGGCTTCGAACGATGCAGGATTGGAACCAAGTTTGTGTCTTTCCTTCGTTTCTGCTTTTTTGTTCTGTTTAGCATAAAATCTCTGATATGCCGTTCCCACTTGATATGACCCAAGAGAGAAAGAAAACAAATATTAAATGGCAGATGCCCTTGCCTTGAGGGAATTGTTTACCCATCAGCCTATTCCTCTGTATAAATCCCAGCAGAATTCATTGTCTTGGATGACGTTTTAACCGTTGCTTGGCTAAATTACTGGGGTTGTTTTTTTTTCCATATCTGTTGAAAACTGCCAGAATTCCTTTGGGAGCACAACAGTGTACACAACAAATGAATAATTGCTTTTATTTATTTTATTTATTTTAAAAAAGTGGGTTAAAGCCTTTATAGGCCCTTCCCTCAATTCAGACGACGTAACTTTGTCCATTTCAGTGGGATGTTATAAGACCACCTCCAGAGTCCCATTTCTGGGGAGTTTTTTTTTCCTGACGTATCTGTTGGTCTCATTGAACACCTCTAATTACCGCTTTCCCCCGAAAATAAGCCCTACTGCATCTTTTGGAGCAAAAAAGGAAAATATAAGACCGGGTCTTATTTTCAGGGAAACATAGTACCTGTTATCCTTGGCTTACAACTGTCCATTTAGTGACCATTCAAAGTTTCAACGGCACTGAAAAAAAGTGACTTACAATCATTTTTCACACTTAACAATCGTCGTAGCATCCCTGTCTTCATGAGATCAAAATTTGAATGTTTGGAATGTACTTATGACGTTTCTGACAAGCAAAGTCAATGGAGAGAACAGATTCGCTTAACAACCCTGTTACTAACTTAACAACTGGAATGATTGACTTAACAACGGTGGCCAGAAAGGTTGTAAAATGGGACAAAACTGACTGAACCATCTTGCTGAGCAACGGAAAGCAAGGGGCTCAACTGCAGTCCTAAGTCGAGGAATACCTGCATCTGATGCTGTCACTTCACCTTGTCTGACTGAAGGTGGGGCCAACCCCTGCCCACGCAGGAGACCCTGCACCAGTGATGGTGAACTTTTTTGTTGTGGTGTGCTGAAAGCATGCACGCGTGCTGGCACCCACAATGCAATGCACCCTGCCCCCTCTGCAAATCCACCCGCAACACCCCCACCCTTACATGCACTATGCATGCGCATACCTTCCAGCTGATTTTCAGCCCGTTTGAGGCCATTTTCACCTTCCCGGAGGCTCAAGGAAAGCCTCTGCGACCTTGGGTGGCCGAAAAACGGGCCCTTCAGAAATACCAGAAGTGCCCGTTTTCAGCCTCTGGAGGGCCTCTGGAACCCAGGGGAGGTTGTTTTTGCCCTCCCAGAGGCTTGAGGGAAGCCTCTGGAGGTTGGAAACGGATCTGTTTTCACTTCCGGTATTTCCGGAAGGCCTGTGTTTTGGCCTCCCGAGGCTGCAGAGGCTTCCCTTGAGCCTCTGGGAAGGTGCAAACGGCCTCAAAGAAGCCAAAAATCAGCTGGAAGGTGCATGCATGCGCAGTGCCGGTAAGTTTGGCTGGGGCTCGCGTGCCCCCACAAATGCCTCTGCGTGCCATAGGTTCTGCACCATTTCTGACAAATGACAGTCCAATCTCTTCTTGAAACTATCCGTCCTTATGAATCTTCCCATCATTTGCTGGTGCTATTTGAGGTTATGTCCGCTGCTCGGGAATTTTTCAAACTTGGCACCTTTAAGATGGGTGGACCAACTCCCAGAATCCCCCACCCGCCCCCAGCCAGCCAGCTATGCAAATATGCAAATTTCCCAAATATGGGTTCAGCTGGCTAGGGGGAATTCTGGGAGTTGAAGTCCCCCCCCATCTTAAATGTTGGGGAACACTTGATCTGGAAGAAGATTGTTTTTGTTTTGGATCTTGTTGCAGCTGATTGGGACCTGCTGGACCTGGACAAAGGACGGAGAGGGTCCTTCCCTTTTTAGACCTGAGAAATAGAATCCAGGATCCTGAGAACCAACATTGCTATGTGAAGAACGCGACCCTTGTCAACTCTGGAAGGGAAGAATGCATTCAGCAGCTGGTGGAAGGAATGAGCTGAGGAAGGAGAGGCATGGGTGGCAGGGCGAGGGGGGTGGTAGGGAAGGATATTTTCAAAGCTCAGCTCCTTCTCATTGGCTGGCGTTGAATTATGGCCGTCTGCCAAGGACATCGCTGTGTCCCCTGTCCGTTTGGGCGCACTCCCGCCCAGCGGCAGCCTCGTTTCCCATCAATCAGCTCTGGAGATTGCCGTAGAGATTGTTGGATTGGGAAAGAAACCCATGGAGACCGAGCGGCTGAGCAGGGGATGGTCTTGGTCAAAGGGTTAAGAGCCTTGGAGATGCTTACAGGTTGCTATGGATGGACCGAAGACGAGGGCTCTTTCTTTAATCCCTTCCAACTCAGAGGAGTCATATTAAAGCAGGGTGGGGGGGAAACTATGGCCCCTTTATGACTTGTGGACTTCAACTCCCAGAATTCCTGAGCCAGAAATTCCTGCTGGCTCAGGAATTCTGGGAGTTGAAGTCCACAAGTCATAAAGGGGTCATAGTTCCCCCACCTCTGTATTAAAGGGTTGAAAAGAATCCTAGAAGCTACGAGTTCTAGATGAATGTTTCTCAGCGAATTTCAGATGCGTGGACTTCAACTCCCAGAATTCCCCAGCCAGCCATGGGGTCTTTCCAGAAAATTCCATGCTGGCTGTGGCATTCTGGGAATTGAAGTCCAGACATCTTCAAGTTGCTAAGGTTGAGAAATCCTGCTCTAGGCTATCCCTAGTTTAGTTTTGTGAAGTGGCAGGCCTCCTTGTTCGGAATATTTTTATGTACTCTTACTGACATTTTGCTTGGTTTCCTTATTGCTAACAGTCCTTAGCCTGACTTTTGATTATCCCACATTTGTTAGTTTATAAGTAACTTCAAGGTGGCAAACATACCTAGTACTCCGTCCTCCTCCTATTTACCCCATAATAACAACAACTCTGTGAGGTGGGTTGGGTTGAGGGAGAGGGACAAGCCTAAAGTCACCTAGCTGTCTTTCATGCCTAAGGTGAATCTAGAACTCACCATCTCCTGGTGATTGACCCAATGTCACCCAATTAGCTTTCTTGTCTAAGGCGGGACTAGAACTCCCAGTCTCCTGGTGATTGACCCAAAGTCACCTAATTAGCTTTCTTGTCTAAGGCGGGACTAGAACTCCCAGTCTCCTGTGATTGGCCCAAAGTCACCCAATTAGCTTTCTTGTCTAAGGCGGGACTAGAACTCCCAGTCTCCTGGTGATTGGCCCAAAGTCACCCAATTAGCTTTCTTGTCTAAGACGGGACTAGAACTCCCAGTCTCCTGTGATTGGCCCAAAGTCACCCAGTTAGCTTTCTTGTCTAAAGCAGGACTAGAACTCCCAGTCTCCTGGTGATTGACCCAAAGTCACCTAATTAGCTTTCTTGTCTAAGGTGGGACTGGAATTCATTATCTCCTAGTGATTGGCCAAAAGTCGGCTTTTATGCCAAAGGTGGGAACTAGAAATCACCATCTCCTGGTTTTCTAGCCTGGCGCCTTAGCCATTAGATTAAATTGGCTCACCAAGAATAAAAATAAACATCTCCTAGAATGGCTTACCGTTTAATAAAAATTCACAGTGCTCCTTTGCTCAGATTAGCACTCTAAAAATTCACAACCCAAGAAGGAAAATAAGACGAGGAGAACAAAGGGGGGAAAAACAACCGTGTTTTTGTGAAAAATTAAAAAAAATGCAGTCTGCCAAAATCATGTTAAATTTATTCAGAATGAATAAACATACTTTTTTAAAAAAAGAGTTCATATCGATAGGGGGGTTGTTCTTTTTCCTTCTTCAGCTTTTAGCAAGGAAACGAGGAGGCATTATTTGAACTGAATTTCTGTGAAAGGACACACAATTCCTGTGTTGTTTGGTATCTTGCTCACTCTTAGATACAAGTGAAGAAGAAATAACAAAGATTTGTGCCACTGATGGATCATTTGTGTGGCACTGATGGACCTTTGTGCCTCTCGCTTCGAGATAAACAAAAAAAACCTTCACATTAATTTTGCAACCATCCTGTTGTCGAACATTCTGTAAAATGGAGGTTTAACCTCCACTGAGAAATAGCTTTTTTAAAAAACTGTACTGGGTGGTCCTTGATTTATAACTTTGTTTAGCGACCGTTCAAGGTTGCAACATCACTGAAAAAAAAAGTGACTTGCGACCCTTTTTCACACCGTTGCAGGATGGCCACAAGTCACATGATCAAAATTCAGGCGCTTTCACAACCGTGTCCTGAAGGTCATATGATCCCTTTTGTGACCTTCTGACCAGGAAAATCAAAATGGGGAACCCAGATTCACTCCACAACTGTGGGGGAAAACATAACACCTGCAGTGCCTCCCTTAACAACTGTGGGAAGGAAGGTTGTTAAAACGGAGCAAAATTCACCATTGCCTCGCTTAGCAAGAGAATTTTGGGGCTCAGTTGTGGTCGTAAGCCAAGGACTACCTGTGCTCTCATCTTTATGCGCGAAAGCCAAAAGATAAAATAATAAGTGAACCCTGTCGCATTTGTTGGAAAAAGAGCTATGAAATCTGCATGCTTCTCCACCTTCTGCCCTTCCTCTCCTACCAAATCCAACCCTGCTGTTTTTAATTTCTGGCTCCGCTTTTCCGATTTATTCTCCCGTCATGCTATTAAGTGGACAAAAGCCCAGTGTATTTCCCACACGCCTAAGTAAGTCGGGTTATCTTGTGGCTTGACATTTGGTTGGCCAAGGATGGGGGTGACCCCCCAGGGAATGAAAGAATATTCCTTTCTTAAACAAAAAAAACAACAAGGATGTTTCCGCCTCGTTGCTCGGAGTCCATGCTTTTCTCTCTTCAGGAGGTCCGGCAAGTTAGCCGCATTGAATGCAGCCGCAGGCTAGCGTTCTCCGCTGGCGTAGCTCAGCCAGAACCGTTGTGAATGAATTGTTGCCCTGCTGTTGCGGAATGGAGCGTGCGTTGATCAAGAGCGCTTAAAAATCAGCCTGAGAAATTTGACAGATTTATTAGTTCAGGTAATGGAGCTATATTTGCTGGATGCATTCGCCTTGCAGGGAGGTTCATGCAGCAAGAACTCACCGCTCCAGATGTTTCTCAGAGGTGGGGGGGGCTGCTGGGGGTTCACAGGGGTTCGGGGGAGCCCCTAGCTAAGATCCTGCACCGTTTGGAGAACCCCCAAATCCCAGTCCTGGCTGGCCCCGCCCGCCCCTCCCCGCCCCTCCCAGGAGTCCCCACGTGGCCCGTTTTGGATGCAGGTAAGTGCAGGGTGCGTGCAGAGGCTCAGGGAATGCAAAACAACGGGCCTCCCGGAAATCTGGGAAGGCCGTAAATGGCCCTGTTTCCAGCTTCTAAAGAGCCTCCGGAGCCTGGGGAGGCCGTTTTCGCCCTCCCAGAGGTCCGAGGAAAGCCTCTGGAGCCCAGGAAGCAGCCGTGGTATTCAACCAGTTCTGGAGAACCGGTAGTGGAAGTTTTGAGTAATTTGGAGAACTGGTCAATCCCACTTCTGATTGCCCCCGCCCCCATCTCTTCTCTGCCTCCCATTGAGTCCCAGCTGATCGGCTGCGTCTTTTTTGGTTGCCCTGAACAGGAGAACGGAGCTGGAAAGCAGGTTAGTGGGGTGGGGAGGGAAGGGGGATTTTGCAGTAGCCTTCCCCTGCCACGCCCACCAAGCCACGCCATGCCCACCAAACTGGTAATAATTTTTTTTTTGAGTCCTACCACTGCTGGGGAGGGCAAAAACGCTCCCATCTCCGTGGTGCAGGAGGCCGACTAGGCCACACCCACCATGGCCAGGCCCACCCAGCAACCGGGCAGAGCACCTTTTCCTAAAAATTTTGAAGCCCACCCCTGCTTGGAGCGGGTTGGACAGTCCCGCCAAGGAAACCGTCCCTTTGCTCTCGCGTGGGCTTATTCCAAAGGCAGAGATAATGTAGACATATTACTTGGACAGAGCTACCCGTCTCTCCTCCTCTTTTTTGCTGACACAACAAATTAGCGTATTTCTCCAAGAGGCGCAATCTTTTGGACGTGGTTTTTTTTTTCCTCCTCTGCAGTTCCCTTAAACATGGACGTGCACTCCTTACCCGAGCTGGCCCCGAGCTCTTGGGGACAGATCAGAGGGGAATGGTGGTCATGAATAATAATCGTACTGTCTCTTGCCTCTCTTCTTGGGTCTGCTATTGGGGGCAAAGTTGCTTGGAAAAAAGAAGGGAGACTCTGCAGACAAGGCCTCGGGTCCAACCTGTTAGTACTGGCTGCCCTTCCGGAAAGTTGGTTGGTCCGGGTTGAGCAACCGGACTCTGGGCATTCATTGTCTGAAACCAGGTGCCCAGTTTTGTAACAGTCAAAAAGAGAGTCTTCTTGGTGGTCCTGGTCTTTTGGTCTGGAGTTGTTGCTCTGGAAGATCCTTTGCGGTGGCCGGTTTAACTCTTCCATCTCTGGCCTGGTGCCCTGTCGAATGGGTCGGCATCTTCTAGTCTTAGCTTTAGCAAGAAGCATATGGTGGAAATGTCTCTCCAGGAATTCCAGGCAGGCAGTGGATACTGGATGTTGGAAGGAGGCAGTGGTGGGTTTCAAAGAGGTTTACCCCTGGTTCGGTGGGCGTGCTTTGCACACACCAAATGCACATTTTGCACATGCACAGAGGCTTTCCTCCTCATCGCCTGCAATCCCTGTAGCTTCAACAGCTGACATGCAGCAATCTGTTGTGCCACGCGAAGCAAAGCAGGGAATAAAAGTCAGTATGGAGCCCAGGCAGGCAGGTGGGCCCAACAGCAGCTCATCAGAGAGAATTGGTTCAGTGTCAGCCGATCTTCGGCGCTATCGGTACGCCAGAACCAGGCCGAACCGGTAGAATAGCACCACTGGAAGAAGGTGATAAAGACAACAATTGGGAGAGGAGGAGGATGCCTAACACTAGAGTAGAACCTCACGTTGCTTATCTCCACAGATAATAGAATAGAATTCTTTATTGGCCAAGTGTGATTGGACACACAAGGAATTTGTCTTGGTGCAAATGCTCTCAGTGTACATAAAAGTAAAGATACATTCGTCAAGAGTCAAGAATCAAAAGGTAAACACTTAATAATAGTCACAGGGTGCAATAAGCAATCAAATCATACTGGAAACAGTCAATATAAATCATAAGGATACAAGCAACAAAGTTACAGTAATACAGTCACAAGTGGGAGGGGATGGGTGATAAGGAATGATGAGAAGACTAATAGTAATAGTAGTGCAGATTTTGTAAATAGTTGGACAGTGTTGAGGGATTTATTTGTTTAGTGGAGGGATGGTGTTCGGGAAAAAACTGTCCTTGTGTCTAGTTGTTCTGGTGTGCAGGGCTCTATAGCATCGTGGAAACAATTTATGTCCAGGATATGAGGGGTCTGTAGATATTTTCACAGCCCTCTTTTTGACTCATGCAGTATACGGGTCCTCCATGGAAGACAGGTTGGTAGCAATTGCTTTTTCTGCAGTCCGAAAGTCTGTGCCTGCCCTGTTGGGTTGCAGAACCAAACCAGACAGTTATAGAGGTGCAGATGATAAGACTCAGATACATGTCTATGGAGATTTTCTGTCATTCAGTTCATAGTTGTCCCAAAGGTGCTTTTTTTTTTTTTTTTTCAAAAGATAACTGGACTTTCTGGTTTTTCTTTGAAGACATTTCGCTTCTCATCCAAAAAGCTTCTTCAGCTCTGAAGTCCATTCTCCACCATCCAGTCAGAGCTGAAGGAGCTTCTTGGATGAGAAGCGAAACGTCTTCAAAGAAAAACCAGAAAGTCCACAAAGATTGCTTTCACCTCTTCCTTCCACTCTTCCACAAAAGGAAATACCCTTTTATTCTCTCCTTTTGTTTCATTTCTTCATTAAAAGATAACAGTGCCTTTTTCTCAGGTGAGATATGAGATGTTCAACAAAGCTTTTCACTTTCTACAAATCTCTTTTAGTTCCCTTTTTAGGCAGGTGGGTTTGAGTCCAAATATAAGTAGCCTCGGCTCACAACTATTTATTTAGCCACTGTTCAAAGTTATGATGGTGCAGTCCTCACACTTACGACCATCATTGTGTCCCCGTGGTCATGTGATTAAGATTTAGGCACTTGGCAGCTGATTTATTATGGTTGCATCATTCCAGGGTCATTTGGGACCTTCCCAGATGGCTTTCAAAAAGCAAATTCCAAGGAGGAATTAGACACCCTCACTTGACAATCGCCTTGCTTAGTGATGAGCATTCAACTCCCAATTATGATTTTAAGCAGGGAGTAAAAATTAAGGCCCAGGAAGCAGCAGGAACATAAGAAGATGATCAAAAGCAATTTTTCCCCCATAGCCCCAGAAACTAGGTCCAAGAATAACAGGTGTAGGTCTGCAGTGACCTGAATTTCCTTCAAATGTCCAGCTCCGCTATCAATGGCAGCCTCTTCTCACAGAGGGTTTAATTGGTTTTCTTACACGTCGCAAAGGATTGGTTTAGATAATCTTGGGATCCCTTCCAACTCTCTAACTCTTTGAAAAATCAAAGGAATTGGGTATGCTCAGATTTGAGAAGAGAGGACCCTGGGGGGAATATGGTAATGAAACCTTATAAAAAGATGTCAGATTAAAAGAAAAAGGTAAGATCTGTTCCCTATCGTTTCAAAGCGTGGGCTACAACACAGCGATCCCCAAACTTTCCAACTTGGGGGCCCGGCCTTTTGTGTGTCTGTGTGTGAGTGGAAGGCACACACTTGCGTGTGAACCTCCACTTGAGCGAGCGAGCAGAGTTTCTCTCTCGTGCTTGTCCACCGCTCGTGCAAGTGGCGTTTCATGCATGTGTTCTTGCTCGTTTCTCCCGTGGCCGTGGCCCAATGGTGAATGGTGGCCCAGGGGTCGGGGACTCCTGCTACAACATACAGATAGTCCTTGATTTATGATCCCAATTGGGACCGGATTTTTTGTTATTAAGCAAGGTGATTGTTTAATGAGTATAATCTTTTTTTTCAGAGGTGGGATTCAGCAGGTTCTGACCAGTTCTGGAGAACCGGTCGCAGAAATTTTGAGTAGTTGGGAGAACCGGCCAATCCCACCTCTGACTGGCCCCGCCAACCCCATCTATTCAGTTGCAAAGCATTTGAATTTTGATCGCGTGAACGTGAGGACGCTGCAACTGTGGGAGGTGTGAAAAACGGTCCTACGTCCCTTTTTTTTCAGTGCCGTTGTAATTTTGAACGGACACTAAATGAATTGTCGTAAGTCGAGAACCACCTGTACTTTTCTGGCAAGGGGTGCATCATCCATCTGCTGCCCATCTGCAGGCTGGAGAGGTGGGAGAGGAGCGTGGGTACCACCACGAGGCATTCTGGAAGGATAAAATGCACTCCCTCATAATCTGGGCCATGGTTAGAGTGGTGCATTGGCCTAGAGGTAGAGTTCTCGCCTCCCAATCAGGAGGCTGTGAGTTTGATCCTCGGTAATCAGATAACAGATAATCAGAGTTGGAAGGGACCTTGTAGGTCATCTAGTCCAACCCCCTGCCCAAGCGGGACCCTACACCATTCCTGACAAAGGGCAGTCCAATCTGTTCTTGAAAGCCTCCAGTGATGACGCTCCCACAACTTCTGAGGGCAACTTCTGTTCCATTGGTTGATTGTTCTCACTGTCAGAAAGTTTCTCCTTGTTTCCAGGTTGAATCTCTCCTTGTTCAGTTTCCATCCATTATTCCTTGTCTGGCCTTCGGGTGCTTCAGAAAATAGCTTGACCCCTTTCTCCTCTCTGTGGCAGCCCCTCAAATATTGGAAGACCGCTATCATCTCTCCCCTGGTCCTTCTCTTCACTAGACTAGCCAGGCCCAGTTCCTGCAACCGTTCGTTGTATGTTTTAGCCTCCAGTCCCCTAATCATCCTGGTTGCTCTTCTCTGTACTTTTTCTGGAGTCTCAACATCTTTTTTATAATGTGGTGACCAAAACTGGATGCAGGACTCTAGGTGTGGTCTTACTAGGGCTTTATAGAGTGGTGTTAGTACTTCCCTTGATCTTGACTGTATCCCTCTGTTAATACAACTTAGGATTGCATTAGCTTTTTTGGTGGCGGTGGCTGTACACTGCTGGCTCATATTTAGCTGGTTGTCCACTAAGACTCCAAGATCCCTCTCACAGTTCCTGCTATTAAGCCTGGTTTCACCCAGTCTATACGTGTCCTTTTGGTTTTTCTTGCCTAAGTGTAGGACTTTACTTTTCTCTACGTTGAATTTCATTTTATTACATATGGCCCAGTGTTCTAGTCTGTCAAGATCCATAGATCTTGAGCCTATCTTCTTGGGTGTTAGCTATTCCCGCCAGCTTAGTATCATCTGCAAATCTGGTAAGTTCCCCTTCTATTCCTTAATCTAATAGGTAGAGACAGTTATTTATCTCTCTGGGCACAATGAGAATATATCTGCTGAACAAAACTCCTCATTGGCAACAGGAAGGGCATCCGGCCAGTAAACGCTCTGCTAGCTCCATTCAGTGGCCCAGGCACCACCCCACAAGGGATTATGGGGCACGGTTGAGGAGAGACACAGGCCTTTTCTGGAGGCATTTCCTGCCCACGTTTGCCTGTGTGCTCTTTTGTCCTTGCACCTGTGAGTTGTTTGTGTGACTTGTTCCCATCTCTGCTCGCCCCTATACTGCTTTGAGACCCCTCTAAATGCCAAAACAACATTCACAAAGTGGAGGTTGCAAGGCTAGAATCGGAACCAGGTGCCCTTCAGGTATCTTGGGACAGCATCAATTGTTGTCTTCGGGCGTACGCAGATGGTGATGGATACGGATGCTTTTCAGACTTTTAATTCTGTGGTTGAACGGCGCGATGATGTGATACGGGGTGGAATGGGGGAGGAATAATTGACACTGTGTAATCATTTTAAAGTGAGGAACTTTGCCACTCAAATGCATAATTTATGCAAGCTGGGGAGGGGAAAAAGGAGTCCTTCTGAATGACAAGAGGGGGTTATCTTCAGGCAGAAATTTTTGTGCGTGGTTTTCGAGGTGCCGGATAAACACTTTTTGGTGAGGCCACCTTGATACTGAATGGCCAAAGATCACATCCCTTGGCTTGGAACGGGCTGGCTCATCCTCTCTCTCCAATTTGACTGTCCCAGTCCTTGGCTTACAATGGTTCATTTATTGACCGTTCTAAGTTATGACGGCACTGAAAAAAAGGGATTTATGGCCGTTTTTCACAACTTAAGACCCTGGGCCACGTGATTCCCCTTTGGCAGCCTTCTCACAAGCCACGGAGAAACAAATTCACTTAATAAATGTGTTACTATCTGAACAATTGCGACGATTCACTTGGGTGTGGTGAGAAAGGATGTAAAATGGGACAAAATTCACTTAACAACATAAAATCTCGCTTAGCAACATAAATCTGGGGCTCAATTGTGGTCATAAGTCGAGGACTAGCTGCAGTCCATCACCCCAGGTCCTCTTCTATCAGAACACTATTTCTCACATCCTCTCTTCTTTGATAGACCTTCGCATCCCCACATTTTGAGTAGAGAACAGAACGGAATCGAATGTAGCATAAGAATAGAATGGAATAGAAATTAGAACAGAAATCAGAATAGAATAGAACAAAGTAGAATAGAAAGTAGAGTAGAATAGAACAGAATGTAGAGTAGAAAAGAAATTAGAATAGAATAGAATAGAATAGAATAGAATAGAATAGAATAGAATAGAATAGAATAGAATAGAATAGAATAGAATAGAACAGAATATATATATATATAAAAAAGCGAAAGATCACTCACGCATCATCACAAAATCTCCAGAACCATAAAGCCTACAAACTTGAAATTTGGCACGTATGTTCCTCTTGGTTTCTAGGGGCTCACTGAGAAAGGATTTTTCAAATGAACATCAGAGCATTAGTATTACGTATGTTATTATTATTAACATGCTCTGATGCTAAGGAGTTCTACTCCCCCTCCCCACCTGAAAAGAAATCTATTTCAAATGCAAAACACAAGCAGAGGAGTTTCATTTTCAGTTTTAGCTTTAGTTTCACAGCGCCAAGCAGCTTTAGTACAGAAGAGTTGAGCTAAGCCACGCCCAGGCTTCTTGCTGTCTCCTTCTTGCTCACACAGCAAATACTGTTTCAGATTCCCAACAGCCGTCAACTCTCTCACACACTGACAGGGCGCTATCCAGATGGATGCTGGTAGATAGAGGCAAATTTCCAACCCCTTTTTTCCCTCCCCCAAAACTAAGCCCAACCACATAGATTCGTAGCGAAGCATGGGTATAGAGCTAGTATAGAATAGAATAGAGTAGAACAAAATAGAAAGTAGAGTAGAGTAGAGTAGAGTAGAGTAGAGTAGAGTAGAGGAGATCAGCTATTCTATTCTGTTAGTCTTTAATTAACAAAAACCCTCCCCAAAATGCATGGAGCGAAAGTGTTGCAGTTAAGGCTGCAGATAAGTCCCAAGTTTAAAGCTCAGTTTATGTCGCGTTTGTCTTGTGCAGGGCTGTGTACATTGGCTCTTGGCGTTCAGCATGGATAACACCGGTGAACCTTGGAATCGTGCTAAGCCTATTAATGTGGACACCTCTATGTCCACCATTTAGCATTTATTTAACATGGCTGAAGCATGCTGTGGGAAGAACACCATTCTAACACTGACCTGGGCCCTTTTTGTCTCTGTGCTGTTTATAAAAAGGGTTTAATATTTTACATGTTCTCCTACAAGCAGGGAAAGGGGATTGTTAAGAGGTATAAATAAATACCTGTCAGGACTGGGTTCATTGAAGCGCTGTGTATTTTCCTAAGATTGCACGCAGTCCCCGAAATGCCTGCATGAGTCCATGCAACCTGCTATTTTTTTAATGCCTTATAATCCACACACCCGTGATGAGGCTGTTCCTATAAGGAATTCTCCCAACAATCCCTGTCATGCCCTTCTCTTTTCACATTTTACTTTGCCGGTTTTTGTGTTACTCCAATGTCCTCTTGTTTATGCCTCTGTGGAATTAATAGCTGACTTGTGAGGATGGGAAGGATGATTAGTTAAGCTTCAAAAGAGGAGAAGCCGGTCTTTCCTCCGGATCTTAGCTCCTTGGCAAGGCTATCCACCCGCTGACCACTGACCATTATCTTTCAGATTATAGTCTGCATAAAACACTTAGGCAGATGAATATTTCTCGATGGCCTCACATAAACAAGCCAAAATTATAATAAGGGATCCATGGTGCTCTCTGTTTTCTTGCAGACTTTTCATTATCCAAACTAGGTAACATCATCAGTGCTAATCACAGCACTAGCATTCAAGGAGTCCTCGTTGTGTAAGCCTGAGCTATAAATATTTCCTTTATTGGGACAAAATTATGATAAACACACATGCACGTACACGAACGCACCCCAATGGTGAAGCTAGGCCAGCCATATTCAGGCAAAAATGAAGATTATTAGATAAACACCAGCTAATAGTAAAAAACTCTCACTTTCTCCTGAAATGGCCAGGGAGGGTTTTGCAACCCAGATATAGCAGCCAAAGTTGATTTTTCTGTCTCATTTTCTGACCTCTTCTGCTCCCTTCTGAGGTTTGCTCAGAGAACAGTCTCTGAGTCTCAGTAAATAATAGCCGCGGTGGCACAGTGGTTAGAGTGCAGTACTACAGGGTACTTCTGCTGACTGCCGGCTGCCTGCAATTTGTCAGTTCGAATCTGACCAGGCTCAAGGTTGACTCAGCCTTCCCTCCTTCCGAGGTGGGTCAAATGAGGACTCAGATTGTTGTGATGACCCAGAGCATATCAGAAGTATAACAAAACCGAAAATGTAACTAAAAGTCCTTTTAATGCCTTCAATTTGGCTTCACTGTTTAATTGTTCACAGTGGAGGAGTAAACTATTTTCAAAATAGCATTTCAAAGGAAAGAAACACAGTTCAAATTCAAAGAGCCGATAACGAAGCAAAAACCAAAAACAAACTGCATTGAATAAAGTTTCACGACAGACCAGGTTAGATAATTGCCAACTTCAGGAAGATAACTAGGGACAGTCCATTGGAAGAACTCCAACCAAGATAAACCTTCTTTAGGAATAAAACACTAATTTGTCTCCAGCGTCTGTTAGCACGCAGGTCCAAACTCTTATGCAGATCTTCTCACACCTGCAACCCATGAAGAGGATCATGGCCCTCTCCTCCCGAGTAGACCACATTTTACCCTGATCCTCTCCTTCCTGCGTGCTCTAGGATGGAGAGGGGATGGGCCTGGGTCCTCCTGACTACTCAGAGTCAGCCTCCACCAGAGGCATGACAATTGTTGCGGGCAAGTGGCTGACTCTGTAAACGGCTTAGAGAGGGCTATAAAGCATTATGAATTCGTATATAAGTGTAAGTGCTATTGCTACTGCTAAGTCATTTCTTAGGGATGTACCTTGCTCCTCCTTATTTTGAGTTAGTTCTTACCGACACGGAATTTCCAAAGCTACTTTGATGCCCCTCAACTATGCCCTTCTCAAGAAGTTGTTTTTGATAAGGATAGGTCCACCCAGCAAGCAGACTTCCTTGATGATGACCAGATGTCCTTTCTCCAGGAAACAAAGCTGGTAACAACCCCTTCTCTCTTTTTCTCCATCCTAGTTAGAGCTCAGGAGGTCCAAGCCGAGAATGTCACGGTAGCAGAAGGCGGGCAGGCTGAGATCAATTGCAAGCTGCACCAATACGATGGCTCCATTGTGGTGATCCAGAATCCATCTCGGCAGACGCTCTTCTTCAACGGCACACGAGGTAACCTTGTTTCTAGGCTTCAAGGTGTCAAATTGTGGGCTGCTGGGGATGGGATCTCGGTTTGAGCTAAAGAGCCACAAAGAGTTAGAGCACATGAAAGTTGGGTCATCTACTCTCTTGATGTCCCTTCAGTGTTGATCTACGAAGTTGTCCAGGGCTGTTCAGAACCATGACTGTAGCTTGTTGTGACCTGGGAGAAGATGATTCTTATTTGTTTTATTGGTCCACCACTGAGGCATTTTCCCTTCTGCTTCTTACAGCCTTGAAGGATGAACGTTTCCAGCTGGTGGAGTTCACCCAAAAACAGGTCCGCATTGTGCTCTCCAACGCCCGTCTGGAAGATGAAGGTGGATACTATTGCCAGCTGTACACAGAAGATACCCACCATCAGATCGCCATCCTTACAGTGCTGGGTAGGCATCCCCCTGCTAAGCAACTGGCTGGCTGGGGAATTGAGGGAGTTGAAGTCCAACAAGTCTTAAAGTTGCCAAGGTTGGACACCCATAGTTCAGTCTTTTAAACTGAATATCCCCTCCCACACCACCTCTGGGGCTGCTCCAGATTAAAACCAGCAGGTCTTCTGGGATCATCCATCATCACTGGTGTCTTTCAAGAAGAAATGAATCTCCTGCATGGGTTGGCGGTGGGGGGTTGGACTAGATGATCTACAAGGTCCCTTGCAACTCTGTTAATCTGTTAAACCCTTTGAGATTACGATGCTCAGTCGAATCACTTGCTGCTTGATAATGTGCCTAGGGGAACCCTTTGTCTCCCCAAACAAGTTAGAAGGTCTGTTCAGTGTGTATTCATCAATAGTGTCACGTTGTGGGTCTATTTATCCTAGCTCTTTTATGTTCCAATTTCCACCTCTTGCTTCCAACCATCTGTAAAATCGATTCCATGTATTGTAGGACTCAGTTTCCCCTTTATTTTTTAGTTCTAGAGTTAATCTAATTTTGCACAAACCAGTGTTTTCTTTATTATCTCTCTTTCTAGAGGTGTATTTTCGTCAGTGGTGGGATTCAAAGTTCTACGGCCGTGGCTTGGTGGGTGTGGCAGGGGAAGGATATTGTGAAATCTCCAGTCGGAGGCAGTATTTGCTGGTTCTCCAAACTACTTAAAATTTCCGCTACCTGCTGAATACCACCTCTGGTTTTCACTCTTCCATTGCTGGGCGTATACCATTCTTGGTGCTGTTAGGATGTGTAGTATTAAATAAATTGATCCTTTGTTGTAGCCCTCTGTTGTAATTCCTAATAAAAATAATTCCGGCTTGAACTCACCCTTTGTTCTAGCCACTCCTGAATCTGTCGCCAGAATCTCCTTACATACTGGCATGCCCACCACATGTGATAATATGTGCCCGGTAATTGCTTGCCGGGTTTTTACCCATTTCTTAAAGCTCATCCGTCTAAATTTCACCCCTCTAACTCAGACTGCAGACGCCCCAAAGGGAGGGAAAAAATCAGATACATTTTGGAAGCTGCCAGTACAAAGGACATCCTAACATACGATTGTCTAGACAGACTTCGATGGCTGTCCAGAATTTCAGACCCGTCTTCTTTTATCCCTCTCAGGAGAGCTTAGAGATTGAACCTAAGATCTCTAGCGCGTTGAACATGTGCTTTGATGCTGAGCTGTAGCCTTCCTGAAAGTCACACTTTCGGGAATCTACCAAACCTGCCAGACAAAAGACTATTTATTTAGAAGACACAATCGTTTTTCAAGGTCAGCCTTTGGCGGTAAGGGAGCCGATAATCTTCAGACGGGGAGAGAGAAGATTTGGATTCTTCCTTAGCAGAACATCAGCGGAAGCATTGATGCAGATGAAACAAAACCTATACCTCCTTTTTTTTAAAAAAAATAAATAAATCTGATTTTGCAAGCATGAAATGTTGGGGAGGAACAAATGGAGGTTGAGGGATTTAGCAAACCCTTGTAATCTTCAGAAACGCATGCCCACCTCTTGGGTCTCTCTGTTTTTCTTCTTAGCTTCATTGTAGAAGGCTAAGTTCTTGTTTTCCTTCCTAAAATGACCTTCTCAGAATTGAGAAGCTTGGGTGAAGACATCTCCTCCCACTATCAACTAGCCGTTGAAATATTAATTAGGAAAGTTGCCTCATTAGAGGCGGTTCAGGTACTCAGGTGAAGGATTCAGCCATGGGATGTGAGATGATGGAGGGGATGACTAATGACCTGCCTGGTTTGGCTTCTTCCAGTTCCCCCGGACAGTCCTTTAGTGGAGGTGAAGGAACAGGCAGTAGAAGGAGGAGAAGTTGAACTCACCTGCAGCGTTCCCAGGTCACGCCCTGCGGCCACCCTGCGCTGGTACCGGGACCGGAAAGAGATAAAAGGTGTCATTCCAAATGCTGAATTGGGCTCCCTGTGGAAACCCCGTGACAAATAAAATAAATGTATTTCCTAGAAAGTGGGATCCAGGCACTCTGTTGGCGTTTGGCCCAAAGGCAGCTTGGAATTCCAAGTTAAGGAATATCCTATTCTTCCACTTGATGTCCTCGAGATGCCTTGGGTGATGACGGAGGATGCTTCCCGCCTTACATGTCTATGGAGATTCTCAGTCATCCAGGTCATAGTTGGCTCAAAAGTGCTCAAAAGATAACTGGACTGTTTTTTGAGGAAGAAGATGTTTCACTTCTCATCCAAGAAGTTTCATCATGGATGGAGCTTCTTGGATGAGAAGCGAAACAACTACTTTCTTCTTCTTCTTCTTCTTCTTCTTCTTCTTCTTCTTCTTCTTCTTCTTCTTCTTCTTCTTCTTCTTCTTCTTCTTCTTCTTCTTCCTCCTCCTCCTCCTCCTCCTCCTCCTCCTCCTCCTCCTCCTCCTCCTCCTCCTCCTCCTCCTCCTCCTCCTCCTCCTCCTCCTCCTCCCTCAAAAAACAGTCCAGTTGATATAGATATATATATATATTCGTAGATTTTCATGGATACAGGTATGTAGGTCTAGGTGTGTTCGGGTCTTTCCCCGTGTAAAATTAAGAGTATCTTGGCGACGTTTCGGCGAGGTCCCACTTGCCATCCTCAGGCTGGTGCTTTTGGCTTTGTGCTGAAACATCGCCAAGATATTCGTAATCTTACATGGGAAAAGACCCGAACACACCTAGACCTACATACCTGTACCCGTGAAAATCTACAAAAACATTATATATAGTTACGCTAGTGATTTGGGTTGAAGCTGCTCGGCCATTATGTATGTTAACTTTTGTAATGTTTTAAATTGTTTTAATTTTGAGTCCACCCAGAGTTAGTTATTAAGATTATCCATATAATACCTATCTGGAAGCAGAAGTCCACAGATCTTAAAAGCTGCCGAGGTCATACACACGCCTGATTTAAAGGGGAGTTGTTCAGCGCTTGCTGGGGTTGTCTGACGGGATATTTGTGTGTATTTCAGGAACAAGCAGCAAGCAAGAAAATGGGAAAGTGTTCAGCATCACCAGCACGGTGCGTTTCCGAGTGGATCGCAAGGACCACAGCAGCATCGTGACCTGCGAAGCCATCCACCCGGCACTGCGCGGCCAGCGGAAGCAGACGCAGTATGTGCTAGATGTACAGTGTAAGTGACTGCTGGAGCTCCCTAGGGAGGGAGGGGGGGTGGGAGAGGTATGTTGTAAGCCAGGCTCAGGTTAGCAAGATCGAGAAATGGAGCCATGTTGCATTTTGCATCCTGGTTGCCCCCACTCCCCACCCCCACCCCCTCGGTCTTGTTTGAATGAAGGAGGCAATCATTATGAACCCTCTGTGGCTTCATGTTCAGAGGAAAAAAACTAAGCAAGGACCAGGCCTAACAGACAGGCCTGGATACCCAAAAGTCAGGGGTTTTAAACGGGACGTATATTCCACTAAGATTTCATTCCAGCCACTACTTTACTTCAGCCCACTAACTAATTGGTACAGGATCCAGGAAGATGATCCCTAAGGAAAAACACTTTTAATAGAGTCACCTGTTTACCTTGGGTTAGATTTGGCACAATTCCAGGTTCCTGCACCACTTCATCCTGCAAGTCTTTCCTACGCATTGTTTCTCCCTCCCCTCAAACATCGATATTAATTCTTGGCTTATTATTTTAAAATATTTTATTTAGCTGTTCCGCTTTGTTATGCTTGAAAAACAGCTCCTACTACCTTATGCCCTCATTTTGATTTTTTCTTTTTTATTCTGCTTTTCTGCCTACTAGCAGCTTTCCAAGGTTGTTGACAATAAATAACGTGTAGGTTGTTTTTTTTAAGGCATTGATGATGGATGCCGTTTCTGAGGGGATAGTGATGTAAAACGTTCACACTTCTGGCTGTAGAAATTACAAATCCAGCATGTAAAGAAAGAAGGAAAGATATAGATTAGATTAATTAGATAGATAGATAGATAGATAGATAGATAGATAGATAGATATAGATATAGAATAGAATAGAATAGAATAGAATAGAATAGAATAGAATACAATACAATACAATAGAATTCAATAGAATTCAATACAATACAATAGAACAGAAGAGTTGGAAGGGACCTTGGAGGTCTTCCAGTCCAGCCCCCTGCCTAGGCAGGAAACCCTACACCACTTCAGACAAATGGTTATCCAACATCTTTTAAAAAACTCCCAGTGTTGGAGCAGTCACAACTTCTGGAGGCAAGCAGTTCCACTGATTAATTGTTCTGACTGTCAGGAAATTTTCTCCTTAGTTCCGAGTTGCTCCTCTCCTTGATGAGTTTCCACCCATTGCTTCTTGTCCTCCTGCCTTCAGGTGCTTTGGAGAATAGCTCGACTGCAGCATTTTCAGCTGGAGAGCAAACAGCAAGAGCAGCTCTCCTAGATCAGATTAAAAACTCATCTAGTCCAATATCCTGTTTTCCCATCGATCAAGCCAGATGCCACTGAGAAGCCCAAAGCAGCATTTGAACAAGTACACTCTACCGTAGTCTGATTAGCACAGTAGTTAAGCGTAGGCTGGGTGGTGTGACATGAAGTAGACAGATAGCTGGCTTGAAAATCTTAGGTCAAAGAGCATGGAGAAGGTTCTTCATCAGAGGGGAGCGAAGATGCCCCTCGGTTCAGCCCCGGCTCTCCAGCATTTTAATGACGTTTGATGTGGGAGCAGAGAGAATGCTGATCGCTTCTGGATGACCCTTGGCTGGGCAGGTTAGCTAATATTCTAAGGAGATGGAAATAAAATTCAAAACAATCTTGATCAGCTGGGAAAGCAGGCAGGAAGCGGGGCTGGGATGCGGCCGGTATAACAACCAGTTCGGTAATCGCGGGTGAATAGCAATGCAAAAATCCTTACCTGCTAATGTTACTTTGGGAGAGTAACACAGCTGAGGAGCAGCAATCTGCTCTTCCACGCTGATCAGCTGGGATGATAAAGGCCAGTACAGTACAGCACAGGGGCAGGCGGGCGAACCCACGTGATCGTCGGAGCAAACTGGTTCGCTCCCAGCTGATCTTCGGAGCTAAGGGTTCGCGCAAACCGGTCTGAACTGGCAGAATCCCATCCCTGGCAGAAAGTAACTGCGAGGCCAGACACTTTGTCAAATGCAAAGTTGATATTTTAGGAGACGGATCAATTGCACCACTTCAGAACGGGGAATTTCTGGCTTGGCTCTGCATTTTTTTTGCGGAGAAGAACTTAAGGGCTAGTGTAGTAGAGACAGACATCTGAGACAGTCCTGTGATATGAGTCAAAAAAAGGAGGGGGGGGGGAAGGCAACCTGGAACTAGTTCAGACAAGTGTGAGGAGACGGTCAGAGGAGTGGAAACTAAACCTTGTGAAGAGAGATTAAAAGGAACAAGGATAGCAACTCATCAGAAATCTGAAAGGCTGTCACGCGGAGACAAATGCCAAGATTCCTTCCCGAGATCAGAAGGAAATTAGGAGCACCTTTTCTGACTCCCACACTGGATTCAAAGGCTCACAAAAGTTGCAGCTCCCTCAAGCTTCTGCCTTTGATTCAAATCGGTATGTCGGAATAAGGGCGACCGGGCTGTGATATTTTTTTTTGCTTCCCTGAGTTCCCTCCGACAATGGCTACAAAGAGACTCCTTCAGTGAGCTGTCAGAAACATTTTGAGCCAATCTGAGCATTTCTGATGGAAGCCAACTTCTGTCTTTAATTTGAAAAGCCACTGAGGGGAACGCAGCTAATCCTGCAATGGACTCAAAAAGAGGATTTATGACCCGAATCCGAAGTGCCAACCCAATTGCCTCCCATCCACGCAATCCTATTACCTCAGGTGCTCAACAACATGGCTGCATTTATGGCCGTTTGTAGCATTCCCATAGTCACATGACGATAATAGTTTATGCCCCAAACCGGCACTTACAATAGATTCGCTTAATGACCAAGGCATTTGGTCAGTGACCGACGTATTCACTTTCTACCACCACGTTAGCTTAACAAGCACCACAAAGGTTGTAAAATCGAGTTAGTGATGTGACCGATCCCTTTTATCACTCTTACGACTTATAACCACGATGGGCATGTTCCATTAAGGTCATAACTCGAAGGTTACCTGCAAATAATTCAGATCAGGCTGACCGCATTCCTACATCTGTAGGAACAATTGCTCCTATACATTGCATCCTGAAGCGTTTTGTGCATTTTTAAGCCAAGAAAAGACAGGAATCTTCAAGATCTTTGAGAATCAGGTTGCCAGCAAATTTTGTACTGCATGCAAATTATTATTAGAGTATTATTATTATTTCTGTTATTTTTTTCTTCTCTTTTTCTAGATTCACCCACAGCCAGAATTCATCCCCCTCAGGGAGTCATGAGGGAAGGAGACACCTTAATTCTGACTTGCGCTGTAAATGGCAACCCGCTGTAAGTCCTTCTTCTGGGTGGAAAAAAGAAAATTTTGGACTTATTTTGGTGGCAGCAGGAAAGAATCTTGTGCAAAAAAACAGGCTTTGGGAAAAGGTAGTAAACCGTGGTAGCGGTTACTCTGATTTTTACTGACATTTATTTAAAAACCCAAATCTGGTGCTGAGAAAAGTGAAATTGGCGGCCCCTAACAAATGAGAGCTGTCAAATAAGATATTAGAATATTTTGGGCTTCATCAACCAAGGGTATTGATTATTAGACGAAATCTGCCTCTGTCTGCATTTTAACTAAAACAATATATCAAAAATCCAACTTTTCACAAAAGACCGAAGAAGAAGAAGAAGAAGAAGAAGAAGAAGAAGAAGAAGAAGAAGAAGAAGAAGAAGAAGAAGAAGAAGAAGAAGAAAACTTCAAGACCTCGTGCAAATCTAAATCATAATTTCTACTATTCGATTGGTCCAATTTAGTGATGGAAAGCCCTATTATTATTATTTTTTGCCACTACAAATAAAGCAGCTGACAGCCTTTTTTATCAAGTGCAAACGATCCCATCCTCTTCCAGGAGATGTTGATTTTAATTTTGACTTCTCTCTGTTTTGGAGCATCAGCTGTTTCAAAAACAGTGTGTGCGTGCATGTGTGAAAAATGAGACAGGGAAGACAGTGTTCACAGCCAATAGCAGTTTAGAAAAGGAATAGCCGTTGGTGGCACGTGCACATTGAGTCACTTTTCTCCTCCAACGATCGGGTTTGGCATGTTTTTATATAACCTTGGCGAAGGAGATGCTGTTTGATTAAAAAAAAAAGAATATGGAAAAACAGGACCGGAAACAAACCTTTGCTTGCCCCCCGCGCAGTGTGTCAACAATTCTGGTCTTTCGTCTCTCTATTTTGCTGCTAATGCCAACAGACACAAGAGGGGACAGGATTTCTGTCCTTCACAGATTGGCTTTGAAGATTGGATTTAGTGTATTTAACCAATCAGCAACTGATAATTGCTAGACATGGATATTGGATCTGGGATCAATTAGGCTTAATTTGGGGGGATGATTTTGGATTGAAGCTGTGGTACTTTTTCTTGGAGTCGATTACCATAATAGTTTGTTAACAGAAGGTTTGGGGGATTGTAATCTTGCCTCTTTCCCCCCCATTATTATGGATAATCTTTATTAATTTTTAATCATCATCATTATTATTATTCGTATCACTTCCCTCTTAACTATTTTATTATTGATATAAAATTCTTTTGGCCTGTTTTGTAAGGGGTGGGAGTTTCACCCAATCAGCTGAATGCTGATTCATTCTATTAATCAGCATTCAAACTAGGAATGATGCGACTGGATGTGTATGTGTGCTTATCTATTTTTAAAAGACACCTTTTAATGTCTTCTTTCTTGTCTTTTTTTCTTTTTTTCTTCAACATTTTGGTGTTTTGTATTTTAACTTTTTAAAAAAAATAAATTAAATATATATTTTTTTTAAAAAAAGGATTCCTGCCCTGGCCGGGGCTGCCATTAATATTATAAAGCCAGCCATTTTGCCTAAATGTCTGCTTCGGGTGCTGAGACCTCATTTTTTTCCGCCACCCTTTTGTGATCAAGCTGTCCTTGCCGCTCTCCCTGACCCGCCTGAATGATGGGTACAATTCCTGGGCAGAGTTATTACTTGAGTGCCCCTTGATCCAGCCGCTGCCTCACGTGTCCATCTATCACCTGGTCTGGCAGCAAATAACCTTGAAGAGAAAAGAGCTGCTTTTTCAAAAGAGTGTGTGTGTGGGTGTGTGTGTGGAGGTGGCAAGGATGCTACGCTGGTGGCCAGAAGGCGGCACCAGAGAAGGGGGCTGGGGAGGTGAGGCATGGTTCTGATAGATTCTTTTGGGTGCCCCTTTCAGGCCCAGAGACATTAAATGGAGCCGAGCGAATGAAACGTTGCCTGAGCGAGCCCTGACAGAGGGCGAAGTCCTGACTATTCCCAGCCTCAGCATGCTGGATAATGGCACCTACTCGTGCCAAGTGGCCAATAAACATGGACGGTCCTCGGACCAATACGTGCTGGTAGTTTATGGTAAGTCAAAACAACATTTTTGCAGCTTCTTCTGTTTCTGCCTCAATCTAGAATCGTGATGGCGAACCTATGGCACATGTGCCACAGGTGGCACACAGAGCCATTTGTACAGGCACGTGAGCCCCAGGCAAACCTACCTTATTGCGCATGTGTGCGCCTCTCAGCTGACTTTTCAGGATGTTTGAGGCCTTTTTTGGCCTCTCAGATGCTTGAGGGAAGCCTCTGCAGCCTTTGTAGGCCGAAAAAAAGACCTGTTTCATCACTTCCTGTATTTCCGGAAATACTGGAAGGGACTAAATGGGCCCATTTTTTGGCCTACAAAGGCTGCAGAGGCTTCCCTCAAGCCTCTGGGAGGCCAAAAAAGGCCTCAAACAGCCCGAAAAATCAGCTGAGAGGTGCAGTGCCGGTAAGGGGGCAGCAGAGGGGATCGCACACGCCTGCACAGGGGAGTGGGGGGCCACATGCATTGCCTTCTAGGTGCTGGCACGCGAGCTCACAAGCACGCACACAATTTTTGGCACAGGAGCCCAAAAAGGTTAGCCACCACTGACCTCACATTCCCGATCTTCTGCAGCTGCTCCTTTTGGTCTTTGTGGTCTCAGGTCCAGCCCTCGCACTTGGGTCTAAGACAGGGGTGTCAAACTCAATTTCATTGAGGGCCACATCAGGGCTGTGGTTGACCTCAGTGGGGCGTGGCTGACCGGGTGGGTGTGGCTAGCTTGACGCCACTCACTGGGTGTGGCTGACTGGGTGGGCGTGGCCACCTGGATGGGTGTGGCCAGCTTGACGCCACTCCCCAGACTGCTGGCCCGATTTTTCCTCTTCGCATTGGGTAGACCGGGCTGAAGCGACACGGCCTGGCCCCTTACATTTTCCAGGATGGTCTCGCGGACCAGATCTGACCAAATCGCGGGCTGGATCTGGCCTACGGATCTTGTTTTTGACAGCCCTGGTCTAGGACAACTTGCCAGGGCCAATTTGCAGCAGGACAATTTGCCATGGAACAGGATTTAACACTAATATCGAAAGAAATGTTGGAATATAATCAATTCAATAAAGGATTCGAAAGGAGGGATGAAGTGATATGTAAACAACAGAAATTAAAATGATTTTTAAGATTACGTTAACTAATTAAATTGAATTGTTGAATTATCCTGTGTTGAGTTGTCCTACGGCAGAGGTCTCCAAACTTGGCAACTTTAAGACTTGTGGACTTCATCTCCCAGAATACCTCAGCCAGCTATGGAAATGGCTGCTGACTCAGGCCTTTGGCTCCCCACTGCCAAGAGGGAGGGTGACCAGAAATAGGAAAAATGGAGGAGACCAGGGGTGGGATTCAATTTTTTTTTTACTACCAGTTCTGTGGGCGTGGCTTGATGGGTGTGGCATGGCTTGGTGGGCATGGCAGGGGAAGGATATACTGCAAAATCCCCATTCCCTCCTCAGCCCACTAACCTGCTTTCCAGCTCTGTTCTCCTGTGCAGGGCAACCAAAGGAGACCCAGCCGATCAGCTGGGACTCGGGAGGAAGGGAATAGATGGGGTTGCCAGGGCCAGTCAGAGGTCGCATTGGCCGGTTCTCCAAACTCCTCAAAATTTCCGCTACCGGTTCTCCCGAACTGGTCAGAACCTGCTGAATATACCACCTCTGGAGGAGACCCTTCCTTCCTCCTTTCTTTTGCAAAGCAGCGCAATTTTTTTTGCGAGAGATGTTTCTCCCTTCAGTTCATGTCTTCAGCACCTTTCTCTCTCCTTGGCAGATCCTGGGGCTATTGTAGAGGCCCAGACGTCAGTGCCCTATGCCATTGTGGGGGGTATCCTGGCTCTTCTCGTCTTTCTTGTCATCTGCGTCCTCATCATCATGGTCTGGTGCTCCATCCGGCAGAAAGGTCAGTAAGGGGGAACCCAGGAGGGTTTCTTAAGTAAACCTCGTCCCTCAGTGCTGGCCAGTAGGAAGCTGGTGTTCTTTTTTCAGATTGCTTCTCCGGGGGCCTTGCACGCATGAATTTGGGGGTTGAGCGGTGGGTTGAGGTGCTAATGCCAGGTGGGACCAGCTCTGCTCAATGTCTCCCCCGCCTTGGGAACGTGGGAAGGAGGGCACGGCACCTCTCTGCAAGACCCCCGGTGTCAGATTCCAATGCTAAAACATAGAACCGACATAGCCAAGAGAAGATTGCTAGCGCCCATCCACCTCCTCTGTCTTGGCCTCTTCTGCACTATGGCCAGCACCAGCGGTTTCTTCTCCAAAGCCCCTGAAGGCAGGACAAGAAGCAACAGACGGAAACTGATCAAGCAGCCTAGAACTTAGGAGAAACTTTCCGACAGTGAGAACAACTAATCAGTAGAATGACTTGCCTGCAAAAGTTGTGGGTGCTCCAACCCTGGAGGTTTGCCAGAGGAGATTGGACAGCCATTTGTCTGAGATAGTATAGGGTTTCCTGCCTGAGCAGGGGGTTGGACTAGATGACCTCCAAGGTGCCTCCCAACTCTGCTATTCTGTTATTCTCAGTGTGGTTACCGAATGCAGAGACCAATTAGGAACCACTGAGTGGAAGAAGTTGGCGATGGACGGTGCCTAGTGGTACCCAGTACCTATTCATTTATTGAGAGAACTAATATAGCAACTACCTCGCAGTGTTCCTAGGCAGCGGTGGGATTCAAAAAAAAATTATTACTGGTTCTGTGGGCGTGGCTTTGGTGGGTGTGGTCGGGGAAGGATACTGCAAAATCTCCCTTCCCTCCCCACCCCACTAACCTGCTTTCCAGCTCCATTCTCCTGTGCAGGGCAACCAAAGGAGAACCAGCCAATCAGTTGGGACTTGAGAGGCGGAGAATAGATGGGGGCGGGGCCAGTCAGAGGCGGTATTTGCCAGTTCTCCAAACTACTCAATATTTCCGCTACCGCTTCTCCAGAACTGGTCAGAACTGGCTGAATACCACCTCTGATCCTAGGCACAGTCAATAAAAACAAGATTAAAAATGGAGCAAGCCCTTTCCCACCAGGTGAAAGAATACGATTATAGAATATGATTATTGTTGACCTCCATTCAGCCCTCTTCTAGCCCATTTTCAGGGGGAAGTACCGGGTCTTCTCTGTCTTTCGGAAGGCTAGAAGATAAGAGCCCCTGAATCTCAGTAGACTATTCTGAAGGTCTGGGGCGTCTACAGAGATGGTGCGCCTCTGAAGCCCCCCTCCCCAATAGAATTTCTATTCTACCTGACCTAGTGGGATGAGCAGATACCTTCAGCCTCACAAATAACTTGGCCTTGGACATGCCTTAAATAATGTGCCAGAGCTAACAGCATGTAGGTGTGTGAGTTGGGTTGAAATATGATGGCACTCAACATGATCTACGAGTATCATGGTTTGCTGGTTCTCCTGTGGCTTGCAAGAGTTATTATGGTCTGCCTTCCTGGACTGAAGCTGCTGTTTTTTTTTGGCATCTAGTCGAATTGGATTCAGCCCTGATGGGCTGTGATCTCATTTGCAATTTTTAAAGACGAATCTTCCAGGGAAAGCAGTCTCCTCTTGAAGCCACAGCTGTAAAGACTTCTGTTGCAGCCACACAGCTGCTATGCCTCTTCTGGGTCACAACCTCTGAAAGGCACTGGATGGACAAAGGCTGTCCAAACCATAAAGCCAGTTCCCTGGCTGGCTCTTCCTTATCATCTGTGTTCTGTTGCCCCGAGAATAATAACAAGGTTATCCTTCCAACCTTGTTACACCCGAAGGAAAGGCTGCATGACATGATCCAGTGATATGGGTTAATTTTATTAGTGAAAGGACAGCCCGGTTTCTTTTCCTGGAGTTTTCTTTTTGTGGAAGGGAAGTCTCTAGAGTTGAGGTCTTCGGTCAACTCTTGCTTCTTGTTCTTGCAACCTTCCTTAGATCACCCCTCAAGTGGATTGAAGGGTGGTCCAATCGGAGTGGCATTCTGGGTTGGTTGGTTGGTTGAATCAACTTTGATAGCCACCTCAACCAGCAACGGTTGTTGAAATGTGTTTTAAAAAAGGTTCCTCCAAGGTTCCTCGTCGTTTTATCCCTTGCCCTGCATCCAAAGCTCATCTAATCAGCTCCAACTGATGTCAGCAGGGAGAACAGCCATCATGTTTAATCCTTCAGCTTCCTTACCTTCCAATTCACGGAGGAGCAATGCTGATTTTCATTTCTGCCCCCCCTGCTGCTTAAGATATTAAAAAAGCGGCAGAACGCAAAGGAACCTTCTATTCAACCACCAATAATTGTGCTAGAATCACCTCTAGGAGAAGAATCAGCTGTAGGAGAGAGACTGGCAGAGCCAGGGGGAGGAGCAGGGGTGGGATTCAAAAATCCCAGCAACCGGTTTGCTGCCCAGTTGCTGGGCAGGCATGGCCTACCGGAACGTCCAGGAGGGCCGTTTTTTGCCTTCCCAAGGGTCCAGAGGCTTCCCTCGGGCCTCTGAGAGGGCGAAAACGGCCTCCCCTGGGCTCTGGAGGCCCTCTGGAAGCCGGAAACAGGCCCGTTTCCAGACTTCCGGTACTTCCGGAAGTTCCATTTTTTCCCCCTCCCAGAGTCTCCGCGCAGACCCTGCACTTACCTGCATTGAAAATGGGCCGTGTGGAGACTCCTGAGAGGGGAGGGACCCGACGATCGGTTCAAATACCGGTTTGGGGAACCAGATGCAAATTTAACATCCGGTTCGTCCACACCGGTGCAAACCGGTAGAATCCCCGCCCCCCCCGGGGAGGAGTCAAGAGGGTCATCAGTTTAGAATTTTTATGTCGTCACAAAAGGACAAAATCTAGCCCCCTCCCAACCACCACAGACCCTTATTTAATTCTACCCACGTGCAAAGCAATACCGTGAGGCAATTCCTATGCATAAGTTTGAGCAGCAAATTAGTAATTGTGCACTTTGAGTACAGACCTGGCTGTTTGCATCTGACACCAACTTAAGGATCAACTAGACAAGAGTGGAGGCAGTTTGGGGGACGCGCTTAATCCACCCCCCCTCCCTCTCTCTTTCCCCCACTCCAACCCCCTTTTCTGCCCTCACAGGTTCCTACTTGACACACGAGGCCAGCGGGCTGGATGAGCATGGAGAAGCCCGCGAGGCTTTTCTGAACGGCGGAGATGGTCATAAACGCAAGGAGGAGTTTTTCATCTAAGCCAGGGGAAGGAAGAGGAGGAGGAGGAGGAGGAGGAAAAGGGGGGAAAGGGGTGTTGGGAGAAGCTGGCGAAGGAGAGGGTGCACTGGAAAGGGGAGAGGGTTGCAGAAAAGCTCTTGTTCCGGCTGTGGGTGGGTGGGGACGACTGGCTTCAAAAAAAAAAATTGGGAAAAAATGAACGAAAAGATGCTTTAAGGAATATATAAAGCCCCCATTGTGTACAAAAACCGACCACCGGCGGCTCCCGCTCTCTTTTCCCGGTTTGATTTTCCAAAACCGAGGATTTTTTTTAAAACCCCCTCCCCTTATCCAGGAAGCTCCGCCCCCGTCCCCACCCTCTCTGCCTTCAGATGCCTCTTTCCACCAAAACCTTTTCCTCCCCACCCTGTTCCTTGGGTAGGGCTGGGTAGGGCATGCTTAGCACTGTTCCCCCCCACCTCCAAAAACAAAGTGGGGAGGGGGCAGAGCTGCGGCATTTCGCCCCCCCTCCTTTTGGGGTGGAACCAGTACTTTGGGGGAGGGGGATGTTTGTAAATAAAGTCCTAACGGGAAGTGGAAGACACACCCCTCCCCCCATGGGAGGTTGAAGGCGAGGGGCATCCCTGTGCCCCCCCCCCCAGCCCCCCCAAATTGCTTTGTTAGGTCCGACCTTCCCAGGTATTTTAGCACTGAGATTCACAGTATTTGGGGAGGGAGGCAGGGCTAATGGGGGGTAGCTTTGAGGGGGGGGGGAAGGTACCCTGGTCTTCTGGATGGATGGAGAACCCTTGACCTGGAGTCCTGGGTTCTGGATGACCCTGAAGACCTCGTGTCCGTGCTCCTCACCCTCCGCTCTTCAGGAGTGCCGGCGTGATGGCCGCCTGCCACGAGGGGCATCTTGGGGATGTCTTTGGGTTGGGTTGGGGTGTCTCTTTTCGGCTGCATGCTTTTCCCGGTCAGGGCCGGGCTGCTCAAGGACTCTTGGGCTGTCAGAAGCAGGTTTTATTTCTTCAAAGCCATGATAGTTTGGGGAGGGTAACGGAGGGAGGGGGAGGGAGGACGAGGACAGGGGGAGGGGGTGTCTGTCTGTCTGTCTGTCTCATCCTTGTTATTGTGACATTCTCGGCCGGAGGGCAGGAAGTGGGACCCCCAAAGCCCACCGGATCATCCACTTCCCACGCCATGTTCGCCTCGTCATCTGTCCCATCTGGACAGCACAGCTTGTTGGGCCAGCTTCTGCGGGAGGTGGAAGACCTGCCTGTTTTTATTGTTACGTTTTCAAGTCCGGCCGGCTGAAATATATTGGTGAATGCAGATTAAAGTTGACTTGTCTCCGTCTCCTCCTCCTTTCCTTTTGACCACGTGGGGAGCCCCTAGGCCAGGAGTCTCCCACGTTGGCCGCTTTAAAGACATGCGGACTTCAACTCCCAGAATTCCTCAGCCATCTTTGCTTCAACTCCCAGAATCTGCTGGCTGGGGAATTCTGGGAGTTGAAGTCCACAAGTCTTTAAAGTGGCCAAGGTGGGAGACCCTTAGCCTAGGCTACCCTCTCCTCTTTCTCTTCCTCTTCTTCCTCCCACCTTTTTCTTTCTCTCCTTTCCTTTTTCTCTTTTCCTCTCCTCCTCCTCCTCCTCCTCCTCCTCCTCCTCCTCCTCCTCCTCCTCCTCCTCCTCCTCCTCCTCCTCCTCCTCCTCCTCCTTCAGAAGAAGCTGATTTTGGACACTCTGCAAAACGAAACAAAACAAACCAGAACCAGAAAGTAGAGACTCAGCCCCAGGTTTGGATCCTGTTTCAATGAACTTCACCTTCTAAGATGGCAACTGTGGTAGAAGATGGGTTCAGGAGCCACTGTTAAAAAAAAACACGCCTGCTTTGCCCCCCAGGGGCAATTGAAAACGGACTGCTGTGGATTTAAAAGAGGAAAAAAACGCCCGGAATAGCTGAATTTTAGTGGAACGCCTTTCCTATCTCACCATTCCAAAAGCAGCTGCCGTTCCGCGGGCCCCTCTTCTTGTGCTTTGCCCAGGTCCAACCCTCCACCCAAAAAAGGGGCATTTCCAACACATTCTCTCAACTTCTGACCACGTCCTAACACCTGGTAATTCCCGATGGTTCCTTCCAGGTTTTTTGCCGACTTTTTCCTCCATTTGTGCCAGTAAATGCCCACCCTTCCCTGCCAATCTCCCTGAAAATCTCCCCTTCCCCTCACCCCTTCCCCTTTTGTCTCTTGTCCGGGGAGAAAACTTGCAAAACAAAAACAGAAGAAGAAGAAACTGACCGTGTGATTCTGTGTCCGTCTCTGGCTCGCAGTTTTTTTATTTTATATTGTTTGTGTCTTGGAAAGAAGGGGAGATTAAAAAAAAAAGGAAAAATATAATAATTAATATATAACTGGGGATTGGGATGTGTATAGAGGGGCTTATTCCTCTGCAGCCCAAGACTGTTTCCCCCGTGCCCGAAAGTTAATATATATGTAAATATCTATGTCTGCCTTTTAACCACCTTTGATACTTCAATAAATCCCCCTGATTAATTCTTTTAACACCAGTGGTTGTGCGATCCTTGTTCATCAGCCTGCGAAAGCCTGCAGTGAAGGTTGCAGAACAAAGCGGGTGGAAGGGGGAGTGGGCAACCGGTACAGAATGGGTTACATCCCCTAGGCCAGAGGTGGGGAATGATGGTTCTTTTATGACTTGTGGACTTCAACTTCCAGAATGAAGCATGGTTGGCTCCGGAATTCTGGGAGTTGGAGTCCAGAGGTCATAAAAGGGCTCTAGTTCCCCGTCCTGGCTCAGGAATTCTGGGAGTTGGAGTCCAGAGGTCATAAAAGGGCCCTAGTTCCCCATGCTGGCTCAGGAATTCTGGGAGTTGGAGTCCAGAAGTCATAAAAGGGCTCTAGTCCGCCGTGCTGGCTCAGGAATTCTGGGAGTTTGAGTCCACAGGTCATGAAAGGGCCCTAGTTCCCCATGCTGGCTCAGGAATTCTGGGAGTTGGAGTCCAGAGGTCATCAAAGGTCCCTAGTTCCCCCAACCCTTGTGCCCGGCTATTTTCAGTTTCAGACATCACAGGTGCCCACAGTAAACACAGCAATGGGGTCTTGTAGCGCTTGTAGTATCTGCCCAGCCTGATGTCCTCGGAAAGAGCCATCGCTGAATGGGGCATCTGACTGCTTCTCTCTTGTGGAAGAGGAGGCGGCTTTGAAGGGCCCTGAAACCCTCTGAAGTAGGGGTTAGTCCTCGGCATACGACCCCAATCGAGGCCAACATTTCTGTGGCTAAGCGACACATCTGGTTAAGTGAGTTTTGCCCCGTTTTATGATCTTTCTTGCTACATTTTGTCCAACGAATCACTGCGGTTGTTAAAGACAGCAACCCGGTGGCCGAGTGAATCTTGACTTTGCTTGTCAGAAGGTCGCAAAAGGCCCTCAGAGGAGGACCCCAAGAGACTGGAACCATCATCATCACTTTGATCACGCAAGCATGTAAGGGTCATAAGTGTAAAAAAAACAGTCATAAGTCGCTTTTTCAATGCCGTTCTAACTTTGAACAGTCCCCTAAGTCAAGGATTACCAACAATTTGAAAGAGGTTGACATTGTTACCTGACTGTGCAATACCACGAGGTCTTAAAAAGCATTATTTACATTTTAAACACTTTATGACTGTCGGAGGGAAGGCTGAGTGAATCTTGAGCCGCTCAGAATCGAACTACTGGCAGCTGGCAGTCAGCGGAAGTAGCCTGCAGTACTGCATGCTAACCATTGTGCCACCACGGCTCTTGGTAGTACCAACAAAGCCCCAGCATTGTTGGTAACAGTGGTGGGATTCAAATTTTTTTACTACTGGTTCTGTGGGGCGTGTCTTGGTGGGTGTGGCAGGGGAGGGATACTGCAAAATCCGATTCCCTCCCCACCCCACTAACCTACTTTCCAGCTCCGTTCTCCTGCGCAGGGCAACAAAAGAAGACTCAGCCAATCAGCTGGGACTCGGGAGGCTAGATGGGCCAGTCAGATGTGGTATTTGCCAGTTCTCCGAACTACTCAAAATTTCCGCTACCGGTTCTCCAGACCTGGTCAGAAGCTGCTAAATACCACCTCTGGTTGGTACCGTATCCGTAATTAGACATTACATTTATGCTTCTCAAGCCCTACTTTTTAGCGGTGGAATTTAAAAATAAAAAAAAATAAAGCAGGAATATCAGCTGTGCCACATGACTCATACCCTTGGACTTCAATATCAGACTGTTTCTAGAGATTACTTCTATTTTCAGAAAGGGAAATGAGAGATTTGCTTACTTCCCCAAGCCTCCATATGGATCACACTACAGAAATAGGTCAGCCTAGATCTTGGTCTGCTCTCTGAAGCACCTTCCCTTGTGTTGATACTCCATGCTTTCTCTCAATAACCTTAGCAAGGGAGTTTGGACGAATAACAAGCTGCGTACCTGAGGAGGGATTTAAATGAGGCCTCCACCAGAGGAAGTCCTCGACTTAACAACAGTTCATTTAGTGACCATTTGAAGTTACAGCTGCAGTGAAAAAAACGACTTAGGACCACTGTTCACACTTAATCACCATTGCAGCATCCCAATGGTCATGTGATCAGAAGACGCTTGGCAACTCGTATTTATGACCATTGCAGTGTCCTGGGCTCATGTGTTCACCTTTTGCGACCTTTTTTATATAGTTTATTTATACATTTTCAATTAATATGTATGTGCTTTGTGAACAGTGTATTGTCTGAGTCAGTTGCTTACATAATAAAGTTTTCCCATCTCCCAATTTCTACTTCTATTATCCAACTATTTATAAAACAAATCCCCTATTTGAAAATATTCTGTATCTTCCTTCTCTTTTATCTTTAATGTCAGTCTATCCATTTCTGCGCAATATATATATATATATTTTGAATTACATCTTCTTCTCTTGATGTTTCCTCCTTTTTTCAATACTGTGCAAATAATTTTTTGCGACCTTCTGACAAGCACTAAACAATCATGTTACTAACTTAACAACTGCAGTATTTCACTTAACAACTGTGGCAAGAAAGGTCGTAAAATGTGGGCAACGCTAATTTAAAGTACTGTCTCCCTTAGCCACAGGGATTTGGAGCTACACTTGTGGTCATTAAGTCGAGGATGACCCCTAGAATCTTTGGCAGGTCTTTTCCAGTGGTGGGATTCAAAAAAATTTACTACCAGTTTTATGGGCATGGCTTGGTGGGTGTGGCAGAGGAAGGCTACTGCAAAATCCCCTCCCCGCCCCACTAACCTGCTTTCCAGCTCCGTTCTCCTGGGCAGGGCAACCAAAGGAGAGCCAGCCAATCAGCTGGGACTCGGGAGGCAGAGAATAGATGGGATTGGCGGGGCCAGTCAGAGGTGGGATTTGCCGGTTCTCTGAACTACTCAAAATTTCCGCTACCGTTCTCTGAACCGGTCCAAACCAGCTGAATGCCACCTCTGGTCCTTTCCTTTCCCTGCAATCGCCATTAATGTGCTCTTTGCTCAGCTTTTACTCGAGGTTGTCATGTCCTCGCAGCTGCGTCTCACCGTCTTGCGGCCTTTGTTGCTTCCACACCCTGTGCCCACATTTTGCGCTGCTCGTGGTTCAGCTGAAGACTTGCAACGAACAAACATTTAAGTCCGATTCAGCTGGAAGACAGAGCCGGCATTCTGGCGCTCCACATTTTCCGCTGCCTTCCATTTCTTTTCCTTCGCTCTGATTTTTATTACTCCAGAGGGTTCCTGCCCAGCTGCCATCTGTCATACTGTACAAAACTTTTCTGCTGGAAAATATTTCAGCTGGGAGCTCCCAGGGGAAAAAAAAATATTTTAAAACAATCGGAGAAGTGGGTGGGTGGGGATTTAATGTTAAACAAGATGGTATAAATTCTGCGGTTTGTAGCTCTTTTTAAGGAAGCAACGACGGCACCGAAATACTTGGGGCAAAGCAGCAGAACCTGCCCAACCATGCGCCGTGCTTCACTAATGTGCAACAATCGTTTCCCCACCAGAATTGGCCTCAAAGGTCTTTGGCTGAGTGTCCGTTCTTTGGATTACATCACATAATCACAACTTTCCTCTTGATTTTCATTCTAGATCAGTAGTATCCCATGGACTTCCCCTTGCCATAATTTCAAGTGGACATACTACCCACACATTACAGAATTACAGAATAATTGCGTTGGAAGGACCCTGGGAGGTCTACTAGTCTCCCCCAAGCAGAAGATCCTGTACCAATCTGGCCGAATGGCTGTCCAATCGCTTCTCAACCTCATGTTTTTCTTTAGTAGAATTTTATGTACCCAATTCCCGGTTTTCAACCATCTTGATTTTTTTTTTTTAAAAAAAAAGTCTATCTAACTTTCCCAAGTGGTGTTTTTTTCCCCCTCCCAACTTTCATTAGTCCCGCTGAATGCCAATAACCCACAGTGGATGGGAACTGTAGTCCAATCTGGAAGACATCATGCCGGGGAAGGCTGCAGTAGCAATAACGCTTAGACTTATATATCACTTTGTAGTGCTTTACAGCCCTAAGTGGTTTACAGAGTCAGTGTATTCAGAGGTGAGCTTCAAAAATTTTAGCAAAGGGTTCTCTGACCAGTTGCTGGGTGGGCGTGGGCATGGTGGGCGTGGCCTAGTCGGCCTCCTGCACTACAGCAGGGAGGGGGCATTTTTGCCGTCCTTGGGCTCCGGAGGCTTTCCTTGAGCCTCTAGGAGGCCAAAAATGGCCTCCCGGGCTCCGGAGGCTCTCTGGAAGCCAGAAATGGGTCTGTTTCCAGTCTTCCTGAACTTCCGGGAGGCCCGTTTTTTGCCCTCCCTGAGCCTCTGCACATGCCCCTGCACTTATTGCATCCAAAATGGCCGAAGTGGGCAGGGCCAGCCAGGAGTGCGATTTGGGGGTTCTCCAAACTGCACAGAATCTTAGCGAGGGGCTCTCCCGAACCCCCAGAAGCCCCAGCAGCCCCCCCCACAAGCATATCGTCCCCAATATGCTTGGAGTCTGGATCCTCATTTTACCCACCTCAGATGGAAAGCTGAGTCGGTCTTGAGCTGGTCAGGCTCGAACTGCTGGCAGTGAGCAGAATTAGCCTGCAATACTGCTCTTAACCATTGGCACCCCCCGGGCTCCGCATCCTTAGCCCTCATCTGAGATGCACAGGCTGTGGGATCCTATTTTTGCTGCTTGCCAGTAAATTTATCTCAGCTTTATCAACTGTTATACACACCATATTGGACAGGGAGAGCAGATTTTCTAAATGGTTATTTTAGATGATCACTAAAAAAATAAAAATGCTCGAAGGGTAGAAACGGATCCGTTCTTCCTGCCCTTGTACTGGCCTTTTGATTTGCAATGACTTCCCAGGTTTGCGGTCCCATGTTGCTCTCCTGCCCTTTTGAATCAAAACCAACGGGCTTGTCTGTCCCTAATGCTAAAAATTATGGCAGCTGCCAGAGCCAAGATGGATGGTGTCTGCTCACTGGGGCAGCAAACTCATCTTCAGAAGGAAATTGTTCTTAACGAATCTCATTTCCCTCATTAATAGGTGAGCATCTTCGCAGCCTTCTGCTCTTTGGTTTCATTGGTTTGCCTAATCCAATCTACCTCCAGCCTTTCGGGGGTGGGGTGGGGGATTAGTAGAAGAGGGTGTGAAGCAGAGGTGGGATTCAATTTACTACCGGTTCTGTGGGCGTGGCTTGGTGGGCGTGGCAGGGGAAGGATACTGCCAAATCCCCACTCCCTCCCTACCCCACTAACCTGCTTTCCAGCTCCATTCTCCTGTGCAGGGCAACAAAAGAGGACCCTGCCGATCAGCTGGGACTTGGGAGGCAGAGAATAGACGGGGTCGGGGCCACTCAAAATTTCCGCTATCGGTTCTCCAGAACCGGTCAGAACCAGCTGAATTCCACCTCTGATGTGAAGCCTCCAACATCAAATTGTGGGTTACGGAAGGCTTTCCTATCTAAACATGGGCCCCTTTCTCTATGAATCCTCATCAGTTCACGTGTGCCATGCGTGTGGGCATAACTGTTGGCAGAGGTATTGTAGGGTGAGCCATTTGCTCTTCTTCTTGTCATCCAGGATTAAAGTGGGAGGCTGAAAACAAGATCTAAATTAAGCAGTGACGTAGGTTGGCATCAGGAGGGCAGGAGACGAAGATGCCAGTTTGGCCTGGCCTAGAAACCAAAGAGACAGTGAGTTCTAGTCCCACTTTAGTCATCAAAACTAGCTGGGTGACTTTGGGCTCACCATCAATCGAGTTCTAGTCTGTGTTAGGCATGAAAAGTGGCTGGCTGGGGCCAATCACTGGGAGATGGTGAGTTCTAGTCCTTAGACATGAAAACCAGCTGGGTGATTTTGAGCCAATCATCAGGTGATGGTGAGTTCTAGTCCTGCTTTAGATATGAAAACTGGATGGATAACTTTGGGTCATCCGCCAGGAGATGGTGAGTTCTAGTCCTCTTAGGCATGATTGGCTCTTTTAGGCCAATCATCAGGAGACCGTGAGTTCTAGTCCTGCTTTTGACATGAAAGCCAGCCAATTTTGGCCCAATCATCCGGAGGCAGAGAATTCTAGTCCCGCTCTAGGTATGAAAACTGGATAGGTGACTTTGGGCCAATCACCAGGAGATGGTGAGTTCTAGTCCTACCTTAGGCAGGAAAGCTGGCTGGGTGATTTGGGGGAAAACACCAGATGGGTGGATGGTGAGTTTTCTTCTTGGTGGCCTCATGGCAAGATTAGTTGGGGTTGTTTTTTTTGTTTTTGTTTTTTGGGAAAAAAATATATTATTCGATCTCAGGGTATTCGTTCCTGTTGGGAAGCTGAATAGTGGCTGAGTGTGTGCAGAACAGATCCAGAGTACAAGATGGGAAATGAAAGAGGAGCTGAGGGACCTCGGCTCCATCCTCTTTTATGGCAAGGAAGGGAAGCCTGGCAGAGCAGTTTGATGGATTGGCTCAGGGTGGCCTCGTGTACGACCCATTCTCAAGTGCCATTTTTGCCAGCTACTTTCTAGCTTCACGATTTGAGGGGACACCCAGGGCGAAGGCGAAGCCCAGGCGGCAAGGAACGTGCCATTTTAGGTGCCTCCGTTTCTCTGAATCTGATGATGTCACCACCTTCTCCTCTTAAAAATGCCTTGCTCTTTTACGATCTAATCTTTTATGCAATCTGAGAGAAAATTGACCCAGGCTGTCAATCGTTCCTCCGCTGTCGAAACCATGTCCACCTCCCTCCCCTGAAAGCTGAAAGGATGCCCTGTTGGGGAAAGGAACTGGAATGTATTGAATTTCCAGATGACAAGCAGGACATGCAAATCTGGAGCAGAAAATACAACCCTCTCTCTCTCACACACACACACACACAAATCCCAAACCCTTAACTGGCTTCATTGCTGCTTGTTATAGAGCTGTCAAAACCCAGGCGCCTTGATAAAGGCGGATAATGTAGATTTCACAATATCCTAGGCAAAGCTAGGATAAGCTAAATGAAGACCGGGTAGAAATCTAACATGTTGTCTTGTCCTCACATGTTTTACGAACCGGATTATCACCTTATGTCAGAACACGGTTGATTTCTCTGGCTGCGGCAGGCGACATGAGTACAGCTTAGCTTTAGGGTTCAGTCTGGTGTGTGAATCCAGCCTCTGGGTCTCTCTTTCACGGCTTGGTTAAAGTACTTCCTGTTTGCGTTTACAATGGGCTGCCCTAGATTGCAGATTGTCTGAGTACCAGTCAGCCCCTTAGCTAAGACTCAGTTCTCTTTTTTACAGCCCAAATATCATTATCAATAGCAATTATCAACTTCTAATAGACCCACATTTCTCAGCTCAACAACTTTCAGAAGTGTGGACTTCAACTCCCAGAATGTTGGCTGAGAAGTTCTGCATGTGATGACTGGGGAATTCTGGGAATTGAAGTCTATGTGTGATGGCTGGGGAATTCTGGGAGTTGAAGTCTATGTGTGATGGCTGGGGAAATCTGGGAGTTGAAGTCTATGTGTGATGGCTGGGGAATTCTGGGAGTTGAAGTCTGTGTGATGGCTGGGGAATTCTGGAAGTTGAAGTCTATGTGTGATGGCTGGGGAATTCTGGGAGATGAATTCTGCATGCAATGACTGGGGAATTCTGGGAGCTGAAGTCTACATGTGATTGGTGGGGAATTCTGGAGTTGAAGTCTGCATGTGATGATTGAGGAATTCTGGGAGTTGAAGTCCACCTAGCTTAAAGTGGCTCGGATTCAGACACCCTGCAACAGTACATGAGATTCTGTGCTGCTTATTATATTCCATGTTAACTTTCACAGGTTCCCTCTTCCCTGGGGGATAACAAGACCCTTCTTAAAACTGGACTTCATTTTGTTTTAACTATATTTCGGAAAAGCAAGCAATAGCTCCCTCCCCCCTGCTTCCCCCCCCGCCCCCGAGAACAAGAATATAAATTCTGAAAGGCAACCCAGTTATCTTGGATCTTCTATGGATAACTAGGGGTTACGGTAGTCCGGGTGGTACCTTGACAAAGGGGCGGATGCTTTTGGGGGGGGTGCAAAACACAACCCCTAACCGTAATCATCACCCCCTTGCCCGATTTGGGAGCACCACTGATTTGGGATGATGGAGAGGCCCAGCTTTTGAGATGGAAGAGACGGCGCAGGATTTTTTTTACGAGCACTGAATATCCAACGGAGGCCTTTTATGATTGGTTTCTGTACCAAGTTGGGGGTATACCGCTCTACGCTGTCTTTGGCTCAGCCTGGTTTATAGGCCCCTGGGGCGCTGTAGACAATGCGGGTGATAAAAAGGGGTGGGAGGAAGAGAAAAAATCCTAATGCCACTCGCTCCGAACCGCTACCGTGGCGAGATTCTGTTATTTTTTATTTTGATGAACGGAAGTGCTAGATTTTGGGGGGAGGGGGGGGAAGACATTTAAACTGCATAGTGCGGAGACAGCATGATATATACCGGTTCCCCGTACACCAGCTGTCCCTCCCTGCTTTCTCTGCATGCGCTCGTATGCAAATAATAGCAAAACACCGCTAAAAATTCAAGGCGTTATTACCTTAAGACTGAACTGCAAAGCTCTAACAAAAAACACCCCTCAGGGTCACGATGCAGAGCTTCAGAAAACTCTGGATCACAGCAAGAGTCTAAAACAGGGGTCTCCGATCTTGGCCACTTTAAGCTTGGCGGACTTCAACTCCCAGAATTCCCCAGCCAGCTTTGCTGACTGGGGAATTCTGGAAGTTGAAGTCTGCCAGGCTTAAAGTGGCTAAGATTGGAGGCCCCTGGTCTAAAAGGAGAATGATTAAAACAAAAACCAAAAAAAACATCAAACGGATTAGACGTTGGACTGAACTCCAGGTCAAAGAGAAACCTTCTGCGAGGTTCCTAAAATAATAAGCGGTTGTTTTTTTATCCCTCCATGCTCAATGTTGCGTTTTGCAGAAAAGGTGAAGATGTCTTTGCGGGCTCTTGCAGAGGGGCCTACAGAGGACCACATGTGAAATGTGAGAAGATGGGGTGCAGAATATATCACCACAAGCAAGGAAAATGAAATACCACATTGTTGACAAGAGTGTTAATCGGCCTCTCCTTCCCGGCGCCCACCCATTTTGGGAGGCTCTGACCAGGGCTAAGGTTCAAAATTTTTAGCAAAGGGTTCTCTGCCTGGTTGCTGGGTGGGCGTGACCTTGTCGGCCTCCTGCACCACGGCGGGGAGGGGGGGTGCACTTTTGCCCTTCCCAAGCTCCGGAGGCTTTCCTCAAGCCTCTGGGAGGGTGATAACAGCCACCCCAGGCTCCGGAGGCTTTCTGGAAGCCAAAACCAGGCCCATTTCTGGCCTTCTCAAACTCTCAGGAGGCTCATTTTTTGCCCTCCATGAGCCTCCGTGTGCACCCTGTACTTAGCTGCATCCAAAACACGACATATGGGGAATCCTGGGAGGGGAGGTTTGGGTGGGGCCAGCTAGAATTGGGGTTTGGGGGTTCTCCGAATTGTGCAGACTCTTAGCTAGGGTCTCTCCCGAATCCCTGCAAACCTCCAGCAGCGCCACCCCTGACAAGGACCCTCTCTTGCTTCTAGAATGTTAACTTTGTCTTTCATAATCGGAGTCTTCCTGCCTTGGTTAGGATTTGTTTTGAGTTTTTAAATAAGGCTTCTCTCTTTATTACAAATTTTCTTCTGCCGGAGAACAAGGATGACTGTAGAAAAGAGCCAATGCTTGTTTATTTTCAACAAACAAAAGGTATAATAATCCAGTGCCTTATTCTTCATTCATTGACTCTTAAGTTAAAAAGTAAAAATATAGAGAGACAGCATCTGTCCAAACATGAAAGAAATAATGTTTGTCAGGGTAGATATTGGCCAAATGAGCCACAGGGAAAAAATAGTATTTTAGCTTAGAAAGAATGGCAGACAAAGAGCAGCTAATGTAGCTGGAAAGGAGAGATTCACAGGCACCCCAATATCACTTCTGCCCCCCTCAATTTTTCCAAACGGGTCCCCCCAAAAGTCAGGATAATAATTCCCCTAAATATACACAAAAACAACCAGTTACTGTACACTGAGGATATTGTTGCCAGTCTATAATCAATACAGGAAAAAAAAAGTTGGATCTTGAAAAAGTTCATTTCATCCTATGGAAAGGGAAAAAACAAAAAAGGTTAACACAGCTGGTAGTTGTTGCGAAGGATATTTTAACTCAGTGTTTTTCAAAATTTGACAACTTTAGGATGTTGTGTGGACTTCAACTGCCAGAATTCCCCAGTCAGTGTGGAATTCTGGGAGTCGAAGTGCACCCATCTTAAAGTTGCCAAGTTTGAAAAATCTGATTTAGAGGGATCCTAAAGGTTTAATGAACAGTCCCTGGCTTGATATTCTCCAGATACAAAAGTATTACCTCACACCCAAATCCTCCAGTTCAGTGTTTCTCAACCTTGGCCACCATAAAATGTGCAGACTTCAATGTCCAGAATTCCACACTGGCTGAGGAATTCTGACAGTTGAAGTCCACATGTCTTAATGTTGCCAAGATTGAAAAACACTGCTCCAGTTAGTGCCAACTGGTAAAAGATACCCAAACAAGCTCCATGAGGAAATCCTAACTATCTCCAGCAACAGCACCTCGCTGCTCCAACTTCTACAGTGGTGCTTAAAAATAGATGAATCCTTTCGAACGTTCCAATATTCCTGCATAAACATGACCTAAAATGAGATCTGTTCTCTACATGTCCTAAAACAAGATGTTCTGACCCAGGAACCAAGAAACAGACTCCTTGTCCCGAAAAATCCTTCTTTATTTAGTTACTGTGAATTCATGGCATTCACACACAGAAAAGTCCCGGCAATAATCCTTCCACGGATTAATTGCAAGAACAGATCTCATGAGTCCTTGGATAGTTACCAGGCCGAGAGCTTCCAGTCGCAAAGCTGTAAATTAAGAAGTCTCTGTGAGGCACGAACCACGATAAGTAAATCTTCCAAGTGAAATAAGAACTATTGTCTCCTGCAACCACCACTCCCCTTTTGCTTTATTTATTCCCCAGGAAGGGCCCATTCAGCGTCCACGTGTGCCTTTCTTCCCAAGTCAGCCCGTTCCTTTGTTGTTCTCCTCTCCTAACAGCTCTGCACATACACGCATCTGGAACAGGCCCCAGCTGTTCTTCTTCCCCACTTATCTCTGACTCCGAAGGCAGCTGGGAAACGTCGGATGGTCCTGGCCCTATCTCTGCTTCCAACATAGAGCATCCATCAGAGCCTTCCCCAGACTCCAGGACTGGCCCGAATTCCTCCCCAACCTCCTCATTGTCCAAGTCTGGCAGTTGGCAGACCACAACACAAGATACAGACAACCCAATTAAACACCCCCCCCACACACAACATTATATTTATTCATTGATTTGTTGCGGGAAATGATCTCCTAGGCTAATTTTAGGACGTGTAGAGAAAGGGTCGTGTTTGAGGCCATGTTTATGGTGGAATATTGAATGTTCAAAAGGATTTGCCAACTTTTAAGCAGAATGTCAGGTGATTTTTTTTTTTTTTTGCTGACCTTCCTATCTCTCTCAGCATTCTAAAGGAGAGCCAAACAATTTCATATTTTTAATAACAGTCTTTCTTTAATATCTTCCCACTGCTCTTTACATCTGTTTTGCCTAAAACTGTACTGAAAATCTGTTCAAGGAGATTTTGAGAGAATGGCTTCCCGAGCCTTTAAAAAAACAACTACGACGATATAAATAAATTTGCAAGATAAGTCCTCTCCTCTTTTAAGCTGCCTGAACTATAAAGTCAGATCGACCTCAGGCAATGCCATGGGGGAAGCATTTTTAAACCCTCCATAGATATCTGAATGATCAGATTCCCCTCCAGACACCAACATATCAAGGAAAAATGTCTGCCCATTTCCCCCCAAACGACATATTTTGTGAGTTGGTTTATACAAATAGTCCTTGGGTTATGACTGTAGTAGAGCCTGCCTATCATGGTCACAAGTTGTGACCATTGTGAAACAGGTTGCCTATGTGAGTAACCTGATTTTTTTGCTGGGGATCATTAAAGTGACCACCATGGTCGTAAAGCAAGTGTCACCAAATCTGGCAATTTTAAGACTTGTGGACTTCAACGCTCAGGATATGCAGGCTGAGGAATTCTGGAAGTTGAAGTCCACAAGTTTTAAAGTTGCCAAGTTTGGAGACCTCTGCCATAAAGCGATGCCTGCGGCTGTTAAAAAAAATATGATTTTTTTAGGCGCCAATTTTACCAAAACAGAAGTAAATGCCAAGTTTTGGCAAAATCATTGTAAAATAGTTACGTGACCATGTGACACTGCCAATGGTTATACATGCCAGCTGGCCGGCCAAGTGCTCAACATGAAGTCATGTGATGGTGGGGCAGCCATTGAAACCTCAGAACTAGGTTTTAAGAACCCCCAGGGAAGTTCATTGTGATTTCAAATGGTCATAAGATGAGGACTAGCTGTACTCTTTTATGGAAATAATTATGAAGAATTATCAAGAATGAAATCACGGGGCTTCCGGTTTGAAGGGCTTCGGCGACAGACAGAAATCCGCGATCGTGCACGGTTTCTGTCTGGGCTCGCCGCTGGAACGCCCCGAGCCGGCTGGTTTCGGGGCTAAGCCAACCCGTAGAGGTGGTGAAGAGGGGGGAGACCGCCAGCAGGGTTGAGGAGAGCCGCATCTCTCCTCCTCAGCTGGCCATTACTCCCTTTCCCAAAGGCGGTTGCAGCGGTGGTCAGAAATGGCCACCACAAAGGAGAACTCGACCGGAAAACAATGTGCAGGAGGAAGATAAGAAGTGAAAGTTTTGGCTGACCGGGTTAAATTGTAAAAGCAACAACTAAGGTACCCTGGAATTTAAACCTACAAAAAATAACATCGCTCCCAAAGAAGAGTCAGAAGCAGCGAAGGAAAGTGAAAAGGGAAAGGTTTGGCTTTTTTTCTCTTCTCTCTCCTTCCCTATACTGACAACTAAGAGACTTAAATCAGAAATCAGAAAAATCCACTTTGACATCAATAGGCAATTAAGCTGAAAATAAAATGCCAAAGGGATAATAAAGATTTCTGGACATTAAAATTTTTCTTTTTCATAAGCAGGAAGGGAGAGAAAAAGAATAATCTGGAAGAGGGAGGAGACTGCTTGGAATTAAAAAGAATCTACAGTAAAACTTCAACCAGACTTCTAAAAGATACATTTTAACTGAAACTTTGCAACTAAATAGTAACCCCAGGAAGAGAAAGTGAAAAAAAAGAGGAAAAAAGAAACAGCTTGCGTGTATTTGGATTATTTGGTGATTTTTGGATTCTTGGTTATTATATCTGAATGACTGAAATCAATCGGGTGGTTGTTTAAACATTTATACAATGGCACCACTTCTGGATGAATTGAAAATGGAACTTAAAAAGTACAAAGAAGATGCACAAGAAGGAAAGGGTTCTTTTGGCTTAATTTTTCAATTCTTAGAAATGGAGATTTGTAACTATGAGAAACAACAAGAAACCACTGCAAAACAAGAAGACTGGGACAAAGAAGAATCCATCTTTAATGAACAAGCAATTTTATGTGGGGAAGAAAAAGGAAAGGGGGGAAAGAGAATGAAGAATTTAAGACTTACAAAAACAACCAAAGAAAAGAAAAATAATTCAAAAAATAAGTATAATACTGGAAAGCAACAGAAGAGGGGAATACAGAAGAGAGAAATAGAGGTAGTGAGACAAGGGGGTAAAAAGGGGAGAGAGAAGAAGAGAGGGAAGAAGGAAAGGAAAAGAAGTTACAAAGGACTGGAGCAAGATATAGAGAGACAGGACCTATTTAGAGATAATGGGTGAAAAATCTAACTGAAAAAGGGATTCTGTAAAGGTACATAAGATTGTATTGTTATATTAGTAATAGAAATAACTTTAGAAAATTGGAAACAACGTATGATTAAAGTGAGGGATAAAATAGTGTAATTTAGTGAAATGTTTGTGAATAAAATAAGTGAAATAAAATAAATGAGAAAATTGAATTAGGAAGGAATGGGAACATTTTAATTAGTTAATGTTTTATAAAATATAAGTGAAAGGGGGGAATTAACTATGGAAAGCTTATAATTGAAAAGTAATGTTAAAGATGTTAAGACTTTAATGAATATTAATATTGATAGAATTGAATTGGAATGGAATGTTGTTTTAATTATATACATTTATATTTTTTCTTTTTTTAAGAATACAGTGAGTATTTTAAGAATGTACCAAACAGAATCCGAATGGAAATTATGTATTATATTGAATGTTACAACTTTAGGGAAAAGATATAAAGGCGTCATGCTCCAATCAGTAACTACAGGAGAAATTTTGTTTAATGAGAAAAGATAATAGATAATTGAAACAGGACAGACAAAAAATATAAATACAATGATTTGAATTGAGATGAGATAATTAAAATAAAATTGAGAAAATTAAAAGAGGGGAGAAGCTATGCAGACAATGTAAAATAGTAATAAGATATGGAATAGAATATAAAAATGAGCATGAACCTGAATTTGTGTCTGTACGAAGAAATGTAACCCGGGATTACGCTACTTTCAAAAAAGATGTTTTATTTGTATTTTTTTTCTCTTTGTGAAAACTCAAATAAAATTTATATATATAAAAAAAGAGAATGAAATCACAGATAAACACTCCAAGCGGCCTCAATGACCCTCTAAAAGGATGCAATTGGCCAGCTGTCTGCAAGGAATATAAATCAGGGGTGTCAAATTTGATTTCATTGAGGGCCGCACCAGGATTGTGTTTGACCTCTGAGGCCGGGGAGAGCATGGCCAGGCTGGGCTTGTCACTCATGTCAGGGGCACCTGTGGCGGTCCGAGTGCTCTGAGAGGGAAAATGGAGCTTGGGTGGGTCATGCGTGCCTCCTCCCCAGACCCTGTTTCCGGCCGCAATGGCCGCTCTGTTTTTGTTGGCAGAGGCATCCCGGGCTGGTCCTTCGCTATTTGCCTGTGGGGCAAATCTAAGCACCCCACGGGCTGGATCTGGCCCCTAGGCCTTGAGTTGGACACCCCTGTTATAAATCCTTCCATCCCCTACTATCCTGTCAGAGCTGAAGAAGCTTCTTGGATGAGAAGAGAAACGTCTTCAAAAGGAAGAAAAACAAGAAAGTCCATGGAAAAACCATGACCTGAGGATGACTGAGAATCTCTGTAGACTTTGATCAAGGATGAAGAGATCTTCCCAGGATTTAAAAAGAAATAGATCGCGCTATACAAGTTTACTAACCGGTGTATCTGCTTCACATCACCAGAGGCTGGGTGTCTCCCCCAACAGAAGGCACAGAGTCGAGGCTCCCTTTGTAAATGGGGGTGCGCTGGCCAGATTCCTCCCTAAAAAGAAAGACCAACATTTAACAGGTTGTCCCCACTGATGCATAAATACACAAACTGAGAAAGATATGGCCTAGGCTGGTCTCAGGAACGAGGCAAACTAGGTTACCGGTCACTCCATGTTTGTTTATTGCATTCTCACTTAGTCCACAAATCTCCATTAAACTCAGGCGCAAAAAAGAATTCCAAATCCCCACCTGGGACCAGATCAGGCACGTCCCTGACCACCGCAGCCCCCAAATAATCCCACCGGACACTCACAAAGCCATTTTCTTCAGGGCAGCTGCCCGGTGACGGGGAATAAGGAAAGCGAAGACCAAAATCAACAGCAGCAGCAGCACAGCTGGTAGGGCCACCGCCAGGGCCAGCATTGGGGTGCTGAGGGACAGCACAGACTCTGGAGAAGACAAAGGGTCAACATCAAAATGGGAAGTAGCCTCAGTGCCCTCCACCCACCGGCCTCCATCAGAGGGCAGAGAAAGGTGGTGGTCAGCCCTGCCCTTAGGATCACCCCCAGGGAGACAGGAGCTAAGATGTTATTAAAAGAGGAATGGCACCAGCAAGCCTTCAAATTAGGCAAGGCTGGTTCCACAGGGTGGTTTTCCTGAGGTTTTTTTCCCCCCATAAAAGACGTGCCAGGTTACACGGAGTGTAATCCTAGTAGGTTTGAGGGTGGAGGTTCGTTCTCTGAGGTTGTGGGTTGGTTTTCGAACGTTTCATTACCAGCCGAGGTAACATCTTCAGCGGAGATTTAGGGGATGTCATGAACTATGTTTTACAAACCTCCATGGTTGTGTCCACTCAGCAAGCTAGTCTTAGCTGAGTACATTTTGGCTGACTTTTTCCACAAAAGAGTCACCTAAGATCTCAATCCCACAGAAAGGTGTCTGCAAGTAACTCCTACTAAACAGTAGGATTTAATTTCTAGGTCATCGTATCCTGCAGGGTGGACTGTAAATATTGTTGTCTGTGGGAGCAGGAAAAGAGAAATGGGCTTGATTGGGCCCAGGAGTCCCTGCTCAGATGTTCCCGCTTAAAGATGATGGATCTCAACCAGGGCCTCCAACACCTGATGGGCTCTTTTCCTGAAAGTTCTCCCAACAAATACGGAAGATACCAAGTGGCCAGACTTCATAATGGACATCCAAATTCAGGGCTTCTCACCAAAACTGAAGCTGCGTTTGGGGCTCTCCACGAGCAAGCGGATTGATTTGCTCTTGGTCAACTGTGGCAAAGTTGGGTGGTGGGCTTGGCAAGTATAGGTCCCGGCTTGCTCCTGGGTTACCTTGTAGATAGTTAAGGAACCTGAGGGCAGGATCCAGTCATCGCCCTATTTATAGGAGAAAAAAAGAAAAGAACCATTAACAGAAAGCTTTTGATCAACCTAATGAAGCTATGAAACTCGGCTAACTTTCTGACACCTGCAAAGACGATTTGGGAAAGTTGTCTCTGGAGATTGTCAATCATCCAGGTCATGGTTGTCTCAAGGGTGCTTTTGAAAAAAGGCACCTGGATTTTCTAGGTTTTTTTTTCCCCCCGTTGAAAACGCTTTGCCTTTTCATCCAAGAAGCTTCTTCAGTTTTGGCTGGATGGTGGAGAAAGAGAGCTAACGACCGACATGCAAAGAATATAAATCCTTCATCCCCCGACATTTAGCCAGAACTGAAGAAGCCTCTTGGATGAGAAGCAAAAGGTTTTCAAGAAAAACAACAACAAGAAAAGTCCAGTTGCCTCTTGAAAAACTACGTGTGGGATGATTTGGGAAACCTTGACCACACAAAAACAACCTGGAGGGAAAGAACTATGCTTAAGAACCTTCTCCTCTACAACTTTTGGCTACTCTCCAAAGCACCAGAAGGCAGGACAAGAAGCAACGGATGAAAACCGATCAAGGAAAGAACCAACCTAGAAACGAGCAGAAATTTCCTGACCGCGGGAACCATAAACCAGGGGAACGACTTGCCTCTAGAAGTTCTAAACGCTCCAACACTGGAGGTTTTTCAAAAGAGAGCGGATAATCGTGGGTCCTAAACGGTTTACGTTATCCTGCTTGAGTGGAGGGTTGGACTAGATGACCTCCACGGCCCCTTCCAACACTGTTATTCGGTTCCATTCTGAAGCCTTGTTCCCGCTCCCTTACCTCTCGAATCCACTCGTAGTGCGGTGTCTGGGACGCATCCGCTGAACACTGAAGCTGCAGGTTGTCGTCTTCAAGGACCGTATGGAGTCCCCTACGGTACCACACCAGGAGTTGGAATTGCTGACAAAGACCTTGTGCAGATCTGAGGAAGGGAAGAAGACATGGAAAGTCAGATCTCTTCCTTCCCCATCATCCCCGCCCCTTCTCAATTCGGAATGCCAGCCTGGTAGGGGGTTCAGGGACTCCGTTGCTGGGGCTCCGAAGCGATTTTCCATCTATCCCACCCACGCCTACATATATCATTCTGTAAAGAACCAGCATGGCTCCACGTCGGTTGCTTCTGCTTCTAAATCTGTCCTGTTGATGGAGCCGTGCTGGTTGAGAATAAACCGTGCCTGCGAGAATATTTTTTCCCCCCTCTGCTCATAAAAGTACTTTTTATTGGCGTTTCAAATCTCTCTCTTTCCATTCTCGGTCTTCTTCAGATAAACACTCCACTGCAGATCCCAAAGATAGGCAGACTGTGAACTGCAGGAGTGTAGTTTATGTCAGGGGTCTCCAACTGGCTGGGGAATCCTGGGAGTTGAAGTCCACCAGGCTGAAAGTTGCCAAGATTGGAGACCCCTGATCTAAAAGGAAAGAGTAATGCAATCTCCTAGTCCTTATCTCCTGTTTATCTACTGCCCTCTGGTGGCTAGAAGGACAGCAGCCCCCAAGGCCAACGCAATCCTAACTTGCATTAACAGTGGGATACAATCGAGATCAAGGGAGGTGCTAATACCACTCTATAAGGCCTTAGTAAGGTCACACCTAGAGTACTGCATCCAGTTTTGGTCACCACCCTATAAAAAGATGTTGAGACTCTAGAAAAAGTTCAGAGAAGAGCAACCAGGATGATTAGGGGACTGGAGGCTAAAACATATCATGAACGGTTGCAGGAACTGGGCCTGGCTAGTCTAGTAAAGAGAAGGACCAGGGGAGACATGATAGGGGTCTTCCAATATGTGAGGGGCTGCCACAGGGAGGAGGAAGGGGTCAAGCTATTTCCCAAAGCACGCAAAGGCCAGACAAGGAATAATGGATGGAAAGTGATCAAGGAGAGATTCACCTTGAAAATAAGGGGAAACTTTCTGACAGTGAGAACAATCAACCCATGAAATAGAAGTTGCCCTCGGAAGTTGTGGGAGCGCCACCACTGGAGGCTTTCAAGAAGAGATTGGACTCCCGTCTGTCAGAAATGGTGTAGGGTCTCCTGCTTGGGTGGGGGGTTGGACTAGATGACCTACAAGGTCCCTTCCAACTCTGATTATCTGTTATCTGTTAAGGGGAATCCAAACCCCCACATACACTCCATCTGCAAGTCCAGTTCATCCGAGATGGTGGTGTTGTTGGTGGCATTCAGGCTGGTACAGCGGTAGGGTCCAGCGTGCCAAGACTGGATGTTGCTGATGGTCAGCAGGAGGCGCCCATTGTCATCATTCACAGTGACGTCATAAAACCAGCAACGCAAGTCGTGAGATTCATCCAAAGAGATCCAAGAACGGAGCCACTGGAGATGTGAGAAAGAACAATGTTGATCGTGAGCCTTAAATTGGCCAAAGCTCACTGTTTGTAGCTGGGGGATTCTGGGAGTTGAAATCCACAAGGATTAAAGTTTCCAAGATTGGACACCCTGATTTAAAGCTAAATCTTATTGGTATCATATTTTGATTGTTATTGCTCTGTTGCTTTGCATGTACATTGAGAGCTTCTGCATTGGAGACAAATTCCCTGTGTGTCTAATCACACTTGACCAAATAAAGTACACAATGCTATGCTATACTATACTGTACTGTACTGTTCAGTTTGATTTTATATTCTATTCTATTCTATTCTATTCTATTCTATTCTATTCTATTCTATTCTATTCTATTCTATTCTATTCCATTCCATTCCATTCCGTTCTGTTCTGTTTTCTATTCTTATTCTTATTCTTTTCTATTTTCCATACTATTCTTATTCTAATTCTTATTATTTTCTATATTCTATTCTATTCAATTCTCTATTCTATACTATTCTATTCTTATTCTTTTCTATTTTCTATTCTTATTCTAATTCTTATTTTCTCTATTCTATTCTATTCTATTCTATTCTATTCTATTCTATTCTATTCTATTCTATTCTATTCTATTCTATTCTATTCTACCTTATTCTTTTCTATTTTCTATTCTATTCTATCTTACTCTTTTCTATTTTCTTATTCTAATTCTCATTCCACAAATAAAAAAAAAACCCCAATAATTATAATTCTATTAACAAAGCCTCGCTTGCTAAAGGAAAGCCTGGCCAAAGCAAACCCTTTGATTAACCTACCTTGCTATATTTTTGGAAGGTGAAGTCCGACACATTATCCCCAGGATTGATTAGGCATTCCAGAGTCACATTGTTGCCCTCAAGGATGGGGCCCTCCTGGTCAATCAGACGGATGGTGGGGATGCCTGGATTATAAAGGTGGAAGGAGAGGATTAAGTAGCACAATCTTTTTTCTTCTCCCTGTGTCATTTTTTTTCTCACTTGGAGCAGCCCTCCAACCCACCATTTCCCTCCCACCTGCAGATTTAAGATCTCTAACCCTTCCTTCTCCAATTTGGGGGGTGTTGCTCCTTACTGTTCACCCATAGGCTCAATCCAGTAGGAGAACAACAGAGGTGGAAGGGACCTTGGAGGTCTTCTAGTCCAACCCCCTGTTATCATTCCGAACAATCTCTTCTTGAAAACCTCCGGTGATAAGAGCACCCACAACTTCAGAACGGCAAGCCCTTCCCACAGATTAACTGTTCTCACTGTCTGGAAATTTGTCAGGATCTGTTAGGAAATAGCAGCATGGAAAACCGTGGTGGAGAGGATCACAGATAGTAGGATCCTTGGTGCTCCTCTGAGCTTGATGGTTTTCTTGCAGACATTTCATGGCATTGGTGTTACCTAGTTGGGTCACCAGCACAGAGAGCATTAAGGACCTCACAGTCCTCCTCCTTCCCCACTCCCTCCCTCCCTCCTCCTCCTCACAAGCTCCACTCCCTCTGACCCTGATGACGTTCCCTAGTTGGGTCATGAAACGTCCGCGAGAAAACCACCAAGCTCAGAGAGCAGCGTTTCAACCCTGAGGCTACAAATACTCCCTTCGCTAGAGACCATGGAGACTCAAGAAAACAAAGGCAAAGGATCGTTGAACAAATCAATCTGGAGTTCTTCCTGGAAGCCTGAATGGCTAGGCTCAAAATATCCCCTTTCAGACACACATGACGAGGGAGGCCTTGCTGTGCAGAGAAGGGCTGGAGAGGTAGAAGGGAAGAGAGGCAGCCGGATGGATGGGCTCACAGTTACAGTGGTAATGGGGCAGGGGTGGTATTCTGGAGAACCGGTAGCGGACATTTTGAGTAGTTCAGAGAACCGGCCAATCCCACCTCTGATAGGCCCCGCCCCCATCTATTCTCCGCCTCCTGAGTCCCAGCTGATTGGCTGGGTCTTCTTTGGTTGCCCTGCACGGGAGAATGGAGCTGGAAAGCAGGTCAGTGGGGTGGGGAGGGAATGGGGATTTTGCAGTATCCTTCCCCTGCCACACTCACCAAGCCACGCCACACCCACTAAGCCATGCCACACCTACTAAGCCACTCCACGCCCACCATGCCACACCCAGAGAACCGGTAGTAAAATTTTTTGAATACCACCACTGTAATGGGGCAGGGGGCACAGTTTGACAGACCTGATAGACCAGGTTAGGGACCAATTATCATGGAGAAAATCCATCTGCAGGAAGTCCTCGACTTACAACCCTTCCTTTAGGGACCACTGAAGTTATAACAGCCTCCCAAAAAATGACTTACGACAGGTCGTTGCACTTAAAACTGCTGTAGCATCCCCACGTTCACTTGATCGAAATCTGGGCGCTTAGCAACTGGCATGTATTTGCAACAATTGCAGTATCTTGGGGGTGTGTGTGGGGGTCATGAGATCATCATTTGCGACCTTCCCAACCACTGGAGACCAAATGAAGTCGATGGGGTAGGCTGGATTCACTTAATGACAGTATGATTCGCTGAAAAACGAGAGTGACTTGTGGTAAGAACGTCATAAAATAAAGGTATGGCTCACTGACGATTCTGGTGCCAACTCTGGTTGTAAATTGAGGACTGCCTGTAGGACGTGGCTTAGAGTTAACACTGACTTGATGGCACATAATCAATCAATCAATCAATCAGTCAGTCAGTCAATCAATGCATCTCTTGCTACCCGCCAATAGATTAGCAAGAAGAAAAGAAAAACTTCAAACAGTCCCATGGCCCCAAATTCTTTTTTTATTAATCAGCAGCACAGATTAACAAAATTGATCCTATTATATATCCTTTGCAACAACCCTACAGAGAAGCACCTGTATCCCCAAATTTAAAAATTGAGAATTGAGGTTGGGAGAAACTGGCTAGTCTAAAACCACATTTTCTCCCATCTGCTTTGCCTCTGACACTAAGATCTTTGGCAGTTTTCTACTTTGAGTGTTGCACCAGGATGGCTCAGAGTGATTGGTGTTGGAGTGACATCCGATAACTTGAGTTATCTTCACTTTTAGAAGCTTTGTGGGTGACTCTGGGCCAATCACACCCTCTTTGTCCAGCCAACTTCCTAGTTTATTATGGAGGGGAAAGGTGAAGGAACACTCAAAAATTTACAAAATTGCAACCCCGAGCTTGCAAATTTTGACACTTGCTGCAAATTCTGCTGTGCTAACCAAAGACAGGATATCAATCTAACCAACCAGCAAGCCAGTATAATTCAAGAATTCATGGTTTTAATCTTGCCTTGACATTCAGCGCAACCCAGGAAAAGTTGCAGGCAAAAGTGAAATCTGGGATGTTTCGCTGGAGATAATTCAGGACAGTTTACTTCTTAATAACAGCCTCATTTCTTCCCCCTCTTTGTTTTTCCTGCTGAATGTTTTCTTCACATAGATCTTACAGATCCGGCCCTTTAATCCAAATGAACTTCAATTCAAGGTCAAGCAAAAGAGCATTTTTAAAAAGCCTTTTGCTACCATCCATGGCAGTGGTGGGATTAAATTTTTTTTACTACTGGTTCTGTGGGCATGGCTTGGTGGGCGTGGCTTGGCGGGCATGGCAGGGGAAGATTACTGCAAAATCCCCATTCCCTCCCCACCCCACTAACCTGCTTTCCAGCTCTGTTCTCCTGTGGAGAGCAACCAAAGAAGACCCAGCCAATCAGTTGGGGCTCGGGAGGCAGAGAATAGATGGGGTTGCCAGGGCCAGTCAGAGGTCGCATTGGCCAGTTCTCCAAACTACTCAAAATTTCCGCTACTGGTTCTCTAGAACTAGTCAGAACCAGCTGAATACCATCTCTGATCTATGGGGTTTTCTTGTCAAGGATATGGAACTGGGCTGCTATGTTTCACTCTAATGGACCATGTTTGTTAGAACTTTTTACTGTGACCTATCCATCTTGGGTGGCCTTGCACGGCTTAGCTCATAGACATCTCTGAATCGCACAAGCAACTTTGCCACAACAAAGCAGTGACCCATGAAGGTGGAAAACACCCTTCATCAACTTTTAAATTAACAAATCAGTAATGTATTTTTGTTGCTTTTAGAAACATTTATGGTTTTATTGCTTTTAGTGTTCTAAGGTGCCCGGGATTGTTTCGAAGCTTCAAGATAACGTGAAGTATGAATACCACTTTATAATGCCTTGGTAAGGCCACACTTGGAATATTGCATTGTATTGTGATCACCACAATATAAAAAAAAGATGTGGAGACTCTAGAAAGAGTGAAGAGAAGAGCAACAAAGTTGATTAGGGTAAAGAGGCTAAAACATATGAAGAACGGTTGCAGGAACTGGGCATGTCTAGTCTAATGAAAAGAAAGACTAGGGGGTGACCTGATAGCACTGTTCCAATATCTCAGGGGCTGCCACAAAGAAGAGGGAGTCAAGCTATTTTTCCAAAGCACCTGAGGGCAGGACAAGAAGCTATGAATGGATGGAAACTAATCAAGAAGAGAAGCAACCTAGAATTAAGGAGGAATTTCCTGACAAGCAAGCCACTAAGACTAACCTGAGCACAAGCAAGCCCCCACCTGAACAGAACACACCCCCAGCCAATCAGAGCACAGTCAACCCCCCAGCCAATCAGAGCACAGCCAGGCCCCCAACCAATGAGAACACACCCCCACCCAGTCAGAACACAGCCAAGCCCCCACCCAATCAAGTCACACACCCCACTAGCAGTTAAAAGGAAGAAGCAGCTGCAACCTCACATTACTCCAAGAAGCACAAAGCCAAAGACACAAGCCTGAAGATGATGAATGAGACTTCATCCAAACGTCGCCTAGATACTTCCAATTTTACGGAGAAAACCGAATAACCAAAGAATCTATCTATCTATCTATCTATCTATCAAATCTATCTATCTATCTATCATACATCTATCTATATCCTATCTATCTAGATCTATCTATCTATCTAAAACATATATCTATATATATATATATATACATCTATGTGTGTGTGTGTGTGTGTGTGTGTGTGTGTGTGACAAGAAAGAAAAAAAAGGAAAGATATATAGATAATAGACAAAAAAGAAAGGAAAGATATATAGATAGATAATATAGACAAGAAAGAAAGAAAAAGACAGATAGACAGACAGACGATAATCCTTTTCACAAACATGTCCCAGCCAGATTAGTTATGCTCTGCTAAACCCGAGGTCTCTGTGAAGCTAGAAAGTTGCTGTCTTCAGTGTTGCCGTTTGAAGCCTGGAGGGAAAAAGAAAACTGCTTCCCCACCCCCATCTCCAACTCATGAAAAACTCCTCCTCTCCGAAATGTCAACATTCAACTGCGGTTGACTTTGAAAAAAAAAAAAAGGAAATGCTTGAGACCAAGTTTACACATGTCCGATGACAACAGAATGTTTTCTCGTGACCCGCCTCACTTCTTCCAGCGACTAAAGACGGAGCCTTTTTTTTTCCCGCCCGAAACGTCTGTCCTACTTCCCCGCTCCCCCCACCCCAAACCGGGGGTCTCCAACCTTGGCAACTTTAAGACTTATGGACTTCAACTCCCAGAATTCCTCAGCCAGCAAGGAATTCTGGGAGTTGAAGTCCATAAGTCTTAAAGTTGCCAAGGTTGGAGACCCTGCCCCAAACGGAGTCGAGTGAGTCAGGTTCAAAAAAAAATCAAAATGGTAAACCCAGCAGAAAATGTTTTTTTTTTTTTTTGCATTGCATTGCATTGCATTGCATTGCATTGCATTGCAGTCACGCCCCCTTTTCCCGCGCCCGCCCCCGCTTCCCCCTCGTTTGTAAACCCTGGTGGGGTTATTTGTCGGATTTATACAGCCTTCTTGCCTTTCTTGCACAACCTTTGCTCGTCAGTACGGAGGTTAGGACGGTGCAAGCCAAGAGGGACACTCAAGGAAAGTGAAAGTCGGGCCGTGAAGAAGCAGAAGGCTAAGGGAAAGTCCTGGAGGTCGGGATCCCTAAACAGCCAGGAGGGATCTGGAGTTGCTCCTACTCTCCCAGGTGACTTTTTAAGGAACTCTTCCCCCCCACCCCGCCCCGCCTTCCGTGCTGCCCTGGCCCAATACACTCCTCTGTTCGCAGCAGAAAACTCTACACCCCCAGACAACCTTTGAGCTAAAGAGTGGACTTAAGCATAGTACATAAAATCATGTTACAACATCTTATCAGTTAATGAATATTTCAGCTTTAACCGCAACAACACAAGAGCACACAACAGATATAAACTCAATGTAAACCACTCCAAACTCGATTGCAGGAAGTACGATTTCAGCAACAGAGTGGTCAATGTCTGGAACTCACTACCTGATTCTGTGGTCACCTGCTCAAACCCCCCACTCCTTTATCCTCAAACTAACCTCTATTGACTTCACCCCTTTCCCAGGAGGTCTGTAAGGGGCGTGCATAAGCGCACCATCGTGCCTACCGTCCCTGTCCTATTGTCCCCAATTATTAGTTCCTATTTTTTATATTGAAAGCTGTGTTTATTCTTGTTTCTGTGATATTGTAAACTTTTGACAAAATAAATAAATAAAATAAATAAATATCCTTATTATGCAACATTTGCACTATTCCCCACTATCCTGCCAGAGCTGAAGAAGCCTCTGGGATCAGAAGTGAAACGTCTTCAAAAGAAATAATCAAGAAAGTCCAGTTGCCTCCTGGGGGAAAAAAAAAAAAAAGCTTTGGGACTTGGATGACTGAGAATCTCTACCGACCCTATTTCCACCCTTTAGCCCAGGGCGGAGTCTCCAACCTGGGCAACTGTTAAACCTGGCGGACTTCAATTCCCAGAATTCCCCAGCCAGCTCTGCTTCTAAGGTTGGACACCCCTGATCTAGAGGGTTGGACAAAGCTGGCTGGGGAATTCTGGGAGTTGAAGTCCGCTTGGCTTAAAGTTGCCAAAGTTGGAGAGCCCTGTTGCCTTGACTCAGCTTCCGAGCGACCCCGGCGGCTTGGGTTCACACAACTCGCTGACCCCCCACAACCGGGAGCCTCATCCGTGGCGTGAACCCAGCCTGCCTGGCTACCTGCTTTCCCGAGGGAGGAGGAAGAGCGGGGGGCGGTTATCCCGCGATCCGACTCACCCGCTTGACCGAAGCGTGGGGTCGCGCTTAAGGCCACGGCTAAGAAGAGCCAACAGCCCCAAGGACCAAACTGCGCCATGGAGCTCCGACGGCTGGGCTTCCTCCTCCGCTTCGGCGCTGGGGCTGAAACAAAGCAGGAAAAGCAAGGCGATCGCGCGGGGAAGGGCTTGCGGGGAGAGTCCGACAGGGCCGGGCAGGGGAGGCGAGAAAGTCGGGGGCCACCAGGACGGTCCTCTTGCTCTCTTGCGCTCTCTGGGGCTTTTGGAGCAGCGGAGGCGTCTGGCCAAGGCTGGGGGCGAGGGGCGGGAAGGGAAGCAGTAAACCGGCGAAACCGGTTCGAGGGACTCGGGTCGGGCAGGGCGCAGGAGGAGTCCTGGAGGGGGCGGGGGCTGCTGCGTTGTTTGGGGGTGTGTGTGTGTTTGTGTGTGTGTTTTCTCGGTTGGTTGCTTTCCTCGTCCTGCCGGGTGAGAAGCGCCTCTACTGCTGTTGCTGCCTGCCTGCTTGATCTGTCGTTCGACTGGCCGGCCGGCTGGAGGGACGGTTGGACGGACGGACAGCTGGGCGGCTGGACTGATGGATGAATGGACGGTTGGACGGACGGCTGGATGGACGGACGGACGGACGGAAGCTGGCCGGCTGGCCGGATGAACGGATGGATGGACGGTTGGATGGATGGATGGACGGACAGCTGAACGTCTGGCTGGCTGGCTGGCTGGACAGCTGGACGGATGGACGGATGGACAGATGGTTGGATGGACAGATGAACAGCTGGCTGGCTGGACTGTAGGACAGATGGACAGCTGGCTGGACACCTGGCCGGATGGATAGACAGATGGACAACTGGGTGGCTGGATGGATAGATAGATGGATGGATGGATGGACAGCTGGGTGACTAGATGGATGGATGGCCAACTGGATGCCCAGCTGGGCAGCTGGCTGGACAGCTGGACAGATGGCTGGCTGGCTGGCTGGGTGGATGGACAGATGGATAGACAGCTGGGTGGCTGGATGGATGGACAGATGGATGGATGGACAGCTGGATGGACGGATGGACAGCTGGGTGGTTGGATGGCCAGCTGGCAGATGGATGGACAGATGGATGTACGGACGGGTGGACAGATGGATGGATGGATTGACAACTGGATGGATGGATGGATGGACAGTTGGGCGGCTGGCTGGCTGGATGGATGGGCGGCTGGGTGGATGGATGGATGGACAGCTGGCCAGATAGATGGATGAATAGCTGGCTGGCTGGATGGCTACCTACTGCGGCTCACTGAACTCCGAGTCCGGAATTGTTGACCACAATCCCCCCACAGCTTCATTCTAACTGCTGCCCGGCGCTTCCGGACGCCTCGTGAGGCGTTACCATTGCCTGGTGGGTCAGTTGCTCCCCGCTGCCCTTCCCTTGCCCTGCCACTAGAGGGGGGCCACTGGCCCAGGCGAAGTCTGGGCAGACGATGGGATACTCTGCTGGGGATTGCGTGTAATGGTGAAAAGGTTGCACTAGAAGGCGGCAAGTTCTGATTCTCCCATAGGTGTGAAATCCAACTGGGTGACTTTGGGCCAATCACCAAAGGTCCGTAAGTTCTAGTTGGGTACAAAAGCCGACTGAGTGACTTTGGGTCAGTTACTCTCTCTCAGTCCAACTCTCCTCACGGGGTTGTTGTGGAGAAAGTAGGAGGAGGGAACATTATGATGTCCACCACTGAGTTGTATAGGAGAAATACAAGATGCACACAATAATAATGGCAAACTGGACAACTGGTGATCACTTCAGAGACACTAGTTTCATTACCAGATTCCTCCCTGCCTTCAACAATGGCAGAGATTCTAATCTACTGAAAATGTAAAAAGTTACAGATGCAGCATTCACTTCACTAACGTTTCACTTAGCAACGTAAATTTTTGGCTCGGTTGTAGTCGTAACTTGAGGGCTGCCTGTCTATGACTAAGAGAGATTGAGAGAGAGAGAGAGGCCAGAGAGGAGCTGCTGGAATTGAGAAAAGAGGGGAAAATGGTTATCGAAAACATTGCGGTTTCTCAAGGTGAAGTAATTTAAACCCAGACTTCTTGTCTCTGGGAATTTCCACCAGCCTAGAGAAGTTGCAAATTTGCACAACCCGGTCTTCTTCCCCCATTTCTGCTGGCACAAACATTGCACAGCATGTAAGGTTGTAGGTTTTCTCTGTAAGGCCTTCAGAAAAGATAAGTGAGGAGAAAACAAAAGTGATGGCTGCACTTCACACAACAAAGGCTTATGATTTTTGAGGATTTATTTTATTTTTTATTCTCTTTTTGCTTTTGAATTGGGACTCTGGTGAAGAGACCAGACCAAATTCTGGCCCAATGAAACACAATTTAGGGGACCCTGAGCCTCAGTCTGCAATCTAAAAATAATTAAAATGAGAAATTTCTGTGCCGGATGCCAGGGTTCTTAACAACTGCCTCGCCACAGAAAAGTCAACCACTTCCTTGTTTTGACCAGAGAGACAAAGAAGAGGGTGTGTGTGTGTGTGTGTGTGTGTGTGTGTGTGTGTGTGACTTATTATGAAATCCCTGCTGGGAAAATGGTGAAGAAGAAGAGAAATGTTTGAAGTCATGTTCAACTCCTGGGGATTTCAGGACAAATCTGCTATATCCTGTTTTCTTGGCCTTGGGTTTTATTATTGCCTCCCGGGAAGCTTTCACCTTTCCATATTTGATTTTTTAAACCTTACTGTCTTTTCTCATGGTTGCCCATCCAGCTAAAAACCGGTGGAATATTGCTTAGGTTTTTATATCAGCCAAACTTTGTTGTCGTGATTATAGTTATTACCGTAAATTAATAAAATCAGTCCCGCGCCATTTGATTTTTATTCTACCTTTATTCTTCTCAGTAATCCAGGTCATATAATCATCGCAAAATTGCTTTTTTTTTAATCAAAGGGCAACTGGACTGTTTTTTATTTGAATAGAAATAAAAAACAAAAACAAAAAACAGTCCAGTTGTCTTTTGAAAAACAGCACCTTTGAGATACTTCTGTTCTTGTTTACAAATAGTGCCAACATACCTAATACTGGTATTCCGTTCTCCTCTTTTTCCCAGGACAACAACTCTGTGAGATAATTGGGGCTATGATGTCTTTGGTTTTGGCTTTGTAGCAGGGTTGTCTGCAAAATACAATTAAAAAAAAAATCAAAATGGCTGTGATGATGAGATCAAAGTGAGCAGAGCTTTAATTGCATTGTGGCTGCCTCCATCTTGAATTTTGCATGCATGATATGTTAAAAACACATGGGGCTTTGATTGCCTCATCGTATCTATCATCTTGAGTTTTCGTATTATGTCTTGCAGATCCTCTAGCTTTGTACCGCTGGAGAAATCCTGGGGAATGAGCCAATTTGGTGTAGTGGTTCAGGTGCTGGCCTAAAAACCAGGAGACTGGGAATTCTAGTCTCATCTTGAGCATGAAAGCCAGCTGGGTGACTTTGGGCCAATCACCAGGAGACAGTAAGTTCTAGTTTTGCCTTAGTTATAAAAGCCGACTGGGTGACTTTGAGGCAATCACTGGGAGCCTCTGAGTTCTAGTTTCACCTTAGTTATGAAAGTCAGCTCTGTGACTTTGGGCCGCTTACTCTCTCTGAGCCGAACCCACCTTACAGGGTTGTTGTGAGAAAATAGGAGAATGAAGGAACATTATGTATGTTTGCCATCTTGAGCTACATGTAGTAATAAAGGCAGGATAAAAAAAACCAAATAAATAAGCAGATGGATAGATAGATAGATAGATAGATAGATAGATAGATAGATAGATAGATAGATAGATAATAGATAGATAGACAGACAGAAATAGATGATAGAGACAGACAGATAGAGATAGATTATAGAGAGGTAGATAGATGAATAGAGATAGATGAGATAGAGATAGAGACAGAGATAGAAATAGATGATAGACAGACAGACAGAGACAGACAGATACATACAGTAGATAGGAGAGAGATAGATAGACATAGAGACAGACAGATAGAGACAGATAGAGATGGACAGACAGACAGACAGATAGACAGATAGACAGATGGATAGAGATGATAGAGAGATAGAGACAGAGATAGATGATAGACAGACAGACAGATAGATGACAGACAGATACATACAGTAGATAGATGAGAGAGAGAGAGAGAGAGAGAGAGACCAAGAGAGAGAGAGAGAGAGAGAGAGACACCAAGAGAGACAGACAGACAGACAGAGAGACAGGTTTATCAGCTTCACTAAACATTTCAGAGCTTTGTCCAAGAATGCTCGCTTTCTGCTTTGGTTCAAGAAGCATCTGCCTACCATTTGTCATACGAGGAAGTGCACACGGTATTCTATTAAAACACAAAGCGGTTTGAGACTGGATCTTTGAGAACAAGTTGACTCAACTCTCTGGATTTTGCCATAGGTGGGGAATTTTGGAGGTCAAAGTCTACGCATCTTAAAAGTTGCCAAGTTTAAAAAAAAAAAAAACAGACTTCAGTTAGATGGGAGAAAGGTGCAGTGTCCACCTGACTCAAAGAAAAATATAAGAATCTCTTCCCGGTTGAGCCAAGTGCCTGGAAAATAGTATAGATTCCTCCCGTATTCCCCTCGGCGTCTCTCCCAGCCACCCTGCTTGTTTTTTTTAAACTTAGCAAAGGTTTTTTTTTTTTGCCTTTGATCATTTCACATCAAAAATACGGCACAGCTAGGCAAAGGATCAAATGCATGTTTAAAAAAAAACAGAGTAAAATCCGCAAAGGATATATGGCTGTACAGTAGGTTGGTGTGTGCATCTATAAAGATAAAAATCTAGATAGATGTAGATTCGTGTCTGTGTTTGTGTGTGGGGGTTTATGCATGCTTCAGATAATCTTGCCTCCTGATAACTGCCTAGACAAGTCCCTGCAGGGGGTTTTTTGGCAGTTGATTTGCCATTGCCTCCTTCTTAGGCTTGAGAGGGGGTGACTGGCCCAACGTCACTCACCTATCTTTGGACTCAAAGAACTAGAATTCAGGATCTCCCAGTTTCTAGCCTGGAGTCAAATTGGTGTGCAGGTATTTCTTGCCATACTGTAATTTCAGATTTTCAAAGTCAGTTCCCCCAAATACTACCAAGGATAGATACATTACACCAAGAATTATGGCAATGTTGTATGATTATGTGTGAATGGGGCTTATTCAGCAAACCATGGTAACCCTAACAATGGTTTGTCGCTGCATATGAAGCCGGCTGCTGCTCATTCACACACGATAAATATAATCAAAAGGGAGCAGACAATCTAATAGAGTAGTCCTTGAATTACGGCCATAATTGAGCCTAAAATGTATGTTGTCTAGTGAGACCTATTCAGTGAGTTTTGCTCTATTTTATGACCTTTCTCTCTAGGGTTCTTAAGTGAATCACTGCAGTTGTTAAAGTAGTAACATGGTTGTTAAGTGAATCTCGCTTCCCCATTGGCTGTGCTTGTCAGAAGGTCGCGAAAGGGGATCATATGATCCCGGGACACGGCAACCGTCATAAATATGAGTCAGAATTTTGATCATGTGACCATGGGGATGCCCCAATGGTCACAAGTGTGAAAAATGGTCACAAGTCACTTTTTTTCAGTGCCGTTGTAACTTTGAACAGTCACTGAGTGAACTGTTGTAAGTCAAGGACTACCTGTATAATTATGTGTAAATCAGAGGTGGTATTCAGCCAGTTCTGACCAGTTCTGGAGAACTGGTAGTGGAAATTTTGAGTAATTCAGAGAACTGGCAAATACCACCTCTGACTGGCCCCACCCCCATCTCTTCGCTGCCTCCCATTGAGTCCCAGCTGATCAGCTGGGTCTCCTTTGGTTGCCCTGCACAGGAGAATGGAGCTGGAAAGCAGGTTAATGGGGTACAGATATGGTATTCAGCAGGTTCTGAGAGGTTCTGGAGAACCGGTAGTGTAAATTTTGAATAGTGCGGAGAACCGGCAAATACTGCCCGAGTGGCCCTGCCCCCAACTATTCTCTGCCTCCTGAGTTCCAGCTGATTGGCTGGGTCTTCATTTGTTGCCCTGCACAGGAGAACGGAGCTGGAAAGCAGGTTAGTGGGGTGGGGTGGGGAATGGGGATTTTGTAGTATCCTTCCCCTGCCACACCCACCAATCCACGCCCACCAGGCCACACCCACAGAACCAGTAGTAAAAAAATTTGAATCCCACCACTGATACACTGGAGCAAGAATGGACAAGTGATGATGTAGCAACAGAGGTGGTATTCAGCAGGTTCTGACCAGTTCTGGAGAACCGGTAGCGGAAATTTTGAGTAGTTTGGAGAAATGGCAAATGCTACCTCTGACTGGAGATTTTACAGTATCCTTCCCCTGCCACGCCCACAGAACCGGTAGTAAAAAATTTTGAATCCCAGTGGTGTAAAATGGTGGCTTATTCAGCAAACCATGGCTTATCAGTGGCTTATCACTTGCATGTAAAGTCAGTTGCTCCTCATTCACAAAGAATGAACAATATAACCAAAAGAGAGCAGAAAATATATCTATGATATGGCAGTCTTTCTGTCTAATGTGACAGTCCATTTGGGCATTATGAAAGTGTTAAAATAGCTTTGGTTTTGGTAGCTGTGGTAAATCAGCTCCAGATATTAACTCCAGGCTAGTTGGCTAGCAAAAACAAACTGGGTTTGTTTAAAATATCATTAGCTTTACAGTGTCAAGGATCAACCAGAGGCAGGTTGGAGGATAGAATCCTATGCCCATCACCATTAACCATTATCATTTAAGATGGTCCCATAGCTCACTTTTCCAATTTAAGATTGCATTCCCAAGTGCTTCTTGCAATAACAAACAGAACAATCCGTTTAAGATGTCTTAATAAACAACATGCTTTGGGGTTTTTTGGGTTTGGTTTTTTTTGGAGTTAGCGAAAAGCCACATTAAAAAAAAACCCCAAGAACACAATTCCATAAAAACGGCACTTAATCCCATTCATTTGAACTGCTGTTCTATCGAACCAGACTTCTGTGAGGGCAAACCAGGAGTTGTAACCTAGCACTTACAATTTAATTTAAAAAAAAAGAGCGTTGGCTGCCTTCGCCAAGGAAGAAATAGAAATAGAAGCCTTCTGCCCAAGGACATCACCCATTACCTTCTTTCAAGAGATGGTCACGGAACAACAGCGAGGAAGATGGAGAGGGTTGGTTAAATAGTAGTAGTAAATACTGTTAGGGAGATGGCTTTAGACCCCGGTTTTTTGAATAACTTATCGAACCTGCTTGCAACAGAGTCGACAGTCAGGAAGAATGTTGGTACCACCAGTGGTGGGATTCAACTTTTTTTTACCACCGGTTCTGTGGGTGTGGCTTGGTGGGCACCCTTTGTGTGCATGCAAAGGGTTTGATACTGACCTTCTCCTGCAATCCTCTCCCTGTGTGTTCAACAGCTGACACGCGGAAGAGCCTCTGTGGCACAGTGGTTAGAGTGCAGGCTACTTCTGCTGACTGTCAGCTGCCTACAATTTGGCTCCAGGTTGACTCAGCCTTCCATCCTTCCAAGGTGGGTAAAATGAGGACCCAGATTGTTGGGGGAAATGTGCTGACTCTGTAAACCACTTAGAGATGGCTATAAATCACTATAAAGCAGTATATAAGTCTAAGTGCTATTGCTATTGGTATTCTGCTGTGCCGTGCCCAGCAGCTGATCATCGGAGCGAACTGGTTCGCTCACAGATGATTCTTGAAGCTACCGGTTCGGCCAAACCAGTAGAACACCACCCCTGGGTAGCACCATGAACGATGAGGATTCATAGCAGAGCCAGAAACTGGCTCTTGTTACAAGGTAGATTTTGGATCCTTGTGAAATTTAAAAAAACCCAAACAAGATATTTGTAGATTGCCGTAATCAGAAGAAAGGAAAAAAACAAATCCTGACCTGACCTCTTAGGAAGGGAAGAGAGACCATCCATCAGTGACCACAGATCATGACCATAGAGGTTCCTGCAGCATCTCCCGTTGTCTTTCAGAAACTCTGAGCTTCGATGACATCACAGAGCCAATGTGGGGTGGGTTGCCAGTGAGGGCTTGTGACTAGAAGTGGTCAGTTGCTGATGACCACAGTGTGGTCATCATAAATTAAATGTGTGGCTCAAGAGACCACAGGATGGCCTGTGTAACGGATGCCGCTGGAGGAAAACAATGAACAAATTCTTTTGCTCTTTCTTTCTTTTTTATAGTCAACTATATCCTGTTAGTTTCGTACTTCCTGTAGAACAGCACAGTGAGAGAAGGAAGTTGCGCATTGGGTTTTTTTCAGGAGATGGGGGGACTCTGATCTGCTAAAAGACACATCTATTGTGCCTCAGTACAAACCTAGATATGTCAGTTTTCATTATGGATTCATCAACAAAGGGCGATACGTGGCTGGTCTTGGCTGATCTCAAAGGTTTCTCATGGAGAGCATGTGGAGAGGGGAGCACAGGCAGCCCATGGGAGGATTGGGTGGGACGAAATGTCAAGAAGGCAGATCAGTTGCCACCTATTTTGACTTTTTGTTGGACCAGCTGGAAAACCCACAGTTGTATTTCCTGGAATGAGGAAGTGGACAGGGTCCTCACGGTGCGAGTTCAGCTCATTGTTAAATCTTGTCAACTTTCAGATGTGTGGACTTCATCTCCCAGGATTCCCTTGCAGGCTGGCTGGGGAATTCTGGGAGTGGAAGCCCATCCATCTAAGTTAATTTTTAACAACCGGTTCTGTGGGTGTGGCTTAGGTGGTGGGTGTGGCTTGGTGATCATCTGACTGGGTGGACATGGCTTGGTGGTCATGTTATTGGCTGGGCGTGGCCAACTCAACATCACTCACATCGAGACACGCATCTCCTCGCCTGGCCTCTCATGACTGTGGGGATGCTGCAACAGTCGTAAGTATGAAAAATGGTCATAAGTCACTTTTTTCAGTGCCATTGTAACTTTGAATAGTTACTCCACACAAGCAAAGTACCAGAAAAGGAGGGGGAAAAAAACTCCAGAGAAGTTCCTGAGACAGGAAGTCTAGTCCTGCCAAGAATGTAATAAGGGTTAACGGAGAGGCAGTTTCTGTAAGCAACACCAGAATGTTTCCTTCCTGCCTTCCTTACAGGATTAGGCCAGTAATTTCTTCTAACAACCGGTTCTCCAACCTGCTTAGAATGTTAACAACCGGTTCTAGCGAATAGGTGTGAACTGGTAAAATCCCACCCCTGGTCCTCCATCACTGGAGAATTTTAAGAAGAGTTTGAACAATTATTTGTCTGAAATGGTATAGGGCTTCCTGCTTGTGCAGCGGGTTGGACTAGAAGTTCTCTAAGGTCCCTTCCAACTCTGTGATCCTATATCCTTCTGGATCAACTCAGAGCATTGGGGTGGGCAAACATGATCTTTTCTAGTCTAATTGTAGACTTCCCAAGTCACTTCTTTGTTAAGGTAGGCAGCCATATAAATTTAACAAAAATTAAATAAAAATAAATAAAATGAATTGACACTTCTGATTATCTGGCAGGGCCCTGAGGTGTGAGTTGATTTACCACCCCATTTCAAAGAGAACTGAGGAGTTTCACACAGCCAAACATCAGTGAGAATTTAAAGGCAGTTAAAAGAATCTCATTAAGAGGAACCAAAATTTCCCAGGCTGGGAAAGTAGCATCTAAACTGAGATGGGGGAAAAAAATCCCTTTGCTTTCAAGAAAAAAGGACCGGTTTCCCCCCGCCCCCTGCTTTTTAAGTTCTGAGAAACAGTGAGACACAATGAAAATGCTCCGTTTAGTATAAGGTTAGCAAATATTTGATTTTTTATTTTTTTTTGAAAATGCAGACTTTCTTGTCAATGGAAAATTTTTGATAAATTAACCCCAAGAGCTTCCTTGGCCTTATTTACATATTATTATAATATGATTTCAGATTTGGGCCTAGCGCAACGGCTGAAGCCCTTTAAAATTTTAGCAACGGATCCTCTGCCTGGTTGCTGGGTGGGTGGGGCCATGGTGGGCGTGGCCTAGTCAGCCTCCTGCACCATGTGGGGGGGATGTTTGCCCTCCCCGGGCTCCGGAGGCTTTCCTCGAGCCTCCTGGAAGGCGAAAACAGCCTCCCCAGGTTCCAGAGGCTCCCTATAAGCCGGAAACGGGCCAATTTCCGGCCTTCCCAAACTTCTGGGCGGCTCGTTTTTTGCCCTCCCCGAGCCTCCTCATGGGCCCTGCACTTGCCTGCAACCAAAATGGGCGGTGTGGGGACTTCTGGGAGGGGCGGGCGAGGCCAGCCAGGAATGGGATTTGGAGGTTCTCCGAACTGCACAGAATCTTAGCTAGGGGCTCTCCTGAACCCCTGTGAATCCCAAGCAGCCCACCCCCCGTTTATAGCTCAGTATGCTGCTGAAACACAATGAATTGTGGTCATTTAATAAACCATAGTTAAATCAGGACCTAGCCCAATATGCTATGCAAACCCTCAAGCTTAGCTCACTTACATCTGGTGGTAAAATGTTTTTTCTTCTGCTTCAGCTGTGATTGTTCACTATCTGTTGTTCCTCTGCTTGTTTGTCTGTCTGTCCATCCATCCATCCAATTTATATGGCGCCCACCCCAACAAGTGACTCTGGGTGGTGAGCAGAATTAAAAGAAAAGCAACTACAAACACCACAAAATATAAAGCAGTTGAGAAACCTCAAATCCAAACATTAACACAACCAAGAAATGGCTCCTGCACACACACATCTGGTTGTACAGATAGCCCTTGACTTAATGACCACAATTCAGCCCAGATTTTATGTTGCTAAGTGAGAAATTTGCCAAGTGAGCTTAGTCATTTTACAGCTTCTTTCGCCACATTTGGTAAGCGAATCCCTGCAGTTGTTAAGTTAGTAACATGGTTGTTAAGTGAATCTGGCTTCCCCATGCACTTTGCTCATTAGAGGGTCGCAAAAGGGGATCACGTGACCCCCCCAAGGCACTGCAACCATCATAAATATGAGACAATTGCCAAGCATCTGAATGTACATCACAGGACCCTAGGGATGCTGCAATGGTCATAAATATGAAAAAATGGTCTTTTGTTTAGTGCCGCTGTCACTTAAAACGGTCACTAAATGAACTCCATGTAAGTTGAGGGCTACCTGTAGTACATATTGTTTTTAACTTGCCCAGCTCAAGACTGCTGGGGGTTAATATCTCACAATGGAATTGCCCCTGAGAAACATCTGCAAACTTCAAAGGGCCCAGAATGCAGCGGTGCTCCATGTGTTAATGGCCAGTTGTGATACTCCCACTTACTGATTACCAGTATATTTCTAAGTGCAGTGCAAAATACTGATTGCAACAGTTCCCAAGAGTTGGGAATTCATAGCATCCCAATCCTGGTTGAGGAACAATTCTCAGGCATCCATTAGCCTCCATTGTCACTCAGATCTCAAGATCATTTATTTATTTATTTATTTTGTTTGTCAAGCATGTGTGAGAAAACAAGTATAATGTGATGACCTGGGGTGTGGCACAAAAATAACAAAGTCACCAAAGTAGATAAATTCCCTTCAATGCCTCCAACTTGGCTCCCAATGTCCAATTATCCTCCAGAGATCAAGCTCTTCCAAAAACAGTCTACAAAGGGAAGAAATTGCAGCCCAAAATACAGATAAAGTAGAAATTAAAAAACCAACACAAACCACACTGAAGTAATTAACACGACAGGTCAGGGTAATAACTTGCAGACTTCCAAAAGATAACGAGGCACACACAGTTGGGAGGATGCCAAAACCCGGATAAGCCTCGACAAAGATAATGCATGCTTTGCTTCCAGCAGCTTTGCCATGCACAGTTTGCCCTTTTAAATAGTCTTTCCAGCTGCAGCCCATGAAGGGGATCAGGGCCCTTTCCTCTCCCATAAACCATGCTGCTCCTTTATCCGTTCCTCCCTGCATGCCCTAGGATGAAGAGGGGGTGGGCCTGGGTCTTCCTCTGAATGCCCAGCTGGCCTGTGCCCTTCCCCAGTTTCCTCCACAGCCACCGGAGCCACACTCCCACTCCCTGTCAGCTGTTCCACCTCTCCCTTGGAATCAGATCCCAACTGGAGCATGACATATAAGTTTGAACATAACATATAAACATATAAGTATAAACAGGTATAAGTATATGCATAATAAATGAGTATGCATAAATGGGAACAGTGGGACAGAGACGGGAGGCACGCTGGTGCACTTATGCACGCCCCTTTAAAGATCTCTTAGGAATGGAGTGAGGTCCATGGTAGACAGTTTAAGGTTAAAGTTTTGGGGGTTTGAGGATGTAACAACAGAGTCAGGTAGTGAGTTCCAGGCATTGACCACTCTGTTGCTGAAGTCCTATTTTCTGCAATCGTGTTTGGAGCGGTTTATTTTCAGTTTGTACCTATTGTTTGCCCGTGTGTTATTGCAGTTGAAGCTGAAGTAGTCATTGACAGGTAGGATGTTGTAGCAGACAATTTTGTGTACTAAGCTTAGGTCAGACCATAAGCGGCGTAGTTCTAGGTTGTCCAAGTCCAAAATTTTAAGCCTGGTAGCATAAGGTATTCTAATCATTAGTGTCTTCTCTGTTTTCAGACGTTCTTGTATATCTGGCTAATTTAGAAACTGCAGGACAATCACCAAAGCAGGAGGTACACTAAAGGAAGGTGCCAGGGCTGAGATAAATAGTATTCACAAGTACTAAAATTGTCCCATTTAATCGTTTACAGCATCAGTGGGTCCTTTCTAATTCAACCATGGTGAACCCAGAGTGGTGAAGATGGTGTTGCATGGAGCTGGGCTCACAAAGGAGTTGTATAGCCCTTCAACCTGGCTCTCTTCCTCCCAACTTGAAGTTGCTAATCTCAGGCAGCAAAGGGAAGGTTCGATATTAATGATGATTAAGTGTCTAGCAGGTTATTGGGTGCTTGCCAGGATAAGAAAGGGAAATAATTATCTAAATGGGATTACAGCAGAAGGTTTGTTATCTTGCAGCTCTTGAAAGAAAATAGAGCAGCTCTCTCTCTCCCTCCCTCCCTCCCTCTCCCAGATGTTGATTCAAAAATGTGGGTCATTTGCCCTAGACATAAATATTGACAGACACAAAATTCTCTAGAGCAGGGGTGTCCAACCCCGGAAACCAGAGGTGGGATTCAGCAGGTTCTGACCACTTCTGGAGAACCAGTAGTGGAAATTTTGAGTAGTTTGGAAACGGGCAAAACCCACCTCTGACTGGCCCCACCCCCATCTATTCTCCACCTCCCGAGTCCCAGCTGATTGGCTGGGTCTTCTTTGGTTGCCCTGCATAGGAGAAGGGAGGTGGAAAGCAGGTTAGTGGGATGGCGAGGGAATGGCCATTTTGCAGTCTCCTTCCCCTGGAGTCAGGTGGGAATGGAGATTTTGTGGTATCCTTCCCCTGCCACGCCCACCAAGCCATGCCCACAGAACCGGTAGTAAAAAAATTTGAATCCTACCACTTCTGGAAACCTTTAAGACTTGTGGACATCAACTCCCAGAATACCCCAGCCAGCCATGGGAATTGAAGTCCACGGGTCTTAAAGTTTCCAAGTTTAGCCACCCACGTCTACGCAGTTTTTTCTACTGTTTGATATCAACGGCAGATTGCACACTCTGCTCTATAAGGTTATTATTCTTCAATCTTCTTTCTTTTAAATAAAGACTTGGCAGGCCTAAGGCAATCTGGAGTGAAAATACTTGCATTTAAAAACCCAGCATGTACTTCATGTGATTCTGGAATTCGTCTGGTTTCAACAGAAGGGAATCTCTGTAACTCACGGTTTAACTATGGAGTTCTTGGTCCTCCCTGAACTTGGTTAATTTGCTTGCTGACTTTTCCTCCCTCAACTAGGTAAACCTCTCCAGTGCTAGCAGGCACGTATATACAAACAAAAGAGACAATAAAAAAGCTACAGAGGAAACAGAAAATTCAGAACACCTCCTGCTTGCCAGCAAAACAACTAGAACCAATAGTCAAGAGGAACCAATATCTTAATTCAGGAACTACCAAGGAGAAAATAACACCTCTACCAAGGCAAGGCAAGCTACTATAGATAAAAAGGGAACAAACCCCACTCTCTTCTAGCACTGTAGATGTTGCCTAACTGGATAAAGAAACATCTGTAAGAAAACCACCAAACTCAGAAATCACCAAGGACTCCACAGTTAGACTGGTATCTCAGCCTTCTCCAAATACAAATGACCCAACATTGCATCCATCATAAATATGAGTCGGTTGCCAAGCTTCTGAATTTGGATCACATGACCACGGGGATGCTGCAGTGGTTATCAATGTAAAAAACGGTCCTGAGTCCCTTTTTTCAGGTGGGATTGTCAGGGTGAGATTCAGCCGGTTCGGGCCGGTTTGAGTGAACCGGATGTTAAATTTACATCTGGTTCACTGAACCGATAGTTGAGGGCCCCGCCCAGCTCGCCCCTCCCAGGAGTCTCCACCTGGCCCATTTTGGATGCAGGTAAGTGCAGGGTCCCCATGGAGGCTCTGGGAAAGTGAAAAACAGTCCTTCTGGAAGGTCCGGAAGTCTGGAAACGGGCCTGTTTCCGGCTTCTGGAGGGCTTCCGGAGCCCAGGAGAGGCCATTTTTGCCCTTCCAGAGGCCCGAGGATTTTTGAATCCCACCCCTGGTTGTTGTAACTTCAAACAGCCACTAGAGTAATTATTGAAAGTTGTGTACCACCTATATATTCCTCCCCTTATAAACCAGCATGACCAACGGATAGGAAAGTTGCAAACACCATGTCTAAAATGCACCAGACTGAGACAAAGTGCGGATGATACAGAACCTTGGATGCAAAGTTTAATGCCAGAAACCAATTCGGAGCTGATTAAACCCATGACTAATTCAAATCCCCTTGATTTGAGTTGTTCCCTGTTAAGACTGATGGACACGTTCCACTGAACTTGACTGACTGATTGATGAAAACATTGATGTATTGCCCTGCTTCAAAAAGCCTTAGGAGGCTGGAAGCACAACAGAAATAAATCAGTAAAATTAACAAAACCAGACCTTTGATCCACAAGGTCAGCCAGTTAGAGGTCCATCATCTGTACTTAAAGCTGCTCAGAATTATGCCGTGTTTACAGCTTTATGGAAGACCAAGAAGATTCCCTCACAACTTCTGGCTTCAGAGTTTCATAATATGGCTTCCCCATTCTTTTCATCTCATGAGGGCCATAGAAGACCCTCTTGAGATTCCAGGAGGGGCTGCATCTATTGTTACTCTGGGGCTCCACATGGTTGAACATTCCAGCTTTTATGGCCAGGAGAGTTTATGAATCTAACCAATCTGGTCATTCTACAGTAGTCCTTGATTTTTGACCGTAATGGAACCTACCCAACTCCCTGCTCAAGCAGGAGACCTTATCCAATTTGAGAGAAGTGACTGTCCAGTCTCTTCTTAAAAACCTCCAGTAATGGGGCACCCACAACTTCTGGTGGCAGGCTGTTCCACTGGTTAATTGTCCGCAGTGTTGGAAAGCTTCTCCTTAATTCCAAAAGTTGCTTCTCTCCTTGCTTGGTTTCCATCCATTGCTTTTTTTTCCTACCTCCTGGTGCTTTGGGGAATAATTTGACCCCCTCCTCTTTGTGGCGGCCCCTCGAATACTGGAATACTCTTTATCATGTCACCTATTCTGCACCATATCAATTGGAGGGAGAAAAAGATTAAAGCCTCAGAGGGATTTTTTAAAAAAAAAGGTATTTGAGGGAAATGAGAATATAATATTTCGAAATCCCCTTCAACATGATTTTAAGAGTGGCTTATGCTCTTAAAATTAGAATGCCATTGATTGGCAGTTTTTGCTCTCTGTAATCCTATTAGTCTATTTCAGTTGTTTTGCTTTGAGTTTTGGGATTCTCTGCCTCCCTCTCCCCACCCATCTCTCTCAATGCAGGCTAACAAGTCCAGCCACCCGGGACATGAATAGTTGTCTGCCACATCTATTCATCTCTGCCCCCTGCCTTTTTTCCCCAGAGCTAGGGTGGGGCTTCACTAGCAGTAGTGGCTCTTCTGTCTCAAAGACCGGCCCATAGATTTCCACTGCTCTCCTCTCCTCTGCCTTCTGCGCATCCACACATCAGGCACTGGACACAGCTGTTCCTCCTCTTCCTCATCAGCCACCTCCAGACCTGGGGGCTGTTGACTCTCCATCTGAGGGTTGACGGACAGCCCAGGCTCCGCCTCTGTCTCCCTCTGCCGGTTCCATTCCCTCTTCTTCCTCAGAGCTCTCAGGTTGCCTTGATGCTAGTAGCCCTGACTCCCACGCCTTCTCCTCGTCTGATTTGGCTGCTGGAGGGGCCGGCAGCCGGCAGGTCACTTATGTACATGCCAGTTGCCAAGCGCCTAGGGGCCATAGGACACTGCAATGGTCGTAAGTGTGAGGATTGGTCATAATGATTATAAGTAACCTGTAGGTTTTTTTTTTTTTTTTTAAAGCCTGGCACATCCTCTCTTAGGCTACTGGGCTTTATTAGGCTGTTGTAAAAATAAAAGCCAGATTCATGCCGTCTTTCCTGGCAGCTCAGAGCAATTTGCCACCATAAAAAAACAACACACACACACCTCAGAAACCTCAGTTAGAGATAACATAAAAAGAACAATAACCCATAAAGGGATTTATGGGGCAGGAGAGAAGGGAACCGTTCATAATCCCATGTGTGATGCCCAGGGCAAAGACGGATGAGTTGAACTATGATTAATCATATGATTGTATCCCAAATATTGTATTGCTCCTAGGCCAACATTTAATAAGGGAAGCTCTATCTGCTAATTTTATCCAGGGTTTTTTTTGCCGAAGGGATAGGAACCGGGTAGACGAGAGAGAAAAGGGATAGAGAAATTGGTGCTCCTGCCAAGAAGGCTTTTTGGGGATTTAGGTTTCACACGGGTTAAACTTGGAGTGGGTACTGTTGGCAGCTAAGCCATGTTGAAAAACTCAAGTGGTTTGAAGCTGGAAAGAGCCCAATGCAATCTCCCAGCTTAGCACTGCCAGCAATTAACCCAGCATAACGGAGATCACGGTTTGGCTGGCAAGCGAGGGAGGGAAGATGCGTCCTCTGGCTCCCCAGCGAGGAAGACCCTGGCATGGAGTGGCATGAAAAGAACCTGCGGTAGTAGCAGCAGAGACGGCAAAGTGAAGGCTGTTCAAAAGAGGAAAGCGATCTGCAGGTTGAGGTTGCGTCTCTAATGTCATCCCCGAGCAATGTTTATAGTTCACGTGCTCCGCGGCTCTCCTTTGACGCAGGATCAAATTCCCACCTTGAACAAGACCGAGCTTCTTAGATGTTGTTTGAGATATGTTCCACTCCTGACTCGTCTTTTCTGCCTGGCAGGACTTTTGATTTGTTTCATCAGCAGAAAGGGAGACTTAAGAGGAGCTGGCTTTCAAAGCTGCCTATTATTCGTCCTCGATTTGGCGTGGCACAGGGGTTTTCAAGGGCGATTTAAGATGGGTTTTTAATCTTTCAAACACCTTTTTTTTCTGAACTGGTGTTTTCCAGATAGATTGGAGGACAGCTCCAATTTCCCCCCAGTCATGGCCAGTGGACGCTGAACGGAGTCCATTTAGCGATAGCCATATACAGGTGATCCTCGACTTTACAACAGTTCGTTGAGTGACCATTTGAAGTTACAACGGCACTGAAAAAAAGGGATGTCAGGGCTCCAACATGCACCCCCCATTCAAATCATAAGTTTCTAGCCGCATCTCTCAGAGTAAAACAGATTGATTTATTAGGAGTTGACATGTTGGCGTTTCCTGGTGGAAGCCGACTCTGAGACACATCATTCATTTCACCCTTGACCCTGGTCTTCCCCCCACCCCCCGGATGTATATTTTCCATTGAGACATTTCCATAGCCAAGAGTCATCAATCATACTCTCCAGTAATAATCTTGCGTGCCAACAGCTTCGGCTGCCAAGGCGATTATCTGAGGCATTTAAGGAACACACTGTTTCCCCGCTTTTTGCTGGCAACTAAAAAGACCAAAGGAGTATTTTTTAGTTGACAAGGAATTCATGGCCATCCTTCGCACTTATGACTGTTGTAGGCTCCTCACGGTCATCGGAACAAAGTTAAGCTGCTTGGCAACTGGTTCGTATTTATGACAGTTGCAGGGTCCTAAGGATAATACGGTCAATTTTCTGACAAGCAAATCAAAGGCGAAGCCATATTCACTTAACAACCATGTTGTTAACTGAACAACGGCAGAGATTCACTTAACCGCCGTTGGCAGGAAAGGTGGTAAAACGAGGCAAAATTCATTCAACATTTGGCGACAGAAATGTTGGACTCAACTGTGGTTGTATGATTGCAGTTGAGATTGGAATTGCCATGAGCCATGGTGGCTCAGTGGTTACAGCGCAGTGCTGCAGGCTACTTCTGCTGACTGCTGGCTGCCTGCAATTTGGCAGTTCGAATCTCACCAGGCTCCAGGTTGACTCATCCTTCCATCCTCCCGAGGTGGGTCAAATGAGGACCCAGATTGTTGGGGGCAAGAGGGCTGACTCTGTAAACCACTTTGAGATGGCTGTAAAGCACATTAAAGTGCTATTGCTATTGTTAAGCGATGCATGACTGCCTCTCTTGGGGACAGAAATCGAGGCAGGTCTTTCCGTGGAAGTGTGGACAATCCCGGGGAAAGCGTGTGGGGTACCACGTGGTGGGGGAGACCCTGGGAAACCCTGACTGGCCGTGTATTGGCTGTGCACAAGTCTGGGGGTGGTGGTGCTGCAGTGGTGTGCAAGCTCAGGAAGTTTGGGGAAAGAGGCTGTTCCATTGGTTGATTGCTCTCACTGTCAGAAAGTTTCTCCTTATTTCCAGATTAAATCTCTCCTTGATCAGTTTCCATCCATTATTCCTTGTTTGGCCTTTGGGTGCTTTGGGAAATAGCTTGATCCCCTCCTCCTCTCTGGGGCAGCCCCTGAAATACTGAAACAGTGCTATCGTGTCTCCCCTGGTCCTTTTCTTCACGAGGCTAGTCATACTGAATCTTCCTCTTCTGCAGAGATACTCAAACAAATCTTGAAAGCTCTTCACCGAGGTTACAATGAACCTGAGTTTCAATACTCCTCGTTCCTCTGCTCTGATGTTTCTTCATCATTTTGGGAGGTCACAGCCTTGGCAGGCTAACAAAATATTCATGCAAGATTAAAAAACAACCAGCACTGAATGTGATGTTTACCTCAAACTTGCCTAGATATGTTTTTGAGAAACAGATGCTGGGAACAGTGACTCCTTTATGTCCTGCTTGTAAACTTTTTTAGAGAAATGGATCTGCTGCGATCACTGAATTGTACGGATTGTGAGCAGATTCAGAAATGCATTTTTTTTTTCAATATTCTTAACCCTGCCACTTTTCACATAGCTTCACATAGCTTAAGGAATGCAATGCATAACCTTTTTTTTTTTTTTTCGGGAAAGCGTAATACATTTTGGATACAGCTGCAAAAATAAATATCGAAAATGGCTGATGAGCCAGCCCAGGCTCCTAAAAACTAGGATTCGTTGTTTTCAATCTTTCTTTGCCACTGGTGAAATGGGAACGGGTGTGATTTCGCTTAAAAGTTATAACACACATAATCCATGGCCTAGATCAGAAGCATCCAACCTGGGCAACTTTAAGATTTGTGGCTGGGGAATTCTGGGAATTGAAGTCCACAGGTCTTAAAGTTGCCAAGGTTGGACACCCCTGACCTAAACGCCAGGGGTGGGCTTCAAAATTTTTAGCAATGGGTTCTCTGCCCGATTGCTGGGTGGGCGTGGCCTAGTCAGCCTCCTGCACCATGGCATGGGAGGGGGGCATTTTTGCCTTCCCCAGGCTCCGGAGGCTTTCCTCGAGCCTCCGGGAGAGTGAAAATGGCCTCCCTGGGCTCCGGAGGCTCTTTGGAAGCCGGAAACGGGCCCATTTCTGGCCTTCCTTAACTTCTGGGAGGTCCGTTTTTCGCCCTCCCTGAGCCTCTGAGTGGGCCCTGCAGTTACCTGCATCCATAAAGGGCCACGTGGGGACCCCGGGGAGGGGCAGGGAGGGGTGGGCAGGGCCAACCAAGAGTGGGATTTGGGGGTTCTCCGAACTGCTCAGAATCTTAGCTAGGGGCTCTCCCGAACTCCTGCAAACCCCAGCAGCTCACCCCTGCCTAAACCTTCCTTTACCATGGAGTTGTAGCCCTTCTACCTGGCTGTATGGCTGAACGGATTAAACTGGCATTACTTAACTTCATGTGGGTGAATGCCATCCTGCTGAGAATTGCCAGCTGATGTATTTAAGTGCCTTTACTAACTATTTGGGGGTTTTAACTTTCTTTGGCTTTTCAGGACAAATAAAAAAAGAAAAGAAAAGGAGACATATGACCACAATTCTATTGCTAAGCGAAACATTTGTTAAGTGAATTTTGTCCCGTTTTACGACCTTTCTTGCCACAGTCATTAAGCGAAACACTGCAGCAGTTAAGTTATTAACGCAGTTGTTAAGTGACTTTGGCCTCCCCATTCACTTTGCTTGTAAGAAGGTCACAGAAGATCCCTGGACATTCCAACCGTCATATATACGAGCCACTGTTGCCAAGCAGCCGAATTTTGATCATGTGACCATGGGGAGGCTGCAACGGTCCTACATGTGAAAAACGGTCCTAAGTCCCTTTGTTCGGTGCCGTTGTAACTTTGAACGGTCACTAAATGAACGGTTGTATGGTGAGGGCTACCTCTACAAGATTTCTCCCTCTTCCCAACAGCTCCTACAAAAATCTCCTTTCTTTCCATCCTGTCCCTAATATGTGCTTTTTCAGGAGGCAGCTGGACTTCCTTGTTTTTGCTTTAAAGACGTTTTGCTTCTCATCCAAGAAGCTTCTTCAGCTCTGGCAAGATATTGGGGAATGGAAGGACTGATATTCCTTGCAGACAGCTGGTCATTTGCATCCCTTTGGAGGGTTGTTGAGACCACTTGGAGGTTTATCTGGGTCCTCAGGGCCACCTGAATGATTATCCTGGTTCCCGTAGTCTTCAAATTTTTCCCCTCTGTAAATCCATTCCTACTCCCATAACATTCCAAAGGTGTTCATCACAAATTGTGTAGCTAAAAGTCTGTAGAGATTCTCAGTCATCCTCTGGTCCTCTTTTGAAGAGGTTTCGCTTCTCATCCAAGTAGCTCCTTCAGCTCTGACAGGAGAGTTCTTTCCTTCCTCTTCAGCCCCATGAATTCTTTCTGGTTTTTTAAGCAAAAGGGTCATGCGAACTCTGTGTAGGAATATGAGACGTGGGTGTTAAGGCTACCCTAGCACAAGGCATGTATCTGCGGATTAAATTCCGGTTCTCTGCATGGGAGAAAAAAACGAAATGAACCTGATTGCACTGATGAGCAGAGCTGCATGCTGTCTTCTAGCTAGAGGAACATGACATCATATTTATTCTGAAATTTTCTTCTTCTTGCTGGGTTCTTTTTAAAAAGGCAGTTGGAAGCCCTCACGCCTGCCTTCCCTGAAGCTTTTCTGTGATAGGGAAAATCAAGTTACAGGGCAATTCTAGGCAGGCGCGTGACTCGGCGGAATTTGCTCCCAGGAAATTGGGTATAATCTAGCCGGGCCAATCACCAGGAGGCCGTGAGTTCTAGTCCCAGCTTTGGCATGAAAGCCCACTGGGTGCCAATCACACTAACTCAATCCAACCCACCTCACAGGGTTGTTGTTGTTGGAAATATAGGAGGAGGATGTATGCCTGCTACCTTGAGTACTTCTAGTATTATACTTCTAATATTGAGTATTAAAGGTAGAATAAAAATCTATTAATCAAATGAAAAAAATACCGATAAAGGAGAATATTTGTAGCTCAGGGTTGAAAAGAGGGGTCCTTGGTAGTTTCCTTGCAGATGTCTGCCAGAAAACAATCAAGGTCAGAGAGAACCAAGGATCCCTCCAATAAAAAATAAATAAATTATCCTATTTATTCACCAACATCGTTCTTACATTTGCCCATATCTGTAAATAAAACATCCGCTCTGGGTAGAGAAGGAGCTATGAGCATTTTAACAAGCTGCTTCTATGGCACAGACTTGCAGACGAAGGAAGCAATTTTAAGGCTGAGTTTCTTGATGGCAGTCCTTTGAAGGACTTGTCTTAAAAGCTTACAAAATTAAAAATGCTACCTCATTAATTAGGGATGTCATTTTGATTAATTCAAAGGTTAATTGTTTGATGTTTTTAACCGGCTAATCAGTGAAAGCTTGCCACGCTAATTTTGAGGTTAGATTCCTAAGTAGGGTGGGATTATTTTCCCAATGGCTTGTAGATGCACAGTGGGTAGCCCCTTCCAAGTCATTCTCAGACTGCCTGAAGGATGCTCAAAGGAATACCCTGGAAGGAGCCTATCATCCTCAGGTGTTATTAAACAAGCCACTAGAGCATGTTTGTGAAGAGGGAGTCTAATGAATAATGCACCAGCTTAGAAATTGGGAGATTATGACTTCAAGTCCCATTTTAGGCATGAAAGCTGGCTGGGTAACTTTGGGCCAATCACCAGGAGACTGTGAGTTCTAGTCCTGCCTTAGGCAGGAAAGCCAGCTGAATTACTGGGCTAATCACCAGGAGACAGTGAGTTTTAATCTCGCCTTAGGACAAAAGCCTATTGTATTACTGGGCCAATCACCAGGAGATTGTGAGTTCCAGTCCTGCCTATGGCATCAAAACAATCCTGCCTCATAAAGTTGCTGCAGTGGGGAAAATAGGATGTATGTTGGCTTCCTTGAATTGGCCCAGAATAGATGTAAAATGGCAGGATAAAAGTCTAGTAACAATTTTTATTTCTTAAAAACCTCTTATTTAATAAAATAATGTGATTAATAATTATAGTTAATAACAGTTGAGTAATAAAAACTCCGCAAGCAAATAAGTGGAGTTCTGCAAGCAAACCACGGAGATCAGAGGACATAAGACAATTCACTCTCTTTCCAATACAACTAGGCTAAGTGATTGCATCTGGTTGCAAAAATCCAGGTGACAGAACGAGGCAGCAGGGAATTTAACTGTAGCTTAGCTCTGTTTCTGTCCACTGCCTCCTAAGCGCTGATGGCTTCTTTTTCCTCTCGAGGGTGCCCTCTGCTGACAGCTGCCTCCTCCTGCGTTGATCTCGATGTCCGAGCGCCCTCTAGCGACTCTGGTGGAAGACTTTTCCCCAGGTCTTCAGTGCCGCAGGACTGTCTCACGAATGCAGCTGCCTGATTGCAAAGCTCCAGAGGGAAGTTATCCAGAATTGCTGCTCTTTAAGACATTTTTGGGAGGTTTATGCTTGGGGGGGAGGAAATCACACCAGCCGATGGAAAGGAGGCCACGCAGCAATTCTGTTCCAGCAGCCTTCTGCTTCTTCGGGAGTGCTATAGTATCACAATTCCCAGAATTTCAAATCCACTTAAAGCTGTCTAGGGATCTTCGAAAGCAAAAAAAAAAAAAAAACATCTTTGGGACAATCATGACCTGGATGGCTGAGAATCTCTGCAGACTTTTAGCTATACAATTTGGGACGAACACCCTTTGGATGGTGTGGGAGGAAGAATGGATTTGCAGAGGAAAAAAATGGCAGACTACAGGAACTAGGAGCATCATTTAGGTGAGGACACAGATAAACCTCCAAGTGCTCCCACAACCCTCCAAAAGGATGCAAATGACCAGCCGTCTGCAAGAAATATAAATCCTTCCATTCCCCCACTATCCTGTCAGAGCTGAAGAAGCTTCTTGAATGAGAAGTGAAACGTCTTCAAAAGAAAAAAACAAGAAAGTCCAGTTGCCTCATAAAAAAATAAGCACCCGGGGATTGTGGGAGGTGAAATCCACCATATTGTGGAAGTCAGTGTTTAAAGGTGCATAGTTCCCCCGGTCAGGCTTCCTGGGACTACATTCCCCAGAATCCTCAACCAGGTCAAGTTGTAGCCCGAACAGGAAGGATCAAGACAGTTTGGGCTGCAGTTTCCAGAATGGGAATAATAACACCAGTGCCCATCCTGGGGCACCAGATTGGGGGAAGATTTGATTCTTGATCCTGGCTTATATTTTTTATTCTGCAATTATGGGGGTGGGAGGGAGAGAGACACCAAAACTTAGTGGCAATCACAAAACTCCGTTGTACTTATTCCCGAATTAGACACATGTATTTAAAACTGCATTTTATCCCAACTGATTTTTTGTCGCTCGCCCTTCCACTCTAGTCTGCAGGTAGTCCTGGATTTACAACTACAATGGAGCCCACAATTTATGTTGCTAAGCGAGAAATGGCTTGAGGGAGTTTTGCCCTGTCTTACGACCTTTTGTGCCACACTTGTTAAAGCGAATCGCTGCAAGTTGTTCAATGGTCGCTAAGCGAATCTGGACTTGGTTGCTTGACCAGAATACACGACCCTGGGACGCTACGACAGTTATAACTGTGAATCAGTTGCCAAACGTCTGAATGTAAATCACGTAACCACGGGAAAGGCTAAAACGGTCATAAAAAACCGGCCCCAGGTCGCTTTTTTCAGCGCCATTGTAACTTTGCTGACTAAGCAAGCTGTTGTAAATCGAAGTCTATCTATACTTCACAAACTCCTCTCAACACGACTCTTGCCGCGCGCATGCGCAGAACGATTCGAACGGCACATCATGCGGAGAATGGGGGGCTCAAAACTCCCGACCGCCCGTTTAAGAGAAAGCGGCTCCCGGCCCGCTCATGCGCAGTGCCGGATTGACACACCCGAGCCTCACAGCGCACGCGCAAGGCCTAAGGGGTGGTGGGCGGGTCCGGCCTATATATAATATATTTATTTATTTATATATATATATATTTTAATTCCCCCCTCTCTTTTTCTCTGCGCTTGCGCAGCTAGGGGGGTCCTGTGGCCGGAGGGGACCGGGCTGCCCCTCCCCACATCCGGAGGAACCGGTGAGTGGTAGACTGTGCAAGGCATTGTGGGAAAGGGGTAACTTCCCTCCCCCCTTCTACTTTTGGCTCGCGGGACCTCTTTTTTTTTTTTTTTTTTCCCCTCCACAGCCGCGGTGCATGATGGGATTGTGGACTCCGCCGCGGTCCGCTAGCCGCAGAGCATGCTGGGAAACGAAGGCTGGGGCCGGTTTAGCGCTTAGCTTGGCCTGGCGGGGGCGGTGGGGGGGCAGGCCTGACTATTATGGGATGGGACCCCGGAAAAAGAGGAGGGGGTGGATGGGGGGCTCCCCGCCATCTCTCTCTCTCTCGTGTCCTGCTTCTGCTCCTCTTGCAGGTTGGGCCGCAGGCTTGTTTTGAGGGGTGGTGATGTCCGAAGTACCCAAGCCGGTGGAAGTGGGCAGCTCTGAGGACATTGGCTTTGAGGAGGAGGATGGGACCTCGACTGGTGAGCGCACAGGCCAGGCGGGGGACGGGCTTGCTTGCCCGGCCTGCGGAACTTGGGGCCGTGGGGTCCCTGAGCTCGCCCCGTGAAAAAGGGGCTGAGAGGCTCCCCCTGGGGAGCGTGTCAAGCACACGGGTGTGTGTGTGTGTGTGAGGGGGTGCGTTTCTGGTAGGCCGAGGGGGTCCTCCTCAAAATCTCTGCAACGTGGGAATCGCCTCTCTTCCCCACCCCCGCAAGCTCTTTGGAATAGGAATAGAATAAGAATAGGAATGGAATAGGATAGGATAGGATAGGATAGGATAGGATAGGATAGGATAGGAAGAGGAAGGGAATGGGAATGGGAATGGGAATAGAATGGAATGGAATGGAATAGGAATGGAATAGAATGGGATAGAATAGGATAGGATAGGATAGGAATAGGAATAGGATGGGAATGGGAATAGAATAGAATTGGAATAGAATTGGCATTGGAATAGAATTGGAATAGGAACAGAATAAGAATAGAATAGAATATAGAGTAGAATAGAATATTGAATTGAATTCTTTATTGGCCAAGTGTGATTGGACACACAAGGAATTTGTCTTCAGTGCATAAGCTCTCATTGTACATAAAAGCCACACGTGACAAATCATGATCATCGCCATCATAAAAACACATTCATCATGAATCATAAGGTACAACCCTTAGTGATAACAAGGGTTAACACACCGTTAACTTTCCCGTTAATTGCACGTCTTGCACCAGAGCACCAGGGGGTGGCATTGTGCAAGGAGAGTAGTTCAAAGTGACAGCCCTAGAGACTTGGAGCAAAAGCAGCGCTTAAAACAATTACATGCTGAAATTCCAAGCGGCCCTTTGCTCTCATTACAGATAGTTCTTGACCTAACCACCCCAAGGGAGCCCAAACTTTCTTGTTGCTAAGCGAGACACATTAGATAAGTGAATTTTTGGTCCCGTTCTACTTTTCTAGCCATGATTGTTATGTGAATCACTGCAACAGGTGTTTAAATCCATAACAGTTCTTAAGTGAAGCAGACTTCCCCATTGACTTGGCTTGTCAGAAAGTGGCAAAAGGGGATCAGGTGACCGTGGGACACTGCAACTCATAAATATGAGTCAGTTGCTGAGCGTCTGAATTTTGATTGTGTGACCATAGGGATGCTGCAATGGTGGTAAGTGTGAACAACGGTCATAAGTCACTTTTTTCAGTGCCGTTGTAACTTTGGTCACTAAACAAGCTGTTGTAAGTTGAGGACTACTCATGTTTTGGAAGGGCTTATACGACCTCCATGTTCTTATGAATGGGTTCTGAGGGATCCATCTACTTGGGAAATCATTGATACCAGTAGTTGTTATTTGGTACTCTCTGGATAAGTTGGAAGTATGATTATGAAAATGTGGTCCAGCATCCTAGAAGTTTAAATTTAAATAATCCTCCACACAATTAGTTGAAGAGTTTCTGCTTCTGGAGTGGCGGCAGAGAAAGCTGTACTTGTGAACAGCAAGTATCTATAGGGTCATATACATAGAATAGCCATTATTTGGGACCAGTCTGCAGCATTGAGAGACTTATATATGATCTTTGAGGCTTAATGATCAAAAATAGCTTCATGATTCATTACTTATTATAAACTTCCATGATTTAGACTAGGGAATGATGGCCCTGTTGTGGCTTGTGGACATAATTCTGGGAGTTGAAGTCCACAAGTCATAAAGGGACCATTGTTCCCCACCTCTGACTTAGACTATGGTAGATAATGGTTAACTTTAGCAGAACTCATAGTGGGTTTTAATTGATGCAGGTATTTCGGCCATGCAGGAGGAGGAGGAAGAATCGGAAGCAACCTCTGTATCTTCTGGAGACAGTAGCCCTGCGACCCCATCTGCCAATGGCTATCCAGGTAAGCTGATCTGTCAGATCATAGGTAGGAGTGTTACGTAACAAGAAACTTTGGGGCAGCAGTAGAAGAGATGTTCAGGTTTGATGCTGGGCACAGCTATTAAAATGTATTGTGCTTGGGGCTGTAATCTGTAAAAAAGGCAATCAAAATACTACTTTTGGGGATATGAAGAGTGTTATTTCCAGCACCACTGAATAGCTGTAGTTCTTGTATCTTCTTAATTCAAGGTATTTTCCTGCAGGTTGCTCTCCTTTATGATTCCACAAAATACATAAAACTTGATCCCTTGATTTAACAAATTATCCATGGGGCTGCCAAAGGAGGAAAGTCCCAGAGGTGCTTTTCCAAAAGCTAAAGAAGCTTCTTAGATGAGAAACAATGGTTTTAGGGACAAAAAAAAAGAAAGTCCAGTTGTCTTTTGGAAAAGCACGTTTGGCACAACCATGACGTGGATGATTGAGAATCTCCATAGACCACGAGTGTCAAACACAGGCTACACGTTGCCATCATGTGACACATTGTGGAGCTGGGGTGGGCATGGCTTGCGTGTGATGCATCTGGCCTGTGGGCTGCTATTTTGACACCCCTGCCATAGACAAATGAGAAAAACATCCCCTTCCCTGTGTTAGAGCTGTGAGTTGTAGAGTGGAGATAAGCCAAGGATGCTTTATCTTCTTCTTTATATATATAAAAGCCAAGTACTCATCACGAAATCTCCAGAACCATAAAGCCTACAAACTTGAAATTTGGCACGTATGTTCCTCTTGCCTTCTAGGTGCTCGATAAGAAAGGATTTTTCGAAATGACCATCAGATCATTACTATTTCTTAATACAGCAATTAACACGCTCTGATGCTAAGGAGTTCTACTCCCCCTCCCCACTTGAAAAGAACTCTGTTCCAACTGCCAGTTGCCTCACATTCCGTTACCTCAGTTCAAACTGGCAGACGTTCCACTCCTTCACTCAGGAGCGGCCTGGGGCTCCTTACAGTCCTAAACGTCGATACCTCACCAAAAATGTCTATGCCTTCCACCTATGGAACTGCTTCCGGACTCAAGGCGGCGGGAGAGATATTCCCTTATGAGTTTCAGTCACCGACCACCACTGAGCCAACGGATTGTGAACCAGATTTCTCCTGCATAGTGTCCCAGGCCCAACTCACTTCTTACACTGACCACCTCAGGTCAGACGAATCTGTTCCTTCTACTGTAACACCAGTTAAAGGGAAAAGAGGGAAGAAACGCAGGAAAAGATTTACAGACGCGATTAGGAAAACACAAGTAAGGGAAGCTGCAAAAAAGTATCGTCAACGTCATCTTGAAGTCAGTGTTACTCAAGCAGCTACAGCTAAATACAATAAAAAGAAATCACAAATCCGATCAATGCCTTGGACTAATAAGTATTTGTCTGGTTTTAAATATGAACCTCAGACTGATTACTCCAGGGAAAAGGTTGTTAATCTTGGACCTCGGTTACCCTGTGCCTGGTGCCGTGCCCTGAAGTGGCAGGATGAAACTCCCAGGATGTGCTGCAGTGATGATGATAAAGTCCACCTCTCTCCCCTTGAGCCTTACCATGAACCTTTACACAGCCTTCTCACCCACCAGCATTCAATGACAGAGCACTTTCTTTCTGCTGCCCGGAAGTACAACGGATGCTTTCCAATGAAATCTTTTGGAGCCAGAGAAGTGAAGGAGGGAAATTTTTATGCCAATATTCAAAGTGCAGGGCCAGGTATACCACAGGATGGGGAGTATTATGGTGGGGCCTCAGCAGCACCCTTCATTTCTCCAGATATACTTCGTTGGTGATGATGACAATGAGGGGGACGTCCGCTGTGGAATCTACCCAGGTGTTAATCCAGAACCGATTAGCCAACTGCAGAAGTTGCTGCGTGAACACAACGAGAATATTCTGGATCTTAAGGCTGCTGTTGATTCTGTTCCTAAGGGCCCCAAGGACTTCCAGGTGGTGATTAACGCCGATAGGAAGCCTTCTGGAGAGCACCAAGGTTGTTTAAATGCCCCCACGACTACAGAAGTGGCTGTTCTCATTGTCGGCAGGATTGTGAGAAGAGAGAGATCATTCTCCACAGCAGAGACAACAACTATGACGCTCTCCAGTACCCTCTGATGTTGTGTCATGGAGAAGACGGCTATTACATCAATATACCTCAGTGCGACGCAAAGACTCAGGGTCCTCTTAAGAAGACCATGTCTGCTGCTGACTTCTACAGCTGCAGGATAACGGAGCGTGATGGTGAATAATGCTACCTCCTGCTGTTCTGCAACCTTCTCAATCAATTTCTGGTTGACGTGTATGCGAAAATTGAGGGGGAAAGACTTCATTGGATTCATAACAACCCCCCAAAAAGGCTGAGAAGTGAGGAGTATGTGCACCTGAAGGACGGCAATGACAAGACCTGACAGCCAGTTATCACAGCTTGGCAAGATGATTGTGTCGTCCTCTTCTTTCAATGGAGGAGGACCCTGCTCCAAGTGTGAGCGAATTCAAGATGCGATGATGTATGAGCGCCATTTCGGACGACTGGATCTGTTCATTACACTTACCTGCAATCCGAAATGGCCAGAAATTCGTACAGCTCTTGGAACAAGGACAAAAAACCTCACGATAAGACATGTCCTAGTAGCAGGGGTTTTTCACGGGAAGCTCCTCGCTAAAGGTTGTCTCTTTGGAAATACCAGGTGTCACATGTACTCCATGGAATTGGCAGAAATGTGGACTCTCCCACGTTCATAGTCTCCTGTGGCTAGAAGATAGGATTAGAGCCTGTTGACAGAGTTATAAGTGCTGTGGTACCTGACCCCAACCTAGATCTAGCCCTCCAAGGCATCAAGACCAGGGCTCTCCAACCGTGGCAACTTTAAGACTTGTGGACTTCAACTCCTAGAATTCTGGGAGTTGAAACCCACAAGTCTTAAAGTTGCCACGGTTGAAGACCCCCTGATCAAGACTACAATGCTCCATGGCCCATTTGGACCCCTCAACAGGAACTCCCCCTGCATGGTGGACGGTGCCTACACCAAGAAATACCCCCTGGCCCTATCAAGGCTGATTGTAACTACTCATTCATTTTCAAGCTTTTAAGTTTATATAGTTTCGTAGTGAAGCACGGGTGTATCCAGCTAGTACTTGCATATTTCACTGTATTCTCTCTCTCTCTCTTCATCTTCCTAGGTCCGCAGAGCAAAGAACCCAAACTGGCCACTGCTGGGGAACAGGTGGATGATGTTGGAGAGGGAGGGCAGGATCGCCTCAGCTCTTCCCAGGCTCCTAGCCCCGAATGGCATGAATGCCCCGAATGTGGCCGTGGCTTCGGCACCTCTCGGGCCCTGAAGGTGCACCGTAGCTACCACGTGGGGCGCAAAAGGCCGCACAGTGGTTCCTCTTCAGCCAAGCCTTCCCCTCCGCTGACCTTGCTGGGAAACCCCGACAGCCAGGAAGGGCGGACGGGCCCGACTTCCGGCCGGGGCAGAGCCTTTCACTACATCTGTGCCGAGTGTGGCGTGGGCTTCACCTCTCCCGCCACGCTGGAGGGCCATCGCTGCGAACACAGCTGGCGCAGAAGCCCCCCGGCCCCTCCTCGTAACAAGGTCGCTCCCTCTCTTGCTCCCAGGGAGGCTAACGGGGACCAGGACACAGATGGGGCTGACGGACCGTACCACTGCACCGAGTGCCCAGGCGAATTTGGCTTGGTATCCGAACTTCACGAGCACTATATGCTCCATGCTCGCGGAGAGCTGTAGATCCGTCTTCAGCCCTCCCCCTTTCCCCCCTTCCCCCCCCAGCCCGCTTCCAAATATTTCCCTGTTGTGATAGGTGGCCCCTGCTACGGGATCTCTGTCCTGCTAGGATACTCAACAAGTGGAGGAAAAAAAAAAACACCCTCCTTTACTTTTAGTTCCTTTAAAAAAAAAAAAAAAGGTACATTTCCGTATTTCTGAAATGAATTTAGCTTTGGAACGAGGAGAGAGACCGAGAGGCGGCACGTCACTTTTGTATCCTGCCTCAACCACAACCACAAACCTCAGCTCATTGGCAGGAAGTGAAGTTTCCCCTTTTTCCTTGCCCTTCAGTGATCTGGATCTGACGGCCCCTAAAATATTCTAACCTCCCCCCCCCCCCCAAAGGAGATCCTGTTCATGGACTTTTGTAACCGTAGCACTAGCAGGAAGTCCGTTTCATTAACGGGACGAGAATTATCTTCTTCCAGGCCCTTCCCAAATGGGGGGATGGGGGCAGGAGATAGTAAGAGGCGAATTGGAATCGCTTGTCCTCGAGATCCTGCTTCCCCAGACGGTCCCTTCTCAGTCAGGCTCCCATTTCCACGGTTGTCATGTTGGCATCTGGGTGGCCCATGCCGAAGTACAGAAGCTGTATTCCGTTACGTGTGTGCGTGTGTGTGTGTGTGTTTGGCTTCTAGGGAAACAGCTCCGGGGAATGGCCCCTGATCCGCCTAAACTCATGAATTCTAACCATGTCCCTTCACAGGAGGAGCTGGAGATAACGGTTTAATAAAAACGATTCTGTATGTATGACTTTTTATTGTACCCATCTCTGTGTTGGCAAATGGTGGGGGTGGGGGAAACTGAGCGGGTGCTGATTTGGTGCAGCTCTTGGGCGGGGCCTCTCTTACAAGGAAGCCAGTTCCAGTTTGAAAGGCGCTGTCTCTGCAAATGAAGCTGCCTGGTCTCTTGAGTTTAATGGTGCACGGTCATTCTTTACAAACCAAGATCTCTTTTATGTCCTTATGAGAGGATAGCAAGCATTCATTCTTATGAATGGGTTGTGAGGGATCCATCTACTTGGGAAATCATCGATACCAGTAGTTATCTAGCACTCTCTGGATGAGTTGAAGTGTGATTATGAAAATGTAGTCCCGCATCCTAGAAGTTTAAAGACCACACAATCAGTTGAAGAGTTTCTGCTTCTGGAGTGGGAGCAGAGAAAGCTGTACTTGTGAATAGCAAATATCTAGGGTCATATACATAGAATAGCCATTATTTGGGACTGGTCTGCAGCATTGAGAAACTTGTATGTGATCATCTTGATCTGCCTTTGAGGCTTAATGATCAAAAATAGCTTCGTGATTCATTAATATAAATAAACTTCCCTGATTTAGACTAGGGAATGATGGCCCTGTTGCGACTTGTGGATATAATTCTGGGAGTTGGACGTCCACAAGTCATAAAGGGACCGTTGTTTCCCACCTCTGACTTAGACTATGGTAGATAATGGTTAATTTTAGCAGAACTCCTAGTGGGTTTTAATTGTTGCAGGTATTTCAGCCATGCAGGAGGAAGAATCGGAAGCAACTTCGCTGTCTCTACAAATGAAGCTGCCTGATCTCTTGAGTTTATCTCTTGCACTCAATTAACCATTGAGTGCACGGTCATTCTTTACAAACCAAGATCTCTTTTATGTCCTTATAAGAGGATAGCAAGCATTCATTCTGCTATCACCAAAGCAGCAGGCCTTGTGGTGGTTTGCCAGGGATATTATAGGTAGTTCTCAACAGTGGCGTAGCAACCAGTTGAAGTTACCATAGACCCGTCCAGAGATACTTACGACCCTATTCCAAAGTGCTATTGATCAGCCAGCCCCCCTCAGGTCATATGACCATATTTCAGGCCCACTAATTGTCCTCAATTTATGGCTGTAGCGTGAGGTCGCACATGACCACAAATGAGGTCACACATTTGCCGGCCCATAGAGAACCATTGATTTGCTTTTATGACTGCAGTGGTCACTTTTAAGTCATAGCAGTTGCTTAATAATCACAAAATAGGTGATACAATGAGGTTGAGATGACCCAGATTGTTGGGGGCAATATGTTAACGCTGTAAACCACTCAGAAAGTGCTGAGCGGTTTACAGTGTTACCATGGCATGGTATTTTGTCCAGGTGTGCCAAAGCCAGTCCCTCAATCTAGTTTCTGTAGATCTGTATCTACCAAATCTTCCATAACTTTGCATAAATATGTACATACAACTATGTGAGCAGTTTTGTATTTTTTGTCTCCGGAAAACTCCATTGCAGTTAATGCGACACAATCCATAAAAGTAAGGTTATCCAGAAGCATTAGCTGTTCAGAGAGAAAGTTGTGCCCTGCCTGTTTCAAAAAGCAACGACTGTAATCCCTCACCCTCCCTGGAGGAAAATTCAGTTGAAATGCACCATGAATAACCTCTGCGACATTTTGATGCCAGTCCCATGTTTATAAATTAACTAGGCCTCTACTGCTTCAGTTCTTTTTAAAAAACTTTGCAATTCCTTCATCATGAGATATTGTGTCTAGAAAAAATATCTTCCTAATATGCGACCAGACTCAGAAGATAGACAACTGCAAAATTACTGTTACTATTCTTATTCATGGCTGTACAAGAAAATTGTCTTTGCAGATAAAATGACATAATTTCCGCTGGAGAATATATTTTTACCAACACGTGACATGACGTGCAATTAAAAACGCAGGAGAATTGATGGAAAACTGAACAGAGAGCTAGAGCAGACGGCGCCTGCGCCCCTCGTTCCACGTTCATGGTGACTCGGAATCTCGCATTGCTAGGAGCATGCGCAGATACAACTAACCGGTGGAAATCTGAAGGCCAGCCGCTTTTCAGCTTTCTGCGATGCGCGTGCGCCATTTCTCAATTCTTCTTCCCCCCGCCCCCTGTCTATGATATTGCCTGAAACAAGTTAGAAGGATTTATGAGACCTGGCTCAGAGATTGGGCGCCGGAAGCCTCCGCATTTCCCTTAAATCTTTCACTTGCCTGTGTTGAAAACAGCGGGCAGCATCTCTAGGCACACGGCGGAAATAGAGTATGGATTTCGTGCAGGCGTTCGGAACGGCTCGCTCTACGGGCAGGGGTCTTCAAACTGGACAGCTTTATTTTATTTATTTTTTGTCAAGCGATTATAAGATAACAGGTATAAGTATAAACATAGTTATGAATACATGAAATGGATACATATAAGAAAAATAAAAAGAAACAATAGGACAGGGATGGTAGGCACGTTGGTGCGCTTATGCACTCCCCCTTTAAGACTTGTGGACTTCAACTCCCAGAATTCCTCCTCCAGCCATGTTAGCTCAGGAATTCTAGGAGTTGAAGTCCACAAGTCTTAAACTTGCAAGTTGGAAGATCCCCAACTCTACGGCAAGAACAATATTTTATTGTATAATGGAATATAAAAGGAAGAAAATAAAACAAACAAAAAAATAACTCCTTGATGGAAGCTGGCTGGGAAGGTTGCAAATGGCAATCATGAGACTTTGGGTATCACAATTGTTGCAAATGTAAGCTGGTTGCCAGGCCCCCAGATTGTGACCATGTGGACATTGCAAGCACTGGTTGAAAGTCGTTTTTTCTAGCCCTGTCATAACTTCAAACAGTAACTATGTGAGCGATTGTAAGTTGAGGTCTACCTGTATTTATTCATCTTTTCTAGTAGTAGTCTTGACTTCCCATCTAAGAGAGGAGGAAAATGGGATAAGTTGCTACAGTATATTAATTTCTGCCCCAAGTGCTGGATGTAGTTGTCAATTACCAAATAGACAATTTTGTCATCCAAATGAGAGTCTTCCCCCAGCATCCGGTAGCCACAGAAACCACAATGCTTTTGCATTACTCTGAATACAATTTGCTGCAGGCATGTTGGACAAATATTTTGTAAGAAGAATTTGGACTTTTGATCCCGTGCTGTTTGGCAAATCAAATTAAAATAAACAATTAAAAAAAAAACAATTAGGCAAGGCCAGACTGAGGGTGGAGATTTTAGAAACCCAGTGAGTTGCATACTATAAACAAGAACGATGATCAAAACAAGATTTTTCAACAAAGAACAACTATTTTAATTTGTCATGCAGCAAATTACAAACAGGCAACCGTTTTCAGTTAACTTGTGGCATGGCTAGATGTACAACGTGTAGAACTTTTCATTGCAGTTTGCATTGTGCAGACATTATACCCCTGACCAGTGTTTTTAATAACTCTGTAACATCACCTACTTCCAGAACAAACAAATTTAAACAACTATTTCAATCTACAGAATTAGAATTCTCCTGGACAGAACACAGCTCTCTTTTTAAGCATGTGTACATCTGGGGAATTCAAAAACTTTCCTGAACAGGCCAAGCTGTATGAAGCCTGTCCTAGGATGAGATGTGTTTGCTCTTTCAGAAAAATAAACTACCTTCCCACTATATCAGACCAATACTTTAAGACAGGATCCCAGCAAGTAAGCAAGCATTTGATTTCTCTGTAATAATAGGAACTGCTTCATATAAAGAACACTGATTTTTCTGTAATAATAGGAACTGCTTTTTATAAAGGACAACTCACCAGTATTTCTCAACCTTGCCAACTTTCAAGCTGTGTGGACTTCCAACTCCCAGAACTCCTGGCTGGAGAATTCTGGGAGTTGAAGTCCACACATCTTAAAAACTTGCAAAGGCTGAGAGACACTACAATGTAAGTGTGTATGAGCACTGAAAAGGGGTAAAGGCTTAGCACTGGCTTTCCATTTCTTAAGTTTCTACAGCCAAATCTTGCTGGGCCCTTCCGAAAAACACCATCATTGACACCACCACCGGACACTATGCCAAGCAATCTTTGCTCTTGCCTCAGTGTGTCCTATCGCAGGGACTTTTCTCCCGTTACTTTTCTCTCCGCTGTTTTTAAACAGCGACAAAGGTGGTTGGCCCTTCCTCTCCCCACATCCCAAAATCAATCGATCCCTCTTCCTCCTCTAATCCTCTGAGAAGGCTGCCAGTAGCAGCCTCTCTGCGTCTTCGGACAGTTCCACTACAGCTTCTTTTAGCAGGTTGTAAACTTTCTCCACTGAGATGGTGGCCTCCACATTGCTTCTTTGGCCCCAGTACGGCACATAGCTCCACGCCCAGCTGTTCCATGAGGGAGACTTAACTATGAGGTTGAGCACCTCGGTGGAGTGCATTGGCCGGGCAAAGCGGCTTTGGATCTGTTCCTGAAGCAGATGGGCTGCTTTGCCAGTACACTGGGCTGTGTTCACGACAGACGTTTCATTCAGACCAAGGTGGATGCAGAAGCTGGTGATGATGGCCAGGAGCGTTTCGACCACAGTCTCCTTGAGATCGTCCACAGAGGAGAGGCCAACTTGCAAGGTCTTCCCCCACACGTCCTTCATCAGCACTTTGCTCTTGAGCCTGACCAGCTGGGAGGAGACGGTCGGGATCACTCTCCTCAATGCCTTCCTCTTCCACTCAGAAGCCTGTTTCTGGAGTTCTTCCCGAAGGAGAGGGAGGTCGTAGGCTTCAGGGATGAAGGAGGAGACCAAGAAGACTGGACAGTCAACGCCATCGTTCTTCAGAGCTTCCACACATCTCTTCCGGATCTGTTCCTGAAGTTTCTCCTTCAACTCGGGTTGGTTTCCACCTTGGGCTTCCATGTCTACGTCTATCTTGTTCCTCACAAAGAAAGACTGTTTCCCTTCCGAAGCAATAATTTTGGCCAGACAGCTGTGGATGTGCTTGTAGCGCTCCGAGGCCACCAAGAGAAAGATGCTGTAGCGGCTGAGATCCAGGCGCTTCACATCGTCCTCCCTCGTTCCCACTCCCGGTAAATCCCACAGGAACATGTTAGGGACGGATGGGAACGGGTAGGCTGTGGCTCTCCTGGTTGTTTCCGCTACTCCAGTGGGGGCTGCCCCTGGCTCTTCAGGGCCTACTCTTCTCAGCGCATTGATCAGAGAGGAGTTTCCTGAGCCTGTTTCCCCAATCAGAGCTACATTCAGGTGGATTTGAGCGGGATTGGTCAGCATACTCTGGATTACTGTTGGGACTTCAGCCAAGCTGTTGAACTTGCAAACGTCAAATAGCTCCTTGACCATCTTTTGACTCACCGCATGGAAGTCCTTCAGAGTTCCCTCTTGGTGCCTACAAAGAACCAAGAGCAGAAATATACTGTAAACACAATACATTGTCTCAGTTGCACTTAAAAAGGACAGTGAGAAGACGGCCAGGATACATTAAGGACTCAACACTGTCTTTCTTGGAGACTACACTGGGCATGTCCAATAATAATGTCCATGCTATCATAGGACTTTTCTCCGCTTTTGATGTTTGTCATTCTTTAATTTTTTTAAACCCTAATTTAATTTTTAATGTTAACATTATTTTTATACATTTTTTAATCGGTTGTCACAGCTGGAGGATCAAGGCCCTCTCCTCCCAAGTAGACCACGTCTTTCCCTTATCCTCTCCTGAGTGCCCTAGGATGGAGAGGGGATATGGGCCTGGGTCCTCCTCTGACTGCCCAGCCGGCCTCTGCCCTTCCCCAGCCTCCTCTACAACCTCCAGAGCCACACTCCCCGACCCCTTTATTTGACCTTTTCAAGTTGAGCACTTCTCCTTCCAAGCTATCCTCGAACCAAGCAAAATCATATCTCTCCTTCTGCAGCCCAGACACTAGAAAGAGCTTCTTGGCCTCCAATCCGTCCTTGGTCAATGTCTCGGACAACTCCTTCCGGATCTGGTTCATCTGCTCTGCAGGATTGTGTCTGTATCGAAGGCGCCTTCTAGCTGTGTGCAAATCCAGGTCGATCTTGGTGCGAACCACGAAGAAAACTTTCTTCCTTTGCTTGATTGCCTTAAGGACTTGCAGATGGACGTCTGTGAAGCCCCTGGTTCCCACCACCATCACAAAGCAGCTAAATTGCTCTAGGTCCCCCAGCTTCTTGAGATAGGCAGCTGGTTTCTCGGTGGCCTCAAAGCCAGGTAGATCGTGCAAGACGAGGTGAGGGAAGGTGGGATGGACGTGGACCTCTGCAGAGAGCGTGGGCTGTTGAGCTTCCCGGAAGTAAGCAAAAAGGTTGGTCACTGGGCTGGGCTTGCTCAGGAGAGCCTCAACCAGCATGGTCACCCCTGCGCGGTGCTCTCCCAGGATCCCAACCTGGACCTTGAAGGAGTTCAAGAAATCCAGCAGTTCCTGGATTTGAGAGGCAGCTGCGACGGAGTTCTGGGCCAGATATTGAACCTTGCGGCTCTTCAGCTCTGCTTCGTTGAAATAGGGAAAGCTGGCCATGGCTGAGCTGCAGGAAGGGAAGAGAGGAGGTGAGTGCGGCCCAGGCAGGAACCACCTGGTGGGAATCCAGGCTTCACACAACCACACGCAGCCATGTATCACAGGTGTTTCTCAACTTCGGCTGTTTTAAGACTTGTGGACTTCCAACTCCCAGAATTCTGGCTGGGGAATTATGGGAGTTGAAGTCCACCCATCATCAAAATTGCCAAGACACAATCATGCTCCAGCCACATCTCTGCTTTCCCACGACTAACATCGCCCTGCGCAGGCCTTCCGGGACCACACGCGTCATGCTTGACAAACAGAGGAAAATCCCTATTTTTTTAAGGATTTCTGCCTGTTCCCCGCTGGCTTTCAAGTTGGAGACAAGACCGGGCAACTCACCCCCATCAAAAGCCACTGGGCAATGGGGTGGAGACTGGGGAGGGGCAGAGGGAACCCCCCCAGGAGGCGCAGCTTAGAAGTTCTCCCGGTGCTCCCAACCACCCTCCACTCCTTCCTTCCCTCCCCGGTTCAGCCCACGACGGGGAGGAATCGAAAGCTACCGCATCCTGACCGCCCCTTGGGAGGCTTGCCATATTTCGGGCGACCATGAGAAAAAAGATATTTTTTGGGGGTGGGGGGAATAAACAGTTTGGTTCTTCCTGCCCATTGTGTGTGTTTCGCGGGGAGGGAAGAGGTCATACAATAACAAGAGTTGGAGGGGACCTTGGAGGTCATCTAGTCCAACCCACTACTCGAGCAGGAGAGTCTATTCCGAATATTAGCCTCTACCTAGGATCGAACTCACAGCCTCCCGATTGTGAGAAGGAAGTTCCGCCTCTAGGCCACCGGAGCTGCCTTCCTGGATTCCCCCTCCACCTTTCCAGGTGCCCCCCCACCTGCCCCCCTTTCTCCACATCCCCGGATTGGCGCGGGAAAGAGCCGCTCACCTGTCCTCCAAAAGGGCTCCAGGAGCCGCTTCGCCTCCGTCTTGGGCGGGGTGGTGGCGGCGAAGAAGAAGGTCCGCGGTCAACAACGCCGCGCCTGGGCAGCCCTGCTTCCCCCCCTCCCCGCGGGCTGAGGGTCCCCCTCCCCACTTCTTCTCTCGCTCCAGCGGACGGTGCGCGCGATCCAGGAGCCGTTTTTGCACCTTCACTTCCCCCTCTCTCCCCGCATCAGCCCCGGTTCTCTGCTCGCACCGCGGCGCCGCAAAACCGCCCCTTCTTCTGACGCGCCGGGGGGGGAGGAGAGCGGAGCCCGGGAGAGGCGAGCGGAGAAACGAAAGCGGCCGAAGGAGACCCCCCCACCCGCCCCACCCCACCCCGGGAAACCGAGCGAAAGGGGAAGGGTCGCCGGACCCTCCTCTGCCCCGGGGAATCCGGCCTGCCCTGCGCTGGATCACCGACCCGCAAGTAGGTGAGGAAGGAAGGAAGGAAGGAAGGGAGGGCGGTGTGTTTGTTTGGTTTGTTTTGCAACGGCCGGATCATGCAAACGGGCCCCCTCCCTGCCCGGCTTGGCCCCTCGTTTCGGGCTACCCCAAACCGGAGCTGATACGAGGCGTCTTTCTGCAAGCCCCAGATTGCTTAGCCCTGAGAATCTGGACAGCAAAGCTGGCTGGGGAATTCTGGGAGTTGAAGTCCGCCAGACTTGCTGGGGAATCCTGGGAATTGAAGTCCTCCAGGCTTAAAGTTGCCAAGGTTGGAGACTCCTGACGTAATTCCCCAGCTAGCATGCAAACCAGGAAAAACAACAACCTGGTCTAGCTTGTTAAAACACCTGGCTACAAACCAGGAAACTGTAGTGCTGCCTCTGATAGGAAAACCACCTTCCCGATCTCCCACGAATCATGGCCCGATTTGGAAACATGCTAATGTGATTTGTTGGTCTTGTTGAGCAACGAAAAACAGAAAAAGCTTGAACAACAACAAAAAAAGGAACAATAAGCACTTTCCTGTAAGGGAGGTGAACATGTACCCATCCTGATTTTTATGGGCACGCAATGAAATTAAACAAAATTATTATTATTATACGCTTGGCCTGTTGCCAATTGTGCTGGATTTGATAATTGATACTTGCAACCGAGCGCTGCTTAAAATATTTATAGCCAAGCTTAGGTTTCGATTTTAGCCTAAAAAGAGACATTTCTCCTTCTTTGACCTTTGTCTTTCTTTCTTTAAAGGTTTACCACCTGCTGAGAAGAAAAGTTACTCTCTTTGTCAACACCAAACATGTCCGTGAAGACCCCTCCAGGTTCTGCTCTGGGTTCCCCCGATTGTGGGGACGTTTCTATCATCTTCGTGGGGAAATCCAACGTCGGGAAATCGGCTCTTCTTAACGCCGTACGAGAGATGACCGAAGATGATGCCGGATCAGCCCCTGTGGGGATTGCAGTGAAATCGGAAAAGCCCATCATGTACCCTGACCCAACGTACAATAATTTACTGCTGTGGGAGCGGTCGATGGAGGGCAAGGGCCACGCGGATCAATGGATGAGGGAGGCCGAACTGATTGTGTTGGTGACCGACAACAGGTTTGAGGATTCTCATGGCCGCCTTGTGTTGGAGGCCCGGCAAGCTGGCAAAAAGGTCTATTTTGCCCGGACCAAGGCTGATCTGGACCTTCACACTCTCAAGCGGTTGATGGGGCAGCGTTACGATCGGGCGGAAGTCCTCCGGGCCCTCCGGGAGGCGTGTACCGAATCTCTGGGGACCCTCCCTCTCGTGGATCCCTTTGTATACCTGATCTCTGCTTTTGAGCCTGGCGCCCTTGATTGCCCCCGGCTGCGGGAAGATTTGCTGAAGGACCTGCACCAGTATGAAAGGTTGGTATGACAGCTGGCCAGCAAAAAAAGTGGAGTTGCTCACGAATGAAGGCGAACACAGGTAATCCTCGGCTTACGACCACAATTGAGCCTGACATTACGTGAGACGTTCGTTAAGTGAGGTTTTGCTCCTTTTTACGACCTTTCTTTGCCTCAATTGAATCACTGCAGTTGATAGGTGACTAACTTGGTGGTTAAGGGAATCTGGCTTTCCCATTGACTTTGCTTATCAGAAGGTCGCTGTTAGGATTCCAACAATCGCCCTAATTAAATCATGATTCTCGAGCCAAACTTCAAAAAACTTCAAAGGATTTATTAGAGGCAACATACTGGCATTGCCCTGTATGAAGCCAACTTTGGCATACATAATTTAGTCACCTGCGACCCTCTTTCCATCCCCCCTGGGTGTCTCATAAACCATATTCTCCAATTGAGTACATTCACGGGCTGGGTGTCATCAATCACGTTCTCCAATTAAATATATTCGCGGGCAAAAGCTCTGATAGTTTAGTTACAATCTTTTAAAGATAAGAGTTGGAATGTATTTTCACTTTCAAACTGCTGCACTGCTCTTCCAGATTTCCTTCCTCACCCCCCCCCCTTTTATGGCAACTACTAAAACAGGTATAGGAATGTCTTATGAGTTGACAGTTGCAAAGGCAGATCACATGACCCCCTCGGGACTCTGCAACGGTCATAAAGATTACTTAATTGTCAGGGTAGTTGTTTGTTTTTGTGTTAGCTTGCTGTGTGGTGTCCTTGGTGCTCTGAACTTGCTTGTTTGTTTGCAAATATTTCATTATGCAACTAATGTCAACAGTGTGAATAAGTGTGGAGTTTGCTCCCTGTTTGTATACGGTACAGATAGTCTTTGACTTAGGATGGTTGCTTAGTGACCACTCCAAGTTACAATGGATTCTCCCCAATAGGGACTTATGACCTGGTTCTGAAGTCCTGACAGTGAATGTGACTGCGTTTCAGCCACTCAGCAACCAGTCTGCATTCATGGCTATTTGCAGTGGTCACATGACTGAGATTTACGTTTTGGGCCCCAAATTGGCGTTCGCTTGTGGTTTGGTCGTAAACAATGGCTTCCCGTAATGACCTCTGCAAAAATGGTTATAAAATCAGTTCGGTCATGTGATGACTTCCTTTAAGATGATTGAAACTTACAACTGTAATGGGCAGGCTCCATTATTGTCATAAGTCAAGAACTACCTATAACTTGTTCTGCCAGGGTTGATGGGTGTGGTTTTTCTCCTCGGTAGTTCCTTCATTGAGCTATTGGTTTCTGCTTAATTGTTTGTCTGGAATTAGTCCCTGCTTATCTGGGTGTTACTGCTGGAGAAGGAGGATGTGTTCTGGACTTTTTGTTTCTTTCATGTGGCTGTGTAAACATGATTGATCTGCAGTGTTGTGATGTCATGTGAGGAGGTTACCTAACATAATGAAATGTCTGCAAGCAAATAACCAACTCTGAGAACACACAAATATTCCATTTTTTAACCCTGAGCTGCAGAGATTCAGTTCTATTAGCTTAATAGGAGCCTCTATGGCACAGAGGTTAGAGTGCAGTCCTGCAGGCTGCTTCTGCAGTTTGGCAGTTCAAATCCCACCAGGCTCAAGGTTTGACTTAGGCTTCCATCCTTCTGAGGTGGGTCAAATGAGGAGCCCGATTGCTGGGGTCAAGAGGCTGACTCTATAAACCGCTTAGAGCTGTAAAAGCACTATAAAGCTGTAAATAAGTCTAAGTACTATTGCTGTTATTGACTTATATAAATTAAGAATCCTGCCCAGTGGTGGAATTCAAATAATTTAACAACCGGTTCTCTGGCCTAATGATTTCTTCCAACAACCAGTTCACCAAATGGCTCAGAAAGTTTTAACAACCGGTTGTCCCATCCTGGTGCGAATTGGCTGAATCCTCCCACTGATCCTGCCCCATGGGGCAAATTTTGGAAACTGATTGTGGACAACATGGATGTTTCTGTTTAGATATCACAGTTAATCATTCTGAATTAGATGTATTTTTCTTGAGTAGAGGTAGCCCTCGACTTACAATTCAGCCCCAGAGTCCTGTCACTAAGACAGACAATTGTTACATGAGTTTTACCCTCATTTTTGTGACCTTTCTTGCCACAGTTGCTAAGTGAATCACTGCAGTTGACGGCTGTTAAGTGCATCTTGCTTCCCCATTGTCTTTGCTTCTCAGAAAGTCACAAAAGGCGATCATGCAATGGTCATAAATATGAGTCAGTGGTCAAACATCTGAATTCTGATCGCCTGGCCACGGGGATGCTGCAATGGTTGTGTGAAAAATGATCATGTCACTTTTTTTCAGGGCCGTTGTAACCTTGAATGGTCACTAAAGAAACTTGTAAATCGAGGACTACCCATCTGTTAAACAAGACCAAATCATCCATAGTTCCTGTTTTAGAGAGCCTACTGTATTTTCCAAAGGACTTATGATGACCCAGGGTGTGACACAAAAATAACACAGTCACAAAAGTAGGATAAATTCCCTTTAATGCCTCCAACTTGGGCCTCAATGTCCAATTATCCTCGACTTGATATCAAACTCTTCCAAAAACAATCTATGAAGAGAGTAAATGCAGTCTGAGCCAAAAGTAAAAATAATTAGACATAAAAAAATAAACACAAACCACACTGGAGTTATTAACATAGCAGGCCAGGATGATAAATTGCAGACTTCCACAAGATGACGCAGCAACCACAGTTGGGAAGACACCAAAACCCATATAAGCCTCAACCAAGATAAAACACGCTTTGCTTCCAGCAAAGAGCTATTTAAAATGCCCCACTTATATCCTGTTCTTCCAGCTGCAACTAATGAAAGGGATCAGGGCCTTTTCCTCTCCCATAAGCCACGTTGCTCCCTTCTCCTTGCCCTAGGATGAAGCGGGGTGGCCCTGGGTCTTCCTCTGAATGCCCAGCCGGACTGTGCTCTTCCCCCGTTTCTTCCACAGACACCGAAGCAACACTCCCACTCCCTGTCAGTTCCTCAATCTCCCCCTCAGAGTCAGACTCCAACAAGGGCACGACAGGACTTTTCAATGCATATTTTAATGTTTCCTTGTTTGCATCTGTGTTTTCCCAGTTTCCATGGAACACTGGGTTTTAACCCAGGTTCTCCATCCATAACATTGACTGTCCCTCATATCTTTCCACAGGTTGCAGAAGCCCACGCACCTCAGCTTCGAAGAGTTCAGCGAGAAAGAGATTGCCGAGATCCAGGAAGCCTACGAACTCGGGGGCCTCTCTGAAGTGGTGACCCGAATCCAGGGCAGTTTGGAAACCATCTGGAATGCCCAGCTGGATATTGCGATCACCGGAGAATCGGGCGCTGGGAAATCCACCTTTGTTAACGTCTTGAGGGGCATGACTGATGAAGAGGAAGGGGCGGCCGCGACAGGCGTGACAGAGACTACAATGAAGCCCACGCCATATCCTTATCCCGGGCACGCCAACGTGGTCCTCTGGGATCTCCCTGGTATAGGAACACCCAACTTCCGGGCTGATAAATACTTAGAGACGGTGGAGTTTTCCCGTTACGATTTCTTCATCATCCTGGCTTCCGAACGATTTAAAGAAAACCACGTCCGTTTGGCCCAGGCCATTGTCCAACAGGGAAAGCAGTTCTACTTCATACGCACCAAGATCGACAATGATTTGGAGGCCGAGCGGAGGAAGAAGAACCCGCCCACCGAAGCCCAAGTTCTGGAGGTGATCAAAAAGGATTGCCAGAGCAAGCTTTCCAAGGCTGGGCTGAGCGGTGCCAAGGTGTTCCTTCTCAGCAATTTTTACCTTGACAAGTTTGACTTCCAGGCTTTTGAGGAAACTCTGGAGCAGGAATTGCCCACTCATAAGCAGCAGGCTTTTCTCTTGTCCCTGCCCAACGTCTCCACGGTGATCATCGAGAAGAAGAAGAAGGTCCTTCAGCGGGAGATCTGGAAGGTGGCTTTGATTTCCAGCTTGGTAGCTGCTGTCCCTTTGCCGGGCCTGGCCTTCACCTGTGATGTAACCATTTTGCTCAAGAAGTTGTCCAGTTACCGGCAAGACTTTGGCCTCGACGCCGCCTCTTTATCCCGTCTGGCTGAACGGTCTGGGAAGTCCATGGAGGTCCTGAGAAAAGAAGTACACAGCTGTCTAGGCCGAAGCATCAACAAGGATGTGGTGATCAGTTTGCTGGGAAAGGCCACTGGGACAGGCCTGATGGTGGCCAACTTTTTCCTCCATCGGTTCCCGATTTACGGAGCCCTGGCCTCTGGCGGTATCTCGTTTCATACCACCTACTCCATGTTGGGACAGTGCCTGGAAGAGCTGGCTGCCGACTCCCAACGCGTTCTTATGAAGGCCTGTAAAAGTGACGCCGGATGTGGCTAAGATGGTTTACCCCTCCAACCGCAGTTCCCATCCGTCTCAGCTGGTCCAGGTTTTGGTTGCAGCGGGAGGGCTTCCCTTGTTCCCATTTCTGATCCTCCCTGGATCTTGTCACGGAGGCTTCCGTCCCTTAGCTTCTATCACTACAACAAGCTACTTTCAGCATCGCGGCCTGTAAAATCTTGAGGACTACGAACAAGCGTTTTGCTTTGGCTTTGATGTTCTGGAGACAAGATTTAGATGCACCACTTTGCCTGAAAATCAGCCCGACGGTTATTTATCATTTGAAATGTATTGTCCCTCTCTCTTCTGGCATGGACATAGTGAATTTGAATGAAATTTAAGGTTTTTGTGGCAGATTTCTTCCCTAGCCCTAGAGTGACTAATCAAAAATGGGGAAGGAGGTGCGTAATATCCAATCATATTTTCCAGAGATAGATCTCCAATGGAAAGGCTTGGTTGGAGCACATGGTTGAATTAAAGTTTTCCCCGATGGTGATTTATGGTGGCACTTCCTTGGCAGGCCACTAGAGGGAGGTGCTGTTTATTTATTGGAATAAAAAAAAATATATAGGTCATGTGGCTGGCTGGGGAATTCTGGGAACTGATGTCCACACTTGAGGTTGCAAAGCAGTGATCTAGAAGACACATTGAATTGCAACTGGTGCGTGTCAGTGGAGGTGTGTGTCTGTGCATCAAACGTATATAAAACTGCATGCTGTGCAAAGGATCAAACAAGACTTTTCCCTCTCTGTTTCTTCCCAGGCTGTAGAAGTATTCCCCAAAGGCCATTAATAAAAAGATCTTAGAGAAATCAAATTATGTCTCCATTCTTTGAAGTGCCATCCCACGTGGACATCATTGGAGCAGTTTAGTCATGCCTCCTAGAGCAGGGGTCTCCAACCTTGGCAACTTTTAAGACTTGTGGATTTCAACTTCCAAAATTCTGGGAGTTGAAGTCCACGGGTCTTAAAGTTGCCAAAGTTGGAGAGCCCTGTCCTAGGTGGTAAACCTATCAGGGACTGAACGCACTCACTTTACTGCTTCCTTGTAGGGTGAGGGTTAGGAGAAGTATGAAAAATTACACAGCTGCAGCTTGAAGGCGGGATTTTGGCAATGCAACCCTGGGGGAATTAGTCAGGGGACCCCATAAACAGGCTGTTGGTTAAAGCTCAACTGAGCAGTTACTCTTGCCCGTCTTAAATCAGATTTATATCTGCTCCTAAGCCAAAGAAAAATAAAAAAAAACATCTTTCTAAAGCAAATCCCGGTCCCAGAAGGATGGTGTTATTTTGAAGAGTGGCTGCCAAGAGTTGGGGTCGGTTTGATTTCTGATCAGGTAGAATATGCTTCTTGGAAGCACCCAGGCAATGTTTGTAACTGCACAGTGTTGCCAACTCACCTTAAGCCTCGGAGGAGAAAAGCAGATTGTCAGATTATTAAACTGAGACAAAAATAGAGCAGGGATGTCAGAAGGGAGGAGTACCTGATCTCTACATTATATAAGAGCACAGATTTTAGAGCCAAAATGGAAACCTTCCTAGGCCTTGCACAATTTATGAGTCAAAAATATTTCCTGGGCCTGGGACAGGGGTGAGCTACTACCAGTTCGCCCCAGTTCAGGCGAACCAGTAGCTAATTTTATGGATGGTTCATCGAACTTATAAATCCCACCCCTGGCTGGCCCTAACTGCCCCTCCCCTCCCCTCCCAGGAGTCTCCACGTGGACCATTTTGCATGCCAGGTAAGTCCAGGGCCCAAGTGGAGGCTTGGGACGGTGACAAACGGGCCTCCCAGAAGCTCCAGAAGGCCAGAAATGGGCTTATTTCCAGCCTCCAGAGAACCTCTGGAGCCCAGTAAGGCCTTTTCACCCTTCCGAAGGCTCAAGGAAAGCCTCCGGAGCCCGGGGAGGGTGAAGATGCCTCCCCCTCGTGGTGCAGGATGCCGATTAGATCCTGCCCACCATGGCACTACCCGCCCAGCAACTGGGCAGAGAACCGGTTGCTAAATTTTTTGAAGCCCACCCCTGGCCTGGGATATGCATCACACTAAACCATTGCATGACAACAGGGTTCCGATTTCCTCGGGTTATGCCACCATCCATGGTTTACAGGCCACGGGAGTTGTGTTCATTCAAGGCCCCCAAACTAAACATGTCACATGGTGGTTTAGCGCAATAATGTGATGTATACATTCAGAGGATTGCTAACTGCCATGAATTTGGTAAATTACTAGCGGCACAAGGCCCTGATCCAGAGCTGTCAGGATTACAACAACTTGTTCTTCGTGCAGGAGAGAGACGCTTACTTTCCAACCATAGCATGACTCAAAGCAGGCAATAGTTCAGAGAATTCATTGTGACCTTAACTTGTGGAAGTTGCTTAGACTGGAACCCGAGACTTGTAATGACATCCTAATACATAAGATTCTTCAATTTGGTGGCGTTATGGACCCAACTTCAGTCACTTCACATTTCGAGATGGAATTCTGACCAACCATAATGATCTTGGGATCTGGTGGGATTGGAGAAGACTCCCAGGTAGACCCTCTGGCTGGATTCACACAACCTATTTAACCTTATGCTCCAGAGAAGAAAGTGTACTTGTTTTCACCTAATATGCTGTGGTCAAGCAAAGCCATAGGACGGTTTAAATGTAATACCTGGTTTATTTATTTACAACTATTTGAACTGTAATGTTTCTTACTCACTAGATTCTAAGTCACTCTGCTTCACTAAATGACACCAGACTGGTGCTTAAGACAAGCACGTAGCTTCTTGGGCCAAGCTGAATCACAAATGACTCACCATCAACCGTTTTAACCCCAGTTGAGATACGTGGTCTGAACCTCAACCTCCTTGCGTTAAAATTTCAAGCAACTAGTTAAAAGTTAGGTTGCGAGATAACATGCTCTCAAATTGAAATTGAAGACTTCTAGGAGTTATTCTGGAGAAGATTTGAACCTCAATAGAGAAGTTGAAGGGGCCAAGATTGATGGGCTTTTTACAAGATTTCTTGCTTGCTTGTTGGCCAAACGGTTGAGGGTGTCGCAATTTAACTGCCTGGGTGTCTGAAAATACGGTGTCCTGTGGTCTAACTGAACATGAAGGTTGACTCAGCTTTCCATCCTCCTGAGGTTGGTAAAATGAGGATACCGACTATAGGGGCGAGGGGAGTCATTGGTGCGCTCTGATTTTGCTTGTTTTCTTGCCGATGTTGCATTACCCTAGCTAGGTAACGTTATCAGTGCTAGTTAAGGAGTGGGGTTTGCTGTCAGTTTATATTCTGGTGGCTTACCTGTCTGTGTTGGTGGGCTTGGTCTTAGAGGTTCTTTGGGTGAGGCTGTTTACTGTTGGCTTGCTAGCATTTTCTTAATTGGGATATTATTTATTAGATTGTTAGATCTGATCTTAACCTTGGAGTTAATCTATGCTGATTACTGGTGGAGAGATGCTGGAATCTTTTTGTTCTCTTTTGGGCTCATTGATAGTCTCTTTTGCACTGTATGTAAATGTTATTTATATTTATGTGTCTATTGATGGCTGATTTGTCAAGAGTGCCAAGTTTCTACAAATCCCCTGGCATTTCTGGACTTGGCCTAGTTTAGAATTGCCACATTTTTCCAATTGAAACGAGGGTTAACTCTGTCTCTATGTTATGAAATTAAAGATTTTTCACCGTGTCCTCTGATGGCCAGTTGGTGTTCATGGATGCGTTTTGCTGGTCTTCTGCCTGTTTGTCCTATGTTGTGGTTGTTGCAGTCCTGAAATTGTATGTTGTAGATGACTCCTGAATTTTTTTTTTCTTCTTCTGGGGTTTTGGGGTCTTTTGGTTTCCTTAGGATGTTTTGAAGGGCTTTTGTTGGCTAGGATGCTACGCTGATTGGTTGTTGTGGGCTGTAGGCTGAAATTGTAAGAGAGTGCTGTAAAGCACTTGAGGGGAGGTTATATATAAGTCCCAAGTGCTAGTTCTATAATCTCTCTCTCTATATATAAAAGTGAAATACCACTCACCCATCATCACAAAACCGTAAAACCTACAAACTTGAAATTTGGCAGTATGTTCCTCTTGGCATCTAGGTGCTTACTGAGAAAGGGTTTTTTGAAATGACCATCAGAGCATCAGTATTTTGTATATTATTATTCACACGTTCTGATGCTAAGGAGGTCTACTCCCCGAAAAGATATCTGTTCCAAATGCACAGCACAAGCAGAGGAGAGGAGTTTCAGCTTCAGTTTTATTTTCACAGCAGCAACCTGCTTTAGTACAGAACAGTTGAGCTAAGCCATGCCTGGGCTCCTTGCTGTCTCCTTGCTCCCACAGCAAATACTGTTTCAGTTTCCAAACAGCCCTCAACTCTCTCACACACTGACAGGATGCTAGTTAGATGAACACCGATGGATGCTGGTAGGCAGAGGCAGAATTTATTTTCCTCCCCAAAAACTAAGCATGACCACATAGTTTCGTAGTGAAGCACAGGTATCGAGCTAGTAAAATGTATACTCCTTGGTCAAGGGAAGGCAGAGAATGGAAGAGACGGGATTGAGCTATGAGTGGAGTTTCACCCAAATCGAGAGGGCTCTTTTGAAAGGGTATTTTAAAAAATAGGAACAAATTATTGCGGCATTGAATTTGGATTATTCACTGAACACCGGGGAAGCAGGAAGCCCCACCCTTCTGCCTATCCCTTCGAAGGAGGGACAATCCAACCGTCCTCCTTGGCTTGGCCCTATTTCAGTAGGGATGCATTCCAGGAGATCTTTTTGCCTCATCCAGATCATCAGCTGCTGGTAAGACAATACAAACAGGTGGATTTCCAAATCACTTTCTGTAGTTTCTTCTTTCAAGCAACCTGAAATGCTTTCTGGTTTCAAGCCTTTGAATGTCTTTTCTTAGAGGTTGTTTGGATGTACTTGATCCTGTTTTTTTTATAAGGAATGGTGGATAGATGGAAATGAAGGAAGTTAAGGGTGGTTTGTCTCCCAGCAGAAAAGTAATGAGGTCAGTTTTGAAACTCTTAACGTCTTCCTCCTCACTCTTCATGGACAATTAATTTGCTATAGATCAGGAGTCTCCAAACCTAGCAACTTTAAGACTTGCGGACTTCAACTCCCAGAATTCCACAGCCAGCTGGCTGGGGAACTCTGGGTGTTGAAGTCCGCAAGTCTTAAAGTTTGGAAACTCTTGATATAGCTCTTACTGTCAAGATCCTGGGGCAGAATATGGCCCCATCCAGTAGATACTCATTCTGGAAATCGATTATGGACAAATTCCTTGTCCCTGAAGCACATTATAATTTGCTACGTTTCCCTCTTCTCTGATAGTGTGACTGTGATGGATAAAGGGTCTATTACAATCTTCATTTTTTGTCTTGGGATGGGTAAGTGCAAATTATTGCTCTCTCTCTTCTTATTTTTAACTAAAGTTGTCTGGATGGTTTATAAAATGAAGGTGAAGATGAAGTCTTCATGTTGAGATTGCGTTCTGGGGACGTCATGGTATGGAAGAAATTTCCAGGTGCCTCCTTCCGTCAGGAAGTCCCAAAGGTGATTTTTTCAAAAAGCAACTTGGACTTTTGCTTTTCCTTGAAGACGTTTTGCTTCTCATCCAAGAAGCTTTTTCAGTTCTTTTTTTTTTTTTGAAAAAGTTTTATTATTTTTAGACAGACAAACACAACATAAAAACATCAAGCCATCTTCCACATATGTACATACGGTGTGTCGGTTGGTTTACAAATTGTTTTGTGGATCCACTTCCTAGTCATCACTTACAATTAAACAAGCTTTTTCAGTTCTGACTTCCGACAAAACCGAAGAAGCTTCTTAGATGAGAAGCAAAATGTCTTCAAGGAAAAGCAAAATCCAGTTGAAAAAAAGCATCTTTGGAACAACCATGACTGAGAATCTCCGTAGATATTCCATTAGGAAGGTTTCTGCAACCAACCAGACCTTAAATCAAGGGTCTTCAAACTTGGCAAGTTTAAGACTTGTGGACTTCAAATCCCAGAATTCTTGACCTAACATGACGGGAGGAGGAATTCTGGGAGTTGAAGTCCACCAGTCTTAAAGTTGTAAAGTTTGAAGACCCCTGCCTTAATCATTCAGTGAGATGCTCCATATATACAAAGCAGGATTTTCTGTATCAAGTTCAATATAAGAACACAGGAAACATAATTCATATTATTCAAGTAAACACTCTGCTGGTTTATGGATTATTGTAATGCACAAACTGGAAAAAAATGATTATTTCAATGGTTAATTGAACTTTATTTGTGCTGAAAAGCAAAAAAATCATATTACAATAGGGTAGAATTGCGAACAAGGGGGAAAAAACTAGGCGATTAACAAATTGAAAATATTTTAAAACAAAAATTTCATTCAGAGGACAAAACATAGAGCAGATCTAAGACATTAGATCTATTAATGCAATCAGGGAACCATTGAAGAGTATTAAAAAAGAAACACAAATCAACTTGGGGAAAATGAATTAATTAATGGCCAGATAATGGTCTTCCAGCAATAGCTATGCTTCTTGTCATTTCAGTAAACCACAAGCCTAGGAGGTATTTCTATCAGTTGGCGTAGCTCACTTCCCCATGGAAATTATTGTGTGAACCAAACCAAACCACTTTCTCCTCAGAGGATGAGAAAATAATGTCCTAAAACAGTGTTTCTCAATCTTGGCAAATTTAAGAAGTATGGACTTTAACTCCCAGAATTCTTTGTGCTGGCTGGGGAATTCTGGGAGTCAAAGTCCACATGATTGAGAAATACTGTCCTAAAATGTTAGACGTAGATATTTCTGGATACAATAGATCTCATGAGAAAGCCTGCACGACAGCTTATTTATTTGTATTTATCTATTTATAAAATTGATTTGCCACCCACCTCTTAACCAACGACTCTGAGAAGCTAGATGCACAATTTTGCAACACGTCCTCTAAATTTTATCACCGCTTTAAGATGGCTGTTGCAGTCTTCCAAATTTGGTGTGGTAGGAAAGTATGGGGAACTGTCATTCCTAAAATTCTGAGTTTGGAAAGACTCGGGATTACCCGGGGCAGATAATGAAGAACCGAGCCAGGAATTCTTGCAAGTCCAGTCCTTTGGAAAGATAGTGAAATTCCCTTGTTCGGTGGAATGTCGATTCTTTTTCTTCAGCTAATAGCTTGGAGTGCCATAAGTGCTTAATTAACGAAGGGAACTGCTCCCAGGCTCCAGTGGAAGTTTGCAGACCCAACCAAGATGCCTGTTTCACAGTGATCAAGAAGTACCATGGATGTAAGTCTTGTTCTTCAAAGGGTTGTGTCTCTGTGTGGGGAACTCTAAAGTCGGTTTTGTGACTCCTGGGGTCTCCCTGAGGAGATTTCAGATCTTCCTCCTATGGCTGAGAGAAAAAGATTAGTTTAGGGTCATCCAGCTGTCTTCATGACAGAGTAGAACTCAATCCATCAAAACAGCTGGAAGGAATTTTGGAGGAAGTCCAACCTCCTGCTCAAATAGGACCCTGTATGTACCATTTCTTTTTTTAAAAAGGTTTTTTTTTTAATATTTACAACAAATCCATCTTTCATTTAAACAGTGTGGCGACTGGGTACATGTATCTTGTGCTAACAATTATAATTAATATACTTTCCTTACCAAAATAACACTTTTTCTTTATATGCCATTATCACTTGCATATTTTATCTTTATAACGATCTTAAACTTATTTCTCCATATATTCATCTTCTCACTTTTAGCTTATTACTTTATTTTCCAACCATTGATAAAACAGACCCCATACCATATAGTATTCAGTTTCTTCTTTTTCTTTAATTGCCAATGTTAATCTATTCATCTCTGCACATTCTAATATTTTCTCAATCATCTTTTTCCTCTCTTGGATTTTTTTCACTTTTCCAATTCTGAGCAAATACTATTCTAGCTGGGGACTCTATACTTTTTCAGATAGGTGGCTGTCCAGTTTTTTCTTAAAAACCTCCAGTGATGAAGCACCCACAACTTCTGAAGGCAAGTTATTCCACTGGCTAATTGTTCTATTAGGAAGTTTCTCCTTAATTCCAAAGGTTGCTTGTCTTCTTGACTGGTTTCCATCCATGATTTCTTGTCCTGCCCTCTGGTGCTTTAGAAAATAAGTTGACCCCTTCTTCCTTGTGGCAGCCCCTCAAATATTGGGATACTGCTATCATGTCGCCCCTAGTCATTCTTTTATCTAGACTGGCCATACCCAATTCTTGCAACCGGTTTTCAGGCTCTTAATCATCTTAGTTGCTCTTCTCTGCACTCCCCCCCCCCGCCCCCCAAAGTCTCAACATGTAACAAGGTGGCCAAAACTGGATGGAGTCTTCCAGGTGTGGTCATACTAAGGCCACACCTTAGTAAGTAACTCATCATCTGGTTTCTGGCCGGGTACCTTAAGCACAACACCAAAACCAGCTCTTCGTTGAAGATTATACAGAGCTCAAAAATACGTTTATGGATATTTGGCTGCACTTTTGATCTGACCCTTATCTAGTCTGTGGCTCTTCCTTCTGTCTCTTGAAGACATCCCCATATACTGTTACAAAGAGTCCTTGATTTACAACATTCATTTAGTGACTGTTCAAAGTTACAATGCTGAAAAAAGTGATTATGACTAGGGGTGGGCTTCAAAAATTTCAGCAACCGGTTCTCTGCCCGGTTGCTGGGTGGGGGGAGGCCAGGAGGAGGCGTTTTTGCCCTTTCCGGGCTCCGGAGGCTTTCCTGGAACCTCTGGTAGGGCGAAAATGGCCTCCCTGGGCTCCGGAGGCCTGTTTCCAGCCTTCCAGAACTTCCTGGAGGCCCGTTTTTCACCCTCCCCAAGCCTTCATGCTGGCCGTGTACTTACCTGGCATTCAAAATGGGTTGCATGGAGAATCCTGGGAAGGGGAGGGCAGGATGGGTGGGGCCAGCCAGGGGTGGGATTTACCAGTTTGCTGAACCGGTAATTAAAAATGATAAATTAGCTGCCGGTTCATCCAAACCAGGGCGAACCAGTAGCAGCCCACCCCCCGCTTAGGACTGTTTCTCTCACCTATGACCATTGAAGCCTCCCCATGGTCACATCATCAAAATTTAGATGTTTGTCAACTGGCATGTATTTATGATGGTTGATGTGTCCTGAGATCATCTGATCCCCTTTTGTGACCTTTTAAGAAGCAAATTCACTTACCAGCCCTCTTATTAACTTAACAGCTGCAGCGATTCACTTAACAACTGTGGCACGAAAGGTCATAAAATGGGGCAAACGTCCCTTTACAACTGTCTTGCTTAGCAGTGGAAACTTTGGGGTCAATTCTGGGGTCATAAGTCGAGGCCCACCTATACGACCCAGTAAATCGTGCCATAGATGGCCACCAAGTGTGCAAGATAATTGCGCAACACCAAATAGACTCTTCAGGCAACATTTCCACCCGATGGTAAGTAACCCCGTTCATTTTATTATCTTCCTCGTAGTGAGCGCAGATACCGCAAAGCAAGGCTGTGGATCCTCAAATAATTGCCGAAGGTACCCCATGGGCCTGATGGGTTCCTTGTTCAGAACAATGTGGTGTTGTTCTTCAAATCTTTGCCAACCCATCCATTTGTCTGGTACGTAAAAACAAGGAGAGCCACAGAAGCGTGTCTGGAACCCAGAATGCAACAAATCCTGGGTCAGCCCTGAAGCCATTTTAGGAACATCTTCAGGGCTGACACAGTGAGGCTGGTTGGCACTTTGGGAACGTGAGGGGAGAGATAGAGATAGCTGGGGGGGCGGTGGGGGGAATGTGTAGCCAAATAATTCTTTCCCGTGGGAACCAGGTGGCTGGAAGGCGTGGACCATAAGTCGAGGATTTACCTGTACACCATGTGAAACAAATTTGTGGGGTTTCTATCACTTTCTTTTACTTTTTTCTGCGTCATGAAAAGAGTCGGGAAAATTTTAAATATTTACAGATTCATTTTTGGGTAGGTTCTAGTACCTTCGTCCGTATTTTTTTGGGGTGTGTGTGTGTGTGTCTGGATTGCTCCCACTGATGGAATCGGACGAGGGAATTGAGTGAGTTCTCTTCTTGCCTGTCATTTCAAACAGTCAAACAAGATGGATTGCAAAACGGGCTGGTGTGTCAAAGCTGCATTGGGGACACAACTGAATGCAGCCTGGCGGCCCCTTTGCGGCAATGCTACGGGAGTGAAGATCGGTGTGTGCAAATTTCCCAGCGTTTCCTTCCAGGTACAAGCGGGTGTCGATGTGAGATAACTTGGCAGGGCTGTGTGACAAAACACACCACCTTCTCTCTTCCCGTGGGTGGTTTATTCGTGGTTTCTATTTTGTCGCTTGGAATTTTCTGTCATCGTGAAAAATAACTACTTTCTTACTGAGGAAAGAAAATGGGAGAATTAAAAGAAATCTCTCCCCTTAAGGCTGGGGTGTCAAACTCAATTTCATTGAGGGCCACATCAGGGTTGTGTTTGACCTTGGAGGGAGGGGGGATGATGTGGGGGCGTGGCCTGGGTGGGTGTGGTCAACTTGACGTCACTCCTGTTGGGGGCACTTGTAGCGACCTAAGCGCTCTGCCAACAAAAACAGGCTCCCAAACTCCATTTCTGGCTGAGGCAGCCACCTGCAATTCTCTGCCAGTGAAAACGGAGTTTGGGAGGGCTGCCGCGGCCTTTGCGAGCTCCGTTTTTGGCTGCAGTGGCTGCCTGATAACAGATAATCAGTGTTGGAAGGGACCTTGTAGGTCATCTAGTCCAACCCCCCACCCAAGCAAGAGACCCTACACCATTTCTGTGAGAGACCCTACACCATTTCTGACAAATGGCAGTCCAGTCTCTTCTTGAAAGCCTCAAGTGATGGCGCTACCACAACTTCCAAGAGCAACTTCTGTTCCATGGGTTGATTGTTCTCACTGTCAGAAAGTTTCTCCTTGTTTCCAGGTTAAATCTCTCCTTGTTCAGTTTCCATCCGTTATTCCTTGTCTGGCCTTCGGGTGCTTAAGAAAATAGCTTGACCCCTTCCTCCTCCCTGTAGCAGCCCCTCAAATATTGGAAGTCTGCTATCCTGTCTCCCCCTGGTCCTTCTCTGCAACCCTCTGCCAGTGAAAATAAAATGCGGCCCTCCTGATCTCTGTTTTCGCTGGCAGAGGCACCCCAGCTGGTCCTTTGCTGTTTCCAGGGTGGCCCTGTCGGCCAGATCTAAGCATCCCCTGGGCTGGATCCGGTATGCGGGCCTTGAGTTTGCCTTAAGGTTCCACAATTTGTTACATAAATGTAGCTCATAAGCAGCTCAACCCAGAGGTGATATTCAGATGGTTCTGACCAGTTCCAGAGAACCGGTAGCAGAAATTTTGAATAGTTTGGAGAACCAACAAATCCCACCTCTGACTGGCCCTGCCCCCATCTATTCTCCGCCTCCCATTGAGTCCCAGCTGATCAGCTGGGTCTTCTTTGGTTGCCCTGCACAGGAGAACAGAGCTGGAAAGCAGGTTAGTGGGGTGGGGAGGGAATAGGGATTTTGCAGTATCCTTCCCCTGCCACGCCCACCAAGCCACGCCCACAGAAACGGTAGCAGAAAAATTTATATCCCACCACTGGTTCAATCCCTTAGCCACACTGAAAAAAAAAAGTAGCACAAATTCAGCAGGAAGCTTTTAATTAAAAGTACAAGAACTCAAAGTTTTATTTTATTTAACTGGCCAACCTGTGAATTTACTTCTGAACCTGTGTGTTGAGTGTTTTGTGTGTGTGTGCATGTAAGTAAAATCACAGGTTGGCCAGTTAAATATAAAAAATAGAAGGATAGATGGAATTATTTTTAGTAGAATGGTTATGGAAATCTTCCCAAATTAAAGCGGACTTCTTGTATCATAGAACTCTAGGAACTATTAGGGAGGTGCCGTCTTCACCCGCTTTTTCTCATGCCAACTGTTTTCTCTTGCTCCTCTGGAATGCAGCCCCTCCCTCCTGGGAATCCAGACTACATTCCATCCCATTCTGTCACACCATAAGTGGAATGATTGAGGGAATTAGGTATGTGCAGTCTAATGAAAAGAAGGACTATGGGACGACATAATAATAGTCTTGCAGTACTTGAAGGTATGTCGTGGGAAAGAGGGAGTTGGAGTATTTTTGAAAGCATTAGAGGGTAGCAGAAGAAGCAATGGGTGGAAACTTGTCAACCTAGAAATAAGGAGAAATTTCCTGACAGTGAGAAAAATTAATCAGTGGAATGGATTATCTCCAGAAGTTGTAAGTGCTCCGTCACTGGAGGTTTGAAGAAGATACTGGACAACTCTTCATCCAGAATGATATTATAGGGTCTCCTTTCTGAGCAGGGGGATGAACTAGAACCGGGGTCACCAACCTTTTGGCCTTCACGGACCATCTAACTCATAATTTTAAATCCCGCAGACCAGAGACCCTGGGAAAATCCCCAAAAAGTCTGCAGGAAAATTCCCCACCCTGTTTTCCTAACGATCAATCATTCTTTATTTGGGATCGCAGGATACCGTCTCTAGGTCCGTTCTCAGGGGGAAAGAGAGACTTTTGGCTTCATGCAAGGAAAGCAGCAGAAGCAGCAGGAGTCTTTCTTTCTCTCCCCCAAACTCCGCCAGAAATGAGTCTTTGTGAGACTTGTCGCGCTGGCGCAGCCTCTTGGAGCAGGAGGCCTTGCAGGGTCCCAAAGACTCATTTCTGGTGGAGTTTGGGGGAGAGAAAGAAAGACTTTTGGTGCTTTCCTTGTGTGCAGCCAAAAGCAGAAGAAGGAAGAAGCGGAAAGAAGCAGCCCGGTGGACAGGCGAGGTGTGTGGGGCAAGTGGGGCAAGTTCCCCCCTCTGCCCTTCTCCCCCCTCCCCCAATTACCTCGTGTTGTTTGCAATGCAAGCGACACAACCCTCGTGTTCCCATGGGCCATGTGGGCGGCGCAGTCTTGTGCTCCCGCGCAGCTTGGATTAATTGCTTTGGGGGTGGCATTTCTCTGTGTGGACCACCAACATTTTCTCACGGGCCACCAGTGATCTCCGGCCCACTGGTTGGCGACCACTGGACTAGAAGACCTGTATTAAGATCCCTTCCAATCCTATTATTCTAACTTCTACAAGTACTGCGAAAGCACTTTGAATAGACTATGATCAACTGTGATCCTGGTGCATAAGAGTCATTGAATGATTGTCCTCTTCAGGAGAACAGCTAGAACCCATCGTAAAGGGATGTGGAAATAATAGCTCTTTCGAAGAACTGCAGGTGCTTTACCAGATTGGAAGAGACTTTGCTTTCTTTGACCAAAAAGTCTGTGACCAATCCAACTGCAATAATAGAAGTTTTCCAGGTAAGTCCAACAAAGTCATTGTCCTTCTTTTTTTCATCTTCTTCTGTTACATTTTCAAGCGCCCTGAATCTTTTGAACTGGAGTGATATAGAAATACAGAGGCATTAAATAAATGTAAATATAAATAGCTACCCCTCCTATCCAGTCCACCATTAGATGGCAGAAAAGAGGTATGGAAATATAATGAATTAATAAAGTAATCCAGTGTGTCTCAACCATGGACTTCAACTCCCAGAATTCCATGTTGGCTGGAGAATTCTGGGAGTTGAAGTCCACACATTTTCAAATTGCCCAGATTGAGAATCACAGATTTCATCTACTCTGCCCGGAATTGTTATTAAAGTCAGATGGAGTAACGATTGTGTAATCTCACCAATGATTCTGTAAATAATGTCTTTTTGGAAAAATGTGCCTTTGTTTTGAATAAAAAAAGGATTATAGTAAGACATAATCCTTGTAAAGGAAGAGGGAAATAAATATCTCTTTTATATATCTGTATGTTATGGCATCTGTATATGCTGTGTGATTGGTGAAATAATTTTTTTTTAATGGAAAAGAAATAAAAATAGAGGCAGATAAACCGTTCAAGTCCACAGAGTTTAAGGAAATGCCAGTTCTGGATGAAAAAAACCATTGTCAATCACTGTGGATTGACCCAAAATGTGGGCGATACCCCAAATACAGTCACATGACCTCAGGGATGTGACTTGGCCCATAGAAATAAATACAATTAGTATAATTAATCAGTGGAATGACTTGCCTCCAGAAGTTAAAAACTAAACTCTGACTAATGAACGGAAGCAGATCCTGAGGGTGACACATTTAGAATAGAATATGGAATAGAGCTGGAAGGGACCTTAGAGATCTTCTAGTCCAACCCCATGCTCAAGCAGGACACCCTACACCAGTGATGGCCTCACCTTTTTGGTACCGAATGCCCAAAGTGCGTTTATGTACGCGCATCCCCAAAATGGAGTGCGTGTACCACCCATGCATGCATGTGAATCCCCTGTGCGTGCACCCCCTTGTGCATGCGCTCCACTCCCTGCATGTGCCCTGCACATGTACAGCAGAGACCCAAAGGCCAGCAGGAGGCATGCGCCTATGCACGGCGGAGTTGAGCTGGGGCAATGGCTTGCGTGCCCACAGAGGGGGCTCTGCATGCCATTTCTGGCACGCGTGACATAGGTTTGCCATCATGGCCTTATACAATTCCAGACAAGCTGTCCAGTCTCTTCTTAAAATCCTCCAGGAATGAAACACATACAACTACGGAGAAAAGCTGTTCCACTGGTTAATTGTCCTCACTATTAGGAAATTTCTCCTTAATTCCAGGTTGCTTCTCTCCTGGATTGGTTTCCATCCGTTGCTTCTTGTCCTGCCTTCTTTGGTGCTTTGGAGAATAGCTTGACCCCCTTTTCTTTGGGGCAGCCCCTCAAATACTGGCAGACTGCTATCCTGTCACTCCTTAGTCCTATATTTTTTTCTAGACTGTCCATACCCAATTCTTGCAGCCGTTCTTCACATGTTTTAGCCTCCAGGCCTTTGATCATCTTAGTTGCTCTTCTCGGGACTTTTTCCAAAGTCTCAACATCTTTTTTGTAGTATGGTGGCCAAAATTGGTTGCAGCATTCCAGTTTCCGCTTGTCATTGGTAGAAACCATGATCAGCTCCTTTATTATTTTTTCCTCTGCCTGCAGAGATCCTCCCAGGAGAGCCCAATGGGCTACAGTGCTATACTTGTCGTGATTCGGGCCATGAAGAGTGCGCCGTCCAGAAACGGCAGGTTTTGAGGTGCACCGGAGCCATGAACCGGTGTGTCCATATCATCAGAGCAGGTAAAGAGAAGGCTTACAAACTGAGCTGATACAAAAGACATAGAAAGAGAGGAGGAGGAAAAAAAAACATCTCAATACAGGTAGTCCTCAACTTATCACCGTTTGTTTAGGGATTGTTTTACTTTACAACAGCACTGAAAATGTGATTTATGTCCAGTCCTCACACTTATGCAGGATCTCCATCACATGATTACAATTTGGTTGCTTGGTAACTGGCATATATTTATCATAGTTGCAATGTTCCCCCTATCTACCCCACTAGACAGTCAGACACTCCTTCCATGCACCCCATTCATCCGTCCATCCATCCATCCATCCATCCATCCATCCATCCATCCATCCATCCATCCATGCAGTTTGGAGAACCCCCCAAATCCCACTCCTGGCTGGCCCGGCCCACCCTGTCCCGCCCTCCCAGGAGTTTCCACATGGCCCATTTTGGATACAGTTAAGTGCAGGGCATACGCAGAGGCTCGGAAGGACGAAAAACGGGCCTCCCGGAAGTTCAGGAAAGCTGGAAATGGGCCCATTTCCGGCTTCCAGAGAGCCGCTGGAGCCCGGGGAGGCTGTTTTCGCCCTCCTGGAGCCTCCGGGGAGGGCAAAAACGCCACCACCACTCCGCCGTGGTGCAGGAGGCCGACCAGGCCATGCCCGCCATGGCCACGCCCACCCAGCAACCGGGCAGCGAACCCTTCGCTAAAATATTTGAAGCCCACCCCTGGGATTTTAGTGACCATCTAGGTTCTCCTGGGTGGTTCCATCAGAAAATTACGTTTTTTTTTAAAAAAAGTAAATGTGACCCCTACTACATACACTTTTGTTATTGTTTTCCAGAAAATGAAAGCACAGCCGTGACCATCCAGAAGGGCTGCGCCACGGAGTCCATGTGCAGGAGAGACACGGATATATATCTTAGACTGAAGAGAGGAAATACTCATGCCGAATGTTGTAAAAGGAATCTTTGCAACAAAGCCCACAGTCCCACCGGCCCACAACTGGCGGCAATTCTTAGCTTATGGTTGGTGTTGAAGGTCTATCAGTAACCGCCCCTGTTTCATCAGTGGCAAGGAAATAAATTTAGGACATTCTGGTCATGAGGTGTTTTTTTTGCTTCTGCTGTTCCAATGCATAAACTTGGTTGCTTTTCTAAAAAAAAAGTTGCTTTTCTTTCTCTTATTTTGCACACTGGACTTTCTTGTTTTTTCTTTTGAAGACATTTTGCTTCTCCTCTAAGAAGCTTCTTGGAGGAGAAAGAAAAAAATGTCTTCAAAAGAAAAAACTCTGACAGGAAAGTGGGGGAATGGAAGGATTTATATTCCTTGCAGACGGCTGGTCATTTGCATCCCTTTGGAGGGTCGTTGAGACCACTTGTAGGTTTATCTGTGTCCTCAGGGTCACCTGGTTCCTGGTTCCCATAGCCTGCAATTTTTTTTACTCTGGAAATCCATTCCTCCTCCCACACCATTCCAAGGATGTTCATCCCAAATTGTGTAGCTAAAAGTCTGTAGAGATTCTCAGTCATCCTCAGGTCGTGGTTGTCTCAAAGGTGCTTTTTTATTTTTCAGGAGACAACTGGATTTCCTTGATTTTTTTTTTCTTTTGAAGACATTTTGCTTCTCATCCAAGAAGCTTCTTCAGCTCTGACAGGATAGTGTGGAATGGAAGGAACAGTACAATTTCTGGACAACAGTACAGAAGTAGGTTGAATGTGTCTTTCTCCAAGATGTACTGGAGTTACAACAGTTCATTTAGTGACAGTTCAAAGTTACCACGGCTCTGAAAAAAGTGACTTGCGATGTTCTTCACACGACGGTTGCAGCATTCCCGTGGCCATGCGATCAAAATTCAGATAGAATAGAATAGAATACCTTTGAAATTTGAAAGCTACTCCAGCACAGTGCCCCAAGCACCACATCACAATCACACTACAGAGTTTTAAAAATTAAAATAACAACCATAATAATAGGACTACATCACAAATGCACTGTTTGATTCAAAACAATTACTGCCTTGGAAAAGAAACTGTTTCTCAATCTATTAGTCCTCATTTTAAGACACCTATAACGCCTCCCTGATGGTAACAGATCGAAATATGAATGACCAGGATGAGAACGGTCTGTGGAGATTTTTTAGTGCTCTAGAGAGGAGTCTGGTCTTTGCAATCTCTTCCAAAGAGGAAAGAGAGCAACCAAGGATTTTTTGTGCTGTGTTTATAACTCTCAGGGGTCGCCAACCTTTTGGACCTCAGGGACCACCAAACTTATAATTTTAAATCTCAGGGACCACTAACTGGTTCTGTGGGTGTGGCCTAATTTGTGGGTTTGGCTTGGTGGTCATGTGACTGGCTGGGCATGTAAATATTATAAATATTTATATAAATATTGAATTTTTATAATAAAATAGAGCAAGTTTTACACAAAATCAGGCAAAGCAGACAGGCAGATTGAGTTGCTCACAGAATCACAGATTCATTCAAAATCTATCTGCCATTGGCAAGTCTGTCACATAAAATTTGCTTGCAAGCAAACTCACAAAATTAACTCACAACACACCATGTATGTAAATATTGAATTTTTATAATAAAAAAGAGCAACTTTACCCAAAATCAGGCAAAGCAGGCAGGCAGATTGAGTTGCTCACAGAATCATTCAGTGATCTATCTATCTGCCATCAGCAAGCTCAGTCTCTCAAATTTGCTTGCCATGAGTCTGCACTGAATAATAGAACCTTCAGTCCTAAGGGAGGTTCAGCTGTGCTTAAAAGCAAAACCTAAGATCTAAAGACTTGCTAGAAAGCAAGAAATCCAACATTTCCTGCTTCCTAGCTAATCTAAATCTCCCAAGGCAGCAAAACAGCTGATAGTCAGAAAAAGGAAAAATAGCAATTTAGCAGGAAAGTTGGCTGGGTAAGGAGTGGGTGGGGAGGGTTCCTGCTGGCCATGTGGGTGGCGCAGCCTTGTGTTTCTACGCAGCCTGGATTAATTGCTTTGGGGGGGGTGCTCTGGGGGCGAGATTTCTCTGCGGCCCACCAAAATTTTCTCGCGGCCCACCACTTGGCGACTGCTGCTCTGGAGCATCTTCTTATCCACTGCAGAGCATCCAAGCATATCACACCGTTACACACTATGCCAAAATGCTCTTGATGGTGGACTGGTAAAAAGTAACCAGCAACTGGCTTGGCAACTGGCTTATATTTATGGATGTCGCAGCGTCTGGGGGTCATGTAATCCCCTTTGGCTACCTTCTGACAAGCAAAGTCAATGGGTGGCAAGAAAAGTTGTGGGGCAAAACTCACTTAACAAATGTCTCCCTTAGCAACATATTGTGGTTGTAAGTCGAGGACTACCTGTATTCTCAGCTTTCCAGCTGAAACGAAAAACAATTGGGTCTCCATTCAAATACTAACCAGACACTGAGCACTGAAGTAAAACTACAGAGCATTAAAACTATTGTGCTTCGCAGAAAAATGAAATTTCCCTCATACACAAAGGCAAAGGACTTTGATCACATGACCGCAGGCACCATCTTGACTTTTCTGACCTCCTCCCCATGGATGCCTCAGGTCTTGTTTATATTTTTTGTCTATAGGCTCCTAAAACTGTGTTCAACTGTTTGTGACCTTCAATTGGGCCAAACAGTGCATCGTAGGGCAACAGTTTTTTGAACAGTTTTTGAATTTCAAATCAGGGGACTTAAAGAGTGTGCTCCAAATCTGGGACTCATTACCCCGATTGAACCGAAATTTGGCAAAATCGTGGCTGCTTCAGTGCTGCTACCCATGCTGCCTGGCCACTGTGCATGTGCCATCACATGATTGTCACTTCCAAGGTTGCTGCCAGCTTTTCAAAAGGAAAGTCAGTGGGGAAACCGGCAGGAAGTCGGAAGTTGTTTCCGCTTCCGCTGGTTTTTTTTGGTCGCCAGTGGTCATTCTATTTCTCATTTAAATATGAAAATATCTCTGAAACAATGCCCAAGTGGTCACTGTGATAGGCTCCAAAACACAAAATGATGAGTGTTTTTTTTTAAACAAGCAAGTTTGTTTATTGTTCCTTACCTACAGACAGAAATCTTGTGAAACTAAAGCAAAGTATAATTGCACAATTAAAAGTATACTCTGAGTACATCTAGGTAGGAGCTTTCTTGACTCTTTTCCTCTCAAATGAACTATCTAAGCTTCACTGTCTCTTGGTCCTCTGGAATGCGGTCCCTCCCTCCTGGGAATCCTGACTACATTCCACCACATACAGGTTTTCTAGTAATCTATATATATGTTTGTCTAGCTCAGAGATAGTATCCAGCAGGTTCTGACTAGTTCTGGAGAACTGGTTGTGGAAATTTTGAGTAGTTCGGAGAACTGGCAAATATCACCTCTGACTGGCCCCACCAACCCCATCTATTCTCTGCCTCCTGAGTCCCAGCTGATTGGCTGGGTCTTCTTTGGTTGCCCTGCATAGGAGAAGGGAGCTGGAAAGCAGGTCAATGGGGTGGGGAGGGAATGGGGATTTTGCAGTATCCTTCCCCTGCCATGCCCACCAAGCCATGCCACCAAGACACACCACGCCCACCGAGACACGACACGCCCACCAAGACACACCACGCCCACACCCCCCACCCCCACACGAGACACAGACACACCACACCAACCACCACGCCACCAGACACACCCGCCCACCGAGACACGCCACGCCCACCGAGACACACCACGCCCACCGAGACACGCCACGCCCACCGAGACACGCCACGCCCACCGAGACACGCCACCCGCCACCGAGACACGCCACGCCCACCGCCAGACACGCCACGCCACGCCACTGAGACACACCACGTCCACCAAGACATGCCACGCCCACTGAGACACACCACGCCCACCGAGACATGCCACACCCACCGAGACACGCCACGCCCACAGAACCGTAGTAAAAAAAATTGAATCCCACCACTGATGCAGCTATATTTTTATGTACAAATATGCACCGTGTGTAGCACACACAGCCAATAATCTCCTGTCTGTGTGATTACATGAATGGTATTAGTCCACGAAAGATTATAGAACAATAAAGGTGTTTATCTCACCAGTGCCAAAAAGTCTTTCCTTCCCTCCCCCTCCCCGGCCTCCTGCTGCAACTCTGAGCGGAAGAGAATCCTTGTTTGGGAACAGCTGCAACCAGATGTCCTGGTTCATAAAGAGGCAGGGTAATTACAATAATGAAGGAGGTGCAGTCAACTCAGGGAGGGGCCTTTGATTTGCAGGAGGCAAGTAACAACTGGAAATCCTGCTAAATGTTCAGCGGGCAGGTTGTATTCACAGGTGAAGTTCTCTTTGCCTCCATACCAACCATGGGAGCCCAGTTTGGGATTTCAAGGAAGGCATGAAAGGAAAGTCCCTACGGAATGGTCAACTGGCTGCCAGTAGAAGAAAAGGGATTCTTGCAGGGACCCTGCCTCTCAACCTGCGTCCAAGGTAAGGTTTCTTAGATTGATACCTGAGCTGTTGCAATGGGCAGAAACATCGACAGGAGACATTTTGACGTAATCTCAGCGGCATCTGTTAATGCTAGGAATCTCTCCCAACTTCATTTCCTGTATTTAATCAAGGAAGTGCCCCAAAACTTTTGAGGAGCAGGATAGACCACGTTCTGTAGAGGTCCACCTTGGAATTTCTCCTCTCTCCATATATGGTGGGTGATTCCAAGAGGACCTGAGGTCTCACTTCCTCGAACTGAGATGGGACCTCAACATATGCTCTGGGCTATCCTCAGTTGCACTCTTCAGGGGAAAATAGATACCCTTCAGAGAAGTTGGTTTGCCATCACTGATCTTATTGAGGTCTTCCTGAGGAGTTTTTTCTAGAAGCCACACTTGGAAAATGATGATTTTGTTGGCTTCAACCTGCCTCCTAAAGTCCGTTTTTAAATCATTGAACGTTTGCTCCTTATAATATTAATTCTTCTTTCTCTCTTCCAGCTTTTCTCTTCTTTATTCTTGCTTTGTATTCATACATTGATGTAACCCCAAAGAATTGAGAGCATGTAGCTTTACATATATCAAATTTTTAATTTAATCATCAGAATAAATCAGTGAAACAGTCAAATCTCACCTCACCAATGGTTAGTTCAGCTTGCATCGCTGTTCTCAGCTAAGATTATTTCTCCTTTCTTGCTGAGAGGCAGGGAGGGAGGGAGGGAGAGAGAGAGAGAGAGAGATAACAATTAATCATAATGTGCCAGTATAAGAAGGTAGTAGGAAAGATGAGCAGTGGGAAAGATAAGAAGATGGCATAGATCAGAGGTCCCCAAACTTGGCAACTTTAAGACTTGTGGACTTCAACTCCAAGAATTCTCCAACCAGTTATGCTATGGGAGTTGAAGTCCACAAGTCTTAAAGTTGCCAAGTTTGGGGACCCCTGGCATAGAAGGTAACTCTCATCCCCCTCAACTATTCTGGGGAGTCTTGAGCCACCCTGTGCAATGAGAAAATCTTGGCCTGGGATACCATCCTTCAACTGTTGTCAGAAACAAAGAAATGCACGTCACTCCAGGATCCCTTGTTTTACGTTAGTTGTCGCAGGCTGGAACCTCAAACAGAGAGGAACTTTTAAGTATCAGAGAGAGCATGGATAGTACAACAGCAACTAAATTGTTTGGGGGCTGTCTTGTGCTTCACGGGTCACAAATTATTCAGGCATATTAATTTGGTGTTCAGCCAGGGCTACTCTCAAGTCAAATCTTTGCATTTTTAAAACATTCCACTGCTCACCTTGACTAAGTCGTTTGCCTCTGGGCAAAGGTAACCGGGTGCAAATTTAAGAGCTTCCACCCTTGGATTTAATATTGTTATTTGTTGCTTCTGTGTTTTATGTGTATGTTTGTTTAAAATAGTAGATTTCCATGCTGCCAGGAATCAAAAGCTGTACCTGGGCAGGGTGAGCTGTTATCTCCATCTCTTGCACTATCCTCAGCCTGGTACAATAGTGATATAGGCACCTTGGGTGCGATCCCAAACATCTGGAGCACCACTGGAACACTATCAGCATTGACAAAAATCACTATCAGTCAATGGCAAAAGACAGCTTTGCCTTCATCCTGTGAGGGTATCTTCAACATTATTAAACAGGAGCATCTGCCTATCCCAGCTGCTTCAGAAGGACTCAAAACAAGGGATACAAATGCCAGATCCAGTCTAAACATCTGGCTGATGGCACAATGAACTATAAATCATAATTATTCCCAAGATGGACTGCCAACTTTTCAGCTGACTCAGAAGTGATGCCTTTTAAGAGCTGGTGATATATGAAAGCTAGTAGCCGATAATGTTAGCTAGTCTTCACCGCTGATTTCTGCAGAGCGAGTCACTTCTAAAGAATTTGGTGATTTCCTTAGCAACTCTCTTCTCAGACTACCTACTGTATAGCTCGTGTGTCTTCCAGGCTCAGTACAAATTTGCTCCAGGTCGGTCCCCTTTTCTCGAGTCCCAGGTGTTTGTTATCAATGAGGCCTGAAACAGCCGAATACAAAATTAAAAAGAGTGTTACTGCAGACACTAACCAAACCCCTTTCAAAGGAAAATTGATTTATCCAGAGCATGACAGGGAACAGATCCATTTGCTTGCTTGTAGAATTCTCTCCTTGTTTAAACGGAGATAAACTTTTCCTAAACTGGGATATACTTACCACCGATTAAGCATTGCGTGATGCAAATGGTAAATCTGAGACGCTCCATGCTGAATTCCATTTTGCAGGAAAGCAAAACCATCGTTAAACAAAGTCAACTCATTTATCCCTGGATCATCCCTTGGTTTACGGTTGGAGAAAAGAATAGGAACAGGTCTCACTTATTCTCAAACAGGTTGACTGGGATTAGTTCAGACGATCTTATGTATTATAAGAGCCGGGGTGGCGCAGTGGTTAGAGTGCAGTACTGCAGGCTACTTCTGTTGACTGCTGATTGCCAGCAGTTCAGCAGTTCAAGTCCCACTGGCTCAAGGTTGACTCAGCCTTCCATCTTTCCGAGGTTGGTAAAATGAGGACCCAGATTGTTGGGGGCCAGAGGCTGACTCTGTGAACTGCTTAGGGAGGGCTGTAAAAGCACTGTGAAGCAATATATATGTCTAAGTGCTATTGCTATAAGGAGGGATGATGTAAGATCATCCCTTCTAATAAAGCTGTATGATAATGGTATTGCTGTAAATCCCTGCCTGCACAGCATGGGTGCATATGTGTGTGTAAGATGTGTAAGGTGTAAGGTGTGTAAGGTGTAATGTGTGTAAGGTGCATATTTGTGTGTGTAAGGTATGGGATGTGTAAGGTGTGGGAAGTGTAAGGTGTGCGATAGCAATCACTCTGCTAAACAAATAATTCCCTCAACACTGTCCAACTATTTACAAAATCTGCACTACTATTGCTATTAATCTTCTCATCACTCCTTATCACCCATCCCCTCCCACTTGTGATTGTATGACTGTAACTTTGTTGCTTGTATACTTATGATTTATATGGACTGTTTCCTAGTATGATTTGATTGCTTATTGAACCCTATGACTATTATCAAGTGTTGTACCTGATGATTCTTGACTCTTGATGAATGTATCTTTTCTTTTATGTACACTGAGGGCATTTGCACCAAGACAAATTCCTTGTGTGTCCAACCACACTTGGCCAATAAAGAAGTCTCTTCTCTTCTCTTCTCTTCTCTTCTCTTCTCTTCTCTTCTCTTCTCTTCTCTTCTCTTCTCTTCTCTTCTCTTCTCTTCTCTTCTCTTCTCTTCATTTCCATCCCATTCCATTCTATTTTCATTCCATATTCTATTCTATTCTATTCTATTCTATTCTATTCTATTCTATTCTATTCTATTCTATTCTATTCTATTCTATTCTATTCTATTCTATTCACATCCTGGACATAATCTGCTTCAACTCCTTCCCTCAAAACGATGCTATAGAGCACTGCACACCAGAACAACTAGACACAAAAACAGTTTTTTTCCCAAAAGCCATCACTCTGCTAAACAAATAATTTCAACACTGTTCAACTATTTGCAAAGCGTACACTACTATTACTGTTAATCTTCTCATCACTCCTTATCACCCATCCTCTCCCACTTGTGACTGCTGTAACTTTGTGGCTTGTATCCTTACAATTTATATTGACTGTTTCCTAGTATGATTTGGTTGTTGATTGTATCCCATGACTATCATTAAGTGTTGTACGTTATGATTCTAGATTCTTAACAAATGTACCTTTTCTTTATGTATACTGAGAGACAAATTTACACCAAGACAAATTCCTTGTGTGTCCAATCACACTTGGCCAATAAAGTATTCTACCCTACTCTACTCTACCCTACCCTAATCTACTCTACTCTACTCTATTCTATTCTATTCTAGCAAGTGGTGTCAATGGAGGAATTTGCCAAACATGTGTCTCAACGTATCCCTAAGTTTCTTTATATATTTAATTTTTCTTTTTGTATTATGCTAATTGGCTTAAACTGATTTTATCATGGTTTGCCACACACAGTCTCTTGTTTCAGGTCAGTGGCCAATACAGGTAGTCCTCGACTTACAGCTCACAACTGAGCCCAAAGTTTCTGTGGTTAAGTAAATTTTGCCCCATTGTGCGATCTTTCTTGCCAACAGCAGTTTAATTGAATCACCGCAGCTGATAAGTTAGTAACCTGTTTGTGGAGTGAATCTGGCTTCCCCCTTGACTTTGTTTGTCAGAAGGTCACAGAAGGGGATCACGTGACCCTCTGGAGACACAACAATGGTCATAAGTATGAGTCAGTTGCCAATAAGTATGATCAAGTTGTCACTTGATCACGGGGATGCTACAAAGGAAGCAAATGTGGGAAAACAGCTCTAAGTCACTTTTTTCCAGTGCCGTTGTAACTTTGAACAGTTGCTAAATGTACGCCGAGGACCACCGTTACAATTTGAAAGAATAAAGAAAGACACAAATGTCAAAGGCTGGAGCTGTTGCTTGGAGCATCTGGCAGGTTTCTATCTAGAGACCAGGGGGTGGGGAGGCATCAAAGCGGACAAATATATGTTGTCAAAAACTGGCATGCATAGCTCTGTTTCTAATCCAGCAGGGGAATAGCGTACCGTCCTTAAGAAAAGAAGAACTGGCACAGGAGGTAATAGTGCCTGCTTTAAGATGAGAAAAAGGTTAGAGCGGGGGTGTTAAACTCGATTTCATCGAGGGCAGCATCAGGGTTGTGTCTGACCTTGGGGGGGGGGGTGAGGTGGGTGTGGCCAGGGTGGGCACAGTGATGGCATTCAGCCAGTTCGCACCAGTCTGGGAGAACCGGTTGTTAACTTTCTGAGTAGTTTGGTGAACTGGTTGTTGGAAGAACTCATTAGGGCAGAGAACTGCTTGTTAAATTATTGGAATCCTACCACTGGGTGGGTGTGGCCAGCTCGACCTCACTCCTTTTTTTTAAAAAAAAATTTAAAAATAAAAATACAAATCTCTATTCACATTAACAGTGTTTGTGTCCTTATTAATACATACCTCTCCTTTTATGCATAAACATCAACTCTTATTTCTATCCTCCACCCATTTGTACCACCTATCCCAAACTGCATAACCGAGTCATCTTTGCCTCTTAATTCCATTGTGAATTTATCCAGTTCTGCACAATCCATTATTTTTTGTGTCAAGTCTTCTTCAGATGGTATCTTTTCCTTCTTCCATCCTTGTGCGAAGGCTGTTCTCGCCGCAGTTATGATATGTATAATGACGTATCGGATGACCTTGCTCAATTTCCCCTCAATTATTCCTAATAAGAATATTTCCAGTTTGAGTTCTAATTTGTGCTCTGTAATTTGTAATAACCATCTTTGTACCCTCATCCAATATTTTTTAACTTCTGGACACTGCCACCATATATGGAAGAATGTTCTTTCTTTGTGTTTACATTTCCAACATTCTGCTTTTGTGTTTGGATACATTTTGGCCTGTCTTGCCGGGGCTGGGTGCCATCTACAACCTGTCGGGGGCACCTATGGTGGTTTGAGCTCTCTGCCAGTGAAAATGGGCTCCCGAGCTCCATTTTTGGCTAGAGCAGCCTCCTTCAGAGCTCTGTTTTCACTGGCAGAGGCTTGCAGGAGGCTGTGGTAGCCGAAAACAGAGCTCAGGAGCCCATTTTCACTGACACAGAGCTCAGGGCGGTCCTTCTCTATTTCCAGGGCAGCCCCTTGGGCCAGATCTGTCCCATGGGCCTTGAGTTTGACATCCCTGGGTTAGATTAATGCGTGCCATGAGCTGGAAATAGAGTCAAAACCTCCTGCTCTAGATGCAAAGGGGAGCATCTCCTTTGATCTTGGCAGAGAAGAGAGAATTTGGCCAAATGGATTTTCCCCCCTCCGCCGTGCACCAGAGTGACAGGGCGAGCTAACCCCTGCTGAAATTGCACCTCCTCCATATTTAGAAGTTCTGCCTCTATTGCATCTGATCTCCCTACCCTGGGAGCTGGACATCAGAACAACCCATCCTGGCAGAAAGGATAAAATATTATTTACTGCAGCAAGGAGTTCCTCTGGCAACAACCCATCTGTGGCCAAGGAGGCACATAGGAGGGTGGTGATGAGCTCTGGAGTTGCTTTTGTTGTCTTGTTTCTCACTTCTCCAGTTGGTCCCGTTCTCCGGCGTGGCTTGGTACATTGTGCACTCCTAGTTCTTTGAGTCTCGGTCGCATCGGATTTAGGCAGCCAGCTTGGTCTAAAACCTGCTTGGCAGCTCCAGGAGGAGAGCAGCAGGTGATGCAACCAACCTATCCATTACTAAGGTGGTGCCCGAGACCAAAATCGGTTACCCTTCGTCACTGATTGCTTTGGAGAAGAATTTTGAGGACTGATAGTGACTGGGAACCAAGGTAATAGAGGCAGAATAAGATTCAGGCACAGCGGGAGTGAACACCTTTCAAACTGTAGGATTGCTGAAAACTAGCCTGCGCACGGCAGGGAACAGATGTAATTAATTAATCAGAATAGAGATGAAAGGGACCTTAGAGGTCTTCTAGTCCAACTCCCAGCCATTTGAGGTAAATGGCCATCCAGTCTCTTCTGGAAAGCATCCAGTGATGAAGCACCCACATATTCTGAAGGCAAATCCGATTAATTGTCCTCCCTGTTTCTGCTTCATTCCAGGTTGCGTCTCTCCTTGAGTAGTTTCTATCCATTGTTTCTTGTCCTGCCTTCTGGTGCTTTGGAAAATACTATAAGTTGATCCTGTCTGTTTTGTGGTCCACGTCTTTGACCCACTTGAAGGACAGAACAATTCGGCACGAAAGGCTGGTATTAAACCTGGTAAGCTGAGTCGTTCAGTGGCTATTTGCAGAATTTACACATTGCATTTTCAGAATTCCTATTTTTGGGTGGTACAAACAGGTAGCGAGTCAGTTTGGTGTGGTGGTTGAGGTGCTGCTGGCCTAGAACCAGGAGACTTTTGAGTTCTAGTGCTGCCTCAGTCATGGAAGATGGCTGGAGGACTTTGGGTTAATCACCTGGAGACAGTGAATTCTAGTCCCACCATAGGCATAAAAGTCAACTGTGAGTGACTTTGGGCCAGTCATTCTCTCTCAGCCCAACCTACCTCACGGGGTTGTTGTTGTGGGGGAAAATAGGAGGAGGAAGGAGTACTAGCTATGTTTGCTGCCTTATTTATGAAGGCAGAATAAAATAATATAATAAATGCAACCACGGTATCATCTTTCAGAAAACACTTTGGAAGCAGGTGCATAAATTTGCAGAGTGGAAAAATTTGTTTGCCAAAAGTTAGAGAAAGCACGCCTTGAAGGGGTTCAGCCTCTGGTTTATTTTTATGACCCACAACTTTAGAAATATCTTTCTGGTATCCGAGGTCATGTTTTGCTTCGTTGCTCATGAGGCTTTTCCATTACTAACAAAGTTTCCTTCCCTTACATAGCATTGCCCAATTTCTCCCGGTTGTAAAGAATGTCAGGTAGCACCTTGGAGAATATATTATGTTAATGAAATGTCAATGACAGCCAAGCATCTTAATTTTTTTTTTCAATTGCACAATTGCAGAGCTACTTAGAGTAAGTATTCATCCAGTGGTTAGAATGCAGTATTGCAGGCTAATTCTGCCAACTGCCAGGAGTTCGATCCTGACTGGCTCAAACTTTGACTAAGCCTTTCATCCCTCTGAGGTCGGTAAAATGAGGACCCAGATTGTTTGGGGACAAGATGCTGACTTTGTAAACTGCTTAGAGAAGGCTGTAAAGCACTGTGAAGTGGTATATAAGACTAAGTGCTATTGCCTATTGCTATTTTTACTCCCTGAAATGGAAATCTTTGCAGCTGGAGGAAGTTACAAACCATCATTTTCAAAGCAAAATGAAAAATATCTGGAAGATATTTTTTTTCCAGAGATATGGAAGTGCCACTGGTTTGATGTGGCATTCTCTTGATCAATGAAAATTCTAGTCCCGGTGACCGATACAAATTCGATCTTGCATCATTATCCTGGGACACGTATATTTGCCTTCCTTCGTAATGAAAATTCTTGTTTTCTTTACAGGTGATTGATGGTTACTCCAGAGGTGGAAGGAAAACTGCCCTGAGCATATTTCTAGAATCTGAACTCTGCATTGCAAAAATCAAAACATACCACAAATAAGCCCTAAATCGTCACCATCAACAAAATTGCACATATGTTTTTAGTTGGTTAATATTGCTACTGCTGACCAACTCAACCCCACTGAATGCTGTCAAACTTCTCAAGAAGAACAGAGAACATTTTTTTTCCATCCTTTTTTTTCAGCCAAACATGGCATCTGTGGATAGTAGGTTGCCTCATTTTTCTCTTGCCTGTTGAGCAAGTTTGTAAATCAAATCTTGCCTGATTGTTTATTCCACCAACTCTTACTACAAAGTGTCCAACATATGAGGAAGATGGCAGGGTGGGAAGAATACTTCAGGACCCTGCTGCTGACTGTCACATTTGGCTTTTGTCTGTTAGGTGCAGGTAAGAATGAACCGATCGGGGTGGGTGGCCTTCTTAGTGGGATGAAAGAGAACCATGTACTGTTCTTGGCAACTTTAAGACTTGTGGACTTCAACTCTCAGAATTCTCCAGCTATGCTGGCTGGAGAATTCTGGGAGCTGAAGTCCACAAGTTTTAAAGTTAGATAGATAGATAGAATGATAGAATGATAGAATGATAGATAGATAGATAGATAGATAGATAGATAGATAGATAGATAGATAGATAGATAGATAGATAGATAGAATTCTTTATTGGCCAAGTTGCCAAGTTTGGGGACTCCAAGATTTAGACTAGAAGGAAATGGACACAGGGAAAAATATTGGCTTTCTCCTGATTTCCTCTTTATGGGTCTACATAATGTAAATATTTAGCAGAAGCAGCTACATAAATAATCCCCATTAAACCCAGAAGGACAAAAGTGAGAAAACTGTGAACCTCGAGGATTGATGAAACTCCAGAGTAGCAAGCATAGCTCCAGTTATGTTTAAACTGTCTTTTGGTGGGGAGTAGCTTAGTAAGTAGTTTGTATGAATCAACTACTTACTAGCCAGTAAATAAGTGTCATTCAATCTCTTAACTGTGCAACTCTAAAATAACAACAAAAATGACCCCACCACCAGTTAATTTTGTAATCAGCTTAAAGTCTGTTGTGTCAGCATAGCCAGCTAGTTCTAATTATCTCCCCTTGAAATGAATGAGATATAAATTAACCACAGTGAGTGGTTGATTGATCCGAGAGGTGTTTTTCCTAATTAAGTTGGAAGGTCATGACAAACAATTATGAAATGCAATTTAAAAAAGAAAACAGGTAATGGGAAATTCTCAATCATGCGATATAGGTGACAGGTTAAATTGAAATGGCTTTTGGTACGTAAAAATTCAAATTAAAAAAAAATACCCCACACATACAAGATGCATTTCATGTTTACCTGAAGAAGAGCTTTGTGTGTGTTAGGCAGTGGCCAAAACACTTGACAGGTGGCTTTCAAAATGTTACTTTCAGATGCAAGAAACCACTTGTGAATAACGAAACTCAGTAACTTTACCATCTACCAGCTACGTTACAAGAATCTTATCAGACTGCTTGTCTTACCCTGGGAATAACTAGAGAAGGTTTCAGAGGTCTTGAGGGAAATCAGGCTTATGTTGCTTGTTATGGCACAAGGATTCCAAGCTAGGCCCTCGCTTGACTCCTCCTTCCAGGTTGGCTGACAATTTATTGACAGTTATTTCCATTTGCATATTGTTTTCCTTCTCTATAGTGCATGGCCTGCGGTGCTATCAGTGTGTGGGGATGTTCCATGAATGTGTCCAATCAGAGCAATTGTGTACACCAAGGGATCGTTCCTGCTTCTCATCTACCATCAAACTTTTCTGTAAGGAGATTCCCCCAATTTTATGTACCTACTATGATACTTATTTACTTCAATTATATCCACCTTTCCATTCAAAATGGACCGTTTTTGTCTATTTGCAAGAAGTACAGGCTAATGGCCCAATGCTTTCCACAGAGAGGGGGTGGACCTAAAATTTGTTAGCAGTTAATGAACAATTTTTTAAAAATATTAGAAAAGAAACATAATGTCTCCCAGAGCTCTAAAACTGCCAAAGGTTGCTGTCTTGCAAGGAGTCATGTCTGGAACACTTGTGGGTGATCTCAAGACCTCTCCTTGACCATAGAGGTTTCAAAGAACCAGTCTAATCACTGGGTCTTCTGTCCACTGCTGGACTGCATGGAGACACCTTCAGTCTATCATTTTGTCTTTCAGAAGTCCTCACCCTGGTTTCTTCTGAATACTTCTCTGATGCAGAGTCTCCTCAAACTGATGGAAGTTGTATATTCCTTTTTTGGTCAATCCCTGGAAACTGGCAAAACTTTAGTGCATTTTTCCTGAAGAGATGAAGAATAGGGTGGCTTTTCTTGTCAACAGTGATTGCTTTTGGAGATGGTTTGGCTTTTGAAAGCAAATTATTTAATGGACCCTTCTCCAAGAAGCAAAATGGCTGGAGGATTCAGGGCCTCTTATAGCCAGGGATTCCCTCCAGCCTAATACGGCTGTTTTACCATCCCATGGGAGGGCTAGTCAGGTATTATATAACCAAGGGATGGGGTACCTATAGCTTTCTACATGCATTTAATTTGAGCCCTAATATTCTTAGTCACTAGCAGCAATGATTGATTGGATCTGAGAGCCAAACAACACCTGGAGAACTGCAGTTTCCCCAATCTGGTATCTTTCCCATATGTTGATTCCTAGAATTTTTAGCTCAACTTGGTCAATTTGGGAATATTTACAATATCTGAATTCTGAGTATGACAAACTCCTGCATCCATCACTGACCTTTTGGTCTCATTCTTTTCCAGATTCAAACAACTATACAGGAGTATTTTTGCTTCCAGGTAAGTTGGATGGCAATTATTAGTTTTTTTTTTTTGGATCCAGAAAAACAAGTTTGAACCTGAACCAGGAAATTTTTAATTTTAAAAACACCAATCCGTACGTTGATTGATTGTGACTATTTAACCATGAGGCTGGAGTCCCCTCTACCCATGCTCACAAGCAACTTTCTTAATTTATTTCATATGAGAGGAAGATGGGCTAGAACCAAAAATAACCCCATTCAAGGACAAAAGAAAACTGACTGAATTTCTATGAAGCCACATAAAACTTCAATGATTTGGTTAAATATGTATGAAAATAGTAATTGTTGTGCTTTATTTATAAGTAATAAATATCTAGAGAATAATAAAATTTAGAGAAAAGTGAATGTATTTTGAGGCAGAAAAATCAAAGTTAGTGGCATCAATTCTACAGAAATTATATGTGGCTGACTTTAGCTCATCTTCTGCTATCTCTGCCTTCAATGTTCAGCTTGGATTTTTAGGATTATGGTTTGTTAATCAAATTATATTGGACCAATTCACATAACTCTAAGCCTGTACAATGGAATGGCTTCAACTGAGTTTCTTTGACTACTTAAGCTCATGTATTTCCAAACCCCAGATTTAGAAATCGCTGAGTATGTGATGAAAGGCTGTTCAGGGAAAGGCGTATCCAATCGCACAGCTAACATCTATTCAGAAGACGATCATGAAGTACACAACACATATTACTGTGACTCTAACCTCTGCAACATCCGATTCACAGGTGGTAAGTACAGAATTTAGAACATCAACCTGTTGAGCAAGTGAGAACTGTAAGAAACAACAAGAACCACTGTGATGTAATATTTAAGGTGTTGGACTAGGGAACCAATCCAATGCCCCTTCCAACTTTGCTATTCTATGATTATAGGACTTGGGTTGTCTTAAATATTAGTCTACTCTCAGCCATGGAAGCTCAGTAAGTTCTTTTGGGCCGATGTCTCAGCCCAGTCTATCTCACAGTATTATTGTGGAGGAAAATGGGGGCAGGAGGAGAAGATGTCCTCCCAGTTCCCAACTCTTTGAAGCAAGGAAGAGAACATAGAATTACTGAAGCTTGGTTCTGCCTGATAGAAATGCGTTAAAGCTGAAGAGTTTTAGCTTTTCTGAAGCGCAAAGTGATTTTTGGATACTTTGCTGGTTAGCAAAAGGCTTCCAAAACCAAATCAAAGGGATGGCTCTATCTTGTAAAACTCTGCAGGCTGAAGTTCTACGATAGCTTAAAACAAACTTCTTGCAGATGAATTCCATTCATCTTATGTGATTCCCTAGGGAGGAGATGCTTAAAGTTCTGGTCCTTCAAGAGGTGAAGAAAACATGGACATGAAGGCGGATTTTCTGTGTGGTGCAGTTGTGATGTCTGTGGAGATTCTCAGTCCTCCAGGTCATGGTTGTCCCCCAAATGCTTTTTCAGAAGGCAACTGGACTTCCTTGATTTTCTTTGAAGACGTTTCACTTCTCATCCAAGAAGCTTTTTCAACTCTGACTGGATGGTGGGGAATGGAAGGATTTATATTCCTTGCAGACAGCTGGTCATTTGCATCCATTTAGAGGGTCACTGAGGCCATTTGGAGATTTATCTGTGCCCTCAGGGTCACCTGAGGAGTGCCAATGGGTGTGGAGCCTTCTTGACTCCAAAGAAAAGAAAGTCCAGTTGCCTCCTGAAAAAGCCCCTTTGGGACTTAGTGGTGGTGGTCCGCCAATTTTTAATAGAGGTACGATGTTATGAACTGGAATATGTATTTTTAGGCATATTGACAGGGTTTTTTTTTTGTATTTTCTGATACCATGTTTGATTTTTGATGTATGTAAAAGTCCTGAAATGTGGGGTAGGCACGTTATGTATACAAGTGCAATAATGAAAGAAATATATATTTTTAAGAACCAGCGGCCAAGTGATATCCTTCCCTTCTATTTCCCCAGCTCCAGCCAGCTCTATTCAAGAAGCCAACGGCATGGAGTGCTACAGCTGTTTTGATCGTGGCACAGGAGACTGTGCTGAAGGAAATGCTACTCGGGTCAAATGTTTGGGAGATATGAATCAGTGCATGGATTTTACTGGTAAACCGAGATCTTTCTTGAATACGTTTGGGAATGATGCTAAAGGGATTTGCAGAACTGCTGAGTGCAGATAGAGGAAATATTGTATCTATGATCTTTCTACAAATCTATTTGAAAGGTGAACACAGATTAGCAAGTAAGATTTTCCATGAGCTGGGCGTGAATAAACTAGACAGCACAAGTGCAATTCAGAAGAAGCTGAAGGAACAAAGGTTGGAGAAATAGCAGGAGAGACAACGAATGGAAATTATAAGAGAGAGAGAGAGAGAGAGAGAGAGAAAGAGAGAGAGAGAGAGAGAGAGGTGCACCAGAGTCAACAGAAGAGTACAAAGCAGCTTTCTCCTGAGACATCCTGAGTACCACCAATGTGGACTTCAACTCCTAAACGTTTCAGTAATGACCAGGCTAACTGGCAAATTCTGGAGATTCCAGAAGTCGAAATCCACATTTCTGGAGGCTACTCAAATTGGGCAAGGCTGGCCTACAGAGTTGCCAAAATCTGAACTCTCCCTCTTGACAAGTTGTCATTTAATGACCCCGTAATCCCTTACGGGGTGGAGTCGGGGCAACTGAATGAAGCCGAGTGTTTACTAGCCGGATGCCTTTCCTGTCACCAATGTGGAGTTTTGTTCAGCAGATATACTCTCCTTGTGCCCAGGGAGAGAAATAATCTGCCTCTACCTAGGATCGAACTCACAGCCTCCCGATTCTGAGGTGAGAGCTCCACCTCTAGGCCACCCCACCACTCGACTCTCTCTCTTGACATGAAATAAAGAAATTATGAATAGGGAACATGTAGGATTCAGGATCTGACTGAACCATAAATTCCAACTTTGCTAATCACCAGGCCAGCCCATCACTTCTGAGAGTTGTAACTCAGGGACAGCCTCATCTCTGAATTAGACAATGTAGATATAAGGTCCCCCTGCCTGCAGCCTGATGCATTGTGTTCCCTCATGTTCTTTGATTCCTAGTGATCAATGGTGCCTGGAAAATGACGTATCGGACATGTGCCCTGGAAACATTGTGCCGCCGGCAGTATATGCTGCCAGAACTCTCGGGGAGACTGGAAATCAGCTGCTGTTCTACACCTCTCTGTAATGATGGGCGACCTGGCCTTAAAAGCATCTGCAGCCATTTCTCAGAACAAGGTAGCTTTCTTGTTATCCATCAGGAAAAGTACCGTGAGACATGAGTTGGTGTCAAGCAACGGGGAAATCAGGAGATTCAGGCAGTTCAAATGAGTATAAAGATTTACTCAGTTCACTTTCTGAAATGGTGCTAAGGCTGTCAACTCGTAAATCATTCCTATGCCTGTTTCTGAGTTGCCATAAGAAGGAGGGGGGGGGAAGGTCTGAGGGAGCAGTTCGCCAGATGAAGGCCAGAAGCACATTCCACGCTTATCTTGCAGAGGTTGTAGCCTAGGTTACTGGATCTTCTGCCCCGAAAATCCTTCATTGGAGAGTTAAATGATGACACCCAGCCTGCGTTTCCTTGGAGAATCTGATTTATGACACACCCAGGGGGGTGGGGGAAAACAGGGTCATAGGTTACATGTCTCAGGCTTCATATGAGTTAGTGCTGGACATGTTGCTCCTAATAAATCTTTTGGATTTTGAAGCTTGGATGGAGGCTCATGATTTAATTTAGGGCAATCATCGGAACCCTGACAAATGCCTCTACACCAGCACCCCACAACCTTTTGGGCACCAGGGACTGGTTTCGTAGAGAGAAGTTTTTCCACAGATCGGAGGAGCTTTGGTTTTGTGTGCTGCCTGCATCCCATGGATGGGGCTTTGTGTGGCCTGATTTCTGGCATGCCACGGATTGCTGCTGGTTCACGGACTGGGGGTTGGGGACCTTTGCTACACATGATAGATTGACTGATGGATTGATTGACTGACGGATGGATTGCTCTCCAGGAGTCAAGAAGAAGCCTGAGAATGGATTGGAATGTGCCAGTTGCTGTGATTTAGGCCATGGTGAATGTGCCCATGGAAACTGGACTCATGTCAAGTGTGTTGGGGAGCAGATCAAGTGTGTAAATGTCACAGGTAAGTTGGGTGAGCATATATGTAGGTGGGTAATGGGTTAAATTGGAGCTGCGCCCACAATTTTCTTCCCCGAAGGGAAAAATGGGATGCAAAATAACCGTATTTTCTCTATCTCTATCTCTATCCCTCTCTCTGTCTCTATCTCTATTTATTTATTTATTTATTGTTTATTTGTTTGTTTGTCAAACATGTACAAGATAACAAGTATAGGTATGAACATAAACATGAACAAAGGAAGTAAATACAGATAAATGGGGACATTAAGACAGGGACGGTAAGCACGCTGGTGCGCTTGTGCACGCCCCTTTTAAGGACCTCTTAAGAATGGGGTGAGCTCCATGGTAGACAGTTTGAGATCTCTGAAACTGCATCTGTATCTGTATCAGTATCTGTCTACCTCATCTTTTAAAGAAGATATCAGGAATTAATATTTAGAATAAAGATGAAAAAGGGAAAGAGATAAGAAAAAAAGACAAAGCTAAAATTGCAGAAAGAAGAGAAAGAAAAATAAAGAAAGAAGTGACTTCCTCAAATAAAGAAGTGACTTCCTCCACACTGATTTTCCTCAACACCAGTTACAAGTAAATTAACTTCTTACCAGAGGTGGTATTCAGTAGATTCTGACTGGTTCTGGAGAACCGGTAGCAGAAATTTTGAGTAGTTCAGAGAATTGGCAAATACCGCCTCTGACTGGCTCTGCCAACCCCATCTCTTCTCTGCCTCCGGAGTCCCAGCTGATCAGCTGGGCCTTCTTTGGTTGCCCTGCGCAGGAGAACAGAGCTGGAAAGCTGGTTAGCAGGCTGAGGAGGGAATGGACATTTTGCAGTATCCTTCTCCTGCCACTCCCACCAAGCCCACAGAACTGGTAGTAAAAATTTTTTTGAATCCCGCCATTGCTTCTTACTCTATGATTGGTACAATGTGTAAATACCAAATACTGCTCTTTGAACCAACCATAGCATCTCAATGGTCTTTAAAGGTAACTCTGTTAGTGTGTCGCAGTAATCTAGAGAGGTAGTAAGAAGGGCGTGAGTTACTATAGGAAGGTCTCTTCCCCTCCCCCAACATCCAGGTAGGGCTTCAACTGGCTCACCAGCCAAAGTCACTAGTCCCTTTGCATCTTGCTCCCCACTCCTTCTCCTCTCCACCTTCTCACCTTTAGAACAGCTCCACCGTCAGCGATTTCCTCTTGCAGTCACTTCCAGACGTTTGGTGTTACAGCTGTATTTGCTTTCTCTAGAGAAAGGCCATACATTGATGCGTGGCTGCAGCTTGGAGAAGCTTTGCTGGGAGAAACCACAGTTGCTGGGCCTGGACCGAAATTCTTCTATCAACTGCTGCTCCAGTTCTTTCTGCAACAGAAGTAGGACCCCAACTGGAGATGCTGCCTTGGTCCTATTGCTCCTGCTTTTCTGGCTCCTTTGATAAAAAGTCTGGAGTCTTCAAGTTTCAAGGAAGCCAAAGAAAGCTGGAGAACAGAGAGCCCAGCATCACAAGGACTGATGTACTGCGGCCACCTACTGTCCCTCCTGCCTCACAGCATCCAACATGACAAGGGTTGCACATAAGGTGGTTTTAATTACTCCAGCCTACATGGCAATGCTCTCTGTGATTCTCTCCACTGTCTTTAAGTAGGAAGCTTGAAAGAAACAGGTTTAGCGTCCTACGCAAGAAAGAGGGTTCAGTTTATGAGCTAAGGTGAGGGTGGCATTGGGGCAGAAGTTACAGTCTTGAAATATTATCGGCCTCTCCCTGCCTTGCAGTTTCTCGAGGCTAACTCCTGCCAAAGGACTCTTTGCTTCCTTTCCTTCGCAGCGTGAAAAAGGGGTGGTTTTCCTTGCCCCTTTAGCATCAGCTGCAGGGTACGGCACCACAGGTATTAGTTATGCAAGACTTTTAGGTTGGCTCTCATGCCAAAATGGAAATCGATGGTTTGCATAAACCAAAAATCTCTAACCGGTATGATTTCCTTGTTGCTAGAGAGAGAGCCAATTTTCACCAGGAGGGTAAGAATCATCTCAAAACATAGCCACTGCAATGTCCCTTGTGCTATTGACTATTTTCTGGAGGACATGGTCCTCCAGCGAGGGGAGTGGTGTGGTGACCTAGAGGTGGAGCTCTTGTCTCACTATCAGGAGGCTGTAAGTTCGATCCTAGGTAGAGGCAGATATCTCTCTCTTTGGGTCCACGCTGAGAATATATCTGCTGAACAAAACTCCTCATTGGTGACAGGAAGAGCATCTGGCCATTCAAATACTCTGCTAGCTCCATTCAGTTGTCCAGACTCCACCCCATAAAGGATTATGGGGTCATTAAATGATAATCGACAATGATGGTCCTCCAGTGAGGAGCAAGAGATTGCTCTCCCTGCCCTGCCTGTGGACTTCAAGATCATGGACTTTATGATCCTTCATCTTCATCCAGAATTGTCCAGTGGAGTTTCCTTCAGGCTTCAAAGACATCAAAGAGGGGAAGGCTGTTCCAAAACATTTTGTGCACACCGAGCTGATGGTGATTTTAGCCAACCTTGTTGCAAGGAATCAAATCACACTCCTTGCATTTTACTGCACAAAAAATCGATTGGATCTACCTCCTTTCATTCTGCTAAGAAAACTAGAATCAAGGATCGCTATAAGCTGCCCAGAGTCACTTGGATAGCGAGATGGGCAGCGTATAAAACGTAATAAACAAAAATATGTAAAGCTGGGTCAATCAATGCATAGCCATGGCAGAATCTGTTCTTTGACTTGTAGAGGCTGACTAATGGTTGTGGGTTTTGCCTTTTTTCCTTCGGTGTAGAAACCTGCCAATGTCCTTGAATTCCTAGCCTGTAAAAGGATGTTTGGGAACCTTCAATATGAGGGATGCAGGAGAGACAAAGGATAATTCAAAAGACATGTTATCAAATTAAAGAAAACACAGTTTGCAGGGCTGTTGTGTTCTGAGGTGTGAGTCTTTCTGTAAAATGGCATTTTGGAGAATTCCATAGCTCTGGTATCTTTTGCAGGATATCGTTTTGGGGAAGACAAAGGCACCCATGAGCCCATCTCTGTCTAAGACTTTCCCTCCAATGCTCCAGATTTTGGAACTAGCATAAGGATATTGTATCCTAAGAAGTGTAATCTGAGTATCAAGAAATGCATGAGGTCCTCAAAAGTCTTGGATGGGCCTCTTAAGAGACAGTCAAAAGTTGCGGTTAGCTATGCTCCTTACCCTGACAGAAGGGAAAAATTAATAAACACATGACCAAGGAGTAATCATATGAATTAATGTGAATGAAAGCCACATACAAATGAATTGAAATCATGTTTAATTTTGATTCTCCGTTATTTTGAGAAGGGCAGTTCCTAGGATGCTGCAACTGAATGGAATTCTCATTCCATAAGAAATTTCAGGTTCTTGTTTTGTGGAATGCAGGTGTGGGAAGGAAAAATGACTGTCCCTGGGAACAAAACAGTAATCTTTATGAGACACCCAAGCTCAGAGTGCACCAAGGACCCCTCGTTTCAACCCGAGCTACAAATATTCTCCTTTATTGCCAATTTCTGTTTCATTTAGGCACTAAATAACAGTTTGCCTGGTCTATTCAAATCCTATTTCGCTCCATTAGCTGAGTTCAGAGAACAAATTTAACCTGTTCCCCATTAATTTAGCCAAAGTTTCTGAACATTGATCTGACTCGTAGCACACAATCTGACTACAGATAAGGATAGCAGTTATACAGAAGTACGCTGGAAATAGTTGACAGATTAGGAGCAGGTAGCCAATCTTGATAGAACATCACTGCTCTCTTGTGGTAAATGAAAGGAATTGTGAGGAGAAGACAACGAACTATTATTTTTCTTTCTTTTTTTCAATAGCGTTTTGACATCTACAACTATTATTATCTTATAAGTCTTAATATATTTAATATACATTCACCAATAACTGTTATCTCTATCTATAGTTAGTTCTATCCTGTATACTTATATATTTTATATATCCACACATCATTTCCTTAAGGTCTCTTACAGTTAATCTCCTCTTCTTGTTTCTTATAACTATTCTCTTAACTATTCATACCATTTGTGCCAGATTGAATAGTACTCAGAGTCTTCCTTCCATTTACACACACACTCACCACCCCTCTAGGAAGCATAGCAGATTGACTGGATTTTGGTCTTCGGCTTGCAGATATGACCTTAATTTTCCCAGGTGGCCCAGGATAATCTTTCTGGATGGACCCGTCCATCCACATTCTCTATGTCACTCGATTATATGGGATGGGGTGTTTCCCTTTGGCGCTGGGCAGCAGGTGGAGGTGAAAAAGGCCTGCAGTTTAATCCTCTGAAATCAGGAGCCGGCTTTTGCTGATGGAAAAATGTCTTTGGTTGGGCTATTCCGCAGGGCCAGCTTTCTCACTTGAGAACAGGTATATCGAAGTGTTAGGTGGGAAGGCATTGTTCAAGAGGCAATTGATCTTTGCTCCAAGAAGTCGTGTGTGTGTGTGTGTGTGTGTGTGTGTATGCAGGGGCGCACGTGTGTAGCCTGGAGGAACCGCACAACGTTAAGTGAATGAGGGATGCAATTTATAGCTTTGTCACTGGCAGCTAAACATCTTGGGATATTTTGCTTGGATGTTTGTCCTTTCTATGTATATCCCAGTTTAGTTTAGCCAAACTCTGTTTTTCTACCACTGGCTTAAAAGAGCCTTTTAATGAGGTTCCAGTTTGAAGGATCTTTTCTTGGGAAGTGTCATAAAGAGACGTTCTGGATTAGGCCACCTGGAATGTGAAGCTGGGCTCATGTAGAAGAGAGTCCTTTTTTAAGCAAAAATTAGCCATGGGAGAAGAAACTCAATGGCTTAATATTTAATTTTTTAAACAGTGACAGGAACTGCATTACATTCAGAAATAAAGGTTCAACCTATATGTTTTGTGTGAATTTGATCATTTGAAATGACCGATAGGGCTTGGTTCCCAGTCATTATTTTTCAGCTTTGTCTTAATTTTGTATTGCAGAGAATGTTGAATGACGGTTATTAAAATGAATGAAAATGACTAAGATTGTCTTATGATTTGAGCTGTGCCACTCAGGAGATAAAATTAGGCAGGTTGTAGATTGTAGATCAATTGTAGATCTTGATTCAAATACTAAATTAGGCCCATTACATTTCTCCATGAATGTGAACATTGCGTTATAGAGGGGAAATATAGTATTCAACTTTTTTTTTTTTGGTCGCCACGATGTAAACAAGATGTTAAGACTCTAGAAAAAGTGCAGAGAAGAGCAACAAAGATGATTAGGGGACTGGAGGCTAAAACAAACGAAGAACGGTTGCAGGAACTGGGTATGTCTTGTTTGATGAAAAGAAGGACTAGGGGAGACATGATAGCAGCATTCCAATATCTCAGGGGCTGCCCCAAAGAAAAGGGAGTCCAGCTATTCTCCAAAGCACCTGAGGGCAGGACAAGAAGCAACAGGTGGAAACTAATCAAGGAGAGAAACAACTTAAAACTAAGGAGAAACTTCTTGACCGTTAGAACAATTAATCCGTGGAACAACTTGCCTCTAGAAGTTGTGAATGCTCCAACATGGAAGTTTTTAAGAAGAGATTGGACAACCATCAGGTTTCCTGCCTGAGCAGGGGTTGAACTAGAAGACCTCCAAGATCCCTTTCAACTACAATTCTGTTCTATTCTATTCTATTCTATTCTATTCTATTCTATTCTATTCTATTCTATTCTATTCTATTCTATTCTATTCTATTCCATTCCATTCCATTCCATTCCACTCCACTCCATTCCACTCTACTCTACTCTACTCTACCCTACTCTACTCTACTCTACTCTACTCTATTCTGGGTCCAGAGGCCATGTGAGAACACAACTCATTCTGGTACAGCCTGCGCAACTTCTGCACAAGAACAAGGCACGCTTTTGAGAATAGTTGTTGGGTGTTGGTGAACACTGGCCTGTCACCCAAAACGTTGTGGTGTGTCCCCTTTGACAGGCACGTCATAAATTTGCCATCATTCTCCCAGGGTCTGGGCTCAGCTGTGTCCCTTTGAGTCCACCTCTCTTATGCTGCAGCAAGAGAGATTTAGTTTCAGCACTCTTGCCACTAATCCCCAAGGCACACACATTGCGTCTCTTGTGGAGAGGCTGCTTATGGGACTTAAGAGACCTCCTGTATTTTCTGGCCACACTGGATGACGGTGAGTGGATTTTGCAGAAGACTCAGCTTCAAGGCTTCAACCACGACTGTCCTGGTCAAGAACAATCTCAACTTTGATGGGAATCACAAAATAGACTGCGTGCTGGAGGTAGGAAGATCAAAGGTTCCCCTAAGAAAATGGGGTTTCCCTACAAAAGACCATCTGTATGAATTTGGAGAAGAGCAATCCATCTTGCACATGCTATGATGCATACCATGTCCTTCAACATGTATGAAGACCTCATGCTGGTGAAAAAAAAAATACTCTTGTTAAGATGGCCTGACACTGGGCGAATATCATTTTGTTTTAATCCTACCTGGTTTACTTTACATGCTTTTCCTAGGTGGTGATTGTTTTATCATCTATTTTATTTGCTCAGTATCGAAGGTTATACGTCTATCAACTGAACACAAATAAAGAAAGCTTCAAGGCATCCATGGAAGAGAGGAGGACACCTTGAAAGCCCGCAGACAGGTTTGCCTGGGGCATCCTAAAAGCCCAGAGTTGCCCAATCCAACCCTTTGTTCCTTGAGTAATCCTCTCTTGCTGTTGGCCAGGGATCTCATTCGCTGGAGAAGAACAAGAGAGAACTTCTGGCTTGGCTTCCAGAAACCAGCTGAGCTCTCACATAACCACCATGTACTCGCTTGCTCTTTGTCTCTTGGTCCTGCTCCTGCATCCAGGTAAGTCCTTGGGACCGAAACCTTCCTTTGAAGCTGAAGTGGCTTGATTGGCCACAATGAGCGATGTTAAAATCTTTGGCTTTGGATGAGAGTTCCCACTTCCTGCAAATTCTTCAGGCTCTCCCATTCCCCTTTGTGCAGAGAAGCCGATCAGGCTGGCTTTGTTTGAGCAGGGGGCAATCTTAATTGAGAAAGCTTTGCCTGTCTCTCTTTCCTGGTATTTGGATGCGGGTTTACAGAAGAAGGGAATAAAGAACAGATAAGGGGGTGATTCTTCTCAACCAAGCTACGCAGAAGAGGGTTGAACCATAGTTTGCTAGCAATCTTATATGAGGACATCATAATTGTTGGGGGTGGGGGGGAGATGCCATCTTCTTCCTGGTCCCCTGGAGGAGGAAGAACCGGGTCTATGAAACAGATAAGCCAGATAGACCATCGTGAAATTGGCACTTTCTTCCTTCGTTTTCCATTCTTCTATCCCAAGAGCTAATGGTCATCGCTAGTTGCAGACACCAAGTAATGCAAATCTTCTTAGCTGGTGTCATAAGGATCTCAGCTGAAGCAATAGCTTTCTGTCCCAATTTGGGGAAGATTTCTTTGCTTCAAGGACTAGAGACCTATGATCTGAAAAAAAGATAAGATAAAATAACAATAAATTGTGATTATTTTACCGTGGGCACACTGGCACACATTAAAAATGCAATTTTGTTGCCTGCTCTCAAAAGAAAATATATATCTACCCATACCTAACACACATATACACATGCAATATAGCAAAAGGAATAGCACTTACTTATATACCACTTCACAGTGCTCTGCAGCCCTCTCTAAGTGGTTTTACAGAGTCAACATGTTGACCCCAATAATCTGGGGCTTCATTTTACCGACCTCAGAAGGATGGAAGGCTGAGTCAACTGCTAGCAGTCAGCAGTCATCTCTCTCTCCCTCTCCCTCCCCCACCTCTTGATAGATGAGGTCGATAGCTATAGTCGATAGCTATAGTCGGTAGCGCAGTGATTAGAATGCAGTACTGCAGGCTACTTCTGCTGACTACCGGTTGCCTTCAATTTGGCAGTTCTAATCCCACCAGGCTCAAGGTTGACTCAGTCTTCCATCCTCCCGAGGTCAGTCAAACGAGGACCCAGATTGTTGGGGGCAAGAGGCTGACTCTGTAAAACTGCTTAGAGAGGGCTGTAAAGCACTATAAAGCAGTATATAAGTGCTATTGCTATATAGAGATAGATAGATAATATAGATAGATAGATAGATAGATAGATAGATAGATAGATAGATAGATAGATAGATAGATAGATAGACGGACAGATAGATAGGAAGAAAGACAGATGGATAGATAATAGATAGATGATAGATAGATAGATAGATAGATAGATAGATAGATAGATAGATAGATAGATGACTTCTGACTGTATTAATCACTGCCAATTTTGAATGCATAGTAGAAAGAGGAAACTTGAGAGTTCTGTAGATCGATGCTATATGGAACAAAACTGTGACTGAATCTAGATGTTCTGTTTCGGATACCACAAAGCCCACTCCCAAAAGATAACAAGGAAAACTGGTTGTTAAGGGGACGTGTAAGGTCCCAGACAACACTGTGGGGCCCTGCCCAAGCATCACTTATAAACTTTGTCCTGGATAGAAGGAAGCGAACTATCAATAGAGAGACAGACTCTGTGCTTTCTCTGATGGCAATAGCAAATCAATCTTTCTCTTCTTCTGTTCTCTTTGGTAAGACCTGATCCCATCGGGAAGTGCCTACAGAATGGCTAAAGATGGTAGACAGGCAGCCCTGGATTAGCCATTAAGCAAAATAAGCATGTGCATAGAGCATGAAGGGAATGGGGCCAAAATAGAGTCCCCTTGACTTTGGTCAATTTTTTTTTTGTAACTGTCCTGATTTGCCCGCAGGTTGCACAACTAAGTTCCTCTAATGAGGAACAAGATAAGTTTAATGTGCTTTAAGAGGTGTTTGTTTTGCATTTGCTTAAAGTCATCTGAATGCTATGTGCAATTCAGTACCATCACAAATGGTCTAACCCCGACAATAAGAAATATGAGATTCTTTTGCACCTCTACCCAGCTGACCTTCTCTTCTCTTGGTTCCTTTTTTTTTTTTGCACCTGTTTATCCTTCTTAATTTTTCTAATCCTTAGCTCTCAGCCTTAAGATTTAATCGTTCTGCAAGAGGTAAGGTGAGTTGAGTTGAGTCTGCTCCAAAACAGGCAAGGAATTGGTATGTTTGTTCAGCCCGAGCATTGATCCCTAACTCATTTGGGTGGGTCCTTTTTCAGTCTTTTTTTAAAAAAATTATTGATTTTTCCCCCTAGCAAAGTTCATGGGTTTTTAGAAAATAGAACAATTAGGGGAAGTTCAACAGGGAACAATGATTTAATGAAATCAAGTCCACATTTGTATTATGAAAAGTCTTGGTTGGACTACCAAACGCCGTAAAATACTTCTGAAGATAATCTATCTATCTATCTATCTATCTATCTATCTATCTATCTATCTATCTATCTATCTATCTATCTATCTATCTATCTATCATCTATCTATCTAAAAACATGTGTGTGTATGTGTGTGTGTGTGTGTGTGTGTGTTCCAGCATAACTCTGGAATGCCTCAAGCAATTTCAACCAAACTTGGTACACAGATGACTTACTCCCTGGAAACAAATACTGTGGGGATAAGACACCCCTAACACCCCTTGGTGTGTGTGTGTGTGTGTGTGTGTGTGTGTATGTGTGTGTACTTTAAAATGGCTTCTACTGTACAGCACAGTGGACTTGCCATTGTAACGTCTTCACAGCACTCCACAAGGGGGCTCCTCTCAGCCCTCCAAGGAAACAACAGGTGATTGGCCAAGTGCAAGCAAATGCTACAAAAATGAAATGCCAACATAGACAAGAAACTCCCAAGGAAAGGAATAGAAGACTTGCGACGCTGTGTAAGAGACAGTACAACAGTGTGAGTCCCGACTATAGGATTTTCCTGTCCAATACAGGATTGGGATAAATAGGTACACAGGCAACACTAGGTTATCGGCTAGTTTCAGATATAAGTCACTAGCATACGTTCTACAAGTGTTGAATTATTTAGCTTCTCCCATTTGCTAGTGATCTAAAACAGGAAGGCTTTGGGGGATTGGGAAGATGTGGGAGTTCAAATTTGATATTTGATAGCCATCTAGGTTCACAACCAACTGCTGGAAACACACTGTTTCTTCAAGCTCTATTCAGGCTGGAGATTAGTAGGCACTGAAATGGTTCTGGCGCCAATCTCATCAAGATGATTTTAATCACTTTCTTTCAACATTTCTCTATAGTTGATGCCATCTTCTGCTTCAACTGCACCAGCACAGAAGGTTATAACTGCAGCACGGCTCAGCAGAAATGTTCGTTTTTGGTCAACAGCTGTATCACCATCGCCAGGGATGAGGACACAGGTCGGTAACTATCTTTCAATCTGCCTCTAAAACAAATTAGGAAAAGACTGATCTTTTTTTTCTTTTTCTATTATTTTTATTTCTATTTCTCTCTCTTTCATCTATGTCTGTCTAGCTATCATCTACCTACCTACTATACCTACCTATATCTCTCTATCATTCTATATCTATATACATCTCTCTCTCTCTCTCATCTACCTACCTACTTACTTAGCTATCTCTCTCTATCATTCTCTCTATCATTCTCTCTCTCATCTATCTATCTATCTATCTATCTATCTATCTATCTATCTATCTATCTATCTATCTATCTATCTATCTATCTATCTATCTATCTATCTCTATCTTATCTATCTATCTATCTATCTATCTATCTATCTATCTATCTATCTATCTATCTCTTTGCCATACTCCAGAGGATAGATGCTGGTTTTGCATTTAGTGTTAGAGCATGTTTATTTGCACCAATTCTTCTCCAAGATTTGTAAGCTTTTAAATTGTGGTCTTTCCCCTCGTTGCTAGCTGAAATTCATTAGTTGATTTGGAACGCAGAGACAGGATGTGGGACTTTCTGCACTAAAATGGTCACTGAATTAGGGTTGCCCATGCCGAGCTCAAAGACTCCATCTCACCAGCGGGCATCGTTATGCCCATCATACATGGTCATTATGAATATAGACTCATAGGGTTGGAAGGGACCTTGGAGATCTTCTTCTAGTCCCTAGATTTTATTGCTTTCAAAAAGATTTCAAAGTAAAGTGCTCAGGTTTGCCAAAATATAATTCAGATGAGTGTCAGAATGGAAAGCCCCACCCCCAATCTATTTACCAATCCACACTGGCATACAGGTAGTCCTTGATTTATGACCTACCCTTTGGACAACTGTAGCAGAGGTGGTTTTCAGCAGGTTCTGGCCAGTTCTAGAGAACCAGTAATGGAAATTTTAAGTAGTTCAGAGAACCAGCAAATGCCACCTCTGACTGGCCCCTCCCCTATCTATTCTCCACCTCCCAAGTCCCAGCTGATTGGCTGGGTCTTCTTTGGTTGCCCTGCGCAGGAGAACAGAGCTGGAAAGCAGGTTAGTGGGGTGGGGAGGGAATGGGGAATTTGCAGTATCCTTCCCCTGCCACGCCCACCAAACCACGCCCACAGAACCAGTAGCAATTTTTTTTGAATCCCACCGCTGAACTGTAGAGGAAAAGAAGGACAAACATTCCTTTTTCAGGAATTGATCTGACTTTTCTAATTGATGACTTCCATCCCTAGGAACCCAGGACACAGAAAACCCAGTTTATGAGAAGAAGTGCAATTCCGATGATCGATTGTGCAACCAGTTTTATGGCTTGGTGGCAGGGGATTTCCGCATGCGGTGGAATTCCAGCTGTTGTCGTGCCGACCGCTGTAATATTGAGGAAATAACCGGTAAAGAACTGGGGTTGTTTTGATCAAAGATGCTGGTGTTGTGGTTAGCCAGCAGCAGGTGCGGATGGTGGGAGAGAGCGAGGACTCAGATGAGGGGCCAGGACCATGAGGGAGTGGACTGCTGCCTTCAGAGATTGTGGGGGCTGGCAGTAGTGATGAGGAGGTTCCCGAGGAGCCTGTACCAAGTGCACGTGCACGCAGGATTGCTCATAGGAGAGAGCAGTTACAGCAGCACAGGTGACTCAGGAGTAAGGCTGCAAGGTAATGGCCCCTCCCTCAAGTGGACAAAAGCCAGGTTTGAAGAAGCGTTCTTTGCAGAAGGCAAAGACGCTCTGAAACTCAGCCTCATGGACATTATAGTTAGTATTTGAAAACTCTTGTGAACTATTTCTTATCTGTGGGTTTTTGGCAGCCTTGAAAAACAACTTGGCAAGGATCTGTCTTGTTGGAGCTAATTAGTTGGAAGCAGCCTTTTATCTGTGAAGAAACAGAATTTGTGAATGAAACCTTAAAAGGTGGCAGCTGCTGCCTTTGTCTTGCCTTTGCTCTCTTGGAACCAGGTTTGGTCAGAACAGTTGGCCGGGTTGGATTAAACAGCTTGGGAACAATTATTTCCAAGCACATTTCCGACAAAGGCAGCCATTTCGTCTGGCAAGCCCTTGAGGCATGGCTAATTCTTACTTATCCATTGTTTATCCTTGTGGTGGCTCTGGGGAGATGAATTCCAAAGTCATCTGGATGGCCAACAAAGTTACTTCCCTGTTCTCTGAATATCAGTAAGCCTTTTGGAATGAAAAAAAAAAAGCTGAAAAATGTGAGAAATGGTTCCTAATCTGAAGTACCAGGAGGTGGCACACGAGCTCTTGAAACACAGGGAAGCTTTCCCACATCTGTAGAGTGTAGTTTTCACAGTTGCTACCGTATTTCTTGAGAAATGACATCCAGAGAAAGCTCATCTACGTTGCAGTTTAGCAAAAGGTGGTTCTGAGCCTTCCCTCCTCTTTTTACCCATTGAAGACAGGCAATATATTCCCATTCACGCTAGTAATACTATTGCTAAATTTGCAGATGATACAACAGTGGTGGGACTCATCTCCAGGGGGGATGAGCCTGCCTACCGAGATGAGGTGAACTGGTTGCTTTCGTGGTGTGGAGACAATAACTTGGTCCTCAACACCAATAAGACCAAGGAGCTTATAGTGAACTATAGAAGGAACAGATCAGACATTCAACCCTTGCTTATCATTGGAGACCAAGTGGAGCAAGTGGCCAGTTTTAAGTTACTGGGTGTTACCATAAAAGAGGACCTGACCTGGGGGGCTCACATTGCAGCCCTGGTCAAAAGGGCCCAGCAGAGATTAGGCTACCTGAGGTTTCTCAGGAAACAAACAACCAAATAGAAAACTGCTGGTGACCTTCTACCGCTGCACCATAGAGAACATTTTAACTTACTGCATCTCTGTAGGGTTTCTCAATTGCACAGTGGCAGATAGGAAAGCACTCCAGAGGGTTAATGTCATTGCCCAGAGGGTCATGGGTTGCCCTCTCCCCTCTTTGGAAGAGCTTTATAGCTCCTGCTGCCTTAAGAAAGTTCAAAACATCCTCAAAGATCCATCTCATCCTGAGAACCCTTTTCTTGAACTATTACCATCAGGCGGATGGTACAGGATAATAAAAACAAGGACAAATAGGCTGAAAAACAGCTTCTATCCCAGGGCAGTAGCTCTGTTGAATTCCACTGATTCATGCAGTGTTGGTGTGGTATTGGGGGTTTTAAATTCAATGTGTGAAGTATGAAGGATGTGTGTTTGTGTTTATTTTCATGGTCATGATGTGCACTGAAGATGGTGTTTGATTTCGTTGTACGAGGTGCAATGACAATAAACTAAACTAAACTAAACTAATACAACAGCATACAGATGTGACATCTGCTCTCAAATTCAGTTCAAGAGCTGCTCCAAATTATCCATGGTCTCACATAGGGCATTATCCACAAACGGTTTGTCTAAGATGTCCAACTTGTTTTAAATACAAGCAAGTATTGGAAAGTAGTGAGTGGTACGGTGGCCTAGAGGTGGAGCTCTCACCTCACAATCAGGAGGCTGTGAGTTCGATCCTAGGTAGAGGCAGATATTTCTCTCCCTGGGCACAATGAGAATATATCTGCATGGGCGACAGGAAGGGCATCCGGGCAGTAAACACTCAGCTCCATTCAGTAGCCCTGACTCCATCCCACAAGGGATTATGGGATCATTAAAAGGAGATGGGAAGAGGGAAGTCCTTTTCTTCTTCTTCTAGTTAATTTCATTGAGATGCTGCTGTTGGCGTTGGGAAGGAAATAATGGCAGTGTAAATTTGGCAGACTTTGGTGTACTCATCCAATATGCTAAGGCAACATACATAACCACCAATGACCCGAGCCTATTTTTGCTTAGTCTAATCACTTGAGCGAAATCGTCTCAATTTTTAGAGACTGCCAGAAATTCTTTTTTTGGGGGGTCTTTCCGTCCATAGTTCAAAAAGCATCTCAGAATCGGAATGGAGTTCGTTGCAATTCATGCTTTGCCCGTGGCACGGATTTCTGTCGTTACAAGACGGAGATAGCCTGCACCGGTCTCATGACACACTGCATCCACTTTGCCACCCGTGCAAAGAAAGGTAAGTAGATAGCTTCATTTTTTTTTGTCCATTGGAATTCTACTGTCAATAGGTAGTCCTCGATTTACAACCATGTTTGGAACGAGAATTTCTCTTTTTGAGCAAGGTGGTTGTTAAATAAGTTGCACCCATCTTTTTTACCATGATTCTTAAGTGAATCACTGCAGTTGCTAAGTAAATCACATGGTTATTAATCAACTCCTGTTTCTCTTGTTGACTTTGCTTTTCGGAAGCCAGTTGGGAAGGTCACAAATGGCAATCACATGACCCTGGGGCATTGCAATAGCTATAAATGCATGTTGGTTGCCAAGCAGCCAAAATTTGATCATGTGACTGTGGGGAAGCTGCAATGGTTGTAAGTGTGAAGACCGGTCATAAGTCATTTTTTCCAGAAGCATTGTAACTTCGCTCACTAAATGAATGGTTGTAAGTCCAGGACTAACTCCTGACTCAACCTTTGTCAAAATGAATTTGGAATAGAATAGAATAGAATACTTCATTGGCCAAGTGTGATTGGACACACAAGGAATTTGTCTCGGTGCAGATGCTCTTAGTGTACATAAAAGAAAAGATACATTCGTCAAGAGTCGAGAATCATAAGGTACAACACTTAATAATAGTCATAGGGTACAAATAAGCAATCAAATCATATTGGGAAACAGTCAATATAAATTTTAAGGATACAAGCGACGAAGTTACAGTCATACAGTCACAAGTGAGAGGAGATGGGTGATAAGGAGGGATGAGAAGATTAATAGTAATAGTAGTTCAGGCTTTGTAATAGTTTAACAATTAATTGTTTAGCAGAGTGATGGCTTTTGGGAAAACACTGTCCTTGTGTCTAGTTGTTCTGGTGTGCAGTGCTCTATAGCGTCGTTTTGAGGGAAGGAGTTGAACCAGTTTATGTCCGGGGTGTGAGGGGTCTGTAAATATTTTCACAGCCCTCTTTTTGACTCGTGCAGTAGACAGGTCCTCGGTGGAAGGCAGGTTTGTAGTAATTGTTTTTTCTGCAGTCCTATTTATCCTCTGAAGTCTGTGTCTGTCCTGTTTGGTTGCAGAACCAAGCCAGACAATTATAGAGGAGCAGATGACAGATTCAATGATTCCTCTGTAGAGCTGGATCACCGGCTCCTTGGGCAACCATTCAACCATGTTGATAAATATAAGGAAGTGCAGCAGAATCGAAAGCTCTCTGTTATTCTCAGAAGAATTCTAGAAGATAGCTCCGTCCATTCAGCCTGACTAATCCTTTTCCCTCCCATTCTTCCAATATAGAAACATTCAGTGACCAACAAGTTGCCTTCACAGGATGTGCTACCAAGAACCTGTGCGACATGGGAGCGGTGGCATTGTTTGCTGCTGGCCGCAACGTGGAAGTCACAACCAATATGTGCAGTTTTGCACCAGGAATTGTTTCACGACACAGCTTGGTCTGGTCTTTTCTAGTGGGGCTGCTCATTCGTAATATTTGCTTCTGAGTTTTCCTACAAACTCCCAGCATTGCCCGCCTGGTCATCTTCTAAGTAGTCCCTCCCTACTTCTTCTTCTACTGTGTTGGTCTCAGAGGTGCTATTCAGCCGGTTCGCACCTACTCGGGCGAACTGGTAGCAAGAATTTGGCGTGGGTCGCTGAACCGGTAGCAACATCTAGGTGGCCACGCCCCCAACCCAGTTGCCCAGTTTCTGCTCACTCGCTTGCCCCGCCCACCCCGCTAGCCATGCATTTTCAAGCAGCCATTTGAAAACACATGACTGTGGGCTGAGCAGCGGTCCGTTAACCTGCAAAACTGTTCCAAGTCTGGATTCTTCATGGACACTAGAAGTATCGCTTCCTCTTGTGAGTAAAGTGCCTGGAGCGAGAGGGAAAGAACGCTGGGGGAGGGCGGGGGGAGGAAATCCAGCCATGGGGAAGTTTGCAGGAGCTTCAAATGCAAGTCCGTTTACCTGCAAATATTCTCTAATGCTGGATTCACGTCCCCTTGTGAGTAAGTGCCTGGAGCGAGAGGGAATGAAGGCTGACAGGTCTGTGTGTGTGTGTGTGAGAGAGAGAGAGAGAGAGAGAGGGAGAAGAAAGGAAGGAAGGAAGGAAGGAAGGAAGGAAGGAAGGAAGGAAGGAAGGAAAAGGAAAGAAAGAAAGAAAGAAAGAAAGAAAGAAAGAAAGAAAGAAAGAAAGAAAGAAAGAAAGAATAAGAAATAGGGAGGGAGAGAGAGAGTGTGTGGTGTGTGTGAGAGAGAAAAAGAAAGGAAGGGAGAGAAAGACAGAAAGAAAGAAAGAAAGAAAGAAAGAAAGAAAGAAAGAAAGAAAGAAAGAAAGAAAGAAAGAAAGAAAAAGAAATAGGAAGGGAGAGAGAGAGAGACAGAGAAAACTCTGTGCTATTATTTTTAATTGTTCCATTATTTATCATGTGTTAATATTTTACACTGTCCTTACACCTAGAATGATTCCACTGCCTTTCTTTTGCCCAGGGCTACCACATATTTTTCAGGGTTTACATGCATTCAATGTCCAGAGCATAAATACATGTGTGTTTAACAGAGTTGAAAGGGAATTTGGAGGTCTTCTAGTCCAACCCCCAGCTCAGGCAGGAAAACTGAGGATGCCAAACTCTGAGTAGAGATCCTGGGAAAGGTATCAGAATAATACTTAGAAGGAACTTTTGGGAGAACCCTATACCATTTCAGAGAAATGGCTGTCCAGTCTTTTAAAAATTTCCAGTGATTGAGCACCCAGAACTTCTGGGGACAAGCAGGTCCACTGGTTAATTGTTCCTACTATCAGAAAGTTTCTCCTTAGTTTTAGGTTGCTTCTCTCTTTGTTCAGTTTCCATCCATTGCTTCTTGTTTGCCTCCTGGTGCTTTGGAAAATACATTCCCCCCGCCCTCCTTTCTTTGTGGCAGCCCCTTAAAAGCCTGTTGCCTATATCACACTCTTGAGTAAAGCATGTGAGCCATTTCCTCCTTTCAGTGGTCCATGAAAGTACATCTATAGTATGCAGATAATAAAGTCAAAAAAGGTGAACAACATTTTTACAGAACTATAGATAAGTTGAGACTGGGTGACAAGGAATGGCTGGGAGGGGAGGGGCCAGGTGAGGCACCCCTTGATGTGAGTGACATTGAGTTGGCCACGCCCACCCAGTCACATGACCGCCAAGCCACACTCACCCTATCACATGACCACCAAGCCACACACCCACCAAATAAGCCACGCCCACAGAACCAGTAGTAAAAAAATTTGAATTCCACCACTGGTTGGTCTGCTTTCATCTCACCTCTCAGACAAGTTGTCCCGAAGGTGCTTTTTCAGGAGGCAACTGGACTTTCTTGTTTTTTCTTTTGAAGACGTTTTGCTTCTTATCCAAGAAGCTTCTTCAGCTCTGACAGGATAGTGAGGGATGGAAGGATTATCCTGTCAGAGCTGAAGAAGCTTCTTGGATGAGAAGCAAAATGTCTTCAAAAGAGAAAATAAGAAAGTCCAGTTGCCTCTTGAAAAAAAACCTTTGGCACAACCATGACCTGGATGGCAGAGAATTTTTACAGACTCTCAGGCAAGTTGTTGTAACTTTGATTTACCAAAGAACTGAGAAAGGCTGGAAAACTCTTCTCTCTAGTAGTAGTTACCAGTGGCTAGACACCCACCTGAAACCTGAAGGAAGGTGTTGGACATGGAATCAAATTGCACACCCAGTTTCTCTTTCTTCAGTCTTGGTCAGTGGGAGAAGTTTCCTGCCCTGTGAAGGGTCCACAAACTCATTTCTTCCAGAACAGACAGATTGGCCAAGTGTGAGTAGAGGAAGCCAAGGGTGGTTTTACTGGATTTGAACATCGTTGGCAAGCTTTTCCTGTATTTAAGTATGAAATATAAATATAGGAGCAATTTGAGTATTTTGATACCTGCACCTTAGCCCCACTCATGTTTTGCACTCTAGCCCTCAGCCAGCCACTCAAGAAATTCTACCCTCCTGTTTAATGGATAAAGAATTGGAATTGGACCAGGTTCAACTCTTTACCTAGCTATGAGAAACAGAAGCTGTATTTACACACAACATGGTCATTCAATTTGCTTTGTTTGCACAACTGCAATATTGGCCAATCAGATGGAATCGTGCAATATGGTAGGCCACCAAGTCACAATTATCCAATGTTGAAACTAACCAACAGGTGACATAGTTAAACCTCCTACATGAAAACATCCACCGGATCATCATCTCCTCCTCTTCCTCCTCCTCCTCCTCCTCCTCCTCCTCCTCCCCCCCACCTTGACCCAGAGTTATTCCTTGCAGCTTTTGTTCTCTTCTTTTTCTGTAGGGCAACCAACAAAGCTATTTTTCCTGCCCTGTGATGCATCATATTTTGCTTAGAGCCCAGATACTTAGTGTGTCTCATTGGTTCAGAGTTTCTCAACCTTCGCGTTTTTAAGAGATTCTCTTAAAACAACTTTAAGTGTTGTTAAACAGCAACTTCAAGTGTTTTTCACACCTCAGCATGCCAGCTGGGGAGCTGTGGGAGTCGGTCCGCACACTCTAAAGTTGTGGAGGCTGAGAAATGTTGCACTGGGACAAGGAGTGTCAAACTTGATTTCACAGAGGGCCACATCGGGGTTGTGTTTGACATCAGAGGGGGCTAGGGTGGGCATGGTGAGTGTGGCCAGGTCAACGTCACTTGTGCCGGGGCGCCTGCGGTGGCCTGAGAGCTCTGCTAGCAAAAACAGGCTCCCAAGCTCTGTTTTCGGCTACAACGGCCTCCTGAAATCCTCTGCCAGCAATCGAGTGCCATTTTCACTGTCAGGCTGGTCCGTCATTGTTTCTTGGGCGTCCCCGCATACCAGATCTAAACACTTGACCCGCTGCCTTGAGTTTGATACCCCTGCACTACATGGTAGCCCCTGTCTATTCTTGGTGATGTTGGGATAGGACTAGCTGTGGAAAACTATTGCAGAATTCCAGAGGGGATGTTTAGGCTAGGACCTAGCCATATTTAAATACCAATTACACAAATGAGAATGCTGATTTAAATTTGTAACTGACCTGATTAAGCCTGTTGTGTGAATGACGCCACTGGACATTTCAAAGGAGAAGGGATAGAGGAAGAAGATGGTGTCAAAGGAAACTCAGTAATGATTGCCCCTAAGTCTCACCTCACCTCACCCCTCTTTTTTGTGGTTGTAAGAAAATAAGCTTTAAAAGGTTTTGCCACTGCTGTTCAGGCAATTTTTATTCACTTCTGCCTTCCTTTCAATATTTATTTTGTTCAATTATTTTATACTGCTTTTAGAACACCTCAAAGATGTTTACAATAATAAAAAAAACCCAGCAATAAAAAATAATTTGCAACAGTGGTCTCTGCGACATTTCTTCTTCTTCTCCATTTTTAGCCAATCGAGCTGCTGATTCTTGACTTGGGGTTGATTATTGCTCTTTGGATCAGTGCAAAATGGGACCTGCCTTCCATTGAGGACCTGTATACTGCACGAGTCAAAAAGAGGGCTGTGAAAATATCGACAGACCCCTCATATCCTGGACATAAATTGTTTCAACTCCTACCTTCAAAACAGTGCTATCGGGCACTGCACACCAGAACAACTAGACACAAGGACAGTTTTCCCCAAATGCCATCACTCTGCTAAACAACTAATTCCCACAACACTGTCAAACTATTTACAAAGACTGTATTACTATTATTCTTGTCATTCTTCCTAGTACCTATCTCTTCCCTTTATGACTATAACTGTGTTGCTTTTATCTTTACAGCTTGCTTTATTTGTTTCCTAGTATGATTTCATTGCTTATTAGTAACCTATGACTAAGTGTTGTATCTTATGATTCTTGATAAACATATTTTTATTTTCCCTTTTATGTACACTGAGAGCATATGCACCAAAGACAAATTCCTTGTGTGTCCAATCACACTTGGCCAAATAAAACTAAGCTATTCTGTCCTATTCTGTTCTATTCTGTTCCGTTCCACTCCACTCCACTCCACTGGGAGATTGTGAATTCTAGTCCTGCCTTAGGCATGAAAGCTGACTTTGGGCCAGTCCCTCTTTCTCAGCCCACCTCACATAGTGGTTGTTGTGAGGAAAATAGGAGGAGAAAGAAGTATTATATATTTACAAAAATAATACAGATGAGGCAAAAAGCTACTAAAATAAATAACTCCTGCAACTTGTCCAACCACGTGAATAATTACACAAGACTCAATTATTTGCATTCTTAGTTTATTTTGATTATAGCTTAATGACCATTGAAAGTTAAGAAAGAACCCCAGAGTGAGCTAGAATATCAAAGCGTAGCAGTCGAAACCCATCACCCATCACCAACTCAAATCACCAACTTTAATCTCGAACTTGAGTATCTTTGATCTCAGATTCGTACTGCTCTTTGGATGGAGCCCTTCATTCCATCAGTACCCAAATGTTTTTGAAAAGCCATTCCATCCTTCCAGTGTCAGAGGATCCCAGCATTCTAGTTTTTCAATATTGAAATGAAGTAATCCTTTCCCTTGTTCTGAATTTCCTACTGGGTAGGTACAGGTTTTCTTGGTTGTACATCCCTGGGCAGACACGCTTGAATGGTATATTGATACTGGGGAAGAAAAGAGGGAGAAGGAAGCATTTAGGAAACCTTTCTTAGTTCCCCCCAGCTTTCACTTTTAATGGTGTAGGACTGAGATACATTAATGAACGTAATGTATCTGTCCGGTCATCTAGACAAGGCCTATTGAGCCTTCCCCTTCCTTGTGAGGTAAATAAGGAGTGAATGAGATGTTTGGTAGCCCATAATCTTGGACAGCCTCTCTCCTGAGGCGTGTCCTACCCGCCCCTCCACTCTGTCAACCACCCTCAAAATTACTAAAAAATTGTTTTAAATCCAGCAGTGATTGGGCCCCCGTTGATTGACTGAGAAGGATCGATCTGAAGTTTTGAACTGAAAGCAGAGGTGGTATTCAGCCGGTTCTGACAGGTTCTGGAGAACCGGTAGCAGAAATTTTGCATAGTTTGGAGAACCGGCAGATCCCACCTCTGACTGGCCCCGCCCCCATCTCTTCTCTGCCTCCCGAGTCCCAGCTGATCGGCTGGGTCTCCTTTTGTTGCCCTGCACAGGAGAACGGAGCTGGAAAGCAGGTTAGTGGGGTGGGGAGGGAATGGGGATTTTGCAGTATCCTTCCCCTGCCACGCCCACTAAGCCACACAAACCAAGCCACGCCCTCAGAACTGGTAATAAAAATATTTGAATACCACCACTGATCGAAAGGTTTTCTTGTTGTTTTCTTCTTAAAAAACAAAACAAAAACAGAACTGAACGTTGGCAAAGACCGAAATATTGGTCTTCCTTTGTGCTGTTTATGTTTCTCTTTCATTTCCTGTATGCTTATTTTTATTTGTTTCTAAAATGTTCCTCCCCAGACTGATAAAGAATGAGGTTGCTCACGTGCGCTTGTTTTGATTTCTCCACTGAAACACTGATCTTCATCACCGAGACAAAGGACGAATCCACTTTCTTCAGAATAACCATTTTCTTTATAATAGCCTTGACAGAAGAACCCATTGGGTTTAAGGAGGTCACGCCCTGGTACTGCAGAGAGGAAGCTTCAGCGTTAGCAAATACTTTTAACAACCACAATACTGAGTATGTCTGTTTTGATGAAAAGAAGGACTAGGGGAGACATGATAGCAGTGTTCCAATATCTCAGGGGCTGCCCCAAGGAAGAGGGAGTCAAGCTATTCTCCAAAGCACTTGGAGGGCAGGACAAGGAGCAATGGGTGGAAACTAATCAAGGAGAGAAGCAACTTAGAACTAAGGAGAAATTTGCTGACAGTCAGAACAATTAATCAGTGGAATAACTTGTCTCCAGAAGTTGTGAATGCTCCAACACTGGGGTTTTTAAAAAAGATGTTGGATAACCATTTGTCTGAAGTAGTGTAGGGTTTCCTGCCTAAGTAGGGGGTTGGACTAGAAGACCTCCAAGGTCCATTCCAATTCTATTATTTTATTCTATTCTATTCTTTCAGTCGGAGAGTCTGCTGGTTGTTAGAATGGGCATTTTAATCACAGGTTACTTACTAGGAAGAGGTGCTGTATTACAGCCATCGGTGTCACAACATGCTATTCTCATCTGCTGGTATTTCTTGGTTAGCGATGTGATGCCATAATCACCTTCAGAACATTGGTTAGCTGTTGCACATCCCTTGGTAGTAAAGGAGACCGATTGAGGGACTGCAAAAATTAATCAGAAAACAAAACCAAACCCCAATGTGGCAGATAACAGAGAAATAAAAACATCGACCCTTCCAATTTAAAGGTTTAAATTCAGATGCTTCTGTTGATCAGTTCTAACTAGTGGAGAGGGTTTCAGTTGAGGATACACATCTTGTGTTGTTCCCCCCAGATATCCTGAGATGAAATGGAAATAATGAAGAGGTGCCATAAAGAGCCGCAGTGGCGCAGTGGTTAGAGTGTAGTACTGCAGGCTACTTCTGCTGACTTCTGGCTGCCAGCAGTTCAGCAGACCGAATTTCACCAGGCTCAAAGTTGGCTCAGCCTTCCATCCTTCTGATGTCAGTAAAATGAGGAGCCAGATTGTTGGGGGCAATATGCTGAGCCTGTAAAACACTTAGAGAGGGTTGTAAAAGCACTATGAAGGGGTATATAAGTCGAAGTGCTGTTGCTATTGCTATTGGAGAGCATTCTAACACTTTTGACTTCACCAGGGAAAAAGGGAATGTTTTTATTCTTTTGAGCTGAATGAGGTGTGGCATGATGAGATTAACAGATGCCATTCTATTCTTGGATTGAGGGCATAGGAAACAGCCCAGGTATGATGAAATGTCTGTTGTGATTCCCACCAACACCTAAAAGTTATCCCTTGAGGCTCTGGGGACCAAGAAATGAACATGGCAAACATCATTAAAACTGCAAGTGCATGTCACTCACACATAGTGCCGCTATAGGAAAGTGTAAAACAATATATTTCATCTGGTGCACATTCCACCAACTCCATGTTCTCGTTTTTGCATTCTTCCTTGCTAGAAAAACAGGTCTGGCATTTCAAAGATGCCTCTGCAGATAGAAGAAGAAAAAGAGGAAGGAAGGAAATTTCTAATCAGTTATGCTGTAGTTCTAGCAATGTTCAAGATCTGTAATGAGATAATTATCAGGTAGTCATCAACTCATGATGATCACTCGACATACAGAGATCCCCGGAGAGAACCCACAATTAAAGTTCCTCCCCTACTTTAGATAAATCGTTAACCACAATTTAATCAAAATTCTTCCAGATTTTTCTTCCCTCCCTTGTGTTACTTACCTGTTGAGATGATGGAAGAGAGGAGGCACAGGACAAAGATTCTACCAGACATTATGACAACAGTGTGAATTGACTGTGTTTAGTGAAGGCAGTGTGAGGCATTTATAGTTCCTGGTGTATGCCTACCTTGGAGGTTGAGTTTGAAGAAATCTGCTGAGGATATGGAAGGGGAGTTGAGGGTGACAATCAAATCCCACACAGAGTAGAGCAACATCAACTTACACAAGAAGTTGGGAAAAGGGAATACTTGTACAGAATCCATCAAGATGAGTAAGACAGTTTGTCATGTTAATGGTGAAGAAAAACTTGATCTGTGCTCTTCCAGTTCATGACGTGGGCCCCACTTTTAGCAGAAGTTTTGCCAGTCAGTAATGCCAATCTATTAAGGGGTGGGGGGCAAGAAAGGAAGTTGGGTTGAGATCATTTTGGTAACGTTTCAGGAGGAAACCATACATGTGATTTGGCAGCATAGAAGCACCTGGCTCAATAGTAGGAACTGGGAGAAGGATCTTGGAGGCCTAGTGGACAATCACTTAAATATAAGCCAACGGTGTGCTGCAGCTGCCCAAAAAGCCAACACAGTTCTAGGCTGCATTAACAGAGGGATAGAATTAAGATAACCTGAAGAGTTAATACCACTTTATAATGCCTTAATATATAATGCACTTGGACTATTGCATCCAGTTTTGGTCACCACGATGTAAAAAAGATGTTGAAACTCCAGAAAGAGTGCAAGAGAAGAGACCAACAAAGATGATTAGGGGACTGGAGGATAAATCATATGAAGAATGGTTGCATATGTCTAGTTTAATGAAAAGAAGGACTAGAGGTGACATGATAGCAGTCTTCCAATATCTAAGGGGTTGTCACAAAGAAGAGGGAGTCAATCTAGTCTCCAAAACATCAGAAGGCAGGATAAGAAGCAATGGATGGAAACTAATCAATGAAAGAAGTAACCTAGAACTAGGGAGGAATTTCCTGACAGTTAGAACAATTAATCAGTGGAACAACTTGCCTCCAGAAATTGTGGCTGTTCTGACAGTGGAAGTTTTAAAGAAGAGATTGGACAACTTTTATCTGAAATGGTACAGAGATTGGACAACCATCAGGTTTCCTACCTGATCAGGGAGTTGGACTAGAAGACCTCCAAGGTCCCTTCCAACTCTGTTATTCACCAGGAAGTTGTGATGAAAGAAGAATGTTCTCAAGGTTCTTCTCTCTAGCACAGGGGACTTCAAACTTCACAGCTTTAAGACTTGTGGACTTCAACTCCCAGAATTCCTCCTCCAGTCATGTTAGCTCAGGAATTCTGGGAGTTGAAGTCCACAAGTCATGCCAAGTTTGAAGACCCTTGCTCCAGCATCTCTTTCTATGGGCTGAAACATTACTGACACTCCTAGGTTGAACATGTCTACTGTCAGCCTTCAAGACTCCTTTCTTTCGCTATCTTTTTGGCTGCCATAGCAATGGGGTGGGGGGAGGGTGAATCAATTGGGCTTTGTGGGGTGGCAAATGGGCTGAGACAATGTTGACATGGTTAATTAATTGTATAACTTGGGGAAAACTTCATTGTTTATGCTTACTTGCTTGCTTACTGCGCAACTGCAGCTCTTTATCAAACTAGGCCAAGGTCAATGGCCAGATATCTGCATCATCAACTGAAGATGCCCCACATGACATTATACACATCCTCGTTTGAACTATGGTGGGTGGGAACATTGCTATCTCTTTGTATATGTGATTTCTGCACGTAAATTCTCAGGTCTAGTTCTTTCGATGCTACCACTTGATTTCCAGTAAAAGTTTCTTTTCTCTATAACAATGGAGTCTAAGAGTGTCTTTCTTGGACTTTGAATGGAGCTCCATCTGACATCTATTTTGTCCAGAGGGGCCAGTTTGCCAGGCTTACAGATACAAGATCCAGGATATACTCAAAGAACCACCTATTCCTAGAAAGTGTTGATTATAAATCACCCTGAGTTCAATATGGTCACGTCCCATTCGTGTTGCACAGGATTGCAGCACAACACTTGCAAGGATTCACATAAATTAAGCTCTGCAACTTTTTGGACCATTCCAAAAGAAAGTCCAGAATTATGAGCTGCGTGTGGGAGAGAAAGGACGATGGATTGATGTGAGAAAGAGTAGCTGGTTGAATGAGGAAATAATTGAACCTGGTCCCTCTAGGCTTGGCGCCAGCTCCCTTGTGCCTCCAGCTTTATGGTAAAACTGATTTGCAAAAACAGCAGGAAGATGCTTTTGGAAAAGAGAGGCAACAATTTATCTTCTGACTTGTGGGAATCTATCATGTGGGCAACATGAGGCAAGACATCAGCATGCAACTAGAACAAATGGCATGATTGCATCTTGATTTCTCCAAAGCCATCCATTCTGTCCGGTAATAACCTGACTAATGTAATTGAGCCGAGAAATATTTTGGAGCACATCAAGATTGTTGAAGTGAGGAAGGGTTGTTTTTCTTTTTCGGTTTAACATTTTTATTGAGTTATAAAGTATTATAAAATACAACATACAAAAGTAAATACAGGAGCAGTGAGAGTGGGGGAGGGGAAAGGGGGAAGAGAAGGGAGGAAAGATAAAAGGGGGAAAAGGAAAAAGAAGCATTGACTTCCGACTCTCTCCGTTGCAATAGAATAAGGCATTAGCATCAAATCGCAGCTTTTTGCTTTTCCATAATAGTACGAACCAGTCATTTCTGTAAATGTCGATCAGTCTAATCTGTAAAACCCAAAGTCAGAATTTCATCCTTTTTCCACATCAAGCACGAAGTTCAGAAGCGGTTTCCATGTGGAAGAAAAAATACTTATGTTTTTTTCTTTGAATCGAAGTGGTCAGTTTTGCCATTTCTGCCAATTCCATCAACTTCTGCAACCATTCTTCCGTGGTAGGAATCATAGTGTCAGTAATGCCAATCTATTAAAGCGGGGAGGCGGGGGAAGAAAGGAGGTTCAAAATGACCATTGGGTCGAGATCATTGTGGTAACATTTTAGGAGAAATGGATCAGCCAGCGCTGAAGCACCAGGAAGCTGTCACAAAAGAGGAATGGCCTCAGGTTCCTTCTCTTTAGCATCCCTATCTATGGGCTGAGACAATGTTGACATGGTTAACCACCCTCTTCTTTACCATAGAGAGCCACAGTGGTGCAGTGGTTGGAATGCAGTACTGCAGGCTACTTCTGCTGCCTGCTGGCTGCCTGCAATTTGGCAGGTCAAATCCCGCCAGGTTCAAGGTTGACTCAGCCTTCCATCCTTCCAAGGTTGGTAAAAGGAGAAGCCAGACTGTTGGGGGCACTATGGTGACTCTGTAAACCACTTAGAGAGCACTGTAAAACACCGTGAAGCGGTATATAAGTCTAAGTGCTATTGCTATGACTCCGTAGGTGAGTACGTTACTCCATGAGGTCAGTTTGCCACAGTCCAAGATAGGATAGAGTTGATGGAATTAAAGAACTACTAGTTTCTCTGCTTTGAATTAGGAACTATTTGTTTGAAATCACCCTGAACTTAAAGCGGTCAAGATCCATTAGTATTGCACTGGATTGCAGCACAATACTTGCGAGAATTCTCATAAATTAGCTTTGCAACTTTCTGGATTATTTCACAAAAACGATTCCAGAATTATGTACTGCATGTGGGAGGGAAAGAATGATGGATAGATTTGACAAAGAGTAGTCTGTTGATTGAGAAAGGATGTGAACCTGGTCCCTTTTGGCTTTGTGTTTGCTCCTTTGGCTTCCAGCCTTAGCTAAACTGCTTTGGAGAAAGCGGAGAATAGAATAGAATAGAATAGAATAGAATAGAATAGAATAGAATAGAATAGAATAGAATAGAACAGAACAGAATAACTTTGCCACTTTGACTGTAAGCTAATTGGCATATATTAAAATGAAATTTCATTGCAGACAGCTCTCAATGCGCCACCACCTCCAATATACACTATATAAACATGACAAAATAAATAAATATGGATACACCCATATATATTATGTGATAAGGAGAAACAACACAGTCTAGTTTGGATGTATACATGTACATGGCTAGAAAAATGAACCTTGCGAGTTTACCAGATAGGTGGCCTAGGGAACAAAGCTGTTACAGAATCTGGAAGTCCTGCTAGAAATACTTTGAAACCTCCTCCCAGAGGGGAGCAACAGAAACACCATGAAGTGGGTGTGTGGAGTCTCCAATAAAGCTTTGAGCTCTAAGCACAAAGTGCTTATAAGCAGTATCCTGAATAAAAGGAAGTGAGCTTCCTATAATCATCTTGGCTGTCCTCACCACTCTCTGTAGGGACTTTCTATCTGAGAAGCTGCCGCCACCAAACCAAACAGGGATGCATTTTGTTAAGATGCCCTCAATCCTGCCTCTGTAAAACATGGCCAGGACAGAAGGAGGAAGATGTGGTCTCCTCATCCAATGCAGGAAATGCAAATGCTGGTTTGCATGCTTCACTAAGGATGATGTGTGGAGAGACCAGTTTAGATCGTTAGTTATTTGCACCCCCAGATACTTAGTGCTGTTGACCTCTATACCTGCATCCTTGATACTGAATGGAGTATGACCATGCTGGCTCTTTCTAAAATGTACGATGATCTCCTTTGTTTTATCAACATTTGGAACCAGGTTACCTTTATTGCATGGTCCACCAGAGCTTTCACCTCTTCCCTATAAACATCTTCACTGTCATCCCGGATAAGACCCACCACTCGGGTGGGATTCAAATTTCTTAACAACCAGTTCTGTGGGTGTGGCCTAATTTGTGGGTGTGGCTTGGTGGTCATGTGACTGGGTTGGCATGGCTTGTATGTAATTATTATAAATATATAATAATAAGCATGTAATTATTGTATGTAATTATTATAAATATATAATAATAAGCTCAGTGCCCTAAGCTTTCCTTAACTACGGTATTCTTATATAGGTTTTGGAATATTTACAAATATTGCAGCAATGCTAGAGTTAGTTTGAATGAAGAGGGTTTGGGCGAGGATCTGAAATCAGATGAAATCCCACAACCTTGTAGCTAGAACAGTAAACAGAATTACTTTACTGATTTATCTGTCGTTCATTCAATGGGAAACAATGGGCCATTTGCTACAAATTTGATTTTTTCAGAAAAAAAGAAAAAAGGTAGAAAGTCATTGGGGCAAGATAATTAGAGATTAGAGCGAAGGGTTTTAGAATAAATAACAGATAATCAGAGTTGGAAAGGACCTTGTAGATAAACCTCTGTTAAAAGTCTAAGTCTCCGTGCGCTATGTTTTGCTCCTGGTTATCTCATAATGGCAGCCATGCTGCAAACGCTCTGACAGACACCCCTCTCATAGAGCAATTAGTGAGGCAGGCAGTGGTTGGCCATTCTGATGACAGGCCCCATCTGCCACATCTGAGCTGTGACAATCAAGGAATCAATGCTAGTGAACTTCATCTGATCCAAGATTGGAGGTATAACCTTGCCAACAAATGTCACAGACAGAACGGAAAACGCATTGTGAAATTTCTCTATTTGTTGGATGTCCAGAGTCCAGGACTCCTATCCCTTTAGGAGAGAAGAGATAACCACCGATCTATAGACTTTCATCTTTGTGGAGATATGGATGTTGTGTTGATTGAGCACTCTAGTACACAAACAACCCAGCACATGGTTGAACTTGCTGACCATGGAGTCAATTTCTTTGTCCAAAAACCCATCATGATGTTTCCAAAGTATTTGAAGCTGTTGACATGGGTGTCATCAACAGTGATTTTTGGTGCAACAAAAGTACTTCCTAACGGCAAGCCCCCCCCCCATTCCCCCCCATTTCGCATGTTTTAATATGCCTTAATTTGGGGGAAGGGGCTTAATTTCATTTCATGCCTATAAAACATGCTGGGACTTCCTATTGGGGGAGGCCGTATTGTTGGAGAAGCAGGGCATAAGAAAAATAAAAAGAAACAATAGGACAGGGACGGTAGGCACTTTGGTGCGCTTATGCGAACCAATACATGTCAGTTGCCAAACATCCAAATTTTGAATGCATGATTAAGGGGATACTGGGAAAGGTCATAAGACATATGAATTAGTAATCTATAAACTTCAGGCAAAAGGACATTGTAGGACTCGATGAGAAAGATTCCAAGTGAAAATGCATAAAATGATAATTATAATTTCTTAAGTATGGAAGACAGGAGGGATCAGAAGGAGCTATTTTATTCAGAACACCTATGTTTGTATAAATTCTAAAGAAAAAGATACTGAATGCAGATTCCTTTGTCTTAGCAGTTTATTTTTATGATGGTTTTGTGGACTTTCAGGATCGAAAACACATCTTTTATTGATCTGTGGTCTCAAAGCATGATATTTTTTGCCCCAAATTTCCAGCTTTCCCCTACTGACTCAGGTAAGAATCAAAAGCATCTTTGACTCCAATCTCTACTTATCTCATTATTAAATCTCCAACTTCCTAATTTTTTTACAAATTTCCCAATAACTGCAAAGAAGCTTCGGCTCTTCCCAACTATAACTGAAGATCTGGTTCAGAAGAAGATGCATTTCTGCATTCCAGAGTGGTGACATTGAACCGAATCAGCCCACCGGCCATCTCAGAAACTCCTAGAGGGAAAGAACATGAGTTCTGTGTCGTACATCCTTGGTAAGTGGACTTTTCAGTGAAATTTCCAACTGGAGATGAGAAAAAGACAGAAAAGGTGCATATGAGACTCTACAGAATAGATATTATAAAGCAATGCAGATTGTTTCTTTATTATTTATATTCTGGCCTTGATGTTCTTGTGGCCTTTATGGAAACATAAAGGTCTTTGAAAAACATGATACAGATCTGGTTACCATATATTAACTGTTTGATAAAGTTTCTCCAAATAGATCATCTTCCTTTATTTAAAAAATGGAAGGGAAGGAAGGGAAAGGAAGGAAAGGGGAAGGAAGTGAGGAAGGGAAGGAAGGAAGGAAGGAAGGGAAGGAAGGGAAGGGAAGGAAGGAAGGAAGGAAATATCTACTCACAAGCTTCTGTGGAACTAGCTATGGTAAGACACTGATCCTCTTTGCCAACACAGACTACAGATTGATTGGCTTTACAATGATCCTCATCTAGTGCAAAGCAGCCTGGGCACTGTAATCCATTTGGTTGAAACGCTTCATACTTTTCCACTGGAGGAAGCAAATATTCCAGTTAGCAAAGTTTCATAATAACCACTAACCCTTTTAATGTCTATCACAGCCTCCTCCAACTTGACTTTCTTTTCACATATTTGAGTTCAATTCCAGCTCAGATGGAATCAAAGAACCCAAGATTCTTTGCGAAAAGCAAGATTTTTTTTTTTTTGAAAAAGCTAGAGTTTGAAAAAGAATGTATTCAGTTGTAGATACTTACACAGAAGCGGTTCTGCATTGCAGACATCAGTGTCACAACAGGTAGCTCTTGCTACTTCAAATCTACCATCTACTATTGTGGTGCTGAAGAGGCCCTCAAAACAGCCCTCACGTGTTGAGCATTCCTTGACAATTAAGATCGTGGCAAGATTGGCTGCAGAAGGGAATTAAAAAAAAATGGAACACAGCAGGAAATGAAGAAATGCATATCAAACCTGTTCATTTGGCTGTTGTATTTTGGAAGAAATCTCTAAATACCTTTGTTTATTTCACTTTATAAACTGTATGTCCTTTTTGTTTAGGAGCTCATAGCCTTTCTCCCCTTGTTACTTTTCTCTATAAAACTACTAAGGTTAGTTGGGCTGTGAAAGTTTGACCCACCCAAACTATTGAGTAAACTTCCATGGCTAAGTCTTCCTACTTCCAACCCAGCACATATCCCACTATACTCGTTCTTGGACCTGCAGAAAATAACAGGCCAGCCAAACTTCTCCAACTGAGATTCCTAATCCTAACCTGAATTACTAAACCACATTGGCTTTCATGTAGATGTTGGCACCTTAGAAGATTTATTTATTCCCAAGAAACATTTTAGCACAGGTAATTGCAGAATCTTTTTACAGAACGATGAACCTTGCATTGTGAGAAGGTAATGTAAGCTCCTTCTGTTTAGCTTGCAATGTGTGATACACATTCAAAAGGGCAAAGTGTAGATTGCTACATCAGGGTGTGTGTTTCATCACTTGTCCACTCTTGTCCCTGTGTATCATATCATGCACGTACGTTTAAAAAAAATTACATCCGGCAAATAACGTTGGACTATTGTCCCTCAATGAACCCCGAAGAGAAGTCATTGAAGGAGACTCCCCAACCCAATCATGTTTTAGCACAACTTAGATACAAAATTTTAGCATTTTATTGTTGCTTGACAGTGAAAAACACAGTTGAGAAAGTCCAGAAATATTTCACGAGAAGAATTCTCTACTCCTTCACTCGTTGCAGAATACTTTATGCCACCAGACTCGAAATTCTAGACCTAGACAACCTAGAACTACACTGCCTTCGGTCTGATCTAAGTATAGTATATAAAAATATATATTGCAATGTCCTACCTGTCAATGAATACTTCAGCTTCAATCATAACAACACAGGAGCAAACAATAGATACAATCTCAAGGTTAATCGTACCAAACTTGATTGAAGGAAATACAACTTCAGCAACAGAGTGGTCAATGTCTGGAATACTCTACTTGACTCTGTGGTTTCTTCCCCAAACCCCAAAAACTTTAACCTTAGACTTTCCACTGTTGACCTCACCCCTTTCCTAAGAGGTCTGTAGGGACGTGCATAAGTGCACCAATGTGCCTACCGTCCCTGTCCTATTGTTTCTTTTATTTTTCTTATATGTATCCATGTATTCACAACTATGTTTTTGCTTATACCTATTATCTTGTAAGCAATTGACAAACCAAATAAAATAAAAATAAATAAATAAAATGGGTGACATATGTTGTCAAAGATGTTAAGACTCTGGAAATAATGCAGGGAAGAGCAAAACAAAGATGATTGGGGACTGGAGGCTAAAACCTGTGAAGAATTCAATATGTCCACTCAAGTAAGAAAGAAGGACTAGGGGTGACATGATAGCAGTGTTCCCTTTATGGAGCTGCCACAAAGACGAGGGAGCCATCTTATTCTCAAATCATCTGAAGGCGGGACGAGAAGCAACGGATGGAAGCCAACCAAGGAGAGAAGCAACCTGAAACTGAGGAGACATTTCCTGACAATGAGAACAATCCGTGGAATGGCTTCCCTCCAGACCTTGTGGGTGCTCCAACCCTGAAGGCTTTCAAGAAGAGCCTGGACAGTCATTGGTTTGAAATGGTGTCGTGTCTCCTGCTTGAGCAGGCAGTTGGACTAGAAGACTTCCAAGGTTCCTTCTAACTCTGGTGGTCTATGTTCTAATCTAGTGGTCCCCAACCTTTTTTGTGCTGCGGCCCGGTACCGGCATCAAAAAATCATCTGCAGCCCAGTACCGGCATCAGCATGCATGGCAAGGCGAGCTGAGCGACTGGCCAGCCAGCTGTCCCCTGCTTCTCCCCGCCACCTTCAACTCCTCCTTTGTACCTGTGTCGATGGGCTTCGCGACGGCTTCGGGACGGTCGCTCGGCTTGCCTTGCCATGCGTGCTGAAAGAATCCTCATGCCTTAGTTTTGTTCGAAGCCACACACCCCACACACACACCCCCGTCAATGAAACTAAGGCACAAGGATTCTTTCAGCACCCAAACGCCACTTTCTACCCGGAAAAGCTCACCGGAAGCACTTTTTCATCAAAACAAGATGGAGGCGCCCAGCAAACCGGCGGCCCGGTAGAAATTGTTCCACGGACCAGTCCCGGTCCCCGGACCGGTGGTTGGGGACCCCTGTTCTAATCAATATATACATATTATACAAAAAATGAAACCAAGTAATGGACATACTTGAGAACAAACTCAATTTTCACTTACTTAGAGTAGTATTAACAACTACAGTAGAACAAAATTCATCTTCTTTGCACTCCACCACCTTCACAGCCTCTCCTTCACATTCAACTCCAAGGGCAACACATGCCTGACACTTTATAGATGTCACTACAAATAAAAGACAAAGTTATACCAATGATCAGTGTCACCTTTATATGTTCTGCTATCCTAGCATTTACGTTTAAGGCTCCTGTTATAATCTGGTTTACAAAGCAGGCCTCCCCTGTTGTTGTTTTTTTCTACTGGGAACCTGGGCAAGGGTGGGAAGTGAGATCAACTTGTGGAAATGGAAGGCAAATTGAGACTAAGGGAGAGATTAACCCTCTCATATCTCTCACATATTAATATGAAACTGGATCTTCTCCTCTTCTGGTATTTATGCCATAGAAGAGATTTGTAAAGAAGCCATGTGGATGCTGGCTGAGGCCATATTTCTGCAAGAACCTGAATAATTTTTGATATCTGCGTTGGTGATGCAGGATTTGGGCACATTCTAGATGTGGTCTGCCTATACCTTCTTGCTAGGGTGGAGAGAGAGTCACTTGCCTAGTTTTTGGCCCAATGGTCCAATGTCACTTGCCTAGTTTTTGTTCTTCATAAATGACTAGACTCATATTACCCATTCCTACTCCAAAACCTTCAGCCACTGCACCAAATTGGCTCTCATGATACTCTGAAGAGATGATCATGAATCCTGCATCGACTACAGATAGACCTTGACATAGGATCGCAATTAGGACTGGAGCTTTTATCACTAAGTAATATTATTAAGTGATTTGTGCCCAGTTTTATAACCTTTTTGTGGTAGTTAATATCTGCAGTCATTAAGTGAATCACATGGCTGTTGAGCAAATCTGCTTTCCCCCATTGATGCTTTTTGTTAAAAGCTGTTTGGAGAAGTCAACGATGATCATATGTCCCAGGACACTGCAACTGTTGTAAACACACGCCAGCTGCCAAATGCCCAAATTTTGATATGAAGTGGTGGGAATTGTTGAAAGCGTTAGGACCATTTGTAAGTGATTTTTTTTCAGGGCTGTTTTAAATTCAGATGGCCAGTGAACAAATGGACGCATGGTAGAACGATTTCCCAGAAACTTCCTCAGGCTGCCTATTCTCCATCCCTTTCCTAAAGTCACCCAAAGTTTCTATACCTGTTTTAAGGAAATCAAATTCTTTACCTGTTGACAAGTTGGAGCAGAAGAGAGAAAAGACAAGAAGAATTCCAGCTGCCCTCATGTTGGTAGAAGTCAACTCCTCTGCCTTTTCAGAATCCACCTACTGCTCAGTTTTGCAACTGGGGAAATGTTTTTAAAGAATTAGCTGGAGGAGGTTGAATATAGGGACTCAAATGATTGGCTAGCTGAGATAGAAAACTCAGGGAGGGCAGAAGCCAAATTCCATTGGAAAAGATAGTGGTGTTTTTTGTTTTTTTTTAGAAAATATACACAAAATAAACTTTGCTTGGCAGTGAAATGGAGGTGTGAGTTCTTGCTTTTCTTAGTGGCTTAGTCTAGCTTCTAGAGCTGATTTTATAATTTTATAATTTTATTTATATCCTCCTATAATTCTCCATCTCTGATTTGTATCCTTTGCCCCTCTTGACTGTGTTTCACCTTAATTCCTACATTCATTTATTTGGATTGTTTTGGACCTTTTCCTGTGCATAATATAACAGCTAGTACTTTGTTATATATTAGTGATAAATCTCTGAACATACCATTATTATATTCTTATTTTTGTAGGCAGCTTTTAGTTACTGGCCCTTCGTTTCAATTATGTATTATTATATTTACTGACCTCCCATTTTATCTATAAGAAATAAAGATTAAAGTATAGTTATAATTTAAGATTACATGAAATGATACTTTGCTTCTTATGTTATAATTGTGATTATAATTTTTCCTATCCTGGATTCAGAGGTGCTATGTAATGAACTGACCAATCCCTATTCTTCCTTTTCTAGTAAAGATTATTGAGATGTTGGTGATGAGGGACAAAATTAGAGCAGGGGCGTCAAACTCAGTTTCATTGAGGACTGCATCAGGGCTGTGGTGGAGCTCAGGGGGCTGGGGTGGGAGTGGCTGACTGGGTGGGTGTGGCCGACTAGGTGGTCATGGCCAGGTTGATGCCACTCCACAAACTGCTGGCATGTTTCCTCTTTGCATTGAGTAGACCAGGCCAAAGTCATGTTGGCCTAATTGGGTAGACCGGGCTGAAGCTATATTGGCCTGATCTTTCCTCTCCGTACCAGGTAGACCGGGCTGGGAGGGGTGGGGTGAACCACAATGTGGGTCCCCGCATCGTGATTACACCAGTTCACTGAACTGCACACAAAGTTAACAACCAGTTTGAATGAACTGGTGTGAATCAGCTGAATCCCACCACTGGTCATCAGTCTTGAGTCCCTTTGTACCCATTCATAACTATGTTTATCCTTATACCTATTATCTTGTAAGCGATTGACAAATCAAATAAATAAAATAAATAAATAAACAATGTATTATAAAGCAGTACAACCACTTCACAAGATTTTATCCTTGATTTTATCCCTGTGTTATTGCAGCCTAGAACTGCACTGGCTTTTTTTGGCAGCTGCAGCACACGGTTGGCTCATATTTAAGTGACTGTCCACTAGGACTCTAAGATTTCTCTTGCAGTTGCTACATTACAACTCTCTTATAATGTGACAAGAGAGGATGATAGGAAGTACCCCAAAAGAAAAACGGCTAAAAGTATAGCTGAACTGAGTCAAGAATGGGTGACATAGAAGAGGGAATACCAGTTCATCAAAGCTACCTTTTCCTGTGTGTTCAAACACTCCTTAAAAAAAATACACAGACACAAATGCTTTCAACACCTCAATTTATTTTCATTATAATTTAGTGCAAATGGAATGTTTAGAGAAAAACCATATTCCCCTCAGCTAGTAGCCCCAAACACAGCATTTCAACCCTCTCAGGTCTGTTCCTCCATATTCTAAATTACTACCAAGAATGCTTAATCCCAAACCACTGTTACTCTTACTACTGAAGCTCCAATCTCCTTCTCACTTTTATAAATCCTGAAAGACAAAGGAAGAAGGCTATGTTCTGATTACTTGGGCAGAAAATCTCTATTGAGGGACAGTGGAACAGTGTTACACTCCTTCATGGTGCTCAACATTACAAGGTTATTGCCCATCCGCACCTCTCCATCAGGATAGGAACATACATTTGGGGTTGCACATCCTTGGAACGAACCCCCCTCTTGTATAGCTCCAACTGTGGAGGAAAAAGGAAAAATAAGAATCTCTGAGACTTTATTGCAAGGATATTAGAAAACAAAGATAATTTTCCTCTCGACAAACTCCTGAGCATAGCCACTCTTTGGGAAATCCTTTGCACTATGTTGACAATTAAGCCCTTATATCAGTCATGAGCACTAGTTCCCGTCGACCCTTCAAAGAGGCCAAATTAAGAACATAGTCATGCATGTTATACTATAGGTCAGGGGTCTTCAAGCCTGATAGCTTTAAGGCTTGTGGACTTCAACTCCCAGAATTCCTCCTCCCATCATGTTAGCTCAGGAATTCTGGGAGTTGAAGTCCATAAAATCTTAAACCTGCCAAATTTGAAGACCCTTGCTATAGGTCGTCCTCAACTTACGACCACTATGGAGCCCAAAATGTATATTGCTAAGTGAAACATTTGTGAAGTAATTTTCAGTCATAAAATTATTGCCCACTTCTCAACCCTTCAAGATGACCAGAATAAGAAGTCAAACTCATGCATGTTATATACCACAGTACTGTTATTGTTGAAAGATTACAGTATAGTGGTACCTTGGTACTCAACTGCTTTCCAACTTGTCAAATTTGGTACTTGAAGCATTTTGACATGAAAATGCTGTTGCAATGCTTGGGGTATGCTTACAGAGGTGGTATTCAGCAGGTTCTGACCAGTTCTGGAGAACCGGTAGCGGAAATTTTGAGTAGTTCAGAGAACTGCCTCTGACTGGCCCCGCCCCCATCTATTCTCTGCCTCCCAAGCCCCAGCTGATTGGCTGGGTATTCTTTGGTTGCCCTGCACAGGAGAACAGAGCTGGAAAGCAGGTTAATGGGGTGGGGAGGGAACGGGCTTTTTGCAGTATATTCTTCCCCTGTCATGCCCACCAAGCCACACCCACAGAACCAGTAGTAAAAATTTTTGAATCCCACCACTGTATGTTTAGTATTCGATGTGCTGCAATAGAAAAAGTGGGACAATTGGGGGGAATGCACAGGAATTTGGCCATGCTGGGAAGATCTCGGCAAAAGGAGGGGGGTAACTAATGGATGCTGAGGGTGAATAGGAAGTCGTGTTGTTAGGAAGTTCATTGACGTAGGCAAAGGGATAGACAGAAAGTTGCACCCAAAAGGCATTGAAAATGTCTACGGATTAGGGAGAGAAATATATGGAAAACTGTAGTAATATTCCTGCAGGTTCCTTCCCCCATCCTCACTCTATATTGCAATTATCTGATCAGAATCATATGAATAAAGTGGATTTCCACAATCATGATGTGTTAGTCTGCAGGCAAAATAATAATTAGTCCTTTAATTTTAGCAGCATGGGAATGGATGCTCTTCTGATGTTTTTGAGCCACCCGACAGTCAGTCTGCCTCCCCCTCTCCCAATTTTTTTAAAAAACCCCTCCAATTTTTCATATTTTAATTATTTATTTTTAGTTACCTGGCATTTTGTTTTGTTTTGTTTTCTCTTTCTATTGTTTCTTTGATTAAAAAAAAAAAGATTGCACTCACATGTATTCATGGTAAAATTAAAGTTGACACAATGTGTCTCTCGGCCAAGACGAATTGGTTGAGCTGATTGGAGGGAATCTCCATGTCTTGTGTATGATCCAGAGCATACAAATCCGTTGGGTTTGAGTTCCTCACGGAGGGGCACTGTAAGAATCAACCCAAGGTTAGCAAACATTTTCATGGCCACCATCCCATATTAAGTCCCAAGCGTTTTCACATTCTGGCACTTGTGGCCCACCAGTGGCCAGCGGAGCTGGTGGCAGACTTGGACAGTGAGGAGGTTGGGGAGGAACATGGGCCAGTCCTGGAGTCTGGGGAAGGCTGTTGACAAGTGCTCTAGGTGTCAGAGGCAGAGATGGGGCCAGGGCCGTCTGACAGTTATCAGCTGCCCTTGAAATCAGAGATCAGTGGGGAAGAAGAACAGCTGGAGCCTGTTCCCAATGTGTGTGCATGCACAGAGCTGCCAGGAGAAGGGCACAGTTAAGGAACAGTCAACTCAGGGGTAAAGGCACAGATGGATAGTGAATGGCCCTCCCCATAGGGAATAAAGAGGAGTGAAAGGGGTGTGGGATTTGCAGGAGACAATTAGTTCGTTTAATTAGGGTGAAGATCTGTTCGTGATTCCTTGCTAAGTATTTTCTGGCACAGCACATTGTGCTTGGAAGCTATCGGCCTGGCAACTCTGCAAGCCTGATAAGGTCTGTGGTTGTAAATCACTCTTGAAAGACTGTTTGCCGGGACTTTGCTGGATGTGAATGATAGGAATTCACATTAGCCTAATAAAAGGGGATTTTGTCGGGATGAGGAGCCTGCTTTGTGATTTTTGTGAAGCCTAGGTCAGAACACTGGCTTCCAGGGTTCCCAGCCAGGACATGATTTGTAATCCACGCATCTGAAGGCAAAGCTGGACCAAGAATGGGGATGGCATCTCATTCCACCTGCTCCATCAATTCCATCACAAATGTATGCACGTTCTGAGGTTCCCCTTCAAAATAGATCTTTTTTTCCCCCTTATAAGCCCTTTTGAGAAGACAGCCTGCAGTTCTCTCTTGCCCTTATGACAATCCCAGCTCTGATTGGCAACTTTAAGGATGGAAGCCCAGAGGGGGTATTCAGCAGGGTTGGGGTTAGGATTAGGGTGCCCTGCACAGGAGAACAGAGCTGGAAAGCAGGTTAGTGGGGTGGGGAGAGAATGGGGATTTTGGAGTAACCTTCCCCCAGGAGTGGGGAGGGAATGAGGATCTGACAGTATCCTTCCCCTGCCATGCCCACCAAGCCACGCCCACAGAACCAGTAGTAAAAAATATTGAATCCCACCACTGAAGCCCTCCTCCTCCAGCAGCTGATTGCAACCCTGGGCAGCCATTCCAACCTGGGTTGCTAGATTGCCATGTTCTCCATTTACACATAGTTGCCATTTTTAAAAAATCTTATACAGGTAGTCCTCGACTTACAACAGTTATTTAGTGACCGTTCGAAGTTACAACGGCCCTGAAAAAAGTGACTTTTATGACCATTTTTTACCCCTTATGACTGCAGCATCCCCATGGTCGCATGATTGTCCCTAGGATGCTTGACAATTGACTCACATTTATGACAGTCCAGGGGTCGTGTGGTCCCCATTTGCAACCTTCTGACAAGCAAGGTCCATGGGGAAGACCAGGTTCACTTAACAAACTGTGTTACTAATTCCACAAGTGCAGCGATTCACTTAGCAAATGTGGCAAGAGAAGTTGTAAAATGCGACAAAATCCAGCTCGCAATTTTTTTAACTTAGCAGTGGAAATTTGGGGTTCAGTTGTGGTCATAAGTTGAGGACTACCTGTGGTTGACTCAACAATGGCTTGCTCAACTAATGAACTTCCATTAGTTCATTAATAAATTTATATTTATTTATTCATCATTATTATTATTTATAAACATAAATGAAACCATTAGTCATCGGTTTTTAGTAAAGAGATTGGATAACCCTTTGTCTGAAATGGTATAGGGCTTCCTGCTTCAGCAGGGGGTTGGACTAGAAGACCTCCAAGGTCCCTTCCAACTCTGTTATTCCTCACTCTCTCCATTGAAGTTTGCTGCTCCATTGAAACCCTACATCTCTTTTGAGGCAAACATGGTGGTGCTGTTGCTTTCCACTTAAGCTGGGTTGAAATTTGCTCCCCTAGCCAGTGGTGCGATTCAACGGGTGTAACAACTGGTTCAGTGATTGTGCGCTTTGCACAATTTTAAAAAGCTCGTTTTCAGCTATAATACCTTCTATTGCAGCTGAGTTGAGTAAAACAGCTGAGGCGCGGGAAAACCACCCTGCCGCATGAATCAGCTGTCCTCCAAAACAAGGAAATAAAAAACAGGAAAGAGCAGAATCGGGTAGGCAGGGCCGAAATGATCACTGGAACTACCGGTTCACCCGAACTGGTCCAAACTGGTAGAATCCCACCCCTGTCCGTAGCTTTCTCACTCCCCCGCCGACAATACTGCCCAAAGTTTAATTTTCTCTGCCTTATGCAAAGAAACATCGAGTTGAACTACTTACACAGAAGAGGCAGGGCGTTGCACCCGTCTGTCTGGCAACAGAAAAGGTTCACTTGAGAATATTTTCCCTGTGTGGAGGTGATACTGTAAAAACCGTCGATGCATTCCTCAGCTTTTGCACAAGTCTTAGCCGTGTAACTGAGTGGAGGACTGGCTGTGAAACAGAGAGGAAATGTTGGGATTTACAAAAGAGGAAATAAAGGAAATGTTCAAAAAGCACTGTGCTCAATTAAATATTCTGTTTGAGATCCCTTGTATTATGTTGGTTGGTGGAGTAGATGATAAGGTTTTCTTTAATAGGAGAAAGAGAACCAAATTACCCCATGCATGATTTGAGATGGTTTCCTCCGTTTATCTCAGGTAAGGAGGAAGAGTTAATTTGGACAGGTGGAACCTCTGGAAACTATTTTGTACAGTTAAACAAACAGTGCATTCCTTTTGTTCTCTTACCACTCTTCTCCCAGTGTTACCCATGTATGATGGAGCAACAGAATGTAATATTTTTGCCAACATAACATTTCTAGTAAACAGAACACACTGAAATTGGCAGAATATGGTGACATTAGTCAATGATGAAATCCACCCTCAAGAAAACTGAATTATTCCTTCTTGATGCCTGAGATACTAAGTGATGGTAATATTGACTGTCAGCTAAATTGAAAGGATATTTCACTCACTCAAAGTAAGAGACATAGTCAAGGAAAGGCAATGAGTTTGGTCTTGTTCACACTCCACCATTGTCATGTCCTCATTTCTACATTCTCCTCTAGTGACCAAACATTTGTTGCATTTTAGAGATGTGACTGCAGAGGAGAGAAGCAAAATAGTTATACAGGCAGTGAGCCGACCAGGTTATGTGATAGTTATTTAAAAACCCTCTGTAGATTTCAAAAATAATAACCATTTGCCCTAGGGGTGTATCCGAAGCCATTTCTAGCAAACATTTGAAGCTTAGAAGGTTAGAGATCAGAAAAATACGGATATCAGAAATTAGCTCAGCTTTTAAATAGGGCAAACGATGTTTCATTCAGTTCTTTAGATAAGATGCTCTTCCAGACACTTGTTTCTATTATTGATTGAGACCAGCCTTCTAAACAAGCTGAATGGAATGGGTGCCAGCATATTAACAATCAATACAGAGCATCCTGAGACTATGAAGAATTCATGGTTTATAATCTATGACATTCATTTTAGTGTTTTTAGTGTCGAACACATTGAATTAGGAGGTGGGAAACTGTGCATTCTAGTTTTGCTTTAGGCACAAATGTCAGCTTGGGGACTTTGGAACAGCCACTCCTTAGCGTAAGAAGAAAGTACAGCATGTCCAAAATATGCCCAAGAAAATAGCTGACCTCTTACTGATGGCACCAGGGGTGAAGGCTGACTCCAAAGACCAACTCTTAGCCTCCTGCCCATCCCATAGCTATCTGGTTGCTGATTCACCCCCTCATCCATTTATTGAGAGTCTGCTTTTAAAAAGCTAAAACGAGCAGAGAGCTGAAGATGCCCGTCCATCCATATGTCTTCATCCATGTAAGAAATCTCCCTCTACCAACTCTCCAGAATCTCAGTGTTGAATAGCAATACTCACCACCTGTCAATAAGAATGAGGAGATGAGAAAGAAGAAGACAACAAGACCAGCAGCCATTGTATCTGCAGAGTGACTCCAGTGCTGTCCTGAAACCAATACAAGAATGCGCTGAATTTTATAGTTATTGGAGCGTGGCTCCCCTGTAGGATGCTTTGGAGTCTTCCAGTGGGTGGAAGACATGAGTGATCACCAAATCCCACACAAAGTAGAGCAATAACAACTTGCACAATGAAATGGGGAAAGGGGCAACGGCAGTGGAGAACCAACAAGTTGGTTGAGGCTTGTTGGGATCATCCAGTAACTTGGTGGTGTGTTTCAAAATTGCCTACCACCGGTTGGGTGGGCATGGCTTGGTGGGTGCGCTTTGCGTGCGCATGCGCACCAAACACGCACTTTGAGCAGGCACAGAGGCGTTCCAACTCAGCTCCTGCAAGGCTGCACTCTCCTGGCCACTTCAGCAGCTGCTGCAGGACACTCTGCTGTGCCGTGCAAAGTAGCTGCGCTCCAGAAGCAGGAAATAAAGATGACTATGGGAGTCCCGGCGGGCAGGTGGGCCCAACAGCAGAGTGGCGGAGAGAACCAATTCAGTCTCTCCTGCTCATCACCACTACCGGCTCAGCAGAACCAACCCGAACCGATAGAATACCACCACTGATGGGTTCTATAGGCTAAGCAAAGAGTGATTCCAATCATAAATAGGGGACTGAAGAAGAAATATCTCCTTTCTCTTTTATTTATTTTTTCTTTCAGAAAGGAGAGGAAGAGGATGCTTGCTACAGTATTTGCCAACATGTCCAAAGTGAGTCGGTGGCGACGATGAAGGATATGATTTTGTTTTTATTCATTGAGAAACAGCATAGTACCATAACCACTACTCAACTATTCAGTGGAGGGCTTGTCCGACACAGCTCCTTTTATTGGAAGAGAAAGAAGGAGGTTGCTGTGGGATGTTGGACTTGATCAGGGATGGAGATTTGTGCGTGTTAAATGTGTATGGTGTTTTTGCAATTGTTTAATAGGGATATCTGTGGGTCAAGAATTGACGGATTCCTAAAGGAAATCAACCCTATCCTTGAAAGGACAGATACTGAAGCTTGAATTCTTTGGCCACCAAATGAGAAGAGAGGACTCACTGAATGATTTGGGGAAAGTTGTGTCAGGCTTACTAGGTACATCAGATAGGAACACAATTTGATGAACTAATTCTGCTTTATTGTAAAGCTACAATACCAGAATCTTGCAGGTCTGAAAGTACAATATCCTCAAGAGACTAAGGAGGTCTCTTCTGACTTCCTTGTCTTGGCCACTATCTATTTGCAGACTATGCTGTGTCTTGTCTGACCCATCCCTTGGTAGAGTCTCTTCACCCAGTCTCCCTTTCCCATATAAATTACAAGAAGACATCTTAACAAACACTACACAAAAAAAGTGATGGAATGTGCACCTGTAGGAGCAATGGGGGAGACTTTTGGCAACACAAAGCTTTCCCACAAAAGGCCCAGCTTAAGAGACTGTGCAGTCCCAAGCTCGATGGGGAGGAGGGAGGAGATTCATGGTAATCACGCCCTAGAATATCTCAAGATGCATCTAGTAGGCAAGCAATTTACAACTTTAGTTTGGCAAGATTCTGTCAACTAGGTGTAAATAAATAAAGTATCAGACTTGACTGGATTTTATTGTCTCGTCCTTGCCTTGGGCTTGACAGAAGCTACTGTATGGACATGTCTTCTCATACCTAGTCCTGTACAAAGAGTGCTCCTTATTTTGGTCACTCTCCTTATTTGGTCACAATAAAAACATTGTTTTTACTGTGCAACGAATCTCTGGGACAGGGAAGCCCAATATTAGCATTAGCACACAGGTGGGGCAGAGTGTATTGGTGTGGGCAGCTTTTGGTAGCCCAGGAAATGGCCCATGTTACACCACTGCACCTGGAAAGGATCTTGGAGGTCTTCTAATCCAAGAAGATCTTCTAATCTTCTAATCCCCTGCTCAAGAAGGCCACCCTATACCATTTCACACAAGTAGCTGTCCGGTCTCTTCTTCAGAACTTCTGAAGCACCCACAACTTCTGATGGCAAGTTGTTCCACTGGTTAATTGTCCTCACTGTTAAGAAGTTTCTCCTTAGTTCTAAGTTGCTTCTCTCCTTGATTAATTTCCATCCATTGTTGCTTGTCTGGCCTTCACGTGCTTTGGAAAATAAGTTAACCCCCTCTTCTTTGTGGCAGCCCCTCAAATACTGGAATACTGCTATCATGTCACCCCTAGTTCTTCTTTTCTCTACCCTAGCCATACCCTAGCCATGCTAGCGATAGACTAGCTATACACATACTCCTTGGCATCTGGTATACCCAACCTGAACTCCTAGGGCATTAGACCCAGAAGCCCTTCCCAACATTTATGAAGTACTCCTAGATACTGTATCTTGTTAGACTCATTACCTTTGAAGAGAAGGGTGTGACAAAAGAGAATGGTAGGAGATATTCCAAAAGAAAAGTGGCTAAGAGTATAGCTGTATTTAGTCAAAAATGGATGGCACCAGAGAAGGAAATGACCAGGTTATCAAATCTATCTTCTCGTGCGTTTTCAAACCCTCCTTAGAAAAATACTCAGACACTAATACTTTTCATCGCCACAATTTATTTTCATTAGGATGCAGTGAAAATGGATTGTTTAGAGAAAAACCATGTCCCTCAGCTAGTAGCCCCAGACACAGCATTTCAATCGTGTCAGGTCTGGTCCTCCATATTTTAAAGTATTGCCAAATTACAAGTAGATTGCTTGTTATTCACTTAACAAATGTTTCATTTAGCCACAGAAACTTTGGGCCTAATCGTGGTCGTAAGCTGAGGACTACAACACCCTGCCCTGCCCCCTTTCCTGTACTGTGTGTGCCTCCCAGCTGATTTTTGGCCTGTTTGAGGCTATTTTCGCCCTCCCAAGGCTCAAGGGAAGTCTCTGCAGCCTCAGGAGGCCGAAAAACAGGCCTTCTGAAAATACTGGAAGTTCCCTGTTTTCAGCCTCCAGACAGTCTCTGGAGCTCAGGGAGGCCGTTTTTGCCCTCCTGGAGGCTCAAAGGAAACCTCTGGACCCTCGGAAGGCTGAAAACAGGCCTGTTTCAGCACTTCTGGTATTTTCAGAAAGCCTGTTTTTCGGCCTCCCGAGGCTGCAGAGGATTCCCTCGAACCTCAGGAGGACGAAAATGGCCTCAAACAGGCTGAAAATTGGCTGGGAGGTGCACACGTGCACAGTGCAGGTAAGTTTCACTGGGGCTCATGTGCCTGCACAAATGGCTGTGTGTGCCACTGGTGGCATGCCAACATGGCCGTATAGCCTTTCACATACCTATTTTTTTAAAATCTCCCCTGCATTTCTACCCCTCCTTTTTTGTCTTCCCACTATTTGTCTTCCCACTATTTACTTATTCTATGTTTTTTACACACCTTTTCATTTTCTGCTGTATATCTCTGATATCATCAATAGCTCATTATAACTTTCCACTTTATAAAACTTTTTATATTTCTTTTTAATGACTCTATACAAGCCCTTATGTTGGCCTACCCCTGTAATGATGATGATTCATTTGATTTGTTATCCAAAACAAACTCAAAGGTCCTGCTCAACAATAGAGCTCAGGTGTGTTTCCAAAATTAGAAGCTGTATTTGCATTAACATGACAAATGTGACTAGAGCTACTGTTGACTTTAGGGATTTTTTTTTTAGTTGTGATAAATGAACTGAGCATTATTCAGCATGCAAAGAAAATGGGATTACAGATGTCCTAAACTTAGGACTACAATGGAGCCCAAAACGTCCATTGCTAAGCGAGACATTTGTTAAATCAGTTGTGATGACCCGGAGTGTAATACAAATATAACAAAATCCAAACCATAAATAAATGTCCTTCAATGCCTCCAACTTGGCCCCACTGTCCAATAATTCTCAGTTGGAGATAAAACTTTTTCAAAAATAGTCTTCAAAAGAAAGCAATACAGTCCAAACTTAATGAGCAGATAGAGGCGAAATAAAAAACTAAAGCAAACTACAATGGAATTTCCACAACGGACCAGGATAAGTAATTACCAACTTCAAGGAGATAACAAGGCACAGTCTGTTGGAAGGACACCAACCAAGATAACTTCAGCCCAAAATAACACACACTTTGCAATGCTGTGTTTTAACCATCTCTCTTATATACTATTCTCCCCAGCTGCAACCAATGAGGGGGATCATGGCCGCTTCTTCTCTCGTAAGCCAAGTTGTTGCCTTCTCCGTTCCTCCCTGCCTGTCCTAGGATAAAGAGGGGATGGGCCTGGTTCTTCCTCTGACTGCCCAGCAGGCCTCTGCCCTTCCCCAGCCTCCTCCACAACCTCTGGAGCCACACCTCCACACCATGTGGGTTGTTCCTCCTCTCCCTCACTTATTCTGACCAGTTCTGCATGACCAAACTGTCTACTGCCTCATCTTGATTATATTGCTGGGCTTACCTATAGCTACTATATGGAGAAAGAGGTTTCATGATAGCAAAAAAGTATATCTTTAAGCCAAGGAGAAATGTTCCAACCACAGGGTGGTTTCTGGGGGTCTTCAAACTGAAGTGACAAAGATGTTATCGCCACAACTTAAACTGAGTTAGCACTGATGATGTTACCTAGATGGGTAATGAAACATTTGCAAGGAAACAACTAAGAGAGCACCACATAATCTGAGCTGTTCAAATTTTAGATCTATAGGAATAGAGATAAGTGAATTTCTGTGTGCAGTTCATCAAAGTGAATAGGTTAGGCTCTCGGTCACTAACTGCACATCTCTGAACCACGATGGTGTAGTGGTTAGAATGCAGGCTAACTCTGCTGACTGCCAGCAGATCGATCGATCCTGGCCAGCTCCAGGTTGGACTCAGCCTTCTATCGTTCAGAGGTCAATAAAATGAGGACCCAGATTGTTGGGGGCAATGTGCTGACTCTGTAAACCACTTGAGAGTGCTGTAAAGCTCTGTGAAGCAGTATATAAGTCTAAGTGCTATTGTTATTGCTAATTAATTTCAAACAATAGTTGCATAAACAGCATGCAAAGTGAATATTTATTTATTAAGAACATTTATATAACTGTCCAACTCATTCACTGTGACTCCTGGCAGGTTACAAGGATTAAGCCCCACTACCATATCATCAAAATATGAGAGGGGTGTTGAGAGAGAAATTGAGTCTGATTGAATTAAATATATCTAAAAAAAATCATGGCAACCTTGCCACATTTCTTGGCAAGGTTTTTTAGCGGTGGTTTGTTATTGTTTTCTTTGTCTGAAGTGGTGTAGGGTTTCCTATTTAGGCAGGGGGTTGGACTAGAAGACCTCCAAGTTCCCTTCCAACTCTGTTATTCTAAATTCTACATTCAAAATTCTTCCTAGGACTTAGAGAAAGGGATTGGCCCAAGGTTGCCCCATTGGTTTTGGGCCTAAGGTGGGTTCTTGGTTTGTAACTTGATGCCTTAACCACTACACCAAACTGGCTTTCTCTAAAAATAGATTTAGCTAAATCAACCAAAGCTAAAAATGAGTGCATCCTTGGACAACCTGAAAGACCAGATTGGAGACAATTTGTTGTGGAGAAAAATCTATTTGTGAGGCTGCTAAAAGTTGGCAACAACATGATGACACATAATCAAATTTAACCACAAGATACATAAGGAATGATTATTTACCATCTTTAAATTACCTCCTTTCAATACACACAACATTATAATTCTTGAAACTTTCTCCAACATTTTCTGGTTTTTTTTTTAATAATATTTTTTGATCAAGCAGTAATTCTGCTTCAGGTCAGAGTGTCTTTGGACATGTATGCCCTTTGGCTACAGACATTTGTTATTTCTGTGTGGAGTCATGCTTCTCTGGGCAAATCTTGGTTCAGATTCCTCAGGCTTCACAGTTTCTCCTTGAACCAGTCAAAGAAACTGGGCCTTCTCCAACATGGGTCTACGACAATTCGCCACAGCTAACTTGTTGCGGCCAACTTACTGTAGCCAACTCACCACGGAACAATTCACCAGGGCCAACTTGCCACAGGACAAAAATTGAAGAAATAGTGGAATAGAATCATCTTTCAAAGCTCTTGGACGAAAGACAATCTATTAAGCTAACAAATCATAGATTTTCCTGCAATGTTTATGAGTAGAATAGTGACATCCGAGTGCATTCAACATCTGTCCAACAAATGTTGGAAATGTAATCAAATACCGGGCACATATTATCACATGTGGTGGACATGTCCAAAAGCAAAAATATTTTGGATGAAAGTGCACATGTAGTTATCAAAAAAATGTTAAGGCACCATATAAATTATAAGTCAGAACTATTTTTATTAGGCATAATACCAGAAAAATATGACAAAGGGAATGTATATTTAATATTGCACATTTTGACAGCAGCAAGAATTGTATTTGCACAATAAAATGAGGAAACACCGACAGAAGAAGATATAATTTAAAAAATATTAGACTGGGCAGAAATGGATAGACTAACACTGAAGATAAAAGTATTATTGTACGTAAAGAGAAAATACGTATATAAATAAATTGGGGGAAAAACTATCTCTCTTGGGTTCCTTCATGAACTTAATCACTCCATTATATTTTTCTTACTCAGAAAAAGTATTTTCCCCCAAAGCTGCAGGTTGCCTTCTCTAGTTTATAGAGGTGGGGCAGCTCATTTTAATTCCCAGCAATTGTACCTAAAGCCTAAGTGAACAGAAATAAAAGGTTAAACACATCCGGAATGTGCCAGTCCATAAAATATCCATTATGTTGCAACATTATAAAGGCTGGTTCAGTTGGAAGTTCTGTTTAGAATAGATGGAACAATAAACATAACACCCAGGTGTGCAAATTTGGCTTGAAGGTGGAGTCTTTATTTCATGTTTCTTTGGATGACAAACAAAGTCAATAATACACACACACACACACACACACAAGATGATTCCCAATAAAGAGCTAATAGAGAGAAAAAAGTAAAGCCTTTTTAATTCTTAGTGACTCCACAGACATATTGATATATCTTTTATAGAAACGGAACAGAATAATTTTTACCAAGAAGTACTTTTCAATTGAGATTATCTCCAGAGGTTTCTGGTGATTTCTTATCCAGTGTGGTTTGTTAGATTTTTGAGATCATGCATGTGGGTGTTGGTGTACTGTACACATGTACATATTTACTTCTGGCAAAGTGTGAATGGATCGGGAGCTGTTCGCAAACATTGACACAAAAGTGACGCCAGAAAACATGATTAGCTACATTAAACTCACTAAAAGCTGCTACCATAAAAGAGAGGATGGGCTGTAATTAAATTCTCATTTAACTTTGTGTGTTTGCAAAAGACTGCAAACAAGACAAAATTTGTAGTAATTTTTGAAAGTAGATGACTTGGTCTCCCCTACCAGCAGGCCACCGAGAAGCAAATCCTTCTTATCCTGGTGTTTCATTTTTACAAATATGTTAGATTTGGTTTATTCAATTTGAAGATTTTTGTTGTTGTTGTTGTTGTTGCTGATTCCACTTTTAAAAAATGAGCTTTAGGCCATTCAGACTAGTTTTGTGTATGTGTGTGTGTGTGTATTTATATTTATATATGAATTTTGTTAGTTTGTAATATTGTTTACAGCATCTTAAGATTTTTTTTAATAGGATGGCTTTAATTAATGTTAAGTTTTGTTTGTGAGAGTTAATATGGTTGGGCTTAGGCAGTAATAAAGATGAGTTTGACCTTGTAAAAGTTATATTTTAAATATTGTTCTCTAAATCATGCAGTAATCATTTGTATATCTATATATCTCCATCTCCCACCCTCTCTCTCTCTCTCTCTCATCACTCTCTCATCTCTCCCCCCATCCATCCGTCTATTTATCTCTTAGGAAACCCCTTTGCTGTTTTGTAAATGTACAAATTATTCATGATTGACAATGAAATGGACTGAGATACCAAAATGTTGCCAGCAGCTATGATGTACTGCCATGTGCTTGCAGATTACATCACTCACCTGTCTTTTCTCATGAAAATGACCTTGTTAGTTTAGCCTCTCCATGTGATGTTTTCCAGATGGTTAGGCTTTAAGCCCCATTATTTTTTGTCAATATGATTGTGATCTGGGCACTTGGCACCCAGCTCATGGCTGTGATGTAAGAGTGAACCACCAAGTTAGCGGAGAAGCTGGCAGGAAGTCGCAAGCTGCAGTCTCGTGAGGTCCTGACTTAGCAATCTGCTTGGTTCTCACAATAACGGCAACCAGGACTGCTGAACTGCCGTTGCTAAGTGATGTGGTCATGTGAACCACTACTTGTCCCAAAGGTGCTTTTTCAAAAGGCGACTGGACTTTCTTAGTTTTTCTTTGAACACATTTCCCTTTTCATCCAAGAAGCTTCTTCAGTTCTGACTGAATGGTGGACGATGGAAGGATTTCATCTTCCATTGTTCCATCCTCCATCATTCATTTCCTTCCTTCCTTCCTTCCTTCCTTCCTTCCTTCCTTCCATCCCAAAGCATCTTTTGGACAACCATGGCCTGGAAGTCTTAGAAGCTCCATATACAATAAGGACTACTCGAAGTGCTTCTCCTACATTGAGCAATGCTGAAGTCAAAGGCAACTGTCTATCTTTGACTGTTTACTTTTCTAATCATGGCACTGATCAAAGAAAATACAACGTGACAGATTCTCCTCATAATTGATTGCCAAGTGAGAGTTCTCTGAACGATTGCTAATACATTGTGGGCCCAAACTTGCTCAGAAGTGGTGTGGGTTGTCATTTCAATGGCTGTGTTTACCACACACAGAGAGTCAAAACATCACAGCTCAGACTGTCAATCTAGGTCTCGACTCACTGAGACAGAATGTAATTTATTTTAAAAATTTATTCATTGGCCATTGCAATAATTAACCCATACCGGTAGATTCTGGTTAGGGTTTCTGGTTTCACCCATTAACCTTGCTTCATAGTGGTTAACTTCTTTGTATCATCCTCTCATATTGGAAGGGTTGACTATCTATCACGGGCCAGTATCCCTGGTCAACAGGGTTTCACAATCTTAAGAAAGAGGGTGCAAATGCAAGGAAGAAGGACAACAATAACCAAGAGAAAACATGGCTTGTTCCAGGACCAACCCTAACACCGACTCTTTGGAAGGCTTAAGATTCATCTTGATCTAATGTCATCCCGGCACTTAGAAGCTATCAGTAAAATTTGAGTTTACTATAAGCAAACCATGACCAAGGAACAGAAAGAAATAATGGATAGCCTGCAATTGATTCACTGAGGGTGAGACAAGAAGCGGTGGATCGAAACTGATCAAGGAGAGAACCAATCTAAAACTAAGGAGAAACTTTCTGACAGTGAAAGCAATTAGTCCAAGGTCCTTCAAACTTGGCAAGTTTAAGACTTGTGGACTTCAACTCCCAGAATTCCTGAGCTAACATGACTGGAGGAGGAATTCTGGGAGTTGAAGTCCACAAGTCTTAAAGCTGGCAAGTTTGAAGACCCCTGAATTAGTCAATGAAGCAGCCTGCCTTCCAGGGTCGTGGGAGCACAATTGCTGAAGGTTTTCAAGAAAAGATCGGATATCCATGTGTCTGGGATGGAATAAGGACTCCTACCTTGGCCAGGGGGTTAGACTAGAAGACCTCCAAAGTCCCTTACAGCCCTATAATTCTAGGCATATGCTTCATTCTCGACTGCATTCATGTACCCATTTATATGAAAAGAGATCCCATTGATTTAGCAACATTTACTTCTGAACACAGATTGCTTTAAAAAAAATGTTGGACACAATTTGTGTTTTTTTTTTAAAAAAATGCCAGACACATTTATTTTGTGTTGATTTTTTTAAAATAAAAGAAACAATGAAAGATGGCAGGCATTGTCTTACAAGAGGCATTCCATTACATTATCACACACACAGGGTGCCCCTTAGATAGGTATCATACATCAACAGAAAAAAAACACATGTAAAAATATATTTTTGTTCTTCAGTATGATGATTATAGCCTTACCTCAATCGTTGGAAGCTTAATTATTTAAACCAATTAATCTATTCCAATCTTAACTGAGCCTTTTCAAACGGCTATATAAAAAAGCCCATTGAACTCAACAATATCTACACCGTTGTGATTCCTTTATTTGCGGGTCCTTCTCAACACCACCATTTCTATTCTTATTTAAGATATGCATTAGTTAGATACATTAAAATCCCTTTTTACTGAACAAAGAGGAGAGAGAAAGAGGGAGAGGGAGGGAAAGGGAGTGAGGTAGGGGGAGAGAGACTCAGAAACCAGCAATTGAGAGACATACTGGGCACCAACAATTGCTGAAACCAACAATTTTTTTTTTATTTACTGTATGGCTTCTTTGGTAGAATTCAATGGGAGACTTTCCCCATTTGAGTAGAGAGGACATTGGCAGGTTGGGGTTAATACAGAGAGCTGTCCAGTAAGAACCATAGGACACTTGGCAGAAGAATAGCAAAAGATAGGCAGTTGGAAATCCAGCTGGCACCACTTTGGGCTTCCTCAACTTGGACATTTTCAAGTTTGTAAGAGTTATCTCCAAAGGTCAGGGTGGTATTAACTTTTAAGATGGTTTTTGAAGTAGCACATCCCTTCGCGGCGAACTCTTCAGCTGCAGCTGAACCTGTGAAACCAAAGGATAGGGGAGGGACTACAATTAGTATGGGTTTTTCTTCTTCTCATGGGTGATGCTGAATTTGGCTCAACGGTGCCTCCCTTCCATCCCCTGCCATTTTCACTAGAGATGGGCAAATCTGCTTTTTTTTTCTTTTTCTTTTTTCTTTTCTTGGCAGCATTTCCTCAGATCCTGACATGTTTGATTTGGCACATATTTAAATCAATGAATCGATAGTAAAAAAAAACAACAACAAGGAGATATCCACACGTTTTATGTGAGCCGTCGTGGCGGGATGGTTAGAGTGAAGTATTCCTGGGTAATTCTGCTAACGGCCAGTTGCCAGCGATTTTGCAGTTCGATCCTGACTGGCTGAAGGTTGGCTCAGCCTTCCATTTTTCTGAGGAGGACTCCTGCTCAAGGTTGACTCGGCCTTCCATCCTTCTGAGTTGGGTAAAATAAGAACCCAGATTGTTGGGGGCCAGACTCTGTAAAACCACTTAGGGAGGGCTGTAAAGCAGTATATACTGTTATGTCTCCCCTTTAAATGCAGGAGGGCAAAACGAAACAAGCAGTTTCAAAAAATCACAAACCAAAAACCAAACTCTCACAAGAGGACTGTGGAAGTATTTTCAGTCCTCAGCAATAAATCCAAACTCTGTCCGGCAAACCTGACGTGGCTATAAATCCCAAAGCCTCAAAGAGTTCTCTCCGTGTATTCACTCCCATAAATCACTTTGCTTCTGGCAAAGCTCGCCAGCCAAGCCGTTTCCTTTTATCCTCTATGAGGGCGTGTTAATCTCCTTAATTAGTCACTGGCTCGACGCCTCCTCCCTAATTGAGATTGACGCCTCATCCTTCATCTGTTTCTCACATCTAACCAGGATCTTTCCAAAGACTCCTCCCCACTAGAAAACTCTCGCAAGTGTTCCTGGTTAGCTATTCCCGGCTATTGCTCAGCCAGAGGAGAAGAATCAGAGGAGGTCGAAGGTCCTGATATCTCTATTAAATCAGGTTCGTCTCTCCTAGTTAAATCCATTTCCTCATCCTGACTACAATCCAAATCGCTCAGCAGTGCCGGCTCATAATTCACTGCCATTTCCTCTTCGCTTGAGCTCACATCTCCCAACAGAACAGATTCCAACTCCGGAGTCACAACAATACACTGTAAGTCTGACTGCTATTGCTAAAAATGGGCGTACTTCATTTTAACAACTACCTTGTTTAAGCCACAGAAAGTCTAGTCCCAGCTGTGGTTATATGTCTCAGGTATGTTAGAAGCCAGTACAGCATTTTTGGAAATGAGAGTTTGGATTCAAATGTAAGGAATCCATGTGATGTTTCTGGTTTACCTTTGGTGACTGTCCCACTGACAGTGAAGCATTTGTCCTGGTTTTCCTTGCAGTACATCCGTTCACCCCCACATGTTTTGTTTTTGTAAGCAAAGCATGATGGACAAACCAGCTTTTTGCTGGAAAGAGTCTTGTTAACTTCTGAAAAGCTTGGAAGTTCTAGAAGAGTTAAGATATTCATGGATTAGCACTGAGCTGAACCTTCGGAACTTACCTAAAATTATTCCAGGGGGTGGTATTTGGAAGGGGAAATTTTATCGAGTTCTGGGAGAGACCACTCCCCCAAATCAGTAGAAGTACAGGTAGTCCCAGTTCATTTAGTGGCCGTTCAAAGTCACAACGGCACTGGAAAAAGTGACTTACGACCATTTTTCACAGATATCACCTCTAGCAGCATGCGATCAAAATTCAGAGGCTTGGCCACTGGTTCATACTTATGACCGTTGCTGTATCCTGTTCCAAGGTCAGGTGGTCCCCTTTTGTGACCTTCTCTCAAGCGAAGTCATGGGGAAGCCCGTTTCGCTTAACAACCGGGCTGCTAACCTATCAACTGCTGCGATTCCCTTAACAATGTCAAGAAAGGTCGTAAAATCGGGCAAAGCTTGCTTCACAAATGTTTCACTTAACAACAGACATTTTGGGCTCCATTGCGGTTGTAAGACGGGGACTACCTGTACAAATATTCATTCTGAAAATGATGAACGGTGCTGTTCTGAAGCAGCAGCTGGAGGTGCGATCCCTGGTTTGGATTTAATGGACAGTTAGGTCTAATTTCCTGAAGCTTAAAAGACATTAGACATTTTAATGGGCAAATTAAAGCCTCATGTCCTTTCTTGACTTTATGAGTTTACTTGGTGCATCATAAATAGAGTCACCCAACTAGAGGTGGGCTACTACCGGTTTGCACTGGTTCGGATGAACCGGAAGTTAATTTTACATCTTGTTCGCCAAACCAGTAGTTGCAACAACTGGCTGGCACCGCCCACCCCACTCCGCCCCTCCCAGGAATCACCATGTGGCCTATTTTGGAAAACAGGTAAGTGCAGGGCGCACATGGAGACTCAGGGTGGGCAAAACACAGGCCTACCGGAGACTCCTGAAGGCCGGAAATGGGCCTGTTTCTAGCCTCCGGAGAGCCTCTGGAGCCCAGGGAGGCCGTTTTTCCCCTACTGGAGGCTCGAGGAAAGCCTCCGGAGCCCAGGGAGGGCGAAAATGCGCCCCCCACCCACTGTAGTGCAGAAGGCCACACCCACTATGGCCACGCCCATCCAGCAACCGGGCAGAGAACCGCTTGCTACATTTTTTGAAGCTCACCCCTGCACCCAACTGTGCACAGAATAGTAAGAATTCCCTCCAGAGAAATTGCTATTAAAATGTGCACAGGGTGAAGTGGGAATCAGGGAAAACTGCAAATAAAGGCAGATTTTTTTAAAAACAAACAAACAAAACACGACGATGTCACCTACTTGGAGCATCATTTTGATTACATTGATTTTTGTCTTTACAGCATTTAACGTTGCTCAACAGATAAAAAGCATCCTCAGACAAAATGAACACAAGTCCTTCATTGCAGACATCCCCTTTGATATCCTGGCAGCCTTTACTTGTTGCGTTTACTGTCTTCTCTTTCTCTGCAAACAAATGGGAGGAAGACATCATTAGAAAGAAGCGGAAAAGACGACTGTTGGCATTTTCAGATTTACTTAGAATAACAGAGTTGGAAGGGACCTTGGAGGTCTTCTAGTCCAATCCCCTGCTTAGGGAGGAAACCCTATACCAGAGGTCTCCAAACTTGGCCACTTTAAAGACTTATGGACTTCAACTTCCAGAATTCTCCAGCCAGCCTTTTGGCTGGAGAATTCTGGGAATTGAAGTGCACAAGTCTTAAAGTGGACATGTTTCGGGACCCCTGCTCCATACCACTTCAGACAAATGGTTATCCAATCTCTTCTTAAAAGCTCCCAGCGTTGGAGCATTTACAACTTCTGGAGGCAGGTTGTTCCACTGATTAATTGTTCTCACTGTCGGGAAATTCCTCCTTAGTCCCAAATTGCTTCTCTCCTGGATTCGTTTCCATCCGTTGCTTCTTGTCCTGCCCTCAGGTGCTTTGGAGAATAGCTTGACTCCCTCTTCTTTGTGGCAGACCCTGAGATATTGGAACACTGCTATCATGTCACCCCTTAGTCCTTCTTTTCACCAATTTGTTAAAAAGCACTTCTCCTGAATATCCATCTGAAGGCTGGAGTCAGGATCCTGTGCCTTCACCTTTCAGGTCTATGGAAACCGGGATGAGGTCCCCCAACAATTGGACTCAGTCAAATTTCCACATTGTGGAAGTTCGTTTCAGTCACATTTTTATGGCCATGTTGATTAAGCACAATCTTTATCTTTTGCCTCTGAGGCCGAGACATCTGCTGAGAGCATTTTAAAAGTTACCGGACAACAGAGGTGTGGAAAGCAGAGGTGGTATTGAGCAGGTTCTGACCGGTTCTGGAGAAGTGGTTCTGGAGAACTTCTGACCAGTTCTGGCGAAAATTTTGAGTAGTTCAGAGAACCAGCAAATCCCAACTCTGACTGTCTCCGCCCCATCTATTCTCTGCCTCCCATTGAGTCCCAGCTGATCGGCTGGGTCTTCTTTGGTTGCCCTGCCCAGGAGAACGGAGCTGGAAAGCAGGTCAGTGGGGTGAGGGGAGGGAATGGAGATTTTGCAGTGACCTTCTCCCAGGAGTGGGGAGGGAATGGAAATCTTACAGTATTCTTCCCCTGCCATGCCCATCAAGCCACGCCAACGAAGCCACACCATAACCACAGAGCCAGTAGTAAAAAAATTTGAATCCCGCCACTGGTGGAAAGGATGAGAGCCAGAGGTGGTATTCAGCAGGTTCTGACCAGTTCTGGAGAACCGGTAGCGGCAATTTTGAGTAGTTTGGAGAACAGGCAAATACCACCTCTGACTGGAGATTTTACACCAGTGGCAGTCAACCTGATCCCTACCACCCACTAGTGGACTTTCCAGCTTTCCTGGTGGGTGGTAGGGGTTTTGTCCCCTACTTTATAAATCACCATTACTGTGGAACCGTTGGGCGGTTAGAGAAAATCTTACTACTAATAGAGATACAAAAGTGGGTGGTAGGTATAAAAAGGTTGACTACCCCTGTTTTACACTATCCTTCCCCTGCCACGCCCACAGAACCGGTAGTAAAAAAAATGGCAGAATTCTTGCCTCTTTCCTCATCTTTTTGATTGTAAGAGACAGGTAGCTTAGCTTTTCTGTGAAGGCAGGCAGGGCAGCCTTCTTTTGGTAACAGTTAGCTCTTCTATTAGTGCAAAATCAGACTTTCACCTGCTGAGAGGTGAGGCTAAAATGGATGCTGGAAAATTTGTTTCTCAGAAGTGAGTTGATATTGGGCACCTGATTTTCTCCCCTCCTCCTTCTCTCTTTCTTTTCTTCTCGCTTTGCCTTCTCATCCTTCTTTCTTCTCTGTTTCTCTCCTTTCCTCCTCTCTTCTCTTCTCCTCTCCTCCTTTCCTCCTCTTCTCTCCTCTCCTCCTCTCCCCTCCTCCCTCCCTCCCTCTCTTTCAATCGAGAAATTTCCTAGAAGAAGTCACTCAGAAAAGCAAAGAGGAAGTGTCAGCATTTACCGGTAAAGATTTCCCTCTCAACTGAATAACATTGTCCGTCTTGGATAGTACAAGTATTTTTATCTTTATCGCATGGTGGTCCGGATGTCGGTGTGGAACATTGGCAGGTCAGCTCAGCTGTTGCTATTTGGTGTGGGGATGAGGGAAAAAAAGAGAATAAAATAACAATAACTTTCAATTGAAAAGCAAATTGACAATTTAATTTAATTTAATCTTTCTGCTTAAATAAATTGGCCCAAAGCGCCCTTGGTTTATGCACCAATACACCGCTTGCTCATTATCCAGATAGGTAACTGTCAACATCCGAAACAGCACACTGTTCAAAATGGCCACACACATGCCGGGGGGGCGGTATTTATGGGGCCACAGGTGGGTGTTGGGTGATGGGACTCATGCTGGGAGCGGAGCCAGGAAGGCAAACCAGCTGCGGTCAGTTTAGAAGTCAACCAGGCCTGAAGAGTACTTGCTGGAGCCACCAGGAACCAGAGGGTGGAGCGTGCTGAGTCCGTAAAGCCAGTTGCAATGGTGGGCTGTTGGATGGTTGGCGAGGTTCAGGTGAGCCCCTGGCTGTGATCTCTGGCTGGGCCTTCCCAGCCGCCCTTGTGCTATGCTTTCCAGAGGTGGTATTCAGCCAGTTCTAACTAGTTCTGGAGAACCGGTAGTAAAAATTTTGAGTAGTTCGAAGAACCGGCAAATACCACCTCTGACCGGCCCTGCCAACCCCATCTATTCTGTGCCTCCCATTGAGTTCCAGCTGATCAGTTGGCTCTCCTTTGGTTGCCCTGCACAGGACAACGGAGCTGGAAAGCAGGTTAGTGGGGTGGGGAGCAGAGGTGGTATTCAGCCAATTCTGACCAGTTCTGGAGAACCAGTACTGGAAATTTTGAGTAGTTCGGAGAACCGGCAAATAACACCTCTGACTGGCCCTGCCCCTGTCTATTCTCTGCCTCCTGAGTCCAAGCTGATCGGCTGGGTCTCCTTTGGTTGCCCTGCACAGGAGAACGGAGCTGGAAAGCAGGTGAGTGGGGTGGGGAGGGAAGGGGGATTTTGCAGTATCCTTCCCCTGCCACGCCCACAAAGCCACGCCCACAAAGCCACACCGACAAAGCCACGCCAAACCCACCAAACCACGCCCACAGAACCGGAAGTAAAAAAAAATTGAATCCCACCACTGATTCTTTCCCTAAATAACTAACATTCCCCCTCCCCCGGCTGCCCAGGTGAATTCCGCAACGGCCTGCTGTACTCATCGTAGCTGCCTGTTTGAAACTGCGTTTCAGCCCCAAAGTGGCAAAGTGCATGGCCAGCGAGCCCCTTGTCAACAAAAGTGCAGCCCACCTCTGGCCAGCTGGCTAGCAGAAGCCAGGAATGCTGGCTAGAAACTCTTGCACTTATATTGTTCCCCACGTGCCAAGCTGACTCCAGTAAAGACACCCTTTCTGCTCATAGTGTGGTCTCTTCTTTTGCTGGCTTGGTTGGAACTGCGACAGTAACATCAGCAGGCACTTCACAGCAACCAAGCTGAGAGAGCACCAAGGACCCCACACAAATATATATTTTAATATTAATCAATCAGTAATCTCCAAATACAATGGATTACAATGTCATCATCACTCTTCGCCTTTCTGCTCACTCAGCCCAGAGAGTCTATGTTCCAAGTATTTATTGGCCTTACCTGTAGCTATCAAAGCAGCGAAGAAAAGAAGATACTTCATTTTTTTTTTTCTGGGAATGGAAAACTTTTGGTTTGCACAGGGATAAATGTTCCAGCAACGAATTCCATCAGGTTAGAAATGGGTGAGAAGAAAGAGCAAGAGAGAATAAATATGGCAAATGAACAACGGGGAACTTGGAGGCAAGGTCATGAAACCCATGACATCATGAGTTGGATAAGGTTGGGGTCTTTTTTAAATACGATCTCTAAAATTCTCTATTTGGGAGAAACACAGCTTCAAAGGTGTAAAATTACAGTGGAGGAAATAGAAATTACCTTCTATTCATGACAGCTTAGAAATTTCCCAATTCTTCATGACCTAGTCTTCCCCACCCTAAATGACGAATTCCCTCTGTCATTGGGCACTTTAGTTTTGGCTGAGAGCCACAGGGAAAACTAAATGTGGTTGAGGTTTAATACAAATAGCAATAGCACTTAGACTTATGTACCACTTTTATAGTGCTTTACAGCCCTCTCTAAGCGGTTTACAGAGTCAGCACATGACCCCCAACAATCTGGGTCCTCATTTTACCCACCTTGGAAGGATGGAAGGCTGAGTCAACCTTGAGCCTGGTGGGATTTGATCTGCCAAATTGTAGGCAGCCGGCAGTCAGCAGAAGTAGCTTGCAGTACTGCACTCTAACCACTGTGCCACAGAGGCTCCCTATATATGTGCAAATACTGCAAAAACTTAAAATAAATTAAATATATATGCTTCTCCTGGCTGACCTTGGATGATTTTTGAAAAGGCGAGAGGATCAGAATAGGTGGTTACGCGAATGGGAGACCACCCCAAAACTCTTGATTTGTAGACCTGATTGGAAAGGGGGAATCCTGGAACTTGGTTCAGGAAGCCAAGTTGGTTGTATCTGAGGTTGATTCCTTGGCAGAGAAACTAGGCAAAAGTTGGAGAATTATGATGTTGTTGACAAAAATTAAATTTCAAACCTACAGAGGCTCCCTTTGCTCACTGTGGAATTCTGGGAGTTGAAGTTCACACATCTTAAAGTTGACAAGGTTGAGAAGCATGATTTCTGACTATTGGCTATCCAATTGTTTCTTGAGGTAGAGATAACAATCTTGCATTTTGCTATAAAAAGCCATTTTGTGCCATTATGAATTATTCAAATGGGGTCGTGTTTAGTTTTAATTCTTCTCTTTAAAGTCTGGACTATTTTGTATAAATTAGCATGTGGGTGGTATCAGGCCCAGTGCTGGTTTTTTTTTCTCCACATAAAACAGCAGCAGCAGCTAATGGATCTTTTAAACGATTAATAGGCTCAGTGACTATTTGTTCTTTCAAGATATCTTCAACTAGGACAAACACTCTGTGCTTTAAAAGTCCACAACATGCAAATGGAAAACAATAGATCATAGCTAGCAGGAAGCAATTAGAATGAGTGCTAAGGTAGTAGCTATGCCTACAGGTTGAAAAAGAGGGGTGTCTGAGGATATGAGAGATGTCTCTTTGTTCACTGTGCAGGTGTACCTTTTTTCCCTATGCAAATTAGAGAAAAATATGAAAGCAACAGCTGCAAATGTATGAATTGAGCCAGACCTGGTATTATATAACTGTCAGCCTTGTAAGCCATTTTTTACTTGGAAGCATCAAGACTACCACATTTAGTGCCTGGGAATTTGGGAGGGGGGATTTCATAGTGAGGTAGAAGATTAGACATAACAACATTCTTTCTCAGGGTGTCAAGGACAAGTTTCCCTGCACCTGGAGGGGAGTGAGCGGAGGGATGTCTCCAGTTGGGATGAAGATTTGATTGGACCATGTGATGGACTGATGGGTGTAGGGGATGGACCTTTGACTTCTCTTTTGGGAAGGGAAAATCCGGAACTTTCAGATTCGGGTTTTCCCAGATGTGCCAATATGACAACTCTAATAAAATGGAACTCTGAGGAAATGCTTGTCTTGGAGTTTATTGGAGTTGGTTAGTTGGAATGCTGACAATAACTTCATGTAACATCCCAGTTGTCTCCTTCCCCCAAATGCAGAAATCTCACGAGAGGGAGAAACCTTGTGAGATGTGGTACAAAAAATGAAATAAATACACCAAGGAATAAAAGCAAAAAACCTGCAAATGGTTAAAACCTATTTCATTGCAGGAGGGAAGTAAAACTTGGCACCTCGGGTGAGTCCACAACTTTTGCAAACCTTGAAGAAACCTTCAAAGAAGTCCATGAGGAATGATAGCGAACCTCTAGAAGAAAATGAAGCTCTCTAGATACCTAGGACTTCAAAATTCTCATTGGTCACTGCCAGGGCATTATTGGAGTACCTAGACTTTCCTATTTACTGGCCTCATCCATAGTGATTCCAAGAGCCAGGAATACTCAGACTAAGGTAGCCAAAAACTGTTTATCTCGCTTCCCAAGAAAGTCACCAAAACCAAGAAAATCACCAAACAACAGAAAAGAGCAGAATCAAATCATTTTCCTTCATAAGCATAGCTCCAGTCAAGCAATCCCAGGCGCAAACTGAAAACATTTAACACCATGAATATATAAATTCCCCTCTTACCTGTTTCCTTTTTTCTCTGGCTCCTTGATAACTTTTGTGATACGATGCTTATAGGCAAAACAAGGGCACTGTCGATCTGCTGCCTCTTTATATTTGGATGGGCGGAGCGGATATGAGATTAAAATAAACAAGGTAGCATAGTGGGGCAAGCGAATGATTCATTTTGAGGTGTACTTCTGGTTAGCATGCTGGACATATGCTTCTTAAAAGCCAGATGTAGAAGACATGATTGGTAAACACACTAGCATATTGATCAGCAGGCCTCTCTGGTTTACTAGTACTGATCCCCAAACCCCAAAAACTTTAACCTTAGACTGTCTACTATTGACCTCACCCCTTTCCTAAGAGGTCTGTAGGGGGTGCGCATAAGCACACCAACATGTCTACCATCCCTATCCTATTGTTTCTTTTATCTTTCTTTTTTTTTTTTTTTTAAATATAGTTTATTAATTTTTACAATTAAAACCAGTCACAATACATACACAAATAAGCAAAAAAAAGAAAGAAAGAAAGAAAAGAAAGAAAAGAGAAGAGGAAGAGAGGGAAAGAATTTTAAGAAAAGAAAGAAAGAAAGAGGTTACAGGATTAAAAGTATTCTTATTTTAACAGTTTGCAAGATCTTCTTTTGTTTTCATCACCTTAACTTGTGTCATATAACCACACCTGTTTTTAACTTATATCGCTACCTCGCTATTATGTATTGATACTTTTCTTTTATGCCTTATAATATATTATTTATCTTTGGTCAATCCAATTATACCAACAATTCCAGCTGTCATAGTATAGTGAAGTGTCTTTGTTTTTTAGCGCCAAAGTCAATTTATCCATTTCTGCGCATTTTGAGATTTTTTCAATAATCATTTCTTCTGATGGAATTTGGTGTTGTTTCCAATGTTGAGCGAAGGCTAATCTGGCCGCTGTTAAAATGTGTATAGTTATGTATTTGGTTTTTTTGGAAATTTGCTTATCAAAAATCCCTAGTAGGAAGGACTCTGGTTTGTATTCGATCTGCTCTTTGGTGATTTCTTCCAACCAAGTTTTGATTTTCTTCCAATACTTTTGGGTTTCTGCACAGGACCACCACATATGGAAAAAGGTTCCTTCTTTTTCCTACACTTCCAGCAATGCGGACTCATGTTGGGGTGCATCTTCGCTAACCTCGAAGGGGGAGATGCCATCTATAGAACATTTTATAAAGATTTTCCTTGTATGCTGCCGATTTGGTAATCTTATTGTTTCTGCCCCAAACTTTCTCCCATTCCGCTAATGTGATGCTGCGCCCTACATTCTTACTCCAAGCAAACATATTTCCTTTTACAATTTCTTCTTCTAGTTCTGTTTCTAATAAGTAGTTATAAAATTTTGTTATGTTTTTTTTATTTGATCCTAATAAAATTTTATCTAACTGTTGCAGTTTGTTATTAATTCCGAATTCTTTTTTGTCTTGTTTATATCTGCTTTGAATCTGAAGATAAACCCTGTTCTGTATAGAAATCTACATACTCGAAATCCGGCAACCCGGATTGGCTAAAACGCACTGCCACCGGATTGGCTGAGTGCGCGGCACTGATTGGTCGCTCGGGATCGCCCGCGATTGGCTGAGCCGATCGCGGGCGATTCAAAACGACCCGATTGGCCGCAGCACTCAGCAGAAGGTCTTTTTAAGCCGCGCTTCTTCCCCACTTTCCCCACTTGTGTTTTACCCGAATAAAGAGCTGAACCAAGTCACTGCCTCGCGTCCTTTGTGCGTATGAGATATACGACACTGGCGACGAAGGTGGGATTCTAGCAAATCCCACACCGCACGTGGCCCACGGAACCGCAACCGCAACATGGCAGCGGCACGTGCCACCCGCTCCTTTCAACGCCGCTACTGAAGAATGGGAATCTTACATCGACCGATTCCTCATGTTCTTGGAGAGCAACAATCTCAAGGACGCGAACGGACAGAGAAAACGGGCCGTTTTTCTCACGCACTGCGGCCCGCGGTTTTCAAAATGGCAAAAGCCCTTGCCAAGCCGCTCGATGTGAAGGTCATGGACTGGGACGACTCGAACCCCTGCTGAGGAGCCACTACGCACCCGCTGTGCCCACCCTCATTCGCCGGCACGAATTCTACCGCCGCGACCAGAAGCAAGGTGAGAGCGCCAGCAAGTTTGTGGCAGAGCTCAGGGACCTCGGAGGGCTATGCGGGTTTACCGATCTAGACGAAGCCCTGAGGGACCGCGTCGTCCTCGGCCTCCGGGATTCCGCCCTGCAAAGCCGGATCATGGCAAAAGGCGACATCTCCTCGCGGATGCCCTCGCAGACGCCACGGCAGCAGAAGCGACCCGGAGATCCGCAGCCCAACTGAAGCAAACCAGCACCGCAGAACGGACCACCGCAGCCGCGACCGACGACAACTACCGAACAGCCACCTCCACGCACCACGGCGACCTCGAGTCCTCCTCAGGCTCGGAAGACGACGAGGAAGATGTCCATCGCATGCAGACGGGCGCGACCGGGCGCGACCCACGGAACCGAAGATCAAAGTTCCAGTGTGCCGCTGCGGGGTGAGCATCCAAGGTCAGAATGCCGCTTTTTAGACGCGATCTGCCGCCATTGCGACAAACGGGACACATCGCAAAGGTCTGCCGCCTAAAGAGGAACCACAGCCCCGCCACCGAGACACAACCCCCGAAGACGCGACACCACCAGGCGCAACAACACTCCACCAAGAAACCGCCGATCGGGACAGCGAGAGCCGCTGGAGCCGGGAAGCGAGGAACCGCCGTTTACACAAAGGCCGCCAGCGTGAGGAAACCCACCAAACGGTCATCGCCGGCCATTCCTCCAACTGGGACAGCCGGAAGGTCCACGTGGAGGTCGAGATCGAGGACCGCCCTGCAAAATGGAAGTCGACTCCGGTCGCACCTGTCCATGGTCGCATGGCGGGAAATTAAGCGACTAGTACCTTCCATGAAGCGGCACGAGCTGGAGAGCCAAACACTCGTCCTCAAAGATTACCAGGGGAATCGCATCCCGTGGTGGGGACCGGGCACTTCAAGGTCACTTTTAAAGGGCGCACCGAAATACTTCCGCTAACAGTCGCCGAACGAGACCGCCCCAGCCTATTGGGACTACAATGGTTTGCGCCGCTGGGACTAGAAGTGACCGGCACCAACCACATCGCCGAAGCAGACTGGGAGGAACAGCTCGTGCGCGACTTCCAGGAGGTCTTCGACGGAACCTAGGCAAGTACCGGGCCCCCAACATCGCTCAGCCTAGACCCCACCATTGCACCCATCCGCCTCAAACCCAGGCGAGTACCTTTCGCCTCCGACCCAAAAATCGATGAGCAATTAAACAAGCTCATCGAACAGGAGTCCTCGAGGCCACAGATCATGCCCGATGGGAGACCCCATAGTCACCCCGATAAAGCCAGACGGGTCGGTGAGAATCTGTGGGGACTACAAGGCCACCCTAAACCGCGCGCTACAACAAAGCGCCTACCCCGCCCCAGTAGTACAACACCTCTTGCACTCACTGGGAGGAGGCAGGGTCTTCGCCAAACTCGACCTGGCACAAGCCTATCAGCAACTGCCGGTAGACGAGGAAACCGCCGAAGCGCAGACAATAGTCACACACCGGGGGCCTTCCGCTGCAAGAGGCTGCAATTCGGAGTCAGCGTAGCCCCGGGGGTATTTCAAAGCCTGATGGAAAGACTCCTCCGGGGCATAAAAGGGGTGGTGCCGTGCATTTTGACGATGTATTGGTAGCCGGGCTGATCGGAAACAATTAGAGGGCCGCCTACGGGAAGTACTGAGGAGATTCCAAAACGCGGGCTCAAGGTTAAGAGAGAGAAGTGCCAACTGCACACAACAAGGGTCGAGTTCCTGGGGTATTTACTAGATCAGCATGGAATCCACCCCACCGAGGGCAAAATAAAAGCCATTAAAGAAGCCCCAAGCCCCGAAACAAAACGGAATTACAAGCGTTCCTGGGGTTAATAAATTTCTTACAATGTTTTCCTGCCCCAAAAGGCGCACCTGGCGGAGCCATTGCATAGGCTGCTCGACAAGACAGCCACCTGGACGTGGGGGGAGACGAGAGAGGACGCCTTCAACAGAACCAAGGACCTTCACATCAGACGCTGTCCTCATCCAGTACAGCGAGACACTCCCCATCACGGTAACGTGCGACGCATCCCCTTTCGGAGTAGGAGCCATCCTCAGCCACACCCTCGCAGACGGAAAAGAAGCGCCCATCGCTTTTTCTCGAGGACCCTCTCAAAACCCGAACGAAACTACAGCCAATTGGATAAGGAGGCTTTAGCCATCGTCGCGCCGTAAAGAAATTCCACGAATACCTTTACGGCAGGACCTTCACCATAATCACGGACCATAAACCACTGCTGGGAATACTGGCAGGAGACCGGCCACACCAATCATCCTCTCCCCAAGGATGACAAGGTGGTCCGAATTTCTTGCCGCCTACAATTACCGACTAATCCACCGCCCCGGCAAAACAATTCCGCACGCAGACGCCCTCAGCCGCACACCGTTGCCAACCCTGGACGACGACCCAGCACCAACCACGCCTACCCTGAGCATCGAGACCTTACCCAACCTACCCCTGACCGCGCCAGACATTGCCCTAGCAACCAATAAAGACAGACGTCTGGCGCAGGTCCTGAGATGGGTGGGGAAAGGCTGGCCAGAAAAAGAGGAAGACAGCGAGTTCAAAGCTTACCGGAGCCGACAAACAGAACTGTCAACACAAAAGGGTTGTTTATTGTGGGGGGACAGGGTCGTAATCCCGGAAAAATTACAAAAAAAAGTCCTAAGCATGCTAACACGAAGGGCACCCCGGCATCGTTAGGACAAAAGCCCTGGCCAGAAGCCACGTCTGGTGGCCAGGGATGGACAAAGAGATCGAAGCCTGGGTAGCCTCCTGCAAGCAGTGCCAGGAATCAAGACCAAACCCCCGCCGCCCGAGCCGAGAGTGGAAACCCCAGGGGTCCATGGTCCCGAATCCACGTAGATTTCAAGCGGGACCAACCAAAGGACACACCTTCCTGATAACCGTAGACGCTTACTCAAACTGGCTGGAGGTAAGCAACATGAAGACGACCACCACAGACTCCGTCATCAGAGAACTCAGCAAACTCTTCGCAACCCACGGCCTCCCAGATGTCATCGTATCGGACAACGGCCCCAGTTCACCGCACTACCGTTCGAGAAATTCCTAGCAGAACGAGGAATCCGACACGCATTAACAGCGCCGGCACACCCGGCGGCGAACGGTAGGGCGGAGAAAATGGTCCAATTCACAAAAAGACCATCCAAAAGATCGAAACCGCGACATACAGGACAAGATAAATCGAATGCTCCTAATTCAACACATAACCCCGAGTACCACAACAAACAAGAGCCCAGCGGAGCTATTAATGGGAAGAAAACTGCGATCCCCGCCGACCGCCTGCACCCCACATACAACCCGGAAAGACCCCCTGATTCTACCAGCAAACACAGAACATTCTCACCGGGAGACAAGGTTTACGCAAAAACCTCACCGGAGACCCCCTCTGGGTACCGGCAACGATCACCCAAGCAACAGGGCCACTCTGCATCGCCTCCAAACAGCTGACGGACGAGCGTGGAAGCGCCACATCGACCAACTGAGATCAAGAACCACCGCGGGAAACACAACCGACACGCAGATACCAGGTACAGAAGGGAACCGGCAGGACACCAACCAAGAGGGGAGGGAAGACCCCAAAGAACAAACCCACCCGAAAAGGAACCAGCAGTACTCACCACCTGAAGAACCGGAGAGCGACCCACTCGAAGCCTCGCCTGGAAGGAGCAGCCGAGCCAGCTCAACCGACCCCGGAAGCCCGAGCGGGAGCAGCCAAGCCAGCTCAACCAGCCCGGAAAAGCCGAGCGGGAGCAGCGGAGCCAGCAGCTCGACCGACCGGGAAGACCAGGAGGGAGCCGCGGCGAGAGGCCTGACTCACCCTTCCAGGCGGTTCCATCAACGAGGCGGAGAGCGACAGGAGTCCCACCCGAACCGGCCAACAACCAGATGACAACTGACCAACGCAAGTCAAGTAGGAAAATACGGAGCCCCGCCTACTTACGGGACTACGCCACGAGGACCAAACCAAGAGGAGGGGTGTTCTGTATAGAAATCTACATACTCGAAATCCGCAACCCGGATTGGCTAAAACGCACTGCCACCGATTGGCTGAGTGCGCGGCACTGATTGGTCGCTCGGGATGCGCCCGCGATTGGCTGAGCCGATCGCGGGCGATTCAAAACGACCCGATTGGCCGCAGCACTCAGCAGAAGGTCTTTTAAGCCGCGCTTCTTCCCCACTTTCCCCACTTGTGTTTTACCCGAATAAAGAGCTGAACCAAGTCACTGCCTCGCGTCCTTTGTGCGTATGAGATATACGACAAACCCATTGATCAATTTTATGTCCTTGCTCTTGAAGATCCAGCCTCGGTTTCAAATTTCCTTGTGGGTCTAATAAGTCTTTGTATTTAATCATTTTGGTAAGCTCCAAATTGTTTGGGTGAATCATTGCCTCCATTGTTGAAATCCATACTGGTACTTTTGTATAATGTTTTTTCCTTATTTTCCTCCAAATTGTTAATAGTGCGTCTCTAATTAAATGTCTATGGAAATATTTTTGACTGGTTTTCCCTACGTCCCATAGAAAGGCGTGCCACCCCCTTTGTAAATCATGGCCTTCTAGAAATAGTATTCTATTATTGGTTAAACTCACCCAATCCTTCAACCAAACTAATGAGGTGGCCATATGGTATAACTCCCAGTTTGGAAATGCTAACCCTCCCCTGCTCTTCACATCCTGCATTGCTTTTACATTTATTCTGGGTTTTTCCCTTGCCAAATAAATTTCAGGGTTGTTCTATTGAGTTCTTCAAAAACTTTTTATGTAATTTAATTGGGATCGTTTGGAATAAATACAAAATTTAGGGAGAATGTTCATTTTAATAGTAGCAATTCGGCCTAGTAGTGAAATTTGAAGTTTCCCCACGATTCTAAATCTTTCTTTACCTGATGTATCAGTTTATCATAATTGTTTTCTTTAAGTGTCTTACAGTGTGGGGTTAGCCAAATTCCTAAATATTTCACTTTCTTTGTCACTTGTATCTGCATTATTTCTTCTAGTTCTATTTTCTGTTTTTCTGTTAGGTTTTTGGTCATTAATTTAGTTTTTTTTTTGTTTATTTTAAGTCCCGCTACTGCTCCAAATTTCTCTAATTCACTCATCAATTTTGGTCCCCTGTCTTTTGGTTCTTCAAGGAAGAAAATCATGTCGTCCGCAAACGCTTGCAATTTATATTCCTCTTTCTTAACTGTTAATCCCTTTATATCTGAATTCCTCCTAATTCGTGTTAATAATGTCTCTAATGCTAATATGAAGAGCAGGGGAGAGAGTAGGCAACCCTGTCTCACTCCTTTTCTATCTTTATTGGGCGGGTGCATTCCCCATTCACTATTATATTAGCTTGTTGTGTGTCATATATAGTTGTTATAATATTTTCAAATTTGGTACCCAGATTCAAATTATAAATTTTTTGAATTAAAAATTGCCAATTCAAATTATCGAAAGCTTTTTCTGCATCTAGAAACATGAGTGCTACTTGTCTCTCTGGGTGGGCTTCATAAAATTCTAGTACGTCTAATACTATTCTTAGATTATTCTTTATTTGCCTAGTTGGAAGGAATCCATTTTGATCTTCATGTATATACAAGTTTAGCAATCTTTTTAATCTGTTTGCTATAATAGAAGTGAATATTTTATAATCAGTATTTAAGAGTGAAATCGGCCTGTAATTGTTTATATATCTGGGATCTGTATCCTCCTTTGGGATCAGCGAGATCAGTGCCCCCCTCCATGAGTCCGGCATCCTAGCTGCTAATAAAACATCATTAAAAACTTCCACCATAAGTGGTCCAATTTGATCTGCTATTGCCTTGTACAGCTCCCCTGGGATCCCGTCTGGGCCCGGGGTTTTATTATTTTTCTGGCTCTCTATTGCTGATTTCAATTCCGATTCAGTAATGTCTTTATTTAATAGTTCAGTCATTTCTTCCCCAATTGCCTTATCCTTTACTTCATCTAGATAATTCCTTATTCTATCTTCACTGACATCCTCTCTTTTGTATAAATCTTCAAAGTATTTATGAATGATTTCTTTTTTCTGTTCTATTTCCTGGTATGTATCTCCTTTGCTATCTATTAACTGGTATATCAGTCTCTTCTCTTTCTTTTTTTTCAATTTATAAGATAGCCATCTTCCTGGCTTGTTGGCATGTTCAAAATAGATTTGTCTAGTTAAGTTCAAATTCATAGTCATTTTCTCTTGATCAATTAAATTCAGTTTGTGTTTGACTATACTTATCTGATTTTGCAGTTTGGATTCTTTTGGGTTATTTTGTAGAAGGGTTTCTAGCTCCTTAATTCTCTGTTGTAATTTGTTTTGTTGGGAATATTTTTCCTTGTTTCTCTTAGCATTATAAGAGATTGTTGTGCCTCTTATAACCGCCTTCATCGTATCCCAAACGTTTTGTTTCGTGGTTTCTCCGTTATCATTTTCTTTAATAAAAAAAATCAATTCCTCCTTTAATTTATTAATATATTCTTTCTCTCTTATTAATTGAGTGTTTAAGGTCCATCTTTTCTTTGGTTTTGCCCTGCCCTTCCATATTACCTGTATTGGATTATGATCTGCCCATTCATTAGGCAAAATTTCCACTTCTTTTGTCTCATTTGCTATCTCTCCACTCATCCATGCCATATCAATCCGTGTCCATGTTTGGTGGGGATTTGAATAAAATGTAAATTGTCTTTTTCAGGATGTAATCTTCTCCATATATCTGTCAGATTTAGCTCTTTCATCATTTCCCTACAAATCTTGGGGAGCTCTCTCTTCCCTTTTTATTCTTCCCGGCATTACTGTGATCCTTTTGGAAATCAGCAATGGAGTTGAAGTCCCCTACCATACAAATATTTCTTTTTGCAATTCAACCAATTTTCCATATAGGTGTTTAAAAACTCTTTTGGTCTCCATTTGGGGCATATATTACTACTAAAAGAATTGGAATATCATTAATCCAGATCTGCAAACCCAGAGTCCTTCCTTCTAAGTCCGACCATATTAGCTCAGATTTCAAATCCTCTTTCACATATACTGCGATTCCCTTCTTTTTCTCCTCATCTGCTGGTGTGGTAAATAATTTTCCTAATTTCGGGCATTCTAAATATTTTTCATCCTTCTTCTTTATATGGGTTTCTTGCAGGCACGTTATATCTGCATTATGTTTAATTAATTTAGATAATATCCTTTTTCTCTTAATTGTTGAATTTAAACCATTTATGTTTATTGATAGTAATTTTTTTTCTTCTCCCATCTATTTAGTTTTGTTTTGCTCTTTGTCGTGTAACAATTCCTCTCTCTTCTTGCGCTTGTATTGATGTAGTTCCTTCTGTCTTTTGTTGTGGATAGGTATTTTCTTGGTTTCCTACCGTTCCAGTTCTATTTTTATGTCCACTGTATTCTTCTTGAAACTTTGTGTCCAATTTCTCCCTACTACTTTGCTCCTGTGGGCCCACGATCCGTTCGTAAAAATCCTGGGCTTTTCCCATAGTATCTATTTTGATTTTCCTCTCTTTCCACGACACTAACATTCCTTCTGGAATAAGCCATTTAAATGTGATTCTTTTTTTATTTAAATATGCTGCCAGGAATTTATAGTCACGCCTTTGTTCCCTTATTCTCCTCGGTATCTGTTTAAGAATCACAATTTCTTTCTCTTTGTAGGTTATAGTTTTATCTCTTTCTTTTATCTTTCTTATATGTATTCATGTATTCAAAACTATGTTTTTACTTATACCTATTATCTTGTAAGCAATTGACAAAAATCAATCAATCAATCAATAAAAGGATTAGGTAAAAACAAAAAAAACAAAACAAAACAGAAAGCTAAGGGGAAACTTCCTGACAGTTGGAACAATTAATCAGTGGGTGCTTGAACACTGGAAGTTTTAAAGAAGAGATTGGGCCATCATTTATCTGAAATGTTATAGGGTTTCCTGCTTGAAAGGGAATTGAATTGGAGGACAGCCAAGATCCTTTCCAACTCATCTGTTACTCTGATCAGGGTGTCAGTAGTCAGTAGCCAATCCATCAGCCGCTCGGGTGGCATGCTGGCTTTCCAGGATAGGGAAGGCTGAAGGCAAACTCTGGCAAGATCCTCCATCTTGTGACAAATGCCCTGAATATATTTTTTCACTTCTACATGCATAGCATGTAGAGCTCTTACAGTAAACTCCCTTAGAGAAGGACCGGGGGACACATGATAGCAGTGTTCCAATATTTGAGGGGCTGCCACAGAGAGGAGGAAGGGGTCAAGTTATTTTATAAAGCACCCAAAGGCCAGACAAGGAATAATGGATGGAAACTGATCCAGAAGAGATTCAACCTGGAAATAAGGAGAAACTTTCTGACAGTGAGAACAATCAACCAAGGAACAGAAGTTGCCCTTGGAAGTTGTGGGAGCGTCATCACTTGAGACTTTCAAGAAGAGATTGGGCTCCCATCTGTCAGAAATGGTGTAGGGTCTCCCGGTTGGGCGGGTGGGGGGTGGGGTTGGACTAGATGACCTACAAGGTCACTTCCAACTCTTGATTATCTGTTATCTGTTAGACTCATACATTCCATGAGTTTGTGGTAAAATGCACTACCAGACAGAAAGAGGGCATGGCGGAGAGAAATTGACATCTTCCTTAACTTCTTCTCCTCCAAAGTTTGCTAATTATTTCCTTCTTTTATTTTCTAGGAGTGGTTAGGGCTCCTTTTGTTACGCCTTCAGGCATAAGGAAGTAAAACTCCTTTTGTTCTCTAATGCCTCATGATTCCCCACCACCACCACCACAAACTCCAGACATGGGAGAAAGTAGAAATGAAATGTCACACTAAAACTCACAAAATCCTTCAGTAAACGTGCTGGTTGGGGAATTCTGGGCATTAAAGTCCATCTCTCTTAAAGTTGCTAAGGCAGACAATCACTAGTTTAGAGAATCCAGCGACAATATAGTGACTTGTTGTTGATCAGAATCTATCCTCAAGTCCACATATTATAAAGTTCGCCAAGAATGAGAAACACTCTTTAAATATACAAATTGCAGGTCAGGTGGAGGAACTGCTGCTGTTAGCTTGAACCGAAGTGAAATAAGAATTTATAGTATTTTTCCTTTCCTTAAATTGCCACTTTCCCCCAATTAAATGATATCTTTGCTCTGAAGAATAGTAGTGTGTACTGGGTGAGTGATCCATGGAGAATCTGGTCCTCCGAAATCATGCCCAAGTGAGAACTGAGAAAAGGCATATTGTTGGTCATTAACCTTAACCATTCCCAAAATTCAGAAGCCAGCCTGGTCCACTGCTGAGAATTCTGGGAGCTGGAGTCCCCGAATCACAAGAGACCCAAATGAGACAAAAGCTAATCTGCAGAAATGTTGAGATGTTGGATCTATTAGAAGGAAAAGATCCTTAGCCATTTTTTTGCTCCGAGGATGCAAATCCAGGAAGCCACACAGCAGGACATGGTGGTGTCTTGTGACGAGAGTGAAAATTGTGTTTTTAGAGGATAGTGCCATGTGTGAGATGATGATTACAAGAAAAAGTTAAAAGATGTTTCTCAGCAGGATTATTTCAGCATTAGGGCCCAGACTGGAGTTGTTGCTATTTTTGATATGAGCAACAACAGAACTTCTCAGAGCTGCTATCAATAAAAATTTCTTCACATACTCTGCAGTTTCATCCTATCTTGTGTGCGGCCTATTCAATATTGGGCAAAGAAAGAGGATGGGATTTTTGCTCTTAGATGGATAGTTTTTTAAGTGGGCAAAGGGGCTACGAGGAACTGTAAAAAAAAACAATAACTTTTCCACTTGTCCATTAAGTTAGTGATCACTTGTGAGTCCTCATTCTTTGGCGTCTGTGTTGTTTTTAGCCATCCAGTGCCTGATAGTAGGGATACACCCAATGTCTTTTATTCCTGAACAATGACTTTAGAACAATTAACTATGTACATTACAGCTTGAAGCATTGATCATAGTCTCAGGCTTTAGAAGTTTCCCTAACTATGTACATAATTGTTCTTTTGAAATCTGGGTAAACTAAGCCCCTCCCGGTAATTTTCATGACAAATAAATCTATGCAAGGCTGGTTCTCTCTAGATTAAAAAGGCTAACAATCCTTTCTGTAGCAAACAACTGGTGAAGACTGCTTTGCCTGCACACAAAAAAAGATGTGTTACTTGAGGAAACATTCATGTAATTTCTTTCTGGGATTAATTGCTTACCCGCTTTGAAAATTTTATTTATTTGATTGGATTTGATTTGTCGATTGCTTACAAGAGAATAGATATAAGTATAAACATAGTTATGAATACATGGATACATATAAGAAAAATAAAAAGAAACAATAGGACAGGGACGGTAGGCACGTTGGTGCGCTTATGCACGTCCCCTACAGACCTCTTAGGAAAGGGGTGAGGTCAATGATTCATTCCACTTTCCAATAGAAATTGCAACCTGTGATTCGGATGATGTGTTTTAAAAACAACCATTATGTTTTAAAGCAGGGGTGCTCCCCCCTCACATCCCCGGGCCGTGGCCCATTCAGAACCGAGCCGCACAAGAGGTGGGTAAAAGTGCACACATGCACACAGCTCCACTTGTGCGAGCAGGGGGTGAACATGTGTGCGCATGAAGCTCCATTTGCTTGAGCAGTATGTGTGAGTGCCCACACTGTGCAACCACTGAGCCACTACTCACGCTGACCTATCTTGTCTCTCCACCACCACTGCCAGTCCACAAAGCCACAAGGGTTGGTGGTCACTGTCTTAAAGCATAAACTTTGGTTTTTATGCATCTGGCAGAGAGAAACAACAACAACAAAAAAACGGTTTGGTGCGGTGCGTAAGACACAAGTCCTAAAAATGGGACACCATGAGTTAGTTGTTCTCCTATCTTAAACATGAAGCCAGCTGGGGTTTGTTTTTTTGAGCCAGTCACTTTCTCTCAGCCCTTAGAAAGACTGGCAATCAAAGAAAAAGAAAAAATGGAATATTATACGGTATGGGATTTATTTTATCAATGGTTGGAAAATAAAACAAATTGAAATGGATTAGATGAATATATAAAGCAATAAGATAAGATTGTTAAAAATAGATATATTTAATAAAAGTTATAAGAAAATGTGATTATTGTTACATTGATAAGAAAAGCATTAAATATAATTGTAAGCACAAGATATATATATCCAGTCGACACATGATTGAAATGAAATGGAATTAATTGTGAAATATATTTGTTTTTTCAAAAGAAAAGGAAGAAAGGTGGTGTTGGAAGAAATATCCTTCTGGGTTCAGTTCCAAGTGGGGAAAAAGACACTGGAAACATGGAGGCTGTTTGGAAAGTTGGTTTAATGGTGGACAGGATCACATGCCTTGGAGCTCTTGGGCAAAGAAAAAGGGGAGGAGATGCTGAGAGTCCCTGGGTTTTATGCCCTCTATGAGCTTTTGAACTTCCTGGGGCACAGGAAGAGTATCCTGATTGGTTGCTGTCAGAGGTCAAAGCTGGCTTTGTAGGTTGTCTGTGTGCTATGTTTGGTTGAAACTTGGTGGGTGGTGCCATGAAGGGCAATGAAATGGCTCTGCCTGAAGGAGACAGATCTTTGTTATGTAGAATAGACTGGCCCAGGCTTTAATGGCCTATTAACAAAGGGGGGTGGGGGCTTAGTTTCTGCCTCTCTGAGTTTCTGCCTCTCTGAGTTTCTAATTCTCTCTTTTAGGGGAAATATTCTGCCTTTTTTAAAAAATATACCCGAAAATATTTCATTTTCCTAGGGATGGGCTGGGTTTTAACTTCCAACAAAGGCAAGGGCCAACCACTTCTGAAATGACTTAGGTGGAGCTTTTGTTAAATCTCCTACAGTTGCATTAAGCAAGACGTAATGCTGGAGGCACCCATGGGAAAGCTTCTGCAGTGAAGGAACAGGGGAGGGAAGGAACAGATAAGAAGGAACTTTGGCCCCATTTCACAGCTTGGATAAGCAACTCTCAAAGAGGCATTAACTCACTTTTTTAACCTTGTCCGCAACTCCAGATTGGGCTGCTGAAACTGGATGGAAAAAGCATCAAATGTGAATGTGGCCTCCTAAAATTTCCACCCGACGCCAAAAGGACCAGATATATATGAGTCCTTCATTTCATCCACATGGTTATATCATATAAACAGGGGGATAGAATCAAGATCACATGAATAACACTTTATAATGCCTTGGTGTGGCCACACTTGAAATTCTGCATTCAGTTTTGGTTGCCACGATGTAAACAAGATGTTAAGACTCTAGAAAGAGTGCAGAGAAGAGCAACGAAGATGGTTAGGGGACTGGAAGCTAAAACATACGATGACCGGTTGTAGGAACTGGGCATGGCTAGTCTAATGAACAGAAGGACCAGGGGAGACATGATAGCAGCGTTCCAATATCTCAGGGGCTGCCACAAAGAAGAGGAAATCAAGCTATTCTCCAAAGCACCTGAGGGCAGGACAAGAAGCAATGGGTGGCAACTAATCAAGGAGAGAACCCAGCTAGAACTAAGGAGGAATTTCCTGATAGTGAGAATAATTCATCAGTGGAACAACTTGCCTCCAAAAGTTGTGAATGCTCCAACACTGGAAGTTTTTAAAAAGATGTTGGATAACCATTTGTCTGAAGTGGTGTAGGGTTTCCTGCCTAGGCAGGGAGTTGGACTAGAAGACCTCCAAGGTCCCTTCCAACTTTGTTATTCCATTCTATTCTATTTTCCACATTCATTCAGCTTTGGAAAGTGAAAAGTTAAAGAAAAAAGACTCCCAGTTTCAAAAGAAGATTACCCTGGCTTTCCTAAAGCAAGAAGCTAAGGGACCTCACAAGATGTTTTGTTTCCATCTTGGAAATCTAAGGCCTCTCGTTTATTTTATTTTTTCTTTCTTTCCAAGAGGCATATAGTAGAGTAACATTTCTCAACTTTGGCTGTCTGCTCTACTGACTGGGGAATTTTGGCCGTTGAAGTCCACGCATCTTAGAGTTGAGAGTCAAAGTTGAGAAACAGCACACAATGGGCGGTTTCTTGGGGACAGTCATATCCTGCCCATTGCATGAAGGAAATCAAACCTGTGTTTCCTTGGACATACAGGATGTGTAAATATTTGCTCCTGTAATATTTATATGTTTTTACTTGGACTTTAAACTTGGCTGCTTTTTATGGAAATCAAACACAAGGTGTTTTACCGCTTGCTGGTCAAAATCATTTCCCTCTTCCACATTTGATAATCGAAGCAAAGACACACAATGATGCAGAGGTGTGTAAATGGAAACACTGGTCTCTCCCATGCTCTCAGCTGACCAACATGCATTAGATTATTGTGTTAAAAGAGTTGTGAAAAAGAGGTTAGGATTATGGCTGTTGACTTTTTAGATGGTTTTTCTTAAAAGCATTTGGCATGATGTGATTAGCCCTTTTTTGTCAAAAACTTTTTTATTTTTTAATTATTTAAATACATCTTTGAGACAGCAGTGAGGTTCCGGAGCATCTTATAGTAAAAAAAGAAAACAGGGTATATAAAGAAAGCGTGGGACTCTGTTTGTGCCACTGGAGCTGCCTTCTTGCCTTTGATGCCTTTCGCCATGCCACACATCCCCGTGGATGACCCTTCCCTGAGTATATATTGGATGAAATTACTCGGGTAAATTTTTCTCCAAAGAATTCTTGGGCTATTGGTGAAAATGTTTAAGGCTGCAAATGGAGGTAGGGACATGTCCATCTGGACCTCCCACCCTCCCATCCAGCGTGAGACCCAATCCTTACGCATTCTCAATGAGGCGTCAGTGGGTATAGGAAATTCCCTCTAATTTTACAAGGAAGAGAATAAATTAAATGTGTACCTATAAAACAATGTTCCTCATGCCATAGGCAAGGAATACGCCTGTTTATTGTTCGGGACAATGAGGGTCATGCAAAGGTGCCAGCTTTGTGGTTATGAAAAATAATGTTGTGGCTTTTCTAAATCAACGTAGTTGAGCAGGAAGCTAAATTCTGCTGTGACATCTTTGTATATCTGGGCCACTAGTTGAACGGCTCTAAATTATTGTCCAGTGTTTAACATTTGGCAACTTTTAAGACATTGTAATTTAAGACATTCCAGAATTGCTGAGAGTTGCTAAGGTTAAGAAACACTGGTATATTATACTATAGATTAGCTAACAAGCATGCTAGCTGAGGAATTTGGGGAGTTGAAGTCCACGTGTCTTAAATTTGTCAAGTTTGAGAAACGTTGTATTAGATAAGTGAGAATAATACTCATTAAAATGTATGCCTTCCCAGATCCTGTGGTTCTGTGAAGAAATGTCATGTATTAATTAATTTGACTTCGAGACAGGGTTTAATATAGAAATGTCCAACCTTGGCTTGGCCACTTTAAGACTTATGGACTTATGGCTGCCTAGGGAATTCAGGGAGTTGAAGTCCACAGGTGTTAAAAGTTGCCATGATTGGATAACCCTGGTTATTAAGTATTAACTTTTGTACACCTGTATTTTCTTGAGCTTCATAACCCCTAGATGGAAACTGATGTTTGCACAACAGACTGTACTATTCTTATTACTAAGAGACTAATTAAACATTGGAAAGATATATTTATGTCCCCTTCACTCAGGGGTGGGATTCAATTTTTTTAACAACCGGTTCTGTGGGTGTGGCTTAGGTGGTGGGCGTGACTTGGTGGTCATGTTATTGGCTGGGTGTGGCCAACTCAATATCACTCACATCGAGGCACGCATCTCCTCGCCTGGCCTCTCATGATTGTGGGGATGCTGCAACAGTCATAAAATGGTGAAAAATGGTCATAAGTCACTTTTTTCAGTGACATTGTAACTTTGAATGGTCGCTCCACACAAGCAAAGTACCAGCAAAGGAGGGGAAAAAAACTCCAGAGAAGTTCCAGAGACAGGAAGTCTAGTTCTGCCAAGAATGTAATAAGGGTTAATGGAGAGGCAGTTTCTATAAGCAACACCAGAATGTTTCCTTCCTGCCTTCCTTACAGGATTAGGCCAGTAATTTCTTCTAACAACCGGTTCTCCAAACTGCTTAGAATGTTAACAACCGGTTCTAGCGAATAGGTGCGTACTGGTAGAATCCCACCCCTGCCTTCATTGGAAAACTTAATATTATTAGGGCTTTTGAAACAGTTACATGTTGATTAAGCATGGCCTCCATGAAATGAATAAAGTACTTTTCTTCATTTTAAATTATTTAAGGCTTTCAAGAAATGTTCAGAAAAGACTGAACAGTCATTTGTCCAGAATGGTATAGGTAGTCCTCATTTTGTGACCACAAATGGACCGGCAACTCAATCTTAAGTAAAAAAGTTGCTAATTGAAAACACAACTGTGCTTAGGATTGTATTTCAGCTTTCCTTTTGCTTTATAATAGAATTCTTTATTGGCCAAGTGTGATTGGATACACAAGGAAGTTGTTTTGCTGCAAATGCTCTCAGTGTTCATAAAAAGAAAGAAAAAAAATTCATTCGTCAAAAATCATAGGTATAACACTTAATAGTAGTCAAAGAGTACAAACAAGCAATCAAATCATCTTAGAAAACATAATAATAACCAATCAAATCAAATCAGCCTATGAAGATGTGAGGTCCAATCATAACTTTTTTTATTACTGTCATAACTGTGAATGATTGCCAAATGAGGCACTCACTAAATGAGGATAATCTATATGAGGATTCCTGTTCTGGTCAGGGGATTGAACTAGAAGTTCCCTTCCAACTACCAACTCGATGAAATTGTTACATGAAGCTTTATATAGGCATTATAAACTATGATAAGCCATATATATAGGCTTCTCATATACATATAATACATAAAAGGGAGGAAAAGAACAATAGTTATGTATTGTATGTATGTGTGTGATATATATGGGGACTTCTTTTTTGTTTTGTTCCTGTTTTATTTTTGCTATTATTTTTTCCTTTATTCTGTTTCATTCTATAAATAAAGGCAAATAAATAAATATATGAATGCAGTCCCCATCTCTTCCCTTTTATAGTCAGGTAAACAAGAATCCTTTTTTAAGAGGAGGAAGGAGTATTAGGTATGCCTTGATTTTTATTTTTATTTTTAGAAAAATACTAAAGGTGAGACTTAAAAAATAAACCAATATACATTCATGCTGGTTTTTCATGCTGTTTATTCATTACATTCAGTAAAGGAGATAATACCAGGCCCACATTCCCAAGCTGCAAGACAGTGAGGGGGAAAAACTTCTGAGGGGATTCTTTGGTGGCCCTTATCACCAGGGCCTCCCTTAGGTGCTGTTGGCTGTCACAGCCGGGCTGCACTCAATTTTCTTGAGGCGAAAAGTGATTCCTGCAGAATAAATGTTGGTATCCAAGGGCAGAGCACATGCTGAGGCAGAGCTGCAGCCTCTGGAAGTAATCGTCATAGGAATGCCACCTGGGGATCAAAAATTCAGTCAATTAAGGGGCATCTAAAAGGAGAGCTGCCAGATTGCCTGTTCAAATTCTACCTCTGCTATCACTCCAAATGGTTCGGTTGCTGGAACTAGGTATGTCTAGTTTAATGAAAAGGACTAGGAGTGACATGACAGCAGACTTCCAATATCTAAGGCAGGGGTCTCCAATCTTGGCAACTTTACGACTTGTGGACTTCAACTCCCAGAATTCCTCAGCCAGCATGCCCTGGCTGAGGAATTCTGGGAGTTGAAGTCTACAAGTCGTAAAGTTGCCAAGATTGGAGACCCTTGATCTAAGGGGCTGCCACAAAGAAGAGAGAGTCATCCTACTCTCCAAAGGCCCTGAAGGCAGGACAAGAAGCAATGGAGGGAAACTAATCAAGGAGGCAAGCAAACTAGAACTAAGGAGAAATTTCCTGACAGTGAGAACAATGGAACGAGTTGCCTCCAGAAGTTGTGGAGGCTCCAACATGGAGGATTTTAAGAAGAGACTGGACAGCCACTTGTCTGAAATGGTATAGGGCAGTGATAGCTAACCTTTTCGCCACCAAGTGCCCAAAGCGCATGCATGAGCGCATGTGCATCCCCAAAATGCAACACGCCCCCCCGCGAATGCACTCCCACCCTGTCCAAGTACATATAACACCCCCCCGCCCCCCTGTTCCCCACGCATGGCCCATGGGAGGCACGCACACACACACATGCGCAGCAGAGCTGAGCTGGGGCGATGGCTCACGTGCCCACAAAGAGGGCTCTGCGTGCCACAGGTTCACCATCACGGGTATAGGGTTTCCTGCCTGAGCAGGAGGTTGGCTTGGAGGACCTCCAGGTGCCTTCCCACTCTGTTATTCATTTTCTGAAGAACAGTCTCTCAGCTGTTTTGTGGAACCTACAGGGATAGTATCTTGCATACTCGTCATGAACCGTGTCTTTTGGCTGGGTTCACACAAGACACTATACCCGTGATGGCAAACCTATGGCATGCAGAGCCATTTGTGCCGGCACGCGAGCTGCAGGCAAACTTACCTCACTGTGCATGCACGCGCCTCACAGCTGATTTTCAGCTGGTTTGAGGCCTTTCGGTCTCCCAGAGGTTTGAAAAAGCCTCTGCAGGCCAAATAGGCCTGTTTAGTTACTTCCTGTAATACCGGAAGTGACAAAACAGGCTGGTATTACAGGAAGTGACAAAACAGGCCTATTCTGCCTGCAGAGGCTTTCTTCAAGCCTCTGGGTAGCCAAAAAAGGCCTCAAACCAGCCGAAAAAATCAGCTGTGAGGCGCAGTGCAGGTAAAGGGAGGGCGGCATGGGGGCATGGGGGGGATTGCACACTCATGCACAAGGGGCATGGCAGGGTGCACATTGCTTTCTGGGTGCTGGCACATGAGCACGTGAGCGCCGGCGTGCACACAATTTTTGGCACAGGAGCCCAAAAAGGTTAGCACCACTGCACTATACCCTCTTGTTCAGTGGTGAAATGCTACCGGTTCGGCCCGGTTCCCCTGAACCGGTAGCAAAAATTGCTACTGGTTTGGCCCAACTGGTAATGTTAAAAAAAAAAGCTACGATGATCAGCTGAGAGAAGAAAGTAGAGAAAAGCACACAATCGCCCCTCCCACCTGTCCCTGTGCTTTTCTGTTCTTTATCCTCTCCGCTGATTGGCATGGCAGAGCCTCAGCTGGTGTTGGGAAAGCTGCACGCATGCGTGCGTTAGGTGCGCGATCACCGAACCAGTTGGGAAAGTGGTGGAATCCCACCGCTGCTCTTGTTGACTTCTGCGTGTGTGACCCAGTGGTGACCCCACAACATGAAAATGCAAATGCAAATATAACTTACTAGCAGTTAGGGTTCCGGATGTGGTTATACAATGATTGTCTTCCCCTACACAGTTCAGAGTCTCGACCATTTCGCACTGATCCGAGCCAAAGTTAAAGAAAGCTGGGCAGGTCAGCCCATTGAGGGTAGTATTTTCAGGGGGCACTACAAAAGATTATGCCATACACAAACCTGAGTTCAGCAGGCCTTAATTATACACCATCGCATATAAATAAAGCATTCACAGGCACGGATTTATTGCACTAAGCATATTTATGATAAAACCTGCCGCAAGAAACAACTCTCATAGAAATCCAGGGAAAGCCCATTATGCTACTGGAATTCTGAATGAGTTACTACTTCCAATCAGATCTGTCAGTTGCAGTGAGGTGGGGTGGGGGACACGGTTTTATTCCAGGCTGTTTCAAAGACAGCTAGCGGTTTTCTTCAATTTCAGCTGATGGTACACTGACAATTACAGTTTTATTGTTTGTGGGAACCAGGCCAGGTTTGACACAAAGAGGCGGAACTGTAGCTGAGGTCCTTATTCCATTGAAGCACCAGGCCCAAAGGGGGCACCGTGAAGTTGAGAATAGAGCTTTGTTTGTACAGTATGTACGAAGGAGGGAGGGACCAAGATTTGTCAGTGCTTAAGGCACCAGTGAGCCTTAATCCGCCACTGCCTTGAAGACTGCAGTGTCTTAATCACCTGCAGCCAGACAATCTTGCAAGATGGTTTCCTAGGTGTTCCAACAACCTTTGATTTGGAAAAAATATGAATATAAATATAAAAATATGAATATAATATAAAATATAAAAACATAAAATATAAAAATATAATATAAAATATAAAAATATAAATATAAAAAATATGGGGAAGTAGATAAGAAAAGGCATTTCTCCTTGTTCGCTTTTCGTATAAGAAGAATCTACTGAAAATCCCCCAAAGAGGTGATGGAAAGGTTCTCTGGAGGATGATGGCTCAGGGAGATGTAGGAGAAGGAACTCCAGAAAGAGGTGATGCCAGATAGTGTTTCCCCAGGGGACTAGTGAGCCACTCCGAGTCAGCTTTGACTGGAAGGATGTACAGTAGAAGCCATGTTAAATTAATTTTTTAAAAGGCTTAAATTTTGAGCGGAGTTGGACCTGATGCAATGGTGAGATTCAAATTTTTTTTTACTACCAGTTCTGTGGGTGTGACTTGGTGGGCATGGCTTGGTGGATGTGGCTTGGTGGGCATGGCAGGGTAAAGGTACTGCAAAGTCTCCATTCCCACCCACTCCAGGGAAGGAAGGATACTGCAAAATCCCCATTCCCTCCCCACCCCACTAACCTGCTTTCCAGCTCCGTTCTCCTGTGCAGGGCAACCAAAGAAGGCCCAGCCAATCAGCTGGGACTCAATGAGAGGCAGAGAATAGATGGGGGCGGGGCCAGTCAGAGGTGATATTTGCTAGCTCTCCAAACTACTCAAAATTTCCGCTACCGGTTCCCCAGAACTGGTCAGAACCCACTGAATACCACCTCTGACCTGATGGCTGCTCCAACTGGGTATGCCAAATCAGATATAAAAGAGTACATGGAAGTAAGCAACCCCAGTGAAAATTTGGGGAAATATGGATACCAACTTCAGGAACTTTAGTTGGGGAGAAGACAAACGGTTCCTTACTGTCCAACTTTTTGTTGTTGCACAGGTCTCCTTGGCAACAGCTGGAGGCGCTCCAGAAATGGATCTCAGAATTGATGGTGACGCGGATGGGTCCAGGCAAGCAGGTGCTGCTAGCAGAGCAGCCTTTGACAGTCTCGGTGATTTTGTCAGACCCTGGTGAAGAAGACGCAGATAAGAGAGGTTTGGTTAAATTAGGTAACCCCTTGCTGAAAATTTCTGAAAAATTAACATAGCCAATGCAAGACTCAGCCCCATCTCCTGACCCGTAAAGTAAAGGTTCCCCTCACAGATACATACTAGTTGTTTCTGGCTCTAGGGGGCGCTGGTGCTCATCTCCCTTACAAAGCCAAAGAGCCAGCGTTGTCCGACAACGTCTCTGTGGTCATGTGGCCGGCATGACTAAACACCGAAGGCGCACAGAACGCTGTTACCTTCCCACCAAAGGTGGTCCCTATTTTTCTACTTGCATTTTTACATGCTTTTAAACTGCTAGGTTGGCAGAAGCTGGGACAAGTAATGGGAGCTCATTCCGTTAGGTGGCGCTAGGGATTCAAACTGCCAAACTGCCGATCTTTCTGATCAACAAGCTCAGCGTCTTAGCCACTGAGCCACCACGTCCCCCTAAATATACAAAGTTTGGTGACAGAACCAGGTGTCAGAAACCTTATGGAAGGCCAAACAGCGGACCTACAAAGAATGTCATAATCCAAAGGGTGAACGATATGTTTTATAATGTTTAAAAAGTTTATAATGTTTTCTAATATCTATACTATACGAGTAAGTAGACACGTATCAATAAATCAACATATGGGGAAGACCTTCTCCAACGTTTTTGGTGATAAGGTTGCCCAATTGAAAAGAAGTTTGGAAACCAACCACTGTCCCATCTGCTCTTCTGGGAACTTAGATCTCTTAACTCCCTCTGCTGGTTCAAAGCAAGTCTTGAGATCTTTTACTCACACAAGGAATTTATTCCTACAAAGGTAAGGCAGGTATCTTCAGTCTCTCTACAGGTGCGTCTCATACCAGTGCAGTCTTCACCTGGACTTTGACAGGTCTCACAGATCAAACAGGAACCTGGAGAAAACAACAAAGAGGAGATGTGACTTATTCAATAAGCTATGATGGGGAAACTTTCACTGAATACATCTCATGGTGCAGAGTGGTGGTTCTTAACCTTTGTGTTCTTAGGATTCCTCCTTCCTGGTTTTAAAAATGATGAAGACCTTTCAAGGATCTTTGGCTTGCAGGGGTTTTATCTTTATTGATATTTACCGTATGAAAATGGACGCATTTTTAGAATAGTTATTGAGCCATGTAAAAGCAGCAATATTAAGCCCATGAGATCTTAAATAAATAATATTTTTTCATGAAAACAAGATATATATATATATATATTTAAAGAGAAGACATGAGTGACATTGTTTTAAATTTTTGTCAATATCTTCCCTATGTAGTAAATAATGTCGATTTTGGAGACTCCCGAGATGGGTTTGAGGAGCCCTCAGCCGGTGTGGAGAAAGCATAGGTCAGAGTTTCATCAGAATGAGAAGATGTAGGAAATCCAACCAGAGTTCCTGGCCTTCATCAAATGAGGTTGTCCATCTTTAGTAGCCCCTTTTGAGTCCACACTCAGAATAACAGAGTTGGAAGGGACCTTGGAGGTCTTTTAATCCAATCCCCTGCTCAAGCAAGATTCTCTACCAATCTAGACAAGTGTCCGGTCTCTTCTTAAAAGCCTCCAGCGATGAAGCACCCATAACTTCTGAAGGCAAGCCATTCCACTAGTTAATTGCTCTAATTGTCAGGAGATTTCTTAGTTCTAGGTTGATCCTCTCTTTAACTAGTTTCCATCCATTGTTTCTTGTCTTGCCTTCTGGTGCTTTGGCCAATAGGTTGACCCCCTCTTCCAACCAATAGCTTCTTGATAGTGGCGGCATTCCAAAATTTTTACTACCGGTTCTGTGAGTGTGGCTTGGTTTGGTGGGCGTGGCTTGATAGGTGTGGCAGGGGCAGGATACTGTAAAATCTCCATTCCCACCCCACTCCTGGGGGAAGGTTACTGCAAAATCCAATTCCCTCCCCACCCCACTAACCTGCTTTCCAGCTCTGTTCTCCTGTGCAGGGCAAGCAAAGAAGACCCAGCCGATCAGCTGGGAATTGGGAGGCAGAGAACAGACGGGGGCAGGCCAGTCAGAGGTGGGATTTGCTGGTTCTCTGAACTACTCAAAATTTCCACTACCGGTTCTCTAGAACTGGTTAGAACCTGCTGAATACCGCCTCTGCTTCTACAGCAAGGTAAAAATGTTGAAGGATACAAGCACATTTCCGAAAATGGATGCATCCACGTTGCCTTTACTCTAGCTATAAAGCGGAAAGACTGCATTACTAGTTCAAAGCAAACCTACCTTGAGTTAGGAGTGTCGCCAGAAGGAAACTGAGGCTGGACAAAGATGCCATGATGTTGAATCTTGTAATCCGCAGATCCGTAGATTCTGAGGTGGAAGCATCCCTAGAGGGAGAATATATACTGGACTAGTTACAAAAAGGGGAGTGAGTGAGTAAACAGGATTGGCTTGAGAGGTACTTAAAACCTGGGCAACCCCCCTTAGCTCTCTTCACAGCTGATTTCCTTGTCTGCTGATGGCCTCAAGAGGCCCCTTTGTGTGCCAGGTGGCTGTACTCCCCTCGCCAAAAGGAGCACAACCAACTTCATTTTCTGAAATGTCTCTTGTGGTTGGCAAGGGAGGGAGCCAAGGTGTTGCGTTTCAACTCACAGAATATAAAATGAAAGCCAGAGAAAAGAGGAATGCTTCCTTGTCTAAAATCTAAAAGCCACTTCACATTTTCTCCAGAACAAATGACCCCATTTTCATTGGGAGCAAGTCCTGGTCATCTAAATTTTCACTGCAGCTTGGCACAGAGGGTGGGTGTGGGAGAACAGCCACCTGGATGCCAAGATTGCAATCATTCAGAACCACCTCTTCAAATTGCTTTTATTTCCAAGAGTAACAAAATGTGTATTTTTGTACATGTATAAGCGGGTGGAGGTTCATTGTGAACCTGGGGGCAAGCAGGCTTCTTAGCAGGTGCTGAGAGCCTTCCTTGTAGGGTTTAGTTTTCAAGATTCTGGCCACTATTTTGCATCCTGATGACTGGATAGTCCTAGGGTTGTGGCTACGGTTATTCCCAGTTGGAAATGGCCAGTATTACCAGGCTGGGATTCAGCCGGTTCAGGCCGGTTTGAACGAACCGGATATTAAATTTATATCTGGTTTGCCGAACCAGTAGTTGAACCGACTGATTGGCCCTGCCCACCCTGCCCCTCCCCTCCCAGGAGTCTACACACGGCCCGTTTTGGATACAGGTAAGTGCCGGGTCCATGTGGAGGCTCCATGAGGGTGAAAAAAAGCCCTTCCACAAATGCCGAAACGGGCTTGTTTCTGGCTTCCGGAGGGCCTCTGGAGCCTGCGGGGGGGGGTCCTGTTTTTGCCCTCCCAGAGGCCCGAGGGAAGCCTCCAGATTCTGGGGAAGTTCCTGTAGGCCACACCAAACATGGCCATGCCCACCCAGCAACCGGGCAGACAACCAGGTTTGGGGGCTTTTTAATCCCACCCCTCAGTATAACCACTGCGCGATCCCTTTTGTAACTGCCCATTAGGCAGTTCAAATGGTCACTTTTTGCACTGGGTGAAGAGATCCAATCTAGAAAGAACTTCTGGGTATATAAAACTTTACCATGCCATCAACCAGCCATGAAATGGCTCAACAGCTAACATAGGGATTCAAACAAACCCAGTTCTTAAGCATGGCAGCTGAAGGAATTGCAAGAATGTCTGAATCCGAAGAGGCGTAACACTGACTTTTGTAAAAAAAATGATGTGTGATCAGTTTTGGAGAGGAAATAATATTACTACTGTCACCACACCACACAATTCAATAGGATGCTCCTCTCACACTTGAGCATTAATGAAAGGTTGCGAAGTCCCCAAGGTCTCAACATTAATTAAAATTTGAAAACATGATGACGTTTTGATTTTTTTTTTACTACTGAATAAACAAACATGCCGACACTAGATTAATAACCTGACTGATAGAAATAATGCATTGCTACTTTTGTTGGACTCACTGGAGAAGAGGCTAATGCTGGGGAAGACTGAGGACAATAGAAGAAGGAAGGGACGACAGAGAATGAGGTGGCTGGACGGAGTCACTGAAGCAATAGACTCTATGAAATTGCTACATAAAGTTTTATATAGACATTATAAACTATGATAAGCCATATATCTAGGCTTCTCATATATGTATATATTCACATTAAAGGGAGGAAAAGAATAATAATTATAGATTGCATGTATCTGTATGGTGTATATGGTGACTTCTTTGTAGTTTTGTTCCTTTTATTTTTTCTATTCTTTTTTTTCTCCTTTGTTGTGTTTATTTATAGAATGAAACTATAAGGAAAATAAATAAATATATGAATGCAGTCCCAATCTCTTCACTTTTATCGTCAGGGAAACGAGATTCCTATTTAAGAGGAGGAAGGAGCATTAGGTATGGCTTGAGGGTTTTTTAGAAAAATACTAAAGGTGAGATATAAAAACCACCAATATACATTCGTGCTGGTTTTTCATGCTGTTTATTCATTACATTCAGTAAAGGAGATAATACCAGGCCCACATTCCCAAGCTGCAAGACAGTGAGGGGGAAAATCTTCTGAGGGGATTCTTTGGTGGCCCTTATCACCAGGGCCTCCCTTAGGTGCTGTTGGCTGTCACAGCCGGGCTGCACTCAATTTTCTTGAGGCGAAAAGTGATTCCTGCAGAATAAATGTTGGTATCCAAGGGCAGAGCACATGCTGAGGCAGAGCTGCAGCCTCTGGAAGCAATCGTCATAGGAATGCCACCTGGGGATCAAAAATTCAGTCAATTAAGGGGCATCTAAAAGGAGAGCTGCCAGATTGCCTGTTCAAATTCTACCTCTGCTATCACTCCAAATGGTTCGGTTGCTGGAACTAGGTATGTCTAGTTTAATGAAAAGAAGGACTAGGAGTGACATGACAGCAGACTTCCAATATCTAAGGCAGGGGTCTCCAATCTTGGCAACTTTACGACTTGTAGACTTCAACTCCCAGAATTCCTCAGCCAGCATGCCCTGGCTGAGGAATTCTGGGAGTTGAAGTCTACAAGTCGTAAAGTTGCCAAGATTGGAGACCCTTGATCTAAGGGGCTGCCACAAAGAAGAGAGAGTCATCCTACTCTCCAAAGGCCCTGAAGGCAGGACAAGAAGCAATGGAGGGAAACTAATCAAGGAGGCAAGCAAACTAGAACTAAGGAGAAATTTCCTGACAGTGAGAACAATGGAACGAGTTGCCTCCAGAAGTTGTGGAGGCTCCAACATGGAAGATTTTAAGAAGAGACTGGACAGCCACTTGTCTGAAATGGTATAGGGCAGTGATAGCTAACCTTTTCGCCACCAAGTGCCCAAAGCGCATGCATGAGCGCATGTGCATCCCCAAAATGCAACACGCCCCCGCGAATGCACTCCCACCCTGTCCAAGTACATATAACACCCCCGCCCCCTGTTCCCCACGCATGGCCCATGGGAGGCACGCACACACACACATGCGCAGCAGAGCTGAGCTGGGGCGATGGCTCACGTGCCCACAAAGAGGGCTCTGCGTGCCACAGGTTCACCATCACGGGTATAGGGTTTCCTGCCTGAGCAGGAGGTTGGCTTGGAGGACCTCCAGGGTGCCTTCCCACTCTGTTATTCATGTTCTGAAGAACAGTCTCTCAGCTGTTTTGTGGAACCTACAGGGATAGTATCTTGCATACTCGTCATGAACCGTGTCTTTTGGCTGGGTTCACACAAGACACTATACCCGTGATGGCAAACCTATGGCATGCAGAGCCATTTGTGCCGGCACGCGAGCTGCAGGCAAACTTACCTCACTGTGCATGCACGCGCCTCACAGCTGATTTTCAGCTGGTTTGAGGCCTTTTTCGGCCTCCCAGAGGTTTGAAAAAAGCCTCTGCAGGCCAAATAGGCCTGTTTAGTTACTTCCTGTAATACCGGAAGTGACAAAACAGGCTGGTATTACAGGAAGTGACAAAACAGGCCTATTCTGCCTGCAGAGGCTTTCTTCAAGCCTCTGGGTAGCAAAAGGCCTCAAACCAGCCGAAAAAATCAGCTGTGAGGCGCAGTGCAGGTAAAGGGAGGGCGGCATGGGGGCATGGGGGGGGATTGCACACTCATGCACAAGGGGCATGGCAGGGTGCACATTGCCTTCAGGGTGCTGGCACATGAGTACGTGAGTGCCAGCGTGCACACAATTTTTGGCACAGGAGCCCAAAAAGGTTAGCACCACTGCACTATACCCTCTTGTTCAGTGGTGAAATGCTACCGGTTCGGCCCGGTTCCCCTGAACCGGTAGCAAAAATTGCTACTGGTTTGGCCCAACTGGTAATGTTAAAAAAAAAAGCTACGATGATCAGCTGAGAGAAGAAAGTAGAGAAAAGCGCACAATCGGCCCTCCCACCTGTCCCTGTGCTTTTCTGTTCTTTATCCTCTCTGCTGATTGGCATGGCAGAGCCTCAGCTGGTGTTGGGAAAGCTGCACGCATGCGTGCGTTAGGTGCGCGATCACCGAACCAGTTGGGAAAGTGGTGGAATCCCACCGCTGCTCTTGTTGACTTCTGCGTGTGTGACCCAGTGGTGACCCCACAACATGAAAATGCAAACGCAAATGCAACTTACTAGCAGTTAGGGTTCCGGATGTGGTTATACAATGATTGTCTTCCCCTACACAGTTCAGAGTCTCGACCATTTCGCACTGATCCGAGCCAAGGTTAAAGCAAGCTGGGCAGGTCAGCCCATTGAGGGTAGTATTTTCAGGAGGCACTACAAAAGATTATGCCATACAGAAACCTTAGTTCAGCAGGCCTTAATTATACACCATCGCATATAAATAAAGCATTCACAGGCACGGATTTATTGCACTAAGCATATTTATGATAAAACCTGCCGCAAGAAACAACTCTCATAGAAATCTAGGGAAAGCCCATTATGCTACTGGAATTCTGAATGAGTTACTACTTCCAATCAGATCTGGCAGTTGCAGTGGGGTGGGGTGGGGGACATGGTTTTATTCCAGGCTGTTTCAAAGACAGCTAGCGGTTTTCTTCAATTTCAGCTGATGGTACACTGACAATTACAGTTTTATTGTTTGTGGGAACCAGGCCAGGTTTGACACAAAGAGGCGGAACTGTAGCTGAGGTCCTTATTCCATTGAAGCACCAGGCCCAAAGGGGGCACCATGAAGTTGAGAATAGAGCTTTGTTTGTACAGTATGTACGAAGGAGGGAGAGACCAAGATTTGTCAGTGCTTAAGGCACCAGTGAGCCTTAATCCGCCACTGCCTTGAAGACTGCAGTGTCTTAATCACCTGCAGCCAGACAATCTTGCAAGATGGTTTCCTAGGTGTTCCAACAACCTTTGATTTGGAAAAAATATGATGATAATAATATAAAACAATAATAATAATATAAAACAACAATAATAATAATATAAAACAACAAAATATATTAATAATATTATATAATAATATTAATATAATTAAAAATAATATAAAAATATGAATATAATATAAAATATAAAAACATAAAATATAAAAATATAATATAAAATATAAAAATATAAATATAAAAAATATGGAGAAGTAGATAGGAAAAGGAATTTCTCCTTGTTTGCTTTTCGTATAAGAAGAATCTACTGAAAATCCCCCAAAGAGGTGATGGAAAGGTTCTCTGGAGGATGATGGCTCAGGGAGATGTAGGAGAAGGAACTCCAGAAAGAGGTGATGTCAGACAGTGTTTCCCCAGGGGACTGGTGTGCCACTCCGAGTCAGCTTTGACTGGAAGGATGTACAGTAGAAGCCATGTTAAATTAATTTTTTAAAAGTCTTAAATTTTGAGCAGAGTTGGACCTGATGCAGTGGTGGGATTCAAATTTTTTTTACTACCAGTTCTGTGGGTGCGACTTGGTGGGCATGGCTTGGTGGATGTGGCTTGGTGGGCATGGCAGGGTAAAGGTACTGCAAAATCTCCATTCCCACCCACTCCAGGGAAGGAAGGATACTGCAAAATCCCCATTCCCTCCCCACCCCACTAACCTGCTTTCCAGCTCCGTTCTCCTGTGCAGGGCAACCAAAGAAGGCCCAGCCAATCAGCTGGGACTCAATGAGAGGCAGAGAATAGATGGGGGCGGGGCCAGTCAGAGGTGATATTTGCTAGCTCTCCAAACTACTCAAAATTTCCGCTACCGGTTCTCCAGAACTGGTCAGAACCCGCTGAATACCACCTCTGACCTGATGGCTGCTCCAACTGGGTATGCCAAATCAGATATAAAAGAGTACATGGAAGTAAGCAACCCCAGTGAAAATTTGGGGAAATATGGATACCAACTTCAGGAACTTTAGTTGGGGAGAAGACAAACGGTTCCTTACTGTCCAACTTTTTGTTGTTGCACAGGTCTCCTTGGCAACAGCTGGAGGCGCTCCAGAAATGGATCTCAGAATTGATGGTGACGCGGATGGGTCCAGGCAAGCAGGTGCTGCTAGCAGAGCAGCGTTTGACAGTCTCGGTGATTTTGTCAGACCCTGGTGAAGAAGACGCAGATAAGAGAGGTTTGGTTAAATTAGGTAACCCCTTGCTGAAAATTTCTGAAAAATTAACATAGCCAATGCAAGGCTCAGCCCCATCTCCTGACCCCCAAATTAAAGGTTCCCCTCACAGATACATACTAGTTGTTTCTGGCTCTAGGGGGCGCTGGTGCTCATCTCCGTTACAAAGCCGACAACGTCTCTGTGGTCATGTGGCTGGCATGACTAAACACCGAAGGCGCACAGAACGCTGTTACCTTCCCACCAAAGGTGGTCCCTATTTTTCTACTTGCATTTTTACATGCTTTTAAACTGCTAGGTTGGCAGAAGCTGGGACAAGTAATGGGAGCTCATTCAGTTAGGTGGCGCTAGGGATTCAAACTGCCAAACTGCCGATCTTTCTGATCAACAAGCTCAGCGTCTTAGCCACTGAGCCACCACGTCCCCCTAAATATACAAAGTTTGGTGACAGAACCAGGTGTCAGAAACCTTATGGAAGGCCAAACAGCGGACCTACAAAGAATGTCATAATCCAAAGGGTGAACGATATGTTTTATAATGTTTAAAAAGTTTATAATGTTTTCTAATATCTATACTATACGAGTAAGTAGACACGTATCAATAAATCAACATATGGGGAAGACCTTCTCCAACGTTTTTGGTGATAAGGTTGCCCAATTGAAAAGAAGTTTGGAAACCAACCACTGTCCCATCTGCTCTTCTGGGAACCTAGATCTCTTAACTCCCTCTGCTGGTTCAAAGCAAGTCTTGAGATCTTTTACTCACACAAGGAATTTATTCCTACAAAGGTAAGGCAGGTATCTTCAGTCTCTCCACAGGTGCGTCTCATACCAGTGCAGTCTTCACCTGGACTTTGACAGGTCTCACAGATCAAACAGGAACCTGGAGAAAACAACAAAGAGGAGATGTGACTTATTCAATAAGCTATGATGGGGAAACTTTCACTGAATACATCTCATTATGCAGAGTGGTGGTTCTTAACCTTTGTGTTCTTAGGATTCCTCCTTCCTGGTTTTAAAAATGATGAAGACCTTTCAAGGATCTTTGGCTTGCAGGGGTTTTATCTTTATTGATATTTACCGTATGAAAATGGACGCATTTTTAGAATAGTTATTGAGCCATGTAAAAGCAGCAATATTAAGCCCATGAGATCTTAAATAAATAATATTTTTTCATTAAAACAAGATATATATATATATATATATATTTAAAGAGAAGACATGAGTGACATTGTTTTAAATTTTTGTCAATATCTTCCCTATGTAGTAAATAATGTTGATTTTGGAGACTCCCGAGATGGGTTTGAGGAGCCCTCAGCCAGTGTGGAGAAAGCATAGGTCAGAGTTTCATCAGAATGAGAAGATGTAGGAAATCCAACTAGAGTTCCTGGCCTTCATCAAATGAGGTTGTCCATCTTTAGTAGCCCCTCTTGAATCCACACTCAGAATAACAGAGTTGGAAGGGACCTTGGAGGTCTTTTAATCCAATCCCCTGCTCAAGCAAGATTCTCTACCAATCTAGACAAGTGTCCGGTCTCTTCTTAAAAGCCTCCAGCGATGAAGCACCCATAACTTCTGAAGGCAAGCCATTCCACTAGTTAATTGCTCTAATTGTCAGGAGATTTCTTAGTTCTAGGTTGATCCTCTCTTTAGCTAGTTTCCATCCATTGTTTCTTGTCTTGCCTTCTGGTGCTTTGGCCAATAGGTTGACCCCCTCTTCCAACCTACAGCTTCTTGATAGTGGCGGGATTCCAAAATTTTTACTACTGGTTCTGTGAGTGTGGCTTGGTTTGGTGGGTGTAGCTTGATAGGTTTGGCAGGGGCAGGATACTGTAAAATCTCCATTCCCGCCCCACTCCTGGGGGAAGGTTACTGCAAAATCCAATTCCCTCCCCACCCCACTAACCTGCTTTCCAGCTCTGTTCTCCTGTGCAGGGCAAGCAAAGAAGACCCAGCCGATCAGCTGGGAATTGGGAGGCAGAGAACAGACGGGGGCAGGCCAGTCAGAGGTGGGATTTACTGGTTCTCTGACCTACTCAAAATTTCCACTACCGGTTCTCTAGAACTGGTTAGAACCTGCTGAATACCGCCTCTGCTTCTACAGCAAGGTAAAAATGGTCAAGGATACAAGCACATTTCTGAGAATGGATGCATCCACCTTGCCTTTAATCTAGCTATAAAGCGGAAAGACTGCATTACTAGTTCAAAGCAAACTTACCTTGAGTTAGGAGTGTCGCCAGAAGGAAACTGAGGCTGGACAAAGATGCCATGATGTTGAATCTTGTAATCCGCAGATCCGTAGATTCTGAGGTGGAAGCATCCCGAGAGGGAGAATATATACTGGACCAGTTATATAAAGGGGAGTGAGTGAGTAAACAGGATTGGCTTGAGAGGTACTTAAAACCTGGGCAGCCCCCCTTAGCTCTCTTCACAGCTGATTTCCTTGTCTGCTGATGGCCTCAAGAGGCCCCTTTGTGTGCCAGGTGGCTGTACTCCCCTCGCCAAAAGGAGCACAACCAACTTCATTTTCTGAAATGTCTCTTGTGGTTGGCAAGGGAAGGAGCCAAGGTGTTGCGTTTCAACTCATAGAATATAAAATGAAAGCCAGAGAAAAGAGGAATGCTTCCTTGTCTAAAATCTAAAAGCCACTTCACATTTTCTCCAGAACAAATGACCCCATTTTCATTGGGAGCAAGTCCTGGTCATCTAAATTTTCACTGCAGCTTGGCACAGAGGGTGGGTGGGGGAGAACAGCCACCTGGATGCCAAGACTGCAATCATTCAGAACCACCTCTTCAAATTGCTTTTATTTCCAAGAGTAACAAAATGTGTATTTTTGTACATGTATAAGGGGGTGGAGGTTCACTGTGAACCTGGGGGCAAGCAGGCTTCTTAGCAGGTGCTGAGAGCCTTCCTTGTAGGGTTTAGTTTTCAAGATTCTGGCCACTATTTTGCATCCTGATAACTGGATAGTCCTAGGGTTGTGGCTACGGTTATTCCCAGTTGGAAATGGCCAGTATTACCAGGCTGGGATTCAGCCGGTTCAGGCCGGTTTGAACGAACCGGATATTAAATTTATATCTGGTTTGCCGAACCAGTAGTTGAACCGACTGATTGGCCCTGCCCACCCTGCCCCTCCCCTCCCAGGAGTCTACACACGGCCCGTTTGGATACAGGTAAGTGCCGGGTCCATGTGGAGGCTCCATGAGGGTGAAAAAAAGCCCTTCCACAAATGCCGAAACGGGCTTGTTTCTGGCTTCCGGAGGGCCTCTGGAGCCTGCGGGGGGGGGTCCTGTTTTTGCCCTCCCAGAGGCCCGAGGGAAGCCTCCAGATTCTGGGGAAGTTCCTGTAGGCCACACCAAACATGGCCATGCCCACCCAGCAACCGGGCAGACAACCAGGTTTTTGGGCTTTTTAATCCCACCCTCAGTATAACCACTGCGCGATCCCTTTGTAACTGCCCATTAGGCAGTTCAAATGGTCACTTTTGCACTGGGTGAAGAGATCCAATCTAGAAAGAACTTCTGGGTATATAAAACTTTACCATGCCATCAACCAGCCATGAAATGGCTCAATATCTAACATAGGGATTCAAACAAACCCAGTTCTTAAGCATGGCAGCTGAAGGAATTGCAAGAGTGTCTGAATCCGAAGAGGCGTAACACTGACTTTTGTAAAAAAATGATGTGTGATCAGTTTTGGAGAGGAAATAATATTACTACTGTCACCACACCACACAATTCAATAGGATGCTCCTCTCAGACTTGAGCATTAATGAAAGGTTGCGAAGTCCTCAAGGTCTCAACATTAATTAAAATTTGAAAACATGATGACATTTTGATTTTTTTTTACTACTGAATAAACAAACATGCCGACACTAGATTAATAACCTGACTGATAGAAATAATGCATTGCTACTTTTGTTGGACTCACTGGAGAAGAGGCTAATGCTGGGGAAGACTGAGGACAATAGAAGAAGGAAGGGACGACAGAGAATGAGGTGGCTGGACGGAGTCACTGAAGCAATAGACTCTATGAAATTGTTACATAAAGTTTTATATAGACATTATAAACTATGATAAGCCATATATCTAGGCTTCTCATATATGTATATATTCACATTAAAGGGAGGAAAAGAATAATAATTATAGATTGCATGTATCTGTATGGTGTATATGGTGATTTCTTTGTAGTTTTGTTCCTTTTATTTTTTTCTATTCTTTTTTTCTCCTTTGTTGTGTTTATTTATAGAATGAAACTATAAGGAAAATAAATAAATATATGAATGCAGTCCCAATCTCTTCACTTTTATCGTCAGGGAAACGAGATTCCTATTTAAGAGGAGGAAGGAGCATTAGGTATGGCTTGAGGGTTTTTTAGAAAAATACTAAAGGTGAGATATAAAAACCACCAATATACATTCGTGCTGGTTTTTCATGCTGTTTATTCATTACATTCAGTAAAGGAGATAATACCAGGCCCACATTCCCAAGCTGCAAGACAGTGAGGGGGGGAAAATCTTCTGAGGGGATTCTTCGGTGGCCCTTATCACCAGGGCCTCCCTTAGGTGCTGTTGGCTGTCACAGCCAGGCTGCACTCAATTTTCTCGAGGCGAAAAGTGATTCCTGCAGAATAAATGTCGGTATCCACAGGCAGAGCACATGCTGAGGCAGAGCTGCAGCCTCTGGAAGCAATCGTCATAGAATCGTCACCTGGGGAACAAAAATTCAGTCAGTTGAAGCAGAGGTCTCCAACCTTGGCAACTTTAAGCCTGGAGGACTTGAACTCCCAGGTTTGCTGGCTAGGGAATTCTGGGAGTTGAAATCCGCCAGGCTTAAAGTTGCCAAGGTTGGAGACCCCTGAATTAAAGGGTTCTTGTGGCATCCAAAAGGAGAGCTGCCAGGTTGCCTGTTCAAATTCTACCTTGGCTATCACTCCAAAAGGTTTGGTTGCAGGACCTGGGTAGGTCTCGCTTAATGAAAAGAAGGACTAGGGGTGACATGATAGCAGTCTTCCAGTATTTGAGGGGCTGCCCCAAAGAGGAAGTCAAGCTATTCTCCAAACCACCTGAAGGCAGGACAAGAAGCAACAGGTGGAAACTAATCCAGGAGAGGAGCAACCTAGAACTAAGGAGAAATTTCCTGACAGTGAGGACAATGGAACAACTTGCCTCCAGAAGTTGCCATGGAGGATTTTAAGAAGAGACTGGACAGCCCCTTGTCTGAAATGGTGTAGGGTTTCATGTTTGAGCAGAGGGTTGGACTCCAAGGACCTCCAAGGTCCCTTCCAACTCTGTTATTCATGTTCTGAACAACAGTCTCTCAACTGTTTTGTGGAACCTACAGGGATAGTATCTTGCATACTCGTCATAAACCGGGCCTTTTGGCTGGGTTCACACAAGACACTATACCTTCTTGTTGACTTCTGTGTATGACCTGGTGTTGACCCCACAACATGAAAATGAAAATGAAACTTACCAGTAGTCATGGTTCCAGATGTGGTTATACAATGATTTTCTTCTCCTGTGCAGTTCAGAGAACCGTCCACTTCGCACTGATCCAAGCCAACGCCAAAGCATACTGGGCAGGTCAGCCCATTGAGGGTGGTATTCTTATCAGGCACTACAAAGATTATGCCATACAGATGTAGGAGAAGGAACACCAGAAAGAGGTGATAACAGACAGTGTTTCTAAACCTTGGCAGTTGGAAGGTGTGTGGATTTCCACTCCCAGAATTCCCCAGTCACAGTGGGGTATTAACCATTAAGCAGACTAAGCAGGTGCTTAGGGCACCAGGCCCAAAGGGGGCACCACAAAGTTGAGAATATAGCTACATTTGTACAGTATGTACAAAGGAGGGAGGCACCAGGGTTTGTCTGTGCTTAGGGACACCAGTGTGCCTTAATCTGCCACTGCCCAGCCAGCATGTATGGGCTCAACTCCTAGAATTTTCTGGCCAGCATGCCTATGGATTCTGGGAGTTGATAGCAAGGATGAGCCACTCAGTTAGGTAAGATCAAGGAAATAGGAACAACACAGATTTCAATAGACAGCATTGCAGGCGAGGTGAATTAATCTAGGGTAGTGTTACGTCCATGCAAGTGCGGACGTATGTTAAACTCAGTTTCCTATAAAGGGGGCTGTCAGCTGGGAGCTGGATGTTGGTTTATTGCGACTTCTTATCTTGAATGAACAGTGCTGCTAGAATCTAATGGCTCGTCTGCTCCCACTTGCAACTTTCCAGGTAGCAAAAGATATCTTTGGTTAAGAGACAGAAGTTTTTGTGAACTGCACAGTTCCTGCAGACGTTTTACAGAATCTTGGAAATTGCAAGTGGAATTTCTCAGCGGGATCCATCAAGAGGGAGGTCCTTTGAAATGCATCGAAATGCTTCTCCACGTGTTTCTTGCCACCTTGATGTTCATCAGCAAAACTGATGTTCACTTTGAAATCGGGATGCTCCCCTTGGAAATCCAAATCTCAGATCTTCCCTCTTAATTTTAAGAAAACCATGGCCGGCACATTAGGAATGTTGAGGAATTAAGTTTGAATTTTGGCCTAGGGGGTGTTTGCATTCCTCGTTTCCTTCAAACCTTTTGTATGAATTGCTAGCATGAAATGGTTTTATTTCTCATGTCCATGGCTTGTTTTAATCTGGTGTTTACAATGAGGGGGCTGGTGTGCCACTCCGAGCCTGCTTTGAACTGGAAGGATGTATAAACCATGTTCAATTAATTGTTTTAAAAGGCTTAAATTTTGAGCAGAGTTGGACCTGATGGCCGTTGCAAATGGATATGCCAAATCAGGTAGAAAAGAGTACATGGAAGTAAGCAACCTCAGTGAAAATTTGGGGGAATAAAGATACCAACTTCAGAAACTTTAGTTGGGGAGAAGACAAATAGTTCCTTACTGTCCAACTTTTTGTTGTTGCACAGGTCTCCTTGGCAACAGCTGGTGGTGAGCCAGAAATGGTTCTCAGAGTTGAAGGTGACACTGACGGATTCATCCTGGCAGTCTGTGCGATCAGAACAGAGTTTGACAGTCTCTGTGGTTTTATTAGAAACTGGTGAAGAAGATGCAGATAAAAGAGGTTTGGTTAAATTAGGTAACACCTTGCTGAAAATTTCTTTGGTAAAATGACTGAAAGCACCATCAATTTCCACTGCAAGCTAACCTGGACGATGACACCCAAAGTTGCTCTTTTCTTTCTTTCTTTCTTTCTTTCAAGAGGCAACTGGACTTTCTGGCTTTTCTTTGAAGATGTTTCGCTTCTCATCCAAGAAGATTTTTCAGCTCTGACTGAAATCCTTCCATTCCCCACCAATCCAATCAGAACTGAAGAAGCTTCTTGGATGAGAAGCAAAACATCTAGAAAGGAAAAAACAGAAAGCCAAGTTGTCTCTTGAAGAAAAAAAACAAGCATTTTTGGGACAACCATAATCTGGATGACTGAGAAACTCCATAGTCATCTAGACAGTGACACTAAGTGGGAAAAGAAGGATGGGAGCAGGGAACTCTGCCACTTGCTTATTATTTCTCCCACCGTCGTGATGGGGAATAATGGAAATTATTCCTCACTGTATCTGGAAAGCACACATTGAAGAAAGGGGCCGTAGTAGCCCCGCTGCTTTTTTGACCCTTCAAAGCTCAGTACAGTATTCGGAAACTGGAGAGACTTTTCTGCTTTTCTAGATTCAGAATAATGGGGTTCTAGGTATTCAGAAAGGAAGTCTAGTGATGATTGATTTTGAAGGAAGATATATGGGTGGTGCACAAGAATATAATATGCTTAATTTGAATATTTAGGCATATACACACACCCCTTACATAGGTATATATTGATTTCTATTCCACTTCACCTCTGTAATGCAGATATTCTATGTCATTATAATACTTCCTATACCGATCATCACAGATTGGGGGCATAAAACACAAGGGGATGTGCAAGACTGTTCATTAGAGTACTGGAAGAAAATAATAGGATATCTATTGTTATTTATTTATTCCAATCCTTTAAAAAAAGCTATTTTGGGGAATATTTACATATTCAACTAAAATGGCCTCCCATCTTAGCCAATTGATCAATCTTTGGTCATTAGACCAGCAGAACTGCCCATCTCATGTTAATGACTCTGAGTGGCTAACAATATTTGTGTTTGTATGTGTGTGTATGGAAAGGCAAGGGTCTTTCTGTTTTCATGTATGTATGTGTGTGTGTGTGTGTGTGTGTGTGTGTGTGTGTGTGTATGTATATATATATATATATACATATATATGCATACACACACACAAGTTACAAAGCTGAAGAGCCAGCGCTGTCCAATAACATCTCTGTGGTCATGTGGCTGGCATGGCTAAACACCAAAGACTCGTGGAACGCTGTTCCCTTCCCACCAAAGTGGTCCCTATTTTTCTATTTGCATTTTTATGCGCTTTCGAAGCTGGGACAAGTAATGGGAACTCACTCTGTTACGCAGCACTAGGGATTCGAACTGCTGACCTTTCTGACCGACAAGCTCAGCGTCTTAGCCACTGAGCCACCATGTCCTACCCATCCCCAAAGTTTGGTGACAGAACCAGGTGTCAGAAACCTTGATGTTGTTGTTGTTAGTTGCAAAGTCAGGTCTGACCTATCACAACCCCATGGACAACATTCCTCCAAGCCTTCCTGTCCTCTACCTTCTTCTGGAGCCCACTTAAGCTCACGCCTACTGCTTCAGGGACTCCATCCAGCCACTTCATTCTCTGCCTTCTCCCCTTCTTCCATTCCCCTCAATCTTTCCCAGCGTTAGGCTCCTCTCCAGTGAGTTCTTCCTTCTCATGAGGTGGCTGCCAAAGTATTTGAGTTTCATCTTCAGGTCAGCAACCTTATGGAAGGCCAAACAGCGTTGGGGCCAACTGGACCTCCATAGGATATTATAGTTCAAAGGGTGGGCAGTATGTTTTGCAATGTTTAAAATATATAAAAATGCATAACTCTGGAACGTGTCAAGCAATTTCAACCAAACTTGGTACACAGATGACTTATTCTCTGGAAACAAATACTGTGCGGGTAAGATACCCCTAACACTGCATGGCGGGGGAGGGGGGGGAGGCTGATCTGTGAAGATACAGCCTAGAGCCCAGTGGAGTTGCCATGGTAACAGCTTCACAGTACTCCACAAGGGGGCGTTTGTAAGAGGACCTGCCTGCACCGCTAGGAGATCCCCGCAGGACCTACATCACACAGATCACAATCAGGGCTCAGGGAGAAGTTGCCTTTGCAATTGCTTCTTCAAGAATTGTGGAGAAGTTAATGGAAGGAGGGAGGACAGCCCACGCTTGACATCTGCCATTCTGTCTAATAGAGGATTGGGATAAAGAAGTACCCAGGCAACAGCCGGGTTATTAGTTAGTGGATCAATAAATCAACATATTGGGAAGACCTTCTCCAACGTTTTGGTGATAAGATTGCCCAGATGAAAAAAAAAATTGGAAACCAACCACTGTCCCATCTGCTCTTCTGGGAACTTAGATCTCTTAACTCCCTCTGCTGGTTCAAAGCAAGTCTTGAGATCTTTTACTCACACAAGGTATTTATTCCTACAGAAAAAAAGCAGGCATCTTCAGTCACGTCACAGATCTGGTTTACGCCAGTGCAGTCTTCACCTAGACCTCTACAGGTCACACAGATCAAACAGGAACCTGGAGAAAACAACAGAGATGAACTGTGGCTTATTCAATAACCTATGATGGAGAAACTAGGCTTCATTGAATACATCTCATGGTGCAGAGTGGTGTTTCTTAACCTTTGTGTTCTTAGGGTTCCTCCTTCCTGGTTTTAAAAATGATGAAGACCTTTCAAGGAGCTTTGGCTTGCAGGGGTTTTGTCTTTATTGATATTTACCATATGAAAATGGACACATTTTTAGAATATTTATTGAATCATGTAAAAGCAGCAATATTGAACCCATGAGATCTTAAATAAATAATATTTTTTCATGAAAAAAAGATATTTTAAAACAAAAAAAAAATGGGTTTGAGAGGTCCTCAGCCGGTGTGGAGAAAGCATAGGTCAGAGTTTCATCAGAATGAGAAGATGTAGGAAATCCAACTAGAGTTCCTGGCCTTCACCAAATGAGGTTGTCCATCTTTAGTAGCCCCTCTTGAATCCACACTCAGAATAACAGAGTAACAGAGTTGGAAGGGACCTTGAAGGTCTTCTAGTCCAGCCCCCTGCTCAAGCAGGATCCTCTGTACCATTCTAGACAAGTGTCCAGTCTCTTCTTAAAAGCCTCCAGTGATGAAGAACCCATAACTTCTGAAGGCAAGCCATTCCACTAGTTAATTGTTCTGTCAGGAAATTTCTCTTATTCTAGGTTGCTCCTTTCTTTGTCTAGTTTCCACCCATTGTTTCTTGTCTTGCCTTCTGGTGCTTTGGAGAATAGGTTGATCCCCTCTTCTAACCTATGGCCTCTAGAGCAAGGTAAAAATATGCAAGGATACAAGCATACCTCCAGGAATGGATGCATCCATCTTGCCTTTACTCTAGTTGTAAAGCAGAAAGACTGCAGTGCCCATAACTAGCTCAAAGCAAGCTTACCTTGAGTTAGGAGCGTAGCCAGAAGGAAACTGAGGCTGGACAAAGATGCCATGATGTTGAATCTTGTAATCTGGAGATCCGTAGATTCTCAGGTGGAACCTGGGGAATATATACTGGACCAGTTACATAAGGGGGAGGGAGGGAGGGAGTAAACAGGATTGGCTTGAGAGGCACTAAAAACCTGGGCAGCCCCCCTTAGCTCTCTTCACAGCTGATTTCCTTGTCTGCTGATGGCCTCAAGAGGCCCCTTTGTGTGCCAGGTGGCTGTACGCCCCTCGCCAAAAGGAGCACAACCAACTTCATTTTCTGAAATGTCTCTTGTGGTTGGCAAGGGAGGGAGCCAAGGTGTTGCATTTTAATTCAGGGAATATAAAATGAAAGCCAGAGAAAAGAGGAATGCTTCCTTATCTAAAATCTAAAAGCCATTTCACATTTTCTCCAGAACGAATGACCCCATTTGCATTGGTCCTGGTCATCTAAGTTTTCACAGCAGCTTGGCACAGAGGGTGGGTGGGGGAGAACAGCCACCTGGATGCCAAGATTGCAATCATTCAGAACCACCTCTTCAAATTGCTTTTATTTCCAAGAGTAACAAAATGTGTATTTTTGTACATGTTTAAGGGGGTGGAGGTTCATTGTGAACCTGTGGGCAAGCAGGCTTCTTAGCAGGTGCTGAGAGCCTTCCTTGTAGGGTTTAGTTTTCAAGATTCTGGCCACTATTTTGCATCCTGATGACTGGATAGTCCTAGGGTTGTGGCTACGGTTATTCCCAGTTGGAAATAGCCAGTGTATCCATGGCACGATCCCTTCTGTAACTGCCCATTAGGCAGTTCAAATTGTCACTTTGTGCACTGGGTGAAGAAGTTCAATGTAAAAAGAACTTCTGGGTATATAAAATTTACCATGGTGTTAAGCAACCATGAAATGGCTTCACACCTAATAAAGGGACTCAAACAAACCCACATCTTAAGCATGGTGGTTAAAGAAATTCCAAGAGTATCTGAATCCAAAGAGACGTAACACTGACTTCTGCAAAAGAGACGTGTGTTTCCAGACCAGGTTTGGAGAGGAAATATTACTGCTGTAGCCACACCACGCAATTAAATAGGATGCTCCTCTCAGACTTGAGCATTAATGAACGGTTGCGAGGTCCCCAAAGTCTCAACATTAATTAAAATTCAAAAACATTATGACTCCTATATTGGGACATTTTGAGATCACAGCATCCATTTTAAGTTATCAATTATGATTTACTGATAGCTCACCCAATATACTAAACCTGAATAAAACAAACCACATTTTAGAGTGTGTCCCTATTGTTCTGTATGGACATTTGCATTCTTGGAAACCTGCACTCCTGATTGGCCAAACGCACAGCAACCGGATTGGTCGAGTGCGCGGCACTGATTGGCCGTTACGAAGCAACCGCGATTGGCCGAGCCGATCACGGGTGATTCGAACGGCTGTCATTGGCCGCGGCGCCCCGCACCAGTTCAATATAAGCCGCCGCATACTCAGCCGGCGGCAGATTCAACTTGAAATAAAAAGAGCTGATCTACAGGACCTCGGGGGCCTGTGCGGTTTCACCGATCTCGACGAAGCCCTGTGGGACCATGTCATCCTCGGCCTCAAAGACCCCATCCTGCAAAACTGACTCATGGCGAGAGGCGATATATCCCTCACCGATGCCCTCGCCGAGGTAACAGCAGCGGAGGCAACCAGAAAATCGGCAGCCCGCATGCGGCAAACAAGCACCACGGATCGCCCCACAACAACCGAGGTGACCCCGACCCCCGAGAGGCAGACCGAGACCAGCCGCCGAGCAACCACCTCCATACATCATGGCGATCTCGACTCCCCTACCGACTCCGAGGACGATGAGGAAGACATCCACCGGCTCCAGACAGATCGAGACCGGCGCGAGCGGCGAAGCCGTAAGCCGAGGTTCCAATGCGCCGGGTGCGGCGGCGATCACCCACGGTCAGAATGCCGGTTCCTTGACACAATATGCCGGCATTGCGACAAGCGGGGCCACATTGCCAAAGTATGCCATTTTAAACAAAACCACAACCCCCAGCGCCGAGACAGCAGCCCGCGAAGACGAGACAGCACCCCCCTGAGGACCCGAGACCGAAACACCGAGAGCCGATGGAGCCGGGAAGGAAGGAGCAGGCGTTTCAACGAGGCTCAACAACGAGAAGAAACCCACCAGACGGTTATTATCGGCCATTCTTCAAACTGGGATGGCCGGAAGGTCCACGTGGAGGTGGGCATTGAAGACCGCCCATGCAAAATGGAGGTGGATTCCGGATCCTACCTCTCCATGGTCGCATGGTGGGAAAACAAGCGCCTGGTGCCAACCATACATCGGCGCAAACTTGATAGCCAGAAACTCATCCTCAAGGACTACCAGGGGAACCGCATCCCCGTGGTAGGAATCGGACATTTTAAAATCACCTTCAAGGGGTGCACCGAGATACTCCCCTTAACTATCGTAGAGAAGGACCGCCCTAGCCTCCTGGGACTACAATGGTTCGCACCACTAGGAATAGAGGTGATGGGCACCAACCACGTCGCCGAGACGGACTGGGAGGAGCAGCTCGCAAGGGATTTCCAAGAGGTCTTCGACGGCAGCCTAGGCAAGTACCGAGGGGCCCCGATAACCTTCAACCTAGACCCTGGCATCACCCCAATCCACCTCAAACCCCAGCGAGTACCCTTTGCACTCAGGCCCAAGATCGACAAGCAACTAAATAAGCTCATCGAACAAGGAGTACTCAAGCCAACGGACCATGCCAGGTGGGAGACCCCAATAGCCACCCCGGTAAAACCAAATGGGTCAGTGAGAATTTGTGGTGACTATAAGGCCACCCTCAACCGCGTGCTGCAACAAAGCGCTTACCCCGTCCCAGTAGTACAGCACCTTCTGCACTCACTGGGGGGAGGCAAGATCTTCGCCAAACTCGACCTGGCACAAGCTTATCAGCAACTGCCAGTCGATGAGGAAACCGCGGAGGCATAGACCATAGTCACCCACCGCGGGGCTTTCCGATGCAAGAGGCTCCAGTTCGGAGTCAGCGTAGCCCCGGGGTTTTTTCAAAGTTTAATGGAGAGGCTACTCCAAGGCATCAAGGGGGTCATACCCTATTTTGACGACGTGCTGGTGTCAGCGGCCAACCAAAAACAACTGGAAAGCCACCTGAGGGAGGTGCTTCAAAGGTTCAAAGACGCAGGACTAAAAGTCAAGAAAGAGAAATGCCAACTGCGGACAGAAAGAGTCGAGTTCCTAGGGTACCTCCTAGACCAGCACGGGATCCACCCAACAGAACAAAAAATCAGAGCCATCAAGGAAGCCCCTAGGCCAAGAAATAAAACTGAATTGCAGCCGTTTCTGGGGTTGATTAACTTCTATAATGTTTTCCTGCCCCCAAAGGCAACTGCGGCAGAACCATTGCATAGGCTGCTCGACAAGACAGCCACCTGGAGCTGGGGAAGGCGAGAGGAAGACGCATTCAACCGAACAAAAGACCTACTCACATCGGACGCTGTTCTCATCCAATACAGCGAGACACTACCCCTAACAGTAACATGCGATCTTCGGCGTCGGGGCCATCCTCAGCCACACCCTCGCTGATGGAAAAGAAGCACCCATCGCTTTCTTTTCAAGGACTCTCTTAAAACCGGAAAGAAATTACAGCCAGCTGGACAAGGAGGCCCTGGCAATCGTCGCAGCCATAAAGAAGTTCCACGAGTACCTTTACGGCAGGACTTTCTCCATCATCACAGACTACAAACCGCTGCTCGGGATCCTAGCAGGGGACAGGGCTACCCTGAACATCCTATCCCCGAGGATGACGAGGTGGTCCAAATTCCTCGCCGCCTACAATTACCGGCTAGACCACCGCCCCAGTAAGTCAATCTCGCACGCAGATGCATTGAGCCGCACACCACTACCCGACCTGAACGCTGACCCAGCACCCGCCATGTCCACCCTGAGTATAGAGACCTTACCCAACCTCCCCCTAACCACGTCAGACATTGCCCAGGAAACCAATAAAGACAAACGTCTGGCGCGGGTCTTAAAGTGGGTGGAGAAAGGGTGGCCTGAGAAGGACGACGATGAACAATTCAGAACCTTCCAGAACTCTTCACACAAAAAGGCTGCCTACTGTGGGGAGACAGGGTCATAATCCCGGAAAAACTACAGGAAAGAGTCTTGGACATGCTGCACGAAGGGCACCCTGGCATCGTTAGAACAAAAGCCTTGGCCAGAAGTCATGCTTGGTGGCCAGGGATGGACAAAGAAATCGAAGCCTGGGTGGCGTCATGCAAGCAATGCCAAGAATCCAGGCCGAGCCCTCCCGCCGCCCCGATCCTAGAATGGGAAACCCCCAGAGGGCCATGGTCCAGGATTCATATAGATTTCGCTGGACCCACCAAAGGACACACATTCCTGGTGACGGTAGACACTTACTCCAACTGGCTGGAGGTAATCAACATGAGAACAACCACCACAGAAGCCGTCATCAAGGAACTCAGCAAATTATTCGCAACCCACGGCCTCCCATATGTCATTGTATCTGACAACGGGCCCCAGTTCACCACGCTACCCTTCGAAAGATTCCTGGCGGAACGGGGGATTCGGCATGCGCTGACAGCACCGGCTCACCCGGCGGCGAATGGGAGGGCAGAAAAAATGGTCCAATTTATGAAAAAGACAATTCAAAAAATCGAAACCGGGGAGATACAGGACAAAATCAACAGGATGCTATTCATACAACACATAACCCTGAACACAACAACGAACAAGAGCCCGGCAGAGCTGCTTATGGGGAGAAAGCTGCGATCACCACTCGACCAGCTGCACCCCACATACAACCCAGAAAAACCCTCCGACTCCTCCAGCAAGCACCAGACGTTCACACCAGGAGACGCGGTATATGCAAAGAACTTCACAGGAGACCCACTCTGGATTCCGGCAACGATAACCCAGGTAACAGGTCCCCGCTTGTACCGGCTACTAACAAACGACGGGCGAGCATGGAAATGACACATCGATCAGCTAAGATCGAGAACCACTGCAGGAAATACAACCGACACACAAGCACACAGAAACAGAGAACCAGGAGCAGAGAGGGAACACCAAAACACCAACCAAGAGGGGAGGGAAAACCCCGAAGAACAAAACAGACAACCCCATTAAAAAAGAAACCAGGAATACTCACCAACCGAAGCACCAGGAAATGACCCGCTCCAAGCCAGCTCGACCAGCCCAGGAAGCCCAAGCAGGAACAGTGAAGCCAGCAGCTCGACCAGCCCAGGTAGACCAGGAGAGAGCTGTGGCGAGAGGCCCAATTCACCCTTCCAGGTGGTTCCATCAACGAGGCGGAGAGCGACACAGACCTCGAGCGAACCAGCCGGCAGCCAAGAGACAACTAACCTGCGCAGGTCCAGTGGGCAAGTACGGAGCCCCACCTACTTACGGGACTACGTCACGTAGGACCGAACCAAGAGGGGGGGGAGTGTTCTGTATGGACATTTGCATTCTTGGAAACCTGCACTCCTGATTGGCCAAATGCACAGCAACCGGATCGGTCGAGTGCGCGGCACTGATTGGCCATTATAAAGCAACCGTGATTGGCCGAGCCGATCGCGGGTGATTCGAACGGCTGTCATTGGCCGCGGCACCTGGCACCAGTTCAATATAAGCCACCGCATACTCAGCCGGATTCAACTTGAAATAAAAAGAACTTTAAACTAAGTCACTGCCTCACGTCTCTTTGTGATCGATCGACCAATACAACACCTATAACAATTTTAAAGGCATTCTTGACTATTTTCAAGAATGTGAAATCTAGGATTCCCAGACTATGACTTGGATTCTTCTAAGGGGCACTGCCCCACAGCTATTGCAAAATTTGTTTCATCTGGAAATTTGGAATGGGAGGGCAGGGTCAGGTTTTAAAACACCAACACCAGCTGATGTAAAAACTATGGTGTCCACCATCCTTTTCCAACCAGGCAACCTTCGGATATGTTGGATTCCAACTTCCCTAGCATCCAACACCGCTTTTTAAATCCAACATTGCCAGGATCAGAATAAATCAATGAATAAATTAATTTTCTGTCCCTGTGGCAGTTTCTCTCAATCTTTGTTTCTGGCTGGGCAATTCTGGGAGTTGACATGCATCCATTTTAAAAGTTGCCAGGGATGGGAAGCATTGCCCTATGGATTTTTTTTTTCAGAGGATTTTTTTTTTTACTACTGAATAAGTAAGCATATTGATACTAGATTAATAACTTGACTCATAGAAATAATGCATTGCTACTTTTGTTGGTATTCATTCAATTTTTTAAAAAGAGTTGTTACTTATGTGTCTTTTCAGAGATAAGACCACATTAGAGATTTCATTTCATCAACCAATGGTTACAAAGAGTGAGTAAGGGTTGGGAAATCCCACTCAGTGTTTTTCAAACAGGGCCACTTTATTTGGCCTTCAACTCCCCAGAACTCCTCAATACGACTATGCTGGCTGAGGTATCCTGAGAAGTGAAGTTCCACACGCCTCAAAAAGCGTCCAAATTTTGAAAATCTAACCCCGCGCAAAAATCGCATGCGCAGAAGGGAAGAACCGCGCTTCGGCGCCATAGCGTCACGACCGAAAGGAGCGAATGTGAGCATGCGCCACAAAATCCCAACCCCAACCCCCTGACCCTCCCGCTCGCTCTAAAACCGCACGGCGTTTTTTTTTTTTTAGACAGACGTCGATTTGAGTTTGCGCGCGGAGACGCCAAAGGGCACAGGCGGGAGGGACCATAGAGACGAGCGTCCGGGAGGGCATAGAGCGCCCGTTTCCGGCGCTTTGGCGGAGTTTTGCCGCCGGGTGACGGCGGGTGACAGAAAGTGGCGGGGCGATGCCGGAGATCGAGATTCGACATGTGGTATCCGCGAGCAGCTCCGACACGGTAGCGCGGCTTCCACGGGGGCGTCGTCCTCCGCTCGGGGAGCAAGGCAGCCGCGGGGGTGGGGGGAGAGGGAGCTGTTAAGTTGTGGGATGGAGCCAGCCATTGTGAGGTGGCGTGGGCGGTGGGGAGCTGGATAAGGGGGCGGCCGGGCCTGGAAGAGCCTCCCGGTGGCTTCGGGGGTGGAATGGGGGAATGGGAAACCGTACAGACTAGGGGTCTCCAACGTTGGCCACTTTAAGCCTGGAGGACTTCAACTCCCAGAATTCCCCAGCCAGCTGGCTGGGGAATTCTGGGAGTTGAAGTCCTCCAGGCTTAAAGTGGCCAACGTTGAAGACCCTGGCTCAGACAATGCAGCCTGCATTCCTTATGATACCTAAACCAGACAAAAGCCAGAATGGCTACTTTGGGCTCCAGTGTGTTGGGGGGAACCCAGCTAATGGTCAGTCAGGATGGATGGGGAAACTGACCATCGCCTGAAGCATTAACTTGGATGATTGGTTTCGGCATCTGGGATTTTTCCAAGAGAGGCCACTGGACTCCACTTCTAAAGCTTCTTGGATGAGAAGCGATGGGGAAACGAAACAACCACTTCATAAGCTCATGGCACAACCTAGGAGAACAAACCCATCAGGATTAGATTCGATAGTCCATCTTGATTTGAAAGATAGTCCATTAGATGGATTAGATAGTCCATCTTCATTTGAAAGACAAAGGCCGCTCTTTGGAAGACAGTGAAGTCCGCATTTTGGACAGAGAAGGCTGCTGGTTTGAAAGAGGGGTCAAAGGGGCCATCGGTGTCGAAATTGAACAGCGCTGTCTCAACAGAGGGGGAGGGATACAGTAACATCTATCTCCAATCTTCAGCATACTTTCAGCTGTTCCAAGAAGGCTCCACACCCATTTGCACCCCCATGAACAAGATAAATCTCCAAGGGGCCTCAACGACTTGCTGAAAGAATGCAAATGTCCAGCTGTCTGCAAGGAATATACATCCTTCCGTTTCCCACCATGCAGTCAGAGCTGAAGAAGCTTCTTGGATGAGGAGCGAAACGCCTTCAAAGAAAAATCAGAAAGTCTAGTTGCCTCTTTCAAAAAAACACTTTTGAGATGAGAAGAGAAATGTCTTCCAAGAAAACCCAAGAGAGTCCAGTTGCCTCTTGAAAAAGCACCTTGGGGACAAGCAAGATAGATTGAGACTCTCCGTAGACATTGAGCATCTGAGATGTAATAGGAATAAACCATTGTGATCCCCTCATTTAGGGGCTTGGTGTGTTGGATGGACCTAATCAAAAAGACACAGAGAGGGGAAGAAGAAGAAGGGGGGGGGTCATAAGAGAGAGAAAAAAGGGATGTCTGCGAGTCTGAAGCACCATTTTTTCTAGCTTGCCTTTTGGGGAATAGGTAGCTTAGGACTGTCATAGTACAGGTAGTCCTCGATTTAGGATGACAATTCAACCCCATTATGCTGGATTAGCATGACACGCTTGACTGAACTGGGTTTGAGATGGTCCGTTTTGCCTGTTACACGAAGTTAGGCCATCGCATTACTGTAAGCCAGAATAGAGCTCAGTTGGGTTTCTTAACCTTGATAACTTTTAAGATATGTGGGCTTCAATTTTCCAGAAACTGGCCGGGAAATTCTGGGGATTGAAATCCACACATCTTAATGCTACCGAGGTTGAGAAATTCCAGAAAGAGAGCAGTTGTGCTTTCTGATGGATTTAAAGAGTGCTGGGTAAATCCAGTCCATGTATAAGACCATTGGGGAACGAGGAAAGGAAAACGGGATAAGGAGTAAAGAATAGGATTGAATATGGATAGGATTGTTTTCTTGCCATTGATGTAGCCTCTTTTCCTGTCCACAGACGCATTGTGCTGAGAACCTGCTCAAGGCTGACACCTATCGCAAGTGGAAGGCTGCCCAGGCTGGGGAAAAGCAAGTCTCTGTCATATTACAAGTGAGTTTCTGCTAATCCCTTGGTGAGATTTGTCCCCAACACTTTCTGCAGTTGTTGGAATACTTGCAGTAGGACAACTTGCTGTAAGCATATTTATACTGTTACAGATGTATGTGTATAAATTATAGTTCTTCCAAACCCAATCCTATCCATGTCTGTCTGTCTGTCTGTCTATCTATCATCTCCATTTAACAACCCCATAATCCCTTGCAGGGTAGAATCTGGGCAACTGAATGGAGCTTGCAGAATGTTTTAATGGCCAGATGCCCCTCCTGTCACCAATGCGGAGTTTTGTTCAGCAGACATATTCTCAGTGTGTGCCCAGAGAGAGAAATATCTCACAGCCTCCTGACTGTGAGGAGAGAACTCCACCTCTAGGCCACCACACCACTCACATGTATATGTATGCATGTATGTATATATATATAACAGAAATAAATGCTTTTCAGGTAGTATTTAGAATTTCTTCATAATTTTCCTATTCCCATGGTTCTGCAGTGCATTACTGTATGCTCAGCCCTCCACCAGTCTCCTCAAAATCAGATACTGTTAAGATCTTAGCAAAAGCAGCAGCTGGAAGAGGAACACCTTGTTGTCTTAGATAATCCCTGTCAGTCAAATTGGATAATGATGACTTTGGTCCTGATTTAGTTATAGGATAACTTTATTTGCTGTTTGCATGGTCATATACCTGGTTGGGGCGTATTTGTTTAAATCAATATCCAACTGTTAAGATCTGAGCTTATAGCAGGGCTGTCAAACTCATGCCCGGTTTAGCAAAGGGGGAAAAAGTCCCAATGCGTCATGTGACGCCACCGTGACGATGTGAGTTTGGCACCCCTGCCTATAGGACTCCTTTCCTGCATTTTTTTTTCCACAATCTTTTACTGTATTCTCCTTCCCTCACAGTTTGAAAAAGAGGAGCAGATTCACAGCATTGATATTGGCAATGAAGGCTCTGCCTTTGTGGAAGTGTTGGCTGGTAGCTCTGCCTCTTCCAGTGAGCAGAATTATGAGGTGAGTGAATTCGGTGTCGTCTGAGAGTTGCCATCACAGCATGGAAGTGGTATTTGTGTGTGTGTGTGTGTGTGTGTGTGTGTGTCTTCAGTGAAGGGGGTTTGGTGTTACTTCCTTTGTTCCATTTGAATATGTACAGTCACAATTGGTAGGATTCCAGCAATGTAAACCAAACGTCATTTGAATACAGGTGTGTGTATGGGGCTCCATGCAGGCTGACTGCTTAGCAGTTTAGGCAAAGCAGTGTCACCTGTTCTGGGTGTCAAACTCGTGGTCCACAGGCTGGATGTGTCACCTGTTGGCCACACCCCATCCCCGTTTTTAGTGGGGGGAAGGGGGAAAAAGTTGCGATACAACACATGGCAACGTGTCATCGCGAGTTTGACACCCCTGCACTAGAGGCACAAGAGAGACCCTGCTTTCCCCCTTGTATTTAATGTGTGCAACTCTCTCCCCTCAGAAGCCCCGATTGTGATTTGATGTTCTGTTGCTCGCTCTCAGGCAGCTTGGGGAGGACTCTTCTGGATTAAGACTGGAATTTAGTGAGAGATGTATTTTCAAAAAAGCTGTGCCTCTTGATCTCCATTGTAGTGCTTTCCATTCCACCCCAGGTGCTGTTGGTTACATCCTCCTTCATGTCTCCCTCAGAGAGCAAGAGTGGCACCAACTTGAACAGAGTCCGTATGTTTGGGCCAGATAAACTGGTGAAGGCTACAGCTGAGAAGAAGTGGGACCGAGTTAAGATTGTTTGTACCCAGCCGTATACCAAGGTTTATATTTTGGAAACAAAATATATGGGATGCTGGCTGGAGTCTGTCTTGGACTCCTGCATTTATTTCTTCCTCAGAGGTTTGATAAGGAGCTGGTACTTCTTAGCATACTCTTTAGCAATTGTGTTTAGTATCAAATGGGTTCCGTGCCTTCTTATAACTGCATTTCAAAGGTGAGAGAGTCATCGTTTTATATATAAGAAAAGAAGTCGATCTCAGGCAGTTTTGATGATTATCTGGCAAACAGAAATTGTGAATATTAATTTCTTCTAAATGGGACTCCAAATTTCTGGGTGTTCACCTTTCTGGAGGTGAGGTGAAGCTCACTTCCAGAAGTTCGCAATTATGCCTTTTCTAGATGAAGGTCTCTAGATAGCTGAACAAGCTAAAATCTCCTTGGTCCTTTTTTTATAGCCTTATCTTGTGAATGTTTACTCAGAAATAAAGCTCGCTGGCTTCAGTGAGACTGATTCCTATGTATATAATCATTGAATTGCAACTTTACAAGTGGGCTAACTTCTCTCAAAAGAGTACTTAAACTCTAGGATCAAAAAAGGTGTAACAGTTATTAGCCGTTTATGTTAAGCAAGATTTGTCCCTAAGGCAGACTGGCTCATGACAGACCCAGAGTTGTCTCGTGGGGTCATCTCAGAGTTGACGAGGGACCTGGCCATGCCCACCCAGCCAGCTGTGACAACCAGGCCATGCCCCCCCTCGCCCCCCCAAGGGCAAACAGGATCCTGATATGGCACCTATGGGATTGAGTTTGACACCCCTGCCCTAAGGCATGCTAGGAAGAGAAAATTGCAAGCTCTCAATAGGTCAAACCTTCCTGTTGACTTATTAAGCCTACCAGGGCTTAATGCTGGCAATGAAGGCTCTCCAGATTTCAGTTTTCAGATTTTTTTGGAGTTGGGAATTGTAGAAGTTGTGTATGTCCCCCGAGAAGGGTATAGTAATGCTAGTCTTACTTGTTTCTAACATTCATTAGCCACATAGATTTATCTGCCTTCTATTTTAAAACTGGTTTGTGTTCCACCTCTGGAGAGAGAGTGGTCTGCCATTAGAGAAGGCAGTTGGCGTGCACAGAATGACAAATTGTGGCTGTCTGATTTGCCTAAATCTGAATCCTCTTAATTTCTCTCTTCAGTCTCTGGCTTATGGCCTTTCCTTCGTGCGGTTCCATTCTCCTCCAGACAGCAGTGAGACACATTCCAAAGCGGTTTCACCGGTGAGGATCCCTTGAGTTACATGATCCCTTCCAGCATTTGTGATCCTGTATTTTACCACACTTCTTTAAAATCTGGACATCTCGTTCTCTTTTTGTTCCACCCGCATCAGAAGGTCACCAAATTGGGCCAGTTTAAGGTGAAGGAGGATGATAGCAACTCCAGCTCTCTGAAACCTGGTGCTCTCTTTTTCAGCCGTGCCAGCAAACCTCTGGTCTCCCCTCCTAAAGGTAATTCTCGCAAGTTTTTTTTTTTCCCACCTAAAAGTCATCCAAAGATCACAGTTACTATTTCTCATCCCAGCCAATAGCAGGCAATAATCTTTCTCTGTTGTGACTTAGAAGCTGATAATATATATGAGATTTTGCTCTTGCAATGCTCTGTCAACACTAATTGCTATTATCAAATAGAATCTGGTAAAGTGAGATGTTACCTTCTTCATTGGCCATTCTTGAAATGAAGCTTTTTTTCAGCTGAAAATGTCCGTTCTAACGCTTTATCTGCTCTTTAGCGTTTGCAGTGTTTTTGCCATCCATAGACATCCACTTTGAGATTGGTAACTGATGACAATGATGATAATAAATAAATAAATAATAATTGATAATAATAATAATAATAATAATAATAATAATAATAATAATAATAATAATAATAATGGCTATTCTTGCAGCATCTCAGAATGACCAGCCTTCGCCCAGTTATGCTGCTGCCTCACTACAGACCAACAAATCTCTTTCTCCTGACTCTTCACCATCAACAGTGGAAAAGCCCACCACCAAAATTCCACCCAAGGTAAAGAAGAGAAAATTGAAGCCGTGCGAGTGGGCAAACATTCCAACCTTTTTCCTTTCTCTTAATTTGCTGTCCAACTGAGAAACAAACAAACAAAAATCCTTGTTTAATAACCACTCATTCAGCAACCGAATGAGTGGTACTTATAACTGGCCTTCCTAGCTGCAACCGGTAACAACATCGCTGTTGATTGGAGGAGTTATGTCGTTGCAGTTCATCCTATGCTCATGTGACCTCTGTTTGCAACCTTCACAGTCAATGAAGAAACTGGAGGAGGTTGCAAATGGCCACCATGTGACGTTGCATAAGTTGCTAAATGACAGCAACTAGAAGTCGTAAGTTGGTATGGTCCTATGATGATGTGTTTTTATGACCGTGTCACTTAGCGACAGAGATTCTGTTCCCAGTTACTGTTGTTAAGCAAGGACGATTGTACTTCCATTCCACAATCTTACTGTGTCGCCTCTCTAGGCACAGGAGCATGGACTAGAGCAGCATTAGGGGTCCTAGAATTATTTGCAGCCAATCTTAAAAGGGTCCTTAAGCCTATATTTGTCTTAGAAGTAAATCCAATGAAGTTGGGAGAAGCTTCTGTCCAAGTATTTTAGGATTAGTTGCAGCCTTAAGTTTTTTTGTCTTTGCAGGAACCCACCCCAGTCAAAAGGAAATTTGAGTTCAGCAAAGAAAATGCTGGCCTCTCATCAGCAACCAAGAAAGCTAACCCTGATAAGTCCCGCGTTACACACCCACCTTCCAAAAAACACAAAGGTGTGTGAAGAAAGGAGGGAACTTGCAAGTTGAAAACTTCATGCAGTACACAACATTTTTTCAATTCGTCTACTTATTTAATCAATAGTTTGTGTGGCCAAGCGTCTCCACAAGTCTCTCTGAGTGGCAAACAATACTAAGATAAGATGAAAGCAGTTGTACAAGCAATAGCCCTGAACCGAATATTTTCAGCACGTTAGACTTTATCCTTGTTACTATTATATCTTTATTAGATTCCAGAGTCAAATATTAAAATGCAAACTAGCATAAAAGGAAAAGGAAGCAGCAAAACCAATTTAAAATAACCCCCGAAAAGTATTATTCGTTTGATGTAAATATTTTTGAGCACATCCCCTTCTTGGAGTTTGGATTTCTAAGCATTGACTGTTACTGTTACAGGCTGGGTAATTTGCATCAAAGAATGAGCAAGGATTGCCGTTTCCATCTTTCCTAACCTTTGCATTTTGTTTTTGTTGATCTGCAGTTTCTCTCTCCACGTCTCCTCCCCAGAAGACGCTGCCTTTCAAAAAAGCTCTTCCAACGCAGTCTTCAGAGGAGACAGCCGCCAACGGGTCTTTCCAGCAACTCCTACAGGGTACTGTCTTCGTGCTGAGTGGCTTCCAGAACCCCTTTCGCTCTGAATTAAGGGACAAGGCCTTGGAGATGGGGGCCAAGTACCGTCCAGACTGGACCCCTGACAGCACTCACCTCATGTACGTGTCTGGTACCCAATGGGTCTATTCTCCTAAAACATGCATGCACCCCCACAAACTGGCTGGTTTCATACCGGTGCCTGATAGATTGCAATGGATCCCTCAATGCTGAGCGGCTCTGTTTCTCTTTCTAGCTGTGCCTTTGCCAACACCCCCAAATACAGCCAGGTGAAAGGGCTCGGGGGCACCATTGTACGGAAAGAATGGATCCTGGACTGTCACCGTACCCGTCGGTGCTTGCCCTGCAAACGGTGAGTTGTCAAGGGGAACAGGAGCTAGGTGGATTTCTACTCTGTCTTCATTTCAGACTGTAACTGGCAGGTTCCTTTTCCTAGGTACCTGATGGGTGGCCCCGATTCATCCAGCAGTGAACAGGAAGAGAGTGAGAAGGAGACCCCCGCTCCGCCTCGCAGACCTTTGACTCCTCAACAGGTAAGCTAGATGAGTTTGTTTCTATTATATGAAACTAGCTGGATTCCCGTCCTTCGTGACAAAACTTTGTGATCAGGCTATGCAGGAGAAATTCGGTTTACAATCCGTTGGCTCAGTGGTGGTCGGTGACTGAAACTCATAAGGGAATATCTCTCTCGCCGCCTTGAGTCCGGAAGCAGTTCCATAGGTGGAAGGCATAGACATTTTTGGTGAGGTACCGACGTTTAGGACTGTAAGGAGCCCCAGGCCGCTCCTGAGTGAAGGACTGGAACGTCTGCCAGTTTGAACTGAGATAATGGAATGTGAGGCAACTGGCAGTTGGAACAGAGTTCTTTTCAGGTGGGGAGGGGGAGTAGAACTCCTTAGCATCAGAGCGTGTTAATTGCTGTATTAAGAAGTAGTAATGATCTGATGGTCATTTCAAAAAACCCTTTCTTATCGAGCACCTAGAAGCACCAAATTTCAAGTTTGTAGGCATTATGGTTCTGGAGATTTCGTGATGAGTGAGTGGTACTTGGCTTTTATATATAGAGATATAGTGAAGTGAGTTTCATTGTAGGTTTTTCTTACCTGATTTGACTGTTATTTTGCAACCTGGGCATTAGTGTAAGTCATTGGACTGTAATCCTCTATGAGTGTTTTTCCTTTGTTGGGAAGATATCCAGGAATCTGTGAGGAGAGCCAGTTTGGTCTGGTGGTTTAAAAACACCACGCTGGAAAGCAAGGAACTGCGAATTCTAACCATGAAAGTCAGCTGGATGACTTTGGGCCAATCACTTCCTCTCAGCCCAACTCACCAACAGAGTTGTTATTCTGGGGGAAACAGGAGGAGGAAGGTGTGCTGGATATTTTCACTGTCTTGTGTTAACTATAGAAATAATTAAAGTGGAATATAAATAAATTAAAAAATATTAGAACTTAATGACAAAGAAATGTTCAAAAATGTGCCGCGGTGAGTTTGCCTTCCTCTGTAATGGAATCCTGTCTTTTCTGTGCCAGAGAACCAGTGTGCCAAGCCCCAACCACAAAGTTAAGCCTGCCACCAGCCCCAAAGTAACGCAGGCGGTGCCACCCAGAGTGTCTTCTGGGGAGGAAGAGGAGGAGCCCACCACCTCTCAAAACAGCATAACCCACAACAATTCAAGGGCATCCAGTGGGGATGAGAAATTTGCAGGTAGAGTGCAGCATAATTTGGGAATGCGGGGGAACGTTGCCCCCACAGAATCCTTCATTGATAGTAGCGGGGTTGGTGGTGAGTGGGGCGTGGGTGGTTGAAACCAAGATTCAGGTGCCTCTCTATACACCTAGTAGAGAGATTGCTTTAAAAAAAAAAAAAAAAGTCAATATTTACTTACCGCATTTTTCAGACTACAAGATGCTCCAAAGTATAAGACGCACCTAGCTTTTGGGGAAGAAAATAAGAAAAAAAAAAATCTGCCTCTGGCTTCCAGTAATTTGCCTCCTTGCAGCAAACAGCTTGGTCAGCTTCAGCACAGCCTGATTAGCATAAGCAGCTGATTGGCAGTTGGATCTGCCTCCCAACGATCAGCTGTTTCAGGCTGCAGGGATTGCCATCGCCTGTTGCCACCTCTGGGCGCCGCATTTTCGGCCCATTCCAAGTGGTGAGGATTGGAACCGGCCGAAAACGAGATGCGTGGAGGTAGCAATAGGCAATGGCGATCCCTACAGCCTGAAACAGCTGATCGTTGGGAGGCAGGTTTGCTGTTTGCTGCAAAGAGGCAAATTGCTGGGAGGCAGAGGCCGAAAGTGGGGGGCCAGCGGCTGGGCAGGGCTTCGGCAACATTCGCTGTATAAGATGCAGAGACATTTCCATCCGTTTTTGGGAGGTGGAAAAAGTGTATCTTATACACCCCAAAATACAGTATATCAGTAAAGGAATGTATTCTAGAAAGAATAAAACAGGAATAATACAATTTCAACTTCTGCAGTTTCAATTTAAGTTAAATACTGAGCGTTTCCTTCCTTCATGTTAGGGCATATGCAAAACCAAAAAGAATCATTGAATGCACTCTTACAGATACGTAGGCTTTTGTAAAAAAAAAGTAGTTTTTAGAATTATATTCAGTTGCCTGTTGTCTTACTTCTGTCACCTATCCCCTTGGGGTTAATTTATTGAACATCTAACCACCTTCCAGGCTCAGGGCGCTGATTTAACCGAATAACCTTGTAGAGATTGTCGAAGGGGTTAATGAAGGATTCTTGCTTCTCTGAGACAGCTAATCAGCCGTCCACTTCCCACCAGTCATCAGGACAGTTTACCCAGCGGTTTGACAGTGGGGGGGCATAAAAGAGGCTGCTGGTGATGCCTTTCTGCCTTTCTGCTGCCTCTTAGGTCTTCAAGACAACGGAGACGAAGGGTCTGGTGACACTGATGACGAGTTAAGAAGGTTGGTTCAAATGATATCTGTGGTTGTTGATCCTCCCTATGCAGGCTGCTGTCAACTCATAAAATATTCCTATGCCTGTTTTAGTAGTTAGTAGTTCAGTAGTAACTAAACTACTGGAGCTTTTGCCCAAACGTGCTCAATTGAAGAATCTGGTTTATGAGACACCGGGGGGTTGGGGGGGGACTGTAAATGATATATGCCAGAGTTGTTGGCTCTATACAGGGCAGGGCCAGTATGTCGCCTCTAATGAATCCTTCGAAGTTTTTTGAAGTTTGGCTTGAGAATCATGATTTAATTAGGGCGATTGCTGGAATCCTGACAGCTGCATCACTTAGTAACTGAAACAGAGCTTGCCATCTTAGATTCTATGGCAGGAGTCCCCAGACTTGGCAAGTTTTAAGACTTGTGGATGCTAGCTGGAGAATTCTGGGAGTTGAAATCCACAAGTCTTAAAAGTTGCCAAGTTTGGGGACCCCTGTTCTACGGTTTGAAGCCTGGAGGCCTTTGGGGGCTGTGGTGGATCCTCTCCCCAAGCTGATTCCGTGTCTCCTCTGGCTTAGAGTTGAAGAGGAGCACCGCAAAAAGCAGCAAGGTGGACGGAGGCTAGTCCCAGAACCAGACAATGACCCCTACGCTGGTTCCACTGACGAGAACACGGATGTTGAGGAACAAGGGGAGCCAGATCAGCCTATCCCGGAACTTCCAGGTTTGTCCAAACTGATCTAAAGTTTGGTATTTCTTTTTATTTCTTTTCTTAATCGAAATTCCAATCTGTGGGATTATTAGTCCGTTACTCTTTAGCTAAATAATAAATATCTAATACAGAGAGTCAGCTGGGACCATAACTTCCATTACTAAAGGCTGCAGTTTTTAAGTGAGGTTCTGAGACTGGCCCAAAGTCATCCAGCTGGCTTTTATGTCTAAGACAGGACTAGAAGTCACCATCTCCTGGTCTCTAGCCTGCTGCCTTAAACCACTAGATGAAACTGGCTGAACGATTAGAGAACTAATAGGTATGTTTGGGTTGTCCAGCCTTTGTTCCACTTCTCCCAAGATCTTTGCTTTTCCTTTCCAGATCTGTTTGTGGGCAAATGCTTCTTCCTTTATGGTGAATTCCCTTCTCAGGAACGACGCCTCTTGAATCGCTACATCATTGCTTTTAACGGGTGAGTTTTTACAGGAATATAACTGTAGGGCTGTCCCATTGCCTAAATGTGATGCTGCATTACATCTGTAGAAGATGTCATTATCTCTCTATACATAAAAGCGAAATACCACTTATGCATCATCACAAAATCTCCAGAACTGTAAAGCCTACAAACTTGAAATGTGGCACATATGTTCCTCTTGGCTTCTAGGTGCTCACTAAGAAAGGATTTTTCAAAATGAACCATCAGAGCCTTAGAATTTCCTACATTATTTTTATTAACAGGCTCTGAAGCTAAGGAGTTCCACTCCCTCTCCCCACCTGAAAAGAAATCTCTTCCAAATGCAAAACACAAGCAGGGAGTTTCCGTTTCCGTTTTAGTTTCACAGCAGCAAGCAGCTTTAGTACAGAATAGTTGAGCTAAGCCACGCCCAGGCTTCTTGCTGTCTCCTTCTTGGTCACACAGCAAATACTCTTTCAGTTTCCAAACAGCCCTCAACTCTCACACACTGACAGGACGCTAGCCAGATAAATACCAATGAAGGCTGGTAGACAGAGGCATAATTTTTCCCCCTTATTTTCCTCCCCAAAAACTAAGCCCAATCACACACACACACACACACACACACACACACACACGGACCAGGAATGGGGGACCCCTGTCCTAGACGATTTCTTGTCTCTAGAGAAGAAGAAAACTCTCTAAAGGCCACACATTTTGACTTCTTGCAGGGAACTGGAGGACTACATGAACGAGCGTGTAAACTATGTGATCACGGCTCAAGAATGGGATGACACATTTGACGAGGTGAGCTTGGATCTTCAGGCTTCAGGGAAACTAGCCCAAAAGGACAGACCTTTAATCCATTCAACAAGACCGATCGGACCATGCATGCTATAATTCTGAAGGCTTTGAGGAATGGTCAGATTTACATTGAGTAAGTCATCCCAGTCTTCTGGCGATCCATCGTTCATGTCAGGAGCAAGGAATGAAGACTACACGTTAAATTGCAGTTCAGAATCTGTCGGAAATGCGGTGGGTTCTCCTGGCCTTGAGAGGGTGGTGGTGTTGGACTAGATGACCTACAAGGTCCCTTCCAACTCTGTTAATCTGTAAAAAACCCCTGGGAAGTTTTTATGTAAGAACTTAGTCAAGGCTAAATTGGCTCCAGAATAAGGTGCAATGAAATTGTTGAAAGGAGAAAAGTGGATGAGATGGTGATAGGGGAAATTTTTGGAGGACTCCTCTTTCATGGAGCAAATTGGAGGAGGCATAAAAGCTCATTCCATTGCGCTGTCCTGCGGGGTCTCTCAACCTTGGGAACTTTAAGAAGGGTGAACTTCAACGCTGGCAGGGGAATTCCGGGCGTTGAAGTTCCAAGGATGAGAAACACTGCCTGAGTCGGTACAACGAGATGAAGTTTCCAGAAAGAAGAGGAGGAGGAGAAGGAGGAGAAAAATATTAATTTGAATGCCGGTATTAGCCTGGTTCAACAGTGAGTGGTGTGGTGGCCTACAGGTTGAGCTCTCGCCTCACAAACAGGAGGCTGCAAGTTCAATCCTAGGTAGAGGCAGCTATTTCTCTCTCTGGGCAACAATGAGAATATGTCCGCTGGGGAAAAAAACCTCCGCATTGGTGGCAGGAAGGGCATCCGGCCAGTGATCACTCAGATCCATTCCGTTGCCGAGATTCCACCCCCGCAAGGGATGATGGGGGCATTAAAAGATGATGATGATTAACCAGTTTCAATAGTCTCTTGTCTACAAATAGGCTGGGTTCTGTCACTACGAGCAGCTCCAAGACTGTTGATGGTCTCTTTCCTTAATTTTGGCTGCAGGCTCTGAATGAGAACCCCAACCTTTCCTTCGTGCGTCCCCGTTGGATCTACAACTGCAATGACCGGCAGAAGCTGATTCCCCACCAGCCGTATGTCGTGGTGCCGCGAGCATAGGAGGATCCCATCCTGCTGGAGTTTGTATATAATGTATATTCGTCTCTCTTGGGGGAAGATCCTTAGCCTCCTGGCTAGTTGAAACAGGGCACTCCTGCTGGGAGAAATTGCCTTCCTTTGAAGCCCTCCAACCTTGGGGTGGTTTGGATGGTCTTCGTTGTGTTCCCCCCCACCCACTCAGTTCCACCACATCATGTCGGAAGCCAGTCTGCTTTTGGGAAGCAATGCTTGCTGCGGGCTGCCTCTGGGAACAGGGCTAGAGTCCATCTTCCAGGATGGACAAGGCGCTCCCTTAAAATTAGAGCCCAGGGTTCAACGAAGGCGAAAGTTAATGTACAGAACAAATTCGCAGGCCTCTTCTCACGCCTTTCTATTTCTTGCCCTTCTCACTACCCATTTAGTATTGGTGGTCTTATTTCTCTTCTCTGTCTCCTCAGGCATGTGTCCTGGCTGAGCATTTTTGCCTCTCCCTACAGGCGTGTCTTTTTTTCATACCCTGAACCCCTTACTGCAGCAAACCTTATTTTCTTAAGCAGGTAGTTTGGGGTTTCGCAGAAGAAAAACCCGTCCCGTTTTTTCACCTAGGGTGTTTTCAGTTTCACGATAGTACGGATGGGGCTTGTCTCCATCATTGGTGTAGATAAACCTCTGTTGATTGTATCTGCAGGCAAAGCCAAGCTCGTTGCTATAAAATGCAGAGATCGACAAGTCGCATTCATGCCTTCCATGTGCACATTTTTCACCTCAAAAAAAAAAAAAAAAAAACACCCAGGAAAAATGGCATCCCGTAACCCCGCCCAATCCTGGCTTGTGTTGGCAAATGCCCTTTTCTCATTAGAAGTGTTACATACGGGCTCCATCAGCTAAATGAACACTTTCCCTGACCAATTATTTGAAGAGGAGGGTGTTTGGCCTAGATCAGGGGTCTCCAACCTTGGCAACGTTATGCCAGCTGGGGAATTCTGGGAGTTGAAGTCCTTCAGGCTTAAAGTTGCCAAGATTGGAGAGCCCTGGCCTAGATATCCGATGGTAGCAAAGTTGAGAACGGAAGTATTAGAAGAAACCATGATTGCTTTAACCGTATCACAATTTCTGGGGTAGGCTTGTGTGGCTGAAGTCTTCCTTTCATTTTCGAGGAATTTTTCCCAAGTTCCTCTGTAGGAAAATAAGAAACTGCTTTAGTTAATTTCATGATGGAATTGTTCGTTTTCCGCAGAGCATCGTCAGTTTCACTATGAATTGTTTTGGCCCCTCCTGCTTCTTCGGAAGGAAAAAATATTGGACCATTTGTATAGGTTCTTTTTGGAGTAGTGCTTCTTAACCTTGGCAGCTTTAAAATGAGTGAACTTCAACTCCCAGAATTCTCTAGCCAGCAGAATTCTCCAGTCAGAATTCGGGTTGGGGAACTCTGGGAGTTGAAGTCCATGCATTTTAAAGTTCTCAAGGTTAAGACTATTTTCAGAATGACATCCCATTCCCCAAAGTTCACGTTCCTTCCCACTTTTCAGTTGCTGTAAACTGGGCTGGGATGTCTTGAATAATCTACCTCATTTTTACAGCTGGTTTCTTATTTCCCAGTTCTATATTCGCAATCAAACCAGCCATTCTATTCTTGGTTTTCTTACTTCCTTGCTTTCACAGGAAAAATGTTAATCGGTTGTGGGAGTGTTTTACTTGTGATGGGCACTGCAGAATTGGAGGTCCATCTCTTGTTGAGACATTCGTCAATTGCGGTGTATTCATTATTCTCAAGCAGGTTTTTTTTTTATAAAGATTCCAAGATGGAAGCCAGAGATTTTCCCTGGAGCCTGAATTTTGTTCTATGTGCTGAAACTCTCAACCCTCTCATTAGGAGGGAGCTCTCCTTCCTACCACTTCTTTTTTTAAAATTCATGAAGTAGAATAATTTTGGCTGTACTTTCATTCCTTCTCATCCTTTATCCTGGCAATTCAGAACTTATCCAGACAAGGAGCGGCTAAAATATTAACAAACATTCCATTCTGGATGGAGTTTGCTCAGTTCTTCCCAACTTGAGTGGATTTCCTTGGTACAGATTATGCAGGCCTGTCTGCCCCGCAAAAGACACCACAGTTTTATGGACTTCCATTCCCAGAATTCCCTAACTAGTCTAATAGTTAGAGAATTCTGGGACTGAAAATGTGCACGTCTCGAAGGGGCCAGGATTGGAGAAGGTTGTATTAGAGCATATTCCTGGTCTCAGAGGATGGAATGTTTGCAAGGGAGGCTTGTGTCGAGAAATTAGTTTTTAAGAGCACATTAAAAAGAGCACAAGAGGAATTTGCAAGTGACTCTTTTAATGATGCCAAATTGTTAAGGAGAAAGGGGTAGCCTTGGCAGCTAAACTAGCTGAATGCTTTACTATTGTACAGTCCGTGTTCCACAAAGACTCAAGGGCTTGCTTGTTTTCTATAAATTTACACCTTGGTTCAGCAGTTGTTCTGAGATTCCAGCGACAAAACTACGGGATACTGTATTCTTGTTCTCTTTTCCTATCTCATGTTATGGTTTTAATAAAACAAGATGGAAGTCTCCAGGCGACATCTTTTAAGAACCTGTCAACGCTGCCAGGGAAAGATAATATTCCTCTGTGACCTCAAGTAGGACTCCTCTTCTCTTGGTGAGAAGATAAGCTTTTAAATATTTTACAAGCCTCTAGTGCTTCAGATGACCAGGGGCAGTTCTTAAAAGGGCTTCCAGTCCTTCCAATTTCGAATTTAAACTGCTTCCAGTTCTTTCAAGTGAGGCAATGAAAACAAAACGAGGGCAGAGAGGTTTGAAAGTAAAGTACCGCATAGTAAAAGCTGTGTACTGTACTTTGCCCTGGCTTTGCCTTGTTTGTAGAGCCCCAGGTGGATGTTTAAGCCACTTTCGGAAACCATACCAACAATACAACGTCCAGGAGTGAGCTAGATAGTCCCCAAGGTGCTTTTTTTTCAAGAGGCAACTGGGCTTTCTGGTTTGGGTTTGAAGACGTTTCGCTTCTCATCCAAGGAAGCGAAACGTCTTCAAAGAAAACTAAAGCCCAGTTGCCTCTTGAAAAAAGCACCTTGGGGACAACCCTGACCTGAGAATCTCCATAGACTAGTACTTGATACTTCTTAGGGTTAGGATCGGGGTTTTGTGAGTATATACTGCTTTTTTTTATTTTTTAAAAAGTTGAAACTGCCATGTCAGAGATCTAAGCTGGAATGTTCTGGGTATTTGTTGTAAGTCAAGGACTAATGCCTTTAGTATTAGTATTAAGTGTTAAGCATCAGCTAGGAGAGCTGAGAATTTATTAGATCAGATAGTTGTCTGCTTAATTAAGCTTCGTGTTTTTAGCAAAATGATTCGCTCTTTGTAAGCTTCCAAAAAGAGATGGTGCCATCTAGCTTAATGAAGAGAAGGACTAGGGGTGACATAGCAGTGTTCCAGTATCTCAGGGGCTGCCCCAAAGAAGAGGGAGCCAAGCTATTCTCCAAAGCACCTGAGCGCAGGACAAGAAGCAACGGATGGAAACTCATCAAGGAGAGAAGCAATTTGGGACTAAGGAGGAATTTCCTGACAGTGAGAACAATTAATCAATGGAACATCCTGCCTCCAGAAGTTGCGTGGGCTCCAAGTCTGGAGGTTTTTAAGAAGCGATTGGATAACCATTTGAGTGACATAATATAGAGTTTCCTACCTGAGCAGGGGATTGGACTAGAAGACCCCCCAAGGTCCCTTCCAACTCTTGTTATTCCAATTGTAATCTGTCTCTGTCTTTGCCGAGATGCAGAAATGGGGCTTTGGGGAACACAGGAAGCCCTTGATTGACAGCCAGTTGCTTAATGATTTATGAAAGACCCACCCAAAGGACCTTAAGACCTGGTTCTGAAGGTCTGATGGCCCCTTTCCCTTCCCCACCTCCTCCAGGTCACAAGACCGCCTTGTTGCATGTTCGACAACCGGCCCTCATTTATGACCATTGGCAGCATCTCATGACCACATTTTACTACCTTTTTGGGTGTGTGTGTGTGTGTGTGTCAAAAACCAGCTTTTACTTTTGTGTGTGTGTGTGTGTGTGTGTGTGTGTAAAAATAGCTCAGCGAACAATGGATTCGCTTTACAACGGCTACAAAAAAAAAGATAACGGGTCTGGTCATGTGATGACCTTGGTTTTACGATCATCACAACTTTGTGAATGCAAGCAAACTCCATTGTGGTCATTAAGTCGAGGACTACCTGTATACAGATTCCTTCTAGCATCTAGCCCACATGCTGGAGCTCACAGGCTGTGACTGACTTACCTTATAAAACCGCAGCCTTTCTCACACACACCAAGTTTTCAAAAATGCGTTTGCTTTTTATATTTTATTTTATTTCAAGAAAAATAAGATGAAAAACTCCAGCATCTAATGGAGCTTCACTTTTTTTTTTTTGTTTAGTATTGGCTACGAACAGACTAGGAACCAGTCACACATACTTCCACCTGCCTTTCACCCAAACCTGAATGATGGGGAGTTGGTGTGTGCTAGTGTGTGTGTGAAAAGATGCACCGCAGGTAGCCTTCGACTTACAACACTTCATTTTGGGACCATTCAAAGTTAGCAACAGCACTGGGAAAAAAAGTGACCCATGACCGTTTTCACACCGTTGCAGCATCCCCAGGGTCACATGATCAGAATTCAAATGCTTGGTAACTGACTCATATTTATGACGGTTGCAGAATCCCCTTTTACGACCTCCTGACCATTAAACTCAATGTGGGAAGCCGGACTTGCTTAACAACCACGTTACTAATTTAACAACTGCAGTGATTCGCTCAACAGCATGGGCAAAGGAAGGTCGTAATACGGAGCTAAAAACTCACTTAACCAATGTCTCCCTCAGCAACCGAACTTTTTGGGCTCAGTTGTGTTTGTAAGTCGAGGACTACCTGTGTTAGGTTTTACTAACTGTTGAGGGGAAAAAAATGTGTGTATTAATTGTGGATAGGAGTGAAAAGCAAACCTGGGTCCAGAAAAGCAGGGGAGAGAAAAAAAATCCCAGAGGGAACTTAATATTCAATAATGAGGGCAAAAGAGCAACTGTCGGTGTCTTGAGGCATGTGGTACAACTAAACCAAACACACAGGAGTAAAGAAGGATTAGCAGGCTATAAAATTGTGTGTACTACATGGCGAAAATAAAGTTATACAGCCCCTTTTAGCCGGAGAAATTCATGTGTAAAATCTGCCTTCTACGCGTACTACTGGATGCAGTTGCTTCACCCTTAATACACAACCCACACTAAACCTGGCCTGAGGCATCTTTTGATGCAACGTGTAAACAACAAACCTGGACGGTAATGCGGATTTGCCAAATGACTTTTCTGCTCCTACCACTCTTTAAAACATAAATGTTGCCTACTACTCTTGCCTGGAATTTGTGTCTTAAGCGATCCCACTGGTGGATTTCACCAATTGCCACGTTGTCAGACTCAGCTTTTGTTTTGTAAAAAAAAAACCCAGAGATTTTCTTCTTAAAGCAGACCCAGCTCGTGTCCAATATGATGTGCTCAGTTCATGCATATTAAACCTTCCATTTCCACGGCCAAAGGTTGACTGGTCACGGCAGCTGCAACAGAGCCCCCTGTATAATGCACGTTGAAGATACAAGTTTATAGAGCTTTGGATTACAGGGATGCTGAGTTCCACATTCTGACAGAAGCATGCACCAGTTGAGCATAAAACGAAACTATACACAGCCACAGACAAGAGGTTTCTCCTTTTGTGCAAAGCACACAACAGGTTTTGCTCTGCTGACAAGTGAGGTTTGGTGCAGGCATTCACTTCTCTAAATGCGATTAGTGGGAAAATCTCAGCGATGGTTTTTGTTTCCTTGGCACGGAACTGACGTGGTCTATGGAGTAACCGGGATTGTTATTTTTGTGAGAACCAGAAGGTTAAAACAAATTGTGAAGGTGCAGAAGTCTGCACAACTTAAACCAGGTTGTAGAATAGGCCACTGGTCACTGCAGAAACCAGGTTACCAGAAGAGTTTTCAGCACGGTGCGTGCCGGTTGGCCTCTGGAGAGGGGAGCCTGTCATTTGGCCTTTTTGCCATCAAAGCTGAGAACAGAGGAGTTATGGGTTGCTGGAGGTTACGGTGCAACCCTGACCTCCACCATAACTTTCCATTATTTACAACGATTCCCACAGCTACCAAGTTTTCAAATTATCCAAGTTTCTCCCTTGCAGAGCCCAGCGGTTCCAACTCAGGCTCTGTCCCCACTGCTGTGGCTCTTGTCCTGGGCTAAGTCGTCACCCGCTTCTCCGTCCTCGTGCACCCGTTGGTGAAGGGTGAGGTTGCGCAGCTGCCGGAAACTCTTGCTACAGCGCATGCACGGGTAAGGCCTCCCCGCTGCGGTGGCCGCATGGATCTGCTGATGGGCAGCCAGTTTGGAAGGGTAGCAGAAGCTCTTCCCGCAGCGGCTGCAGGGGTACGGCCGCTGCCCCGTGTGCGTGCGGCGGTGGGCGGCCAGCTTGGAAGGGTAGCAGAAGCTCTTGGGGCAATCAGCACATTTATACGGGCGCTCCGGTGTGTGAATCCACTGGTGGGCGGCCAGCTTGGAGCGATGTCCGAAGCGCTTGGGGCATAGAGAGCAAGGGAAGGGGCGCTCCCCGGTGTGCGTACGTCGGTGGGCGGCCAACTTGGATGGGTAACTAAAACTCTTGGGGCAGTCGGGGCATTTATAAGGGCGCTCGGCGCAGTGGGTCCATTGGTGGGTGGCCAGTTTGGAGCGGTACACGAAGCGCTTGCCACAGTCTTTGCATTGATAGGGACGATCGGAGGGCAGGACAGCAGGAGGCCGCCTCCGGCGGGGACGCGGTGGCTTGGGAGACTCCGTGGCGGGTGGGGAAGACAGAGGTGAAGGCGAAGGTGACTTGGTGTTCTCCTTCAAGGCTTGGGAATCTGGAAGGAAAGGAGAAAATTTTTTAAAATAATAATAGAAGATCCCTCACCAAGCATCCCTTTGCCTGCCTCAAATTCAAGTGCTGTTGTCTGCCAATTATTCTGCAAGTAGAATACAGGCAGTCTCTGTTGAACGGCCATTTGTCCAGCAACTAGTCAAAGTTACGATGGCCCTGAATGAGAGTGTTTTCTCATCGTTGTGGCTGTCGGTGACAACGATTCGGGAATTGGCTTGGCCATCGCCTTGCCATTGCAACACCCCAGCAACTTGTGGTCACTGAGAGGTTGCAATTGCGACATCCAAATTTGGAGGCTACACAACGGGCAGCGCTTATAACGGTTGTGGCATCTCATGGTTGCCGTTTTTGTTACCTTCCCTGCCAGCCTCCAACAAGCAACGTCCATAGGGAAACTGGCAGGTCACAGATGGAAATTCTGTGCCCACAGGATGCTGCAAAATGACAGCAATTGGGGGACAGCCGGAACTGCCCTCATTAAGTTGAGGCAGTCACACGATGTGCCGCTTTAAGTGACTGTCACTTAGTGACGGAGTTCCCATTCCCAATTTACAGTCGGTAAGTGAGGACTACCTATACTTGACATTAGGTGGAGCTTAAATGGAGGGAATATATATATATTTGCTTTTTATCTATCTATCTATATATCCATCTATATCTAATCTCTCATCTATCTATCTAAATACTTATTTGCTTTTTTATCTAAAGAATGCATCATGATCTTTATGGATTTGCACCGTTTGAAGAAACGCCAATTGTTTGCATGGTTTGTGCAAACAATAAAATGACTCACATTCCTCGCTCAGCCCTTCCTTACCTGCAACACTGCTATTCAGCGGGTTGCTCACTACGCCGTTCTTGCTATTGCTCACACAGGGCTCTTCCCCCCTTTCCAGCATGAGGACCAGGGTTGGTCGGGTGAGAATATAACCTGCAGGCATGGGAAATTTTTTTGGGGGGGGGGGGGGGAGAAGAAAGTGGGGAGGGGGAGTTAGAGAGGATTCGGGTTCAGCTTTAAACAGGTTTATACATCCTTTCAGAAAAGAAATCTACCCTAAATAAAGCAGGGCTTGTTTTACCCATCCCGCTTCTGCTCATCAGAGAACTGAAAATTGTCTCACTAACTACTAGAAATCCAGCAGAGATGCAGGTCCTCGTTTAGCAACTGCCTCTTTTAGTGTCCGTTTGCAGTTTCAGCACTAGTGAGAAAGGAACTTTGGGACCAGTCTTCCTATTTTTCCACCCACTCAGGACCGTACAGGTAGGCCTCGACTTTCAGAGGATTGCTTAGCGACTGTTCAAAGTTTTGACGCAGCCTGAAAATGGGACTCGTGACGCGGATTCCAAGATCTGACCTCTGCCCACTCATCCCCAGCTTGTGGTCATGTGATCACACATTTTGGGCACTCCGCAAACGGCCTGCCTTTACAGCCATTTGCATCATATCACATGACTCGGTCTTATGTTTTTGTTATAAATTGGTGTTTACTTCTGGTTTCTGGCCAAAATGGCCCAATTGCAAACAATGGGTTCGCTTAATGACAGCCACATTTGCTTAATGACCACTTCAAAAAAAAAAAAAGTTTCTAAAATCAGGCATCGTCATGTGATTATTCACTTTATGACCACTGTGATTTTCAGTTGAAATGATGGGCTCAATTACAGTCATAGGTTGAGGAGGATTACATGTAGAGTGAAACTAAGCATAGTTGTAGTTTTACTTAGCAACTATTTTGCTAAGAGCCACGCTGCTACTCCCCAATTGTCACTAAACAATTGACAATTCTCTGAAAGAATAAACCTCTGGAGAATAAAATATCCTTTATTATACTTTGGATCCCTTGTATTTAACAGACAAAGATTGATTTTTAAATTCAGTTTTGCTTACTGCATAAATATCCCCAGGTTTCCAGTTTAGGCTATACTGAAAGGTTTGACCATAGAAGAAAAGCACAATAAAACCCACACAATGGGGGAAATATTACACTCCGATTCATAGTATCCGGTGAAAAGTTGTTTATATTGAAATATGATCTATTTTATCATTTGCCCCCAGAAAATAAGAAAACCCATACTTCCATATTATACAGGTAGTCCTTGACTTACGGCCATAACGGATCCCCAAATTTCCATTGAGAGATTTACTAAACGAGTTTTGCCCCATTTTATGACACTTCGCGCCACAGTTGGTTAAGTGAACCCCTGCAGCTGATAAAGTTAGCAACCTGGTTGTTAAGTGAATCTGCTTTCCCCATTGACTTTGCTCATCAGAAAGTCGCTAAAGGGGAATCACGTGACCCCAGGACACTGCGACCGTCATAAATACGAACCAGTGGCCGAGCATTCGAGTTTCAATTGCGTGATTATGAAGAGTCTGCAAACTGGTCGTAACTGTGAAAAATGGCCATGAGTCGCTTTTGTAACTGAGTGGCCACTAAATGAATTGTTGTAAGTCAAGGACTACCTATAATGCAGTTTGGCCCCAGAAGACGTATCAAGGCCATGGTGAGGAAAACTGAGTAACTACTCAGCTTCGTTCCTTCTTCCCCTCCTACCCCTCCACGCCATAACTAGCCATCATGGTTATGCATCAGCAGGGAAAACTGGTTTGCAAACCTAGCTTAGGCTTGTCATAGAGTAGTTTGAGGGGTTATATAGAACAGACCTCCATTAACCAGCAGCATTTCCCTAGCTTGGTTTCCCTGACGGGCTCTCCCTGGACCACAAGGCCCTGGGATCCAATTACGGTGTGATTCTGCCATTGCTCAACTTGGCATCAATGTGGAGTTGCTATGGCAACGTGTTCAGGCCGGAGAGGAGAAACTAGCGTATTGACGGAGAAATGAGATGTGCTATCAGAGTTCAGAAGCTCTGAGCAAGGGGGAGGATGAGAGGGAGGAGGGTCAACAAGAAAAATTGGGGCTTGAACAACCAGAGATGAAGGATTCCCTGGAACTGGGGGGACCCCATTTTTCCCAAGTCAAAATGGCGGAGATCTAGGTGCCTTTCTACCTTGGCAGCCACATACAGAAAGCCACGAAATGTGGACTGCAACCCCCAAAATGCCTTGCCAGCGCCCAAGCTGGTGGAGGCCAGAGGATGCTGAAACCCCAAACATCTGGAAACACTTGGAACTAGATTGAGGTGTCCAGAGAAAACTGCAGATAATTGGAATTGCCATTTCTAGGCAGCGGCTGCAACCTGTGTGGAACCGTGAGGCAGGTTTTTTAAGATGCCAAATACCAAATCGAGAATAGTTCATGGCGTATCTTCATATTCCACAGAAATTTACTGAAATAAGTAACTTCTGAATCACTCTATGGCTATCTTCACGTAAGACTCTGCACCATGTGCAGAAGACACTGATCCATAAGCTAAGGGCCTGGTTTGTATGTAACTTACTAAGGCAGTGTTTCTCAACTTGGAAGACGGGTAGACTCCAACTTCCAGAATTGGAATCTCGCATATGCTTTCTTTTGGTCGTGGTTTGCTTTCCAAGCTTGTTTCAATTTTGTTTCTGAACGTTTCGTTGCCAGACTGGATAATATCATCAGCAGGATTTTCTTGTCCTATTCTCCTTAGTTATAAATGCCTCGTGCACACGACATTTATAACTAAGGAGAATAGGAGAAGAAAACAACAAGCATGGAGAGCAAACCTAAATCTAAAACCCGAGCTACAAATATTTTCTATTATTTCGAAGTCACATACGCTGTTTGGGGAATTCTGGGAGTTGAAGTCCACCCGGCTTCAAGGTTGAGAAACAACATGGAAGTCCCCATGAACTCGAGCTTAGTGTTTGTGTGGGTTTTAACCCAGCGTCCAATGGAGCTACTAGGTCTTTAAATTTGGGCACTTGGCGCCTGGCACGTACTGTAAACAGTTACAGAATCCTAGGATTATGTGAGCACCATTTGCAACCTTCCTAACCAGCTTCCAACAAAGAGTCAATGTGGGAAGTTAAATTCGCTTAACAGAGCCCGGGATTTTTTTTAACAATTGCAGTGACTTGTTTAACAACTGCTGCCCCCCAAAAATTGGTGGTAAAATTTGGCATGTCTCAATTAACAAATTCCTGTTGTGGTCCATCAGCAGCCTGTGGAGACAGCAGCAGAGTCAGACAGTGGGGAAGAACATGGGCCAATCTGGGAGTCTGGGGAGGACTCAGACAAGAGTCCAGTGTCCGATACAGAGATGGGGCCGGGGCCAGGGCCATCTGGGAGTAATATGCTGACTCCAGAGCCTCCAGAATCTGGCAGCAGTGAGGCAGAGGAACAAGGGGAGCCTGTTCCCAGTGCATATGTCCGCAGAGCTGCCAGAAGGCTGAGACAAAAGGGACGACTTGGGAGTAAGGCTTGGAGATGATTGGCTCCTCCCATAAGACATAAAGGAGGAGCAAAGGGACAGGAATCTTTGCAGGAAGCAACTTTGTTCGTACTGGTAGGTTTGAAACCTGAAGCTCAGTGTTGAATTTGTGTTCTGTTTTGGCCTCATTTAGTTGTTGGCAGCATTTCAAGGAAGATAAAGGTGGGGGCTTATCAGACTTATCCTGAAAGACTTTGGCAGACTTCCATGGGACCATTTACAAACTGTTTTAGACTCACTACAGGCTGTGAATGACTAAAATCCACAACCGTTGAAATAAAAAAGGATTTGGGAACTAACGTGTGTTTATTAGTGTGTTAAAGCCATGGTCAGAACAATTCCTTGCTTAGCAATGGAAATTCTGTTCCCAGTTGTGGTCATAAGCCAAGGACCACCTGTCCTGTATAACACTCAAGGCAGCCCATCATAGCCATTAAGAAGTGATCGGAATTGTTGACTCACATCTGGGGAGTTCAGTCAAATGCTGTTTGTGGGAACACAGCGTCCACTATTAGAATGTATTTCTCAGCAAATCTGCAAATCTGGGTCGGTGGGGCTGAATTCAGAAAAAGGATGTCTGTGAATTCGAGCATTAGCTTGCCTGGAAGGGTTCTGTATTCAAATTCTGGTGCCTTCTAGTCAGCAAACCCCGATGACACCAAAATATGGACACAAGTTACCGTATGTAGAATGGCTTGGGCTAACAAGATGCAAGGCATATACACTTGATAAATAACATAATAAAATAACAGTAAAAGTGCTTTTTGCTGTGATGACATCACGGGGGGGTGGGGGTTGTCATCCTTGGACATCCTCAATTCTGGTTCTTCACACACACATTTGTTTTGCACCTAAAAGGCTGCCATCCCATGAAACCAGTCCCAAGCCCTATAAAACAAAGAGCAGCCAGGTTCACACAACACGCTTCACTCAAACCGCTAACCCTGGTGACAATTCACCCAAAGGAAGCCTGGTTAGCTTTAAACCCTGGGTTTGGCCGCTGAGCCTCGTTCCTTTTTCCAACCTCCCTTGCCAGAAAACCCAGTAAATGGGATGAATGCACTTCCCAGGGTTGCGTGTATTGTCATAAACAGTGTGTGTGTGTGTGGGGGAAATCCCCTCTGGATCTGTCAGGCTGAGGCTTTCCCCCCACCCGCGCTATTCTCATGCATGCACCCCCCCCCCCATCAATATGCCCTGAAATTGTGTGCCGGGGTGATAACAGAATTTGCCAACCCCCCCACGACTGAAAGCAAATGAAAGCAAATTTTGCTGCAATGCACCCGCGTTAAAAAGACAGAAGCCGGCTTGCTTGCAAGTGGGGTGGGAAGAGGGGCGGGCCTCCCCCTCCTCGTTTTGGCCGGCCGAGAGCCCAGCTGGATGGGGAGGGCGCTTCCACCCCCCACCCACCCCCTTCCCCTCCCTCAGCATCGCCTGCAACGGGCACCGTCCTCCCTTGCATCCTTCCGCCCCGCCGAGCAGCCTTCCCTCCCGCCTCTGTCACTCACCCGGCCGGGCGTCGGCGCCGGCTTCAGGCTGCCTCTGGGGTCTTCCCTTCATGAGGCGATCGCGCCGGGTCATGCTGTCCCCGCGGGGAGCCGGGTGCAGCGCCCCACCGCATCCCTTTCCCCAAGAGCCGGAGCCCGGAAAGGCGAGGCGCAAGGCCTGGCAGCCGCGGGGGAGGCGCCGCCGCCGCCGCGCTCGCCCAATCGGCACCTTCCCGTCCTTTTCCTCTCGGCGGAGAAAGGCAGGCGGACGATGAGGTAGCCGTGACGGAAGCAGCTTCCCCACCACCCCCCTACCCGGGCTGCGTTCACACAACCCGCCTGAACCCGGGTCAGCCGCTTCTGCGCGTCTGCATAAGGTGCCATCCTTGAGTTCGTTTCTAGTTGAGATTTTTTGTGGGGACTAATAATCCCTTTCTCGTTTTTTTTTAAAATAACTATTAATTTATTAAATACATTTATTAATTACATTAATTATTTAATAAATAATATTGAATACAGGTAGTCCTCGACTTACAACAAGTTGCAATGGCACTGAAAAAAAAAAAAAAAAACTAGGTGTGGCCCTTTTCCAAACTTATGACCATTGCACCATCCCCCTGGTCGTGGGATACACTTGGATGCTGGACAGCCGCTTCGTATTTATGACGGTTGCAGTGTGTCCCTTTTGCGACCTTCTGACCAGCACATTCAATGAGGGAGCCAGATTCACTTAACGACCGTGTGGCTAACGTAAGAACTTCTGTGATTCGCTTTAACAACAGTGGCAAGAACGATCGTAAAACGGGACAAAGGTCACTTAGCAAATGTCTCACGCAGCCACATCAATTTTGGGCTCAACTGTAGTTGTATGTCAAGGACTACCTGCTCCTTATTCTTTTTCCTACAACAACCCTGCGAGGTGGGTTGGGCACATTAAGAGGAAGGTTCCCCCAGCTGGTTTTCATGCCTAAAGTGGGATGAGAACTCCGTTTCCTGGTTTTTAGCCTGGTGTACTGTGTGGTCAACAAGAGATGGTCCAAAAATTAATTAAGCTGTTGTGTGAACGCAGCCAGAGGCAGCAACATAACCCATCCCTGCACAACTCTTCCTCTTGGCCTCCCCTGCCAGTTGTGTGTACAGTCTGTGAGACTTTATACATCCACTAAACCATGGTTTGCTCAATTACAGATAGGTGAAGCTTATGCATCCTTGCTAAACCATGATTTGGCCAATTACAGCCAGGTAAATCTCCCAAATCATGTCAAACCTTGGTGACTGGATCAACAACATTATAGCTTGGTCACAGCCTCCCTTCCCATTCTAGACAACTCTAATTCCTATCTTAGTTTTAGCCAAACATGGCTAATTCTAATTTTCTTCCATATTTTCTATTTTCCATCCTCCCTCAATGCAACCAAAGTTCTTTGGATGGTTGCAAAATTAGATCATACGTGCCTTTTTACCAACCATGTTTTTTTTAGATCAGGGCTCTCAATTCGCTGGTTGGGAATACTGGGAGTTGTAGTCCCATATGCTAGGAAACCAGAACGGGGACAATAGGATACTGGGTTAAGTTGCAGAATAAGAGGCGCATGTCATGAGGATTTCTTGGAATCAAGTCTTAAGAATCATACAGCCCGACCCCCGCTTTTAGCAATCATGATCACGCAGCTCGGGGTCCAGTTCACACAATACGCCTCCTTTTCTGGGGACTTGCAATCCAGAACCATAAAAAACAACCCCCAAACCCTAACCAAACTGGCTGGATTGCATTCACACGCAGCAGACTAAGTCTGCCCTCGAACTAACCAAGGTTTGCAGCTGGCGCGAATGCAAACCCCGAGTTTGCTATCCAGGTTATGTGAATGCAGCCCCGGGGGAGTTTGCACCCCATCCTAACAAGCGGTTGGCACTTCTGACCCTCTCCCTCCCCCCCAAAACAAGCTCGCCTGCAATTTGTCCACGTGAGAAAAAAAAATCATTGCAAGTTATGTATTTTTTCAAAAAAAAATGCATGCCCCTTTTTAAAAACCGAGGACAGGACGAAGCGCGGAGGGAAACGTTTGGCAAGCGCGCAACCCGGCCGCGCAAAAACCCACGCGAGCGAAACGAACGCAACGATTCTACCTGCAGGGGAATCAACAGAGCCAAACCTCGCTGAGAAAATGTTAGCCTGGACACAACCACGTTCTGGGATGGTCACCCCCTCCCTTCCTTGGCCTTATGGTTTCGCCCCAAGGAAGAGGGCAAAGAAATGACGTCGAACGGCGGCTTGTAAGGGACAAAGTTGAATCTCATTTGTGTTCAGATGCGCCTCCTCTTTAGAACTTTTTTGGAAACTGCGGGGCGAGTTAAGTTAGTGTCCCAACCCCGCAGGGTTCCCCCCACCGACTTTGAGTTTTAGCTGTAATCGGGAAGTGATACAAAGTGAACTTTCACCGGGCTTAGTCTGCTTCAAAACCTTTTCAGCAATTTTAGTGAACAGTTTGCTAGTTAAGAAGAAGGACGAGGGTACTGGAATATTTTTTATTAAATCATTGTTGCCCGCTGGGAATCCAAGAGCGTTTGATGAAGATCCTAGTTAGAGGCTAATCTTTGGAATAGTCTCCTGCTCAAGCAGGGGGTTGGACTAGATGACCTCCAAGGTCCCCTCCAACTCTGTTATTCTATGAAATAAGACGTTTCACTTTTCCTTTCTAACAGATTAACAGAGTTGGAAGGGATCTTGTAGGTCATCTACTCCAACCCCTCCCCCCCAAGCAGTGTAGGGATGTAGCAAAACTTCAATTTTGTACTCTTAAGCTTGGCTAGATTCTCTTTGGTCACGCTCGTACAGTTTGAAAAACTGAAAAACAGATTTTTTTTTTAAAGAAAAAGAGTTGTATTTACAGTACGTGTCAAAACCAACAAACCCGATTAAGGGATTGCATCATGTACTGCCTTGGTGCATGTACAATCTTCCCCCAAATTCCCTCTATGAATCACAGAAATGATGCAAATTATGCTCTGGTGCTTTTCTGAACATTTGCTGTAAAAAAAAAAAGTACATTTTTTTTGACATTTGGCTTACCCCCACATTAAAATGGTGCAATTGCTGGAATTTGGGACACTTACATCATCCTGTCTCATGACACAGCAAAATATAAATTGTACATTGTACTTGGTACAGTGCTCTGCCTACCTTATCAGGCTGCTCACTGGAATTCCCAATAGCATCCCTGAAAAAAAGACAAATTGTTGTAATATCACGTAATTGAAGCTGGCAGCTCTTTGCCCTACGGAAGAATGGGGATTGTTCAAAGAAGCTTGAAAAATCAGCTGTGTGACTTGGGGCCAAACATCGTTAGGAGACAGTGAGTTCTAGTCCAGCCTTAGGCACGGAAAAACAGACTGTGTGGCTTTGGGCCAATCATTCACAGGCAAGCCCATCTCACAGGGTTGTTGTTATGGGGAAAAATAGGAAAAGGGAGGAGTATTGGTTGTGTGTTTGCTACCTGGAGTTGCTTAGAAAGAAAAGGCTGAAATAAAAATCTAATAAATAAAATTATGCTTAAGGTTGTTATTATTGGAGGATAGTCATAATTAAGTGCTAATCTCTACCATTTCAGCACCTAAAGACAAGCTGCAACCTCATAATCAACCCTACAACCCCTTTTCATTCTCCAAGCACCTGAGGGCCATTGAGAGATAGTCCTCTGTGGAGGTTGGTTTTGTTCTGTGCTTTATTGCCATTGTACAACTTTTAGCTTTCGTCATTGTTAATTTTTAAAACCTTTTTTTCATTAATATTATGCATTTCGGTTGTATGCTCCCCAGTCACACAGCCTGAGTTGAATGACCTTGTAACTCTTGAAATAAATAAATGTGTCTGCATGACAAGGTAGGACTTCAACTGTGCAGTTGCAACTAGCATGTTTAGTTTTTTTTCCCCATGTCCTTGCACTGGCCAAAAGCCCGGACATGATTATAGATGGCCCTGACTCCCCTGACTTAGCTAACATCGATATTGTAATGTGGAGAGGAGCAGTGGGAATGAGTGGGAAAGCACAATGGTAGCTGCTGTGTTTTGGTATTCAGAGAAATGCAAGAGTTAGTTTCATCTTAGAGCAACTAAGATGATTAAAGGCCTGGAGGCTAAAACATATGAAGAACAGTTGCAGGGACTGGGTATGGCTAGTCTAGAGAAAAGAAGGACTAGTGGGGACATGATAGCAAGAAAAGACTGGACAGTCACCTGTCTGAAATGGTATAGGGTCTGCTTTAGCAGGGGGTTGGACTAGAAGACCTCCAAGGTCCCTCCCAGCTCTATTCTGATTGAGTTACGCTCTATTCTTTGTATCAGTTTATGTATCTTTCCTACTGAAAGATCCCTGTCATCAAAAATCTCTAGAAAGCACAGAAAATTCCATAGTCTTACAGAAAAAGCCACGACTTGAAGAAGTGTAGCTAAAAGATTGTACCACACAGATTTCTATTTTTTGTATGCTTTGCCCTGCTTTTCAAACATACTTTGGAGAACAGCCCATTGAAAAAAAAATAATTGAAGAGAGTTGGAGTATACGGGTGAATAAATAATTCATGAACTCGTAAAAGTTACACCCATGTTTATTATCCAGGATTTTACTCCAGCAACTTGAATTTTCAGGCATCACGTGACTTCTAAGGTCAACAGAAGAACACTTCTAATCACATATGCTATCTTGAATTCATAACAGATAACGCTCAGTTCAATTCAGTTCAATTCAGAGTCAACCGGTAAACGAGGAAGAATTCAAAGTCTTTAAGACTTTAAACTAGGAAGAATTCAAAGCCTTTAAGACTTTAAGACTTTATGCAATCGGGTGAGTCTGTGTGAACTGATATGTTTATTCAAAAGAAGACAGTTCAAAAAAAGAAAATTTATATCTTTATTCAAAGAAGGTGTTTACGTGACTCTAGGCAAGAGTTCTATGGCGGTTGGTTAAATCAAGGCTGTCAGTATAATTTATGGTGGCATCACTGCCTTAAGAAAGTCACACGTTAACCCTTGCTCTTACAACCACGCCAAAAACACACACCAGATTTTCCAATTGTTAAGAAAAGATGGGACAACAATAACTACTGAGTTGACCTTGATTCTTCAGGAAAGGGCCTTGTTTTGTTTGCTTTCCATTGGCACCTCCCAAGATTAACAGAGTAGGAAGAGACCTTGTAGATTATCTAGTACACACACACACACATACACACACACACACAGGCCAAGCAGAAGACCTTTGCTCTATCTTATCTATCCTATCTCTATCTGTTCTACCTCTCTCCTCTCTCTCACACACACTCTCTCTCTCTTTTCTCTCTCTCTCTCTATTCTACCTCTCTATCTTTTCCAGGGGTCTTCAAACTAAACAGCTTGAAGACTTGTGGACTTCAACTCCCAGAATTCCTCCTCCAGTCACGTTAGTTCAGGAATTCTGGGAGTTGAAGTCCACGAGGCTCAAACTTGCCTTGCGTTTGCGGCGCCTCTGGACCTTTTAAAGGAGGCGCGTCTCTTCCCCTCCCCTCCCCTCCCCGCCAGCCCAGCCCAGCCCAGCCCAGCCGAGTCAATATTAAAGGGGCGTCGCTTCGCCCTTCGCTCCGGTTCCTGGAAAGCTGGCGCGGGATCAAGAGGCGACACCTGACCATGAAGCGGCTGCTGCTCCGGGGATGCCCTGCCGCTGCCAGGCGGCTCCTGAACCAGCCGCTTCCCCGCACCAGCCTCCCGCAGCGATGCTATTGCGCCGGCTCTGCCCAGCGGCGGGGGCTGCTTTTCCGACAGGTGAGCTCCTCCCACGCCCCTCCGGACAGGTGGGCTGCTGCTGCTGCTGCACCTCCAAGGGGCTTCGCAGCCCCGCCCCCCCCCTTAGCGGCCAGGCGCTGCTGCCCTCCCCCCACCCACTTTGGCCGGATTTCAGGGACGCTTTTCGAGGAGGGATTTCGCCTTGGCTGCTCTTGCTTTCGCTTTGGGCTGCTGCTTTCTTCGAGCTTGGCCGACCGGGAGGAAGGGGAGGATGGGTGTTGTAATCCAAGGCAGGTGGAGAAAAGGCACCCAGCCGCTCCAAACTTGATTGCAGGAAATACGACTTCAGCAACAGAGTGGTCAATGCCTGGAATGCACTACCTGACTCTGTGGTTACATCCTCAAACCCCAAAACCTTTAACTTTAGACTGTCTGCCTCACCCCGTTCCTAAGGGGTCTTTAAGGAGCATGCAAAAGCTCACCAATGTGCCTACCATCCCTGTCCTAATGTTCCCTTTTATTCTCATCCATTTCATGTATTAATAATTGTGTTCATACTTGTATCTGTTGTCTAATACATGTTTGACAAATAAATAAATAAAAATAAAGTGTGAGCTTGTTGGGAAAGAGGTAGGATGGGAGTTTGGAAATAATTGCCTGGTTTGAGCCAGGCTCTTGGTAGTCAAATGTTTTCCTCTCTGAAAAGACCCCGGGCCTCTTAACAGGAAGTTCAGGGATTTAGGGTTTTGGGGGCAGTATTGTGTGGAAGTGGAGCTTCACATGCTGATGGTCTTGTTTTAAAGATGGGTATCCAAGCATTAAAATGAATATTTCTATCCTCCCAAAACTTGTCACGGAATTTACTTTTAAAATTGTGTCCTCTTTCCAGTACAGGGAGGGATACTACAAGTTTTACTTATGAGAAATAGCACTTAGACTTATATACTGCTTTATGTACACTGCGTCAGCTTTGGAAGCCTTATTGGCACCAGAGGTTTTTCTGGAACGCTGACAACACTGTACATATGTACACAGCATGTGGTTATGTACACTGAGAGCATATGCACCAAAGAAAAATTCCTTGTGTTTCCAGTCACACTTGGCCAATAAAGAATTCTATTCTATCCTATTTACAGAGTCTGCATATTGCCTCCAACAATGTGTTAGATTTAGGGGATTTATTAGTCCATGTACCTATAATTTCTTGAGGAATAAAATCTGAAATAATCTCTTTTCAGACAGGGGAGTTGCAGTATGACAGTTTCTTTGAGAGATAGATACAGGCAATAAAAAATCAGTTAATTGTAATTAATTAAAATTCAGGGTGCAGATTTAATATGGATAGCAATTCATGTAAGGTGTTGGATACAATGGAAATTTAGTAGTTTGCTTTAATTTAATAACAACAATAACAATCCTTTTAATTTAAATGATCCTGCGGCTAGAGCAGAGCTCTCCAAACTTGGCAACTTTTGGATTTCGATTCCCAGAATTCCCCAGCCAGCATGGCTAGATACAATTGGAATGTCAGCTGGTGCTCCATTCAAAATCCAAGAAAGAAATACTTAGACTCCATTAATTAGAGAAAAGATATCTTTTACTAGAAATCAAGTGGTAGCATCAAAGGAATTCTGAATCTGAGAAAATGAGCGCGTAAATCACATATACAAAGTGATGGCAACGTTCCCACCCACAATAGTTCAATGTGTTCATCCAATTAAAAGTTGTATGTAACATCATGTGGGCATCTTCAGGTAGTGATGTGGCATCTGCCTGTTGACCTTGACATATTTTGATAAAGAGGTGCGCTTGTGCATAGAGCATAAGAAAGAAACATAAACAAGAAACTCCCCCCCATTTTTTATTTTATTTAGTTTATTCTCTGAAACCTCCAGCTTGCTTCCCATAACTATTTTACCCCTCCTCCCCCCATTACTCATGACAGCTGAAAGATGCAAAGCAAAGAAAGAAATCTTGAAGGCTGACATGGACTGTTTGACTTGCTCTTCCATGGACTAAGTTTTTTGTTGGTTTTCTTCCCACTTCACCTACCAGCTCTTTGAGTCAGAAAGTTATACTTACACTTACCTGCTGGCGGATGTGAAGACAAAGGAAGCCGTTCTAATAGACCCCGTTTTGGAAACTGCCAAACGCGATTCAACATTGGTGAAGCAACTTGGACTCAATCTGCTTTACGCAGGTGAGTTGTTTCTTCTTGAAAAAAAAAAACGAAAGGAAAACCACACGGCAACCATGGTCTGTCAGGATCTTCAGAAAGTAGCCATGATATAATTGGAGATGGATAACAGAACGGAGGTGTCAACGGTGCTTGGTAACCTAAGAATTGGTGTGCAACTTCTCTGGATGTTATCAGCTGAAGGAAGATTGATCTCCTTTTAAAGTAGTCTTTCCTTTTTTAAGAAAACAAGATTTGAGACTGAAAATAAATTCTAGGGGGAACAATAGCTAAAAGGATGCAAATAACCAGCTGTCTGCAAGGAGTATAAATCCTTCCATTCCCCACCATCCAGCCAGAGCTGAAGAAGCTTCCTGGATGAGAAGTGAAACGTCTTCAAAGAAAAAAAACAAGAAAGTCCAGTTACCTCTTGAAAAAAGCACCTTTGGGATATCTAAGGGGAACAGTTTTCTGTCTATTTTTCACCCGGTCTCAATGTTGATGGGATTATATGCTTCCTGGGTGAGAGAAGAGAGAGATGACGGGTTAGTTTAAGGACTGCCTTCCAGATGGGTGGGAGACTCAATTCTGAGGGTGCTCAGTACCAGCCATGCTCAGTTTGGAGCAGGGGTACAGATAATCCTCAACTTACGACCACAGTTGGGGGCCAGAATTTCCATCGCTAAGCAAGGTGGTTGCGCCTGATTTTATGTCCTTTGCTGCCACAGTTATTAAGCAATTCCCAGAAAGTTCTTAAAGCGAATCATAACTATCGTTAAGTGAACCCAGATTCCCCTATTGACTTGGCTTTATCAGAAGCCAGCTGAGAAGATTGCAGATGGGGGTCACTCGGTTCAGGAACTCTGAAACCATCGTAAATAAATGCCGGTTGCCCTAAACCTTGGGGTGCTACGATGGTCGTAAGTACAGCATGAGGAGGACTGGCTATAAGTCACTTTTTCCCAGTGCTATTGTAAAGCTAAACGAATGGTTGTAAGTTAAGGATTATCTGTCTTGAAATACACTCATTGGAAAGGTGGCCATGTTGTAAAAACCTGAGTTAGATTCTTGATCTTGTCTCTTTAAGAAAACAACCATATGTTTCTCCTCCTCCTTGTTAGTCAACACCCATTGCCACGCTGATCATATCTCCGGTACGGGACTCCTGAAGCAACTCCTTCCGGGTTGTCGTAGTGTCATCTCCAAGGACAGTGGGGCCGTCGCTGATCTCCTGATCCAGGAAGGCTATGACCTCCAATTTGGAGCTTTCGTAAGTCTGACTACAGATTCCTGGAGAATAAGTAGCATAAACAGGAACTGGGCTCTTAAGATTCCTTCGCCTTGGCTGCTGGTAGCTCTTGATTTACGCCTGTAATGGGCTGTCCATCACGGTCCTAAATTGTGACAATTGTAAAACAGGTCAGCCACATGTCCAGCCCCGATTTCACGACCTTTATTGTTGTGTTGTTAAGCAAATGCCACAATTGTTAAGCGAACTGGTTCTTTCTTCGTGCTTGTTCCCTTTCTCTGAATTTGCTCCAGTTTTTCTGAGTCCTTCGTAAATTGTAGGCATAATATGTGAGAGAGGGAGCCTGCCCAGCACACAACGGAGTGAAGCTGCTAGTTCCTCTCATTTAGAAATAATGCATTTATCACTTCCTGTACTCCACCCTGCCTCCTCATTTATTTCCCAACAATTTACCAACAGGCTTGCTTAATTCTCTCAGTATATAAGTCTGAGGGCTGTTACTGTTGCTACTCAACACGGAAGCTTGTCAAGGTGATGCATAATCGAAGGGCATCAGGACTGTGTTATCTATAGCATTCCCCAAACACCTTGCTATCCCCCTTGCTCAGTGGTGGGGTCCAAATTTTTTTACTACTGGTTCTGTGGATGTGGCTTGGTGGGCGTAGCTTGGTGGGCATGGCAGGGGAAGGATACTGCAAAATCCCCATTCCCTCCCTATGTCAATTCATAAATTGGTCTTTTTAGAGCTGCCAGCAAAAAGGGAGGGGGAGCAGTGCAGCAGCTTGGAAATCAAAAGTGCATTCCATAAATAGTTTTCAAAGATAATAACTAGGCGACTGAAGTTTCTGCCATGCAAGATTCTAACTGGAGAGCATGGTTGATGACTCTTGGCTATGGATGTGTCCCATTGGAGGATATGAATTATGATACACCCAGGGGATGGGGAAAAACCAGGGTCAAGGGTGACAGTGAATGATGTGTCTCAGAGTCGGCTATACCCAGGCAATGCTGGACCGTTTAACTCCCAATAAATCCTTTTGAAGTTTTGGAAGTTTATCTTGAGACTCATGATTTAATTGGGGTAACTGCTGGAATCCTGACACTCCACTCTTGGGGGAAGGATACTGCAAAATCCCCATTCCCTCCCCATCCCACTAACCTGCTTTCCAGCTCCGTTCTCCTGTGCCAAAGAAAACACAGCCGATCAGCTGGGACTTGGGAGGCAGAGAATAGATGGGGGCGGGGCCAGTCAGAGGCGGTATTTGCCGGTTCTCTGAACTACTCAGAATTTCCTCTACCGGTTCTCCAGAACTGGTCAGAACCTACTGAATGCCACCTCTGCCCTTGCTGCTATGAATTCTGGGGGTTATAGTTCCATTTCTTTAGGCAGAGGAATAAGAACAGAATGCTAATATGAGACAGGAGACAGGCTCTAGGAACATTAGTGACGTGTTATTATGGTTTCAGGCACTACAAGCTCGTGCCACCCCTGGCCACACGGATGGCTGCCTGACCTATGTGCTGAATGACAACACTATGGCTTTTACAGGAGATGCCTTGTTGATCAGAGGATGTGGCAGGACTGACTTCCAACAAGGTATGTGTTGGTGGTTCTCCAGCAGCAGGTGTGGATGGCTGAGGTCTCGGAGAGTGAGGACTCAGATGAGGGCCCTGCGTGTGATTGCAGGGACGGGGCCAGGACCATCAGGGAGTGGAGTGCTGCCTTCGGAGATTGTGGAGGCTGGCAGCAGTGATAAAGAGGTCCCCAAGGAGCCTGTGCCTAGTGCATGTGCACACAGGGCTGCTCGAAGGAAAGAGCAGCTGCAGCAGCACGGGTGACTCGGGAGTAAGGCTGCAGGTAATGGCCCCTCCCTTAAGAGATAAAAGCCAGCTGAGAAACTAGAGTTCTTTGCAGGAAGCAAAGAAGTTTTTGCACTCAAGCCTTGTAGATGTTCGGACTATCTTGGTTGGTGTTTGGAGACTCTTTGTGTTTGAAATACTTCTTGGCAACTTTATCTAGTGTTCTTGGCAGCCTTGCACCACCTTGGCAAGGCTCGTTCTTATCAGAGACAATTAGTTTGAAACAGCCTTTTAACTGTGAATGAACGGAATTAATAAGAAATCATTGAAAGGTTTTGCTGTTCCCTCCATTTCGTGTTAGTTTCCTTGGAACAAGGTTTGGGTCAGAGCAGTATGGAAGACTTTAGGATCTGGTTATGAGCTTTGCAGCTCGGGAGAGAGTGGAGGTGTTTATACAGGTAGTCCTCAACTTACAACAGTTCTCTTAGTGTCCATTCAAAGTGACAACGGCATGGAAAACAGTGACTTAGGACCATTTTTCACACTTACGACCATTGCAGCGTCCCCTTCCCTCCCCATGTTCATTTGATTTACATTCAGATGCTTGACAGCCGACTCGCATTTATGATGGTTTGCAGTGTCCCAGGGCCACATGCGATCCCCTTTGGCGACATTCCAACGAGCAAAGTCAATGTGGAAAGAAGATTCACTTAATGACCGGGTTACCAACTGAACCACTGCGTCGATCCCCATAACCAACCTGGCAAGAAAAGTTGTAAAAATGGGGCCAAACTCAAACTGAAACAAATTTTTCCCTTAGCAACCTAAATTTGGGGGCTCAAACTCTGGTCGTAAGCTGAGGTGTCACCCATCGTAGGACGAAACTTTTTTGGGTGGAGGGGCGGTCGGAATCTCTAAGGAGTGTTCAGAATTCTGCCCCTTGACTTTAACTTCTTTATTTTGCCCAAAATGTAAACATTATAGGCCTCCAGAAGGATGAGCAAAGTCCAACTCTATTTTTAGAAACATTTTCCACTTCAAGGGGGAACCTTTTGCTTTGATTTAGTTTGATACTAGATTTATGCATACCTGTTTGAGGTGTGCTCTTTTTCTTCCAGGTGACCCAAAACTCTAGTTGCTCTAGAGCGGGGGGTGTCAAACTCGAGACCTGGGAGGCAAATCCTGCAAATAGTGAAGGACCGGCCCACTATGCCTCTGCGCACAGCCCTCCCGAGCTCCGTTTTCTCTGGCAGAGGGTCGCAGGAGGCCGTCACAGCTGAAAACGGAGATTGGGAGCCCATTTTCATTAGCAGAGTGTTTGGGCCACCACAGGCTTCCCCCAACACAAGTGATGTCATGCTGGCCACGCCCTCTGGCCGTGTCCCCCTGTCCTCCCCCAAGGTCAAACCCTACCCAGATGCGGCCCTCAATGAAATTGAGTTTGACACCCTTGCTCTAGAGATTCTGGTTGCGTGAAGGAGGCTTACAGGTATGTTACAAGAGATGGTTTTCGGCCTAATATTTGTCAGGGTAGGAGTTGGGAGGATAAACCCCTCTGGGCATCCTGCTCCAACTTCTATATTAGGGAGGGGGAAAAAAAGAATCTGCTTGATGGTTATAGCTCCATTCTCGTCCACAGGTTCTGCAGAAACCCTGTACAACTCAGTCCACAAGAAAATATTCACCCTTCCAGGGGATTGCCTGATCTATCCTGCCCATGATTACACAGGTGAGTGGGTGAGAGCTCTTTATTCTTTTTTATCTTTAAGTTTAGTTTGCATTCGATTTTACCCTTACAATCAACATTCTGAGGTGAATATAGAGACACCGGGTTTATTATGGCTTGTGGCTTCATGAACTAAAAACTTAAAATTAGTGCATATTATATGCACAATAACCGGGCTGTGGGCTGCTACCGGTTTGCACCGGTTCAAGTGAACCGGATGTTAATTTTACATCTCGTTCGCCAAACCGGTAGTTGCAACGACTGGCTGGACCTGCCTGCCCCTCCCCTCCCAGGAGTCTCCATGCCGCCCTTTGGATCCCAGGTAAGTGCAGGGCCCATGCAGAGGGCAAAAAACGGGCCTCCCGGAAGCTCTGGAAGGCTGGAAAATGGGCCCGTTTTCAGCCTCTGGAGAGCCTTCGAAGCCCCGGGAGGCCAATTTTGCCCTCCCAGCGGCTTGAAAAAAGCCTCTGGAGCCCGGAAGGGCGAAAAATGGGGCTCCCAGAAGTTCCGGTAGGCTCATTTCTGGCCTCCTGAGGGCCTACGAAGCCTAGGGAGGCCATTTTCGCCCTCCTGGAGGCTCAAGAAAAGCTTCCGGAGCCCAAGGAGGTCAAAACAACCCGCCCCTGCCGCTGCCGTGGTGCATGAGGCTGATTAGGCCACGCCCACCCAGCAACCCGGGCATAGAACCAGTTGCTAAATTTTTTTTGAAGGCAATAACCCCTGGCAATAACATCCATTCTCTTTCTTCTTCCTCCGGTCCAGGCCAGACAGCGTCTACAGTGGAGGAAGAACGGACTCTTAATCCCCGTCTGATCTTGTCTAAGGAGGGTTTCGTTGAGCTTATGAACAACCTGAACCTACCCAAACCCAAAAAGATTGGTGAGTCTGGCTTCTGTTACTCCGAGGGAGAGAGGAGCAGAAGGACGTGTGTGTGTGTGTGTGTGTGTGTGTGTGTCTTCTGGACTATGATCTGCTCCATGTTAATGGCTCTTCCGGAAGAACCTCTATAGCAGGGGTCTCCAACCTTGGCAACTTTAAGGCTTGTGGACTTTAACTCCCAGAGTTCCTCAGCCAGCAAAGTCCATACCTGCATCTCCAATAAATATTAACCCACTTTACCTACCCCACAAATGCAGCTGTTTGCTTGTAACTGATCCACTTAAGGAGTTTACAAGCATGCTGCTCCTAGCTTGCCAGACCCCTAAAAACACAGGGGGTCTTACATCAGAATAAACACACATAAGCTGGGTCTTCCCCATAGCCAGAAGATAAAAACATCTCCTCCCATATTTCTGGTCTGCGAATCTCTGTCTCCTTCACAGGATCTAATAGCAGTAGCACTAGCACTTAGACTTATATACCGCTTCACAGTGCTTTACCACTGCTCTCTAAGCGGTTTACGGAGTCAGCATTTTGCCCCCAACAATCTGGGTCCTCATTTGACTGACTTCGGAAAGATGGAAGTCAATCTTGAGTCGGTGAAAATCGAACTGCTGGCAGTTGGCAGAGTTAGCCTGCAGTACTGCATACTAACCACTGTGTACCATGGAAGGATGAGAGGGAGGGAGGGAGGGAGGGAGCAATAGCACTTACTTATATACCACTTCATAGTGCTTTACAGCCCTCTCTAAGCGGTTTACGGAGTCAGCCTATTGCCCCCAAATCTGGATCCTCATTTGACTGACCTTGGAAGGATGGAAGACTGAGTCAACCTTGAGCCTGGTGGGGTTTGAACTGCCAAATTGTAGGAAGCTGGCTGCAGCATAATCCTCTTCCCTTCCTAATCTTTAGTTTTAAGGCAAGGGTCTCACTCTGGACAATGAATATGTACTGCGTTCTAACTACTGTGCCACCACACCTCCTTCCTTCCTTCCTTCCTTCCTTCCTTCCTTCCTTCCTTCCTTCCTTCCTTCCTTCCTTCCTTCCTTCCTTCCTTCCTTCCTAAATTGCAATAACACACATATATCACTTCACAGTGTTTTACGGCCCACTCTAAGCGGTTTACAGAGTCATTCTATTGCCCCCAACAATCTGTGTCTTCATTTTACCCACCTCGGAAGGAAGGAAGGCTGAGTCAACCTGGAGCCTGGTGAGATTCGAACTGCCCAAATTGCAGGCAACCGGCAGTCAGCAGAAATAGCCTCCAGTACTGCACTCCAACCACTGCGCCACCGTGCCTCGTTCTAATGCTTCCATTTTCTTCTTTTTGGCAGATTTTGCAGTTCCTGCAAACCTCAAATGCGGAATCCAGGATGTTCCTGTGTAAGGAAGTGTCTCCTTTCTCAAGATCAACAATATTCTGGGCCTCTAGAAAGTCCCCAGTGTCACTTCTACGCTCTTGTGCAAAACACAAGCGAAGCCAACAACAGTCAAATGCAACGTGTTCGCTTCGAATTCTTGAACTGATTCCAAAACGAAGATAGACCCACCTTATAACTCCAGTTTCCTTGCTTTAATCTAGTGATATCTTTATTAGCAAATAGAGTGGCTGGCACTGCTGGCCTCACCTTAGGTCTGCACTGCATGGCTCTCAAGGCTGTTCTGTTTTGAGATTTGCGGCTCTCCTCCAACATCTGACGGGCGTTCTTGGGCTGTGAATGACTGAAACTCAACAGACTGGCCTTCTGTGATAAACAAAATAAAACTCTTTGTTTCTTAACCTTTTGGAATTCAACATTGGGGCAGGGAGGCTGGGAGGAGGGACCATAATGGTTAATGCCTGGGTTAGATTTGAGCACTGCACGTCAAGGAACGTATGTGTCTTTAGCACTGATGATGTTACCTAGCTTGGTAATGAGACGTCTGCAAGAAAACAAGCTCAGAGAGCACCCCAAAAAACCACCTCATTTTAATCCTGAGCTACAAATATTCTCCTTTATTGATGCACAGGTGTCTCTTGCTTGGAGGGTACTTCCAAGTTTAATGTTTTGGCTAGAGCAGGGATCTGCAGCCTGAAGCTCTGGAGCCACATGCGGCTCTTTTGGCGCTCTGCTGTGGCTCCCTGTCAGCTGATCCCACCACTGGCTGGCCCCTCCCCTCCCCATCATTCCTCGCCTGGCCTGAGAAGCTAAGGGTGAGGGCGCGGGATGGAGACTCGCTCCATATTCCAGAGCAGGAAGTGACTGGTTGGGAGTGAGTGACCCGGCCATGCCCATCCAGTCACACCAGTTGTTAAATTATTGGCTCCTGGTGTTTTCTGTGGGAAATGGGTCCAAATGGCTCTTTGAGTGTTTAAAGTGCAGACCCCTGGGCTAGGGGGTTGCTCAAAATGACTGTCAGGATTCCAGCAATTGTTCTAATTAAATCATGATTCTCGACCCAAACTTCAAAAAACTTCAAAGGATTAATTAGAGGCGACATACTGGCACTGGCCTGTATGAAGCCAACTCTGGCATATGTCGTTTACAGTCCCTGTGACCCTGTTTCCCCCCTCCCCTCTGGGTGTGTCATAAATCACATTCTCCAATTGAGCACATTCACAGGCTGGGTGTCATCATTCAAGTTCCCCAATTAAATATATTCCCGCGCAAAAGCTCTGGTATTTTAGTTTACAATCTTTTAAAAGATAAAGAGTTGGAATGTCAACTCATAAAGCATTCCTATGCCTATTTTAGTAGTTACCAACAACAAAGCACCAATACATTTCCCGACAGGAAGTCGGATCAACCGATCAGCATGCAGGTCGCGCATCTCCACACAATGCATAGTTGAGATTTGGTAGGTCTGCAACCCCCGTGCGACCTATGCTTTTGTCAACCTCTTTGCAACATAGGTATGCATCAAGTAGTGGCAGTCCGATCCAAATAAAAGCTTTCGTGAAGGAGGGAAGTGGATGGAACAGGATTTTATTTATTTTTATTTTGTCAAGCATGCATTTGATAATATATATAATGTATAAACATGATTATTAATACAAGAAATAAATATGAATAAAAGGGAATTTTAAGACAGGGACAGTAGGCGTGTTGGTGCGCTTATGCACGCCCCCTTACAGACCTCTTAGGAATGCGGGGAGGTCAACAGTAGACAGTCTAAGGTTAAAGTTTTGGTGGGGTTGCGAAAGAGGCCACAGAGTCAGGAAGTGAGTTCCAGGCATCGACCACTCTGTTGCTGAAGTCGTATTTCCTGCAATTGAGTTTGGTGCAGTTTACCCTGAGTTTGTTTCTATTGTGTGCTCATGTATTGTTGAGGTTGAAGCTGAAGTAGTCATTGACAGGTAGGACATTGTAATGGATAGTTTTATGTACTACGCTTAGGTTGGACCGAAACAGAGGTGGTGTTCAGCAGGTTCTGACAAATTCTGGAGAACCGGTAGCGGAAATTTTGAATAGTTCGGAGAACCGGAAGTAACCTTCCCCCTGGAGTGGGGTGGGAATGGAAATTTTGCAGTATCCTTCGCCTGTCACGCCCAACAAGCCATGCCACACCCACCAACCCACGCCCACAAGAAGCAGTAGTAAAAAATTTTGAATCCCATCACTGGACCAAAGGCGGCGGCGTTCTAAGTTATCTAAGCCTAAAATTTCAAATCTGGAGGCATAGGTTATTCTGTTGGGAGTAGAGGAGTGGAGGACTGTTCTCGTGAAATATTTCTGGGCTCTCTCAATTATATTCATGTTCAATATGCAGTGTGCATTCTAGACAGTATTTGAGGGTCTAGCAACTCAACTCCAGAGGTAGATCAAGGGGTCACTGGCATGTTTCCTACTTTTTATTTATTCTTCTGACCCTGAATTTATTTATTTTTTCTTTCCATTGCAAATACTCCTAAGTAACATGCGCTCCCTTCCTATTCAAATTCAAAGCTGGGTCATAAGTAGTTCTGGGAGAAGAATCTCATAACTGAACAGTCACTAAGCAAACAGTCGTAAGTCCACCTGTACCTGGGTTTTGCTAAGTCAGTTACACTTTCAGGGAAATTGTGAATACAATCCCTCTAAGGCAGGGGCCTTCAAACTTGACAGCTTTAAGACTTGTGGACTTCAACTCCCAGAATTCCTCCTCAGGTCATGTTAGCTCAGGAATTCTGGGAGTTAAAGTCCACAAGTCTTAAAGCTGTCAAGTTTGAAAACCCTTGCTCTAAGGTAAGGGACCTTCCTTTGTTAGTGTTAAGTGTGCGAATCACTTAGAATGAGGACAGTGGTGCCTGCTCAAAGAGCTGTAGTTTCAAGCGTTAACCTCCAGAGGGCAGGATTTGCCCACTAGAAATTCAATTCATGGCAATGAATAGAATATAGAATAATAACTTTATTGTCACCTCGAACGTACACAAATCGGCATGCATTAAAGTGAAATTTCGTTCCATACAGCTCTCAAAGGGTCACCATCTCCTATATGCACTACATAACAAAGTTGTTATGTGAATTTCAACAAAGCTTCATTCTCTTCGATGGCTGAGGATCAGTGGTGGGATTCAAACATTTTTACTACTGGTTCTGTGAGCGTGGCTTGGTGGGCGTGGCAGGGAAAGGTTACTGCAAAATCCCCATTGCCAGCCCACTCCATGGGAAGGATATTGTAAAATCTCCATTCCATCCTCACTCCTGGAAGGAGGTTACTATAAAATCCCCATTCCGTCCCCACTCCACTAACCTGCTTTCCAGCTCCATTCTCCTGTTCAGGGCAACCAAAGAAGACCCAGCCCATCAGCTGGGACTTGGGAGGCGGAGTATAGATGGGGGCGGGGCCAGTCAGAGATGGCGTTTGCTGGTTCTCCAAACTACGCAAATTTTCCGCTACCGGTTCTCTGGAACTGGTCAGAACCTGCTGAATACCCTGGTCCTTCTCTTCATCTGCGTCCTGAGGTGTTTATGGGAAACACATCCTTGTTCCCTTTTTCTGTGGGGTTTGTTGGAAGGTCGCAAAAACGGATCACACAAACCCAGGACTCTGCAACCGTCATAAATATGAACCAATGACCAAGCGGGCAAATTTTGATCACGTGACCACGGGGGACACTGCAAGTGTGAAAAATAGTCCTAAGTCACTTTTCCCCCCGGTGCAGTTGTAATTTCAAATTGTCACTGAATGAATGGTTGTAAGTTGAGGATTTACCTGTGCTTAAAAATCTTTCTAGTTGTAGAAGGGGGTGAAACATCCTGTACTCCCATCTCATCTTCCCAGCTAAAACTGAAGTTTCCCAAGGGAAAAGGCAGGTAAACACAGGAGAGTCGGACAGGATCAGACATGTTTTGATTGGCAGCCCTGCCCGACACAGGTGAGAGAAACTGCTTTTCCCCACAGGCCACAGACAGGGAGATTGTACTGTGTTTATGCAACTTGCCAAGGGTGGTCGTTCCATATCGAAGCCGGGACGAGGCTTTCCCACCATTTTATTCTCATCACGGGCCTGGAAGTTCCACAGGGGATCGCTCCTTCTAAACCTTCTAAAGAGGAGAGGCACCCCAAAAATATGGGCTACGTGCCCACAACAACCGCAAACTTGGACGTTAGCTACAACAAAGAGGAATATCGACAGAAGAAACTATTTGTAGCTCAGGGTTGAATGAAAATGTTTCACTTCCCACCCAAGAAGCTTCTTCAGTTCTTTCTGAAGAGTGGGGAATAGAAGGATGTATATTCTTTGCAGTCATCTGGGCATTATATAGCTTTATGTACAATGAGAGCTTAGGCACAGGAGACAAATTCTTTGTGTGTCCAATCAAACTTGGCCCATAAAGAATTCTATTCTATTCTATTCTATTCTATTCTATTCTATTCTATTCTATTCTTATTCCTATTCCTATTCCTATTCCTTATTCTATTCTATTCTATTCTATTCTATTCTATTCTATTCTATTCTATTCTATTCTGTTCTATTCTATTCTATTCTATTCCCATTCCTATTCCTATTCCTATTTCTATTCCTATTCTATTCTTATTATTCTAATTCTTATTCTCTATTCTATTTCTTATTCTAATTTTAATTCTTATTCTCCTATTCTATTCTGTTCTGTTCTATTCTTTCTTATTATTCTAATTCTAATTCTTATTCTAATTTTATTATTCTCTATTCTATTCTATTCTATTCTATTCTATTACTTATAATTCTAATTCAATTCTAATTCTAATTCTAAAATTCTATCCTGTCCTATTCTCACTTTGAGGGTTGGTCCTTAACTCTCGGACAGTCATTGAGGCCACTGGGGATTTATCTGTACCTTCTGGGTCCTCTGAATCAGTGTGCAAATGGGTGTGGAACTTTCTTGGGACTGCCCAAGAAAGGACACACACTTCTATTCCCCACCATTCAGTCAGAACTAAAGAAGCTTCTTGGAAGCGAAGCAAAATGTTTTCAAGGTGGAAAAAAAACAAGAAAGTCCAGTTGCCTTTTGGAAAAAAAAAACATGTTGGGGACAAACCATGACCCTGGATGATTGAAACTCTCCAGAGACATAAAACTGAAAGTGATACATCTCAGAAACTGATAGGGGGAAGGAAAGTGTAAAAGGAGAAGTCTTTTGAACCGAGTTTGACTTCTAGGGACTTTACATACTTATTTAGGGAGCTTCCTTAGAAATTAGGAAGAATAGGGTGTTTTTGCTGGGATTCTTGGTGATTTCCCATCTAAGTCCCATCAAATATTTCTATGTTGGCCAAAGTTGGTTAGTGCTGTCCTACATCCAGATCTGGTCCTTCAGCACCGTTTCTGCTCCTCTGACATCCTGGGCAACCATGACCATTAGTTGAGGAAAATAAGCAGGAGTGAACCTCCATGGCCAATGTCCGCTCCTTGGAGAATGCAACAGAAGATACTTGGGGCCTCCCAGGGTAGGGTGAGAGAGCTTCATAAATATTCAAATACGTGTAGTGTTTCCTAACATTGGCCATTTCTGGGTGTGAGGACTGCAACTCCCGTAATTCCATTGCCAGCAGAGGCATTGATAAGAATTCCGGCAGTTGAACTCCATACCCTGGAGGTCTTCTCCAACCCTTCACAGGAGCCAAAGCACTTGGCTCTACCAGTTGGCTTGGGGCTCCGAAGGAGAGGCTTCATGGGGGGCAGTTGATAGATTCAGATAATATCAGATCCCACCTGCTCCCCTACTCATCCTACTCACTCACTCCCTTCCCCTCTTTCAGCTATTGCACTTTGTGTTTTTATATTCTTGTAGTGTTTTATTGATACAGTTTTATCTTTTTAACATTTTAAAGCAGAGTCACTCAGTGGTAAGATGGGTAGCCAATAAATTTGATGAATATATTACATAGATGATAGATAGATAGATAGATAGATAGATAGATAGATAGATAGATAGATAGATAGATAATATGATAGAAAGACAGACAGACAGGTGATAGTTGATAGATATAGATAATAAATAATAGCTATATATATATAGTTGCTAGATAGATATCAATATATGATAAATAATAGATATTGATAGATGATATAGATAGATGATAAATGATAAATAGATAGAGATAGAGATAAATTGAGATAGAAATAGATAATAAATAATATTGATAGATAGATGATACAGATAGATGATAAATGATATAGATAGATATAGATAAATACAGATAGAGGTAGATAGATAGATGATATAGATAGATTATAAATTAGATATTGATAGATGATATAAGATGATAGATAAATAGACAACTTTAATATCTGCCAGACTGTGAGTTAGATTTCATCTGGGATCTTAGAACAGAAGAACAGGTCATGTCCAGAAGGACTTTAGATCCAATTTGCTGGAGGCCAAAGATGTAGATTAATAAAAGATCAGGCAGGAAATGATCCCATTGAGAAACACTTATCGTAAGTTACGAAAGGAGAAGGTACAGCTGTCATCTACTGGGTGTGTGACCTATTTGGATGACTATTATCAATTATCATGGAGCAGCTTTGGAGGGAAATCCCAGGAAAAGGTGTGAAAACATCATCAAAGCAGAAAACATCGGATTTGGAGTGCCACGGATAAAACAGGACATGAACGCCCTTCCTGTGGCCACCTGTGTCCTTTTTTCACCCATGTTGTTTTGGGATTTATTTTAAGCTGACCACCAGAAGGGCAAACTAGGAAAAATACTGATCTGAAATTACACTAAGGCACATTTTGTCTGGTTCTGGGTTAGCGTGACACATAAAATCAGCCACCGGCCTTTGTAAACCATGGTTGGAGATTAGCACATTCAAATGTTTTCCAACCTGAGTGAGTCTATGTTGTGTGGACTTCAAGTCCCAGAATTTCCTAGCCGGGATAACTTACTGGGGAATTCTGGGAGTTGTAGTCCATACAACCTGTAGCGTTAAAAGTTGAGTAACACGAGGGACGCAGTGGCTCAGTGGCTAAGACGCTGACCTTGTCGACCAGAAAGGTCGGCAGTTCAGCGGTTCGAATCCCTAGCGCCACGTAAAGGAGTGAGCTCCTGTTACTTGTCCCAACTTCTGCCAACCTAGCAGTTTAAAAGCATGTAAAACTTGCAAGTAGAAAAATAGGGACCACTTTGGTGGGAAGGGAACAGCCTTCCATACACCTTCAGTGTTTAGTCATGCCGGCCACATGACCACGGAGACGTTTTCAGACAGCGGTGGCTCTTTGGCTTTGTAACGGAGATGAGCACCGCCTCCTAGAGCCGGAAACAACTAGCACATATGTACGAGGGGAACCTTTACATTTAACATGACTCGTATATTGTGTCATCTCTTAGCTAACAAGCAGAACTGAACTGGCTGTGGTTTAAAGCAGGGGACACCTCCAATGAATTAAAAGTAAAGAATATTCACTTGATTAATCTCTTGCCATGAATTTAATTTTTCCCTATTATTCCACTAAAGATAACTGTTTGATAATAACTTATGGAGATCTGATCAGAGGGCAAAGATTGCTTCAAAGGACTTTAGGCAGTTCTCAAACAACACGTTGTGCGAGTCTAACTTAAAGCAATGACTAATCCAGGATGGTCTATGGTGGGAGGGGTTGAAAGATTTGCGGTGGCGATACCCAGCAGCAAAGATCAGTCCCCGATTGCAAATTCCTAGATATAAAGAGTCTAATCTTTTAATATGAAATGAAATTATTTTGATTGTTGATACTGTAAGTTAGGTTTTAACATAATGTGCCTCCCTGACTGTGATTAATATCATTGCCTCTTGTTTTGCGAGCTTTTTTATACTTTGTATAGTTTTTTTTTAATAATAATTGTTTTATAGGGATTTATTGATTTGCTCTGGGAGTTGAAGTTTATGCATCTTAAAGTTGCCAAGTTTGAAAAATGCTATTCTAAACCATCTCAAACTATTGAGTCCAGGTAGTCCTCAACTGCACCTGGTTTTACAGGTGTTTTTGCCATGGTTGTTAAGTGAATGATGCAGTCATTAAGCGAATTCGGCTTCCCTTATCGACTTTGCTTGTCGGAAACTTGCTGGGAAAGTGTCAAATAGCAATCACACAACCTCAGCAAGCCGCAACCATCGTAACTACATGCCCATTGCCTGAATTTTGCTACAATCGTCATAAGTGTGAGGACCAGTTGTAAGGCACATTTTTTCAGTGCCGTTGAAACTTTGAACAGTCACTAAACAAATGATCGTAAGTCAAGGACCACCTGTGAAAAGCAACTGTCCCAGAGGGCAACTGTACATAAAGGTGGGTGCAATTTCTCTGATACGTGGGAATTTTCTGCCTCGGTTCTAGGAGTATTCATAATGGGGGCAGGGTTGCACCCCGATTTGGAAGTGATAGAATGCATTGTTGTGACAGGAGGGAGTGGCTGCTCTCCCAGTTGGAACCAGACAGGCAGTTCTGCATTTTATTCTTATCAGTCCCCCACAGGGCATCTTTCTGCACACGGGAAGATATTCAACAAATGAATAGAGAAGAAGGAAAGGTGGAAGGAAGGAAAGGTGGAAGGAAAGAGAAAGAAAGAAAAAGGAAAGGAAAGAAGGAAGGAAAGGAAGAAAGGAAGAAAGAAAGAAGGAAGGAAGGAAGAAGGAAGGAAGGAAGGAAGGAAGGAAGGAAGGAAGGAAGGAAGAAGGAAAGAAGAAGGAAAGGAAGAAAGAAAGGGAAGAAAGAAAGGGAAGGAAGGAAAGGAAAGGAGGAGGAGGGGAGGGAAGAGGAAAGGAATAAAGGGAAAGGAAAGATAGGAAAAAGAAAGAAAGAAGGAAGGAAATAAAGAAGGAAAGGATGAAGGAAGAGAAAAGAAGGAAAGAAAGAAAAGAAAGAAGGAAAGAAGAAAGGAAGGAAAGGAGGAAGAGGGGAGGGGGGAGGAAAGGAATCAAGGGAATGGGAAGGAAGAAAAAGGAAGGAAGGAAGGAAGGAAGGAAGGAAGGAAAGAAAGAAAGAAAGAAAGAAAGAAAGAAAGAAAGAAAGAAAGAAAGAAAGAAAGAAAGAAAGTAAGTCTCTTGAATTCACTTTATAGTTTCATAATGCAGCCTTTGGCCTTATTGACTGAAGATAATTAGCCAGGCAAACAGACCAGACAAGGATATGTTTGCCCAGTGAATGCACTGTTAGAAGCCGGCATCCAGTCCAGCTTCTGTTTCTCTACCAGCATTTGTGTTAGTTTTTTGTTCTTTTTTGCATGACAGTTGTCTAAACCAGGGGTCTCCAACCTTGGCAACTTAATGACTTCTGGGAGTTGAAGTCCACAAGTCACAAAGTTGCCAAGGTTGGAGACCCCTGGTCTAAGCTGCAGCTCTTCCTCCTGTCTCCCAAGGCCATTCCCACATCCCATTATAGGCTTTCATGACAAGATTGAGATCATGAATTTTTTTGACCTTTCCTTCGCTAGATGCTGCTGCCTCCCTCCCTCCCTCCCTGCTTCCTATCCTTAATACAGATAGTCCTTGACTTACAAAGTTCACTTAGTGACTGTGCAAAGTTACAGCGGCACTGAAAAAGTGACTTATGACTGTTTTTCACACTTGCGAACCGTTGCAACATCTCCATGGTCATGTGATATAAATATGGATGGCAATTGACTCATATTTATGACCATTGCAGTGTCCTGGTCATTTGGGACTTTCTGACAAGCAAAGTCAATGGAGAAGCCAGATTGACTTAACAACCGTGTTATGTTATGTGAATCATAACAGTGGCAATAAAAGTGGTAAAATGGGACAAACTTCACTTAATAACTGTTCTCACCTAGTGACAGTGCTAGTCGTGAATCGAGGATCACCTGTGCTATCCTTCTCTCCTCCTCGTAATTGTTAGCTAAATACTCGTTTCTTCCCTCCGCTGTATAATCTCATTTACAGCTGGTTTTCTCTAGTGCCGAACTTAAGAGCAAATATTATTTCAGTCCAATTACCTCTTGGCAAAAAAAAAAAAGAAAAGTTGCATCACGCAGAAAGGCAGGTAACAGGAAACGGATAAACATAGTTATGATTTGAGGTTTAACAGATAGTTTTCCCTTTCTTTCAGAACAGCCAAATCATGAGTTACACAAACAGACACACACAGATACCATCAGTTAAATTTATTCAGCTTTTCCCGGCATGATCACATGGGTGTGTGTTTCCAAAAGATAATCATTCATATATATATCCTGTTTTTCCAACAATATGGCCTCCCTCAACAGGAAGTCCCAGCATGTTTTATAGGCATGAGATGAAATTAAGCCCCTCCCCCCAAATTAAGGCCTATATTAAAACATGCGAAATGGGGGGGGATGGTGGGGGGGCTTGCCGTTAGGAAGTACTTTTGTTGCACACCCGGATATGGTGCTGCCTGCATTGACCCCGATACAAAGTGCCCCACCAATGCCAAGCCATCGCCATACAGGTATGTAGGTCTAGGTGTGTTTGGGACTTTTCCCGTGTAAGATTAAGAGTATCTTGGCGACGTTTCGGCGAGGTCCTACTCGCCATCCTCAGGCTGGTGCTTTTGGCTTCATGCCACTGCAAGCAGTATGTGATTGGAGCTGTCGTCTCTCTATAAATACTGGTGGTGGGGGCTGGTGTGCTGGGCTGGTTGGCTGTGCTGCTGCCTCTTGATTGGTTGATGGAGTTGATGTTGGTATATGTACAAAACTCACCAGGCCATCACACAGCCCATTATACCATATATATATGCATGGCATTCAGCTTTGTTTGGGTATTTTCCCACTGGAGCAAGGGAAAATGTGAACGGTGAGATATTAGGGCAGTTTAGAAGAAAAAGAAGATTCCAGATCCCTGGGAAGTACTTGACAGGTGGATTAAAAACACCAGGTCTAGTCTCAACATCTGGCAGATTGTGCGGTTGACAACGACAACAGCACAAGGGGGAAAAAAACAGAATCAGTTAAGATTTGCAGGGTGGAGTCAGTTTTCCTGCCACCTCCTTACCTGCCTCCACAGGGATTCATTATATGGTAGCCTAAATAGCCATTTCCTCTATTATTAAGGTACAAGCAATATATAATTATTCAGTAGAAATGATGGCTGCCAGTTGTGGGAAACAGAAGCCACTTGAATGGAGAGACGGGCACAAGGAACTTCCTTCTTCCTGCTCTTTTTCTTGTAAAGGTAACTACAGGTAGTTCTCAACTCACAAACTTTCGTTTACCAACCAAAGTCACAACGGCACTGAAAACACTGACTTATGACCGCTCCTTGCATTTATGGCTGTCCCAGCATCGTCCGCGCACCCCAAATCACATAATTTGGGCACGTATTTCCTGCTTGGGCAGGGGGTTGGACTAGATAACCTACAAGATCCCTTCCAACTCTTTTAATCTATTCATCTATTTATGACGTTGCTAATAACACATGATCACTTTTTGTGACCTTCCCAGCCGGCTTCTGCCAAACTGAGTCAATGTGGGGGAAGCCAAATTCGCTCAGTGACCACAGGATCCACTTAACAACTCCAATCCTGCTGGCTGGGGAACTCTGGGAGCTGACTCAGTTCAGCTTTCAAGAAGAGATCAGACTGCCATCTGTCTGAAATGGTGTAGGGTCTCCTGCTTGGGTGTGAGGGGGGGAATTGGACTAGATGACCTTCAAGGTCCCTTTCCAACTCTGTTAATCTGTTATCCTCCTAAAGTTTGAAAAATGCTTTAGAGATTTTTAAGTGCCGAAAGGTCTGACCAACACGGCTTTCGATCCATCCTCAGCGGGCAACTTTTAACCAAACGACAACGTTGCAAGGGACGTTCTAGTCCAACCCTAACCCTGATTACCATTCCAGACAAGATTTGGTAGTCCAATCTCTTCCTAACACTGGTCTAAAACTTCCAGCAATGCAGCAGGGCCCAGAATGCAGCATGCTGGGAGTTGTAGTTCAGGCATCCTCCAGTCCAGAAACCTCCACTAGTTCTTTGACATAAAGACGTCAGAAATATTTGAACTTGTCTGCCAAAAAGAAAAAGAAAAAAAACCCAGCAACCTTTGCACCCAGTTCTCTCCCTGCTTGTCATCTGCTGCTGAATTCCCCTCTAAGCTGTCATTCAAGAAGCCACTTTTTCCCTCTCAGGCCAGAGCTCCCCCCCACCCCGCACAAAAAAACACAGCTGGGATTTTCCTAGTCTTCTTCCTCCCTCGCCCCAAATTCAATTCAGAGCAAAACTTTTCCAGGGCAGCCAGTTCTTTCTCTCTCTCCCCCCCAATTAACCCCCTTCCAGCGAGCCCTATGATGTCACGGGTTTTGTTTTTCCAAAGCAGGGTTGTAAAACTTGTTTGAAAAAAAAAACACACACACCAGGAAGCTGAGCGGCAGCTCCTTCAGGCTGACACTGCAGGCTGAAAAACTCAGCCGTTCCACTTCTGAGCAGGAAAGAGGAAGGCAGGCACCCCCCAAGAGGACGGACAGCTGCCCGGGCGGCTTGCAAATCGCAAGAAACGGGGCCCCTACCAGGTGAGTGACAGCTGCCTATCACCTTGGGATAAGACCCCCCCCCATGACAAAAGGTGGTGGTGAGAGGAGCCAGGAGTAGCTGGGCATGCAGGTAAGGGGGAGGGGGAAAGAGGAAACGCAGGTGCGGAGAGTAGAGGAGAAAGACTGAAGGGCAGCCCTGGAAAATAGACCCCTACCCACTCACTACCTATCAGATCCTCGTGGATGAGGACAGCATCTGATTGGATTGGAAGGGAGCAACTGGATCCAGGAAGAGAAAGCAACGCTTTCTCCTGGGTTGAGAGTGAATGAATGCTTGCTGCACGTGATGGTCGCAGTAGCCCCAAAACTAAAAAGTACATCTCCTGGCCATCCAGATTCAGCCGATGCCCAGGTGCTGCTTATAGAAGTACCTAAAAACAGGGACAAACAGGCTGAAAAACAGCTTCTATCCCAGAACAGTAATTATATGTTGAATTCTACTGTATTTTAGTGCAATATTAATGCAATTTCAGGGGTTTTCACTTCAGTTGCATGGAATGTTGAAGCATGTGTGTGTTTGTTTTATTTTTATAGTTTTATTTTTATGATGTACACCGAAGATGGCATTTAATTTTGTGCTACAGGGTGCAATGCCAATAAAGTGAAGTAGCTAACCTCCTGTTGTAGTTTTGTGCAGAAGGTCAGTCCAGTTCTAATGGGCCAATATCCAGCAGAGCATTCTGTGTCACTACAATTCATTTAACTTTTAGATAGTACTACCTTGCTGATATTAATAGGCACCTTCAACTCTATTGTAATTTTAGACCTCGATATAATTTTAGGGTTTACATTATTACTTAATAGGGGCTGTAATCTGGATTTCACCTATGAGATGCTAGTTGCTTTACCAATGTATTTTAACACAGCCTTAAATTTTATTCGTTTATGACCTTTTCCTGGTCTTGGACCGCAGTAAATTGGATTGAATGGATTGAATGAACGCTCTGTTCTACTCAGAAAAAATAAAATATCTCCAGTATCTCCCAGACTGGAATGGGGGGACCTGGTGTTGGATGTTTCTTGAAGGCCAGGCGTGGAGAACTTGGGAAGGGTCAGAGGTAATGACTTTATGGATTCCTGGCAAATGGGGCATATTGTCTGGGGTTCGTCCCCTGGGAACAAAGGCAGAATGGGGTCTCCAAATAAGGTTACTGTCTTCCCAGAAAGTTGGATTCCTTCATGCGTAGCGTTCAAGGTCCGAAGCAAGCAGTACAAAAGATGCATTTGTTTTTTTTTTCCTGGAGTTTGAAATGGGGTTGGTGGAACTGAATCCAAAGTTTTCCATCCGTAGAAGAGATGAAAGTGGTTGTGGGTCACGCTGGGAGTCTGGAAAGAGGAAATCAAAAGGGATTCATGCACAGAAGGGTTTAAAGAGAGAGAAACATCTCCCGTGCTTGAAAAGAAGCGTGTGCAAGTTGTGACAAGGATGGCTGTCAGTCAGGGTTATTCTGAGCAACGTTGACTTTTCCCAGGAAGATTTGCATCCCCTAGACGCAGGGGTGTCCAACCTTGGCAACTTTAAGACTTGTAGACTTCAACTCCCAGAATTCCTCAGCCAGCTGGCTGAGGAATTCTGGGAGTTGAAGTCTACAAGTCTTAAAGTTGCCAAGGTTGGACACCCCTGCTCTAGAGGCTGGTAATATGATGTGAAGGCAGAAAGGTGATTGAAAAGTTTTTTTTTTAATAAAAAGATAGAGTTTTGGTAGGTAGGAGATGATTGCACCATAAAAGAAGTCATGAGGAAGAATTATATATGCACAGCATTGGAAAAAATGAGAAACCGTCCATAGAAGAAGATGTAGTTTAAAAAAATAACTAGATTGTGCAGAAATGGATAGGTTGACACTGAAGATAAAAGATAAAGAAGATGCAGAATACTTTCAACCCTGGGGTTTATTTTATCAATGGCTGAACAATAGAAGTAGAAATTGGAAAAATAATGTTAGGTAGGCTTTATGTTTAATATTATATTATACCCCATTATGGAAGCAAATTAACCCAGACTATTCATATAATACTTACGTATGTTAAGGAAAATATATAAATAAATTGTTAATAAAGAAGGAGTCGTGTTGGAGCCCAGCCAGTAGGAAATGTGTCCTGATGGGTTGTACCAAGACACTACAATCATTTTTTAATGTGATATGTGTAAGATTTCTCCCTTGCTCAACCGGCTTGAAAATAGCTGAGCAAAGCAGTTTATCCCAGCGGCTTGTACGGAATGCCACAAGGATTTAAATCAGGATGTTAAGTTTCTGGAGCAGAGACAAATCTCTTGGTTAAAGGGGATTTTGACGTCAGTCTAGTAATGCTCTTGCCATGGAAAAGAGACTTTCTGTCCCGTCCTTGAGACTTAGAAAAATTTATAGGCTGTTTATCCTTAAAGCAACCCACGAAAGGCAGCTAGGCTAAGCAAACAAGAGCTTGTCCAAGGTCTTTATGGAGAGAGAGAGAGAGATCAGAGATATCAGTCTTTCTCTCCACGTATACCCTGTTTTTCCCAAAATACGACCTACCCTGAAAGTAAGTCCTAGCTTGAGTTTTTACATGTGTGCCCAATAGAAGCCCTAACCCCAAAATAAGCCCTAATTAAGATCCCGCCCGCTCCAGAGTGCACGGCTAAAAATTAAGCTAGGGTGGAGAGGGGAGGATGGAGCTACCCTACTACTAACCTTTGGACAGTTGTAGCCAGGCCTCGCACCCCCTGACACCTGCCTTGCCAACCCATTTCTTCTGCAGCCGGCAAGGCTGGCAAGGCTCAGATCAATCCGGAGCTCTGTTATTGGCTGCAGAAGAAGAGGTTCCTGAAGGACTCTGACAGCAAAAAGGAGGTTGGAGGCGATGCGCGCAAGTGAGGTTAGTCAGTGGGTGACATTCCCGGAAAATAAGACCTAGTGCCTTTTTTGTTGGCCAAAAAATAAGACAGGGTCTTATTTTTGGGAAAACACGGTAAAACTGGAGGCTTTATTTGAGATTCTACATGGGGGGGATGACTTAAGAGTGGTCATGTTTGGTTGATAAATCAGTTAAACACAAACACACACACACATACACAAAGTGCCTCTGATTGAATTGTGCAGCAGATTTGACACTTTAGTTTACCTTATTGATTAGCCCATGGGCCATATCAAAGTGCAGAGTTCCAGACATAAATTATTACTAAAATCTGATGAAAACCATTTAAAATGGAACTGGATAAAATACAATTTAAAATGAAATTGGAATAAAGATTGGACACCTTGTTTAGTGAATGAGGGAGGAACTTTGGTTTGTGCCATAGTTCATTAGAAGTTTTTATGCAGAAGGTGGAGGATTATCTCACAGGGTAGTCTTTTTGTCTGGTTCAACGCTGAGCTACAGCAACACTTTTAGACCTTGGCAATTTGAAGATGGGCGACTTCAACTCCCAGAAGCATGCTGGCTGTGGAATTCTGGGAGCTGAAGTCCACCCACCTTAAAGTGGCCAAGGTTGAAAAATAATAATTTAGACTAGAGGTCTCCAAACTTGGCAACTTTAAGACTATGCTGGCTGGAGAATTCTGGGAGTTGAAGTCCACAAGTCTTAAAGTTGCCAAGTTTGGGGACCCCAATTTAGACTATGATGTATAAAATTCTACCCCCACTAGGAGAAAACACATTCTCCTATGCAGGCAGACCTCAACTTACAATCTTTCATATAGTGATCATTCAGTTACAATGGCATTGAAAAAAGCAACTGACAACCTAGTCCTCGCACTTGCGACCATCGCAGTGTCCCAACTATCACATGATCAACATTCAGGTGCTTGGCAACCAGCAGGAATTTACGATGGTTGCAGTGTCCCACGGTCATGTGATCGCCCTTTGCGACATTTCCAGCCAACTTCTGACAAGGGGTTGAAGTTGGACACTGAATTTGCTTATCAACCATGCGAGTAATTTAACAACCGCAGTGATTTGCTTAGCAACCGTGGTAAAAAAAAAGTTTGCAAAATTGGTGACTCACTGAACAGCTGTCTTGCTTCTCCAGCTTAGGCAGGGGGTTGGACTAGATGACCTATAAGGTCCTTTCCAACTCTTGTTGTTAATAGCAGAAATTCTGGTCCCAGTTGTGATCATAAGTAGAGGACTGCCTAACCTCAGAGTTCAAAAAACAACATGAAATAGCACAAGGCAATCTTTACCAGCTTTTCCAACTTTAAGATGTGTGCACTTCAAGTCCCAGAATTCCTCCACCTGCTATGCAGGCTGGGGAATTCTGGGATTTGAAGTCCACACATCTTAAAAGTTGGAAAAGCTGAGAAACACTGGGACAAGGAGTCTCCCAACCAAGAGATTAGAAGTTCAGTAATGGATGTCTTAATTGTAACTAAGGTTGTGTAGGGAATTCTGGGAGATGGTCTCCACCTCTTAAAGTTATCAGTAGCAATAGCATTTAGACTTATATACCACTTCACAATGTTTTGAGGCCCTCTCTAAAGCAGTTTACAAAATCAGGCAATGAAGAACAGGATCTAGAGTCATGATGGCGAACCTATGCCTTAGGTGGCACGTAGAGCCATTTGTGCCGGCACGCAAGCTGCAGGCAAACTTACCTCACTGCGCATGCGCGTGCCTCATAGCTGATTCTCAGCCGGTTTGAGGCCTTTTTTGGCCTCCCAGAGGCTTGAGGAAGGCTTCTGTAGGTTTTGCAGGCCGAAAACTAGACCTGTTTAGTTACTTCCAGTATTTCCGGAAAAACAGAAAGGCGTAGGGGTAGGGTGCAGATTGCGTGCGCATGCATGGGGGGCGTGCATTGCCTTCTGCATGCTGGCACATAAGCACAAGCGTGAAAGTGCACACACAATTTTTGGCACAGGAGCCCCCAAAAATTAGCAACCACTGATCTAGAGGTTTGAGATTCTTCCATTTCTGTCTCCAGATCTATAGATGACAACTGTTTATATGTGTACAGGTGTTTCTCTTCTCTTTCAACAGGAGAGTATTTGCTGTTACAAACACCCGCCTCAGAACAATTACTTTTATTTGTACATACATAGCCACACAGATTTCATGACTGAGGAATCCTTCAATGAAAGCTACATGATTAGTATCTCTGGGTTTATTTAATTAGGTAGCATTCCTGGTGAGGAAGGCATGGGTTTATTCACTCTTGATTAGATTCTTGGGCAAGGAATTATAAATTTTAAGGTGGGGCTGTGGGCTTTGATCTTCCTAAAACAAGTTAAAAGTTGTTTGAGATTTCAGAGCAATGGACCACATTCCTAGTGTGGTACAGTACACAAATGTCTTAATTGTTAAGGTGGGCCTTAATAGTTCTGCAAGGTGATTTCCTGGGCTAAATTAAGCAAATACAGAAAAAGGAACAGGTAGCCTGGCTTCCAAATATTTAATTCCTGCTCCTTAGCAGTGGCTAAAACTTGAGGTGTGTGAGCCAAATGATGCTGTTGTTGGTCATCTTGTAATAAAGAGTTGCATTAATCAACTACCACAGAGATTTAGGGACCAACCACTGGCGTTTTATCCCTGCTAAGGTTGGTTACCATACCTAACGGGGATTGAAGGCACAACTGTTTTTTTTTTAAATTTACTTAATTTAATTTACTGCTGTGGGTGTATATCTCTCCTGTTTATACAAATATTTAATTAAAGGTCAAGTAGCTAATACTGAAATAAAACAAACACCAATGAAAGGGAAAGGAATCTGTAAATACATGTAAAACAAGCTTCACCCAGAAGCAAAGATTGAAGTGAAAATACAATTATAAAAAACAAACAAACCCAACACTACAGGTACGGGAGGCCTGGATTTAGAACCACAGCATTTTTATCCTTAAATGAGAACATTAGTTAAGTGAGCTTTGCCCCAATTTTATGACATTTCTTGTCACAATTGCTAAGTGAATCACTGCAGTTTTAAAGTTAGTAACCTGGTTGTTAAGTGAATCTGACTTCCCCATTGACTTTGCTTGTCAGAACATTGCAAACGGGGATTGCATGATCTCGGGATGCTGCAACGGTCGTAAATATGAAGTTGTTGCCAAAGATCTGAATTTGGATCATGTGAACATGAGGATGCTGCAAAAGTCGTAACTATGAACACGGTCGTAAGTCACCTTTTTCAGTGCCCTTGTTTAGTTAGGTTAGTTTAGTTTACTTGCTCCTCGTACAAAGAAATCAAACACTTCAAACATCTTCAGTGTACATTGTGACTATGAAAATAAACACAAGCACACATCCTTCACATTCTATACACTGAATTGAAAACCCCTGATACTGCATTAATATTGCCCTATACAGTAGAATTCAATAGAGTTACTGCCCTGGGATAGAAGCTGTTTTTCAGCCTATTTGTCCTTGTTTTTAATTATTGTCCTGTACCGTCTGCCAAATGGTAATAGTTCAAAAAAAAAAGGTGCCCGGGATGAGATGGATCTTTGAGAATGTTTTGGACTTTCTTAAGGCATCAGGAGCTATAAAGCTCTTCCAAAGAGGCGAGAGGGCAACCAATGATCTTCTGGGCAGTGACGTTAACCCTCTTGTGACTTTGAACGGCCACTAAATGAACTGTTGTAAGTTGAGGACTACATGTATTGTTTAGAAAGAAAAAGGAAGAAAAAAAAAGGAAGAAAGGTAGGTAGGAAAAAAGGAAAGAGAAAGAAAAAAGACAGGGAGAGCAGGAGGGAGGGAAGAAGGGAGGGAGGGAGGGAGGGAAGGAAGGAAGGAAGGAAAGGAAGGCAAAAGAATTCTAATAGTCTCTCTCTTTTTTTCCTCTATCTCTCTCTTCCCTTTAACCCCTGATTGTTACTTGAGTATTTCAGAGTATGCTTTGGACTTCTGTGATCATTGCTCATTTTTATTTGGTTCATTTTAATTATATTTTAAAATCGTTTTTCTTCCAAATGTCTACTCTAAATGGCTTAGCTTACACATCTGTGGGACATGTATATAAGGGAACCAATCCCGCTTGAATTTAATTAGGCTACAGCAGTCAACTTTTCCACTGCTGTGTCCTCTTGTACTCCGATTACAGTCTCCCAGTCTTGTATTGTCAGCAGGGTTGGTGTGTGTGTGTGTGTTTGTGTGTACCTTAATGGCTTTATGCTCTCTTTGATGGCCTGATTGCTTTAAACAGGCCATAAAGAGAAAAGGAAGAAAATAAAACCCCATGGTAATAACTTCCTGGAAATATCAGGCCACCAGCTTCACCTCTCACCTCCCTTTTGTTTCTTAATCCAAAGGAACTGAGGCCTTTGGCAGGTATGCATTATTCATAGGCCACTCAGTTCTTCATGACAACACTTTTATCCGTGGGTAGAAATAAAAGTGAGTTGCAGCATATTAACTCGGTGTTTCTCAAACTTGTAAGATCTGTGGACTTCAACTCCCAGAATTTTCCAGGCTTGCTCATGACTTCAGTCAGCGTGCTGGCTGAGGAATTCTGGGAGTTGAAGTCCAACTTGAAGCCAAGCTTGCAGAACATCGATCCATTCTGACGAACCCATCTCACAACCTGTTTAGGAAGTCAGCTCCTTCCTTGGTAAGCAGTCTTCTTAAAGAATCTGGGATCTGGACAAACCTTTTTATATTTATTTATTTATTTATGTATGTTTTATTTGTAATTTTCCTTTAACATATTTTGTGGACAGTGTATTGTCTGGGTCAATATAGTTTTTACACAATACTAACGATAACAGTACAATTAAATATACATAATCATAGTCTTCCAGCTTCTAAACTTAACCTTAGACTATCTACTATTGACCTCACCCCTTTCCTAAGAGGTCTGTAGGGGGTGTGCATAAGCGCACCAACGTGCCTACCGTCCCTGTCCTATTCTTTCTTTTTATTTTTCTTATATGTACCCATTTCATGTATTCATAACTATGTATATACTTATACCTATTATCTTGTAAGCGATTGACAAATAAAAATAAATAAAACTAAATGCACATTGTAATTATAGTAAATTCTATTATATATATATACCATTGTGTGTAATACTATTTTCCCAATTTGTAGTTTCTACTTTTTTTCTTCTAATTTTAATGCGGTCACCATTTTGAAAAGTATTTCATCTCTATCCATCCTCTCCTTTCCCTTTTAAAATTTCATCCATTATTGACTTTTCGGTAACTCTTTCATTGATTTGTCTGCAAACCTTTCTATATTTAATCAGTATATTTATTTACACCCACCTTGTTCCATCTTGGAACTCAAGGAGCAGGCTGGCGTTCTGAAAAGTGAACCTGGTGAAGATCAGGTTCACCCACTGTGCGTAGCTTTTATTTCTAAATGTCCATCTCTGCATTTACATTCCTTGTGCAAATCTTATGCAAATCTATGTCCTGTTTGCTTATTTCAGGAGGAGCTTTTCTTATGTCTCAAGTTAGAAGTAAATCTTATTCGCAAAGCAGGACATGTAATTTCTATCTTTTTCATATAGTGGCTTCTAAATCCCATTGCCCTTTGTTTCCAATTTCCCAAACCCAGACTGGATGACAAATAGATTTTTGGCTGAGGAAGAGAACAGACAAAGGAGCTTGCATGAAATAAAGTTGATAAAAGTGTTGGAAACTTAGATATTTTTGTGGATTCAAACTATGAATTCAAAAGGCAGTGTGTGTGTGTGTGTCACATGTATAATTAATCTGGACAAATTCACGCCGTACAATATACACCTGGATATTGGGATATACAATATGCAGTGTTAGGCCAGTTGGCACAATTTGCTTAGCTGATGTTTAGCTGGGTGAGCATGTTATGCATTCCGGCTAGTCGTCCTGTTCAGCATTCAGGTGCAGAGCAGTGTTTCTCAGCCTTGGCAACTTTAAGACGTGTGAATTTCAACTCCCAGGCAGTATTATTGCAATGCACCTGACGGCAGAACAAAAAGTAACAGATGGAAGATCATTAAAGAGAGATCTGTCCTAGAACAAAGGAGAAATTTCCTGCTGTTGAGAACAATCTATCAGTAGAATGGCTTGCCTTCAGAAATCATGGATGCTCCATCACGGGGAGGTTTTTAAGAAGAGTTTGGGCAATCATCTGTCTGAAACGGTATAGGAATTTCCTGCTTGAGCAGAGGGCTGGACTATAAGACCTCTGAGGTTCCTTCCATCCCTGTTATTCTGTATTCTATCTTAAGGTTGCCAAGGTTGAGAAGCATTGGATTAATAGGAATTAGGTTTAGACGATCTGATCAACCCAACAAGCTTGTTGCTTGTGTGCATGGCGGAGGTGGTATTCAGCAGGTTCTGACCAGTTCTGGAGAACCGGTAGCGGAAATGTTGAGTAGTTCGGAGATCTGGCAAATACCGCCTCTGACTGGCCCCGCCCCCATCTCTTCTCTGCTTCCCGAGTCCCAGCTGATCGGCTGGCTCTCCTTTGGTTGCCCTGCACAGGAGAACGGAGCTGGAAAGCAGGTTAGTGGGGTGGGGAGGGAAGGGGGATTTTGCAGTATCCTTCCCCCTGGAGTGGAAAAGGAAGGGAGATTTTACAGTATCCTTCCCCTGCCACGCCCACCAAACCACACCACGCCCACCAAGCCACGCCCACTGAACCGGCAGCAAAAAAATTTGAATCCCACCACTGGTGCACGGCCACCAAGCAGTTCTCAAAAATGAGAATGCACCTCATCTCTTCCATCTCTGTCTCTGGGGGTTCCCAATCAGATCTGGATATTGCAGTATATCTGTAGTATTGGTTTTTTAATGTCATATTAACATTATTACAGGAAAGATCAGCCTCTGAGTCACTATTGGGGTGACTGAGGTCCCTAGGAAGGTGGCTGCACCCTGCTTGACAGGCATTTATGACTGTGCTACTGGCACACCAGAGAAACATGTGTTCCAGGGAAAGAGTTGGCTGTCCCAACCATCAATTGTTCAATCATAAATTAGTAGAAAAGGCTGGCTTTACACAAGACATGAAGGGATAATATACGGATTCAAAATGAGCCAAGTTTCAAGTACTGTTGATTCCTCTTGGGTCTTGCACAATCTCTGTATAGTAATCCTTGACTTATGACCACAGTTGATCCCAAAATTTCTGTTGTTAAGGGAGACAGGTGTTAAGTGAGTTTTACTCCAGTTTATGATTTTTCTTGCCACAGTTGTTAGGTGATTCACTGCAGATGTTAAGTTAGTCACATGGTTGTTAAATGAATCTGGCTTCCCCATTGGCGTTGCTTGTCAGAAGGTTGTAAAAGGGTATCCCATAACCCCAGGACACTGTAACCATCATAAATATGAGTCAACTTCCAAGTGTCTGAATTTTGATCCCATGACCATGGGGATGCTGAAATGGTCATAAGTGTGAAAATGGTCATAAGTCACTTTTTTTCAGTGCCGTTGTAACTTTGAATAGTCACTAAATTAACTGTTGTCAGTTGAGGAGTACCTTGTATTGTTTAGAAAAAGAAAGAAAGAAAAGGAAGAAAGAAAAAGAAAGAAGGAAGGAAGGAAGGAAGGAAGGAACGAAGGAAGGAAGGAAGGAAGGAAGGAAAGCCTGCCCTCCCATTCCAGACTACACCTCCTAATTGGGCCAAGTTATGGTGTTTTGAACTCTGTTGAATCAACCATAATTGTCACAATTAACATATGACCCTGATCCTTAAACCTCGGGTTACAAGCCATAGTAACTACCGTAGTTCATACAACCTGATAAGCCAAAACTGAAAGTCGCCATCTTGTTCCTCCAAATCTTCATGTTAGAATTGGAGCTCACAGCAATAGGGGTTTCCTGGATAAAAATTAAAGGAGCATCAAGGCCTCCATTAAATGCCCTTATTTTGATATATTTTTTTCTAGCTCTTCACAAGATGGCTGTCTGTTTTTGCTGTTCTTCAGGCCCTTCTCAGCCTGTTTCTTGGCATCTACGACAAACACTGACCTTGTTATTATTTTTGTCCCATATGAAAGCATCTCAAGTGGAAAGAAACAAGCTAGGAGTGATAACAAGGGAGAAACACGTGCACTCTTCAAGTGAGGTTCATTGTTCCTCAGTAGATACTCAGAAGAAAATTTCTGGAATGTCCTAAGCTCTCTAACCTCATGTCTGTCTGCAGATACTAAGTGGATGATAAATTAAATATACACGTTGTACACTGGCTGGTGTTATAGTTCTAAGATAGCCCCCCCCCCTCCCCTCTAAAGGGTATAGTCCGGGGGGACAACAATAAGGGAACCAATCCCTTGAATTTAATTAGGCTACAGCAATCAACTTTTCCACTGCTGTGTCCTCTTGTACTCCGATTACAGTCTCCCAGTCTTGTATTGTCAGCAGGGTTGGGTGTGTGTGTGTGTGTTTGTGTGTACCTTAATCGGCTTTATGCTCTCTTTGATGGCCTGATTGCTTTAAACAGGCCATAAAGAGAAAAGGAAGAAAATAAAACCCCATGGTAATAACTTCCTGGAAATATCAGGCCACCAGCTTCACCTCTCACCTCCCTTTTGTTTCTTAATCCAAAGGAACTGAGGCCTTTGGCAGGTATGCATTATTCATAGGCCACTCAGTTCTTCATGACAACACTTTTATCCGTGGGTAGAAATAAAAGTGAGTTGCAGCATATTAACTCGGTGTTTCTCAAACTTGTAAGATCTGTGGACTTCAACTCCCAGAATTTTCCAGGCTTGCTCATGACTTCAGTCAGCGTGCTGGCTGAGGAATTCTGGGAGTTGAAGTCCAACTTGAAGCCAAGCTTGCAGAACATCGATCCATTCTGACGAACCCATCTCACAACCTGTTTAGGAAGTCAGCTCCTTCCTTGGTAAGCAGTCTTCTTAAAGAATCTGGGATCTGGACAAACCTTTTATATTTATTTATTTATTTATGTATGTTTTATTTGTAATTTTCCTTTAACATATTTTGTGGACAGTGTATTGTCTGGGTCAATATAGTTTTTACAATACTAACGATAACAGTACAATTAAATATACATAATCATAGTCTTCCAGCTTCTAAACTTAACCTTAGACTATCTACTATTGACCTCACCCCTTTCCTAAGAGGTCTGTAGGGGTGTGCATAAGCGCACCAACGTGCCTACCGTCCCTGTCCTATTCTTTCTTTTTATTTTTCTTATATGTACCCATTTCATGTATTCATAACTATGTATATACTTATACCTATTATCTTGTAAGCGATTGACAAATAAAAATAAATAAAACTAAATGCACATTGTAATTATAGTAAATTCTATTATATATATATACCATTGTGTGTAATACTATTTTCCCAATTTGTAGTTTCTACTTTTTTTTCTTCTAATTTTAATGCGGTCACCATTTTGAAAAGTATTTCATCTCTATCCATCCTCTCCTTTCCCTTTTTAAAATTTCATCCATTATTGACTTTTCGGTAACTCTTTCATTGATTTGTCTGCAAACCTTTCTATATTTAATCAGTATATTTATTTACACCCACCTTGTTCCATCTTGGAACTCAAGGAGCAGGCTGGGCGTTCTGAAAAGTGAACCTGGTGAAGATCAGGTTCACCCACTGTGCGTAGCTTTTATTTCTAAATGTCCATCTCTGCATTTACATTCCTTGTGCAAATCTTATGCAAATCTATGTCCTGTTTGCTTATTTCAGGAGGAGCTTTTCTTATGTCTCAAGTTAGAAGTAAATCTTATTCGCAAAGCAGGACATGTAATTTCTATCTTTTTCATATAGTGGCTTCTAAATCCCATTGCCCTTTGTTTCCAATTTCCCAAACCCAGACTGGATGACAAATAGATTTTTGGCTGAGGAAGAGAACAGACAAAGGAGCTTGCATGAAATAAAGTTGATAAAAGTGTTGGAAACTTAGATATTTTTGTGGATTCAAACTATGAATTCAAAAGGCAGTGTGTGTGTGTGTGTCACATGTATAATTAATCTGGACAAATTCACGCCGTACAATATACACCTGGATATTGGGATATACAATATGCAGTGTTAGGCCAGTTGGCACAATTTGCTTAGCTGATGTTTAGCTGGGTGAGCATGTTATGCATTCCGGCTAGTCGTCCTGTTCAGCATTCAGGTGCAGAGCAGTGTTTCTCAGCCTTGGCAACTTTAAGACGTGTGAATTTCAACTCCCAGGCAGTATTATTGCAATGCACCTGACGGCAGAACAAAAAGTAACAGATGGAAGATCATTAAAGAGAGATCTGTCCTAGAACAAAGGAGAAATTTCCTGCCGTTGAGAACAATCTATCAGTAGAATGGCTTGCCTTCAGAAATCATGGATGCTCCATCACGGGGAGGTTTTTAAGAAGAGTTTGGGCAATCATCTGTCTGAAACGGTATAGGAATTTCCTGCTTGAGCAGAGGGCTGGACTATAAGACCTCTGAGGTTCCTTCCATCCCTGTTATTCTGTATTCTATCTTAAGGTTGCCAAGGTTGAGAAGCATTGGATTAATAGGAATTAGGTTTAGATGATCTGATCAACCCAACAAGCTTGTTGCTTGTGTGCATGGCGGAGGTGGTATTCAGCAGGTTCTGACCAGTTCTGGAGAACCGGTAGCGGAAATGTTGAGTAGTTCGGAGATCTGGCAAATACCGCCTCTGACTGGCCCCGCCCCCATCTCTTCTCTGCTTCCCGAGTCCCAGCTGATCGGCTGGCTCTCCTTTGGTTGCCCTGCACAGGAGAACGGAGCTGGAAAGCAGGTTAGTGGGGTGGGGAGGGAAGGGGGATTTTGCAGTATCCTTCCTCCTGGAGTGGAAAAGGAAGAGAGATTTTACAGTATCCTTCCCCTGCCACGCCCACCAAACCACACCACGCCCACCAAGCCACGCCCACTGAACCGGCAACAAAAAATGTTGAATCCCATCACCGGTGCATGGCCACCAAGCAGTTCTCAAAAATGCGAATGCACCTCTTCTCTTCCATCTCTGTCTCTGGGGGTTCCCAATCAGATCTGGATATTGCAGTATATCTGTAGTATTGGTTTTTTAATGTCGTATTAACATTATTACAGGAAAGATCAGCCTCTGAGTCACTATTGGGGTGACTGAGGTCCCTAGGAAGGTGGCTGCACCCTGCTTGACAGGCATTTATGACTGTGCTACTGGCACACCAGAGAAACATGTGTTCCGGGGAAAGAGTTGGCTGTCCCAACCATCAATTGTTCAATCATAAATTAGTAGAAAAGGCTGGCTTTGCACAAGACATGAAGGGATAATATACGGATTCAAAACGAGCCAAGTTTCAAGTACTGTTGATTCCTCTTGGGTCTTGCACAATCTGTGTACAGTAATCCTTGACTTATGACCACAGTTGAGCCCAAAATTTCTGTTGTTAAGGGAGACAGGTGTTAAGTGAGTTTTATTCCAGTTTATGACTTTTCTTTCCATAGTTGTTAGGTGATTCACTGCAGATGTTAAGTTAGTCACATGGTTGTTAAATGAATCTGGCTTCCCCTTTGGCGTTGCTTGTCAGAAGGTTGTAAAAGGGTATCCCATGACCCCAGGACACTGTAACCGTCATAAATATGAGTCAACTTCCAAGTGTCTGAATTTTGATCCCATGACCATGGGGATGCTGAAACGGTCATAAGTGTGAAAATGGTCATAAGTCACTTTTTTTCAGTGCCGTTGTAACTTTGAATAGTCACTAAATTAACTGTTGTCAGTTGAGGAGTACCTTGTATTGTTTAGAAAAAGAAAGAAAGAAAAGGAAGAAAGAAAAAGAAAGAAGGAAGGAAGGAAGGAAGGAAGGAAGGAAGGCCTGCCTACCCATTTCAGACTACACCTCCTAATTAGGCCAAGTTATGGTGTTTTGAACTCTGTTGAATCAACCATAATTGTCACAATTAACATATGACCCTGATCCTTAAACCTCGGGTTACAAGCCATAGTAACTACCGTAGTTCATACAACCTGATAAGCCAAAACTGAAAGTCGCCATCTTGTTCCTCCAAATCTTCATGTTAGAATTGGGGCTCACAGCAATAGGGGTTTCCTGGATAAAAATTAAAGGAGCATGAAGGCCTCCATTAAATGCCCTTATTTTGATATTTTTTTTCTAGCTCTTCACAAGATGGCTGTCTGTTTTTGCTGCTCTTCAGGCCCTTCTCAGCCTGTTTCTTGGCATCTACGACAAACACTGACCTTGTTATTATTTTTGTCCCATATGAAGGCATCTCAAGTGGAAAGAAACAAGCTAGGAGTGATAACAAGGGAGAAACACGTGCACTCTTCGAGTGAGGTTCATTGTTCCTCAGTAGATACTCAGAAGAAAATTTCTGGAATGTCCTAAGCTCTCTAACCTCATGTCTGTCTGCAGATACTAAGTGGATGATAAATTAAATATACACGTTGTACACTGGCTGGTGTTATAGTTCTAAGATAGCCCCCCCCCCGCCCCCTCTAAAGGGTATAGTCCGGGGGACCACACCAACATGAATTTGTGACCCCCAAGAACAGTTGAGTGGGGAAACTCCAACATTTGCAGCTTCGTTTGAATTTGGTGGGATAGTTCAAGGGCCACAATAAATGTCTTCGGTCTTAGAGATGCCAGGATGGTATAGTGATGAAAAAGTTGAACTAGGAGCAATTAGACCGGGGTGGACTACCCCTAGCTAAGATCCTGTGCAGTTTGGAGAACCCCCAAATCCTACTCCTGGCTGGCCCCATCACCCCACCCTGCCCTTCCCTAGTGACCCCACACGGCCCGTTTTGGATGAAGGTAAGTTCAGGGCATGGGCAGAGGCTCAGGGAGGGCGAAAAACAGGCCTCCTGGAAGTTTGGGAACGTCAGAAACAGGCCCGTTTCCGGCTTCCAGAAAGCCTCCGGAGCCTGGGGAGGCCATTTTCACACTCCTGGAGCCTCGAAAAAAGCCTCTGGAGCCCGGGGAGGGCAAACACCACCACCCCCGTGGTGCAGGAGGCCAACTAGGTCATGCCCATCATGGCCTCGCCCACCCAGCAACCGGGCAGAGAACCCCTTGCTAAAAATTTTTGAAGCCCACCCCTGAATTACACCCAGGAATCTAGGTCATCCTCAGCCATGGAAACTCAAAGGCAAGATTTTGAGCCAGTCATTCCATCTCGGTCCAGTAGCCAGGGTGGTGTTGTGTTGAAGGTGTTGAAGGTACTAAGAATGAGAAGATCCAAATTCTAGTCCCGCTTCACCCACTGAAACTTCTGGGGAGGACTTCAGATTCCCTCTGAGCCCAATTTGTTCACCAGGATGCCGTTGGAAAAAAATGGAGGAAGGACTATTATGTATGGCTTGAGCCCTTGGAGACAGGTGGGATATAAATTAGGCCAATAAAATCAGTGTTGACCCTTAAAACCCCCGGTCACTCCCTGGTCACTTATCTTCTCAACCCCTGGTTACTTCTCAATCTTGCTCTATCCCCACTCATTTTGGGGGAACCCCACTCCATCTGTGGAACAATGAACCTCTTCTCCAGGAAACGGAGGTCACCAACTACATTGGGGCCATGGCTTCCCCTTGGTTTTTGAATGCTACCACTACATTCCTTCAAATCTTGTACAGCACCAGTTGAAAATCAAAATTCAACAAAATTCAACAGCAGAGGTCTCCAAACTTGGCAACTTTAAGACTTGTGGACTTCAACTCCCAGTATTCTCCAGCCAGCTATGCTGGCTGGAGAATTCTGGGAGTTGAAGTCCACAAGTCTTAAAGTTGCCAAGTTTGGGGACCCTTGTTCAATAGGATAGCCCTGCGATCAATTCCTGTTTTTATCATAACAACAGGTTCCCTGGTTCTGCAGATTTCTGGGGCCACATTCAAGGCTCAGAGGGTCTTGGGACTGGCAAAATCACTATGTGATCAAAGCTGTGCCCCTTTTTTGAATCTTTCTACCAACGGCTCTGGTCTAGGATCAGGCCACTTTGCCTCTCCAGGTAGAAAGGTGGAGTCAGCAAGGTGTGGGGAAACTAAAGAGGAAGACGAGTCGGGGCCTGTTAATGACATAAAATGAGTTTAATGATTCCTCTGAGAAATGTCTTTACTGATCATCTACTTCCTAGTACAGATATCCTCGACATAGAAGAGAATAGAATAGAAGAGAAGAGAAGAGAAGAGAAGAGAAGAGAAGGGAAGAGAAGGGAAGGGAAGGGAAGGGAAGGGAATAGAGAATAGAGAATAGAGAAAAATAGAAAATAGAATGGGACGGGACCTTGGAGGGACCTTGGAGGTCTTCTAGTCCAGCCCCCTGATCAAGCAGGAGAACCTATACTATTTTGGATAAGTGGCAGAAAGAAATATCCTAACTCTAGTTTCTTCTTAGAAACCTCCAGTGATGGAGCGCCCATAATTTCTGGAGGCAAGCTGTCCCACTGGTTAATAGACTTCACTGTTAGGAAGTTTCTTCCTAATTGCAGGTTGCTTCTTTCCTTGGTTAGTTTCCAACCATTGTTTCTTGTCCTGCCCTCTGGTGCTTTGGAAAATAAATTGACCCCTTCTTCTTTGTGGCAACCCCTCAAATACTGGAATACTCCTATCATGTTACCCCTTAATTCTTCTTTTCTTTAGACTAGCCAAGCCAAAATCCCGCAGCCGTTCTTCCTATGTTTTAGTCTCCAGGCCTTTGATCATCTTAGTTGCTCTTCTCTGGACTCTGAACATCTTTTTTTGCAGTGACTAAAATTGGTTGCAGTATCCCAGGTGTGGTCTTACTAGGGTTTTGTAAAGTGATACTAGATTTGTAACCGTTCATTTAGCAAGGGAAGTTACAACACTGAAAAGGTGAGTTATGATGATTTCCTGTGTTCGTGATTCTTGCCACTATCTCCAAGGTCATGTGATCCAAATTTGGTTGCTTGCAAACCAGCATGTATTTATGACAGTTGCAATGTCCCAGGGTCAAGGGATCACAGTTCGTGGCCTTCCCAGCTGGCTTCTGACAAGCAAAGCCAACGGGGAAGCTAGATTCGCTTAACGACCGCATGATTCACTGAGCAACCGCTTAACAACCATGGCCATAAAGCTTGTAAAATCAGCTGCAATTTGTTTAACGACCATTCTCACTTGGCAGTGAAAATTCTGGTGCCAATTGTCGTCATAAATCTAGGATGACTTGTAAGGTGTGAATCTTTTGCCCACATAGGAAAAAGCTGATATTATAGTAACATCAGGGGTTGGATTCAAAAATCCCAGCAACCGGTTTGCTGCTTTGTATACCAGGCAGGAGGGAAAAAGTGTTATTTTTTTTTTCAAATTTCCCAATGTTGCCCTTCTGGTTTTGTCCAAGACTTGTATAATTTTGGGGGAGAAGGTGCCTGTTGACTGAAGATGTATAAGTGAGCCATGCGACACATTGTGATGCAGAAACCGAACCAAACAGATTTAGGATTCAAAAGTGTGTGCAATTAAAAGCAACGGGAAATTGATTAAACCTGGGTTTGATTAAACCTGGGATTGTTGTTTCAAAGTATATACCAATAATAAGAAGAAATAGACAATAATTGATGGGTATACCTAAAATTAAATTAACCTTTATTTCAATAAGCTTTCTGCAAGTAGATTTTCTAGTGGACTACGGTTCAGAACTTTATTTATTTAGATTGTGTGTGAGATACCAGCATATACTATTCTTATTTATTTAATCTGCATGTACACCACTTAGTAACTGCAATTCTCTGGGCAGCATCCAATGTGTTTTTCTGCAATTGTCTCCCCAACGTGACATCCACTGTGCCATCTGGCTTAAGCAGGTGAGGCTGACGAAATCCATATTGCCTTGAGCCGTGTGCCATTAACTACCATTGTTAGCCTGCTGAAAGTTTTGGGCAAGATGCGATTTTTTTTCTCCTCCTGGAGTCAAAAGATCAAGGATCACTATTGCCCTCATGTGTAGCTGCTTGAAGTAAGATGACCGAATAATATTATAAGGGAGGGGTCCCCAATCCCTGGGCCGCAGCCCACTACCAGGCCTTGAACCTTTTGGAACTGGGCTGCAGAACCTAACTCAAAGAACTATCCTCTCCCCCCCCTCCTCCCCACCCTGCCAGTCCACAAAGCTGAAAAGTTTGGGGAACTCTGTCATAAGGTATGGGTGGGCAAGTATGGCCCCTTTACTATCTATGGACTTCAACTCCCAGAATCCTGCTGGCTCAAGACTTCTGGGAGTTTGAAGCTCCCAAGTTGTAAAAGGGCCGTAGGTGCTTTTTCAAAAGGCAACTGGACTTCCTTTGTTTTTCTTTGAAGATGTTTCGCTTCTCATCCAAGAAGATTCTTCTGTTCTGAAGCTTCCGTTCAGAACTGAAGAAGCTTCCTGGATGAGAAGCGAATCGTCTTCAAGGAAAAACCAAGAAAATCCATTCGCCTTTTTTAAAAAGCACCTTTGGGACAACCATGACCTGGATGACTAAGAATCTCCATAGACATAACAGATTAACAGAGTTGGAAGGGACCTTGTAGGTTATCTAATCCAATCCCCCATCCAAGCAGGAGACCCTACACCATTTCTGACAGATGGCAGTCCAGTCTCTTCTTGAAAGCTTCCTGTGATGAAGTTCCCACAACCTCTGTTCCATTGGTTGATTGTTCTCACTGTCAGAAAATTTCTCCTTATTTCCAGGTTGAATTTCTCCTTGTTTAGTTATTCCTTGTCTGACCTTTAGGTGCTTTGGAAAATAGCTTGACCCCTTCCTCCTCTCTGTGGCAGCCCCTCAAATATTGGAAGACTGCTATCCTGTCTCCCCTGGTCCTTCTCTTCACTAGACTAGCCAGGCCCAGTTCCTGCAACCGTTTGTTGTATGTTTTAGCCTCCAGTCCCCTAATCATCCTGGTTGCTCTTCTCTGCACTCTTTCTAGAGTCTTAGCATCTCCAGTCATAAAGACAGGTCCCATCGGGAGGAAATAAAAGTGATTGTTCAAAGCCAGAGGAGCAATTTGGGCAGATACCTTACGGTTTTAAGAGAGGTCTTCTCTTCCCTTTGTAGCTGCCAGCTCCAGCTTGCATCCTACAGCTGGAAGGATTAGCTTGGAATTTGTATTAATCTAATTAATGGTTCTGTTTTTTTCCCTTCATGAGATGTTTTTGTGTTCAGAGGGCGTTTCTTGCTCCGGAGACCAGACTTCTGAGAATGTCAAAACCAGTTTCTTGCCTGTTTATTTATGTAAGAGTTTTAAAAAAAAGCGTTGGCAGAGCAGGAGTGTGACAGATTAACACAATATCAGCATGCTGATTTTAACATATAAACTCCCTGAAGGTTTGGGGCCGACTTGATAAAAGCTAGTTTTCAACAGATCCAACCTTCTTTCCGTTCACATGAAGTCTTTCAATCGTTTCCATTTTTTTTTCACATGTTCGTTTTTCTGTTTTGCGAATTGGAATATTTCAACTCCACCTTAGGGACCGCGGCTGAAATAGCTGCAGGACAGATAACAATTTAATGATATAAAAATATCTTTTTAAAAAAAGAAAAATAACACAAAAAGCAAGAGGAATAAAAGAATGACATACGTGATTCAACTTGTAGGACATACAAACACGTATGCGTACCTACACACAATTTTGTAGGCTGCCTAGAATGATGCAATTAGCACAACGTTGGCATAGCTGATCAGGAATACTATTTAGGTGGGAACATTCACAAGTAGACCTTGACTTACAATACTTCATTTAGTGACCGTTCAAAGTTACAAGGGTGCTGAAAGAGTGACTTATGACCATTTTTCACACTTACGACCATTGCAGCATCCCCATGGTCACGTGATCAAAATTTGGACACTTGACTCCTATTTATGATGGTATCCAAGTCCCAGGGTCATTTGATCTCCTTTTGCAACCTTCTAATGTGCAGAGACCATGGGGAAGCCAGAGTCATTTAACAACAAAGTTCTGAGCAAGGCTTCCTGAGACCATAATTAAGCATAAGCTTAATAAAACAACTCTTGTTTTATTTCAGCGCTGGGAATTATGTGCATTCCCAGCCCGTAATGAGTCCAAAACAATTCCCTGAGATAAGCACCCACCTTTATCTCCTTTGAATTGCTGCCAACAACTAAAGTGCCAAATTAACTGTAAATAACCAACCGAATTACAAAGTTCACACAGAGCTTCAAGGTTTAATCCGAACAGATGGACGACTTTGCTTCCTACAAAGGTTTCTCTACCTTTGCCTGTCCTTTATACCTTAGGGGAGGGGCAATCACCTCCAAGATTATTCCCAAGTCGCCCCTTTTGTCTCAGCTGCTCTTGCCTTCTAGCAGCTTTGCACACGTGTGCACTAGGAACAGGCTCCCCTTATTCCTCTGCCTTTCTGCTGCCAGACTCCGGAGGCTCCGGAGTCAGCACACCACTCCCTCTCTGCATCGGACGCAGGACCCTCATCTGAGTCCTCCCCAGACTCCCTGACTGGTCCCCGTTGTTCCCCACTGTCGAATTCCATTGCTGTCTGCACAGGCTGCCGGCGAACCAAAACAAATGGAGTTATTAACTTAACAACCGCCGTAACTCACTTAACAACTGTAGCAAGAAAGGTCGTAAAATGGGACAAAACTCACTTAGCAACTATCTTGCTTAGTAATGGAAATCTTGGGCTCAATTGTGGTCGTAAGCCAGGGTCTTATCTGCATTATTGGCTAGTAGCTGATTTGTGGAAAAGATTGGACTAGACCAGGGGTCTCCAACCTTGGCAACTTTAAGACTTGTGGACTTCAACTCCCAGAATTGCTGGCTGAGAAATTCTGGGAATTGAAGTCCACAAGTCTTAAAGTTGCCACGTTTGGAGACCTCTGGACTAGACCATAGTGGGAAATCTATTATATTCCAGATATTGTTGAAGTACAATTTCCAAGAACCCAGCTGACCTGGCCCACAATATGGGAATTCTAGTCAACCAACATACCAGCTGCTTGTTCTTAGCCTGAAGGCATTTTCTTTTGCAAGAAGGCTTGTCACAGAGACGCCATAATTAAATAAGAAACGGCTAGAATTAAACGTATTCCAGCAACACCATCTTTTTCTACCCGTGATCATAATATCTACAGTATACAGACAGTCCTCAACTTACAAACCTTTAGTGAATGTTTGAGGTAATAATGGCACCGAAAAATGTGGCTTTTGACTGTTTTTCACATTGATGACCATTTTAGCATTCCCACAGTCACAGGACCAAAATTCAGATGCTTGCCAACCACCTCGTATTTATGACGGTTGCAGTGTCCTGGGGGGTGTCTCATGTGATGACTTTTTGGTACCTTCTGACCAGCAAAGTCAATGGGAAGCCCAGATTCACTTAACAACCAAATTACTAACTTAACAAATGCAACAATTCACTTAACGATTTGTGGCAAAAGGTCGTGAAACAGGGCAAAATTCACTTAATTGTCACTTAATACAAGAGATTTTGGGCTCAGTTGTGGTCGTAAGTCAAGGACTACCTACCCTGTTTCCCTGAAAATACGACCTGCCCTGAAAGTAAGCTTGATTTTACATGTGCGCTCAATATAAGCCCTACCCCCAAAATAAGCCCTGATCAAGATCCCGCCCACTCAAGTGCACAGATAAAAATTAAGCTAGAGTGGGTATGGGGGGTGGAACTTCCCTAATACTAACCGGGCCTCACACACCCCGACACCTGCTTTGCCGGCCCGTTTCTTCTGCAGCCAGCAAGGCTGGCAAGGCTTTCCTGAAGGCCTCTGTAGCTGATAACAAAGCTCTGGATCGATCCAGAACTGTTATCAGTTGCAGAAGAAGAAGTTCCTGAAGGCCTCTGACAGCGAAAAGGAGGTTGGAGGCGACGCACGCAAGTGAGGTTAATCAGTGGATGACATCCCCCGAAAATAAGACCCGGTGCCTTTTTTGGGTGGCAAAAAATATAAGACAGGAACTTATTTTCGGGGACACACGGTATATAGTATGGTGTAGCCTTTGTCATTTTTCTTTTTTTAACTGCCATTTGGTAAAAATCTTCTTGTATTTATGACAGAACTGTCTCTATGCTTCATAACTGCAGGGCCCAGAGACCATGTGCTGTTGAACAGTCAACCCCAAAGCTATGGGACTGTTCAACCAAGCAGAGCTGTGTCCTTATCCGGCAGCCTTGGAAAAGGGACAACTTCTGGATGAGCAGAAATGCAGCCGGTCCCCGGATTGCGAGGGTTTCCCAGCTCCGAGCAGTGCCGAAGGGGATTCCGTTTTTTCGGAAAATGACTCTCCGACAGGAAGCCATTCCAGTGGCTGTGCGGAAGATGACGAGGCCAGTAGCACAGAGAGCGCCCAAAATGGGGTGAGTATTAGCACCCTAGTGCTAAGAAGCGTTACACGTTGGTGGTCCAGAATTCTTCTTTTTCTTAACGCCCAACTTATAACATTTCTAAAATTTTAACTTCTGCCTTCAAAATGATGTTATAGAGCATTGCATACCAGCACAACTAGACACAAGGACAGTTTTTTTTTTTACTAAGACTGTATTACTATTATTCTTCTCGTCCCTCCTATTACCTATTTCCTTTTCTACTTGTGGCTATAACCTTGTTGCTTGTATCTTTACAATTTATATTGTTTCATTTAGTTTCCTAGTATGATTTGATTGCTTATTTAGATCCCATGACTATCGCTAAGTGTTGTATCTTATGATTCTTGATGAATGTATTTTTTATGTGTCTTATGATTCTTGATGAATGTATTTTTTATATGCACTGAAGACAAATTCCTTGTGTGTCCAATCACGCTTAGCCTATAAAGAATTCTATAAAATGTATAATACTCCTCTTCTTGTTGTTGTTTTAAATAATGAATAAAAACACCCTGTGGGATCCTTGGTGGTCTTTGAGCTTGGTAGATTTCTTGCAGATGTTGCAGACCCAACTCAGTAACATCAGTACTAGAAGGGAATGGATTTTGCTTTCAAGCAAATCCAGACCAATGGCTGCACCAAGAAGCTGGCAAGAACAAATCCCACTCCCTTTTAGCATTGATGATATTACCTAGTTGATGATATTACCTAGTTGATGATATTACCTAGTTGATGATATTACCTAGTCGATGATATTACCTAGTTGGGTAATGAAATGTTTGCAGAAAAGCCACCAAGCTTTGAGAGCACCAAGGATCCCACAGTTCAACCCCGAGCTACAGATTTTCTCTTTTATCAAAAACATATCCTTTCTGGTTTAAGATTGCCTTGGGACTCACAATTGTGATGCCCTTTTAATTGAGTTTGCAATCTTTGTGCTCTTTCGAAGACACGTAGTAAGATTATAGTATCAAAATGGAGAAAAACCCCTTTAAAAAAAAAAAAAAAAAAAAAAAAAAAAAAAAAAAAAAAAAAAAAAAAAAAAAAAAAAAAATATATCAAGATTTACAAACATTGGAATTAATAGGTTTTCAGTAAATCGTTCATTAATTGTAAATAACTCTATTACAGGTGGTCCTTGACTTACAACCATTCATTTAGTGACCATTTGAAATTGCAATGCACCAAAAGGAGTGACTCACTACCACTCCTCGCATTTCACAGTGTTGCAGTGTCATCACATGATCAAAATTTGGACACTTGGAAAGCCCCATGTATTTACAATGGTTGTAGTGTCGCAGGTCATGTGACCATTATTTGCAACTTTCCCAGTTGACTTCCAATAAGAGAAGTCCATGGGGGAAGCTGGATTCATTTAACGACCATGTAATTCACTTAACCACTGCAGCGATTCGCTTAACAACCATGCCAAAAAGGTCATAAATTGGGCACAATTCCCTTTACAACACCCTTGCTGGTCCCCATTGCGGTTGTAAGTGGAGGATTACCTGTATATATCTTTTTAAAAAACTGATCATCATTGTTCATCTCTGAACAGAATCTAAAGGTCAGTAACCCTGCTGAGGCGTGGTGGCTCAGTGGCTAAGACGCTGAGCTTGTGGATCAGAAAGGTTGGCAAGTTTGGCAGTTCGAATCCCTAGCGCCGCATAATGGAGTGAGGTCCCGTTCCTTGTCCCAGCTTCTGCCAACCTAGCAGTTCAAAAGCACGTAAAAAAAAAAATGCAAGTAGAAAAATAGGGATCACTGGTGGCAGGAAGGGAAGAGCGTTCTGTGCGCCTTCCGTGTTTAGTCATGCTGGACACATGACCACGGAGCTGTCTTCGGATAGTGCTGGCTCTTCGGCTTTGTAACGGAGATGAGCATCGCCCCCTAGAGCCGGAAACGACAAGCACGTCTATGCAAGGGGAACATTTACCTCTACATGATCGCAGGGAAATGTAAACTACGGTAAGCTGTACCCCTGCTGCTAAAAGTCTTTTCTAATTCAGGAAGCCTCGTATCATTGCAGTATTAAGCCTTGCAACTAACTTATGATTCTGCCCTCTCTCTCTTCCCAGCACGAGGGTCTTTGTAGTGGAAGTGATCCTAAAGGCGACCAACATGCGGCTCTGAGCAAAATCTCAGCTCTTGAAAACCGGCTCAAGGAGCTGCATCATCGGAAGAACGAGCTGAATATAGAGGTACACCTGAGCTTATTCCGTCCCCTCCCTGCATCATGAGGTTGTGGATTGGACAACAATCAGCACCTGTAAAACCAGTGTTGAACGGCCCACACCCAAGCCATTGAGGAAGAGCAGAGGCACCTTAGAAGGAGGACCGAGAGAAGGGCTTGTTCGCTCCCTTGGACAGGAAATCTCCATCACCCAACGCCGAAGGTGCTCACCTCACTGGAGGGAGCCATTTTCTCGGCCAGAAATGTGGACATTTGCATGCTCGGGTGTTCCCAGTTCCCGTTTCGCTTTGTGTCTCTGCACCTCCCCGTGGCTGTGTTGACATTGCATCAGTCAGCACACATTGGGGCACGTCAAGATGGTTTGGCAACATTCCCCTGACCTGTCTCCTCCTCTTCTTGGCAGATGGACCTGGAAGGTGCCTTGTTAGAAGGGGAACTGCAGGAGGAGAGGCAGGAGCTACGTCGGGAGGAGGAACGGCTGGTGGAACTGAAAGAACGCCTCGCTGAGACGGAGCTCAGGTGCCGTGAAGAACGCGAGAAGGTGAGCAGCTGTTCTTTGGCAGTTTTCTTCCTTTGGTTCTTCCTTCCAAAATTCTCTAGTTTGCAGCTTCGGTTCTGGACTGGATCAGGACATCTGAAGTAGACCGTAGCTTGTCCTCTTCCAATTCTTTAAGCAGAGGCCAGTTAAGTTGGTGGTTGGATCTTGCTTCAGCACAAGTTGCAGGGCATTATGATTGCCCCAAAGAGGAGGCAAAATGCCCACAGCTCAATCCTCTAGCACCATCCCTGAGCGTGGCCTGTTTAAAACAGCTGCCTCCCCTTTCTTCAGCTTACACTTGCTGGTATTTAGTGCTTTGTGTTGGATTTCAGTAGTAGGTCCCTCCTAGCTCTCCAGCTACCAGTGGATGAAATACAAGAAGTCGTCTCACAATTCCTATCCCGCCTTCCCTCTGAGGCTCAGGACGTGTAAATTAAAAACAAAGAGACTGGTGGTTGGAAAATTAGCAAAGTTATTTCTACTACATTCCCATGCCGTCTGGGGAGAATGGGCCTCCACTCTTCGGGAGGACTTCAAACTGCTGGAAGCGAAAGAGTTTGTTTTGCGATATCTGTACCTCTTTCGAAGGTCATTGTCCAGCTGGACTGAACGTTAACCTTTTATGCTCTAACATCCCCGTTGATCTCTTCCCCAGGCCTGCTTGTTTTTCTTCCCTTCTTCGATTCTACCCTTTGGCTTCCTTAATTTCCTCTTATCAGAAAGTCTGCTGATATTTTATCTCATAACTTCTTGGACAAAGGGCTACTCAAAAGTTTGCTGGAAAATATCCAGTTTTGAACTACTGCTCATCTGGAATGGTAGGAGGATGCTTGCATGGGCAGGAAGTGAAGTAGAAGACCTTCAAGATCCTTTCAAACCTTACAATTTTGTAATTTAATGATCTCGTAAAAATCACTGTCTTGGTTGCATGCCGTGCTAGTGTGTTTTTCATCACAGCTCTATAGCAAGGGGAGTAGTATATATATATATATATATGGATCTTTGGTTGTTCGGGTTTTCTCCCGCGTAAGATTCAAAGATCCACATACAAATACCATGAGAACCTCAGAAAAAAATATATATATATATATATATATATATATATATATATATATATATATATGTAGATCTTTGGTTGTTCGGGTTTTCTCCGCGTAAGATTTGAAGTATCTAGGCAACGTTTCGATGAAGTCTCATTCATCATCTTCAGGCTTCTGTCTCCAGCTCTGTGCTTCTCAGAGTAATGGAGATTGCAGCTGCTTCCTCCTTTTAACTGCCAGTGGGGGTGGAACTTGATTGGGTGGGGGCTTGGCTGTGTTCTGATTGGGTGGGGGTGTTCTCATTGGTAGGGGTTTTGGCTGTGTTCTGATTGGTTGGGGGTTAGCCGTGTTCTGATTGGTTGGAGGCGTGTTCTGTTCAGGAGGGGGCTTGGTTGTGCTCAGGTTAGTTTTAGTTGCTGGGGGATTTGAGCTGGAGAGTTGTGATCTTGCTGTTTGGCTTCTAGTTCGTGGTCCTGCTGCATCTTCATAGTGGGTGTTGGTTTGCTTCATGTATGGCTCAGAGGGGTTTGAAGTGGGTAGTGATGCAGCTGCAGTGCAGCTTCTGGTCCATGGTCGTTTCTCATTTTCTGAATGGGTGGGAGTCTGTTTTCTACATGGAAGTGTGGTGGTGGCATCTTGTGTGGCTCTCATGGGTGTGGGTCCAGTGTCCTTCTTCATGTTAGGTACTCGTCTGTTCATGAGGGCGGGTTTCCAAATGGCTGGAAGGCGGGAGGTGTCATCTCGTTTGTTCATGCTGTGTGGGCGTTTTTCTATCTCTATGGCTTCTCTGATTATTCTGCTGTTGAAGTGTTCGGTTTTGCGATAGTTCTGGTATTTTTAAAATCAATTTCATGTCCTGTGGCTTTGAGGTGTTGGACCAGGAAGAGGTCGTTTCTTCTTTTTGATTGAGTTCTTATGTTCTTCAAGTGCGTGGCTTATTCTTCTGTTAGTTTGTCCAATGTATGTGTTAGGGCAGGCTGTGCAGGGATTTCGTATACTCCTTGGTTTTCTAATTGATTTTGTCTTTGGGGTTTCTTAGGATGGTGGATATTTTTCTGTTTGTGCAGAATGCTGTTTTGATGTTGTGTTTTTGGAGGATCTTGCTAATTTTGTCTGTAGTGCCTTTTATATATGGGAGGAGGGCTTTTCCGTTTTCTTGTTCTCTGTCTTGGATTTTGGTTGGGGCTTCTTTTGGATTAGGTGGGTAATCTTCTTTCTTTGGAATCCATTGGCTGTAAGTACGTTGGTGAGAGTGTGTAGTTCGGTTTTTGGTGTTGTTCATCGGCTAAGCATTTTGTTCTGGAGATGAGTGTCTTGGCTACGGAATTGATCTGTGCTGGGTGGTGGTGTGAGAGTGCATGTAGATAGCGGTTAGTATGTGTTTTCTTCTGGTAGATGGTGTGTCCTAGGGAGCCATCGGATCTTTTGTATACCAAGACATCTAGGAAGGGAAGTTGATTGTTGGCTTCTGTTTCCATGGTGAATTGTATTTTGGGGTGTAGACTGTTGAGGTATGTGAGGAAGTTGTTCAGTTTTTCTTTCCCGTGTGGCCAGATTATGAAGGTGTCATCTACGTATCTGAGCCAGAGTTTGGGTTTGTGGTCGTATTTTCTAGAGCTTGTGTTTCAAAGTGTTCCATGTAGAGGTTTGCGATGACAGGTGAGAGGGTGATCCCATGGTGCTCCTTCTATTTGTTTGTATTTTTGTCCATTGTAGGTGAAGTAAGTATTGGATAGGCAGTGGTTGGTTAGATCTAGGATGTGCTTGGGGGTTGTATTTGTTTTGGATGGCTGTCAAGGCTTCTTTTATTGGCACTTGGGTGAAGAGGGATGTGACATCGAAGCTTACTAGTAAGTGCCAATAAAAGAAGCCTTGACAGCCATCCAAAACAAATACAACCCCCCCAAGCACATCCTAGATCTAACCAACCACTGCCTATCCAATACTTACTTCACCTACAATGGACAAAAATACAAACAAATAGAAGGAGCACCTATGGGATCACCCCTCTCACCTGTCATCGCAAACCTCTACATGGAACACTTTGAAACACAAGCTCTAGAAAAATACGACCACAAACCCAAACTCTGGCTCAGATACGTAGATGACACCTTCATAATCTGGCCACACGGGAAAGAAAAACTGAACAACTTCCTCACATACCTCAACAGTCTACACCCCAAAATACAATTCACCATGGAAACAGAAGCCAACAATCAACTTCCTTCCTAGATGTCTTGGTATATAAAAGATCCGATGGCTCCCTAGGACACACCATCTACCAGAAGAAAACACATACTAACCGCTATCTACATGCACTCACACCACCACCCAGCACAGATCAATTCCGTAGCCAAGACACTCATCTCCAGAACAAAATGCTTAGCCGATGAACAACACCAAAAACCGAACTACACACTCTCACCAACGTACTTACAGCCAATGGATTCCAAAGAAAGAAGATTACCCACCTAATCCAAAAAGAAGCCCCAACCAAAATCCAAGACAGAGAACAAGAAAACGGAAAAGCCCTCCTCCCATATATAAAAGGCACTACAGACAAAATTAGCAAGATCCTCCAAAAACACAACATCAAAACAGCATTCTGCACAAACAGAAAAATATCCACCATCCTAAGAAACCCCAAAGACAAAATCGAATTAGAAAACCAAGGAGTATACGAAATCCCCTGCACAGCCTGCCCTAACACATACATTGGACAAACTAACAGAAGAATAAGCGCACGCATTGAAGAACATAAGAACTCAATCAAAAAGAAGAAACGACCTCTTCCTGGTCCAACACCTCAAAGCCACAGGACATGAAATTGATTTTAAAAATACCAGAACTATCGCCAAAACCGAACACTTCAACAGCAGAATAATCAGAGAAGCCATAGAGATAGAAAAACGCCCACACAGCATGAACAAACGAGATGACACCTCCCGCCTTCCAGCCATTTGGAAACCCGCCTCATGAACAGACGAGTACCTAACATGAAGAAGGACACTGGACCCACACCCATGAGAGCCACACAAGATGCCACCACCACACTTCCATGTAGAAAACAGACTCCCACCCATTCAGAAAATGAGAAACGACCATGGACCAGAAGCTGCACTGCAGCTGCATCACTACCCACTTCAAACCCTCTGAGCCATACATGAAGCAAACCAACACCCACTATGAAGATGCAGCAGGACCACGAACTAGAAGCCAAACAGCAAGATCACAACTCTCCAGCTCAAATCCCCAGCAACTAAAACTAACCTGAGCACAACCAAGCCCCTCCTGAACAGAACACGCTCCAACCAATCAGAACACGGCTAACCCCCAACCAATCAGAACACAGCCAAAACCCCTACCAATGAGAACACCCCCCACCCAATCAGAACACAGCCAAGCCCCCACCCAATCAAGTTCCACCCCCACTGGCAGTTAAAAGGAGGAAGCAGCTGCAATCTCCATTACTCTGAGAAGCACAGAGCTGGAGACAGAAGCCTGAAGATGATGAATGAGACTTCATCGAAACGTTGCCTAGATACTTCAAATCTTACGCGGGAGAAAACCCGAACAACCAAAGATCTACATATAAATACCCGCGAGAACCTCAGAAAACAAATATATATATATATATATATATATATATATATATATATATATATATATATATATATATATATATATATATATATATATATGCATGCATGCATGCATGCCAAGGAGTATATAGCAGGGGAGTCAACTTGATTTCACTGAGGGCCACATCAGGGTTGTGTTTGACCATGGGGGGTCAGGAGTGGGTGTGGCCAGCTTGACATCACTCGTGTTGGGGGTACCTGTGCTAGCAAGCACTCTGCCAGTGAAAATGGGCTGTTGGGCTCTGTTTTCGGCTGGGACGGCCTCCTGCAACCCTCCGCCAAGTTTGGGGTGGTGGTGTGTGTGGCCCTCGTGAGCTCTCTTTTTGTCTGGGACAGCCTCCTGCAACTCTCTGCCAGCGAAAAAGGAGCTCAGGATGTGGCCCTTGCAAGCTCCATTTTCACTGGCAGAGGCACCGGAGCCGGGTTCTTTGCTGTTTCCAGGGTGGCCCCCGTGGGCCAGATCTTAGCGCCGGATCCAGCCTGTGGGCCTAGAGTTTGACAGCCCCGGTATATAGGCTTATATAGCCCCAATGCTTTATGCTTTACATTTACAATAGTGGTCGCCATCCTTTCCAGCTTTGTGGGACTGGGGGGGTCAGGGCAGAGGGGATGATTCTGTGTGAGTGGCAGGCACTCACCCCCGCCGTTCTCACAAATGGAGTTCACCGCTCACACAAGTGGAGCTGTGCACACATGCTTCCCTACCGCTTGTGCGTTCCGCTTCTGATTGGGCTGCAGCCGGCGCTGGGCCGCGACCCAGGCTGGGGATCCTTGTTCTACAACACTCTCTGGATGATTTACAACAGGGGTGTCAAACTGGATTTCTTCAAGGGCGGGGGGGAAGAGATGGGATGGACGCCTCCTGCAGCACTTTGCCAGCCAAATTCGGGGGGTGGAGGGGCTGCATGCCCCATTTTGGACAGCAGAGTGCTGCAGGAGGCTGCCCAGGTTAAAAATGGGCCATGTGGGGGGGGGCTGTTTTGGCTGCCAGAGGCACCGCAGGCCGGTTTTCCAGGCCGCCCCCCCGCCGGACAGATTTCGGTACCCCATATACTGGATCCAGCCTGTGAGCCTTGAGTTTGACACCCCTGATTTACAATGCAGGCATGATTTACATATTGCCCCTAACAATCTGGGTCCTCATTTTACTGACCTTAGAAGGATGGAAGGCTGAGTCAACCTTGAACCCCATCAGCATCAAACACCAGGCTGCAGGCAGAGTTTGCCTGCAATGCTCCATTCTAACCATTGCACCACCAGGGCCTCCGAAAGTGGTGAATCCCACCAGAGAGACCAGACCAGAATTCAATTCCTTAGGAAGGCTAAGATTTCATTTATTGAGAGTGGCTATAATAACAACCATGCAAGACTGATTGTGCTCTATCTCTTCCTCTAATAGTCATGCGAATTAGGGAGGTGTCCATTGGAGCCTCTTCCGCATATTTCTGTTTGTTTTTAATTTAATGTGTGTCTTTCCCTTTGTTGCTTTGGTACATCTGCCAAGGCCATCTTTGTTACGCTCTGCAATAGTGTCCATCACAATCTAAGCCTTTTAATGAAGAAATATAAAACACAGTTGAGGATTCTGGCTTCTTTAAGGCCTCCCAACTCACCCATCCAGTTATTCATCCACCTCCCCTGTTTACGTTTCCTCTCTGTCATTTTGCATGTTATAAATATGCAAACTAGCTTGGTGAAATAGAGAGGTGAATAAAATGAGAGGGCATGAATGCCGTGAAGTTAGTTAGAAATTTTAATGTCTTTCTCCAGCAAGAACAAGTGCGATGGTATGTGCACCTGGAGAAGGAGTGGGAGGGCGTGGTGGTGGTGGGGAGAAATGTCAGCAATAGCACTGCGGCTTCGCAGGGGGAGCCAGCGCATTTTACCGACCAGAGAGAGTTCAGCGACAAGAGACTGTACAGTCCTGAAATTTATGGGGGTGGGAAGAAAAGAATCAAGGTAGCACACCATAGAATCTCCCAGGGTATATCTATTAGGTTAGAGGGTTATAACTTTAGTCCGGCAAGAATCTGTCTATTAGGTGTAAGCAGATAAGGAACTGCACTTGAGCTGCCCTCATTGTGTTGTCGTTGGGCTTAGGCCTGACAATGCCAGACTACACCAAGAGTCTATCAAGTCCAGTGCCACCTAGTGACCAAACCATGGAATGATACTATCCATACAAGGAAGAAACCTTATGGATCAATTCTGTTCTGCCGCTTTCTTCTACTACATATTTATCAGTTGCTAGTGTTATTTTCCATAGCATCCCTGATCTCATGAGTCATGGAAAACTATGCGTTTGCCCTATGGTCACCTCCACAGGGGGAAGAAAGAAAAGGGAAAGGAAGAGAAAGAAAGAGAGAAGAGGGAGGGAGGGAGGGAGGATGGAGGGAAGGAAGGAAGGAAGAAGAGAGAGAGAGAGAAAGGGAGGGAGGGAAAGAAAGAAAGAAAGAAAGAAGGAAAGGAAGGAAGGAAGGAAGGAAGGAAGGAAGGAAGGAAGGAAGGAAGGAAGGAAGGAAGGAAGGAAGGAAGGAATAGATTAGAGGATATAAAAAACACTTGCCTGTCCTCCTGAAAATCTATGCTTATTATCCTTCTGGGTCCAGTTCCAAGTGGGGAAAAAGACACGGGAATCATGGAGGCTGTTTGGAAAGATGGTTTAATGGTGGACAGGATGACCTGGCTTGGAGCTCCAAAGAAGGAAGGGCTGAGATGCTGAAAGTGCCTGGGTTTTATACCCTCTGTTGGGATTTGAATTTGAGCTTGTATTCTGATTGGATGTCATACTCCCATGGGGCCATGCAAGGGCAACTCTGTAGGCTGTCCTGAGTCCCAGGCTTGGTTGAGCCTTGCTGGATGATGATGTAATGAAAAGGGCTTTGGGAAATTATTCGGCCTTTTTTAATATTTCCTAGAATTTTCTAGGAGAGGGGTGGGTTTTAACTTCCAACACACTTTTTTCAGTGCCGTTGATCAGTCGCTAAACAAATTGTTGTAAGTCAAGGACTACCTGCCATTCATGAAGTTTGATGCTTGTTTCTGACCTTTTTGCTGGTTTCTGGCCAAAACGTCCATTCTGTTAGAGTTTGTTGCAGAGATTCAAATCCAGAAAGTACACACAGATGACTGATTCAGCAGGATTCATTCACTTCTTTATATACATATAACACATAAGTAAATGTACAATACTTTTATTTTATTTTTAATTTTTAATTTATTTATTAGATTTCTCAATCGCTTACAAGATAATAGGTATAAGTATAAACATGAATAAGAATACAGGAAATAGGTACAAATAAATGGGAACAGTGGGACAGAGACAGTAGGAACGATGGTGCACTTATGCACGCCCCCTACAGACCTCTTAGGAATGGGGTGAGGTCAATAGTGGATAGTTTACATTGTTTTACATTGATAGTTTTACATTGAGTTTGTGCTCTTGTATTGTTGCGGTTGAAGCTGAAGTAGTCATTGATGGTAGGACATTGTAGCAGATAATTTTGTGTACTACGCTTAAGTCTAACTGTAGGTGGCATAGTTCAAGGTTGTCCAAGCCCAAAATTTCAAGCCAATACCAATGTAGGTTCTTCCAACGTGGTAGAGAGTTACAGGCAAAAACACAAACAGATGAGAGAACAGCAGATAACAGTTTCAGTTTCAATCCAGCAGTGGCAGACAAGACTCAGAGCTTAAATATAGAGCCATGCTCAGGCTCCTTCCAGTTTCAGTTTCCAAAAAGTCCTCATTGGCTGCCTTAGCGGCTATGCCAATTCATTGGCTGACCTTGTTACCAGGCCTCTTCCAGTTCATGAATATTCTGACACATTCAAATACAATGAGTTTGCTTAAATGTCTACAGTGTTCGCTTAACGACTGCCACGAGAAAGGGCAGAAATCGACTTACCGCCGTTTTGTCTTACAACACAGTTTCCAATTATGGTCATTAGTCCAGGATTCCCCACACTCCGTGAACCTCGTAATCCATGCCTCCTATTCCAGTTTGCTCATTTACCTGCTGGAATTCCTGATTGCCCGTAGCAAGTAAGGGAGTTGTTCCATGCAACTCCGAGGTTACCCCATCGGTGAGAAGAAGGCCTCCCAGGCAGTCTTATCAGTGCCCTGATCATCTCTGGGTGAGGAAGGTGTATCTATCTCTACCAGCAGGAGCGGCTGGATAGATTTACATCGCCCATGGACAGGTAGTGACGCTGCCCCTCCCTGCTTCTCTTTTTGGCAGGAGAAGGCACGTCTACAACGAGAACGTCAGAGGGTAGAGGAACTCCAGAGGCAGCATGCTGAGTCTCAGAGCCACCTAAACAACCAGCCGGAATTGATGCGCGAACGCATGCAAAAACAGCTACAGGAGGTAAGTGCGTGTCAGTTCAATTCAGCGTTCGGCAGGAGATAGTCCATGTCCACTAAATCACATTTTTAAAATTTTATTTGGTTTGTCAATTGCTTACGAGATAATAGTATAAGTAAAAACATAGTTATGAATACATGGATACATCTAAGAAAAATAAAAAGAAACAATAGGACAAGGACGGTAGGCACATTGGTGTGCTTATGCACGCCCCCTACTGATCTCTTAGGAAAGGGGTGAGGTCAATAGTAGACAGTCTAAGGTTAAAGTTTTTGGGGTTTGGGGAAGAAACTACAGAGTCAGGTAGAATATTCCAGACATTGACCACTCTGTTGCTGAAGTCGTATTTCCTGCAATCAAGTTTGGTGCAGTTTACCTTGAGTTTGCATCGATTGTTTGCTCTTGTATTGTTATGGTTGAAGCTAAAGTATTATTGACAGGTAGGACATTTCAATATATATTTTTATATACTATACTTAGATCAGACCGAAGGCAGCGTAGTTCTAGGTTGTCTAGGTCTAGAATTTCGAGTCTGGTGGCATAAGATATTCTGCAACAAGTGAAGGAGTGGAGAACTCTTCTTGTGAAATATTTCTGGACTTTCTCAACAGTGTTAATATCAGATACGTAATGTGGGTTCCAGACTGATGAGCTGTATTCGAGTATTGGTCTAGCAAATGTTTTGTATGCTCTAGTTAGTAGTGTAATATTACCAGAGAAAAAGCTACATAAGATTAGGTTAACAACTCTTAATGCCTTTTTGGCTATGTAGTTACAGTGGGCTCTAGCACTTAGGTCATTAGAGATGAGTATTCCAAGATCCTTGACAGAGTTTGGATCATCAACAAGGTCTTGACTATTCACATCCTGTATTTTATTTTCTGATTTTTTTTGCCAATAAGTAAGACAGAACACGGGAATGCTTTCCTTGATTCAGAAGGTGGTTGGCACTTGCCTTCTTCTGGGCTGTTGCTTTGACTTCCTAGTCTGGTCTCTGATTTTGGAATTTTGCGGTGAGTTCAAACAGGCCTGACCTGACTTAGCTTGTTGAGATCCGTTGAAATTGACAAAAATGATCCCACCTAGATTGAGCGATGTGCTCGGTTTAGGAATATATAGAGAGGTCTGATTTTTGGTGGAAGGACTTCAGATGTGGCTACGGTCTCCATCATCGGAGTGGAGATTGCACTGCCTGCTTGGATTTTTCAGAGTTTTGAATGAGATGCACGTATTGGAAGATGCTCTTTGAGAAGATGAAATCCAGGGATGGTAACTGCTCTTCTTCTTATGAGTTTAACCTTGTTGCTTGTATCTTTACGATTATATTGTTTTATTTAGTTTTCTAGCATGATTTTGATTGCTTATTTAGTATCCTATGACTATCACTCAGTCTTGTATCTTATGATTCTGGATGAATGTATTTTTTATGAGAGCTTATGCACCGAAGACAAATTCCTTGTGTGCCCAATCACACTTGGCCAATAAAGAATACTATTCTATGAATTGTTTCCTAGACATCTGAGATGCTAGAAGGAGCCCTGAGATGTTATGAAGACCTGGAGTTCCAGCAACTAGAGCGCGAAAGCCACCTAGAAGAGGAGAAAGAAGCTATTTGTCGTGCTCTGACTGAAGAGATCACCCAGTTGCAGAATAGCATTAACCAAAGGAAGGTGAGAAGTGGTCAGGTTAATCCCCTGTGATCCAGTTCTAGTCTCAATTTTCTCCCCTCGGTTTCCAGTCCACGATTGTCCCATAAAATCCTCCTCCATCTGGTTGGACCCAGTGGTGGGATTCAATTTTTTTTACTACCGGTTCTGTGGGCATGGCTTGGTGGACATGGCAGGGGAAGGATACTGCCAAATCCCATTTCAACCCCACCCCACTAACCTGCTTTTCAGCTCCATTCTCCTGTGCAGGGCAACCAAAGAAGACCCAGCCGATCAGCTGGGACTCGGGAGGCAGAGAATAGATGGGGGTGGGGCCAGTCAGAGGTCTCATTGGCCAGTTCTCCAAACTACTCAAAATTTCCTCTACCGGTTCTCCAGAACCGTTCAGAACCTGCTGAATACCACCTCTGGTTGGACCTCAGTACAGAAGTGGAATTCAGCAGGTTCTGACCAGTTCTGGAGAACTGGTAGTGGAAACATTGAGTAGCAAATACCGCCTCTGCCTGGAGATTTTACAGTATCCTTCCTCTGCCCCGCCCACCAAGCCACACCCACAGAACCGGTAGTAAAAATGTTTGAATCCCACCACTGCCTCAGTACCAATGATGGTAAGCCAGCACCGTCAAAGGAAACACCGTTTAGTATTTGTGGAAATTGGTTGAATACATTTGGAGGGAACCGAGTAGATAAGGCCAAAAAGATCGGAAGGGCAGAAATATAGATGTTGTTGGATCCAATCTGGGTCGTTACCAACATCAACGACTTAATAGCCAGCCTTCAACACTCCAATCGGCATCTAAAAAGCCACACACAATGGGCACAATACCACACACAGAACATCCCAAACCAGAGAGAAGTTCCCTGAAGATGGACTCCATGGAGAGTCCGAAAGAGAGAAGTTCTAGCTAGGGAGAAGTTCTCTGAAGATGGACTCCACCAAGAGTCCAAAAGAGAGAAGTTCTAGCTAGGGAGAAGTTCCCAGAAGATGGGCTCCACCAAGAGTCCAAAAGAGAGAAGTTCTAGCTAAGGAGAAGTTCCCTGAAGATGGGCTCCAGCATGAGTCCAAAAGCTCAGAAGACAAAACCTTTGGTCCTGGTGACCAACCCAGATTGGATCCTGAAACATCATCCTGGGACACGTATATTCAGCTTCATTTGTGATAGACGTCATCGATAAACGAACATCCCAGATTGTGCACCAAAATAATAGCAAATAATTCCGGAAATGTTTTATTTTAACTTCAAACTTAGATCTGGTTGAACGGTAACTTGGTCATTAGAGAAACCTGGCTCTAAACTAAGCTAGATAATTTGTGGGTTCAAGTCTTAAATTCTTGCCAGTTTGCTTTGAAAGAGATTCTGAAATTTTGTAGTATTCGAAAAGAAAGACAATTGAAAACAATGGATTTTCTTTTATCTTATAAGAATCTTAAGCTGTTGGCGAAATTGCTTTTGCCTTGAGATCCTTTGGTTTTTGTAGTGTACTGTACTGTGTTTTTTTTAAGACAATACACACTTAACCACAAAGACCTTGTAAAAAGTAGACAATCACCTGCAAAACATTTTGCAATGTTTTGGCGATTCCACAGTTGTATTTCTTTTCTTCTTCTTCTTCTTTCTTTTTTAACAGCACCTGTCACTTTTGAACAGGCGCTGTCTGCAGGGAGAATTACTATCTCTCTTGAAATCCTAGATTTTTTTTAATTCACCAAGTTTCTCTCCACCCATGCAGAAGAGAGTCCAGAAGTTGGAAGGCCAAGCCCTTTTAACACAAGAACAAATGATGGGTGTGTGCCAGAGATTTGCACAAGAAGAGGGAGAGGCTGTCAGCCATCTCAACGCGGTACGGAATCCCTTTTCCTCTGCCAAGAAGCTTTGACTCTCCTGGTTTCCACGCTCGTTTTTTTTGCTTTGTTTTTTGCCTATCCCACTTTCCCACGCTTTCAACATTTGCCAGTTCTTGAATCCCTCAATCAAGTACCTTCTTCTCCTTCTAATCCGTGGGGAGATCGCAAGGGGGATGTTTCCCTGGGTTCCTGGATGTGGTTTGTTTGGGGAGAAATGTCCCTCTTGAGCTGTGGATTAGATTTGTACGCTTTATAGGCTTCTTGGAAGATCAAATTATAATTCGAGATCAGACTTTAGAAGCTGCCAGCTCAGCTTTCCTGGCTTTGAGCAGGACAAATGTTTTAGAAGAAGGTTTTGATTCTTCCAAATGTTGGCTGGTCTAGTCATGGATCTAAGAGCTGAAGGAATGGACCACTCTTGGTTTTTCCCATCTGGACATCTGAAATACAGATAGTCCTTGACTTACAGCCATTCATGTAGCCACTGTTCAAAGTCACAGTAGCACTGGGAAAACACAACTACAACTAAAAGTAGTCCTTGATTTACAACAATGGTGGGATTCAAATTTTTTTACTACTGGTTCTGTGGGCATGGCTTCGTAGGGGTGGCTGGGGAAGGTTACTGCAAAATCCCCATTCCCTCCCCAACCAACCCACTAACCTGCTTTCCAGCTCCATTCTCCTGTGCAGGGCAACCAAAGGAGACCCAGCCGATCAGCTGGGACTCAATGGGAGGCAGAGAATAGATGGGATTTGCGGGGCCAGTCAGAGGTGGGATTTGCCAGTTCTCCGAACCACCCAAAATTTCCTCTACCGGTTCTCCAGAACTGGTCAGAACCTGCTGAATATACCACCTCTGATTTACAATCACAATTGAGCCCAAAATTTCTGTAGTTAAGTGAGACATTTGTTAAGTGAGTTTTGACCTTTCTTGCTCCAGTTATTAAGTGAATCATCGCAGTTGATTCAAAGCTTGACATTGGTAAGTTAGTGACCTTGTTGTTAAGTGAATCTTTGCTTGTCAGAAGATCGCAAAAGGGGATCTCGTGACCCTAGGAAACAGCAACCGTATAAATATGAACCAGCTGCCAAGCATCTGAATTTTGATCACGTGACCATCGGCATACTGCAATGGTCATAAGCGTAAAACCCTCATCAGTCACTTTTTTCAGTGCCATTGTAACTTTGAACAGACACTAAATGAAGTGTTGTAAGTCAAGGACTACCTATTGCGCTTACAACAGTCACAGCATCCACACAGACAAAATGTGGGTGCTTGGCAACCAGAAATTCTGGCCCCAGTTGTGGTTTTAAGTCGAGCACTTATACATTCCATGAACGAAGGGAACAAGCATGGAGACAGTGGGATATTTTTAGCTGAAGTTAATGAAAATGAATCCTACATGAACAGAATCTGCAGGTGCAGAATTATGTCTGAAACTCTTTGGTTGCAGCACGCTCTGGCTAGGCAGATATTCCTTACTACTGTAAGTCTCAGGTGTTTTCAACATAAGATATAAAATTACTATTAAGACATCCAACCTGGAACTTCCGATCTCTCCAAAGATGGTCTATTTCACTTTATGAAATCCTAGAATTTTAGTTCACTGAGTTTCCCTCTGCCCATTCAGAAGACTCTGCAGCAGCTGGAAACTTCTAATGTATTGAAACCAGGGTGGATATTTTTTTAAAAATAATAAAGAATATTGGATTTTTTAAAATTTAAATCAGATTTTTTAAAAATTTAAATCAGATTTTTTTTAAATGTTGATCAAATTTATTTTAATAAAATGCTTTTGGAGTAAAAAAATCTATCTATAATTTTCTATTTAAGATACATTAATCCTTTAGTTTATTCAGCATGAAAGGGAGCTTAGTTCTGTAGCATATGAGGCTCTATATTCTGCAATATTGGGACTGTCGGTGAGTCAACAGTGAGTCAGAGGAGTAGCTGCTGTGGAACAGAGATGACAGTTGCTCTTTAAAAATTATGATGTAAATCAAGTGAATTTAAATCAAGCCTTTTGTACTAGTGATTTAAATCGTGATTTAAATCGACTTGGTTTAAATCAAATCCCCCCGTGCTTTATTTTAATTTTTTTGTACCTAGAGTATAGGAGAATTTGAGTTTTGGGATGGAATTTTATCCTCCGTAGTCTAAGTTGGTGTTTTTAAAACTTGGCGACCTGGAGGTGTGTGGACTTCAACTCCCAGAATTCCTCAGCCAGTTAAGAACTGGGAGTTGAAAGTCTACACACTGGAATTCTGGGAGTTGAAGTCCACACATCTCCCTACCTTCAAGTTGCCAAGTTTGAAAAACACTGGTCCAAGTCCTGATATTAGGAGGCAGCTCAGCGTAGCTGATAGAGCAGGCTGAGATGTGCTTCAGCAGAAACTTCTCCAAACATTGTGAAATCGAAGAATGACTGACTCCTTGCTTGTCTGCATTTAGGAGAAAAGCCGCCTCATGGATAGGAGCCAGGAGTATTCAGCGAATGGGGAGGACCTGTCAGAAAATAAGGAGGGTGTGACCCAGGTAAGCCTCTCTAGGACTTGGCAATGCTTTTCTATCTCCCTGTTCCTTTTTTTTTTTAAGTTTGTAACTTTTTTTTAACTTGAACATATCATCTTCCATTAAACAGTGTATCATCTGGGTACAAATGTTTCTGTGCTATTACAATCAGAATTTACAATATTCATTATATTGATAATAATTCTCTAATCTTACAATATTAATAATCAGCATTATAACTCTATTCATTTCTCCCTCTTAACATACCTTCTAATGAAAATATATAATATTATATTAAGTATGGTAATCTCACCGCTTTCCACATTTTGTGCAAATACATTTCTAGTTGCAGTTAATACGTGTATGTTACATATACATACTATCTCCCTTTTCTTGAGAGCATCCAAGGTTGCATTCCAGATTCAGAAGGACATTGTAGACTCTGCCCATTAGGGCATGTCTGGATGAAGAGAAACTACCCTGTTCCCTTTTTTCACGGCTTTAATGAATCAAAGCAAGTAGAAATTTTAACATTTGGCTGGAGAATTCTGGGAGTTGAAGTCCACAAGTGTTAAAGTTGCCAAGTTTGGGGCCCCCTGTTCTATACCCACCCTTCTTCCAGCAATGATGCTCACATTGATAAGTGTCTGTTTCCTTGCAGCTGACTTTTACCCAAAAAACGGATCGGAAGGTCATTGTCTTGGGCTCCGACCAGTCGGACTCGTCCTCCTGTGTCTTCTCCGTCTGTAGTTCTGTCAAGGTATGTCCTACATCTTTGGCTTGGGTTAATTTTCAGTGCATGAACTTTCTGCCTCTGTCCTCCCCAAATGTTTAAAAACAATTACTGTAAACAGCTGAAAAAATAACATGTAAACTTAGCGCAGCGATCTTAAAAATGATTAATGATCTTAAAAATGATTACTGCTCCCAGACCAAAGATGCTAAACAGGAAGAATAGGCTTAACAGAGAAATCCCCCAAAAGTTTTAGCATGACTAAATACTAAAGTTGCATTGCTTAACTCTGCATAAGGAAAAAGGGGTCTTAAAGGAACAGAGTAATAATTTCTATAGAATAGTGTTTCCTAACCTTGGCCACTTTAAGATATATGGACTTCAACTCCCAGAATTCCCCAGCCAGCAACCCAGTATAGCATTGCAACTGTTCATAATTAGCTGACCTGGGTGAAGTAGATGTGTGATCCAAGCTAGCATTTTGAAGCCGATCAGGATTCTGTTTCCATGAGATGCATCCAGAATTCAACTAATCAGCGAGTTCAGGAACAGATTAAGACAAGATCAAAAACCCACAAAAGATGGAGAAACAAATTGCATCCTGGGAAGGCCTGGTTACTCATCCAAACTGCTGCTAAAGGAGACTCCCTCTATATTCTGTGCTTTCCCTTCTCAGGGTTCAATTGGACTGCAACGGACCGCCAGCCTACCTCGCAGGAGCAGGGATCGCGTCCCGCCCCGCCCTCCTCAACGTCCCATTTCAATGCATGGTATGGGTTCAGCACGTGGACTGGGGTGGGTGGAGCATGTGGGAGCTACTGCCACTATCATTCCTGGAACACTTCCTCTATGCTGACCACTGATGACCACCAAAATGAAAAATATGACAATTTTTTTTTTACAAAGAAGGGTGGTTGAAAACTCACAGAGTAGCCAAGTTTCTCAAGATGTCTTGAGTTTTTACGCAAGGACTTTTTCAGTTGTTAAATTTGATTTTTTTTTAAAGTCAGGAATTCCAAGGGGGAGGGAAGAAGGAAGGGAAGGGGAAAGAGAGGGAAAGAGAAAGAAAGAAAGAAAAGAAATGAAAAAAGAAAGAAAGGAAAGAAAGAAAGAAAGAAAATAAAGAAAGAAAGAAAGAAAGAAAGAAAGGAAGGAAGGAAGGAAGGAAGGAAGGAAGGAAGGAAGGAAGGAAGGAAGGAAAAAGAAAGAAATAGAATAGAATTCTTTATTGGCCAAGCGTGATTGGGCACCCATGGAATTTGTCTTGGTTCAAATGCTCTCAGTGTATATAAAAGAAAAGAAAGAGAAAGAAAAAGAAATAGAATAGAATAGAATTCTTTATTGGCCAAGCGTGATTGGGCACCCAAGGAATTTGTCTTGGTTCAAATGCTCTCAGTGTATATAAAAGAAAAGAAAGAGAAAGAAAGAAAGAAAGAAAGAAAGAAAGAAAGAAAGAAAGAAAGAAAGAAAGAAAGAAAGAAAGAAAGAAAGAAAGAAAGAAAGACAGACTAGGAAAAGAAGGATGCATTATGTTATTGGTTCCATACCAGCATCGGGTGTTAAGAGAAATGCCACAAAATTCTTTGTAGTGTTGAATATTCTTCCTTCACTGATTGTCAATACTGAACGAGAGTTTTGGCAGGCAAATGTGTTTGACTACTCAGATACAAACCTAACAAGGTCAGGAGGACAGTCATGAAATCATAAGCTTAAAGTAGCAACTGGACCAAAATAAAGTTGATTTTAAGATGCTTTCTGAGGGTGCTGATGCTATCTTGACTTATGTCTCCCAGGTGCTCTGGATCCCAGTCTTCTGGTGGCTCAACTCTCCAATGGAAGCAAGGGCCATTATCTGGGAAGTCCAAACCTTCAATTCTCACGTTACAACAAACCCCTTTACCAGCTGCTGGGTGGCCAGGCAACTACCAGGCAGGTGGGAACAACCCCTCAAGGAGCTTACAGGTGAGCACATGATCCCATTCTCATCCCATTGATGTCTTCCTTCTTTAATTTCAGCCTGTTTACACAAAGACCTGGTTCTGTTTGTCCTTTGCAGCCTTCTCCAGTCAAACTAAATTGGCTCTCCCCGAAGGTCAATCTATCCACAGCTTCCAAGGAATCCATGTTCCTTGGAAGGAATCCATGCGGCTGTGTATGTTGAGATAAGCTCAGGATGTCAGACTGATAAGACTAGAGCAGCAAGCTCTACTGGAAAAAGAAATATTTCCTTTCCTCTCACCCCTCACCCCAAATGCTATTTGTTTAACTAGCTCGCTTTAGTTCTAGTCTAGGACTAGAGGTATTTAGGCAGAATCCAGATCATCAACTCTGTAGGGATGTCAATGAAGATTCTCCATCATCCAGGTTGAAATGGCTGGAAGTTGAGCCGTGGCAGCTCGACTTATTTTCTTGCTGGTTTGAGATGTTTTGCTGCCCATCCACGCAGCTGGTTATAGGAACCCCCTTAGAATTTTAGGATTTGGCACATTCCAATGACTCTCTGCCTACTCAGATTCCTCTAACCAACTTGTTCAGTCTGAAGAAGCTGCTTGGATGGGCAGCAAAGCATCTCAAACCAACAAGAAGGTAAGTCCAGTTGTCGTGACTCAACTTTCAGACGGTTCTCAGGGATGCCGCAGGTACATAATTCTTCCACAGAGTGACCTGATGGATTAAATTCCAAGATCACTTCCTATCTTAAAATGATATGGTTTGATGAATCAAAGACTATAATAAGTGGGCCTGTTTCCTTTCCATTGGCATGGACGTACATGTGGATTGATTGGCATTAACTGGGTATTTCTCCCAACAGCCTTGAAAACTGTGTCACCAAACTGGCAGAGATGGAACGCCGGGTGCGGGAAGCCATGGCTGAACGAGAACGATTGCTGCAAGAAAGGGTAAGAGGTTGAAATGAGCAGACTCAGCTCCTGGACCATAGTCAAGTTTTTGTCATACGTTCATCCATCCATCTATCTATGGCAGTGGTGGCTAAACTTTTTGGGCTCCTGTGCCCAAAATTGTGTGCAAGCTTGCGTGTGCGCACTCACATGCCAGCACCCAGAAGGCAATGCATGTGACCCCCATGCCCCCTGCGCATACATGTGCAATACCGCCCCCTGCTGCTCCCTCCATTGCCCCCTGACCTGCACTGTGCCTCACAGCTGATTTTTGGATGGTTTGGTGCCTTTTTCGGCCTCCCAGAGGCTTGAAAAAAGCCTCTGCAGGCTTTGCAGGATGAATAATAGGCCTGTTTCGTCACTTCCGGTATTGCAGCCTCTGGGAGGCTGAAAAAGGCCTCAAACCAGCCGAAAATCAGCTGTGAGGTGCATGCATGTGCAGTGAGGTAAGTTTGCCTGCGGCTCGGATGCCGGCACAAATGGCTCTGCGTGCCACCTGTGGCACATGTGCCATAGGTTCGCCATTACGGATCTGTGGAGATTCTCAATCATTCAGGTCAAAACCCAAGAAAGTCTAATTGCCTTTGAAAAGCACCTTTGGGACATTCAATTCATTCATTCATCCATCCATCCATCCGTGAAGATTCTCAATCATCCAGGTCAAAACCAAGAAAGTCTAATTGCCTTTGAAAAGCACCTTTGGGACATTCAATTCAATTCATTCATTCATTCATTCATTCATTCATTCATTCATTCATTCAATTAATCAATCACTCAATCAATCAATTTCTATAGCTGTCCGTCTCAATCCATGACTCCAGGCAACTTACAATCCAGACAATGCATTGCAATTAAAAACACTAAATCCCTGGACGGACTGAACTAAGTGTATGATATATGGACTGTTTTGACTATGCTTTAACTCTTGCTGGAATAAAACTACTTTAATCGGCACTGTATCTGCTTTTACTGAGTGTAAGCTACACAACACGATATCTCACATATTTTGCCTGCCTGCCTGACTGCCCTGCAGATCTTGCTAGGGTGTATCCCTAACAATCCGGATTAAATAAATATACATAGGATCAAGATACTTGACCGGTTAGCAATACAGCCAAGAAATGGGGCTCTTAACTGAGCCTCGGTGGTGCAGTGGTTAGAGTGCAGTACTGCGAGCTACTTCTGCTGCCTGCTGGCTGCCTGCAATTTGGCAGTTCAAATCCCACCTGGCTCCAGGTCGACTCAGCCTTCCATCCTTCCGAGGTGGGTCAAATGCGGACCTGAATTTTGGAGGGCAATAGTCTGACTATGTAAACCGCTTAGAGAGGGCTGTAAAGCACTGTAAAGTGGTGTATAAGTCTAAGTGCTGTTGCTATTGCTATAAACACATTTAGCACCCCAAGCATGAGAACGTAGTCAGTTTTTTAGGGCCTTAGGAGAGGCTAACAGGGTTAGGATCATTCTAATCACCCCAAAGTTTCAAATGGGGAATAAACACACATCAAAGCCTTCCTGACTCACTCCTGTGACTTTTGCTCTAAACCGGAGTAACCCTGCTTCTCATCTGCTTCTCACATGTTTTTGAGAATGAGGAAGTTGCAAATTTCACCCTGTCGGCTCTTCCTGCATGCTGGGTAAAAATATCCCAGAGTTGGTCTAGGAGGAAGAGAAAGTCCTTGTGGTCTTTCTTGTGTATGCTTGTTTTTTTTGTTTTTTTGAGGGGTGGCGGGGTGATATGTCTGCAATAGCTGGGATGGTACTGCCTGTCCCCTGTTCTTACCACACGCAAACCGCCTTCAACCGTCTTTCCTTTCAGGAAGCGAAGAAAGTAGCGGAAGAAGTGAAGCGTATTGAGTTGTCCTCGTCGAACATGGTAAGGAGATCTGCGTCTTTCTCTAGAAGAACCCAAGAGTACCATAGGCTTTGCTGATCATTCGGTCAGCCTTCGGGAGATCGGAGTTTGAGCTGATTTGGAAAGGGAAACCTTTAGGAAATGCCCAGGTTTTGCACTGGGAGGATTTTCTTAGCAGGCTAGGCTAGGTTAAAATGAGGTTGGGAAGTTTGTCTGGTTGGTGAATCATGTTGGGCTGTAATGTCGTTATTTGTTCAGGCCTAACATGCTGGTGAGCGTGCCCTCCAGATTTCATTTTAATCTCAGTGTTTTCATTAGAGGTGATTTGTTCATCTTCATAGTCCCATCTTGCATCTGAAGGACGTTGATTTAATGATCTAAAACAGGGGTGGCCAACTTTAAGACTTGTGGACTTCAACTCCCAGAATTCCCCAGCCAGCCATGGCTGGCTGGGGGATTCTGGGAGTTGAGGTCCACAGGTCTTAAAGTTGCCAAGGTTAGAGACCCCTGATTTAAACTTGTGAAGATACAGGTTAGAAGAAGTTAGAAAGCTTAGAAGCTTATTTTCTGGTCTCCTGCTACGATATACTGTGAGGACCATGGAAGACTTATCTTTAGCACAGTTGCTTAGGTTACAGGAAGGGAACTATCTGTTCCGATGTGGCACTGATTAGATTAACACAGTTGGAAGGGACCTGGTAGGTCATCTAGTCCAATCCCTCCCGTCCAAGCAGGAGACCCTGCCCCATTTCTGACAAATGGCAGGCCTCCAGTGATGATGAAGCTCCCACAACTTCCAAAGGCAACTTCTGTTTCATGGGTTGATTGTTCTCACCGTCAGAAATTTCTCTTTATTTCTAGTTTGAATCTCTCCTTCATCGGTTTCCATCCATAATTTCTTGTCTGTCCTTCAGGTGCTTTGAAAAATACCTTGGCCCACCCTCCATCCCCCTCTCTGGGGCAGCCCCTCAAATATTGGAACACCGCTATCCTGTCTTCCCTGGGCCTGTGGGAAGAATGCTGAGATTGCGCAAAATCTCTTTCCTCCAAACGAGGAAAAACAAACCACAGCTCAGGCAGGGCTTCCTTGGACCGACATTTGTCTGGTTTTAAGCCTTGCCTTCTCGTTGCCCTACAGATCCACAACCCCATGGAGATCCGGGAACCTAAACCGGCTGCCTTTGACCTGCGGAAACATCTGGAGGCGTCGGGGCATAGCGTCGAGACTTGCCAGCACGTGAGGGTGACTGGCAAATCTTGCAAAGGTTACCTAGTCAAAATGGGCGGGAGGATCAAGACTTGGAAGAAACGTTGGTTCACTTTCGATCGGCAGAAGCGCGTCTTGGCGTATTACACAGGTGAGAGAGAGAGAGAGAGGGAGGGAGGGAGGGGGAGAGAGAGAGCGAGAGAGAGAGGAGGGAATCGAGACAGGGAGCTACTTCTTCACCAGGTTGTGCTCTCTGGTGCTGATAGAGAAGATTCGGTTTTAGCATCAGTGCATTTCATTGGCACGCACTGCTTATCTAAGGGATCGGGAGAAAGGATGCATTAACATTGAGAATAACAAGAGTTGGAAAGGATCTTGGAGGTCCTCTAGTCCAGCCACCTGCTCAGGCAGGAAACCCTATAGTTTAGAAAGGTACTCCTTTCTCTCAGGAGAAATTTCCCGACAGTGAGAATAATTAATCAGTGGAACAACTTGCCTCCAGAAGTTGTAAATTCTCCAACACTGGCGGTTTTTAAGAAGAGATTGGATATCCATTTGTCTGAAGTGGCGTAGGGTTTCCTGCCTAGGCAGGGGTGGGTGGGGGGTGGGGGTGGACTAGAAGACCTCCAAGGTCCCTTCCAGCTTCTGTTATATTATATTCTGTTCTGTTCTATTCCATTCCATTTTCTAGTTTTGCATAATGTACCGAATCATAAAGTAACAGACATACTTTGGATTTATACCAGATGCTAAGCCGCAGAAAGGCAAACATGCTATAAAATGCCTAAAGATCGTGTGAATGTGGCTGGCAGGTCTTCAATTGACCTGTTTAAACTTATTGGGTGAATATAACCCCTGAACTGAAGGCAAGATTAGAGCAATGAATTCAGCCATTTCTCATTGAATCCACTGGGCCTTCGTTTTCTGCCTTTTCCAACTTGCTAACATGGACCTGTGAATTTATTTTTAAATCCCCCTCCAGACAAAGAAGAGACCAAACTTAAGGGTGTGATCTATTTCCAGGCCATTGAAGAGGTTTATTGTGATCATCTCCGCAGTGCTTTCAAGGTACCAAGAGTAGAGATTTGCTGAAAGTCTCATTTTTAATCCACGCAGACCTGGGAGGGGCTGTGTGGGATCCAAACTGATTCAGGCCTTTAGCATTTTGGGCTGAGTGAGTGAGTGACCAAGCTTCCCTTCCTAGAATTGCTCCACAAAATTTGCTTTTATTTTATTATTCTGTGGAAGCATCCAATATGATTTCCCCCCCAGAAATCTTGGAATAAATTTCCACAACATTGGGCTGCATGCTTCAAATTTAAAAATTCTGCTCTCGTCTGATTTTACAACTGCTTGCTTAGGCTGTGAATTTCAATTCTGTCTCTGTCGATTGATGAATGGGATTATATATTATAGTATGAAGTTTTAGTGCATTGTTTCTCAAACTTGGGGACTTTAGGACATGTGAACTTCGATCTCCAGAATTCCCCCGGTGGGCTGGGAAATTCTGGGAGTTGAAGTCCACATGTCTTAAAAGTTGTCCAGTTTGAGAAATTAGTGTATTTTCATGAACTAATGGCTTTACCTATGATGTTAGATTTTTATTAGTAGCTATTCTAGGCTGGTTTTACAAGAAAGAAGGATGTTATCAATATCATTTGCCAATCAATGAAATATTGCAGGAGTTCTTAAGCTTTCTATATTACTTATCACTCTAAAATGATAACTTAGATATATTTGACACTGTTCTCTCGCCATTGATCATTTCACTGGACTTGAGCAAAAATGGGCATACCACTGCCCTTAAATACTCACATTTTAACCAATTCTGTGTCAGGTAAACCTTGCAACTTTACCAAATAAATTTCTTCACTAGAAATAAACAATAAAACCATCCAATTGAATCTCTTTTTTTTTCGGAATGGGAAAGGTCAGTTTGCGCTATTTTGTGTAATTCCTAAAGTCCGAGACATTTTAATTTTCATCCCACATTCATTTTGCTTTGCTGCTTGTTCTTTCTAGCCAGAAGTTCACACCATCTTTATTTAATGCAGGCTTCTCCAGGCTGAGTTGGAACAACAATCCAACTTTGTGTGTGCAAGTCCCTTCCTTTCAAATATTTCAACCCCCTCCTCTTCCCCCACAAAGTCATAATCCTAAACAAACAACATCTGATAATAGTTTATGAGTATAACTATAAACCGAATAATGTCCGGGAATAGAGACGTGAAGTTTGAACTGACTTAGTCAAAACAGTGTCCTTTGCTGTTTTTGAGAATCGTCTGACATGTAATAAATTTTATCCAGAACTATTTATTCAACAGAAGCCTTTTGCCCCTTAAACTTGACCTGGGAATCTTAACTGCAGAAGGCAGGAACCATGTGTCGGACTTTCCATAAGCAAATTGCCCTCTCTGCAAAGTTTCCCACCACCTCCAAATACTCTCATCATAATTCAAGTGACTGAATAATGAAACTAGTTCAAGATCAAATTGCCCTAATTTCCTTAGAAAAGTTGTCATGTTTTGTATACTTCTTTCCCTTCCCAAAACCAATTATCTTGGCTTTTTCACAGATATCACTTGAGAAAACCCCTGAGACATATTTTAGAATAGAAATAGAAATAGGAATGGAATGGAATGGAGTAGAATAGCAGAATTGGAAGGGACCTTGGAGATCTTCTAGTCCAACCCCCTGCCTAGGCAGGAAGCCCCACACCACTTCAGACAAATTATGATGATCCGTAGTCTCGCAAAATAACCCTAAACCCAAAACATATATTAAAGTCCCGTAAGGCCTTCAACTTAACTTCACTGTTTTATTAGGCACAGTTTAAAGTCACAAAAGTAAATAATGAGGCAAACAGAAAACCAAAACAAACCGCATTGATGAGAGTTCCGAAGCAAACCAAGATAACCAATCATAAACCCCAGGAAAATAACCGAGAAAAGTCCATGGGAAGAACGCCAGCAAAGATAAACCTCTTTCAAGGTGAACACTAAATTGACTCCTGCGAATTCTAACTGCGCAGTTGCAAAGTTATATACATAGCTCCCACCTGCAAGCCACGAGGAGGATCATGGTAATCTCCTCCTGAGTAGACCTCGCTTTTCCCTGATCCTCCTCCCCTGCGTGACCTAGGATGGATAGGGGATGGGCCTGGATCCTCCTCTGACTGCTCAGCCAGCCTCTGCCCTTCCCCAGCCTCCTCCACCACCTCCGGAGCCACACTCCCACTCCCTGTTGGCTGTTCCTCCTCTCCCTCAGAGTCAGTCTCCACCAGGGGCATGACACAAATGGTTATCTAACATCTTTTTAAAATCTCCTAGTGTTGGATCATTCACAACTTCTGGAGGCAAGTTGTTCCACTGATTAATTGGTCCAACTGTCAGGAAATGTCTCCTTAGTTCTAAGTTGCTTCTCTCCTTGATGAGTTTCCATCCGTTGCTTCTTGTCCTGCCTTCTGGTGCTTTGGAGAATAGCTTGACTCCCTCTTCTTTGTGGCAGCCCCTGAGATATTGAAACTCTGCTATCATGTCTCCCCTAGTCCTTCTTTTCATTAGACTAGACATACCCAGTTCCTGCAACCGTTCTTCATATGTTTTAGCCTCCAGTCCCCTAATCATCTTTGTTGCTCTTCTCTGCATTCTTTCTAGAGTCTCAACTTCTTTTTTACATCGTGGCAACCAAAACTTGATGCAGTCTTCTAAGTGTGGCCTTACCAAGGCATTATAAAGTGGTATTAACACTTCCTGTGAAGTGTTTTTATACATTTAGCTTTTTGCCTTTTACAACCCCATTTTAATTACTGCCAGTTTTCAATTGCTAACAGTGCTGCGTTTGCTTCTGCCTTCTGTGATGGGCCTTTATCTTGACATTTTAATGCTGTAATGCTTTGCGGTCTTTTTCTAGTTTAGTTTATTTTTTTATTTATTTCTAAGAGTTTTTCATGGGCTTGCTGTGAACTGCCATGAGGCAGTTGTATGCAAACATACAAAAGAAACAAGCAAACCAGTCTTTAAAATAATACAGTATTTATGTTTTTGCACAATGATCTTCACTCAACATGTGTTATAAACATCAGTTATAAATCTCACAATTGCATCGATACACCATATTCAATTGGCTATCCAAATCTTAATTAGGTTTTCTGTTGTTGCTTATGTGCATTGCTTATAGCAATGAGTCAGCACATTGAGTTAACTTGGGCTTCAGCTTATGAACCCTCACATTATTTTGGTACAATGGTGAAGGTGCCAGGCTAGAAACTAGGTGACAGTGAGTTCTAGTCTCACCTTAGGTATGAAAGCAGGCTGGGTGAGTTTGGGCCAATCACTAGGAGATGGTGAGTTCTAGTCCTACCTTAAGCATGAAAGCCAGCTGGGTGAGTTTGGGACACTCACCAGGAGTCAGTGAGTTTTAGTCTTGCCTTAGTTATGAAAGCCAACTGGGGAATTTTGGACCAGTCACTCTCTCTCTCAGTCCACTACATCAGGCTCGTGACAAATCAATTGGTCAATTTCTATGGAAACTAATGGACCAACACTTGATTGATGTAGGAGAAAAAGTGGAGCCTTCGCTTTGCAGAAAAACACTAGAAAGGAAAAAAAAAAGGATGACTCTAACTCAGATGTATGGGTCAATTCAGTACGAGGGTTAAGAGGTTCTGTGTGAATACAGCCCATTATTTTCATTCGTCCATTCATTCCTCTTTTTGTTTTTTGGCAGAGTCCCAACCCGAAACTGACTTTCTGTGTCAAAACCTATGATCGTCTCTTTTGCATGGTGGCCCCAAGTCCAGAGGCTATGAGGATCTGGATGGATGCAATTGTCACAGCAGCAGAGGAGAACACTCGATACTGACTAGGTTTTTCCTAGGAAATGGACACTTAAACTCTTCGGTTTAGCACTTCTTCCCAAGGTTTTACTGGGGTATCTCCTTCTAAGGGAAAACCGATCAACAAGACATCCAGTGGCCGAACTTGGATGCTTTAATGTTGGCTGGAGTCTTAACTACCATATAGGGCTTGTTCGGTACCCAGAGTTGCAGCTGTCGATGCTTAAAGATGATGGATAGGTTGAATGTTTCATGGACTAGCTCAGAAGACATTTCCAATCACACAAAGTCTGCTGGAGAAAACTTTGAAAAGGCCTTTTGGAAGACCAGGCTGTTGGTATGGATTCCAGCCCGTGGCATAAAAGATAGCAAACTTATTCCAGAGAATTCAGAACAATTTCTCTGGAAGATGCCCTTAACTCCAAAAAAAAAAAAAAAAAAAATGACGCTTCTCTGGAAATCAGAGGAGATGTTTTTGCAATGGCATAAGTCAGTTGGCAGATGGAAAATGTTCTTGAGATTTCTGTAGGACACTTTGAACGGAAGTGCCTTTTTCCTTGATCAGAAGGGAGAACTTTCCCCCCTCCTCCCCAAGGCTGTATAGATCTCTATATTTATTTATGTGTTTGGGGTTCTTTTCTTTAAAAACCTGGGAACACTGTTGAAAGGGGAAGCCGTGTACAAAATCATGTATGGAATATTTATTGTATAAAATCCTTCCAGTGAAAACAGACTCAGTCTATACCTGCCTAGAAGAGGGGTCTCCAACCTTGGCAACTTTAAGCCTGGCGGACTTCAACTCCCAGAATTCCCCAGCCAGCAAACCTAGGAGTTGAAGTCCTCCAGACTTAAAGTGGCCAAGGTTGAAGATCTCTGGTCTAGAAGACAAGATTTTAAGGAGCCTACATTGTTCTTGAGTGCTCATTTATACAAGGATAAAAATGGTTGCAGAGCCGTAACCAGGGGTGGGCTTCAAACATTGTAGCCAGGGGTTCTCTGCCTGGTTGCTGGGTGGGTGGGTGTGGCCATGGTGGGCGTGGCCTAGTCAGCCTCCTGCACCGGGGGAGGCATTTTTGCCATCCCTGGGCTCTCGAGCCTCCAGAAGGGCGAAAACAGCTTCGCCGGGATCTGGAAGCTGGAAATGGCCCCAGTTCTGGCATCCCCCAAAATTCCAGGAGGCCCGTTTTTCACCATTCCCGTATCTCCACGCACACCCTGCACTTATCTGCATCCAAAATGGACTCCTGGGAGGGGGTGGGGAGGGTGGGCGAGGCCAGCCCAGGGGTGGGATTTGGGGGATCTCCAAACTGCACAGAATCTTAGCTAGGGGCTCTCCCAAACCCCTGCAAACCCCCAGCAGCCCATCCAGGAGTGGGATTCCATGTTTTTAACAACTGGTTCTGTGAGTGTGGCTTGGCTGGTGGGTGTGGCTTGGTGGTCATGTGACTGGCTGGGCGTGGCCAACTCAACATCACTCACATCGAGGCACGCATCTCCTCGCCTGGCCTCTCGTGACCGTGAGGATGCTGCAACAGTCGTAAGTGTGAAAAATGGTCAGAAGTCACTTTTTTCAGTGCCATTGTAACTTTGAATGGTCACTCCACACAAGCAAAGTACCATCAAAAGAGGAAAAAAAACTCCAGAGAAGTTCCTGAGACAGGAAGTCTAGTCCTGCCAACAAAGTAATAAGGGTTAATGGAGAGGCAGTTTCTGTAAGCAACACCAGAATGTTTCCTTCCTGCCTTCCTTACAGGATTAGGCCAGTAATTTCTTCCTAACAACCGAACTGCTTATAATGTTAACAACTGGTTCTAGCGAATAGGTGCGAACCTGTAGAATCCCACCCCTGAGCCCATCCCATAATTTCCAATGCTCCCTGTCAGCTTCCTGCAAGGAAAGTCACTGGGGAAACCAGCAGGAAGCCAAAAGTCACTCCTGCTTTTTGCCTGTAATGTGATCATTCGATTTCTCTTTAGGTAAGGAAATACCTTTGAAATGATGAAGCAACTGATCACACGTTGTCTAGTTGTAATAGTAAGAAGCCTGTAAACCTTCACAGAGCCCAGAGTAGCACTAAAGTACTTTAATTAGTAGTACTTTAGTACCATAAAGAAGTAGTACTAAAAATGTAAGCCACTACCTAACAGTTAAAAACATTCACATTAAAACTAAAGCAAACACAGAGCAAAGGCTGGTAGAATTGGGGGGGTGTTGTATTGTTATTCTAAAGCTGACGGCTCCCTCCAGATACATACAGTCCTCATGGTATGACCACAAGTGAGCCCAACATTTCTGTTGCTAAGTGAAACAGTTAATACCTAGTGTGACTGTTCTTGAAAAACTTTGAATCAAAGTTGAAGAGCCTTCTTTTGAACATAGGAAAGTTGAGAAAGTTCATTGCAGAATCCTTTCAGACAGCTTCGGGGGAACTCTGATAGCAATCCGAGACAGAAATTGAGTTATCTAACCACCAGATTTTACAACAGTTGGTTAACTCTCTCTTCTGCAACATGCACTTAAGAGTCACCAGAAAGGGGGAAAAAAATGACAGATTTATTGCAGAACAAGGAGGCTTCTACCCATCCCAATAATTCCAGCACACATAAAATCAGAAATCACATCTGCACGCCCAAGCTTCTCACCAGGTTCGCGCAGGAGCAATTTCCTATTTTCTAACAAGTATAAACAATAAATAGCACAGCTGAGTATAATCTTGCATCCATAAAGTTGCAGGCCAAAAGCAGGGGTGTCCAGCCGTGTCATCTTTAAGACTTGCGGATTTCAACTCCCAGAATTCCCCATTCCCAGCCATGCTGGGAATGGGGAATTCTGGGAGTTGAAGTCTGCAAGTCTTAAAGTCACCAAAGTTCGGTGCCCGTGTTCTTTTCAAAACTAGAAAAGCAGAACCAGAGGCTATCTTAGCTATCATTTTAAGATGGTTCCATGATGGCTTATGATTTGACTAAAATTAGAGATAAACCCTGATAAGGTTCCTGATGAATAAGAGCCTGAAAGAAATCAACATTCAGATATGACTAACATGATGCACAGATGTTATGTAACCAATGCAAAACAATTAAAGCAATTTCACAGCTCGTTATACCATAGCAATAACATTTAGACTTATATACCGCTTCACAGTGCTTTTACAGCCCTCTCTGAGTGGTTTACAGAGTCAGCCTCTTGCCCCCAACAACCTGGGTCCTCATTTGACCCACCTCAGAAGGATGGAAGGCCAAATCAACCTTGAGCCTGATGAGATTTGAACTGCCAAATTGCAGGCAGCCGGCAGTCAGCAGAAGTCGCCTGCAGTACTGCACTCTCACCACTACGCCACCTTGGCTCTTATGAGGGAAAAGGCTGCTTTCTGTCAGCCCTTTCCACCTACAAATATTTAAAAATTCAGCATGTCCAAAAATATGGCTTGGGGATGGGACAACAATGGAAGTACACAATTTCAAATTTCACTGCTCCTGGGATGCTTCACATTGGAGTGGTTGAGTTCAGGGGTGGGATTCTACCTGGTCGGACCAGTTCTATAGAACCGGTTGTTACAATTCTTTGCAGTTCAGAGAACCGGCAAATCACGCCACTGGCTGGCCTGCCCCTCCCTTCCCCTCCCCACCCACTCACTCTTTACCTGGCATGCAGGCCCTCAAACTTGCCTGCGTTTGGTATGTTTCTATTTTTCCTTTTTTCCCCCTCAACCATCAACTGTTCTGCTGTGCTAGGAGATTTAGATTAGCTAGAAAGCAGGAAATCATTGGATGTTTTTGCTTTCTAGCTAATCTTAAAAGCAGAGCTGAACCTTCCTTAGGATTGAAGCTTCTATTTTTCAGTACAGACTCAGGTAGCAGATTGCAGAATCATAGATCTATGAGTGAATCTGTGATTCTGCAAGCAACTCTATCTGCCTGCGTGCTTTGCCTGATTTGGGGTAAAAGTTGCTCTTTTTTTGTAAAAAAAAAGTCGATATTTACAAGCCACACCCAGCCAGTCACATGACCACCAAGCCATGCCTAGTCAGTAAGCCATGCCCACCCAGTCATATGACCACCCAGCCAAACCCACAAATTAGGCCACGTCCACAGAACTGGTAGTTAAGAAATTTGAATCCCATCCCCGGTTGAGTTTTCACAGTGCAACTGAGAGATTTCTGACGATATTGCCTGTTCATTCATAGAAATTGATCCTTTGTGGCTATTAGTGGATTTTGTACTTCGAGAGCTGCCCTCTTCCAGCAAGGTTCTCTTGAGTGCCCTGATGATATTATAGAGGGTCCACTTTTTGTGGAAGTCCATGCCCATGAAGAAGTAAAGGAATGGATTTGCACAACTGTTGAGGTAGGCCAAGAAGGCCGTAACAAGAGTAACAAACGAGAAGGTTGGGCCACTCAATCCTGGCCATTTAAGGAGCTGGGTGATGTGATAGGGCAACCAACAGAGGAAGAAGGTCACCACCAGGGCCAATATGACCTTGAAGGACTTCTTTGAGTGGTGGGAGGTCTGACGTCTCCTGAGGACCACGATGATGATGCCGTAGCATAGCACGATGATGGTGAAGGGGACCAAGAACCCACATATCAGTCTCAACATGGAGATCGACACTTCTACTCCCAGTTCTTCTCCCTTTAGCATCACCAAGCATTTAGTTCGGTTGTTCTTTGTGTCCAGCTTCCGGTAAAGGGAGAAAGGAATGCTTGTGATGATGGCCGTGAGCCAAGCTCCGATGGCGGCGAGCCATGCCAAGCGGATGTTCCGGTGTTTTCTGGCCCATAATGGGTAAGCGATACAAGCAGCCCGGTCCATGCTGATTGTGGCTAAGAGAAATTCGCTGCAGAACATGTTGAGGTACTTGATGAAGCCGTTGGCTTTGCATGCAAAACTCCCGAAGATCCAACCTTCCTTCACCGCAACAAGTGGCGCTATACGGCTCACAGAGAAAAGAAAGTCAGCCACAGCTAGGTTGAAGAACCAGACGCAGCTGATGGTCCGTGAAACCTGGCGGGTGGTGATCCAGATCACAACTCCATTGCCGAGGGAACCAAGGAGAAAAATAACCGTGTAGAAGATGATCTTAAGGATGTCTCTGAACCTGTTCAGGTCAGAGTCAGTTTCCAAGGGGGATGGCCAGGGTACATTGGGAAGCCACAAAGCAGTGGAACTAGCATTCATGATGACTAGCACCTAAAAAAATTAAGATGATCTTCTCTAATGAAAACAATCTGGAAAAGGGAGAATCAAAGAATTCGTGTTATTTGATCCACCTGCTCTGGAGATCTTCAAAACTTGGAAGAATAACATGTTAAAGGCGCTAAAATACCATATTTTTGGGAGTATAAGACACTCTGAAGTATAAGATGTGCCTAGTTTTCATGGAGGAAAACAAGAGAGAGAAAAAATCTGCCTCTGCCTCCCAGCAATTTGCCTCCTTGCAGCAATCAGCAAACCGCCTGGTCAGCTTCAGCACAGCCTGATTTAGCACAAGCAGCTGATTGTCGGTAGGATCAGCCTCCCGACAATCAGATGTTTCAGTTTGCAGGGATTGCCATCGTCTATTGCCGCCTCCGCGTGCCCCATTTTCAGCCTGTTCTGGGCAGTGGGGATCGGAATAGGTGGAAAATGGGGTGCGCGGAGGGTGAAAATGGGGTGCACGGAAGCAAAAAAATGGGATGTAGAGGCCGAAAATGGGGCGTGCGGAGGCGGCAATAGGCGATGGCGATCCCTGCAGTCTGAAACAGCTGATCATCAGGAGGCCAACCAACCGACAATCAACTGCTTGTACTAAATCAGGCTGTGCTGAAGTGGACAAGGCAGTTTGCTGTTTGCAAATTGCTGGGAGGCAGAGGCCGAAGGGTGGGGGCCTGGTGGGTGGGTGGGTGGGTGGGGCTTTGGCAATATCCAGTGTATAAGACGCACAGACGTTTTCACCTACTTTTAGGGCTGGAAAAAGTGCATCTTAATGCTCCCAAAAATACAGCAATTGTATTAAGTAGGTGAAACTTCTGTAATCCAATACCTTTTCTTTATCAACATTGCTAAAAGTTTGACATTAGTCTGGGCAAATTGGAAATGTTTTACCTTTACAGCCCTGGGTTTGTTCCAAAATTTTCCAAATTCTCTAGCTAAATTATCCTCTTTTTATCTGCCCTTGGATGCATTAGGATTATCTGCTTTCCTGCCACCAGCTTTGATAGACCCTAAAAAGCTTGTGAGTCATTGATTTACAACAGTTCGTTTAGTGACCGTTTAAAGTTACAACGGCACCAGGGAAAACATATCTTATGGCCATTTTTCACACTTACAGCCATTGCAGCATTCCCCAGGATCACGTGAACAAAATTTGGATGCTTGGCAACTGATTCCTATTTACGACGGTCGCAGGGTCCCAGGGTCACATGATCCCGTTTTGCGACCTCCTGACAAGCAAAGTCAACGGGGCAAGTAGATTCACTTAACAACCAGGATATTAACTTAACAACTGGAGTGATTCACTTAACAGCTTAATGACATAAAATGGGGCAAAATTCGCATAGCAAATGTTTCACTTAGCAACAGAAATGTTGGACTCAATTGTCGTCGTAAGTCGAGGACTATCTGTAATGTAAACATGCACGCATGCTCTTTTCTCCAAGGCTTTCCAATGTGATGTTTCCAGACTGGCTGTATTTCAATTCCCATGGTCCATCACTAGAGGGTGGAATTCCAACTCATTTCTACCCCTTCTATGACGAGTCAACTTCAACCAATTCGTGTTGTATTTACTTGGAAACAAACCCATCTACTTTAATACATTTAGAAACATCTCAGTTTGTTTCTGAACGGAAACAGTTTTAAATGGAAGATCATTTCCCATTCTTAGAAGTGTCCAAGTTGTCTTTGTCTACTCTACCGCAAATCACCCCTCCTCCTCTCCCCATATGAACTGGGGGCAAATAACCAAACTTTGCTAAAAGTAGAAATGAAGAACGTGGTGTCACTCCTCTTTAAATCACTCAAAATACTTTTGCATTTTACACAGCGGGGCACCAAAGGAGACGGCCATATTTTTTGCTGATGGTGGAACTGGCTGCTTGGAATAACCACCAGTTCTTCTAAATCAAAGCTTTCAAATCCGAGATTGGATGGTCATTAGGAATTCTGGAATAGGAAATTTCCTGTATAAGGTTGGATTAAATGATCATTGAGCCCAACTAAAACATCCAGTGATATACATCAGAGGTGGTATTCAGCAGGTTCTGACCAGTTCTGGAGAACCGGTAGCGGAAATTTTGAGTAGTTCAGAGAACCGGCAAATACCACCTCTGACTGGCCCCTGACTGGCCTGAAAAACAGTTGTAGCCAGGCCTCACACACCCCGATACCTGCCTTGCTGGCCCATTTCTTCTGCAGCCACCAAGGCTGGCAAGGCTTTCCTGAAGGCTTCTGTAGCTGATAAGAAAGCTCCGGATCGATCCAGAGCTCTGTTATCGGCTGCAGAGGCCTTCAGGAAAGACTTGTTGGCCACAGAAGAAATTCCTGAAGGCCTCTGATAGTGAAAAGGAGGTGGGGGGGGGCACACGCACAAGTGAGGTTAGTCAGTGGATGACATCCCCCGAAAATAAGACCTGGTGCCTTTTTGGTGGCAAAAAAAATAAATAAGACAGGGTCTTATTTTTGAGGAAATGCGATAAACCCAACCCCACAAGAAGATGCAGCATCCTAGGTCAGACTCCAGAAATACCTGTTTGAAGCCTCAGGAATCACGTCTCTTTTCTTTCGTTGAGCTGCTTCTTACAGGGGACTAAGAATTATTCAGTTGCAGTTCGTCTTCTCTCTGCTACTCTCCCTTGAATCAACAAAGTGGCTTTATAAGGAACATAAATAAAGGACAGTCCATGCGGTTGGTTTTTTTCTGAGAAGTTGCTGACATTCCGCAAAAGCCACCGAAATTTGCTGGCTTTCAGAATCTCTGCTTATCTTCTTGCGATATATTTCCGAAGAGCGACTTGATTTAGCAAACACCGCAGCACGTTGTCCGTGGTAATTTTGTCACAGCCAACTGTCTAGTTGCATAAACCAGCAGGAGATTTCATAACTGTTTAGTTAGTAACATGGTTGTTAAGTGAATCTGGCTTCCCCATTGACTTTCTTTGTCAGAAGGTGGCAAAACAGACACTGTAGCCATCATAAGTATGAATCTGTGGCCAAGCGCCTGCATTTCGATCCCACCACCGTGGGGAAGTTGCAATGGTCATAAGTGTGAAAAATGGTCCTGTCCCCTTTTTTCAGTGTTGTCGTAACTTCAAATGGTCCCTGAATGAACTGTTGCATGTGGAAGACTACCTGTATAATTGGGGCAAGGGGTGTCTTTTAAAGTCAAATGTCAACTGCCTCCATTTTATAGTATTTTATGAAAATAAGTCACGTCAATTAGCAGGACTGAATCTGGATGTCTTGGATTTTGGGTGGTGTTGAATTTGAACTCAGATTTTTCTCCGTTAAGTGTTAAATTGGGTTCTTTATGCTTGGTTAGGAATGAAAGAGAAGTGTGTGTGTGTGTGCGGGGGGGAAATAGTTGCACCCACACCGAAACACACACGCATCCATTTTGCAGAAAACACCAGAGAAACTCACTGAAGTTCCTGCAAATCTAGAACCTGGATTGATCAGGGATCCCTCAGAGCCAGCATCACATGCTTAAAGAGAAAAATAGCTTTACTATGGTTTCAGTTATGTGCAACTGAGCCTGAAATAAATTAACTTGTTCATTGCAGCCAATGCCATGGAATCACAGAAGTCTTAAGTTGCTTTCAGGTTAGATCCAAATCCATGTGTGGAAGTTTCTCAGATTCTAGAGATGTTCTTCTGGAATTAAGGTGAGCCCCTTAGAGTGGCACACAACCGGACAGGGGAAATTTACTTTTGCCTTAAAGCAAGAGGCACCTTTTTTGTCAACTGAATTATTTTTTTCCCCAACTTCGGTCACCAAGTGATAGATATTTTTTTTGCCAGAAAACTCCTCCTCCTCTTATTATTCACCTTATTCACCTGTCTTCAATTTCATTTACGCGCATAATTTCTATATTACTATTCATCTTTTTTTAATGACTCCACAATCCCTTGCGGGGTGGAGTGTTTACTGGCCGGATACCCTCTGTTTAGTTTAGTTTAGTTTAGTTTAGTTTAGTTTAGTTTAGTTTAGTTTAGTTTAGTTTAGTTTATTGTCATTGCACCTCGTACAATGAAATCAAACACCATCTTCAGTGCACATCAAGACCATGAAAATAAACACAAACACACATCCTTCACCCTCCACACATTGAACTAAAAAACCCCGACACCACACCAACACTGCACTATACCGCAGAATTCAGAAGGTTTTCAGAGGTTTTCTTCCTGTTCTGTAAAAAGTTCTTTGTTGCCCCATCTTGACCTGCATTTCCTCATGTGAGGCAGTCCAGAAAGCGACCACTTCCTCTTTTTGGTTCCCAGGAATAATGGTTTTTTTGTCCCTTTAGACAAAATCTTCGGCACATGCCAGTTCTGAAAATAGCAATGTTGTTTAAGCTCTTCCCATTAATAATAATAATAATAATTTTTTACAAAGGTGCCGGCAGTTTCTAAGTGGATGGACAAAATCAGACGAGAAAGTTCCTGTAATAGCTCCACTGGTCACCAGGAAGTCTTCCAAAGAATTACTTCCAAAGGGCTTCTCTGGCAAAATAATTGCCTCCAGAGGGGTGACTCAGCCACGAAGTAGCTAAAACATAACTCAAAATAGTGGGTGGCTCTCAGTGGTGGGAGTCAAATAATTTAACAACTGATTCTCTGCCCTAATGATTTCTTCCAACATCCAGTTCACCAAACTGCTCAGAAAGTTAACAACTGATTCTCCCGAAGTGGTACAAACTGGCTGAATCCCACCATTGGTTGCACCGTCCCCCCAAGAAGAGGTTCAGCCTGGGACAGAGTCAAGAGAGGAACCAGTCTGGACTCCTTAACATTCCCACAAAGGGTCTAAATCCAGCCCCTTTTGAATCCTGTTGACTCTTGTCTGGTGCCAACGTAGTGCTGACTGTTGGTTGACTAGATTGCTCTGTATAGGCATGATCAATAAATCATCTTAACTGGTACTTAATGTGTGGACTTGATTCTTCCATCCCTGACATTTGTTCCTGAAACCCTCCAAAAACCAAAGATGAATGCAATCCCTCAAATGAAAAAAAAAAAGAGCTTAGGGATAAGAGTAAGACCACCAGAAATGGTCCAGCCCAATCCAGGGGCTGGTGTGTCCACTGCTTCTTAGATCAGTGGCATGAGAAGAAAAGGTTTACAAGAACATTAAAAAATAATAATAACAGGGAGAGGAAGATAAAGTGAGTGTGTGTGAGAGAGAGAGAGAGACTCATAGAGGAAGCGCATGAGCTGAGTTCTTGCAATGCACTTCTATTTTCTTTTATTTATAGTTTCTCGTATAAGTCTAAGCTATTCAGCATCTTTAAGTAGGCTAGTTGCTGTGTCAGCTTTTCTGTTCATTAATAGAAAAAGAAAAATAGGGATCACAACCAAAGGAGGGCTAAGGGTTGGGAGAAGACCAGTGGTGGGATTCAAAAAATGTTACTACTGGTTCTGTGGGCATGGCTTTGTGGGCGTGGCTTGGTAGGTATGACATGGCTTTGTGGGCGTGGCAGGGGAAGGATACTGTAAAACCTCCATTCCCTCCCCATTCCTGGGGGAAGGTTACTGCAAAACCCAATTCCCTCCCCACCCCACTAACCTGCTTTCCAGCTCTGTTCTCCTGTGTAGGGCAACAAAAGAAGAGCCAGCCGATCAGCTGGGACTCGGGAGGTGGAGAAGAGATGGGGGCAGGGCTAGTCAGAGGTGGTATTTGCAAGTTCTCCAAACTACTCAAAATTTCCGCTACCAGAACTGGTCAGAACCTGCTGAATTCCCACTCTGGAGAAGACCCAGTGACTAGATAGGAGACAGTGTTCCCACGAGAGAGTGACGGAACCAATTGGAATTACAAACTTCAACCACACAGAATACAATAATTTCAGGCCACCTCCTCTATGTGCCTTCATGTACCCTATGTTACCTGCATGCAGACTGAGACGTGACCATGCACTCTTCCCAGGCTCATATGCACATAGCCTCCTCAACTGTTGGGAAAATCCCTGCCAGGCAGGAAGGACGGATTAAGCAGGGAACCAGCCTTGCATTCTTCTGTAGTGCACAAGAGGCATAAGCCTGAATCCTGCTAAGTTCCTTGGAACCCTATCTGGTTGTTGGTCACCACTTCACAGAAAAGATGTTAAAACTCTGAGGAAAAAAAATGCAGAGAAGAGCAACTAAGATGATTAAAGGCCTGGAGACCAAAACATATGAAGAATGATTGCAGGATGTGGGTATGGCTAGTCTAGAGAAAAGAAAGACTGGGGGTCTGGGGGGACATAATAGCAGATTCCAGTATTTGAGAGGCTGCCACAAAGAAGAGGGAGATCAATTTATTTTCCAAAGCACCAGAAACAAAGAATGGAAACTAATCAAGGAGAAAAGCAACCTGAAATTAAGGAGAAACTTCTTCACAGTGAGGACAATTAACCAGTGGGACAACTTGCCTTCAGATGTTGTAGGTACTTGATCACTGGAGAGTTTTAAGAAGAGATTGGGCAGTCACTTGTCTGAAATGATATAGGATCTCTTCTGCTTCAGCAGGGGACTGGCCTCCAAGGTTTATTCTGATTTATTGATGGGGAGATTCTTGTATTATAGGTAGAACACAATAAAGTTGTTGACTTAGATAGTTCATGAATGGCTCTGGTTGCTTGCGTCTAACGCTCACCCTGACATGAGGAACCCCCAGCAACCCTTCTTTGTACACAGGTTACCTGTCCCACTATATCTTGAAGTCAGCAAAAATTTCTGGTGCTAAGCGAGACAGTTGTTAAGTGATTTTTTTGCTCCATTTTACAACTTTCTTTGCCACCGTTGTTAGGTGAATCACTGCAGTTGTTAACTTAGTAACATGGTTGTTAGGTGAATCTGGCTTCCCCATTGACTTTGCTGGTCAGAAGGTCGTAAAGGGGGAACTGCATGATCCAGGGATACCGTCATAAATATGAGTCAATTGACAAGTGTTTTAATTTTGATCATGTGACCATGAGGATACTGCAATGGTAGTAAGTGTGAAAAATAGTGCTTAGCACTAGCACTTAGATTTATATACTGCTTCACAGTGCTTTATGGCCCCCTCTAAGCGGTTTACAGAGTCAGCATCTTACCCCAACAATCTGGGTCCTCATTTGACTGACTTTGGAAGGGTGGAAGTCAATCTTGAGTCGGTGAGAATCGAATTGCTGGCAGTCGGCAGAGTTAGCCTGCAATACTGCATACTAACCATTGTGCACTATGGAAGGATGAGAGGGAGGGAGGGAGGGAGGGAGGGGAAGCAATAGCACTTAGACTTATATACCACTTTGCAGTGCTTTACAGCCCTCTCTAAGTGGTTTACAAAGTCAGCATCTCGCCCCCAACAATGGGTCTTCATTTTACCGACCTCAGAAGGATGGAAGGTGCTGAGTCAACCCTGAGATGGTCAGGATCGAATTGCAATATTGCCCTCTAACCACTGTGCCACCACGGCTCTCAAAAAATGGTCATAAGTCACTTTTTTCAGTGCCGTTGTAACTTCATATGGTCACTAAACCGACTACCTGTACGTTAATTGCATGAAATTCAAGAGTTGATCTGTGGCACTTATAACCTTTTCCCCTTCATCTCCTTTGCAAGCTTGTTCCAAAGATAAAATCGGTGATCAATTCATATGTGTCAAGTTGTGATCATGGAAGGAAGGACGGCCTGGGTGATATAAAATTCCACCGCCTGGCTAAACTAGCGAGAGACATGGGGGGGGAGTTTCCTCCTTTTTGCCACATGATTATATTTGTTGGCTTGCTATAAATAATGGAAATATATTTATTTAAAGCTATCCCTTGCGGAGGCCCAGAGCATGAATCAATAAACATAATGACATCATGATGTCACAAGAATATCCAATTTAACTAAAAGCAAACACACAGAGAAAGCAATAATGGCAGTATAAATGGGAGTTGAAAGTTTTTCTGAAGCTGATGGCTTCTTCCAGATGTATTCAACAGATGTATTCAGCATTTCCAAGCACTTTCATCAAGGCAGAAAATCTGGATCTGTGTTTCTCAACCTTGGCCATTTTAAAACACATAGACTTCAATTCCCAGAATTCCCCAGCCAACCAAGCAAGTCACAACATGCTGGCCGAAAGGATACATTCCCTTTATATTTTTTTAAAAAGCAGCATCTAATTTTTATGCTTTCTTAACATTGATTTTAGAATCAATTTTGACGGCTTATATTTTAGTTAAAATTAGAAGCCCCTCAGAGAGGGCTGCTAATAGCAGAGTTGATTAAATAAGCTTTCTAAGATAATAAGACACAAATGTGCAAATATAGCTAAAAGTTTATACATACTGTGTACATCAACGTCAAAGAAAAATAACATACATGAGGAATATATAAAGCAAAACAACCCATCGTTTGCAGTCCATAATGGAAGAAAAAGGCCCCTTTTCACACAGAAGTATTTGTAGTTTTATAATGTCCAGAAAATATCAACAGTCAAGACGGGTGAGTGGAATAAAAGCAGAAAAAGAAATCTTGTATTTCTCTAGTAATGGGTGTGATGGATCCATCAGTCTGCTGTCTTCCTCATGTATTGGACTACAATGCCTCTTATTCTCCAAAGCAACACGGGGATGGGGTGAGGGTGGGAAGGAATCTTGTTAAAGAGAGGTCCAAACTAGAAGTAAGGAGACATTTTCTGATAGTGAGAACAATTAATCAGTGGAATAACTCCCCTTCAGAAGTTGTGGGTGCTCCAACACAGGAGGTTTTCAGAAGTAGATAGGACAACCATTTGACTGGGATCCGGCCTTGAGCAGGAGGTTGGACTAGTCTAGTAGACTTCCAAGACCCCTTCCAGCCCTATGAATCCATGTTCTGTGTTCCTCACCTGTCACCTATGAATTCCTAATCCACATGAGTTTCCTAAACTGAACTTGGAAGTGTTAAAGTTTTGAAATGCATCTGAGGGACTACCGAAGACTGAGGTAGCTCCTCCGTGGAGGAAGCCATCTCCTTTCTGTATTTGCTCCTAAATGAGGTGCCGCTGTCTTCAAATAGGGTTCTCCTGAATGCAGCCCTTATGTTGTAAAGAGTCAGCTTTCGGTGGAAGTCGATGCCCATGAAAAAGTAAAGGATAGGGTTGGCACAGCTGTTGAGATAGGCCAGGAAGGAAGAGAGCGGGAGGCCGATAGAAAGTCCTAGGCCTTTCACTTCGGCCAACTTGAGGAGGAGGAAGATGTGGTATGGTGCCCAGCAGAGGAAGAACGTGACCACAAGAACCAGGATGACCCGGAAGGGTTTCTTGGAACGGATGGAAGCCCGCCGTCTCCTCAGCACCACGACAATGATGCCATAGCAGACCACAATGATGGCAAAGGGGGCCAAGAACCCACAAATCAGTCTCAACATATAGATAACCAGCTTGGCAGTTTCATTTCCCTCCAGGGCAAAGGAGCACTTGGTCTTGTTAGACTTGTCAGTTTTTATGCCACGGTAGTGGTAGAAAGGAGTACTTGTGGCAATGGCCAAGAACCAAGCTCCGATGGCAGCGACCCATGCCAAGCGGCTGTCCCGGTGTCTTTTGGTCCATATTGGGTAGGCTACGCAAGTTGCCCGGTCTATGCTGATGGCAGCTAAGAGGAAGACGCTGCCGAACATGTTGAGATACTTGATGAAGCTGTTGGCTTTGCATAGGAAGCTTCCGAAGGGCCACCCATTATCAAAAGCATTCTTCAAGAGGGGCACAATCCGGGTGATTGAGAAGAGAAAGTCAGCCAGGGCCAGGTTGAAGAACCAGACACAGCTGATGGTCCGTGAGGTCTGATGGGCTGTGATCCAAAGCACAGCTCCGTTGCCCAGGGAACCAAGCAGAAAAAGAACAGCGTAGAAGAAGATCTGAAGCGTGTCCATGAGCCGGCTCACATCCAACTTGGCACCTGAAGATGATGGCAAGGATGCATTGGAAATGCACGGAGCGGTGAAATTAACATTCATGATGCAACAGGACTCTACAGAATGGGAGGATTAAGAAATCAGGTGGTCCTTCACCAGTCAACAAAACCTGGAAAAGGAGAATCAATGTTTTAGGAAGTGTCCTTTTTTTTAAATCATTTTTTTCCTGTCTTACTACTCTTATAGTCTAGTTTTGCGTCTTCCAATACATTAAAGTCTCCTACAACACAAATATTTGGATACTTCGTTTCTAATATCTACTTATGTAACTTTTGGTAAAAAAAATTATTCTTGCTTTATTATTCGGCGCATATATTATGTCAACTCATAAACTATTTCTATGGTCTTTTTAGAGCTCCCAACAGAAATAGAGGGGGAAGGGGTTTTTTTGAAAGATCAGTGCGGCAGCTTGGAAAGCGAAAGTGCATTCCATAAATAGTTTTCAAAGATAGTAACTAGGTGACTGAAGTTTCTGCCATGCAAAATTCTAACTGGAGAACATGATTGATGACTCTTGGCTATGGATGTGTCTCATTGGAGGATCAAGGGTGTGTGGGGGGGAAACCAGGATCAAGGGTGACAATGAATTATGTGTCTCAGAGTTGGCTACACCCAGGCAATGCCAGACGTGTTAACTCCCAATAAATCCTTTGGAAGTTTTGGAAGTTTGGCTCGAGACTCATGATTTAATTGGGGTAACTGCTGGAATCCTGATATATTGCTATCAAAAATATCTGTTTTTGATTCATCTGTCAGCCAAAGCCTTGATCAATCTTGATTCAGATTCAGGGCTACCTAGCTGTGGCAGCCCTGTATCGAATGGAGAGTTGAATTGGAAACGCTGACATTATTGCTATTTCCACCATTAAAATCCTTCCTTCTTCATCTGCATATGTTTGTTTGGAGTTTATTGTTTCCTTAATATATAGAGATAACCCCTCTTTTCTTTTGCTATGCTGATGAAAAATATAATTTCCCAATTTTGGGACATTCCATTAATTTACAGTGCTGTCTTTGTTTTATATATGAGTTTCTTGCAGGTGAATTATATCTCTTTTTAACTTTTGTAATTGTGTAAAAAAATTTCCCCTTTTATGGGGAAATTCAGTCCATTTATATTTATTGACAACATTTCACTTTATCTCTCCTTCTCCTTTATTTATGTATAGGTTTTATTCTCCTAGTTGTTCTTGTCTGTCTTTGTTCTTTTACCCTTGGTCCTTCTTGATCTGCCTTTTCTGTTTCTCCTTCTTCCGGTCGTATATTTCTCTCTTCTACTGTTGATTCCTCCTGTCCTTTATATTCCAATTCTCCTCTTGTTTCCTTTCCCTCAGGTGTGGCAATATGGCTATCCCAGAGGGAATTTTAGTTGGCTGGAATGATAAAAGATACAGACTGGACTCGATAGATAAGGCAACAGAATTTTATGATAATCATATCGACACAAATGAGAATCAATGTTATTTGATTTACAATTTCGGCAACAGCAAGCCAAGATATATATATAGGCCATGCATGTTCCCTCCCATGTGGTGCTCCCCAAATTCATCACTAGATGGTAGAATTTCAGCATCTCTAATCCAACAATTGGATGAACTAGTGACAAAGGAACTTTTGCCAAGCTCAGGGGAATCACCAGACATGGTCAAAAGGAGGAAGGAAGAAGGAGGGGTGTGTGTGCTATCTTCCTCTGTACCCTATGGAAATATAGGGTACTTCTGCATTTCCCAGGGGTTCAAAGAATGAAACTGCTGACGGTGCGAGCAGATGGTTTCGGATAGTGGCAGCTTCTCCAAAGTCAGAAATTTCAAATCAAAGGTCAGAGGGTGATTAGGAATTCTTGGGGAGCAGATGACTTACATTGTAGGGATGGGGTTGAATGTCCAGCTGTAGCACCCAATGCTTCTAAACACTTCTGTAATATTTATCTACCATTTTAATAGGGCTGCCCATCTCACCAAGTGTTTCAGGGCTACGTACAATAATAAATTAAAACAATAAATATATTAAAGCACTCATTATTAATATATATATATATATATTTAAAAACTAGAAATCCCAAGAGAGAAGAATGTGAACTTTAGCACTGGAGCTATCTCAAGATCATACCAGTTCTCTGAAATTCTCAGATTTAGCCAGTTCTTGAAAGTCTTCTGGTATATTAACAGGGATGGAGCTCACCTCACTTTAAGGAAGAGAATGTCTCATAAGGCAGGCACCATGGCAAAAAAAGACCATCCCCTGGGACCCCCAGATATAATTTCCTAACAAAAAGGACCTGCACCTCAGATCTAATGGACAGACATATGCAGTGGTGGGATTCATTCAGCCAGTTCACACCACTTTGAGAGAACCGGTTGTTAACTTTCTGAGCAGTTTGGTGAACTGGCTGTTGGAAGAAATCATCAGGGCAGAGAACCAGTTGTTTAAATTATTTGAATCCCACCACTGGACATATGTTAGGCCAATGTCAGGTGTTAGATATAATATTAGACAAGTGTCTTCATAGATCCAGGGTCTGCTCCTATACTTAAGTATTTTTAATTATCAAAGATCTTCCATTCTTTTTTTTAAGGTTGGGAAGTGAACCCAGGTAGAGAAAAATCTGTAGAATTTTTCAGTCATCCAGGTCAAGTCTTTGACTGACTTTTAGCTATACAATTTGGGATGAACACCCCTTTGAATGGTATGGGAGTAGGAATGGATTTCCAGAGGAAAAATTGCAGGCTACGGGAACCAGGGGCACCACTTGGGTGAGGGCACAGATAAACCTCCAAGTGCTTCAACGACCCTCTAAAAGGATGCAAACGACCAGCCGTCTGAAAGGAATTACAATCCTTCCATTCCCCACTATCCTATCAGAGCTGAAGATGCTTTTTGGATGAGAAGCAAAACGTCTTCAAAAGTAAAAACAAGAAAGTCCAGTTGCTTCCTGGAAAAAGGCACCTTTGGGTCAGGTAGGGAAAGTTAAGTAATACTTTAGTTGACTTCGGAATTTCTAGTTCTTTGGTAAAATATCTTCCAATTAAACTACTTGAACACCTTGTGAAGAGAAATGCCCCATATTTTTGTGTACATTGCACAATGGGATGGTGCCACCAAGCTCCAGCATTCCCACAAGTACGCCGATATTAGAAAGTGTACACCTAGTTCTAATCAAACTGTTTTCCAATCCAGTCCAGCTGCTAAAGTCAAGTCAGCAAATCACACTGGACTACAACTTGTCTGGTTATCACAATCACATACTTCGTAATCACAACCACAAGACGACAAACTTCATTCTTGGATGGCTATAAAACTGGTGAAACATGACAAGAGCAGAACCCATCTCTTGAGACAAATCAAATCAAAACGCACCCACCCCAAATTTTGACAGTCTAGAAACAATGTAGACAAGGACAAAACTGTTGTTGTTCTGGAATTCTTACAGTTCCCCCCAAAAGGTGGGGTGTCCTGGATTAAACCCTGAAATTACCTGTTTTAGGCTGCAGGAATTACGTCTTCTGTATTCTCTGGGCTCCCTTTACAAGAAAATGCAGATTTCTAGGCTGCCGCTTAGTTTCTCTGCCTGGCTGTGATTTTGGACCTCATCCAAAGTCAAGATTAACTCCTGCCGAAAAGAGGAACTTGAAGAAAACCTCTTCCTGCTGGATGCGATCATGCAGAATCTCTTCACTGTTGAAGGTTTGTCCCCTGACCAGGACAATTGTGTCTATGCCAGGCTGGGAAAAATGAGGGGAAGCATCATCGCAATTGCCAATTCTGCAGAACCAAGAATGCTCCTGAAATATTTCCCCTAGAACCAAGGGGACTAAGAGTCGAAAAATGTTGTCGGAAGGAAGCTTTTGAGAGGAGTGCCTTTTAATAAGGGAGGGCTGCTCTTGTGGTGGCTTAAATGGAATTCACTCGACATACGTCATGTGCATGGATCGAGCAGGGTGGTTGGGGTGTGAAAAGCCACTCTGCAGCCACCACAAAAAGTCAAGCCTCTGCTCAAGTGTCTTTGTTGGGTTCCTTCTGATTTATTTCTGAGGAACAGCATGATTTCCCGAACGTCCGTGATTCAAGAGAGCCCTTTCACATATTCCGGGCTCCAACTTTCCAAAACAAGTGTGTCACTCACAACCTCTGGCAAGCCATGCAGAGCCTATAGAACCCGTTGCCTTTATCTTGGAAGCTTCAAGAATGGTTGGAGATGGTCTCACCTGCCCCAACGCTTCAAGACTTGCTGAGTCTTCAGACTCTGTCACCTCCTCTGAAAAAGAACCACCGGGAAAGTCCTTGCAATCTGCTGATGTGGCTTGAAATTGGGAATGACTGATTGATGTTCCTCAGGCTGCTCTTCAGCCATCTAAACGAGTTGCATCTTGTTGCTGGAGAGTCAAGGGTTGGGCGAACAAGTTCTCCTGATCTCTCAACTCAAAGCAACTTATTGGCGGGGCTCACATGTACAGGAGTGCCTCCATTAATTTGACTGTTTGGGTTGAAGGGAGGTGCTTTAGATCCAAATGTTCCTGGTTCTAGCTCGCCTTCAGCCACAAGAATGAATTTAGACCAGTCTCTCTGCATCTTGATGCCATCTTCAATTGCCAAGTGCCTGAATTGTGTGACCATGGGAGGGTGGGTAGTCGTAACTTCAGGAATGGGTTTTAAGTCATTTTTTCCCACTGTCATTAAGTGAAAAGTCTTAAGTTGAGGACTACCTATATATCAGCCCCTCCTCTAGCTTTCTAATCACCCAGATCCCACCTCAGCAGTGCCCCATGCAAGAAATTTCCTTCCTTCCTTCCTTCCTTCTGTCTCGTTCATTCATTCTTTTTCTTCCTTCCTTCCTTCCTTCTGTCTCTTTCATACTTTCTTTTCCTTCCTTCCTTCTTTCCTTCATTCTGTCTCTTTCCTTCATTCTTTTCCTTCCTTCCTTCCATCTCTTTCATTCATTCTTTTCCTTCCTTCCTTCCTTCCTTTCTTCCTTCCTTCCTTCCTTCCTTCTGTCTCTTTCATTCATTCTTTTTCTTCCTTCCTTCCTTTCTTCTGTCTTTCATACTTTCTTTTCCTTCCTTCCTTCTTTCCTTCATTCTACCTCTTTCCTTCTGTCTCTTTCATTCATTCTTTTCCTTCCTTCCTTCCTTCTGTCTCTTTCATACTTCCTTTTCCTTCCTTCTTTCCTTCCTTCCTTCCTCCCTCCCTTCTTTCCTTCCTTCCTTCCTCCCTCCCTCCTTTCTTCCTTTCTTCCTTCCATCTTTTCATTCATTCTTTTCCTTCCTTCCTTCTGTTTCTTTCATACTTTCTTTTTCTTCCTTCCTTCCTTTTTTCCTTCATTCTGTTTCTTTTATTCTTTCTTTTTCTTCCTTCCTTCCTTCCTCCTCAGGGCTCCTAATTTTTCTCAGAATACATCTACTGTATCCATAGAGAAACTGTTCTTGGACAGATTTTATTTGATTTCCATGGGTAAGCTATCTTGAAAAGTAAAAAGTAAACATAATCTCAAAGAGTGAGACATGGTTTTAGAGTCTTACGTGTAAATGCTCACATATGACATGCTATAAATTTTTTCACCAATGCGGTGGATTTATTATTTGGAACCCTGACATTTACTGGGTACAGCTGTTGACCACAAAGAAGCAGAATGCAGAAAAGCAAACATTTATTGTACAAATTGTCCAAATGAAATAAAATGTATTTGCTGCTTCGTTCCATGAAAATGGATCGGATAAGTGACAACAGCCCTCTTCAAGTCCTAAGAGTAATGTGTATTGCTTTTGTCTAGACCAGCGGGAGGGAAACTTTTATCACTTATGGACTTCAACTCCCAGAATTCCAGAGTGAGCCATAAAAGGTTCACCATCCCTGGCCTACTGGTTTTTCAGTTGTGGGGGAAATCAATTTTTGACTTGAATGGGACTGTTTAATATACAAATGTTCTCCTATATCAGCCTTGCTATCTGAGGAATTCTGGGAGTTGAAGTCCATACATCTTCAAGCTGCCAAAGTGGAAAAATATTAATCTTGACAAATCTCGGAAAGAGCCATTCCCTATGTTGTTTAGGATTTTTGTCTTAATGAAAGTGAATGCTTGTCTATGTGTTAAAAAAGTTTGTTCTTAAGTAATTTTGGTAGTCAAGAGTTTTCCCTTAGGAAAACTTAGGGAAATGTCTACTAAGAAATTACTAGACAATTTCCGATCTACTCATCTGGGGAAAGATAGCATTTAAAGTTTAGCTTTTATTCCCTTGACACCATGACCAAGCCACCCACGTTGTTAACTTGATCTAATTTATTCCAAATATATCTTATTATTTATTTTTATACTACAGGCAGCCAACCCAGCTCTGTCTGTTGGGTGCAGGTCAAGTGGATGGAAAAAATGAAAGATTTTAATTCTTTCTTTCAAGAAAATAACTACGATACCTTCTTCAACTAAGTAAGGAAGATAGAAGAAAGACACACAACTGAAGAACCGCATATGATAGTCATGCACAATCTGAGAATGACTAACAGTAACCTCCCCCACACAGCCCTATATATAGACAAACAACGGGCTTAACAAGGTTGTGTAGTGTTTCTTTTGTGCAAGAGTAGTCTGTATCCTCTATCCCACGCCTCCATTTTTCTTTCCTTCCTCTTCTCCAATTCCCTTTTCTACACTGTAGGTCTTGGTCAACCTCAGACAAAACATGGTCTTAATATTATGTAAGAAAATCTGTAGTTATTGAAAGACGTTTTCTCCTTAAAGAAAAACCCCTACCTCTGTTATTTTTCCCTCAGTTTAATCATTTCACTGTATTGGACTCCAAATTGTAGTCAGTAGATGAGTGGCCATTAAGAAATTTGGAACCAGATTTTTATTTATATTTGCTAATCTTGGCTCGCTAAGCCAAAGCAAGCTTTAAGAAAGCTAGGTTTTTGCCACCTAATGACTGCTCTGTATGTGGTAAAATCTGACATGTCCAGAAATCCCTTGAAATTCTCTTTCTTTGAGCAATATTTCAGACGGACCTCCCACCATCTAACTGTGGAGGAACAGGGTGAATTTACACTTGAAAGAAACTTGTAGGCCTGTCCTAGACTTGGTGATGCTGCAATGAACAAAGCCAGAAATTCCTTCATTAAGCTACCAGGTCTTTGTCTTCTGGCTCTGTGTTCCTCAACCTTGACCACTTGAAGAGGTGTGGACTTCAACTCCCAGAATTCCCCAGCCAGCCATACTAGCTGCGGAATTCTGAGAATTGAAGTCCACACCTCTTCAAGTGGCCATGGTTGAGAAAAACTGTCCTAGCTCATCAAAGATTGATGGTTTTAGAAGGTAGCACCTCATTCCCTTTGATCTCTCCACTAGGATTCCTTCTAGAACACTGCTGGACAGGAACCCTTATCTCTTCTTTCAAACCTCACATACGGTATTTCAATCAGAGTGGTCAATGTCTGGAATACTCTACCCGACTCTATAGTTTCTTCGCCAAACCCCAAAAACTTTAACCTTAGACTGTCTACTATTGACCTCACCCCTTTCCTAAGAGGTCTGTAGGGGCGTGCATAAGCGCACCAACGTGCCTACCATCCCTGTCCTATTGTTTCTTTTATTTTTATTTTATTTTTCTTATATGTACCCATTTCATGTATTCATAACTATGTATACACTTATACTTATTATCTTGTAAACAATTGACAAATAAATAAAATAAATAAAATAAATAAATCTCAGGTTACCCTCCTTCCTTCCTTGTTTTCTTGTTGTGCAAAACAAGAAAAAATACTACGGTATTATACAGATCTCTCTCCTTGTTTTGCCTCGTAGCATGAAAATGGCAAATAATAACAGTGGTGAGCAACAAGAAGCAACACAAACACACACACACACATGCACAAACACACACCCCTGCAAATTTCCTAAGCAAGGCACTTTGTTCAGCCATGTTGCAATCTCTTTATTTGTTAATATCTTTCCAAGTCCAGTTTTCCTTGAAAATTATTACTTTGGCAAGAGTCACAATTAAAACTCTTTACAAACAGGAACAAAATAAACCGAATGAATAATAACAGCACCAGATGTGTTTAAACTTTTGGGATTTGATTTGTTCCTGCTTTGGAACAACAAGGAAGGGGGGTGGATCGGTGGGATTTCTGCTGAGATTCAGTAGTTGGGTTCATACAACACATCCTTCACCCAAGTGAACTAAGTACAATTTCTAGGTTCATGTAACATGCTATAACCAAATGAATAAACTGTATTATGGCTTAATACAATGACCTGGTTCATTATAACATTCTAAGACAATGGATGGAAAGAAACGCACAAACAACCCTCATTTGAGTTTAGTCCAGGGTGTTGTGTGAACTTAGCCAAAACTTCAATCTTTGTCTTATCCCTTGATTTGGTGTTCTATTGCTTTGATCTCAGTTTATGGAGCAGATGTTTGCTGTTTGGCTCCAGGTTCAATTCAGTAAGAGAAGGTAAAACTTGAAATCTATCTCCCCTGCAAATGTTGAAAACAAACATGTCTTGTGTGTGCAAATTATGGTATGTACTTAAAATTGCAGTCTTAAAAGGTTTGGTTTCCTATTTTGCACAATTTGTCTTGTGAGGGTTATAGTTTGATTCATTTTATTCACTCACTGAAGTCAGGTTAGATCCTCTTGAAAAAGTAAAGAGCTACATATATTGATTTTTGACGTTCATAGCTCTACTCCAGCATTTCAGGATTAAAATCCAAATGTTAAATTTTAAAATCCAAGTTTAATGAAAGTTAAAATTCAAGTGGCAACAGCCCACCTAACTCTACACTCTCTTCCTTGTGTAAGGTCTCAACCGATACACTTCCATCACCTACCAAAATGAGGTGGACCAGTTGCTTTCGTGGTGTGGAGACAATAACTTGGTCCTTAACACCAATAAAACCAAGGAGCTTATAGTGGACTATAAAAGGAACAGATCAGACATCCAGCCCTTGCTTATCAATGGAGACCAAGTGGAGCAAGTGGCCAGTTTTAAGTTTCTGGATGTTACCATAAAAGAGGACTTGACCTATTGCAGCCCTGGTCAAAAGGGCCGAGCAGAGATTATACTACCTGAGACTTCTCAGGGAACAACAACTGAATGGAAAACTGCTGGTGACCTTCTACTGCTGCACCATAGAGAGTATCTTAACTTATTGCACCTGTGTAGAGTTTGCCAATTGCACCAGGGCAGATAGGACAGCGCTCCAGAGGATCATTGGTTGCCCTCTCCCCTCTTTGGAAGAGCTTTATAGCTCCCACTGCCTTAAGAAAGTTCAAAACATCCTCAAAGATCCATCTCATTCTGGGTACCCTTTTTTTTGAACTATTACCATCTGGCAGACGGTACAGGATAATAAAAACAAGGACAAATAGGCTGAAAAACAGCTTCTATCCCAGGGCAGTAGCTCTGTTGAATTCTGCTGTATAGTGCAGTGTTGGTCTGGTGTCAGGGATTTTCGGTTCTATGTGTGGAGAGTGAAGGACGTGTGTTTGCATTTATTTTCATGGTCATGGTCATGATGTGCACTGGAGATGGTGTTTGATTTCGTTGTACGAGGTGCAATGACAATAAACTAAACTAAACTAAACTAAACCTCCTGGGACTCAGGCACATTTTGGCATTCATGATTTCTAGAACACTTTGATAGGGTTAAGTCATTAGGGCCCACGCAAAAAGCTGATTTATTCACTGTTGTCGGTTTCACATCGTTAAGTAACAGCTTAAGTGCAACTGCATGCACCTTCTTTCTGACCTCCATCAAATCAAAATTTATGCCAACCACCAAAACTCTGGAAGTCTGATCAGCACAAAATCACATTAGAAGAGGAGGGCAGGAAAATAACCCCGTGCAAAAGAAATTTGACTTTGTTTTGGGGGAGAGCAAAATCAGGTTTCACTGCTCATAAACATGAGATGAATCATATAACAGAGCAGTGAAAAATAAAGTTACGGGTAGTTCTGGATTTAAGATCACAATTGAGACCAGATATTTTTTTTTTAACTGTTAAGTAAGGGCTTAAGTGCCTTATGCCCAATTTTACTCTTTTGGCCATGGCTGTTAAATGCAGATGTTAAATCACTGCAGATGTTTAATGAGCTGTCTAGTCATTAAGTGAATCTGGCTTCTCTCCTTCTCAGGAACCATCTGGGAGTGTCACAAATGATGATCCACTTCACCCTGGAATGCTGCAACTATTGCAAATATTTGCCCATTGCCAAGCGCCCGAATTTGGACCACATGACTTTTTGGATGCTGTGACAGTCATAAGTGCAAGGAATGGTTGAAGGACACTTGAAGGTTAACTTTGAACGATCACCCAAAGAAGGGCTGAAAGTCAAGGACTACCTGTTATAGAGAAGGCGCACCAAAGGAAAATTTATTTCCAATTACTCAAATGTCATAAATAGGACATTATTACGTCCAAAATGCCAGCTTCTCGAGAAGAGGCCTAGGACAGGCAGGTAAAACAGAATAACAGGACGATAGAGTCCAACCTCCGGTTTGGAGCGGGAGAGATCGTACCAAATGAGGCAAAGCTGTACGCGATAGGCTTTGATCTAGTGAAGAAAAAAAAAGGAGAGGGGGAGAGGGTTGAATGTCAACTCACTCCTTGGTTCACCTTCACAGACACAAGCCAAGGAGCAGAAAAGTCACCAGGGCTGAGCCCTGCAAGCCTGTCACACCTCCCTTCGGCCCACCAACATGTCTTTCTTCAACATTCACGGAAGGGACCACCTTCCTATTTTGAACAACGGTGTTGTTCTCATCCTCTTCGTGACTGTGGTCGTGGTCGTGGTCGTGGCCGTGGTCATGGCTGTGGTCCTTCTGAGGGCCACCCACCGACGGGCTCACACCAAGAGAACGGGCGAGCTTGCCGGAAGTGGAAGCCGCCGCCGTGGCTGCGTTGATCCGGACGTATGTTGAAGGGGTAGTGACGGTTGCGTTCTTGGTCTCTTGAGCAGGCAGGAAGGCCAGCCTTGGGATGGAGGTGGAGAAGTGTGTTTTGTTGGAGAGGTTCGTGTTGCAGAGATTCCCTGAGCAACAGGAGCCCGAGAGGGTGATGGCAGGACTCCCTTTCCTGACCTTGGTACAGTCGCCATCTTGAACACATCCTTTGATGGGTTTGGTCAGTGAAAAGTTCCCTGGAAAAGAGGAGAAGAAGAAACTTTGAGGCAGATGTCCTCCTTCAAGGATTACAGTTTTGGTCCAAAGGGTTATTTCTCCTCCCTCCCCTCCAGCCCCATTCCAAATCAAGTACGCTTTGTGTCCAGAACCAAGGGCTTTTTCTGAGGTCGAGGTCAACAAAACAATGCATTGTGTTTAATCTTTGTTAAAAAGTCAAGAATGCGAATAGTTGGTCAAATCTCTCTTCCCAACAGCTCTGGAGCAATTTTGTAACTCTTTTTGAAAAACAAGAAGGAAGGATGTATCTCTGGCAGAGAAATATAAATGCTGTGTTGTTTTTTTAAAAAAACAAATAAGTAGAAAGTTTTTTTTTTTTAAAAAATGGCATAATTATAGTTCTTAAAAGTTTGCCATTCTCTGAGCAAGACTGAATGCTCTCTTTTAACTTCTGCTTCTATCCCTTTTTACTATATATTGGAGAACGTGATTTCCTACACGATTAGAAAATAATTTTTATTTCAGCTGGGCTATGATGGCCTTCACTCAGGGGACACTGATCCTTTACTCATCCTCTTAGCTCCATTAATCCATTCTTCCCACTCCTTTCCTAGGAAAGGAAGAAATCCAACATATTTAAGGGCCCACAGTCGGTCTCCGGAATCCCAAGACAGCCAAATTAGTCACATTTTTTTTAATGACCTTCAGAGGTCTCACCTGCTTTCATGGTGACATTGCCATGGAAACAACCCCGGAAATTATCATAACACTTGACAATGGTAGAATTGTCTGTTGTGCAGTTGTCTCCCTCACAGCTGTAGCATTCCACTCCGTTGGGAATCTGCGCACTCACGTTATCTGGAGATAGAGCCATTAAAAAAGGGGGGGGAAATAGCATTATGAAGGATGGAAAAGATATGAACTTTACATTGGATGAATTCCAGAAGAAGCACTTGAACTGCGTTGGGCCAGGCGTATTTATAATTTTTTCTTAAACCTAGCACCAAGATTAGCCTAAAGAGGCTTTTGAAACCAGTCCTAAATTTAAATAGACTGCCTCTGTTAGTTATTGATTCAGCTGTACTCCACATTTCCTTCCCCAGAAAGAGACCTAAGAAAACAAAACCATTACAAGCATTGCACACTAGGCAAAAAAAGCTCTTAGCCTGAGAACACAAAGGCATGGCTGAAGAAACACCTTGGCCTTTTTGTTCTAGGTTAACTGGCTTTGTGGTTATTGTAAGTTTTACACAAAGCATTGTAACCATTGTTTGCAGGCCTCGGGATGACAAAAGACAAATATTCCCTGAAGGTGAGCTCATTTCTATGGCAACACATCAATGTAATTTTCTGTGGCTATCTAGATGAGTGTTTCTAAACTTTGACAATGTTAAGATGCATGGACTTCAACTCCCAGAATTCTCCAGCCAGCCTGTATTTTTTTTTTCATTACTGTATTTTTTCCTCACAGTAATTCCCCATTATTGCTATTATTGCTGTGTTGTTTTTATTATTATCATGATTATATTTTTATTCTACCCTTTTATATATAATTTAAGACAGTGAACATATCTGAGACTTCTGCCTTCTATTTTCCCACAGCAGCTCACAGAGTTGAACTGAGATAGACTGGCCCAAAATCACCCAGCCGGCTTTCATGCCTACGGGAGACCTAGAATGTATTCTATTTACAATTTACTTAATTTACAAGCTGGGGATAATCCATATTTGGAAAGTTCCAGTTTATTAAGGACTATCCTCTTTTAATGACCCCATAATCCCTTGTGGGATAGAATCGGGGCAACCGAATGGAGCTGAGCGTTTACTGGCCAGATGCCTTTCCTGTCACCAATGCGGAGTTTTTTTCCCCCAAGCAAAGATATGCTCATGTGCCCAAAGAGAGATATCTGTCTCGACCTAAGATTGAACTCACAGCCTTCTGATTGTGAGGCGAGAGCTTCACCTCTAGGCCACTGCACCAATCCTCCCAGCTTATTAAATATTCTGTGAAAATATTCTGTGAAAATATTCCACTATTCCGCAGGGACATAGTAGTGGATAAAACTAACAATCTTCTTTAAAGAAAAAAAAAATCATCATTCTTATGTGGGCTGGGGTTTACCCATGGGTTGTAGCTGCAGTTCTTTCATGTCCAGTTTAATGTTGCAGAGGCTTGTGTTGCACTGATGCAGCTGAGAGAAGGCCAGGATGCCATGCACTTCCACCGCCTTGTCGTTGGTTCCTGGCATGCCCAGCCCGCAACCCTTTTCGCCAACAGAGAATTTCCCGTGACCTGAAAGAGCAAAGAGGTTACAGAGGAAGATAAGATGGCTTAGAACCAAAGATGGCGCCTTTAAGACCTTGTGGACTTCAACTCCCAGAATTCCCCAGCCAGCCACAAAAAGCATTTGCTGTCTGATGTGGGGCGGGGGTGGGGGAGAAGGAAGTCGGGGGTACCAGCTGTTATAAGTTGATCATGGAATGTGTGCGAATGTTGCTTCTTCTCTCCATGTGTGGCACCTTCTCTCCAGAATTTGTAGCCTCCCACCCTTCTGTCCTTATCCAAGTTAATTTGTTGGACTTAGTTAAGAGCCATGAATGTACTGTCAACTCGTAAATCATTCCTATGCCTATTTCCGAGGTGCCATAAGAAGGAGGGGGGAGGCCTGAAGGAGCAGTGTTGCAGATGAAGGCCAGAAGCACATTCCACACTTATCTTGTGGAGATTGTAGCCTAGGATACTGGATCTTCTGCCCATGAAAATCTTTCATTGGAGAGCATAATTGATGACACCCAGCCCAGTGTTTCATTGGAGAATCTGATATATGACACACCCAGGGGGGTGGGGTGGGTGGGAAAAAGGGTCATTGGTGATAGTAAATTATGTGTCTCAGAGTTGGCTTCATACTGGTTAGTGCTGGACATATTGCTCCTAATGAATCTTTTGAATTCTTTTGAAGCTTGGCTCGAGGCTCATGATTCAGTTAGGGCAATCGATGGAACCCTGACACGTACAGGCGCTGGGAAATTCAGCAAGCCAGGGAGGCTGCAAAGAGTCTCCAATATTCATCACCAGCTTATTGACAATCAGGGACGTGGAAAGGGACCCTCAAAATGAAAGCAAAAATATAGGTAGCCCTCAACTTACAACAGTTCGATTAGTAACAAAAATTACCGCAGCGCTGAAATAAGTGACTAATGACCATTTTTCACACTTATGACCGTTGCAGCATCCCCATGGTCACCTGACCAACATTTTGGATGCTTGGCAATTGACTCATATTTATGACAGTTGCAGGACCCTCTAGGTCATGTGACCTTCTGGCCAGCTAAGTCAATGGGGAATTCAGATCCACTTAACAACCGTTAGCAGTTGCAGTGATTCTCTTAACAACTGTGGCAATAAAGGTAGAAAAATCGGGCAAAACCCAGTTAACAGCTGTCTCGCTTAGCAACAGAAATTTGGGGCTCAGTTGTGGTAGTAAATCAAGGACTACCAGTATTTATTTTTACTGAATTTATATGCCACCCATTCTCACTATTGGTGAGACTATTCTACTGACTCAACCCTGGCCAAGGGAGAAAAGCATCAGAGAAACCAAAAAAAATCAAAGTTTTGCACTTGCAGAACTAAAGAAGGAATCCAAAACATCCCCCTTTGGGCCAGAAAAAGCATTTGTAGCTACTCACTCCATTCCACAGCAGCCACGGTTTCCACGCAAACATGGACATTGCTTGGGCAGGTCAGCTTTTTCATCTGCTGCTGACTGCAACCACCATCTCCCAAGTCCACACAGCTGTGGCATTCCAGAGCCAAGGCACCTGTATAGGGCAGATGTCCAAAATGAGAAAAACCCAATTAAAAGAGTGAAATTATACTGATGTAGACCAGAGGTGTCCAACCTTAGCAACTTTAAGGCCTGTGGACTTCAACTCCCAGAATTCCACAGCCAATTGGCTGTGGAATTCTGGGAGTTGAAGTCCACAGGCCTTAAAGTTGCCAAGGTCGGACACCCCTGATGTAGATTTTCATGGGAAACATCAATGAAGCCGAGATGAACTGTGGGGTAAGGACCACAGCCAAATTTCCTTTCGTTCGGGCGGCCATTCTCTTTCTCCGCTCATCACAACTTTATTAAATGAGGGATATTTGATTTCAGAAGTTGCGGGTCTCCAACATTGGAGGTTTTAAAGAAGAGATTAGATAAACATTTGTCTGAAATGGGATAGGCTTTCTTGTTTAAGCAGGACTAGAAGACTTTCTCAAAAACTTTGGCCACCTCGTGAGAAGGAAGGACTCCCTGGAAAAGAGCCTTATGCTGGGAAAGATTGAGGACAATAGAAGAAGAAGGAAGGGACGGCAGAGAATGAGGTGGCTGGATGGAGTCACTGAAGCAGTCGGTGTGAGCTTAAAGGGACTCCAGAAGATGGTAGAGGACAGGAAGGCCTGGAGGAACGTTGTCCATGGGGTCACGATGGGTCGGACATGACTTCACAACTAACAACAACAACAGAAGACTTCCAAGGTCTCTTCCAATTCTGTTATTCTGTTTTCACTAGGACTCCTGAATAGCTCTGAGATTGAAATTATAAGGAAAAAGATAAGATAAATTGTATGTTGTGAAAGAGCACCTTATTTCGTTGTTCTCAGGTTTCTGAGTACAATGAGTACAATGACAATAAATTTATCTTATCTTATCTTATCTTATCTTATCTTATCTTATCTTATCTTATCTTATCTTGAAAAAGACCATCTGTGATCTGATCGCAAGATCACATCCAAATGAAGCCTCTAAAGGAAGCAGAGAAATGTTTTCAATGGCTGATTGATTTGGTCGTAGGCTAATCACACTGCACAAGTGAAATTACCCCTAAAGAAAACTCAGGGCTCCGTTTCTTTCGTGGTCTACTTTGCACAATGAATTTGCAAGCTGCCAGGCCCTGATGTTAGCATCTAAACCTGCATTTCGGATATTAGTAATTTGACAGTAGATGCTTAACCCACAAAGGACTCTCCCTGCGTTTTTTCCCCCCTCCTCCTGGGCATCTCCCCAATCCAACCTGGAAAATAATATTCTATTTCTCCCCTCCACTTGATGGCTCATCTGGTTTTGAATGCTTTTGGCTCTTCTTCCCAGGCATCTCCACCTGCTCCTACTTCTTTGCCTTAATCTGCAGGTCTCTGCTTTTTCATTATAGCCTCTCCTGCCCTGTTTTTCTCGTGCATCTCCTTCTCAGCTCTTTCATTCTCCACTCCTGTTCATCCAGGGTAGGCGATTTCACTAATCCTGGTGACCCCGCCCAAACGGAGTCTCATACGAATGTTTCCACCTGTGTGAGCACCTGAGGAACACGGCACCGTGTGTGTCCAACTGCATTCTCAGTTCGCTTGTTGTTGCTTTGTTGGAAGAGATAGCCATCTGGTTCAATTCCAAGCCAGGAGAAAGGCACTGGAGACAAAATGGAGGCTGGAAGCTGATTGGAAAGAGCGTCCATTTATTGATGAACAGAGAACCACATGTTTGTAGCTCTGGTGCAGCTGACCACATGGAATTGAGAGTGCGAGGAGGTATTTATACCTTCTCTTGGGCTTTGCCCTTGAACTTCCTGTTCCTGGGCAAGAACATGTTATCCTATTGGCTGTTGTCAGACTCCTATGGGGCCATGTACAAATCCTAGGTGTTTGTCTGAGCTAAGTTTGGTTGAAGTTTGAACTGCTGGGGGTGGTGCAATTGAGACGATGCAATGAAGAGGCTTTGGGCAATTCCTAGTGTAGCTGAGGACTAATCCTACCTTTGTTGGATTTTTGGTGAGGGCATGTTCCTCCATTTCTCATCTAGGGAAATATAACATTCTGCCTTTTTAATATTTCTCAAAATATTAAAGAATATTCATTCTTCTAGGTGAGGGTGCTAACTTTCTACAGCTGCTTCTTCAGAATTTTTTTAAACAGAATGAAGTAGCTTTCATTAATAGAATAATGGATTGATTCATGTCATCCAAATTAAAGCTAATTTAGCAGGACACTTCTGTGCACCCCATTTTCCCCCACTCCCTTATTCTTTGAAAGACGCATTGAATGACAATCCACAGATCTTAACATGCTAAAACCAGGCACAAATGTTGCTCTCCTACCTCAGTGCTGGAAGTTCAAAAAATCTCCTCACCCTAACCCTTCACACAAAGGGGAAAATGTTCTATATTTAGGCAAGAAAAACCAAATGTGCAGGTATAGAAGAGGCAGCGCTTGGCTCAATAGGTGTAACTGAGAGAGGGATCTTGGAGTCCTAGTGGATGATCACTTGAATATGAGCCAGCCGTGTGCTGCAGCTGCCAAAAAAGCTAACACAGTCCTAGGCTGTATAAACAGAGGGATAGAATCAAGATCATGTGAAGTGGTAATACCACTTTATCATGCCTTGGTAAGACCACACTTGGAATACTACATCCCGTTTTGGTCACCACAATGTAAAAAAGTTGTTGAGGCTCTAGAAAGAGTGCAGAGAAGAGCAATGATTAGGGGATCTGAGGCTAAAACTTTTGAAAAACAATTGCAGGAATTGAGTATGTCTAGTTTAATGAAAAGAAGGACTAGAGGTGACATGATAGCAGTGGTCTAAGGAGCTGCCACAAAGAAGGTCAACCTGAAACATCTGCTTCCAAAACACCTGAAGACAGGACAAGAAGCAATGGATGGAAATTGAGCAAAGAGAGAACCAACCTAGCACTAAGAAACTTTCTGACAGTGAGAACAATCAACCAGTGGAATGTCTTGCCGCCTTCTGAAATTGTGGGAGCTCAATCACTGGAGGTTTTCAAGATGAGATTGAACAACCATTTGTCCGGAATTGTAGAAGGTGTCCTACTTGAACAGGAGGTTGGACTAGAAGACCTCCAAAGTCCCTTTCAACTCTTCTGTTATTCTGCTTGCCCTCTTCGTCCATGTCTTTACTCATGTCATATTTGTCTGCCCAAACGCAAATAAACAAATGAGTAAATAAGAGGAAGAAATCCTATCATTGGGAAGAAGCGATCCATCAGGCTGCCGCCTCTCTCCTTGAAAGACCTGTTAGGATGTCTGGAGGCTGAGGGCCAGGGAGCAGCTAGAGCTCTTACAAACGAGGAAGCAGGTCACCCACAGGCTTCCCACAGCTGCAGCAGTTCAAAGAAAGACCAGGTTTTCTGTGGTTTCCAATAAGCCACAAACATAGCCAGAAAGAATCAAACCAAAACAGTGTGGTGAGATCACCCAGGTGGAAAGCTCATTCTAGAACTGTGCAAAGATCATCCTTTTGGAAGTCGGGATACGGATACATCACACCAGAAGTAAGTTCTGGACAGGAAGCCGAATTAGATAACTCTAAAGTGGGTCATTGAAATGATTTTCCCAGTTGAGCTTTCTACCTTGAAAACGCCTGATCTCGTCTGATCTCGGAAACTAAGTTAGATGATTGTGTAACTTCGTTCACTCTGGAATTTCTGTTCTTGGCATAATGATGATTCTTTGCTGACAAAGCTACCGGTGAACTCTGTGTTGCGTAACCCTAAAAGAACTATCTATCCTCAGAAAAAAAAAGTCTTGAGAAGGAGGCCTTAGATTTGAAAGGACTCATTGATTCTGGTAGGGTCAAACCTCCTATGGAAGAGGTATCCTGTTTGAGGCAGGTATGAGTTAGAATATGTTTGGAATCCCCTTCTATTCAGCACTCATATTTTCTTGTTTTGAAGTTATCTTAATTTTATTTCTAAGCGCTCTTTCTAGTTTTTCAGAAACAATGGTTGAAAGTCCTAAAACAATATTTCTTCTAGCCTTTCTCCACATTTTGTAAAATATTGCATAGACACGTACACAGCAGGCTTATGTGAAATAGCTAGCTGTAATTGGCCATACTTGAGGCTTACCGGAGAAGAGGGAAAAACCTAAACCATAGTTCGTTTTGTTATTTATTATGGTTTTCTTTCCTTTTGGCCTTTGGGGTTAATTTTGGAACAGAATAAGGGCTTGACTATATAAAAAAAGCCACAATTTTTCCTCAGATGGTAAGATATTGCCTGTTGATCTGAGACTGCCAGCCTTGGCATGCATTAGAAGCCACAATGACATCATGTAGGTCAATTCTACAAATTATATCAATTCCAAAATTCTTGTCATTTGTACAATGACCTCATGGCATTTGTGATGTCATCCCGCTCTTGCCTTTGAGGGAATGGTTGGTTCTATCAACTCTTTATGAGGTGAAGAGAATGGAGGCCAAGATTCTGTTTCCTCAGATCTTCAGTGAGGTTCAGAGAGCTGTGGTAAAATCCTCTTCAGCTTCATAGGCTCAATGGATGACCTTTTCCTGATGGGTCTACCTACAGAAATGATCACTTGCTCAATGAGATTCATGGTTGCCATATCTCTCAGTCTTCCAATTGCTGGGGATAATGAGGAACCCGGATGCCTTTCTGGTTTTCCCAACTTGTATTGGGAAGAGACCAAAACCAGGTTGCCATATTGTGCACTCAGTCAAATAGAGTAGGAGTTTCCCACCCTCAACAGCTTTAAGTTGTGTGGACTTCAACTCCTAGTATACCCCAGGCAGACTGGCTGGCTGGCTGGGGAATACTGGGAGTTGAAGTCCACACTTCTTAAAACTGCTGAGGTGAAGAAACTCTGAAATAGAGTTACAGCTGTTGTTTTTCATCCTCCCTTTAAACAATTTAAACAAGTATACAATGGAACTGCCATATTGTCCAAAGAATGCTGAGAAGTACATGAAGGGAGTAAATGAAACCATGCCGTATGCCATAAAAACAAAATACATCGCTGAGTTGAATAATATAACTGTCCCTGCAATTTATCAGCCTGGCTTTTTCAGTTGCACATCTCAGCTCACAAGTAGACAATGGCCTCTATTATTTCATGATAGAAAAAAAGACAGAAAAAAAGAAAGGAGACTTCCTTTTGAAGGAAAGTTGTGATTAAGAGGGCCTGAATCAATTATTTGGGAAACTAATATCTAACCCTTTGAAAAACTGAAAGAATGCCTTTTATCCTTCAATCAATTGATAGGAATGCAGATATGCCTAGATGGTAGGTATGGTAGATAGATTAGATAGATAGATAGATAGATAGATAGATAGATAGATAGATAGATAGATAGATAGATAGATGATAGATAGATAGATAGACACAAACAGATATAGAGATAGAGACTGAGATAGAAACATAGATAAATAATAAGTAGATGTTACAGATAGATGATAGATAGACAAATGATAGAGACAGACAGACAAACATTTGCCACAAGAACTATCTTAGAGAAATGACATATAGCAATCTAAGATAATTTATTTATTTATTCAACTTGTATGGCTACCCATTCAAACAAATAACTCTGGGTAGTGGTGAACAATCAGAACATTAATTAAAACCAATTAAAAAGCCAGTACAATGAAGTAAATATATACTGCAGCGGACATAAATTTGCAACATCACGGCCTAAAAAATATCGCGTTGATCATTAGAGTCACCCTTTTGGCACTTCCATGTATTTATGCCAAGCAAACTTCTTTATTTGAACCTGGTATGGTTAATGCCCTGGAAAAAATCTTTCATTTAAAGATTTGTTTAGCTTCTGTGCTAGAATTTAGATTTATTATAAATAGGCTTAGCAATGAGCTGAAATGTTTAAGGACGGGCCTCTCATATTATATCCCCAATGCCTTCCTTATAACAGGATTTCAGGTAGATACACAAAGTACCATTCCTGAGAACTGAACCAAGACAGAGGTTTTCATCTCCTCATCCAAGCCTTTTCCAGATGCCACCCCTTGCCTTCCCAAGCATTCCTGGTCCCAACATGGCTTATCCTGAAGCTGTAGCAGTTGCCATACAATCTTCCATCTCCTACCTTTCATGAAAAGCGTCAAGGCCACCAGAAGGACAGATGGGCTCATCTTGAGTTGAAGGTAGGCACCCATCATTACGCCGTCCAAGTCCCAACCTTGCCTTGGTTCTTTTTTCTTTCCCTTTGCCGGTTTTGAGAACGTTCTGCTTCTATCAAGTCCTTAAAAGATCCAGCTTAAACATTAAATATAAGTCGATGGCTCGGGCAGGGCGTTCTTTCTCATTTCTCAGCCACACCCCCTTAGACTTGGCTGTTCAGCAGCTTCTTGCTTGGCTGCAGGGCTTTCTTCCATACCTCTCATCCCACTCTCTAACCCATCACTTCCCTTTCTCAGCACTTGGAGGCCACTTACTGGGGTGACACCCCTACCGGGAACTAGAACAGCCAGTTGATGGGTTTGTGTGTGTGTGTGTGTGTTTTGTTTCTTTTTACATTCTTCATCCAGGACTTTGAGGCAGGAGAGAACAGCAATTTAGAGGCAAGTCTGAACCTGGAGAAGCAAGAGATGGCAAAGATGACGGAAGACATGGAAAAGGAATTCTTCTTTTCTCCATCAAGTGAAACTATTTGGGAGGTCACGGCAGGGCTCTGCTTTGGTTGCCAGGGGGTAAACCTCATGTATATCCAAATACGGAGTTCCTAAGGCTTTTCTATCTTGTCAGAAGGAATACAGGTCTTCCCCTGTATTACATTTGTTTAGAGAACATTTGAAGGTACGACCACACGGGAAAAAAGGGACATGACCGTTTTTTCATACTTACGGCCATGGCAGCATCCCCAGAGTTGATGTGATCAACGTTTGAATGCTTGGCAACTGGTTCCTATCAGCAGTGGGATCCTACCTGTTTCATTACCGGTTCAGTGATCGCGCGTGCGCACTTAACGTGCGCGTGCAGCTTTGCCCACAGCAGCTGAGGCCTGCAGCGCCAATCAGTTTGAGAGGATGAAGAAGAGAAAAGGGCAAAGGTGGGAGGGCCAATCCTGCGCTTCTGTCTCCTTTCTCCTCTCAGCTGATTGGAGGCCTTTACCCCTCCACTCAGTTGATCGTTGGAGGCTTTTTTAAACTACCCATTTGGCCGAACGGGTAGCACACCACTACTGGTTCCTATTTATGACAGTGGCAGTATCCCAGGGCCGTGTCATCCCCCTGTGAGAACTTCTGACAAGCAAAGTCTATGGAGAACCCACTCAAGCAATCTTGTTCCTAACTTAAGAATTGCGGCGATTGGTTTAACAACTGTGGCAAGAAAGATTGTAAAAGCTCTTTTAAGAAGTGTCTCACTTACCAACAGAAATTTTGCGTTCAGTTGTGGCCATGCCTCAAGGATTACCTATTTAGTCCCGCTTCTCTTACTGAACCAGCCCTTCTGGTGAAAAAGGGATTTATGGAAACTTAGTTTGCCCAACAGTTAAGTGTATCCAAGGGAGGTACTAATACCACTCTATAAAGCCTTAGGAAGACCACACCTAGAGTACTGCATCCAGTTTTGGTCACCACATTATAAAAAAGATGTTGAGACTCTATAAAAAGTACAGAGAAGAGCAACCAGGGTGATTAGGGGACTGGAGGCTAAAACATACAATGAACGGTTACAGGAACTGGGCTTGGCTAGTCTACTGAAGAGAAGGACCAGGGGAGACATGATAGAGGTCTTCCAATATTTGAGGGGCTGCCACAGAGAGTAAGGGGTTCAAGCCCAAAGCACCTGTAGGCTGGACAAGGAACAATGGATGGAAACTGAACAAGGAGAGATTTAACCTGGAAATAAGGAGAAACTTTCTGACAGTGAGAACAATCAACCAATGGAACAGAAGTTGCCTTCACAACAGAAGTTGTGGGAGGGTCATCACTTGAGACTTTCAAGAAGAGATTGGACTGCCATTTGTCAGAAATGGTGTAGGATCTCCCGCTTGGGTGGGGGTAGGGGGGTTGTACTAGATGACCTACAAAGTCCCTTCCAACTCTGATTATCTGTTATCTGCATCCACACCGTGTGATCCAAGAACTCAGGAGGTTGGTCATGAAAGTATGATCCAAGCACTGTCTGTTTTTAGTTTAATGCACATCTTATTTGACTAAAGCCTACAGATACCTCTGCGCACCAGCATGTAGTTGCTAAACTTTGTAAAGCAGCCTGAGATGCTTCCAGACTTTGAAAACTATTCCCAATTCTCTAAAAGAGGAGGCTGTGGTTGTATGTCATGTGTCCAGGGAAAAGAATATGCAATTTATAGGGATATATTAAAAAGAACTTTGGAATGATTTTAACAGAAAGGCTAAAGCGAAGTAGCAGAAGAAGAGATGGAGAAATAAAGTCAGGTTTTAAATAATAGGCTTGGTGGGAGAGGAATGGCGTTGATAATTAAGTGATCCTTGAGGGAATAAAGGATGATCTATATACAGTTAAACCTGTAGTTAACTCCTCTCTTGAGTTTGGACATAATCAACCTCACCTTCCATTACTTGGTGAGTAAGAATTGTGGAAAGACTGGTCGTAACTATTGTTATCTTCTCCTTCCTTCCCACTTTAGAAGGCTATTTTGTTTTATTTTTATCGGTTTTTGCTCAGATTCTGTTCCTCATTTCTGCCCAAGGTTATGTAATAACAACGGGAAATCTGGGAGGCAGACCAATCTGTTAGTGTCGTATTTTTTTTCCCCTTTGAATTTCTTACATCTCAAGTTCTTTCCTTCACGTTTCACGAAGAAACGTAGACTCCCAGCAAATTGCTCTCTCTTCTTCTCTCTCTTTCCCTCACTTTGCGTGAGAGGGGTGGCTATATAGATGTGATAAATCAATCAATCAATCAATCCTTTTTCTTCTGCACCAGCTGAATTCGACTGGTATCTAACTCCAGATAGCGGTTCAACCTGAAAAACGCGTTACAAACGGAACACAACAAAATTTAAAAAACAGGCTGGCAATTCTAATATAGTCACACAAGCCCAACCAATGGCAGGACTGGCAACTTCAGCACAATAACAATAACACCAAAATCATCATTAAAAGAAAAAAAAAAACGATCTCTGAAGTTTTTACTTTAGATCAGGGGTGTCAGACTTGATTTTATTGAGAGCTGCATCAGGATTGTGTTCAGGAGTGGGTTGCTGGGGGTTCGCCATGGTTTCGGAGAACCTTTAGTTAAGTTTCTGCGCAGTTCAGAGAACCCCCAAATCCCACTCCTGGCTGGCCCTGCCCACTCCGCCTTGCCCCTCCCAGGAGACCCCGCGTGGCCCGTTTTGGATGCAGTTAAGTGCAGGGCACACGTGGAGGCTCGGGGAGGCCAAAAATGGGCCTCTCGGAAGTTCGGGAAGGCCAGAAATGGGCCTTTTTCTGGCTTCCAAAGAGCCTCCAGTGCCCGGGGAGGCTGTTTTCGCCTTCCTGGAGGATCGAGGAAAGCCTCCGGAGCCCGTGGTGGTGCAGGAGGTCGACTAGGCCACGCCAACCATGGTCATGCCCTCCCAGCAACTGGGCAGAGAACCTGCAGCTAAAACTTTTGAAGCCCACAGGTGTAAAATGGACAAAAACCACTTAACAAAGGTCTCACTTAGCAACAGACATTTTGGGTTCAATTGTGGTCGTAAGTCAAGGACTACCTGTACCGGTACAAGGAAAATCCTACGGAAGCCTGTTTTGGGTTTGGCATCTGATCACAGCTCCCACCAAAAATATAGAAAACCCCGTTAGATCTTCTGCCTTCAAGGACAGCGGCAAGAGATCTCTGAGCGAGATTGTACTGAAACCTGGGTTGGGTGATCTCATGAAGTTTCGTGTGTAAAATCCTTCTGCCCAGGTCAATGGATAAGTTGGCAACTCTGTCCTGTAAAGGAATGACTCACATATGGCCTCTTTCCCACCTTAATTGTTGTATTAGAGAAGACACGGTGTCATCTCTATTACTCAGCAGCCCAGCTTGAGTCAACAACTGGGCCTCCAACTACTCCTGCATTGGACATGCCAGAACAAGAACATGCTTCATCATGCAGGCTGAAACTTCATAGAATGCGTACAGTTAAAGAAATATGTGTGAGGCACAATAATCGAAACTTAAAATGAGGTCATGGAAGAAAGTGGGGAAGAGAAGACAACGGTGTAAGTCAGAATACCTGGAACTCTTTCTAAGGTGGCTACACTCTGTGGCTTTAGGTCAGGGGCCTTCAAACTTGCCAACTTTAAGACTTGTGGGCTTCAATTCCCAGAATTCCTTCTCCAGTTGCGTTAGCTCAGGAATTCAGGGAGTTGAAGTCCACAAGTCTTAAACTTGCCATGTTTGAAGATTTTTGCTTTAGGTGACCACATCTGGATCAAAATCTTAGATTTAAAGAGTTGCGTGACAAATAATTCCCAGTTCCACAAGGGGAAGCATTTTTTTTTTCAATCCTTGGTTTTGTTTTTCTTTCTTCTTTCTCCAGAAGAATTTCAGACTGTTAAGAGTTTGGGCAGCAAGTTAAAAATAGAAGGTAACATGTTCCAACAATTACACAGCCCAATTTTGGGGAAAAAACTGAGATGAGTTCAACGAGAAATTTACCCTGGAAAGAAAGGATGGGTGTGGTTATAAGCCTCAATGTAGCTTCTATACTTTTAAGAAAAAAATAGCGTGATGTTATTCCATATTGTCCCATATTGTTCTCCAGTTACCGTATTTCCCCATGTATAAGCCACCCCTTTTTTCCAAAATTTTCAAGCCCAAAAAGTAGGGGGGTGGCATATACAAAGCAGGTACACTTTTTATACGTGAAAAATGCATAAAATAATAAAGTAGGAATAAACTGGTTTTCCAGCAGCATGCTATACTTTTTTGTAAAAATTGTACGTGATGATACGATTACGAGTGCGAGTACGCGATAGAAATGCATACGCTAGGCATCGGCCTGAATGCTTCGTTCCTACTCTCGTTCCGATGCGTAGATTGCTAGCGTCGCCCGCACCGCTTTCGGCGTCATGACCGAAGTTGTAGATCTAGACGTCGAATTTTGTTTCTTTGTAAATTTTCTTTCTTCATAACTTGTTTCTCTAATAAAATATTTTTTTCAAAACTTCACAGTCCAAAAATTGGGGGGTTGGCTTATACAAAGGGGGTGCTTATACATGGGGAAATACGGTAGTTGGGTGGACATTTACCTGTTTAATTGTTAGATTGTTATCCTGCCTTTTGAGAGAAACGGGTTTGTCTGGCATTTGTCACTGTGTTCTTCTAGAGTGAATTGTGGGTAGGTGTGATGGATGTAATGTGGAGGAAAACTCATAAAAGTGAGGTGCATTTTCCTGAGAGTAGCGTTGACTAAACTCATTAGAGCTTACTTCCTGTGAATATATAGAGAGAATATCCTTTCAAAATTCCAGTTGTGTAGTTTGGTACTAGTTTTTCTTCTTCCTACTTTTTTTTTACACAACATTTAGAAAGCATGTGGGAGGGTTAATTAATTAATAATGAATTAGACATATCATCTAATCAAATCTTTATTATGGTCACAGACCAGCATGAGAAGGGTAAAATGCAAACAATTTGAAATGCTAAAAATATAAAATGCGCAAAAGTTTAAAAAAATAACTAATTATATGTATACACACACAAACATATACACATGTGTGCAAATCTAAACAAACAAACAAACAAACAAAAAGGGATAAAAAGCATTAAGTAAACATTTTAAAAAACTATGATTAGCCAAGCTAATTTAATCTATCATAATATAAACCACTCTGATCTAACATCTTAAATATATAATTAAATATCCATAGTTGCCTCTGTAACTAATTATCACTCTACGTGAACATGTGATTAAAAACCCCATTGTAACAAAAGAAAAACCACAAATAATAATAATAAAGATCACATTATTGTTGTTAGTTGCGAAGTCATGTCTGACCCATTGCAACCCCATGGACAACGTTCCTCCAGGCCTTCCTATCCTCTACCATCCCACGGAGTCCATTTAAGCTCACGCCGACTGCTTCAGGGACTCCAACTAAGCAACAAACAATCATATATATATATAGCTCCATGCTTGAAGGGCTCTTATTTGTGAGGGAACATCCAGATTTCATGCAAGACTGAGGGGAAAACCAGCTCTTCAGGGGCTCACAAAATGCTTTTTGGGTTGCGGGGAGGCAAGAACATCTAGGGGACGGCTTGTGTTCCCAGGGAGCAGGTGCTGCAACCCAGTTCTGGCCCCCAGAGATGGGACCGAGAGTCTGCCCATCTCATCAAATCTAGAAGGATGGATAGAAGTGGCCTTTGAATGGACGGATTTTGGAACGAAGAGTTTGATCTGACTTAAACAATGAAGATTGTATTTTCCATTTCTTTCTTTTCAGATGGAGGGAACAGACAGGCCTATGAGTTGGCATGGATTATTCGTGGTTAGTCCCAGTGGGGTTCCAAAATTAGCTGATTTTGCCCCTGCCGTGCTGGTCAAAATATGTAGCTGTTTCGAAGAAATTCTTTGAAATTATCTTCTTGTCTAAACTGCCTGACTGCATATTTAACTCGATTAGTGAGTCAACCATTTTGGGGCTCGTCCAAAACACTCCACAATGAACTGACTTACCAGACTGAGTTCATACAGAGCCACACTTAACACAGGAGCACACAAACACAAGCCTAACCGTACAGGTAGGCCTTGACTTACAACCATTCGTTTAGTGACTGTGCAAAGTTACAGCAGCACTGGGGGGGAAAAGTGACTTTAGGCTGTTTTTCACACTTAATGACAGCTTCAGTATCCCCATGGTCACGTGATCAACATTTGGATGCTTGGCAACTGGCAGGTACTTATGATGGTTGCAGTGTTTTGGAGTCATGGGATCACCTTTTGTGATCCCCTGGCAAGCAAATGGGGAAGCCAGATTTGATAAACAGCCATATTACTAGCTGAACAAATGCAGTGATTCACTTAATAGCTGTGTCAAGAAAGGTCGTAAAATAGGGCAAAACTCACTTAACAACTTAAGAACTGAAGTTTTGGGCTCAGTTATGGCATTAGGTCAAGGACTACCTGCATGTCAACCACTTCACACGTGGAGTGACTAGTTTTTTAAAATGGTAATGCACATTGTACAAAATTAATCTCTGGTTTTTATAAGGGTGTTTTGATGTATTATAGTGTTTTCCTTGTGTTGGGTTTTACCTTGAACATGTCAGTTTGGACAAGAATATTAAATCCCTTGGGACAATCCCAGACATCAATGACTTATTGATATTGACTCTGTCTGAAGCAGCTACAATCTTCCCCGGTGTCAAAGATTGAGGATTAAAGCTAGCAGGTTTGAAACTGGTTGGATGACTTCTGTGGCGCCCAGGAAATTAGGGAGTGCGAATGGGCATGGATTATGTGTGGCAGCTGCTTGCTCTGGGCTGGTTCTTCCACATGCCCTGATCCAGGCCTGCTTCCCAAAAGAAATGTAACCACCATAATTAAAAGTCAGATAAGAAGAATTCTGTAACTGTAAATAACTTGTTTGGTTGAGCTGGCACATCATTTGGGATGTATGACTACAAATGGCAGCTGAGCTGACTCAGATATGGGAATATGAAACACTTAAGAGTGGTCCTGAGCTGTGGGCCAGATAGGTGGCTATAAACATAGAAAATACAGAGTAATAGAGTTGGAAGGGACACACACACACACGCACACACACACACACACACACACACGCAAGTACACATTTGTTGTTTTGCACGGTTTTAAAGACGTGACATTTTAACATTTTAAAGATGTGACATTGTGTTGAACTGACATTGAATTGATAGGTGTATGAACTACTTAAATAGTTTGTTAGCCTTTTTTGCTATTGTTTTCTCTCCTCTTATTTAATTTGTTATTGCTTTCTGTTTTTGTTTTTTGTAGGTTTTATAAAGGGGGATTCTTATCATTTTTGGATGCTTTAAAAAAACACATTTGTGTGAAACATAAACATTTTTTGGTTCTGGTTCATTGTACTTTTGTGCAAAACATATTCAAATAAAAAAGCTGAATAACTAAAAAAAATGCAAGGTGATTTTGTCACTTCCATACCTTTCTTGTAATTATGTTTTCATTGCATTTTTTGTATATGTTTCTGTCTTTTTTGAGAATCCTCTTTGAGAATCCATCCAGCAACAGAAATTACACGAAGTCTCATTTAGTGACTGGCTTTGACTGCCTTTTTAAGCAACTGTTCATAGTTATGATGGTGATGAAAAAGTAACATTGCAACCAATCCTTGCGTTTATGACCTTTGCAGACCAACCTTCGTGTTGATATCTTTGCTTTTTCATATGGAAAGCTGAAGGAAGATTGTAAGCACGGTTGCAATTACACTTAACAATTGCTTCTCTTAATGACCGATTTGCCAGGTTTGTTGCGGTTGCTAAATGAGGACCGGCTGTAATGCATCAGGCTATAAATTGGATTGAATCACAAAGTCGCTTTCTACAATCTTGTAAACAACAAACTAAAAGACTCAAAGTCCATCCCACCCCTGAAAGGACCTAATGGTAAAGACTGCAATGACGACACCATTAAAGTCAACCTCTTTAACACATTCTTTGGCTCTGTATTTGTAAACAGCAATGGATCATGCCCTCGTCAAACCACAGACAACTACAATGATCTAATACATATCGATTTTACAGAAGACAATGTTGAAAAAGCACTTCGCAATCTAAAACCATCTTCATCTATTGAACCAGATGGAATATGTGCCTATTTCTTAAAAAAGCTACCCACTGCCATAGCCGAACCTCTAAGCATAATCTTTGAAAAATCTTTCAGGACCAGCTCCTTGCCAAACCTATGGTCACTAGCCACAGTCATCCCCATCTTCAAAAAGAGAGACCCCAGCCTACTTGAAAATTACAGACCAATCTCTTTATGTTGTGTCACCTGTAAAGTCATGGAATCAATTATTAACCAATCCATTATCCTCCACTTAAGAGACAAACAACCTACTCTCTAACAAACAGTTTGGTTTCAGAAAAACACTATCCTGTAATCTGCAACTCTTACACTGCAAAAACATACGGATTACACAACTCGATCAGGGTAAAGCAATAGATGCAATTTACATAGACTTTTGTAAAGCCTTTGATTCAGTGGTACATGACAAACTACTCCTAAAACTAAAATCTTATGGTATCTCTGGACACCTGGATAACTGGATAGAAGCGTTCCTGTCAAACAGACAACAAATGGTTAAAATTGAGAGCGTCCTATCAAATTCTGTACCTGTCAAGAATGGTGTCTCCCAAGGCAATGTTCTAGGACCAACTCTTTTCATACTCTACATAAATGACCTCTGTGATCATATTAAGAGCAACTGCATTCTTTTCGCTGATGATGTAAAGCTATTCAACACCACAGACAATACTGCTACTCTTTAAAAAGACCTCGACTATGTATCAGAATGGTCAAACAAATGGCAACTTCAAATCTCACCAAATAAATGCTCTGTCTTACATATTGGCAAAAAAAATCAGAAAATAAAATACAAGCTGAATAGTCAAGACCTTGTTGATGATCCAAGCTCTGTAAAGGACCTTGGAATTCTCATCTCAAATGATCTAAGTGCTAGAGCCCACTGTAACTACATAGCCAAAAAGGCATTAAGAGTTGTTAACCTAATCCTATGTAGCTTTTTCTCTGGTAATATCACACTACTAACTAGGGCATACAAAATATTTGCTAGACCAATACTCGAATACAGCTCATCAGTCTGGAACTCACATTACGTATCTGATATTAACACAGTTGAGAAAGTCCAGAAATATTTCACAAGAAGAGTTCTCCACTCCTCTACTTGTTGCAGAATACCTTATGCTACCAGATTTGAAATTCTAGACCTAGACAACCTAGAACTACGCCGCCTTCAGTCCGATCTAAGTATAGTATATAAAATTATATATTGCAATGTCCTACCTGTCAATGAATACTTCAGCTTCAATCATGACAATATGAGCAAACAATAGATACAAACTCAAGGTAAATCGCACCAAACTTGATTGCAGGAAATTCAGCAACTTCAGCAACAGAGCGGTCAATGTCTGGAATACTCTACCTGACTCCGTTTTCTTCCCCAAACCCCAAAAACTTTAACTTTAGACTGTCTACTATTGACCTCACCCCATCCCTGTCCTACTGATTTTTTTTTCTTATATGTATCCATTTCATGTAGTCATAAACATGCTTATACTTATACCTGTTATCTTATAATCGCTTGACAAAAATAAAATAAATAAAATAAAATAGGTCAGGTTTGGTGTGATTCACACTGCAAAACTGAAATTCTGCTTGCTCTGCCACTCTTTCTGAAATAGCAGGATTCTCGTGATTTTTGCATGCCTGTTAATAATCCCAACCCTGGCCTGTTGGTTGAGCTCAGCTTGTTATACCAACCAGGAAAGGAATAATATATTTCATGCTACCTTTTTTTTTTTTTAAAAAAAGAGGAAATTTTGGTGGCTTCCTTGCCTCTTGCCTGTTTTTATTATTTCCTGTCCCAGATTAACTCCAAGAGCCCAGGAAATTGTGCAACATGTATCGTGAATTGCAGAAGCCTGTAAAAGAAATCTTGGATGGTTTGATTCAGCCCTGAGCCCACGTCAGCATGCGAGAAGGTATGACGCTAAGTGGCAAGTTGATTCACAGCTCGGTAAAAACAATATCGTTTTTGTTTTCCTTTTGCATACATTACAGGTAGGAAGTGGAGTCCTAACCAAGGTAGGTGTGAAACACTCATCTTTAATTATGCTCATTTGCATATTATTCCCACACCAGCTACTATGGGATCTTATGCAATAGCACAGAGATCCAAGAATGGAAGGGCGGGCGGGGGAGGGGATAAGGGGTAGAGGGAGAAAAATAGAGGGGGGGGGGAGGGAGAGAGCAAGAAAGCGAGCGGAGCTCATTCAAGCATAGAGAACAGCAAGAACTCCCAAGGTTAAAAAATAAAATAAAATGCACAATATAAAAGAAACAGTACTGACTCAGAGTCATGTATGGCCAGGCCAAGTCTCCAAATACAACAATAAAAGCCACATGAATGACTTAAAAATCGATGTATTCTCCAAGCACCTGAAGGCAAGACCAGAAAGCAATAGATGGAAAACAAGAAGCAATGGATGGGAACAAATCAAGGAGAAATATATAAAAAAAAACACCTAGAAATAAAACAAGTTTCCTAAGAGTGAGAACAATTAATTGCTGGAGTGGTTTACCTTCAAAAGTTGTGGGTGCTCCATCAGTGGAGGTTTTGAAGAAGAGATTGGACAGCCATTTGACTGGTATAAATGGAGATGGAAATAAGGTCTGCTGCTTGAGTAGGAGGTTGGACTAGAAGATCTCCAAGGTCCCTTCCTTCTTCTTCTTTTTCTTCAGCGTTTGTCTCGCGCCGGCGAGGTCCGCTAATGTCCTTGAGTACTGCTTCCACACCTCTCTGTCTGCCACGTGTGTCGGGTCTGCCTTCGCGATCTCTAGATCGGCCTTGATCGTGTCCATCCAGCGTTGTTTAGGTCTACCACGCGGTCTCGCTCCTCCGACAGTCACCTTCATTACAGATTTGATGATGGATTCTTCCTTGCGCGGCTCACGTGGCCGAACCATCGTAGCCGGACTGCCTCATGACCGTGGGGATGGGCACGACGTTGAACCGTCCACGCACTCTTCTTCGTTCCTGACGCGATCGAGTAGGGTGAGGCCTACCGACCATCGGAGCATTCGCATCTCCATTATCTGGAGTCTGCTTTCACTTCTTTGGTCGCCGCCAGCACTCTGCGCCGTATATGGCCACGGGCGCACCACAGAGTTATAGATTTTCGCCTTCAGGCGCATCGGCATCTTCTTGTCACAGAGGACGCCCGTGATGGACTTCCATTTGCCCCACGCTGCATTGATCCTGGCTGCCACCTCAGTTTGTAGTAGGCCTTCTTCCCCAAGAGTAGTTCCCAGGTACTTGAAGGTGGAGGCGCGCGGTAGCTCCTGCCAGTTCACGTGGATGGAGCCTGTCATTTCATTGTCAGTGGTCAGGTATTCGGACTTCTTTAGGTTCAGCCGGAGCCCGAACTGCTCGAGGCGGTCGTGCCACTGTTGGACTCGTGCTCGAGTTCAGCCTTGCACAGGTTGGCCAGGAACACATCATCGGCGTGAGAGCAGCGTCCATGGGGCGGGCGTGTACAGGTCGTGGTGTAATTGTGTCCATCACCAGAATGAACAGCAGTGGTGAGAGAGCAGAGCCCTGGTGTACGCCGACGGTAATATTAAACTCCTCTGATATCCCAGCTGCCGCTTTACACGGCTTTTGTGACATCTGTATAGGAGTTGGACCCATTGTACGAGCAGCTCAGGCACGCCGTGATCTCGCAGTGCGTACCAGATGAGATCGCAAGGACTCGGTCGAAGGCCTTTTCCAAGTCTAGGAAGGCGGTGTGGAGCGGGATTTTCTTTCTCTGTGAGCCTCCATCAGCATCCGCACAACCGAAGATGGCGCCGGTGGTGCCACAGTTCTTGATGAATCCAGCCTGGTTGACGTTGATGTCGACGATGTCCCGAATGTGCTTATCAGGGGACGCGCTCAAAGATCTTCATAGTGTGTGACAGTAACCTGACCGGTCTGTAGTTGGAGCAGTCCGCTGGGCTGCCCTTTCCTTCCAGATCGAACAGTGGTGCTGCGGTACCAGTCGTGTGGCACTTTTCCCGTGGAGACAATGTTGTTGAACAGCTCGCACAACCACAATGCCGAGCCCGGTAGTGCCTTTTTCCAGAAGTCGGCAGGGATGTCGTCTGGTCCTGTTGCCTTACCGCTTTTCATGGCCTTGATGGCGTCGGCGACCTCGCTGGCATAAATGCCTGAGACTGGGCCTTCAACTGGGTCACCCGCGGGGTTCGTGGGTGTGGGAACTCCTCGGTGGAGATCTTCTCAAGTATTGCCGCCACCTCTCCGCAGCTGCCTCTGGGGTTGACGATCAAATTTCCCCTTTCGTCGTTGATCCCATGAAACTGGTCAATGTCCAGGGTCTTCCTGTGTCTGCTTTTGGCTAGGCGGTAGATCTCATTCTCGCCTTCTCGCGTGTTCAGCTTCTCGTAGATGTCATCGTAGTGGGAGCTTCTGGCTGTCGCTACTGCTTTCTTGGCTGCCTTTTTGGCCGCCTTGTATTCGCAGAGCTTCTCGCTGGTCTTGTCCTGAAGAAAGGCCTTGTAGAGCCGTTTCTTCAGGTGTACGGCATCTTGTACTTCCGGTGTCCAGAGCCATGTATCTCGCTCGATGCGTCTCCGTCCTGGCTTGGTGCAACCAAGCTGTTGGCAGCCGGCAGTGTGAACAGTGCTCTTCAGCATGGACCACGCTTCCTGTGGCCCGTCGACCATCTTCAGGAACTGCTCCGGTTTGATGAGGGGTCCCGCCATCTTCTTCTGGTTCCACCACTTGATTCGTGGCTGGTCTGCATTCCTTTGTCAATCCTGGTCTTGGGCTTGTTGATCCTGATCTTCGCCATCAGCGGCCTGTGCTGACTGCTCGATCGTGCACGGGTACACCTTGGCGCTGAGCACGTTTTTAGCGGCTCTTCATCGACGATGATGTAGTCGATCTGTGTGGTGGCTCCTGCTTCTGCTATGGTAGGTGAGGAGTTGAGATTCTCGCCTAATGAAGCAGGTATTCGTGATGGTCATATCATGGGAGTCGGCAAAGTCCAGGATCCTCTGGCCATTCTCATTCGTATCGCCTGTGCCGTGCCCACCGTGGCACTGGTGTCTGTTTTTGTCCCGCCCTACATGACCATTCAGGTCGCCCGAGATGATGATGTCGCCTTCGTGTGGGATCTGCCTGAGTTGGATGTCGAGCAGTTCCCAGAAGGTATCCTTCTCCTCCTCGTGACATCCGGTCTGAGGGGCGTAGGCGGACAAGATGTGTAGGCGCTGCCTCTCGGTCGCTACGACGATTATCATCAGTCGCTCTGTGAGGCGCTTAACTTCTGCGACGGAACTTTGCCAGCTTGGACTGACAACCACAGCTACACCGCCGGTTTTCCTTACAGCTGGTGTATATGATCTTGTAGCCGTCTATAGTCGTAGCCTTGTTGCCCTTCCAGCGAAGTTTCCTGGAGGCAGCAGATGTCCAGCTTCCTGTCCCGCATGGCCCTAGACGATCTCGGTCGAGCGTCCAGTCAGCGAATCCACGCTCCAGGTGGCCACCTTGAGCGTCTGGCAGTCCTCTGTTCCCGCTATGCTTTTTTCACACGGATCGGGTAGTCTCGTGCGCATCGGACCCGGACGCAGTCGCCCAACGCGGTAGCATTGGACGCGTGTTTTGTAGTGGACGTTTCCTCCATGTTGATGCGGCATTTGAGTACTCCAGCCGGCCTGTCGCATGGGCCTGTCGCCGGAGGGTCTGCTCTCAGTTACGGTCAGCGTTTGACGGCTTCGCGCATCCAGGGGACACCACTTGGAGGTGGCAGACCGCTCGTCCCCCTCCAAGGTCCCTTCCAACTCTGGTATTCTGTGTTCTGTATAAAATGGCGGTAGTTTGGTTCCCTGGGAAGGGCATAGGAAAGGCAGGCAATGCCTTCTCTCACATGTATCTCCCAATAAAGCCCCATCCCAGATAGGAGATGCTGAGACCCTCCTTAATTCTCAGATGGCTTAATTTTCGGGAAGGTACATACATAGGGACGCCCTTGCTCAAATAACAGATCAAACAACCAATAGGATCTGCAAACCATGTGTGATGACCCAGGGCATGGCACGAAGGCAACACAATCAGGTAAGCAATAAGAGTCCCTTTATTATCTACAACTTGCCCCCAATGTCCAGGTTACCTTCTGGCTGGAGAAAAAACTCTCCCAGGAACAGCCTTTGATTGCAGAAACTTAAGTCCAAAACATGAGCAACACAAACTGTAACTTAAAGTCCAAACAAGCCAAACTGAAATAATTAGTTTGGCGGGGCAGGAGCAAGAATTTCAGACTTGAAGGCATGGCAAAACTCACACAGTTGGGAAGACGCCAGGAACACAGATAAGCCACGACAACACAGGATAAAGTCAGGTTTGCTCCCAGCAGCCTGCCGCACGCGGCCTGCCTTTCTTATCAACTCTCTTCCCAGCTGTGGCTAATGAAGGGAATCAGGGCCCTTTCCTCCCCCATAAGCCACACAACCCACTTTGCTCTCTTCTCCGTTCCTCCTTGCGTGCCCTAGAATGAAAAGCAGGTGGGCCTGGTTCTTCCTCTGAACTCCCTCTCCCTTGTTCTATTCCCCCTCCTGCTCTGCCCCTGGACTTTGCCCTTCCCCAGCCTCCAACGGAGCCACACTCCCATTCCCTGTCAGCTGTCCAGCTCCCTCCTTGGATTCAGACTCTGACAGGGGCATGACACCATGAAGGAAATCAGATAAGGAAAACCAGCTTTGGGAATTATTTTAGAACGGATGTTATGCACACAGCCTCTAATTCATTCTTTCACTTTCAGAGGATGAAGTTCTACAGACGGAGCCAGGAATGCAAAGTGAAAATAATAATGTGGCAAAGGGCAGACTCATTTTTAGTTCCTTTTTTGCCTCTGGAAACTCGAATTCCCGTCCATGCACATTCAAAAACAGAGTTCTATCTTTTTAATTTTCCAAATCCTAGTAGGTTGATTAAGTGGTTGGTTCTCCCCCACCCCCTTTATGGATCAATGGGTTTTTAACCGTCCTAGAGGTGTTAATGCTACTGGGGCCATTCAACTCTCTTTAATTTTATTAAACATTAGCAGTGAATTAACCCTGGGGTGGGAGAGGCATTTCACTGTATTTGTTAAGGATTGAAAAGCTGTTCATTCTGTGCTGAGCTGCAATTAAAGCCGGAGTAGAAGAGATGAGGGTTGCAAGATCTTTGGGAAAAGAAAAAAAAGCCTTTAAAAATTTAACAAAACACCCCAAAAACACTGCAAGTTTAGCAACATGAAGAACATATGGTTTTCTAAAACTGCTTAGCGCAGATGTCATATTTATATGGAACCTTTTCTCTGATAATCTTGGGAAGGCATGCTTCAAGCATTTCATTCTCAGAACATTGCAAAGCCTATCTTGTCTGATAAGATGGATTAAGAAAGCCCACCCTTACACACGTAATCTTGGCTGCCAAACTCCCAGTAACCACAAGGTGGCAGCAAAAAGAACAGATAAGGCCACCTATAGGACCTCTTTTGCAACACAGTCGTTCTGGAAACCAATAGAAGAGAATCTCTGTAGTTCAGGGATGAACTGTGGAGTCCTGGGTGCTCCCTGGGTGTTGTTTGCTTGCAGACCTTTCATTACCTGACTAGGTACCTTTATCAGTGTTAATGAGTGTGGAGTTTGCTTCTTGTTTATAGCTTGCCCTGCCAACGTTGGCGGAGGTGTAGTTTTTCTCCTTGATGGTTCTTTAATTAGGGTATTGTTTGCCTAGGGTTAATCCCTGTTACTTATTTTGGGTGTTGGCTGCTGGACAGAATGTGGTCATTTTGTTCTTGCCTTTGTGTTTCCTTCCTAGCTTTGTTACTGTCTCTTTCAAATAACGGGTAGATAGGTTTATTTCAGAGGTGGGATTTTACCAGTTCGCACCTATTCTCCAGAACCGGTTGTTAACATTCTAAGCAATTCAGAGAACCAGTTGTTAGAAGAAATTCCTGGACTAATCCTGTAAGGAAAGCAGGAAGGAAACATTCTGGTGTTGCTTACAGAAACTGCCTCTCCGTTAACCCTTATTACATTCTTGGCAGGACTGGACTTCCTGTCTCTGGAACTTCTCTGGAGTTTTTTTCCCCCTCCTTTGCTGGTACTTTGCTTGTGTGAAGTGACCATTCAAAGTTACAGTGGCACTGAAAAAAGTAACTTATGACCATTTTTTACACTTATGACTGTTGCAGCATCCCCACAGTCATGAGAGGCCAGACAAGGAGATGCATGGCTCGATGTGAGTGATATTGAGTTGGCCACACCCAGCCAATAACATGACCATCAAGCCACGCCCACCACCTAAGCCACGCCCACAGAACTGGTTGTTAAAAAATTTGAATCCCACCCCTGGTTTATTTCATTTTTATGTTCAAACATTTTAAAGATGTGACATTGTTTTGAACTGGCATTGAATTAATAGGTGTGTGAACTACTTAAATAGTTTGTTAGCCTTTTTTGTTATTGTTTTTCTCTTCTCTTGTTTAATTTGTTATTGCTTTCTGTTTTTGTTTTTTGGTAGGTTTTTTTAAAGGGGGATTCTTATCATTTTTGGATGCTTTAAAAAAACACATTTGTGTGAAACATAAACATTTTTTGGTTCTGGTTCATTGTACTTTTGTGCAAAACATATTCAAATAAAAAAGCTGAATAACTAAAAAAAAATGCAAGGTGATTTTGTCACTTCCACGCCTTTCTCGTAATTATGTTTTCATTGCATTTTTAGTATATGTTCAGCCAACCACACTTGCTTGTGCTGGTGATTTTACCTAGGTACACACAGGGGTGGGCTTCAAAATTTTTAGCAAAGTGCATAGTGAAAAGTCAAACAACCAAGCTCAGAGAACACCAAGGACACCACAGCTCTGAAGCATCCCAAACTCATCCAGCAAATCTCCCATCTAACTAATGTTGAAATCTCTTTGTTTTTTTTTTGCTTTAAACTGATAACTCAAATTTCAGAGTGTCCCAGGAACAGTCAATATCTGGCAGTGAATCAGAAAAGAAGAATGACAACCTTTAAAAGGTTAATTTTAAGTGGTTTTCCGAAATGGGACACACTTCATTTTTTTGCTCCTGGTTTGTAAAATGGCTTTTATGATATAAACAAGCTGTTCATTTGATTAATGGTGGTAATTGTGATTCTCCTTAGCTCTAACCCTTCATTAAATTTAAAACTGAAATAATTGTTGGGTTACTAACTGACAAATTCACCACCAGTCAATTGCAGAAGGCAGCTTTACTTGGAACAGTTTACATCCTGCGAAAATATCTGTAACGCCATCAGACACCCACAATCTGCCTATCCGGGGTTGTTGGAAGGACTGGATTTGTCAACAGGCAGACCAAAATGCCAAATCCAGTCTGAACATCTGGCTGATGGTGTGATGAATATCAAACACTAATAAATTAACATTGGAGATATATGCGGCTTCTAAAATAACAATGTTGTAATAATTATTTTGCTGATTGCCCTTTTAGTTCTGGGACACTGGACACGATGTGACAGTGGACAAAAGAGGTATAATTAAATTTGCTTTTTGAAAATATTGGATGAATAATTCTGTAGTAAAACACTTTAAAAAAAGGTAACCCTGTAGGAAGAATAACTTAGTTAAATTAAGGGGGAGTGATGGTTCAGTACTTAAAGACACTGAGGTCAGCTGGAAAGCTAACAACCCAGGTTTGAGACCCGAGCACCGTGCAATGGGTTCCTGCCTATCTAGCAGCTCAAAAGCAGGCAAATGGAAGTAGATTAATAGGTACCATTTCAGGCAGGAAGTGAGGGGCAGATGACATAGATTTTGTAACTTGCTAACTAACATAGTTACTTTGTATTTTAATTTATTTTCTCTCTTTTAAAATGATGTTCAGGTTTATCAGCTTTTAACATTCCTAAACTGATAAGCAGGCTGGAGACTAACTCCAGATAAGAAAAAAAAAATTGTTAGTACAAATTGGGGTCTGGTTTATCTCTGGGGTGAACTCCACACAACCTTTTCCTTACAATTTACACTGACATCAGACCTCATTTTAAGGAACACATGTGATATTATGAGATGTAAATATGTAACATGTTTGAGCACATGTAACTGATTTCCTATGCAAAAGGGAGGTTACTTTTACCCCGTCCAATCAACTTTCATCTTGAGTTTTCTTTGTTGTGTTAAGTATAAAGAGGAATGTAAGATGGATTTTGAGGTTCTCTCTCTCTCCTTTTTCATAGAGAGATCCCACTTTATCAGGGTAACCTAATAAACTGTTTTTAAATTATCTTCTACCTCACTTACTTATTTGGGAAAGTAAACTGAGGCAGAACCTAGGGTCATGTTTGGCTATCAGAAAGTAGCAGTGTTCTGTGTGCCTTTGGGGTATAGGCATTCTGGCCACACGACCACGGAAATGTCTTCTGATAAAGCCGGCTCCCTTGGCCACGAAACAGAGATTAGCATTGCACCCTAAAATCGGACACAACTGGACAGGGAAAAAAACGATTACCTTACATAGGATACAGTGGGCCTATAATGACAAACTGTGACATAGGAGTAAAAGAGGATAGAGCTGGGAAATCCTGAATTTGACTAAAATTAAAATTTAGTTAATTAAATGCTGCTCATTCTATTGCTCCTGACATAAGAAGCCTTGAGCTGCGGTGGCGCAGTGGTTAGAATGCAGTATTGCAAGGCCAACTCACTGCTCACTCCAGGAGAGTGGTGGGATTCAAAAAATTTTTTTACTAACAGTTCTGTGGGCATGGCTTGGTGGGTGTGTGGCTTGGTGGGTGTAGCAGGGGAAGAATACTGTAAAATCTCCATTCCCACCCCACTCCACTAACCTGCTTTCCAGCTCCGTTCTCCTGCGCAGGGCAACCAAAGGAGAGCCAGCCAATCAGCTGGGACTCAGGAGGCAGAGAATAGATGGGGGTGGGGCCAGTCAGAGGTGGTATTGGCCGGTTCTCCAAACTACTCAAAATTTCCGCTACCGGTTCTCCAGAACTGGTCAGAACTGGCTGAATACCACCTCTGCTCCAAGAGTTCTATCCTGAACAGCTCAGGGTTGACTGAGCCTTCCATCCTTCCGAGGTGGGTAAAATGAGGACCCAGTTTGTTGGGGGCCATAAGCTGACTCAGTAAACCGCTTAGAGAGGGCTGTAAAGCACTGTGAAGAGGCATATAAGTCTAAGTGCTATTGTTATTTCTGCCATTGGTCCTGTGAGGAATGATTATTCGATGGTTCCAGATGATGCCACAGTGACCTGAGATTTCCTTAAAGCCTTAAAAGCATCACAAAAATATGAAAGAAGAAAAACAGTTTTGTAGATATCTATTAGTGCTTGTATGGAAAATTCTTGGTTTTATCACAGCCAATTATGGAATTGGATACTGTGTTATCTCCAGTAAAGAAAACTTTACTTTTAGAATGTGTACAACAAAAGGATAATCTAAATTTATTTATTTCGTGTATGGCATATCATACATAAACTGGCGATATATATTAACATTTCATCTAGATTAATAAAACACAATCGAATATAAATGTTAAAAAGATCTATGGTTTAAATACCAACTTAAATACATCCATGGAACAAATAGCCACGTGAGACGTTTTCCCCCTCTAGTGGCATAATGGCAGCACTGCACTCATTTAAGTTTCCCAAATAAGCACAGGTAGTCCTCGACCTACGACCACAATGGAGCCCAACGCGTCTGTTAAGCGAGACATTTGTGAAGTGAGTTTTGTCCCATTTTAAGACTTTTCTTGCCACAGTTGTTCATTGAATCACTGCAATTGATTAGTTAGTAACCCAGTCGTTAAGTGAATCCGGCTTCTCCATGGACTTTGCTTGTCAGATGGTTGCAAATGGGGAGCACGTGACCGTCATAAATATGAGTCAGTTGCCAAGTGGCTGCATTCCGATCACGTGACCATGGGGATGCTGTAAAGGTCGTAAGTGTGAAAAACGGTCATAAGTCACTTCTCTCAGGGCTGTTGTAAGTTTGAATGATCACTAAACAAATGGTTGCAAGTTGAGGATTACCTGTACAGGTAGTCCTTGATTTATAATGGTTCATTTAGTAACCGTTCGAAACTACAAAGGCACTGAGAAAGTGAGTTATGACTGTTTTTCACGCTTATGACCTTTGCCTCAGAGGTGGTATTCAGCGGATTCTGACCGGTTCTGGAGAACCGGTAGCGGAAATTTTGAGTAGTTCGGAGAACCAGCAAATATCACCTCTGACTGGCCCTGCCCCCATCTATTCTCTGCCTCCCATTGAGTCCCAGCTGATTGGCTGGGTCTTCTTTGGTTGCCCTGCATAGGAGAACGGAGCTGGAAAGCAGGTTAGTGGGGTGGGGAGGGAATGGGGATTTTGCAGTATCCTCCTCCTGCCACACCCACCAAGCCACACTACGCCCACCAGGCCACGTCCACAGAACTGTAGTAAAAATTTTTGAATCCCACCACTAAGCATCCCCATGGTTAAATGGTCAAAAATCCAGACCCTTGGCAACTGGCATGTATGGATGATGGTTGCAGTCCTCTGGTGTCATGTGAGCACCTTCATCCAAATTGAAAAACCTTCATCCTCAGTGTCTATGGAGATTCTCAGTCCTCCAGGTCATGGTTGTCAAAATAGTGCTTTTTCAAGAGGCAAATGGACTTTCTGGTTTTCTTTCTTTGAAGATGTTTTGCTTCTCCTCCGAGAAGCTTCCTCAGCTCTGACTGGATCCTTCCATTCTCTACCATCCAGTCAGAACTGAAGAAGCTTCTTGGATGACAAGTGAAACGTCTTCAAAGAAAAAGAAGGAAGTCCAGTTGTCTCTTGAAAAAGCACCTTTGGGACTTCCATCCTCAGTCTTTTTTGCAAAGGGCCCACTGATCTGGCTGAATCAGAAATTCCCTCTATTCATCTCTTGTAAAAGTCCCTTGTCCATCTCTACCTCCCCCTCTTTTATTGGGTATGACCTGTATCAAAAAACAGCATTTTGTCTTCTTTTGATCTCAACGTTTCTCTCGGAGGGCCTTTGCCTTTATCCACAAACATTTTTATAAGCCACTAGCTGGATGGATACCTATGCTTCATGACGAAACTTTGTGATTGGGCTATGCAGGAGAAATTTGGGTCACAATCCGTTGGCTCAGTGGTGGTCGGTGATTGAAACTCATAAGGGAATATCACTCCTGCTTCCTTGAGTCCACAAAACAGTTCCATAGGTGGAAGGTGTAGACATTTTTGGTGAGGTACCAAGATTTATTACTGTAAGGAGCCCCAGGCCACTCCTGAGTGAAGGAGTGCAATGTCTACAAATTTGAACTGAGGTAATGGAATCTGAGGCAACTGGCAGTTGGAACAGAGTTCTTTTCAGGTGGGGAGGGGGAGTAGAACTCCTTAGCATCAGAGCGTGTTAATTGCTGTATTAAGAAATAGTAATGTTCTGATGGTCATTTTGAAAAATCCTTTCTTATCGAGCACCTAGAAGGCAAGTGGAACATACGTGCCAAATTTCAAGTTTGTAGGCTTTACGGTTTTGGAGATTTCATGATGAGTGAATGGTACTTGGCATCCCATTCTTCTCCTCAGATTGGTTGGTATCGTTGTCTGTCAAAACTGAAAGTATATAGCCCAGCCTTGATTTTGTATATCTGGCTAAAATAAACTGCATACAGGTAGATTCCTCAAATAATAACTTTATTGGAAATATCATATTGGCACAGTTGAAGTCCACACCTCCTCCTTCCCCATCTGGCACTGATGATGTTACCTAATTGGGTAATAAAATGTCTGCAAGACAACGACCAAGCTCAGAGAGCAGCAAGGACCCCTCATTTCAACCCTAATCTACAAATATTCTTCTTTATTGGTTCTTTGGCATCTAAATGTCTTTCCTATCTTCCATCTAGGAGGAACAACTGCCTGTAGTGTTAATTGGATTAAAGTATAGTAAGCCCACAAGAATACATTTTGAATGTTACAAAAATATTTTATTAACATAAATAGATATATAAAATAATAAAATAACAGGAAGAAACCATTCCATGCTGCCAACAAACATCTAAAAGAGGAAAATAGCTGCTCCTTGTGTAAGCTCTTTGTGTCAATAATGAATCAAACTTTGTAGGTAAGGATAGCTCTTAAGTGCCTCACCCAGATTTTAAAAGACCACAAGGCTCATTCTTCCTGAGTCAAAACAGTTAAAAAGAGTCCTTCATAGCATTGAGAAGATATAAATAAAAGGAATAGGAAATTTCATGGTGTCCTATGAAAAATAAGGATTTCCCCTCAAAATGTGCATCCAGCACTTTTGCTATAATTCAGCAATCTTGACTTACATTCATTGTTCCAAAACAGGGAGTTTTTAAGAAGAGATTGGATAACCCTTTGTCTGAAGTGGTATAGGGTTTTCCTGCCTAAGCAGGGGGTTGGACTAGAAGACCTCCAAGGTCCCTTAACTCTGTTATTCTATCCTGTTGAGCAAAAACCCAAGATATCATGAGCTTTCCTAGCCACTAGCCTTCTTTTACAACACATAACTTAATTCTCACCAAGCTATCCACACTGATCTGGTTGCCGGACATCTTACAGATAGTTCTCGACTTACAACAGTTCATTTAGTGAACGTCCAAAGTTACAACCAAGTTACAACAATCAAGAGCCATGGTGGCGCAGTGGTTAGAATGCAGTATAGCAGGTTAACCCAGGAGTTTGATTGTCACCAGGCTCAAGGCTGACTCAGCCTTCCATCCTTCCAAGGTGGGTAAAATGAGGACCCAGATTGTTGGGGGAAATGAGGCTGACTCTGTAAAACCACTTAGGGAGGGCCGCAAAGTGTTATATAAGTGCTATTGCTACAACGGCACTGAAAAAAAAGACTTATGACCATTTTTTCATACTTGGTCATAGGATCAAAATTTGGAATGATTGGCAACTGACTCATGTTTACGACACTTGCAGTGTCCAGAAGTGTACAGTGTGACCCCCACTTGGCAACCTTCTGAGAAACAAAATCAGTGGGGAAGCCAGATGGACTTAACCACCATGTTACTAACTTAAGAACTGCGGCAATCGACTTCACAACTGGGGCCAGACAAGTCCTAAAATGGGGGAAAACTCATTTAACAAACGTCTTGCTTAGCACCAGAAACGTTGGCCTCAACTGCGGTCGTAAGTTGAGGACTACCTGTGTATGCGTAGTGCAGAAAAATAAATACTCTCAAGTAGGCATGGATAACTTGGCTAATGACCATTTTGAAAAAGGGAGGGAAGGCTCACGTGTGCTTAGAATACGTACTCTTTGGGCCAGGGGTGGGACTCGGCCAGTTTGGGCTGGTTTGGGCGAACCAGATGTTAAATTTACATCTGGTTCACTGAAACGGTAGTTGAACTGACCAGCTGGCCCCACTCGCCCCACTCCACCCCTTCATATTTTGGACGCGGGTAAGTGTAGGATTCGCGCAGAGGCTGTGGGAGAGCGAAAAATGGCCCTTCTGGAAATGCAGAAACGGGCCTGTTTCTGGCTTCCGGAGGGCTTCCAGAGCCCAAGGGAGGCTGTTTTCACCCTCCCAGAGGCCTGAGGGAAGCCTCCGGACTCTGGGGAAGGTGAAAAACAGCCCTCCCGGAAGTTCTGGTAAGCCACGCCCACCCAGCAACCAGGCAGACAACCGGTTGTTGGGATTTTTGAATCCCACCCCTGCTTTGGTCTCCAAGAATGGTCTCTTCACCCCTGGTTTTGTAGGGTGGTGGTGGTGGTGGTCTCTTTAATGGTGTGAGGTGTACATCCTGCATAAATAGGGGCTCTCAGAAGGAGCCCCGTTTGCTCCCAGCTGTATTAAATATTGAAAAAGTCCTAGTTCTAAGTCCTACTTGGTCCAGATCTGGAGTAAGTGTCCGTCTTCCTCTTGGAGATCAGGAGCTTCCTCAAGAAAGGAGAAAAACTATAAAAAGCAGGAGACTCGTTGACATAATAGTGTGATGGGCCAAGGTGAAGTGGCTGGCTTGGCTCCTTGGAGATGGTTTTAGCTGTCCATCAATGATCAAGCGGTTGCACTGATCACCAGTACAACAGTGGGTTTCTACGCTGCCTAGGTTCTTGTAGATGGAGGTGTACGGACTGTCGCACCAGGAAGGGGATGCACAACCTTTGACCACTGAATAGTTCCCAGAGATGCCTGAATGAGGGAGAAAGCGAGAGAGAAACTGAGTCTTCCATTCCCACTTGAATCATACCATGGAAGGATGCAGTCTTACAAAACAATGTAGTAAGCAGAAGGTATCTGAATGGTATATACCAAAGGTCTTCAAACTTGGCAAGTTTAAGACTTGTGGACTTCAACTCCCCAAATTCCTGAGCTAACATGATTGGAAGAAGAATTCTGGGAGTTGAAGTCCACAAGTCTTAAGGCTGTCAAGTTTGAAGACCCTTGGTATGTTCAGTTGATTTTCTCTTAAGCTCTCGAGGGCAGATGTTACATTATGCCATGCTCCCAGTTCTGCTGACCACAAGGAGGCAGACACTACAGAACCAGTTTCATCCAGCATGGGACTGGTTGAATATAGATATCCAGAAGTTATTCTAGGGCAGCTTTTCTCAACCATGGCAACTTTAAGATGGATGGACTTCAACTCCCAGAATTCTCCAGCCAGCCAACTTTAAGATGGATGAACTTCAACTCCTAGAATTCTCCAGCCAGCCAACTTTAAGATGGATGGACTTCAACTCCCAGAATTCTCCAGCCAGCCAACTTTAAGATGGATGAACTTCAACTCCTAGAATTCTCCAGCCAGCCAACTTTAAGATGGATGGACTTCAACTCCCAGAATTCTCCAGCCAGCCAACTTTAAGATGGATGGACTTCAACTCCCAGAATTCTCCGGACAGCATGTTGAAGTCCACCCAAGTTGCCGTGGTTGAGAAATGCTGTTTTGGTGCTTTTAAACTCTTAAACTGAAGTCATGAATTTTTGCTCTTCAGACGACTGTTCATCTGTAACTCATTCAATGGTTAAAAGAACAGATACATGGAATCTGTCAGAATTGCATATGACTGACAACCATCTCTCTCTGCTCTCAGGACTTAAGGGAAGGTGGACTTCATACACCAGGGTTTCTTAACCTTGGCAAGTGTGGACTTCAACTCCCAGAATTCTGGGGAATTCTGGGAATCGAAGCCCACACATCTTCAACTTGCCAACGTTTAGAAACATTGGCAAATACCACTCTGATAAACTGGCAGATTCAGAAAATTCTCATTGTCCACCAAGACATGGTCCAAAAGGGTCTGGAATGTTGAGAAAGACAAGAGTTTCCACGCAACTCTGAAGCCTGCTTGAAACTCTTAGTCCATTTGAAGTAGATTCACAATTTCTGCAGATTTATTTCCAAATCTTTCTCCTTATGCTCACTCTGCAGATTAACATGTAAGTAAGTAGGAGCAAGTAAGAGGAATCTGCAACAAATGACTCACCGTGGATTCCTGAGGCTTCCAAGCATTTGGTCATGGGCCCTCGGCATTGTACCGTTGTGATATTATTCGGGGCACAACCTTGAGTAGTGTCTCCTTCGCAGCTGTGGCACGTAAGGCCATTCAAGGGCAAGGAAGCCAATTTATAATCTGCAAAGAGAAGCAAACTCTGTGAATCGGTGCCCTTACTGCATTAAGCAAAGGGTTGTTGTTCATGATAATGGAATATGCGTAACTGGTTGGGTATGTACAACACAACATGCTCCAAAGGGCAACTAGACTTCCTTGTTTTTTTCCTTTTCTTTGAAAACATTTTGCTTCTCATCCAAGAAGCTTCTTTGATTTTAACTGACTGGTTCAAGGGATTTATATTCTTTGCAAATCCTTCCGTCCTCCACCAGTCAGTTAGAACTGAAGAAGCCTCTTGGATAAGAAGTGAAATGTTTTCAAGGGAAATAAAAAAACTTAGAAACTCTGTAATTCTCTCTTTTTTTCCCCTGGGCATCACTTCCAATATGGTACTTGGTGACTGTGCACCCAGGAAGATTTATACAGAAAGGAAAACGAACTAGCAAGATCAGGAAAATCCATAGTATAAAATGGTTTTAAAAACATGGATTGAAAGCATGGATATTCCCATGTATTTGTATCCATGTCTTTGACCTCAGATGTAGCATTACATCACCCTGCAAAGGATGCCATGATGGGTGTCTTCACCGTGGCTTTCATGCCAAGAGGGGGCTAATCTCAGCCCACAGGAGGTGAATGGGAACTGACCATGAAGGTCCATGAAGGTGACCATGAAGGTCATCAAACTAACATTTGGGGATGGCTATTATATGGGCTGTTCTTTCTTTTTTCTGCAGGCCTCTTTTTACAGCTCTAAAACAAGGTTGTGTGATGACCTACCTTGCACATCATTGTTACACCAGCTGGAGTTACAACACTTCACCATGTAGAAACTCTTGTGGTTTTGGAAGCCCAGGTTATCCTGGCAGTGGGAAAGCTGGCCACAGCCCTTGATACGTTCTTGATCCTTGGGAAATTCTACCAGAGGGAGGGAAAAGCAATGATGTAAATGTGGTTTTGGCCTCCAGGGGGCACCCTGTTCCATGAGTTGAGATTCCCTAACAGAACAACAGGATAACAGATTTGGGAGGGACCCCCGAAGGTCTTCTAGTCCAACCCCTGGCTCAAGCAGGAGACCCTATACCATTTCACACAAATAGTTGTCTAATCTCTTCTTAAAAACCTCCAGTGATGGAGCAGCAACAACTTCTGAAGGCAAGCTGTTTCACCTTTGGGACCAGAGTTGCTGGTCCCAAAGGAACTTCTCAAAAGGCAACTGGACTCCCCACCTCCTTTGAAAAGCACTTTGGGACAACCAGGACCTGGACGAATCCCCAGAGACCTCTAGACCAGGATTTCTCCAAATGTACTCTGGAGATCCCCAAGATCCTTTCAGGGGAACCACAGAGTCAAATAAATCATTATTATAACCATTCTCAGGTTTAATTTCTAATGTAGTACATATTAATCGATATAACCCACATAAACCGAAGCTCTTTGGGATCCTTAATCATTCATAAGAATTCAAAGGGATCTTCTGAAGATTCCACATGCTGCCTGGGGAATTCTGGGAACTGAAGTCCATGTGTCTTAAAATGGCGAACATTGAGAAACGCTGCTCTAAACCAGAGGTCTCCTACCTTGGCAACTTTAAGCCTAGCAGACTTCAATTCCCAGAATTCCCCAGCCAAATTGAAGTCCGTGTGCATGTGTAACAATAATACAATCAATAATAATAATACAATCAAATAATAATACAGTCAAAATATAGCTTTACTATGCTTTACTATGCAAAATAGCTTCACTATGCAAAATAATACAGTATATATATATATATATATATATATATATATATATATATATATATATATATATATATATATATACATACACATACACATACACATACACACACATACACACACACACACACACACACTGTATTATTTTGCATAGTAAAGCTGTGAGAGTTGGTCCAACTTCTTACTAGAACCCATTGGACCCAAACAAAACACTACAGTTTTGAGAACGGGGGAGTGAAATGCTAATTTTTAATCCCCGCATACAGAGGGCAAAAAATGACTTTATTATTTGGCACAATAGTGCTGGCTGTGAGCCGTTTCATCGTCTTAGCAGACATCACACAGTTCTGAGAATGGGGGAGTTAAATGCTAATTATATACAGTATATTTATTTGGCAGAGTGGGTAGGGGTGAATGCTGCACCGTTTGCCATCTTTTATACTACTGGGAAATTGAAATGTTCTAAAGGTTACTACAAATTGGAGCTTCACAGAGATCCCTAAATACATTTTTGCCTGAACACATTCCTTTAATTTGGTTAATTACAACAGCTCCACTTACAAACATGCAAAGTCTGATTAGTTTTAATTTTGGTCGGTTTTGTAGCTTTCTGAGTAAGGTGAATCCTGCTTAAATATATTTTGCATCGTCTGTGTTTAGACCAGGATTTCTCAACACTGGCTCCTTCAAGCTGCATGGACTTCAATTCCCAGAATTCCCCAGTCAAGAGCCAAGGTTGAGAAACATTGATTGTAGAAAACTGGCTATGTGGATGCATGATTGGATAATGCTGACTGCTAGCTATTTTATTTCTATTTTTATATTGTGTATTTTATTTGTTTTATTTACTAGAGTCATGTAAAAGTGAGATAGGCAGCTATATAAATTCAATGAATAAATAAATCTTAGAGATAATGAATACAAAAGCATTTTGATCAATTAAAAAATGTATAGTTATATATACATGTATGCATTTATTTATTTCCCGGATCTAAATGTCTAAATCTTAGGTTGATCTCTGCTTTCCTGCCATATGTACTGAAATGAATGGATTGACAAAGCTAGGTCTGTCATAAATTATAGATAGTCCTTGACTTACAACCATTTTAAAACCATTTAGTGACTGTTCAAAGTTACAATTATAGATAGTCCTTGACTTACAATCACTTACAACCATTTGGAGACTATTCGAAGTTACAAGGGCACTAAAAGAAAGTGACTTATGCTCGTTTTTCACACTTACAATCATTCCAGCACCCCCATGGTCATGTGATCAAAATTCAGGTGTTTGGCAACTGACTCACATTTATGTCCTGGGGTTATTGATGCTCTTTTGCAACCTCCTGACGAACACAGTCTATGAGGAAGCCAGATTCACTTAACGACCATCGTGCTAATGTAACAACTCCAGTCATTCGCTTAACAATTATGGCAAGAAAGGTTGTAAAATGGGGTAAAATCCACTTGACAACTATTTTGTTTAGCAACAAAAGATTTGGGCTTTGCTGTGGTCATAAGGGCTTCCTGTGTATTTTTTTTATTTATTAAACCCTATATAAATAAATTATATAGGACCTGTATACTGCAAGAGTCAAAAAGAGGGCTGTGAAAATATTTACAGACCCCTCACATCCCAGATATAAGGTGTTTCAACTCCTTCCCTCAAAACGATGCTATAGAGCACTGCACACCAGAACAACTAGACACAAGGGGAGTTTTTCCCCAAACGCCATCACTCTGCTAAACAAATAATTCCCTCAACATTGTCCAACTATTTACAAAGTCTGCACTACTATTACTATTAATCTTCTCATCCCTCCTTATCACCCATCCTCTCCCACTTGTGACTGCTGTAACTTTGTGGCTTGTATCCTTACGATTTATATTGACTGTTTCCTAGTATGATTTGATTGCTTATTGTACCCTATGACTATTATTAAGTGTTGTGCCTTATGATTCTTGACTCTTGACGAATGTATCTTTTCTTTTATGTACACTGAGAGCATTTGCATCAAGACAAATTCCTTGGGTGTCCAATCACACTTGGCCAATAAAGAATTCTATTCTATTACTATTACTATATCGATTGCATTTGTTTAAAATGGCTGCCCTCAGATCACTCTTTTAGAGCTAGAGGTTTTGTTAAATTTCTAGACACATTTAATATGCAAACACACGATGCTTGAATTACCCAGGAGAGCTCTGGGAGTAAGATGTTAAATGAAAGTTAGCTTCCTGTCTGAAACAAAGACATCGGAAGAAGAAGCGGCCAATAAATTGTGCACCAGAAGAAGGCAGGGACTCACCTTCTGGATCCGTCAAGGAGGTAATATCTATGCACTTGTCCTGAGGCCAGAAACAACGCATCAGTTTGAGACTGGAGTTGTTACAAGTGTTATCAGCAGCTGTACAAGAGTAGCAATTCTGGAGGTTTTCGTTATGGCCTCGGACACGGATCATATCCGTCACTGCCAAGGAGAAAAACAGCAAACCATTGAAACAGTGAATGAGTCTTTGTATATGCTTGCATACATTAAATCATTATTATTATGGATAAGATAGATAACTTCTATTGTCATTTTTTGTGTGTGAGCACAGTGGCCCACATTAAAAATGAAATTCTATTGCCTACTCTCAAGAGAAAGTATCTATCTACCCAAACCCATACATAACACGCATATACACATGCGATATACATATGTATGTGTGTGTGTGTGTGCGTATACACACACACACACCCCTATATATGTATGTGTGTGTGTGTGTGTATATATATATGTGCGTGAGTGTGTATGTATGTATATATGTACACACACACACACACACCCCTCTAGGCCACTGCACCGAGCTCTTTCCTCACGATCAGGAGGCTGTGAGTTCGATCCTAGGTATAGGCAGATATTTCTCTCTCTGGGTGCAATGAGGACATATCTGCTGAACAAAACTCTGCATTGGCAACAGGAAGGGCATCCGGCCAGTAAACATTCAGCTCCATTCGGTTGCCCAGACTCCACCCTGCAATGGATTATGGGGTTGTTAAAAGAGGAACAATACTTTGACCGAATCTAGATGTTCTCCTTCGGATACCACGAAGCTTCCTCCCGGAAGGTAACAAGGAAAACAGTGAAGAGGATGTGTAGCAACCCAGGCCTCACTTTGGACTCTGTTCAAGCATCATTATGTCAGAGTCTCTAGGCATCACGGCACGTACAAAACCCCAAGAAGCATTTTTAGGACTGTTCGTGAAACTGTACTTCAGTCCTTGGAGATTCCCAAGCACTCAGGTCATGGATGTCCCAAAGACACTTTTTCCAAAGGGCAACGGGGGGGACTTTCTTAGTTTTGGTTCCTTGAAAAAGAACTGAAGAAGCTTCTTCAATAAGAAGCAAAATGTTTTCAAGGGGAAAAAAAAAAACTAGTTGCCCTTTGGGACACCATACATCTGTGTTTCTTGGTTGTGGCAACTTTAAGATGGATGAACTTCAACTCCCAGAATTCCCCAGCCAGCCATGTAACAGCCTAGCAACAGAAATCTGGGTCCCAATTATGGTGGTTGTCAAAGACTATCTATAGTAGGGTATCTCTGACCTTGGCAACTTTAAGACTTGTAGACTTCTGGCCTTGCTGGCTGACGAATTCTGGGAGTTGAAGTCCACAGGTCTTAAAGTTGCCAAGGTTGCAGACTCCTGAATAGAACAAGCGAAGACTCATTTAATGGGATATTTGAAGTCATGCAGCTATCAGTCCCTGAATAAAACTCCTACGTGCTCAAATATGTACCTCTGGGTATTTCCTTGGGTACATCACTGTTGCACAGGTCAGTTTCACAAAATTCCTCTGCCAAAAACACCAGCCGATGGCCCAGAAGGTGTGAGATGGAATTATTAGTCTTTCCACTGATGTCACAGCCCTTGAGGAAGTAGGTGGAGATCTTGGGTCCTGCAGGACAACGGAGGAAGAGAAAGGCAGAGACACAACGGCCGTCATGGCAGGTTCCTGAGCTCGTACGTACAAATCGGCTCTCGGTTTTTAATGGGGATTCTTCCTATCCTTCCCTTGACAATGTGAAAAATTCTCCAACGAAGGATTTTCTCAGGCAGAAGCCGCCTTGAGTTGCCATGTGCGATTAGACGGCAGGATAAATTTCCAAATGAATAAATAAATAAAATGCAGCCTGGATCAGCCATGGGCCTCACGCTTTTCCCCCCATCACCCTCTTACCCCTATCACGCCCTCCCTTTCTCCCTCCCCAAAACTTACGACTTATTATGGTCATAACGGTGGTTTTGCACGTCTGCTGGTGGTCTTTACATGTTTCTGTATCCCAGCAGTCGCTGTTCCCGTTACAGGAGTAGCATTGAAGGGCAACAACTATTAGAAGAAGTTGAAAGGGAAGTCATTAGTAAAGCAGGGGGCAACAGGTAGGCCTCAGCATACAGCTACAATTGGGATCGCTGCAGTTGTTAAGTGAAACATAGGGCTGTTTAGAGCAAGGGTCTTCAAACTTGGCAAGTTTAAGACTTGTGGACTTCAACTCCCAGAATTCCTGAGCTAACGTGACTGGAGGAGGAATTCTGGGAGTTGGAGGCCACAAGTCTTACAGCTCTCAAGTTCGAAGACCTCTGGTATAGGATTTCCTGCTTGCCTTATGGCTTTTGCTTGTAACCGGGTTGGGAAAGTCACAAATGATGATCACCTGATGCAGCCCCATGCGGCAAACCTTATAAATGCACGCCATTTGCCAAATGACCAAATCACAGGACCAGGAGATATTGCAATGGCCATAAGTGTGATGACCGATTGTAAGCCCTTTTTTTTCAGTGGCATTGTAACTTCAAATGGTTGCTAACAAATTTTTGTAAATTGAGGACTATCTGCAGAAGGCCTCTGTAAAACAGGGATATTGGGAACAGACTTCTCTACAGAAATTATTTCCTTCCTTCCTTCCTTCCTTCCTTCCTTCCTTCCTTCCTTCCTTCCTCTATTTCCTTTCCCCTGTTCCTTCCTCCCTCCTTCTTTTCTCTTTTTCTCCTTCCTTCTTTTCCCTTTTCCTCCTTCCTTCCTTCCTTCTTTCTTTACCCTTTTCCTTCCTCCTTCCTTCCTTCTTTCCTTCCTTCTTTTCCCTTTTCCTTCTTCCTTCCTTTCCTTCCTTCCTTCCTTCCTTCCTTCCTTCCTTCCTTCCTTCCTTCCTTTCCTTCCTTTTCCCTTTCCCTTCTTCCTTCCTTTGTTTACTTCCTTCTTTTCCCTTTCCTTCCTTCCTTTCCTTCCTTCTTCTCCCTTTTCCTTCTTCCTTCCTTCTTCTTTTCCCTCCTCCCTTCCTTCCTCCCTTCCTTCCTTCCTTCCTTCCTTCCTTCCTTCCTTCCTCCTCCCTCCCTCCCTCCCTCCCCTCCCCCTCCCTCCCTCCCTGCCTTCCCTTCCCTTCCCTTCCTTTTATTTTTCATACTTCTTAATTGCCCATTCTTAACTGCCCATCCTCCTCAGATGTAAGCTCCTCCATCTATGTAAGCCATGGGTTTGTTTAACTGTGGCCAGTTCAAGAAATCATAATTGGTGGAACACACTAAGCCAGGAATTCTTCTAATCTAAGCTATGTATGGTCTATTGAGAACCACGTTGCAAAACAGGGCAGGTCCAAAATGAATGTATGTGGTGGTAGGGTTGAAATGGGTGCTTTAAAAAAAAAACAAGACACTTTTTTATTCCTTAGGTCGGTAAGCATGGAAAGGGAGATCAGCAAACAATGAAATAGGCATTACAGTGTCATGGTACCTATTCAGCTCCTATCACCCCATTTCCATGATGTCTTACATAAGTATTTAAGGAGTGGAATTTGCATTGTGATTTTATGATGCAAGTTCCATTCTCTTGAAGAAATGCCAGTTTGCTACTGATAACCCTGGACAGTAATGTCCACAGTGCCAACCACATTAAAAAAAAAAAAAACACAAGCGCAAAAATATTTGGCCTTACTGTTTTACAGGCCTCTAAATCTGCAAAGGAATTCAGGAGGCTGGGATTCATTTTTTAAAAAATATACTACTGCACAAGGCCGTAACTGCAGTCCTTGTATCTGGGATTATCAGACAGATTGAAATTCATAAATATTTTCCATCTTTGAAAATGCTCCAGGATCAGAGTTTTATTGGTTTTCAGCCACTCTTGTTGGGGAATTCTGCGAGTTGAAGTCCACATCTCTTAAAATTGTCAAGGTTTCAAATTTTCTAGCCACCCATAACTTGCAGGGAAAAGTGAGGAAGTGAGGAAGCCATTATTTTTAGCTGCTAATTTTTACCTTTTGCATTGTCCCTAAACAAGCAAATTGATCCGTGCTTGATTTGCCTTTGGGTTGTTCATCATTTAAAAAAATTAAATAAACCAGGCATCTTATAAAAGCCTAAGATTTCAGGGTTAGAGTCTTGCTTGTTCATTTTCCCCCAGTGTCTCTGGTCAAGACTTCTGGTCTCAAGGTTAGAAAACAAAACTTTTCTTCCACCTGCCATCATCTCAACAGAAGCTGTGGGAAGCCACGAGACTCCAAAGTGCCAGTTCCCTCTGGCGATCATCTGCATTTCTGCAGCCCAAACTCAAACTGTAACCATGAGGCATGACTTCCTATTGAGAATAAAAAGAGTGGGGAATAGGAAAAACTATAATTCTACTTCTTTCTCTCCTGCTTGCGACCTGCTCTGAAATCAGCCGGATCGATTCCCCCCACCCACCCCCAACCGATCATAAAAGAACCAAACTTTGAAAACTCCTCTGCGAAACTCATTTGGGAGCTCCGAAGAACAACTTTCATTTAACAGCCCTTTAGACAAAAGACAATACACAAAATCATTCGCATCCAACCGCCACCCTTCCCACTATTTAATTCTCTCTTTCTTTCTCTCTCTCTCTCTCCCTCCCTCCCTCTCTTCCTTCTCTCTCTCTCTCTCTCCTTCCTTCTTTCTCTCTTTCTTTCTCTCATTCCTTCCTCCCTTCCTTTCTTTTCTCTCTCTCTTTCTCTCTCTACTTCCTTCCTTCTTTCTCTCTTTTTTCTTTCTCTCTTTCTTTCTCTCTCTCTCCTTCCTCCCTCCCTCCCTTCTTTCTTTTCTCCATCTCTTTCTTTCTCGCCTTCCTTCCTTCTTTCTCTCTCTTTCTCTTTCCCCTCTCTCCTCCCTCCCTCCTTTCTTCTCTCTCTTTCCTTCTCTCTCCCTATTTCCTTCTTCCTCTCTCTCTCTCTCTTTCTCTCTTTTCTCTCTCCCTCTCTCCCTCTCTTTCTTCTCTCTCTTTTTCCTTCTCTCTCTCGCCTTCCTTTCCTCTTTCTCTCTCCTCTCTCTCCTCCCTGCCTCCTTTCTTCTCTCTCTCTTCCTTCTCTCTCTCCTTCCTTCCTTCTTTCTCTCTCTCTTTCTCTCTCTCTCTCTCCTCCCTCCCTCCTTTCTTCTCTCTCTCTTTCCTTCTCTCTCTCTCCTTCCTTCCTTCTTTCTCCCTCTCTTTCTTTCTTTCTCCCTCTCCCTCTCTTTCCTTCCTCCCTCCCTCCTTTCTTTTACCTCTGCCCCCTCCCCCCCTTCTTCTTTTTTGCTTTTTACCGTCTGTCGCCACCAAGGAGAACAAAACGCCGGTCCAAAAGCACTTCATGGATTCAGGATGCTGAACAGGATCCGGGGCGGCGGCGTAGGAGCGAGCTGGTAATCCGCAAAGCGAGTGGATCCTGGAGCAATTCTTTCAGCCGGAGGGGGAGGAAAAAAAACCCTTAGATTCTGCGGTTCCTTCCTTCTGGCGCTCTGCTTATGTTTGAAATCCACCCCCCTCCCTCCTTCCTCCAGCTGGCCTGGCTCCACCCCGGGCATCACTTGCGTCCCTCTTTTTAGAGAAGTTTCGGAGAGTGACGCAGCGGCGGCGGAATGAAGGGGACGGGAAGAAGAACGGGGAAGTGATGAAAACTTCACTTCGCGGCCCCATCAGCTCTCGGCTGCAGGCACACGGCGTTCTTTCCGCTGGAAACCATCCTCGCTTGCAGAAGCGGCTAGTCCTCAGTGCGGTGTTTCCCAACCTTGGCAACTTCTAAGGCAGGTGCCAAATATTTGGTTTTGCCCTGGGTTTGTTTAACGTGTTTTGCACTGCGGGCGTTAAGAATACAGGGCTGTCTGTCGGCAGCAAACTGGGATTTCTTCATGCTGGTGATGATTGGTTCCCTTGCCTTTATTATTGTTATTATTATTATTTAGAAATAGCTCAAAGTGGCCAACATAACTGATGTTCACTCTTCCTCCTATTGCCCTGCAACAACAACCCTGTGAGATGGGGTTGAGCTGGCCCAAATGGATGGAAACGGAACAAGGACAGATTCAACCTGGAAATAAGGAGAAACTTTTCTGACATTGAGAACAATCAACCAAAGGAACAGAAGTTGCCCTCGGAAGTTGTGGGAGCTTCATCACTTGAGACTTTCAAGAAGAGATTGGACTGCCATCTGTCAGAAATGGTGTAGGGTCTCCCGCTTGGGCAGGGGGTTGGACTAGATGACCTACAGGGTCCCTTCCAGCTCTGTTAATCTGTATAATCTTTATAAAATCACCCACCCAGTAAGCTTTCATGCCAAAGGGGGGATTAGACCTCACAGTCTCTGGGTTTCTAGCCTAGGGCCTTAACCACTAAACCAGGAATCTCCAAACTTAGCAACTTTTAAGACTTGTGAACTGAGGAATTCTGGGAGTTGAAGTCCACAAGCCTTAAACGTTGCCAAGTTTGGAGATCCTTGCATTAGAGACCAAGACGGCTCTCAGATCAGCACAATGCAAATTTCATTCCTTAAATATTTGCAGTAGATATCACGAAAGGAGCTGATTGTGATCTAAAGCAGGGGTCTCCAACCTTGGCAACTTTTAAGACTTGTGGACTTCAACTCCCAGAATTCCTCAGCCAGCATAGTTTCCTGGAGAATTCTGGGAGTTGAAGTCCACAAGCCTTAAAAGTTGCCAAGGTTGGAGACCCCTGATCTAAAGTACTACCTGTATATCTCAGGTCCGTCTCAAGATCTCCCAGAATTCCCCAGCCATGAGTTGAGTTCCACAAGTCTTAAAAATTGCCAAGTTTGGAGACTCCTGGTTTAGTTGTTTGAAAGGCCTGGAACGAAACTCATTTCGGGAGATCACAATTGCCTTAAAAAAACAAAAGGATATTGAAGAGAAGCTTAAATGAAAGATTAGCGTTGGGCACTGGGCAGGGTTCTCTGTGGCCCTCGATATTGCTGTACATTTCAAAGAGATTGTGGAAGAGTGGTTGTCAACATTCACACTTGTGACCTTGTCTAAGGCTGCGCTCACATGATGGGTTGTTGAACTACAAACTCATCAAAAATGCTCTTTTGCAGAGTGCGCAAAACTCAACTGGCCAGCCCATGTCACTAATTTTATGGAAGAGAGGTCCACAAGTTGTGTGTTTGTGTGTGTGGTAATTTTTGTGCATTAGAAGGGAAGGAAGAAGGTTGGTTCTCTCATCATGTGGCAAAATACTTCCCTAGGATTCTGGAGGTGTTGGGTAGGGAATTCTGGGAGTTGAAGTTCACCTATGCTCAGGGGTGGGCTTCAAAATTTTTAGCAAGGGGTTCTCTGCCCAGTTGTTGGGAGGGCGTGACCATGGTTGGCGTGGCCTAGTCGGCCTCCTGCACCACCACGGGCGGGGGGGCATTTTTGCCCTCCCCGGGCTCCGGAGGCTTTCCTTGAGCCTCTGGGAGGGCGAAAATGGCCTCACCAGGCTCCGGAGGCTCTCTTAGACACCAGAAACAGGCCCATTTCTGGCCTTCCCGAACTTCCAGGAGGCCCAATTTTCGCCTCAAAACGGACCTTGTGGGGACTCCTGGGAGGGGCAGGGTGGGCAGGGCCATCCAGGAGTGGGATTTGGGGGTTTTCTGAATTGCACTGAACTCCTGCAAACCCCCAACAGGCCCAGCCCTGCCTATGCTGAGAAACAGTGCTTTAGTATGCCAAAATCTGCATGCAACAACCAAGGCCAGCAGGCCCAGGGTTTTATAGAGCATGTTCAAAATCCAGGCTCTCCCTCCTCACCTGAGGTGGAAGATCTCACCTGCCCTGCACACTTTTAGCTTTGGTGCTAAGCAGTTTCCTTTTTTATTTTGTCGCCTTTATTATTATTATTTTTTAATTATTTTAATTTTTTAAAAAAACTTTGTTTCGTGATGTTGTATGCCACCCGGAGCCACGTTGTTTGAGTTCTAAATAAATAACCCTTTAAAACTAATAACGGCATCCTTCTGGCCCACCGTCTTCTTGAGAAAAGGTAAGCTGTCCCAGATTCGAAATCAGGCATGGCAAAAGAGCCTCTGACTCAGTCTCTTGACATGCCCGGAGGCTAGGAATTCATACTTGAAGGCAGGTGTGTGCAGGAAAGAGGAAAGCTCAATTTTTCCCCTTTCTTTTCTATTTTATCACATTTTTTGTATTTTCACTAACTTTTTTTATTCCTTTCTTTTTCCTCCCATACTTCTTCTTAGCTTGTATTCGTGTTTATCTTCCTTTTAAAACGTTTTAATAAAAATTTATACACACACACACACACATATATATGTATACAGTATACATATAATATATGCATACATGTATATATACAAAACACATTTGTAACTGCAGTGAAGAATATCAGAATCTCTTTGAGTCTTTGGATTCGAGCTGCCTGGTGGCCCCTGTGGTGAAGACTCTCGCCTCCCACTCAGAAGGTTGAGAGTTCAGTCCTGGGTAGTGGAAGATGTTTCTCTCTTCTGGAGCACAAAGGAAAAAAAAAATCTACTGTGAACTCCATGTGGTGTCAGGAAGGGCATCCGGCCTGCAAATGTTCAGCTCCATTCAGTCACCCCGGATTACAGGGTTGTAAAAAGGGAGGAATTTTTGAAACTTGGAATCTCTTCTATTTTTGTTTTCCTTATTTCTGGGTGGGTTGTGGTTTTTTGTTTTTTTTTGTACTTTTAGCTTTTTCTTTTTACTTTTTTCTTGCTTATTTTATATTAGTTTCTCTCTCTTTCTCTTTCCCTCCCTCCCTTCCTCACTCTGTGTGTGTGTGTGTGTTCTCTTGGTAAGATGATCTTATTATTTGCACATCCACGTCCAGAAACCTGTGTGTACTTTTGGTATTTTCTCATGCCAAATGATTAATGTACTTATGGAGGGATGTGACTGGCTGCATAGCCTTATCTCCAGAGCCCTACAGAGATATTTTAGCACTTGAGACCAGAGAAAAGTTGTAAAATGAGGCAAAGTTCCCTTAACAAATGTCTCATTTAGCAGCTGAAATTTTTGGGCTCATTTATGGTCCTATGACGAGGACTACCTGTTTATTAAATACACACTGGTTGCCAAGTGCCTGAATTTTGATCATGTGACTGTCGGGATGCTTTCTTTTTATATTTTTTTATTTTATTTATACATACAAGCATCACCTTTCATTTGAACAGTGTGTCATTTGGGTATAACTATCTTGTGCAATAACCATTCTAGTTTATGCATATTCATTGCTTAGCTTTAATACTCTGTTCTTACTTAATACTAATCTGCATCATATATCTAATTCTTATAACATTCCCCATCTTAACATTTTTAATTCTTACCACATGTTTACAATTTTGCGCTAGTCTTTTTTAATTTCTAGCTTCCATATTTGTTTATCAACCATTGATAAAAAAAATCCTACATCATATAATAGCCAATTTGTTCCTTGTCTTGGATTGCTAGTGTTAACTTATTCATTTCTGCACAGTCTAATATTTTTCTAATTACACTCTCTTCAGTTGGAATCTCTTCACTTTGGGATGCTGTGAGGATTGTGTGCGAGGATTGGTTGCAAGTCACTTTTTCCCCCAGTGTCCTAATTGTTAAATGAATGATTGTTAACTTGAAGATTACCTGTAAGTAACCCCAACTATTATTCAGGAAGGGTTCAACATTTACTTATTTATCCAACATTTTGCAAAAGCTGTTGTTGGAAGGAGTAGAGGAGGGTTATATATATTTATATATTTTATATAAGTCCAGAAAGAACCTTTTGGTTTAAATCTTAGCACCTGTGGTTAGATTTTAGCATTAGCTAAAAGGAAGCCCTTAGTCAACCGTGATTCAAACTCCATTGGCTTGAAAACGGGGGAAGTGATCTAAGCATTTTTCATATATTGCTGTATTTGCAAAGCACATGAACACACACACACACACACACACACACACACACACACACACACATCTATCCATTATCTTATAAAATGCAAGACTGGATAACGGAATGGAGACAAACATTTTGTTTCATTTCTTCTACGTCAATATTTCATATTTATTTGTTTTTAGCATGCAATGCTTTTTTTTTAAAAAAAAAAATTCATTTCCAGTGATTTTTCTCATGAGGTTTATGGAGTCTCTTATTATTAAAAATAACAATGGGAGGGGGGGAAAGACAACCCCACTAGACGTTGCATGAAAAAACCAGTAAAACCGCTGAACGTTATGCAGCCCTGGAGTCCGCCATGGGATTCTCGTAGTAGAAACTGAAGTGCCCTCCAAGGAAAATATTTATGCAGGGAGCCAAATGGAAAAAGTTGACTTTCGCAAGACTTTCTTTCTAGGCTCAAAGATCTCTTTTTGCAGTTCGAGATGCCCATTTGTGGCCAGGACCAAAGGGTTAGAGTGGGAATGTGTGAAGTCAGCTGCCTGATGGGGTCCAGATGCTCACCAACCCTGACCGGAAGATCCAGTGGAAAAGAATTAAGAGGATTGCGCTCCTAAGTGTAAGGATGTCCCTGGATTCCCTGAATCTCTTGTAAAAGTTAATGATGAATTTTTAAGCTTCTTGCTATAAAGCAGCATTATTTTAAACGAGAAGAGGAAGGAAACAGAGACAGACAGAGAGACTCTGTGTTTTTGTGTGTGTGTGTGTATGTGTGTAAGAGAGAGAGAGAAAAAGACAAAGACAGAAATACTTTGTCTCTGTCTGTCTCTGTCTCTCTCTGTGTATGTGTGTGTGTGAGAGAGAGAGACAGACAGAGACAGACAGAGACAGACTGTCTCTGTCTCTCTCTCTCTGTGTATGTGTGTGTGAGTGAGTGAGAGAGAAAGAGAAAGAGAAAGAGACAGGGAGGGAGGGAGAGACAGAGACAGACAGAGACAGTCTGTTTCTGTCTGTCTGTCTGTGTGTGTGTGTGTGTGTGTGTGTGTGAAAGAGAGAGAAAGAGACAGAGACAGAAATACTTTGTCTCTTTCTGTCTCTCTGTCTCTCTCTGTATGTGTGTGTGTGAGAGAGAGACAGACAGAGATAGACTGTCTCTGTCTCTTTCTGTCTCTCTGTCTCTGTGTATGTGTGTGTGAGTGAGTGAGAGAGAAAGAGAAAGAGACAGGGAGGGAGGGAGAGACAGAGACAGACAGAGACAGTCTGTTTCTGTCTGTGTGTGTGTGTGTGTGAAAGAGAGAGAAAGAGACAGAGACAGAAATACTTTGTCTCTTTCTGTCTCTCTGTTTCTGTCTGTATGTGTGTGTGTGTGAGAGAGAGAGACAGACAGAGACAGTCTGTGTGTGTGTGTGTGAGAGAGAGAGAGAGAGATGAGAGGGAGGGTGAGAGAGAGACAAACTGTCTGTCTCTCTTTCTATCTATCTCTGTATGTATGTGTGTATGAGAGAGAGACTGAGAGAGAGAAAGGGAGGGAGAGACAGACTGTGTGTGTGAGAGAGACATGAGACGGAGAGGGAGAGAGAGAGAAAGAGAGAGAGAGAGAGACCCTGTAGAATTATGGAACTACAGTTCCCATCTGCAGCAGTGGTGGGATTCATATTTTTTTACTACCAGTTCTGTGGGCGTGGCTTGGTGGGCGTGGCAGGGGAAGGATACTATAAAATCTCCAGTCAGAGGTGGTATTGGCTGGTTCTCTGAACTACTCAAAATTTCCGCTACCGGTTCTCCAGAACTGGTCAGAACCTGCTAAATATTACCTCTGATCTGCAGCCATTATAGCCCAATGGTGGTGAAGAATGCTGGGAACTATAATTTAGCAACTTCTAGAAAGCCATATGTTCCCGAAATCCATATACATTAATAAAACAATCAAATATACTCAATTGATTGGAGTCTATCCAGCATGACAAGTTTCCGTCTCGCCTCCCTTCTAACGCATTTTAATGCTTCCTCTTACCAAAGTTAGATTAAATCCCCGCAGGAGAAGAATAAATGGAAGTGGTCCCTTAGTTTGATTTGCCAGAAAAGAAGAGGAAACGGTAGAAAGTTATTTCATCTCGGGTTTTTTAACACTCAACCTCCCCTCCCCACCTCTTCCTTCACAGAATTTCAGTCATCCTGAGTCAGTCTGGCTTGGAGGGATCTCACCAGGGTTGCAGAATCTCCTTCCCACCAACCAGATGTCTGGCAGGAGAACTTGGTAGCAGGAAGACAATGGGAAGGTGGGGGGAGGGAAGGAGAGAGGTAGGGAGGGAGGGAGGGAGGAAGAGAGAGGGAGGAAAGAAAAGGAAAATCAGGAAAGAGAGGGAGGGAAGGAGAAAAACAGGAATGATGGAAGGGAGGGAGGAAGAGGGGAAGGAAGGAAGGAAGGAAGAAAAGGACGGAGAGAAGAAGAGAGAGAGAGGGAGGAAAAAAGGAAAAGAGGAAAGATGGGAGAGAGGGAGGGAAGAAGGAAAGAAGGAAGGAAAAGGGAGGAAGGAGGAAAAAAGGAAGGGAGAGAAGGAAGAAGGAAGGAAAAGAGAGGAAGGATGAAAGCACAGAAGGGGGGAAGGGAGGAAAAGAGAGAGATGGAGGAGGAAGAAAGAGAGAGCAAGGATGGAAGGAATCCAACCCTACAATGGATGCCCATACTTTTATCCTTTACTTATCCTGGGGGCCCATTCTTCACCTCATCCTTTCTTTCTTTCTTTCCCCCCTTTTGATTTAAAAAAAACATCTTTGGATTGGGGAGGGGGGAAAGACTCTGCTCTACTTCTGATGTTTCAGAGCTACAAATTCCAGCTGTCTCAGCCGATAGTATCACCACTCAGCCATGATGGGGGTCTAATTTAGTGAGATCGGGACGACCGCCCCGCCATATTGGATCCCCCGAGAGCCGCAGCCAGCCAAATAAATAAATATCTCAGCATTGCTCTTTCTCTTAGTTGTTGTGAGAACAGGAAATGTGTTCAGGGAGGGGTGAAGGATTCACACATGCCACCCTGGTGCTCCTTAGCCGGAAAACATTCAGTAATGTAATAAAATGAACTTAAATTTGATTTGTCTTCCCCTGCCTCTATTTTGTACACAAATTTAGTGTGGCTGTATTGGGTAGCTGAGAATCAAGAGGGACTTGCTTGAGTTGATGGCTATAGAAACTGAATAAAATATAGATGAGAGATGATTAGATAGATAAATAGATATAGAAAGATACATGATAGATAATAGATAATAGATAGATAGTGTAGTTGATAGATAGATATAGATAATAGAGATAGATAGATAGATAGATAGATAGATAGATAGATAGAAGATAGATAGATAGATAGATAGATAGATAGATAGATAGATAGATAGATAGATAGATAGATAGATAGATAACAGATATAGATAGATATAGAGATAGGGACAGATGTATTGCACTAGCTTAGGGTTAATGTGAAGCCAGTTACTATATTCGACAAACCATGGTTTCTGACTTATATGTTAAGAGAGTCAACTGAGGACTATTTCAAGACTTTGATTAAATTATCCATGGTTTGAGATGTTGCATGACGCCACTGAGTTCCAGGAAATTAATTGAGGGCGTTGGTTATGACCATTCTCCCCTCTAAAAAACCCCACCTTGTAAAGATTTGGGTAGATTTGTTAGTGGTTAGATGAGAGGTAGGGGAACATATCAAATTTGTAGGCGAAGTTAGGTGAAAGAACTTATATGTGTTACAAGACAGAAATAAAATTCAGATGACTTTCTCTGGTTGAAAAGAAACAAAGGAAATTTAACAGAGAGGAAGTTTGACATTAGGAAAGAGATCCAACACAGAAAACAGAACAAAGAATACAGCTTAGTAACAAGTGAAAAAAAGGTCCTGCAGCTGTAATTGATTACACACAGGATATGAGACAGGAATGTGTTGTACTTTAAAAAATAACCGTCAAATTTAATTTTAGGCTCCATCAATAGAAATAGTTTCCAAAGCAGGCAGTGTTCAGTCTTGAATATTATGTTAGGTTCTGGGCACCCTCCTTTAAGGTGGATGGTTGGAGAAGGACAGTGAGAATGGTTAGGGTTTCATTAGGATCTGCAAGAATCGTCACATCCTCCAGCTATCACCGAAGTGACTTGTGTCTTCATTATTACTGCATTAACACAATGGGGTCTAGATCATGCTAGATTTGACGTGTTTTTCAATCTTGGCATCTTTAAGATGCATGGACTTCAACTTCCAGAGCCCCAGAATGGCTAAAAACGTGTGGAACTTGAAGTCCACACTTCTTAAAATTGCCAAGACCGAGAAATATTTTGCTAGCAGACAGTATACAGTGGTGCTTTAAAAAGTTGTGAGCCCTTTGCAATTGTTAGTATTACTGCATCAATATACCTGGCTAGCAGTTCCTTGGAGAGGGCTGGTGACAGCCTCCAAGATTTATTCTTCTGCTTGTCTCTTCCCGGCTGCCATAGAAATGGGGGGTGGGGTTGAGGAATAATTGGGCCTTGTGGAGAGAAGGGTGCTGGACAGGTGTGGGATTCTACCAGTTCAGACCTATTCGCTAGAACCGGTTGTTAACATTCTAAGCAGTTCCGAGAACCGATCGTTAGAAGAAATTACTGGCCTAATCCTGTAAGGAAGGGCAGGAAGGAAACATTCTGGGGTTGCTTACAGAAACTGCCTCTCCGTTAACCCTTATTACATTCTTGGCAGGACTAGACTTCCTGTCTCAGGAACTTCTCTGGAGTTTTTTTCCCCTCCTTTGCTGGTACTTTGCTTGTGTGGAGTGACCATTCAAAGTTACAATGGCACTGAAAAAAGTGACTTATGACCATTTTTCACACTTACAACTGTTGCAGCATCCCCAAAGTCATGAGAGGCCAGGCGAGGAGATGCGTGCCTTGATGTGAGTGATATTGAGTTGGCCAAGCCCAGCCAATAACATGACCACCAAGCCACGTCCACCCAATCACATGACCACCAAGCCATGCCCACCAACTAAGCCACACCCAAAGAACCGGTTGTTAAAAAATTTGAATCCCACCCCTGGTGCTGGAGGATGAAGTTGTGAATTGTACAAGTTCTTATGCTTTCTTGCTTACTGAGCAGATGCAGCCACTTATCTTTTCTAGGCCAAAGTCAACCGTCTTGGCATACCAGATGTGTGAGACGCCACCTGACATTATACACACCTCAGATTGGATGTCCAGTGTGAACTATTGGGGTTGGGGATATGGGATGACTTTCCATATGTAATTTTCATGCCCTCTGCTTCAGATCTTGTATTTCTTCTGATGCTGACACTTCAACTTCAGTAAAAGTCCTTTTCTCTATAAAAATGGAGTCTAAGTTTTTCTTCCTTGGATCTTGAACGGAGCTACACCTGACAGCTGGATTTGAATTCCTGCAAGCATCATGACGTTGGAGTCAATAGCCTGAAACAATTCCTTTCAAACTTGTGATTCCATAATTTGGTGATTCTCTGAATCAGCCCTTTAGTTTGCAAGTCACATTCCAAATCTTCAAGTCACCGGGATGGGCTGTGGTGTTGAGCTGGATTATCCCAGGTATGTGACTTGGAGTCAGGCCATCCATACAGGTGTGTGCAGAAATGTTTCATCGCCTCTCTACTAAATTAGGAATCTAAAGAATTGCCGTTGCTACTATATAACATCTTACGTTGCAATGTCCTACCTGTCAATGAATACTTCAGCTTTAATCATAACAATATAAAAGCACACAATAGATATAAACTCAAGGTAAACCGCACCAAGCTTGATTGCAGAAAATACGAGTTCAGCAACAGCGTGATCAATGTCCGGAATACCCTACCTGACTCTGTGGTTTCTTCCCCAAACCCCCGAAAACTTTAACTTTAGACTTTCTACTATTGACCTCACCCCTTTCCTAAGAGGTCTGTAGGGAGCGTGCATAAGCGCACCAATGTGCCTACTATCCCTGTCCTATTGTTTCTTTTTATTTTTCTTATAAGTATCTATCTCATGTATTCAAAACTGTATTTATTCTTATACCTGTATTTTGTAAGCGACTGACAAATCAAATAAATACTAAAAAAAATAAATAAATACTGGTGGATTTTTAAAAAAATCAAATTCTCCCTTCTTGCTGGGCCTGATTCCAAGAACGAGTTAATGAATTTTGGATAAAATTATCCAACTCTTTGAAACTTCTCCTTGAAACTAATCAAGGAGAGAACCAACCTGGAATTAAGAAGAAGCTATCTAAGAGTGAGAACAAATAACCAGTGGAACAGCTTGTCACCAGAAGTTGTGGGTTCTTCATCACTGGAGGTTTTTAAGAAGAAACTGCACGGTCACGGTGACTGCATTCTTGAGCATGAGGTTGGACTAGGGGTGACATGATAGCTGTGTCCCAATATTTGAGGGGCTGCCCCAAAGAAGAGGGAGCCAAGCTATTCTCCAAAGCCCCTTAGGGCAGGACAAGAAACAACAGGTGGAAACCAATCAAGGAGAGAAACAACTTAGAACTAAGGAGGAATTTCCTGACAAGTTAGAACAATTAACCAGTGGAACAACTTGCCTCCAGAAGTTGTGGATGCTCCAACACTGGGAGCTTTTAAGAGGAGATTGGAAACCATTGGTCTGAAATAATATAGCGTTTCTTGCTTGAGCAGGGGGTTGGACTAGAAGACCTCCAAGGTCCCTTCCAACTCTGTTATTCTGCTAAAAATACATAGGCAGGGAAGTCTGCAGAGATGGGGTTCACAAAATGGAGATGGCAATGAAAGGTTCCAATCCCATAACTATATTTACTCTCTTGACCTTTTGGACTCTATTCCTGCAGAAACCCTTCCATGTAGGACTGGTGAACCAGTGGTGGGATTCAAATTTTTTTTACTACCGATTCTGTGGGCATGGCTTGGTGGGCATGGCAGGGGAAGGATACTGCAAAATCCTCATTCCCTCCCCACTCCTGGGGGAAGTTTACTGCAAAATCTCCATTCCTTCCCCACCCCACTAACCTGCTTTCCAGCTCTGTTCTCCTGTGCAGGGCAACCAAAGAAGACCCAGCCGATCAGCTGGGACTCAGGAGGCAGAGAATAGATGGAGGCGGGGCCAGTCAGATGTGGTATTTGCCAGTTCTCTGCACTACTCAAAATTTCCGCTACCTGTTCTCCAGAACTGGTCAGAACCTGCTGAATCCCACCTCTGGGGTAAATGAATGGAAACAGTCTTCCATACAATGACATCTACAGCAGAAGATCACTTCTTAACAGAAAAGCTTTTTAAAGTAGATTGGAACTATGACGAACTGCCTGCGTACTGTGAAATATTCTTTGAAGAGATGGGGCACTGCTTTTGTCATGCCCTTCATTTTGCCACTTCCCTCGAACACACATCCCACCACCATCTTGGCATCTCTGATCTTAGATCTGCTCTTGGGCAAAGGACATTTCATGGGGGCAAGGCAGAAAAACAACATGACTGGGGCATGTTTGTGATGTGGTAGGATTGCACCATTTTGTGTGAAAATCCACAGAGTTTGAAATGTCTCATTCAAGGGAAATAGAACAGAAAAACAAAAACAGAAGCAACAGTTTCTGTCTTTTTGAAATCTTTATTTATGTTGGCCTTATTTGGTTAAGACTCCGATGAGCAAAGATCTTGGAATATCCTTTTTTTATACAACACCAATCAAAAGTCAACAGAGGATGAGCAAAGAGTATGGCGCAATAAAGGCATGTAGGAAACAATCTTACAAAGAGGTTTTCATTCAGTCATGGAGAAGAACCCAGGCAGACTCTTTCAGCCTGCCTCCGTTCTGATGTGTTGGACTACAACTGCCATATTTTCCAAGCATGGAGAAGATCATAATGTTTTTTTGCTGTTTAGAGCTGGAATGTCTAACATTGCAACTTTAAGACTTGCAGACTTCAAATCCCAGAATTCCCCAGCCAGCAGAGCATAGCCTAGCTGGCTGGGGAATTCTGGGATTTGAAGTCTGCAAGTCTTAAAGGTGCCAAGCTTGGACATGCTGGTTTAGAATCAAGCTACACCTTCTGTGAAGTATCCCAAGGGTGCTTTTTCCAAAGCTCCTCATCCAAGAAGCTTCCTCAGTTGTAGCAGAACTGAACTGAAGAAGCTAGTTGGATGAGAAGCGACATGTTTTCAAGGTAGAAAAAAAAAAAAAACCCAAGAAAGTCCATTTACCTATTTAAGAAAACACCTTTGGGACAACCATGACCTGGATGACTAAGAATCTCCATAGACCTTCTGCTACGTGGCTATTTAATAAAAGTATTGATTATGTGCTATCAAATCAGTGTGGATTCTTAGGAACGCTACAGATGGATCTCTAGAAGGATCTGTCTTCAACCTGATCCTTCAGATCTTCCAATCACTTTTGTAATCAAGTCCATCTACTTTGCAACTGGTTATCCTCTGTTTCCTGTTTCCTTCCATCTTTCCCAGCATTATGAACTTCTCAAGAGAGCCAGGGCCTTTGCATGATGGGTCCAAAGTAAATCATTTGAGCCTGGTCATTTGTGCCTTGAGTGAGAACTCTAGATTGATATGTGTTCTATGACACACTGGTTTGTTTCCATAGGATTGTCAAGAGTCTTGTCCAACACTCAATTTCAGAAGTGTAAAAGTAGAAAAAAAAATAGCAGGATTTAATCTGGAGTCTTCTCAGTGCCAGCTGATTTGTGCAAATTGTGTTGGATATCAGATTTGAATTGTGCATTTGGGAAAACTGAATCGATTTGGAAAACACAGCGATTTTTGATACCCAAAGTGAAACATCCAAATGGGTTTCTTTGGTAAGCGGGAAAAAAAGCTGTTTCAGTGGCTAGGCAGAAATATGCATTCAAGTGCAGAAGCAACAGTGCACTGATGATGTTATCTAGTTTGGTAATGAAATGTCTGCAAGAAAACAAGCAAGCTTGGAGAGCATCAAGGTTCCCACAGAAACATCCCAAACTGAATTAATCCAGAGTCAATATCAAGTTCCCTTTGAATCAAATCTAACTGAATATATGCTCAACCCTACACAGTATCCAAGGTTTATGAAGCAGTCCCCCGTTCCTTACAGCAGGGGGGAAAAAAATCCCTTTATAGTATACATTTTTGTACGGTACATTCTCTCCTGCACAAATATAAACACACGCACATTCTCTTGTTGCAAAACCGAAGTTCGCCAAATTTTAATCTAGCTCCTTATTTGCAAATTTCACCCTACACCTTTTGTAAACGCTGTGGATGTTTGAACCACCCAAGTTCCCGTGTTCTTTGTTTGAAGAGGGTTGGGATAAAATCCCAGACACCTGGGCCACCCTTCAAGTGAATGCGCTTTCCTCCTCCATCACGACAAACTAAGTAAGGGCAGCTAACAAAAGAGTGAGGGAGAAGAGCCCCAAATTTGTGGCGAGGACAAGAGCTCCACTATTGTGTTGCTCTTTTACCGTTGTGTTGTGTTCTGGACTTTTAGGATCACCGAAGAACAAGGCGCTAGCGTTCCTCGTAGCTTCTTCTTCTTCTTCTCCAAATGAAGTCATCAGGTTCACTTCAAATGGGTTTTCACACCCTGTCTGGTTGCACGGAGTCTTGGTTTTGGGACGGGAGGTACTAGGTGCCGCAACAAGGCCCATTCCAGGATTGTGGATGGAGTTGGACTTGGTGTTGGCTGCTGCAGAAGCGTTTTCTCCATACTTGCCTTCTACAATGAAAGAGCTGTTATCTATAGATGTGATGGGAAGTCTGGGAAGAACATTGCTGGCCAGGCCATCTGAAGTTGCGTTACGGCTGGCGGGGGTTGATACGGGAATACTATTATCAACGATGAAGTTGTCACCTCCAGATGTCCCATAGCCATGCTCCATGTTGGTGCTTTCTGAGGTATTAGTGGCAGGAGAACGTGGAGCTCCATGTTCTTCTATGGCTAAAACAGAAGCATTATGTATGTTTTCAGTGGATGAGGAATAGGATTCTGATTCTTGATTGCTTCCTTCTCTGAGAAAGTTGCCAGCATCGGGAGCATCTTCAGCAGAGCTGGAAGTGTTTACTGGGGTCCAGCTTCCATGAGAAGAAGATGCAGGGTGGCTGGAAGAAGAACCTTCATGGTCCTTCTCCTTGGTGACTATGAAGTGTCCCCCAGAGCTGAGGCACTTCTCCTTTGTCTCACATTTGTCATCCTTATCATTGCTAGAAGCTATCAAAACTTCTTGGGAGGTACTTGTCTTGATGGGGGAGGGAGTCGTAGGAGAAGCGGTCTTGTTTCTCTTGGGAACAATGAATGGTATCAGTAGAGCAACACCACCAGGGTAACCAGAAGTCGAATTGCTTGTCTCCAGGTTTGTGGTAGCCAAGGAGCTGCCTGAAGAACCATGTCCAGTATGTGAATCACCAGTAGAAAAAGACGTTTCTCTGCTTTCAGAAGAATTTCCAGAAAGAGTCTCCTCATAGGGCTTTCCACCTACGAAGGTCTGGTCGTGATGGGACGAAGGTCGGACATGGCTCTCATTGACCAAATTCTCACTCGGTTTCTTTTCATCAACCATGTAGACAGTCTCCTTATCAGTGTGGTTTCTAGAAGATGGGCCCTCACCGGGAGGTGAGTCCACCAACACCATGAGATCTTCCATCTCATCTGAATCGAAGCAATCGGATTTGGGTGTAGGCTCAGACGGCTTGGAGTCGAATGTGACGCACCCTACATCCTCAATGTTTTCGGGGCTGTCAGCAGGGTCTCGGGATTCCGTGATCACGCCATCTACAATGCGGTTGTTGCAGAGGTTCCCTTGGCAACAGAGGATGTCAGCATCTTCCAGCTCCTGCACCAATTCTAAGAGAGAGCTCTGGCACATGGCAGGGGAAGCACAGCCTTTGAAGGTCACCAAGCTCACTTCTTCCCCAGCTGAAAGGAAAAGGAGAGTGTCAAGCCCAAAACTGATATAAGTGTAGTCGTTTTATTTAGCCTTATGATATATTCCTTTTCTTTCTTTCTCTTTGCTAGTTATGGGGTGGGGGGGTTTCGGGCTTGCCACATTCCTAAGGGGGGAGGAGTGGAGATAGAGAGAGTTGCTTAGGGAACCATGACCATGCAGGTGACCATGCTGTGACCTGGAGGTGGAGATTGATGACACCAGGAAACGTTGATTTATTTCTATTGGGGAATGTGACTTTGGGCGGCTGTTTCTAATTTCCAATATTATGTGGTGTAATTCTGGGTTGTGTCAGATCTGGAATCACAACAGACTTTGCCAATTTGATGTTTTTCTAAGTAAAAAAAATGTTTTAGAAAGTGGACTTTGCTCTTTTCTTTTTAAATGGATTTCATCACTTGGAAACCTGACAGAGAGAAGGAGAGTAGCCAACAATATCAATCCAAGAGTTGATTAGACCTGGAAGAGACTGAGTGAGCCTCCTCCCCCAAGAGTTAAGATATGTCTCCATTCTGGAGTCGTGGACTGTCTAAGTTTCTAGCCCAGGGATCTTCAAACTTGGTAACATTAAGACTTGTGGATTTCAACTCCCAGAATTCCACAGCCAGCATGAGGAATTCTGGGAGTTGAAGTCCACAAGTCTCAAAGTTGCCAAGTTTGTAGACTGTCACTGGCTGTCTAAGTTCTAGTCCAGGGTCTCGAAACTTGGCAGTATTATGACTTGTGGACTTGTGCACTTAAACTCCCAGAATTCCGCCACCAGCATGAAGTCCACAATTCTTAAAGTTACAAAGTTTGGAGAGCCCTGGTCTAGTCTATCTTATGACCATCTATACATGGAACCTTTGTGGTTCTCTATTCTACTGTCGTCCTTTAAGCAAGATGAAAAAGGAAGTGCAAAAATTGTGGTTAGACTTGTCTCTAGAGTAAAGTAGAGTGTAGTGTAGAGTAGAGTAGAGTAGAGTAGAGTAGAGTAGAGTAGAGTAGAGTAGAGTAGAGTAGAGTAGAATAGAACAGAACAGAACAGAATAGGGTCACAGGTGACTGTGAATTATGTATGCCAGACCTGGCTTCATTTAGGTTAACGCCCGGCATGTTGATTCTGGGAGTTGAAATCCACAAGTCTTAAAGTTGCCAAATTTGGAGACTCCGATATAAGCCAAAGTGGAAAATTTCTGAAGGTCAAACACTCACCTTTACGGCTGTTGCCAATTCCTTCCAGGCACATGTTACGAACACCGGTGCACTTCACTTTGGAGATGGTCTTGTTGGAACATCTACCACCAGAGCCCTGTCCATCCACACAGCTGTAGCACTCCAATCCGTTTGGAGCCTGGCTTTCCAGGTGCAAGTCTGAAGGAAGTGGAGATACGAAGCAGGAAACATCTATGAACGTTTGTGTGTCATGATCAGGACATTGAGTTTCAGGCTCTTCATAGGAAAAGTCAATCCAGGAGGGTAACTGCTTCACACAAATAAGAGATTTCTCTCTCTTCACAATGACCTACGTAAGCTGCCCAGAATTCCTTTTTGTGCATAGATCAGATGCAATCCATGCTATGTTTCGAAACTTGGTCTGTTTGGAAACCCACCTTTGCAAATTTTCTACCTTTGCAAATTTCCTTCTTGCTGAGAAGTATTTGGTGATTTGCAAAGGGGAAATGAGGAAGCGAAGAGAAGGCCAATAAGGCACCAGGCTAGAAAGCGGGAGATTGTAAATTCTAGTCCTGCCTTAGGCATGAAAGCCGGTGGGGGAGTGGGGACACGACATTGGGCCAATCACCAGGAGATGGTGAGTTCTAATCTCATTTTTTAAAAATCCCAGCTGGGTGACTTTAGACCAGTTCCTCTCTCTTGGCCCAACCCACCACACAGGGTTGTTGTTGTTTTGGGGGGAGGAAATACGATGCAGAAGGTGTTGGATATGTTCACTGCCTTGAGTTATTTGTAAAAACAGTAAAGGCCAGATATAAGTAAGTAAATAAATGAAAATGAGCTGCCGTATATGGTAGCTAGATGGATGAGCAAACTTCTTTTCCCTGAAATATTTCTTGTGGTCAGCTGCTAATGTGTGACTGGGCTGTGCAATTCAACATGAGCTACTTTCCTGGCAGACACGTCTCTGAATATTTCTCTGAAATGTTAAAAAAAACTTTTCCAGTGGATTAGAAGCTCTGCTATGTTGAGGGCATTGAGAAAGCTGCTAAACCTCTGAAACAATGACCCCAGTGAGTCACGGGTGTCTAGTAAACCAATAAATGCCTCCTGAAGTGACCCTTGGATTTTGAAATGATGCAGTCCTATACAGCAGTGGTCCCCAACCTATTTTGTGCCACGGCCCGGTACCGGGATCACAAAATGACCCGCGGCCCGGTACCGGCATCAGCACGCATGATAAGGCAAGGCGAGCCAAGCGACCGGCCACCCAGCCGTCCCCCGCTTCTCCCCGCCACCTTCAACTCCTCCTTTGTACCTGGGCTTTGCTTCAGGACGGCTTGCTCGGCTCGCCTTGCCTTTGGTGCTGAAAGAATCCTCGCGTCTTAGTTTTGTTCGAAGCCCCCCACTTCGATGAAACTAAGGCGCGAGGATTCCTTCAGGACCCAAACGCCGCTTTCCAACTGGAAAAGCTCACCCAGAAGCACTTTCTCGTCAAACAAGATGGCGGCGCCCAGCAAACCGGCGGCCCGGTAGGAAATGTTCCACGGCCCGGTGGTTGGGGACCCCTGCTATACAGAGTGATGGGCTGTTGCCAGTTCAGACCGGTTCTAGTGAACCGTACGAACGATCCGTTGGCCCGCCCTATCCTGTCTTACATTTCCTTCTTTTGCCGCTCAGCTGATTCATGCGGCAAAGTGGTTTACCGCTCAGCTGTTCTACTTAGCGGGGAGAGCTAGAAGGTGAGCTGGAGAGGTTCATATTGGTGTTTATTGGATGCTGTGCACACTCATAGAACCGGTTGTTAAACTGGTTGCAACCCACCCCTACCTATGTACCACGTGTAATTGAGGGGGAGGAATACCTGGAGTGAAGGTATTGCAAAGCGGAGTATTGCAGCAGCTGGCGTGGATGGTCTGGCTTCCTGAGTAAAAGCTCAAAGTATCCTCACACCGGGGGAGATTGGTGCAGCCTTTCAGCTTGAGGTTGGAATACGGACCTATTAAGAAGGAGGTATGATAGAGTGGGTCCATTATATCCACAGCACTGAGTGTTATCCCTACCTCATCATCTTTTTACTTAGAGAGAGAGAGGACAATGGTTAAGTAAGGCATATCTCAGCACTTGGGGGTACCTAAGTGACGGCCTTTCAGTCTAGCTTCATGAACGATTAGCCAGATCTCACAGCTTGGTCCCTTTTATTTAATGTCCCCATTCTCTGCTGATGTAGTATACTAAGAAATAGTTCTGAAGAACTTAGCAAAAGTTGCACATTCCTTGTCAATCCAAATAAAGGTATCATCCAGGGATGGAGGCTGGGTGTTGCGGTGGTAAAAGTTACTACCCACTGCAGTGGAATGTAGTCTGGTTTTCCAGAAGGAAGAAGTTGCATTCCAGAGAGCAAAAAGGTAGCAAAGCATGCAAAGTTTGGTTGGGAGAAAGAGAGTGTAAGAAGTTATATCTATAACGATGCAAATCGTTGCTTACTTTGGCAAGATTCTGTCTTCAGGTGAAGAACATTAAAGGGAACTGCTCAGAAGTAACTCCACATGTCTTTCGTGATTCTTGGGGTCTCAAACCCAATCCAATATACACATAAGCTATATTCACAAGCAAATCTATGACATGGGCTTTGGCTACAACATTAAGAAATCTTTTTGTGGGCTGACAGCATAATTTTGTTTTGATTTTCCTTAGGTGTGCTTTTCTGAATCTGGTTGGCCTATGCTCCCTTCTCATCAGCTGTGTTCCTCTAGGGCATTTCACAAGTCAGTTACAAACTTAGAAGCTGCATTTGTGTATCATGCCATGCCTGGTTAGTTTGAACCTTAGCTGATTTTGGGGGATCTTAGCATGTTGTCTGAATTCAGATTTTTGGTTAGGTATGGTTCAGTATAATGTGCACGCACTCTTCTCCAGTAAAACAGATTATTCAAATAATCAAATTAAGAACAGTGGTACAACTCTTCCATTCATCTTAATCCAGCCATTTGCCCCCATCTCCAATCTACCTACCTCTTTCTTTCTCTTTCCCAGATTTTTCGGCAGCTACTTACCCAACTTCCCAGTGATGTCAAGATCCACACATTGCTCCTGATGCCCAACACAGCTGATCTGAGTGCGAGAAGCTTCAGGACACCAGGCTCCCTGGGAGGCACAGGTATGGCAGCGCATGTGATTGGTTGGGGCAGGATGAGACACTGGGGAAGAGGCACACAAAAGGGTAGAAATTAACCACCAATCACTGTTCCAGCTGTTGTACAGTTGGGGTTAAGTTAAAGATAGGTCTTTGTGGGTCCCTGGTCAACATATGTTCAAAAACAGCTTGCCAATATATTTTCTGGGATCTTTTTCAATTTTCCAGTCAAGCCTACAGTCCTGATATTTCTAGGTTAGGGTGTCAAACTCAAGGCGTCACGTTGTCGCCATCTGATGTAGCATGACTTTTTCCTCTTTGCCAAACTGGGGGTGGGGGTGGCCAGAGTGTGATGCATCCAGCCCCACAGGCTGTGAGTTGGACACCCCTGTTCTAGGTGGTTTCCTTTCCAAGTGCAAATCAAACCCAGCCCTGCTCAGTTTCTGTAGTAAAATGTGCGAATGGCCTTGGGGAGACAAGGGGAAGAGATGCAGCCTAGGAATCAATGAGATAAGAGAGGGAGGAGCCCCAGTGGCTTAAAGGTCGGAGGAAGAAATAAGGAAGGACCTGCCCTTATAGATCAATCAATGAAAAAGTCTGAAATACTTTCAGAAGTCAGGAACAAATTCTTCTTCCTACTCAGCTGCCCCACGTCTTGCAACAAGGCTGTTTCCATCCCCACTCAATATTTTTAAAAAAGGAAAAGGAAAGCTAATTATCTGGTTCTTGCCAATTTCATCTTTTTGCTTTTTCCCTATAGAAACTACTAAGGGGAACTGCAAAGCTATGAAGTCATCATTCCCCTTATAAGACCTGAAGCTCAGAAGTTTGGAAAGACGAAGGGGAAGAGCTCCCTCTAATGGAGAAATGGAGCCACAGCCTCTTAAAAACAAAAATCCTTGCTTAGCAATGAACTAAAGTGCAATCGAGTCAGAACGTCGTCCAGCGGCCTCCTGAAAAAAAGCACTTTGGGGACAACCAAGACTTGGATGACTGAGAGTCTCTTACAAATTGAGTCAGAAGGTTCTGTTCCTCAATTGTGGAGAAACAGACCTGGAAGACCAGTCTGTGAAGCTGCTTTCAAGCTGGCAGAGAATCTCCACGGATTGCCAGCCAAGCTCAACTCAAACTAATGTCTCATTTTTCATACTTTCTACCCACAACGTCACAATAGGGGAATAGAATTAGGTTTTTAGGTAAGAAGAGCATAGAGTCCAGTGTGGCTTAGGTGAGTTGAACACATTGAGATAATACTAAAAATACCAACAATCAACATTTGTCAATCAAAGGTCCTTGGGAAGGACTCAATATGATAAAAATGACAAATCCAGTCTAAATATCTGGCCGACTGTGCGACGAACTAATAAGAATAAATACTGCCCAAAAGGAAGGATGGACAAATGGCTACCAAAGCCCTTATCCCATATATCAATCTTTCATAGGGATCTTTTTGAGGGGCGGGGGGGGACAAATAAGTGCCTTGCAACATCACTTGGCAAACTAGCTGACTTATATACTTCAGGTGCAAGTGAAAAAGCGGGAGATTTGTATTGTAACATCACCACACAACTTGTCGTTTTTTCCTCGTTGTGGTTTATATCAGACCCCTGTGCAGCCTTTCCCAACTTCATGCTCTTTGTGCTGAATTCCAATCCCCAGAATTCCTAGTCAGCTGAATGAAAATTTGAGGAATTGTACTTTAGTTCAAAATACCAGTTTGATCTACTGATTAAGGCCCCAGGATAGAAATCAAGAGACTGGGAGTTCTAGTCCTGCCTTAAAAAGCCGCCTGGATGACTTTGGGCCAATCACCAGGAGATGATGAGTTCTAGTCCTATTCTAGGCATAAAAGTTGGCTGGGTAACTTTGAGCCAATCACCAGGGGGCGGTGAGTTCTAGTTTCACCTTAGGTATGAAAGCCGACTGAGTGACTTTAGGCCAATTCCTCTCTCTTATCTCAACTGACCTCAAGGATTGTTGTTTTGGGGAAAATAGGAGAAGGAAAGAATATTAGATATATTCACGGTCAAGTTGTTTATAAAAATAATAAAGGTGGGATATAAATAAAAATGAGTGAATAAATAAGTGAGCATCATTTCCGACGTCACTTTAGCTTCACCTGGGAATGTTGCATCTTTCAGAAGGGACACCTTTTCTACAACCTCCTCTGTCTTTCTTCTTTTGGGGGGGAGGACCCCTCCCCGGTCCAGTTTAAAGGGGCTCCCCTTCAGGACTCACCGAAATAGGTCTCATTGTTGCAGCCATCCTCTGCACAATAGTTTGCTTGGTACGAGAGAGTCACAAGGTGCGAAGTCATGGAAAAAGATTCAAATGGATAGAGCTGTCGAGCGCAGCCTTTCCTCACGGTCTGGAATTCCAGAAAAGCTGAGGAGAAAAAAAGAAGAGATGGAAAGTTTTTTTTTTTTTTTTAGGCTGGACAATCCACAACCCGGTCAGGATAGATATACTGTTTTTTCCAATACTTCTTTCTGCCTCCTCACAACATGAATGGAATTAGTTGGTTTTCCTTGTTTTATTTCGACAAATAAAACTCTTGAATTCTCTTCCTGTGTTTGGCTTTGGAAAACTGAAAATCCTTTCCTGTAATGCAGAGGTCTCCAAACCTGAAGACTTGTGGATTTCGACTCCCAGAATTCCCCAGCCAGCTGGGAGTTGAAGTCCACAAGTCTTCAAGTTGACAGGTTTGGAGATCAATATTGTAACAGAATGTGAGAAAGACCTTGGGAGACAGACGGAGAAATGCTGCCAAGGGAATGGTCAGATAAGAGACAGCATAGTCCACAACTGGACAATGGGTGGGGCAAGAAGCTTAGAAAAGACCCCCCCCTAATTCTAGGGTAAGAGGACATGGTGGCTCAGTAGCTTAGACACTGAGCTTGTCGATCAGAAAGGTCGGCAGTTTGGCGGTTCAAATCCCTAGCGCTACATAACGGAGTGAGCTGTTACTTTTCCCAGCTTTTGCCAACCTAGCAGTTCAAAAGCATGTAAAAATGCAAGTAGAAAAATAGGCACCACTTTGGTGGGAAGGTAACAGTGTTCCGTGCACCTTTGGCGTTCAGTCATGCCGGCCACATGACCACGGAGACATCTTCGGACAGCGCTGGCTCTTTGGCTTTGTAATGGAGTTGAGTACCACCCTCTAAAGCCGGAAACAACTAGCATGTATGTGCGAGGGGAACCCTTTACCTTTTAATTCTAGGGTTGTAAAGGAAGCTGTGGGTGGAGGATTGTACTTTCAGACTTGACAGATTCTGCCAAGATAACTTTAAAATAAAGTAGAACTAGCTCATCAGGTTGCAATTTCTATCCGGGATGCCAATATCAATCTTGCCAGTCTGTATATATAATTTACTCCCTGAACTGCTCAAGAAACTAGGGAGGGTTTCTTCTGAGCCACTGCCTCACCCTCCATACAGCTGCAAGTTATGTTGTCTTTTATCTAACTGTTCTCTACCCTTTTCATTGCTCAGTGTCCCAAGGTCTTTCCCACATACCGTTATACTTCCCTTATTTCTTGCTTCCTCTGTCTGCACTCCAGGAAATTCAAAGAGCAGGGATGGCTGCACTATTATTAGTGTCCAGGGATTTTTCAAATCATAAGTTAAAACATATGAAGAACGATTGCGGGAATTGGGTGTGTCTAGTTTAATGAAAAGAAGGTCTAGAGGTGTCCAATATCCAGGACTGGGCTGCTGGGGGTTTGTAGGGGTTCAGAAAGGCCCCTAGCTAAGATTCTGTGCAGTTCGAAGAATCCCCAAACCAGAGGGGATATTCAGCAGGTTCTGACCAGTTTTGGAGAACCGGTAGCGGAAATTTGGGGTAGTTAGGAGAACCGGCAAATCCCACCTCTGACTGGAGATTTCACAGTATCTTCCCCTGTCACACCCACCAAGCCACGCCCACAGAACCGGTAGTAAAAAAAATTGAATCCCACTATTGCCCCAAATCTCACCCCTGGCTGGCCCCACACATCCTGCTTGAGCAGGGGAGGGGTTGGACTAGAAGACCTCCAAGGTCCCTTCCAACTCTGTTACTCTGCATTCTACACCAGTAATTGCAGCATTTGCAAACAATGGAACCCACGAAAGTGACTTTTCCAACACAGCTGCCCATTGTTTTGCTATGTTCAAACCACCCATGTTCCAACTTCTTTGCAGAAGACAAGAAAATCGTTGTACAAACAGGGGCATCTGCTGGTCAGGTCAAGAAGGTAGCCGTAACAGTATGATCAAAGCTCTACTACCTAGTGTGAAAAGTGGGCAGAGCTTCGATTGTACCATCGTGGCCACCTTGATTTTTTCTGGACCACACAATGCAGACAATGCTTGTGACGAATGACACTCACAGACATGTGCCTTTCGGACTGAAGTTGTGCAGCTGGCTGAGGAATCTTCACAGGTCATGTTCTGTCCAACACAATTGTATTCTCCGTGACATGTATTACACTGCAGGCAAAACACTGGGAAGAAAACAAGAAAAATTACTTTAAGACTGTAGTACTCTTTATTCCCTTAAGACCTGTGGACTTCAACCCCCAGAATTCCACATCCAACTGGGAATTAAAAGTCCATGTGTCTTGAAGTTGCCAAGGTTGGGCACCCCTGCTTTAAGATTTTTATAGTCCAGCCAACTCAGAAAATATCCAAATCCTTAACTGAACACAAGCACAGAGGCAACTGAAGGGAAGGAATGGTTAGAAGCCTCTGTTTATGCATTTATTTAATGCTACAAAGAAAGAAACGACATGGATTGGATAAGAAAGAAGACAATAAATGCAGAGTATATTAAAAATGTTCCATATATTTTTAAATCTGTGCCCTGTGAACTTGGAAGTCGTCAACAGTGAGATAGGTGGCACATAAATTTAATAAATAATATACAAAATAAGTACAATGCCTGTGCCTAAAGGGACATGTTTTGCATGCACTATAAACCATGCAACCAAAGGATTTTTGGGAAACCCAATTGCTATGAAAAGAACTTTTAACACCCAGTTTCAGGAACCAGAAATGTGAAACTGGGTTCATCTTTATTTTCGCCTTTTTGATCTCTTCCCATATTCATCACCGTAGCTAATCATCCTGCCTTTGCAATTATGTGACAGAGAACACTGAAGACTGGAAACTTCCTATTGAGAGAAGTGCTTTTAATTTTAAACCCAGAGTTTTAAGAGTCTTGGGGGTGTGGGGGTGGTGGTATGTGGAACCAAGAAGAAAGTCTAGTTTTGTGTCTAATTATTCTGTTTCCTTGTCAATTCCATGAGCTTGGAAGATACTAAATGATGTTTAAGGTAGCCTTTTGAGGGGTGGAGTTGTGTTGTGCTATTATCTACTTTAGGCAAGTAGAAACGCATCTCCTCAGCTTCACTATTAGGCTAGTTTATTATTGCCAGTAAACCTATCCCTGTTCAGATAGTTCAGGAAATATATGGGACTGGATTGCATCTTGCAACAAACTGTTTATTGAGTTGTTTATTGATTAACTCATAGTGTAAGTAACTTGCTAAGCCAGCAACCAGCTTCTGCAATCCTGGACTTATATAATACATTAATCCAAACTAATAAAGCCAAGTTATTGCAATACATGAGTCTAATCTTTTTATTGAATGCAAAGAGGAGATGACAAGAAAACGTCAGGAAACCTCAGAGAACTTGCTAACTAGCAAGCAAATAAAACAGCCCGATGGAGAACTCAGCACAAGGTAGTCCTCGACTTATGACTGCAGTTGAGCCCAACATTTCCATTGCTAAGCAAGACAGTTGTTGTTAAGTGAGTTGTGCCCCATTTTACGACTGTTCTTGCCACAGTTGTTAAGTGAAGTCACTGCAGTTCTTACGTTAGTAGCGCCGATTGTTAAGTGAATTTAATTTCCCCATTGACTTTGCTTGTCAGGAGATCATCAAAGGGAAATTACGTGACTCCACAACACAGCAACCGTCATAAATACGAGTCAGTTGCCAAGCATCCCGTTTTGATCACATAGTCTTGGTGATGCAGCAAGAGTTATAAGAGTGAAAACAACGGTGGTTAAGTCACTTTTTTCCCCCCAGTCCCATTGTTGACTTTGAGTTCGTCTTGACTTGTTGCTTCCTATGTTTGTTAGTTCCTGAGGCTGACCTAGATCTAACGGTTCCCACGTGGGTGTAGTTCTCCTACCCGGCTGTCAGTGTTGACCACTAACACGCAAATACAAGAAAACCAGAGGTGGCATTCAGCAGGTTCCCATCAGTTCTGGAGAACTGGAAATGTTGAATATTTCGGAGAACCAGCAAATGTCACCTCTGGCTGGCCCCGCCCCCATGTATTCTCCGCCTCCCGAGTCCCAGCTGATCGGCTGGGTCTTCTTTGGTTGCCCTGCAGAGGAGAACGGAGCTGGAAAGCAGGTTAGTGGGGTGGGGAGGGAAGGGAGATTTTGCAGTAGCCTTCCCCTGCCACGCCCACCAAGCCACGCCTACAAAAGCGGTAGTAAAAAAATTTGAATCTCACCACTGAAGAAAACACCTTCCTAAGGAAAGCACATTTCCATTCTAAGCAAGGCATGTTTACTCACAAGTCTGTCCCACCAGGGGTGGGCTTCAAAAATGTTAGCAAGGGGTTCTCTGGCTGGTTGCTGGGTGGGCGTGGCCATGGTGGGCGTGGCCTAGTCAGCCTCCTGCACCACAGCGCAGGTGTGAGTGTTTTTGCCGTCCCCAGAAATGGCTTCCCTGGGCTCCGGAGACTCTCTGGAAGCCGGAGACAGGCCCATTTCCGGCCATTCCAAACTTCCGGGAGGCTCGTTTTTCGCCCTCCCTGAGCCTCTGTGTGGGCCTTGCACTTACCTTCAACCAAAATGGGCCGTGTGGGGATTCCTGGAACGGGCAGGATGGGGTGGGTAGGGTGGGATTTGGGGGTTCTCTGAACTGCACAGAATCCTAGCTAGGGGCACTCCCAAACCCCTGCAGACCCCCAGCATCCCAGCCCTGCGTCCCACTGAATTGTCACAAGCTAGTGAGCGGAGGTTAAAATCTGATATACAATTATGCACAAATAATCCCCGTTGGACATCGATGGCTGAACCGCCAGCAATATATTCTATTACTTGGAATAACATCGGCATGTTCTCTCTTTATTCCAGCCGCATCGAGCATTCTGAAATTCAACCAACTCCGGAAGCTGTTTAACTTTTTTAAAAAAATCAGTCGCTTGCTTTTGAAAAAATGAAATATTTTACATATCAAGTTACTTATACAGACACCCTACCTGAACTAAAATACATTAAAACTGTTGATAAAGGAATATAACTGTCTCTTCTCTCAATCATTTTCTAGATGACTTGTTCATTTTGCAACATAGTTGGGAAGACGCAGCTAAATTTATTTTTCACATGTTAAAAAAATGAAGACAGGTTTTCTTTATCTGCAGGCTGGACACGGCGTCTGTCCACTGATTGGCAGGACAAGCCTTAATATTCATGTTAATATTTTATAATATGTTTTCTTTCAAACCTGACAAACTTGTTGCAGATATTCTTGCCTTATTATTACAGTTTGTATGCGCTCAATAATTGCCCTGTTATTGCAACTGGATACAAACAATGCATTGAGGTTTATCATGCTTCTTCCAAGTGCCCACAGATCAATGGGTAGTTGAACAGCCCTAAGTGCTACAAACAATTATTAAGTTGCAATGATCCATTAAACTTGTTGGTTTTTCTTTGCACAATAAACTCTTATCAGGTTTTATTTTCACTAGATGTCTATGGAGATTCTCAATCATCCAGGTCATATTCCGGAGCCAACTCAGCTATTGCTGTGAATTGAATTCTATATATGGAGGGTGGCGGGGGGGAGAGAAATTACCTATATCAATGTCTGTGGAATTTCTCAGTCATCCAGGTCATGGTTTCCCAAAGGTGCATTTTAAAAATGCAATTGGATGTCGTTTTTCCTTAAAGTCGTTTGGCTTCACCAGTTCCAACAACCCATTTGCATTCTTCAGGTGACTCTGAAGGCACAGATAAACCTCCAAGTGGCCTCAATGACTCTCAGAAAGAGTGCTAACGACCAGAGGACTGCAAGGAATATCAGTCCTTCCATCCTTCACCATTCAGACAGAACTGAAGATGCTTCTTGGATGAGAAGCAAAACATCTTTAAGGAAAAACAAAGCATAGTTGCCTTCTGAAAAAGCGCCTTTGGGACCTACAGTTATAAACAATCTTGCATTGCTGAAGGTAAAGTCCCTGCTGAAGCAAAAGCTTTGTTTCTAATACTCTGAATGTGTTAGAACAGAGTTTCTCAACCCTGACATCTCTACGATGTATAGATTTCAACTTCCAGAATTCCCAAGGTAGCATGCTGGCTGGAGAATCCTGAGAGTTTGAAATCCATGCACCTTAAAATTGCAAAGACTGAGAAATGCCGTGTTAGAAAGCAGAATGGATGGGAAAGTTAGAGATGCTAACAAAATTTCGCTTTAATGAAAACGTAAAACAGATTCTAAGGCTCCTGCAGCACAGAACAGTTAAACCTAATCTAAAAAAGACCAAAAGAGTTTTGGATGAAGAGAAAGTGCTCCAAAACAGAGATGCATACCGTTTTTTTCCCCCCTAAGGCACAAATACAAAACAAAAGTAAAGATTCTTCCCTAAGAAAAAGAGCTGCAAAACTTCCAAGGAAAGTAGAATAATAAGATAAATAGAATGAAAGCAGAGTTGGGATTGAATATCAACAGAAAGGAGTCTATCAAGGCAACCAGTCTTGCTTTACCTTGGCTGAGGAGGGTGAGTAGCAGTACCATTAGCAAGTTCTTAGCCATTTTGAGATGCCTCTAACTTCCCCCTTTGTATCCTGCTTCCTGGACGTGGCCAGCTGCCTGTCACTGATTCTCATGGGTGTCTAAATATTCCTGGCTGAGCATTCCCTTCTATATGGACCTGCCCAAAATGAAACACCTGTTTGGGTTTTCATTCGTCTCAGGCTAAGATCCTCCTCTGTTCCAATGAGTGGAAAAGGGCAGTTTCAACCCCGGCACGTGAACAGCCATCCCAGAGGATGCTCTGGAAAGAGACCCACCCAGTATCAGGGATGAGTCACAGCTGGAATTCGTCAGGAGCTCCTGAAAGCATCTCAGAGGATACAGGGGAAGGTGAGCATACCAGGAATCCAACCCAGCTGGTTGGAATGAGAAGTAGGAGAAAGAGACGGAGAGTAAACAACCGGTCAGGGAACGGGAGAACAAGAAAGAAGAGAAAGGAATGAGGAGTAAGCCTGGAAAGAATGCTTCACAGAATAGTCTTCGACTTATAAACACCCTGGAGATCAGAAGTTCCATTACGAAGTGAGACTTATTGGGCAAGATCAGCTACTAAAGGAGAGGGAAGGAAAGGAAAGGAAAGAAAAATGCATTCCAGCATGGAGTCTCTTCATGGGAGGAAGTGAAAGAGGCCTGTCCCTTGAAGCATTCGTTTGCCATTTCCAATCAATCAGAATAGAGCAGGAAGGGACCACGGAGGTCTTCTAGTCCAGCCCCTGTTCAAGCAGGAGACCTTGTACCATTCCAGACAACTGGCTGTCCAGTCTCTTCTTAAAAGCCTCCAGCGATGGAGCACCCACAACTCCTGGTGGCAAGCAGTTCCACTGGTTAATTGTCCTCACTGTTGGGAAGTTAATTACTTCCCTCCTTGTTCGGTTCCATCCATGGTTTCTTGTCCTGCCCTCTGGTGCTGTGGAAAAAAAGTTGACTCCCCTCTTCTTTGTGGCAGCCTCTCAAATACTGGAATCCTGGTATCATGTCACCCCCTAGTCTTTCTTTTCTCTAGACTGGCCATGCCCAAATCCACTTTTTCCAAAGTCTCAACATCTGTTTTGTAATATGACCAAAACTGGCAGCTATATTCCAACTGTGGCCTTACTAAGGTTTTATAAAAGCAGTACTTTTATAGTACTTTTATATATTTATAAAAGCAGTAGTTTTATAGTATTTTTATATGTGTATAAAAGCAGTATTTTTATAGTATTTTTATGTGTTTACAGACCCCTCACATCCCAGACATAAACTGTTTCAACTCCTTCCCTCAAAACAACACTATAGAGCACTGCACACCAGAACTACTAGATACAAGAACGTTTTTTTCTCCAAACACCATCACTCTACTAAACAAATAATTCCCTAAACACTGTCCAACTATTTACAAAGTCTGCATTACTATTACTATTAATCTTCTCATCACTCCTTATCACCCATCCCCTCCCACTAGTGACTGTACGACTGTAACTTTGTCGCTTGTATCCTTACAATTTATATTGACTGTTTCCCAATATGATTTGATTGTTTATTGTACTCTATAACTATTATTAAGTATTGTACCTTATGATTCTTGACTCTTGACAAATTTTTCTTTTCTTCTTTGTATACTGAGAACATTTGCACCTAGACAAATTCCTTGTGTGTACAATCACACTTGGATAAAGTGTGATAAAGAGTTCTATTCTATTCTAATAAAGAATTCTATTCTATTCTATTCTATTCTATTCTATTCTACTCTATTCATACTTTACATGATTTTGATTCTGTATCCAAATGAATATAATCAGTCTAGCAAGATTCTCATAAATAAACTGATTTGGCTTATTCACTGAATTGTTCTGGTTCCTTGTATCTGACCGGTTGCTAAGTGAGTTGTGCACAATGTTACAATCTTTGTTGGCCCCAGTTGTTAAGTGAATTACTTGGTCATTAAACAAACCTGGCTTGCCCCATTGTCTTGGCTTGTTGCAAGCTGACTGGGAAAGTTGCAAACTGTAACCAGTTGACCCCAGGATGCTGCATCTGTCATAAATACATGCCAGCTGCCAACCAACTGCAGTGGTTGTAAGTCTTGAGGAACGGCCATTCTTTTCAGTGCTATTGTTGTCAAGGTTCCAAGTAACAGACCCATAAGCAAGCAAAACTCCAAGGCAGGTAGATTCCTCAAAGAAATGTTTTATTGGGTATATCATATTGGCACAAATCTGGTGAAAACCGACTCTGAAAACTCCCGCGATTTTCACCTAATTAAAAGTTTTCCCCTTTCCCCAAATAATCAGTCACACAGTCCAATTGATGTGCCGTCTGGTTGCTGGGTAACATCATTCCTTCTCTCTCTGACCAGGGGTGAGAGTGTCCTTGGTTCCCAAGAGAAAGTATTTTGTTTTGGCTAGAAAACCCCAGCTATCTCTACCCCTCACCTCCCTATCCCTTGGTTCCAGTGTGGCAACACTGAAATCACAAAATGGCTACGGTCAGCTCAGCTTCAGGGTTGACAGTTGTAACATCGAACAGTGACTAAACAAATAGCTGTAAATTAAGGACTATCTGAATGCTTAGATGAGTCCAAGCTAACAACCTTATTCATGCCACAGGCAAAGCTTGCTTGGTTTTAATCTGGGATTTGGGTTGACTTGGTATCTTATGTAAACCTGGGGTTGGTTTCTGGTTCAACATGTTGAGCAAACACCGAAAAAAGGATGCCAATGTTGTGTATGTTGCAACGCAATTTTCTTTCATCTCAAGGACTTTGGAATAATAGCTAATGCTGGACCGCATCCCAGCAATCTGGCTCTTATTATATCACCCTGGTTCTGTAACACGGGCTGTGTTAGCACTGTGATTTTGAAAGTTTTGAGAAAAAATGTGTTGAAGCACATGGAGACACATGGAGACACAGGGAGACTAAAGTCAACTCTGCCTACCTCTTTGTAAGCGGTTTAGAGTCAGTTCCACTGGAGCAGCAGAGAGTTTCTGAACCCATGGTGGGATTCAAACTTTTTACTACTGATACTGTAGATGTGGCAGGGGAAGGTTACTACAAAATCCCATTCTCTTCCCACCCCACTCACCTGCTTTCCAGCTCCGTTCTCCTGTGCAGGGCAACCAAAGAAGACCCAGCCAATGATCAGCGGGCACTCTGGAGGCAGAGAATAGACTGGGCCAGTCAGAGGTGGGATTTGCCAGTTCTCTGAACTACTCAAAATTTCCGCTACCAGTTCTCCAGAACTGGTTAGAACCGGCTGATTACCACCGCTGCTCTGAACTGAATAGACCCTCAAAACCAAACACAGCCATTTTCATGATGTTATTGTAGCACACGACCAGGTCTGGCAATCCCAGAAAAAATGTAGCTGCTTTAAGGAGCTGCAGATAAGTGTGATGTGAGCATCCCTGGGTGCACCAAAGCACCTTTTGCCTTTAGCCTGACAGTGCTGCACACCCTGTGTTGTGTGTTTACTATTAGTCTACTTTAAAGGTTTTGTTTGTGCAGTTGCTTTTGAGAGCCGGGGACATCGCTAGGTTAGGAGGCACCAGGAAATCTCTGATTGATGATGATTCAGTTTCCGCATCTTTAATTGATGCCTCTGTTCAGGGGATGGACAGATAAAAACACTGTCTTACTAGATAGGGTTCCTCAAGGACAGATGTGTGAGTCAACTGCAGAAATAGAGTTTGGTATCAATTTAAATCAGACCCAGAGTTTAAAGCTAAAGTAGCTCAGGTTTGTATATATCCCCATATTTCTCCTTCTGATTGTGATTCCTTGTTAATTGACAGGATAAATGGGTCTTCCCTTTGTGTATGTTTATCATATCTGCGTTGCAAAAATCCAGGTAAGCATTAGATGGCAGCAGAGATCCTTTTGTTGGGATCTTGTGTTCATCTAGATCTTGGCAATCTGGATTTAGAAATCTTGATTTAAGGACAGGAAGCATATTAACCCACATTGTTCCATGAACCCTAATAAACAGGATGCTAAACCTGGTTAGTTCCCCGCTCCCTCCTTAGCTTAGTGTAGGTGTGTCCAATCTACAGTCCACGTGTTAATCCTGGACAGCTGGTAATGAAGCCCCACAAGATTGTAAACTTTTAACATTATTATGTGATTTATATACTTTAGCTATATTATATACTGTATATTTTATATGTGGCTCAAGACCATTCCTGACAGGGCAGCCCAGGCAAGCCAAAAGATTGGAAATTTTGGGCTCAGTTGGGTGGTAAGTCAAGGAGTACCTGTAATTCAGGAACCCAAGAAAGACAGTCAGGTGGGAACTAAGGCCCCTTCCAGGTTCTTGGAAGGTTGAGTGAATGGTCCAAAAACCGGAACCTGTGGGCAAGTAGAAAACTGGTCATCTTTTCCATTTTGGAGTTGGGTGGACTCTTCCCTTCTCATTAACCCCAGGATGGGAGTTAAGTTACATTTGTCTATTCACTAAAGATAGAGATTTTCTGGTCCCAGGATGAGTTTAGGTTGGGTGTACCTTGTCTTCTTCCTCTTTTTGGAGACAAATAACCCCATCATTGAATCCAGCCCCACCAAAGGAACATGCACAGCTTCCATAACTCACCTGAGGACAAACAAGGAACATTCCACAATGGACAGAAGGATTGTAAATATTATAGCTACACAGGAGTTGCTTCCTTGGATAACAGATAATCAAAGTTGGAAGGGACCTTGTAGGTCATCTAGTCCAACCCCCCGCCCAAGCGGGAGACCCTACACCATTTCCTCCATCTTGCTTTCTCCATTTCTTGCTAGATCATGAATTCTCATGGACCCAAAGTCAATGCACCTAGCTCTGCTCCAAAGGGCAGCCTGTTCTTTGGTTTTTTGAGAGCCAATGATGGGCTTCCTTGCCAGATGGTTGCCATGGAGAAGTTGGCTTTTGCCCAAAGTGGATATCAGGATTGATGAAGTCAATCCTGAAGAACAATACTAAGAGCCACCTGGCCTCTTACATTGTCTCTTGTGGCTCCAGGAACGAGACAAATCAATGCAGGATAAAAACTTAATGGAGAAGGTCTATTAAGAAGTGGCAACCTAATTCACAGTTGGGGAAATTGCCAGGAAATGGATCAGACGTTTATTTATTTTTCTCACACCATTAAGTTAAGATGACTTCCTAAATATGTAACCACCTTCTGCCAAATATATTGTGCTGAGCATAATGACGGGAAGAAATGCAGATGGTCAAGTTGGAAGTCTTCTAATCCAGCCCAACCACCTGCTCCAGGCAGGAACCTTATACCATCCCAGTCAAATGATTATTTGGTCTATTTTTCAAAACCTCCAGTGAGGGAGTACCCACAGGGCAAGGTATTCCATTGATTAATTCTTCTCATTCTCAGAAAATTTCTTCTTACTTCTAGGTTGTATTGAAATTTCTTCTTACTTCTAGGTTGTATTGAAACTCTCTTTAAAAGGCTTCCACCCATAACTTCTTGTCTTGCCCTCTGGGGCTTTGTCAAAGAAGTCAATTGCCTCGCATGGCACAACTTAAGAGAACAAAGCCATCAGGACAAGATTCAGAAGTCTGCCTGCATTTAAAAGGCAAAGGCCACTCTTTTGAGGACAGCAAAGTCCATATTTTGGACAGAGAGGACCGCTGGTTTGAAAGAGGGGTCAAAGAGGCCATCTATGTCAAAGAGGGGGAGGGATACATTATGTAATTAAGATATTCCCATTCCTTCTTAATTCAATTCTCTCACATTTCATTTATCTTGTTCAAAGAATAAGAAAATTTCACTGAATTATATTAAATATTTTATCCCATTTTATAATCATATGTTGTTCCAATTTTCTAACATTACTTCTAATACAAATACAACAATACAGTCTTATGTACCTTTGCAGAATCTCTTTTTCAATTATATTTTTACCCATTATCTCTAAATAAATCCTGTTTCTTTACATCTTGTTTCAAACCTTTGTAGCTTCTCTTCCCTTCCTTCCTCCCTTGCTTCTCCACTCTACCCTTTTTACCTCCTTGTCTCTTGATCTCCACCCTCTTCTGTATTCCTCTTTTCTGTTGCTTTCTGACATTGTGTCCACTTTTCACCTTATTTTTCCCTTTTTTGGTTGTTTTCTTAAGTCTTAAATTCTCCATTCTCTTTCCCCCCTTTCCCCTTTCTTCCCCAGATAAAGTTGCTTGTTCATTAAAGATTAATTACTCAGGTGACTCTGAGGACACAGATAAATCTCCAAGTGGCCTCCGTGGCTCTCTGAAGGAATGCAAATGACCGGTTTGTCTACAAGGAATATAAATCCTTCCATTCCCCACCATCTGGTCAGAGCTGAAGAAGCTCCTTGGATGAGAAGCAAAAGGTCTTCAAAGAAAAGCAAGAAACTCTAGTTGCCTCCTGAAAAAGCACCTTTGGGACACATCAATCCACTCTTTTCTGTGACGGCCCTTCACGTCCTGGAAGACAGTTGTCATGTGCCCCTTAATTCTTTCTGGAACTCTTCTTTCTGAATCTCTCTTACTGGTACCATTTTCCAGTGGGTGTTATTAGACATCTTGGAGGCTCCTGGCCAGAGATGGCTGCAGTGCAGAGGTGATATTCAGCAGGTTCTGACCAGTTCTGGAGAACCGGTAGCAGAAATTTTGAGTAGTTCAGAGAACCGGCCAATACCACCTCTGACTGGCCCCGCCAACCCCATCTCTTCTCTGCCTCCCGTTGAGTCCCAGCTGATCGACTGGGTCTTCTTTGGTTGCCCTGCACAGGAGAACGGAACTGGAAAGCAGGTTAGTGGGGTGGGGAGGGAATGGGGATTTTGCAGTAATCTTATTCTGCCACGCCCACCAAGCCACTTCCACAGAATCGGTAGTAAATTTTTTTTGAATCCCACCACTGCTGCAGTGATTTGTGATGAAGGATGGCCTATATAGTAACCCTCCAATGACAGCCTCCTTTATGCGCTGGTGTGCTTGCTGTTGCTCTAGGGCAGATTTGCAGGGTAACATTGACTATGCCTGTTTTCATATCGTGAAAGGGCATCTTAATAACTAGCTGAAAGCAGACTGGCTTAATATGTGTGAATCTAGTCATTCGGGCCCGCAAGCCACGGCTTATTGCTCAACATTTGTTACTCCAGCCCCCTGGGTTTCTTTAACCCATCATGGTTATTCAAATTGGCTACATGTCTCTGTCTTTTCCTGCCCGACGTTGTCCTTATCCTTGCGGAGTGATATGGAATCAAATCAGTTTTACTTCCAAGTAAAAACGCACAGAGATGTTGCTTTATTTACAGCCCCTTCACTTTGGGGGGGCGGGGGGGGGATTTCCCCTTCTGCCAGATTTCAGCAACCTCACAACTTCCCAGAGGGAAAACAAATGCATCGCTGAGTTGCGATGCAGGATCCTTTAATCTGACTCCGACAAGTCTATGCTTCTAGGAAACCCTTTTAACAATTTTTTAAAAAGAGAAAACTATTAAAAAGAGAGAACGCTATCTAGGTAAAGGCCTTTAAAGTCCCAGCGAACAATCAACAACACTTAAAAAGAGATATTACATGCAGTAACCCCGAGACTGGAAGGCCAGGCTATTATTTTATTAAGAAATTACCTGCAAGAGATGATTACAAGAACACCATTCGAATGAGATATTTTGCTGTAGGGTTGCTGATTGGCTGGTTGCAACTCACACCCCTTTGGGAAATATTTGTGGGAATGTTATGTGGGAAGGGAATGTCCCATCTCTTACCTGCAGGCTGGGTAAACCAGGGAAGTGCAAACTATGATATCATCATCCCTACTTTAACCCCTCTTGAATAGAGCTTTTGATGCCAACTTTCTATTGCTGGAACAGCTGCCTGCAAGGGAGTTTTTATTTCTTCACTGAAGGTCAGTTCAGGAGCCATGTGCTAATTCCGAGCATGCATGTGCCTTCCAGAGCTTGTAAAAGCCTTATCTGCGTAGGTTTCTTGCTTAAGAAGGCATTACAATATTGCATCTCTAACTTGTACATGTTATCTGTTGTTCTTGGCCTTTTACTCAGTAAGAGGGCCTTGATTGGCCTTGATTGCATAACAGTTGCCTTCTAGAACTATTTTTTTTTTTTAATGAATTCCAGTTTGTCAATATGCCACTTAAGACTTAGTTGTCAAGGATTGATTTAACCTGATTGCTGAATTATCTTCTTCTCTGCATTCACAAAATGTTGGCAAACACATTCAGAAAACTTCTGCAGTTTAATAAGGAAATAGACGAACAAATTGTCCTATATATGGACATTTTAAAAATATAAATGGTGGTTACTGGATTAAATAGAAAATCCATCCTCTACCTCATTTTACACTCTCCCCATCTTAGATGATTCTTAATTTTAATGTTATACAGGCAGTCCTCAACTTACGAACACAATTGAGACCAAAATTTATGTTGCTAAGCAAATCAGTTAAGTGGTTTTCTCCCCTCCCCATTTTATAACCTTTCTTGCCACAGTTGTTAAGTGAATCACTGCAGTTGTTGAGTTGGTAACATGATTGTTAAATAAATCTGGCTTCCCAACTGACTGTCAGAAGGTCCCAAAAGCCAATCTCTTGACCCCGGGATACTGAAACTGTCATAAGTATGAGTCAGTTGCCATGGAACCAGGGGTGGGATTCTACCAGTTCGCACCTATTCGCTAGAACCGGTTGTTAACATTCTAAGCAGTTTGGAGAACCGATTGTTAGAACAAATTACTGGCCTAGTCCTGTAAGGAAGGCAGGAAGGAAACATTCTGGTGTTGCTTAGAGAAACTGCCTCTCCGTTAACCCTTATTACATTCTTGGCAGGACTAGACTTCCTGTCTCAGCAACATCTCTGGAGTTTTTCCCCCCTCCTTTGCTGGTACTTTGCTTGGGTGGAGTGACCATTCAAAGTTACAATGGCACTGAAAAAAGTGACTTATGACCATTTTTCACATGTACGACTGCTGCAACATCCTCAAAGTCATGAGAGGCCAGGCGAGGAGATGCATGCCTTGATGTGAATGATGTTGAGTTGGCCACACCCATGACCACCAAGCCATGTCCACCCAGTTACATGACCACCAAGCCATGCCCACCACCTAAGCCACACCCACAGAACCAGTTGTTAAAATTTTGAATCCCACCCCTGCATGGAACCATGGACCATGGAAATGCTGCAATAGTAATAAATGTGAAAAATGGTCATGTCACTTTTTTCAGTGCAGTTGTAACTTTGAACAGTCACTAAATGAACTGTTTTAATTCAAGGACTACTTGTCTTTAATTATTTTGCTGTTTCAAATACTGATTACATTGCAAGCTGCCCAAAATCATGTGACTGCGAGACAGGTAGCATATAAATGTAATAAATGAATAAAAATCCAGTGATAATTCCCAACATTATTCCAACTCTTCCTCTCTGGTATCGCTCTGACTATGTTGATTTACATCTCCCAGTAGCTTCAGTAAAACTAGCTTATGTGATGACCCAGGGCGTGGCACAAAGGCAACACAGTCACATAAGTAAGAAAAGTCCCTTTAATACCTCCAGCTTTGCCCCCAGTGTCCAGTTACCTTTGGCTGGAAAAAAAACTCTCCCAAGAATAGTCTTTAAGTGGAGGAAATTCAGTCCGAAAACAAAGTACATACAAACTGTAAATAAAAATCCACACAAACCATACTGCTCAATTAACTGGACAGGGCAGGAGAAGGGATTGCAGACTTCAAAGGCCAACAAAACACCCCCAGTTGGGAACATGCCAGGAACCCAGATAAGCCTCGACAAAACAAGATAATACACGATTTGTTTCCAAGAAGTTGCTGTGCAACTTTTTAAGCGCTATGTTCCCATCTGTAGCTAATGAAGGGAATCAGGGCCCTTTCCGCCCCCATAAGCCATGCAACTCATGCTGCTCCCTTCTCCGTTCCTCCCTGCATGCCCTAGGATGAAGAGGGGGTGGGCTTGGGTCTTCCTCTGAATTCCTTCTCCCTTGCTCTACCTCTCCCCTGCTCTGCACAGCCGTACTGTGCCCTTCCCCAGTTTCTTCCACAGCCAATGGAACCACAGTCCCACTCCCTGTCAGCTGCTCGGCCTTCGCCTCAGAATCAGATTCCAACAGGGGCATGACAGTTTAGTTCCATTTATTAAAATATATTATCATAGGCCAAACACATCCATTTAAACAGTCAAGTATGTTGGGTAGGAGCATGTATGGCATCAAAAACTCAAGATGGCGTCAAGAACCATTAAATCAAAGGCCTGTTCCTAGGCAACCCACTTGAAAAAGGGGCGGGGCATTGATCACATGGTTTTGGCCACCATCTTGACTCCCCCAGGCCTGCTGGGTTGGTTCTTAATGCTAGGAATTATAATTTAGCAACATCTGGAGGGCAAACAGTCCCATTCCTGAGCTAATGCGCCACGAAACTCCAATGTAAACAATCTACTCCAAGCAAATTCTTGAACTTATCAGGTGTTTAAAAACAGAGACATGCATTTCATATTTCTAAATACTCAGTTCTTGTTGCTGTTTCATCTTTACGTAGGAATTTTGTGATGCTATTTTAAACTACCACCTATGAGAAAGTCATCAGGTTTAGCTGAATGGTTAAGTGCATATAATCACTTGGTGATGAAGTTTCCAAATCTCTTTGCCCGTTGTTGGGTAACAAGGAAAAACTAAGATGTTGAATGACAAGAGATCACCACATTACACATTTTAAAGAATATAAAGCCCTTTTAAGGAGAGGAGAGCTTTCTGCAGGCAAGGGGAAATTATTTATTTTAAGCTTGGTTGCCAAGATCTCTGGTAACGTTGCCAAGGGCTGTTTACCAAACCAACGTTGCTTCAGATATTGCAACCAGTGTTCTGTTGAGTCAACTTCTTTGGTTTCTTCAGGCCAGCACACCCATCGTAAGAGGGAACTCTTGCAACAAGCTGCCACTTTCACTCTTGGTCTCCTTTTCACTCACATCACTCTTTAAAATTAGCTTGGATTTCAGAAGTGGAAGGCGCACCATTTTGTGAAAACTAAATGCTTCACAGTGAACACAGAGAAATAGCACTTAAGACTTATATACCGCTTTACAGTGCTTTACAGCCCTAAGTGGTTTAGAATCAGCCTATTGCCCCCAACAATCTGGGTCCTCATTTTACCCACCTTGGAAGGATGGAAGGCTGAGTCAACCTTGAGCCTGGTGGGATTTGAACTGCCAAATTGCAGGCAGCCCGAAGTCAGCAGAAATAGCAGCAGTATTGCACTGTGCCACCATGGCAAATGAAAAATTACGGACATCTGAACTTGAAAATTGCAGTTTTTGCAAGATCCAATCTGGGTCAGTCACCGGGACCAAAAGTTTTGTCTTCTGAGCTTTCAGAGTTCCGGTCTTGGTGACTAACCAAGAAGATTGATTCTTGCAACATTATCCTGGGACATGTAGATTTGCCTTCATTACTGCAGTTTTTGTTTTTAGAGGGCGCATTCCTGATTTCTTAAGACGGCAAAAGTACATTTGGCAATAGGAAAAGACTAGAGGACGAAACTGCCAATGTTGGTACTTCTTTCTGCAATCTCTTCCACCAAGTTTTGTTGCCTTGTTCTTTCTTCACTTTGGGCAACCAGAAATTCTACATACTCTTCTCTAGTGACAATTCAGTGGCTCATTCAACACGTAGCCAATGGCTTATTACCATCTTTCATGAGGTCTACACTTACAAATTTCCATCGTTTTATAAGGAACCGTAATGCCTGTAGTCCTCGATTTACAATTGAGCCCAAAATTTCCGTTAAGTGATACTTGAGTTTTGCCCCCTTTTTATAACTTTTTAAATGACCCCTCACATTCTGGATATAAACTGTTTCAACTCCTACCCTCAAAGCAGTGCTGTAGAGCACTGCACACCAGAACAACTAGACACAAGTAGTTTTCCCCCCAAAGGCAATCACTCTGCTAAGCAAATAATTCCCTCAACAGTCCAACTATTTACAAAGTCTGCATTACTATTAACCTTCTCATCACCTATCTCCTCCCACTCAACTGCAACTTTGTTGCTTGTATCCTTACGGTTTATATTGACTGTTTCCTAGTATGATTTGATTGCTTATCTGTACCCTGCGACTATTATTAAGTGTTGTACCTGATGATTCTTGATGCATGTACCTTTCCCTATATGCAGAGCTGCTAAGGAGCCTTTGCATTTGGTTGTTTGGAGATCCAGGTTTCAGGCCAGAAGAGACCCTCCAAACCAGTGGGATAAGAGATGTTGCCCATCATGGACTTCTGCTCTCCCCCTTGCAATAGCACTTAGACTTATACACCGCTTCAATGCTTTACAGCACATGGTTTAGGGTTAGCATGTTGCCAACAATCTGGGTCCTCATTTTACCCACCTTGGAAGGATGGAAGGCTGAGTCAACCGTGAGCCGGTGAGGATCGAACTGCTGGCAGTGGGCAGAATTAGCCTGCAATATTGCATTCTAACCACTCCGCCACCACAGAGTGGTGCCGGAAGTCCTCCCCTTCTGTCTCAGATATAACATCCAACCCTTGAGTGCAATTGCTTCACACCTCCCCCCCACACCCCACCCATTAGCTGGGAGTACGCGCCCAGCACCCCGTCGTTTTCCAAAGACAAAACAAACCACAGTGGCCCAAAGTGGGTGGGTTAACCAAAGTGCAATAATTTATTCACATGAACAGGATTCTCAATTTGGCAGTCGGGAGAGAGGCACAGTTCCATTAACGGAGTGGAGAAAGGTGGAGAAGGGGAACAGAAAGAAGAAAGCAAATTTAGGACGCTGTGTGAAGGCGGAGAGGGAGAGAGAGGGAGGGATAGAGTCAGATGCACGGACACACAAGAGACAATCCTGAACAGGCCTGGTGGCAACAGCTGAAATGGAGCAGAACCAAACGATAGTTCTCCTTGGAAAGATGACGTGTTGAGTTTCTTCTTGAGTCTTCACCCACCCGTGTCCCTCTTGCAGGGCCTTCAGAAGAGGCAGAAGCTTAATCCACCTCCTCGATGGTGGGACCAGAAGAACCGCCTCCAGCTCCTCCAGCTCCGGGGAAGCCCCCTGGCATTCCTCCCGGCATCCCGCCGGGCATCCCTCCGGCTCCTTGGTACAGCTTGGTGATGATGGGGTTGCAAACGTTCTGCAGCTCTTTCTGCTGATGTTCATATTCGTCCTTTTCTGCCATCTGAGGAAGGGGAAAAAAAAAACGGAATGAGAACATCTGAACGCAAGCGAGCAGAAAACGGAAGTCTCGTTCTAGCTTCTAGTAAGAACTCCAGCTAAAACCTTCAGGGCTCAGATTGATTTGTGCCAATCAATCAAGGAAGTGCATGTAATAATATGTAGGATTCCAACTGCCTTTAGGTTTCATTTACTTATTTATATGTCATGTTTGGACTTTTTATCCCACTTTGATTGTTTTTATAAAGAACTCAAGGCAGCAAACCTATTTAATACACATTCCTTCCTCCTCCTATTTTCTCCACAACAATCATCCCAGGAGTTGGGTTGGGTTGAGAGAAGGAGACAGGCCCAGAATCACCCAGCTGGCTTTCATGCCTAAGGCGGGACTAGAATTTACACTCTCCTTGTGATTGGCCCAAAGTCACCCAGTTAGATTTTCCTGCCTAAGATAGGACTAGAACTCCCAATTGCCTACCTCAACCACTAGACCAAACTGGATCTGCCTTCTTAATATCAGGTAACAAAAACTCATTTTAAGATTTTTCTGCATGGACAGATAGGCTTCAATCTGAGACATTCAACCTTTTTTTGAAGTCAAGGGCTAAATTAGGACTTCAGTCGATTATCTCAACTGCCACCCAACAAGTGGGACCAACAGATGCAATTCAACGACATTTAAAATTTAAATTTGATCAGTGGATTCCCCAAGTGCTTTAGAGGCTGATGCTTAAGTATCAAGGAGGTAGGTATCATATTTAGGACGGCTCCTGGGGCAGATCTTCAGATACCTGCGATCCAAATCATTAGGTGGCCTCAGCTGCCCCCTAGCGGATCTGAAAGGAAATCTCACCAGCCCAAAAGATAAATCTGGACTAGTGTTTCTCGGATGGGATTTGAGGTCCACACAACATTTTAAAGTGGCCAAAGTTGAGAAATACTGATCTGGATGCTATGAAGGCCATGCTCCTAACACCTTCTCTGGAGACAAGTGGACTTTAATCAGGAATACATCTGAGTGGTTCACATTCAATTTTGGCACTGCAACCAAGATAAACTGCTAAAAAGCCAGAATAAATTTGTGTTTGTAAGTGATCTAGGATCAATTAATAGGAAAACCAAATACCTATAGGTTTCGCTCAACTCTGATTGTATTGGCTTGGGATGTGGGGCAGATGCAGTGTGGATAAAAATGAAATACCACTCATGCATCATCACAAAATCTCCAGAACTGTAACGTCTACAAACTTGAAATTTGGCACCTATGTTCCTCTTGGCTTCTAGGTGCTCACTAAGAAAGGATTTTTCGAAATGACCATCAGAGCCTTAGAATTTCCTACATTATTTTTATTAACATGCTCTGATGCTAAGGAGTTCTACTCCCCCTGCCCACCTGAAAAGATATCTGTTCCAAATGCAAAACACAAGCAGAGGAATTTCAGAGCACCAAACAGCTTTAGTACAGAACAGTTGAGCTAAGCCATGCCCAGGCTCCTTGCTCACACAGCAAATACTGTTTCATTTCCCAAACAGCCCTCAACCCTCTCACATACTGACAGGACGCTAGCCAGGTGATTACTCATGAGATCCCGATAGGCAAGAGGCAGAATTTTTTCCCCTTGTTTTCCTCCCCCAAAACTAAGCCTGACCACATAGTTTTGTAGCGAAGCATGGACCTGAAACATATTACTAGTTCAGTAACATGAAAAAGACTTAAGTATAAATGTAAAATCGGAGATCCTACAGCTCTGTGGAGAACCCCCATGGAGGCAACTGAAGAGGAAACACCTGACTTAACCATCACCCCCGCCCCCGGCCTTCCCTGCTCCCTTTGCTCACCTGGTTCCTGTCCAGCCAGGAAATGACCTCATTGCATTTATCCAGGATCTTCTGCTTGTCCTCAGCAGACAGCTTGTCCTTCAGCTTCTCGTCTTCTGCCGTGCTCTTCATGTTGAAGGCCAGAGACTCCAAGGAGTTCTTTGCAGCTATCTTCTCCCGCTGGACCTCGTCCTCCGCTTTGTACTGCTCCGCTTCTTGGACCATGCGTTCGATCTCCTCTTTGCTAAGACGGCCTGGGGGTGAGGAAGGAAAAGAGGAGTTATCGGGAGATTGGAGCTAGACCAGGCTGGCTGCCTACGACCCTTTTCCAAAGCTGGTACCACCACCTTCTGGTTGGTTCTGAACTTCCGATTTGGAGTTCGTGGACCAGCACACCTCACCTTTATCATTGGTGATGGTGATCTTGTTCTCTTTGCCCGTGCTCTTGTCCACCGCAGACACGTTGAGGATACCGTTGGCATCGATGTCAAAGGTCACTTCGATCTGTGGGACGCCCCGAGGAGCAGGCGGGATGCCCGTCAACTCAAACTTGCCCAGCAAATTGTTGTCTTTGGTCATGGCACGCTCACCTTCGTATACCTGTGGGCACAAAAAAGGCAGGGTAGGAAGTCAAGTCCGAGACCCTTATTACCAACCCGCAGCCGGTAAAAGGAAAACACCGTAGAATCCAGAGTTTGGTTTTAGGGATATTGTGGCTCTACCCTTCAACCCAGCACCTGTTTTACGGCTTCCTTTAACCCAGGTGACAAAAATGTGGCTCTCTGGAGAAGACACCAATGTTGGGAAAGTTGCGAAGAAAAAGAAAAAAGGACAGCCAGCAAGCAGCTAAGTGAATAGATTTAGCAATAGCATTTAGACTTATATACCGCTTCACAGTGCTTCTACAGCCCTCTCTAAGCTGTTTACAGAGTCAGCCTATTGCCCTCCAATAATTTAGGGTCCTCATTTTAACCCACCTCGGAAGAATAGGAAGGCTTAAGTCAACCTTGAGTTGGTGAGAACTGAACTGCCAAATTGCAGTCAGCAGAAGTAGCCTGCAGTACTGCATTCTAACCGCTGCGCCACCACGGCATAGTTAAGGTAGGGATGAAGGCACCATTGGAAGAGCTCAAGAACGAGCTTAGATTGTCATGGAGAAAGTCTAAGTGGCTGCTAAAAGTCAACAATGACTTGATGGCGTGTAAAAATCACCAACAAACTGACAGGGGAAGATGCCATCTGAAATACTGGAACCTCCTTTTTTGAATTTGGCACCAGGAGCTGAGTGAGATCACACAACTGTTTTATCCCTTCCCCCAACACTATATCCCTTCGCACAAATGGAACCAGATAAAAGGTTGGATCGTTTCTTCCCAAAGTTTGATTTTACAGGTCAACAGGAAACTCTTCATTCTTTGCGTACTCAAAGCTCGTGAGTTTAGGGGGGAAAAAAAAATAACAACCTCATCTACCTTCTTGTTCCACCTACCGTTTCCCCGAAAATAAGCCCTAACATTTTACATGTGCACCTAATATAAGCCCTACCCCCAAAATAAGCCCCACTTAAGTGCCTGCACAGCCGGCCACCCATCCCTTCCATCTGGTTGCTTGTGATGCCGCCAACACAAGGCAAGGAATGAATGGTGGGAGCTGCCCCATATGCCCTGTTCTGGTTTACTTCACTCAGGGACCCCTACAGCTAGGCCATCCATGCCACAACACCTGCGTTGAAGGCAGTAGCCACGTGCAGCAGGTACCTGTGTGGCTACTGGCTCACTTTTTCTGCTTGATGTTGCGGCCGGAGGTGTCGGGGTATGGATAGCCTGGCTGCAGGGGCCCTGATATAAGTCAGTGTGGGGGGCATGGGCAGCTCACCTCCCCCCGCCTTGTGGCAGTGGCAACGGTGTACTGCGCAGCCTCTGGTCCCATTGCGAGCAAATAGAAGTGGGCCTCTCATTCATGGAAAACCCCAAACAAAATACCCCAAAACGTCTTAATTTGTTTTCTATATATTTCCTTTTGGGGCCCAAAATAACACAAGGTCCGGTCTTATTCTTGGGGAAACATAGGCAGGTCCTTCTGGGGTCTTCAGCTTCCTAGCTATCAACCCCATACCTTCCTTCTACTATTCCCAGCCCCATCCTGGCCAGGATGCGACGTTCCTTACCTGAATAAGCACTCCAGGCTGGTTGTCGGAGTAAGTGGTGAAGGTCTGGGTCTGCTTGGTGGGGATGGTTGTGTTTCTCTTGATGAGGGCTGTCATCACCCCCCCTGCAGTCTCAATGCCCAGGGAAAGAGGGGTGACGTCCAAAAGAAGAAGGTCTTGCACGTTCTCAGACTTGTCCCCACACAAGATGGCAGCCTGGACAGCTGGAAGAGGAAAGCAGGAAAGCCGATCAGGATCTAACCCTGCATCCCCCTAGAATAGCTACCCCCTGGATCTTCCTAGGAAGCAACAAAATACACTGACCCTAAGGAGCTTTTTCCAAAGGCAACTGGGTTTTATTTTTCCCCTTTAGGCTTTTCGCTTCTCGTTCAAGAAGCTTCTCCAGAACTGAAGCAGCTTCCTGGATAAGAAGCAAAACCTCTTCAAGGAAAAACAAAGTCCGCTTGCTTTTGGAAAAAGCATCTTCGGAGCAACCATGAGTGAGAATCTCCATAGACGGTTCAGCAAATGCACTGGAGGCTTCCCTTCCATTTACACTAGGCGTCCAACTTTGAAGACCTGTGGACTTCAACTCCCAGAAGTCCCCAACCAGCTGGGTGTGGAATTCTGGGAGTTGAAGTCCACACAGCTTAAAAGGTGCCAAGGTTGGACCCGCCCCCAGGTTTACCCCATACATTGCATTTAGCTATAATCAATAAACTAGCCTAGCTTAACCAATCCATGTCTTCACAAAGAATGAACAAGGCCATCTCCTAAAATGGCTGTTTTACTGGACTCTATTGGTCTTCTCCAGTCAAGTGGAAAGACGAGCCCATACACCTGACATAAATGCAGGTCTACTGCGATCTTTACAAGGGTCATTTTATTTTTATCTTCTCCATCAAGAGAAGGATGAGGTCTTTCCACTTGTAACTAATCTTCTGAAGAACTTGCAGAAGGGTACTTCTGCGTTATCTTCCACACTGCCACTTTCTATGACCCTTACCTGCTCCATAAGCCACCGCTTCGTCTGGGTTGATGCTCTTGTTGAGTTCCCGGCCGTTGAAGAAATCCTGCAAAAGCTTCTGGATCTTGGGAATGCGGGTGGAGCCCCCCACCAGCACAATGTCGTGGACCTGGGCCTTGTCCAGCTTGGCATCCCGCAAAGCCTTCTCCACCGGCTCCAGGGTACCCCGGAAGAGGTCAGCATTCAGCTCTTCAAAGCGAGCCCGGGTGATGGAGGTGTAGAAGTCAATGCCCTCATAGAGGGAGTCAATTTCAATGGAAGCCTGGGTGGAGGAGCTGAGAGTGCGCTTGGCCCGCTCACAAGCGGTGCGCAGCCGCCTGACGGCCCGCTTATTGTCTGTAATGTCCTTCTTATGCTTGCGCTTGAACTCTGACACGAAGTGGTTCACCATGCGATTGTCAAAATCCTCACCGCCCAGGTGAGTGTCTCCGGCGGTTGATTTCACTTCAAAGATGCCATCCTCAATCGTCAGGATGGACACATCAAAGGTGCCACCGCCCAGGTCAAAAATGAGGACATTCCGTTCACCACCCACCTGAAAAACAAAAAGAAGCCAATTAAATGGGAAACGGATCTCGCAAGGATGTCTATATCCTATGACAAAGTTCACCAACATGAAGTAGATGGAAGAGTGGCTCAAATGCTCTGGATACGTTGGTCTGCATCAGAGGTCTCCAAACTTGGCAACTTTTAAGACTTGTGGACTTCAACTCCCAAAATTCCTCAACCAGCCATGCTGGCTGGGGAATTCTGGGAGTTGAAGTCCACAAGTCTCAAAGCGGCCAAGTTTGGAGATCCCTGGTCTGCATCTTTAGCTGGTTAATCTTGCCAAATCAGGATCTGGTTAAGTGCCAATAAACTCATCTTGCCATTAAAAAAAACAACCCTAAACTTCAGTTGTTAGAACACTCCTGTCATGGCTGAAGGGCAAACCTTGTCCACAGCCAGACAAGAAGCAACGGAGGAAGAGAATGATTGGAATGTAAGGGAGATCTGGGCAGGGGGACCAACGCAGTGTTGGGATTCATCGAAAAGTTGATTCCGTTACCCAAACAAAATGATGAGTGGATTGGAGGAAATAAAAGACTGCGGAACAGCCAGAGGGGAAAAGGGGAGGTGTAATTATGCTGTAGTTAGGCCATGTGCAACTGACAGACTGGATGCCAAATTGTGATTTTAATATAGATTTTATCTGTTATTGCTTTATTATTCTATAATTTTTAACTGGCTAGTGCTTGAGTGTTTTCATTTGTTCTGCCCTCCAGCTGTAATAAAACTTGATTTGATTTGAATTACGCTGTTTGAATTAGTTTTGATACTTCCTTATTCATGCCAGCTCAACTGTACTCTCGGAAAAACGAAACCCGCCCTGGAAATCTTTATTTCATGCATGAACTGCGTGGGAGGGTTGACCAGTCCAAAGAACAATCAAAACAGTTTCCCAAAAGGGGATATTGAGAAGTTCTTCAGATCTTCAGAAAGTTCCTTTCTGGACTCTATATAAAAGTAATCAATCCAATGTAGGAACACCTTATCCATACCTTTTTATCCAGTCCATAGGCAATGGCTGCTGCTGTGGGTTCGTTGATGATGCGAAGGACGTTGAGTCCTGCAATGGTGCCAGCATCTTTGGTGGCTTGCCGCTGAGAGTCGTTAAAATAGGCTGGGACTGTGATGACTGCATTCGTAATTGTCTGTGATGGAGGGAAGGAGAGATCAGGTCAGTGAAAAGTAACGTGGCGCCTCTCCATTGTCACTTCAGACAAGAAAACGAACAGAATCTCACTTATTAACTTCTTCATCCCATAAGCAGGCCCTACTTGTAAGCATTAAACTTCCAACTTTCCTGGGATACAGTGGTGGTAATTCTACCGGTTCGGCCCAGTTCTGCCGAGCCGGTAACAGCGATGAGCAGCAGACACTAAACTGATTCTCTCTGCCACGCTGCTGTTAGGCCCACCCGCCATACTCACCTTTTATCCTGCTTTTGAGGCGCAGCTGCTTTGCGCAGCACAGAAGATGCTGCGCGGCAGCTGCTGAAGCGACCGGGAGAGTGCAGGCTTGCAGGTGGCGAGTTGGAATGCCTCTGCGCCTCCACAAAGTGTGCGTTTGGTGTGCACGCCCACGCCAAGCGCACCCACCAAACCGGTGGTAAAACTTTTTGAATCCCACCATTGCTGGGATAGAATACACAGTGGAACCTTGGATGGCAAACGCTTCGTTCAAGAACAGATCTTCGATAAGCAAACCCCCCCCAAAAGCTATGGGGATTTTCCCTGCTGTGGCGATTTCCCCTTCGGTGCCATTTTGTTTTTTTCATCCGCGCATGCGCAGATAGTCGTGCTTCTGGTCATGACCAAATAGGTTTGCGACTGTAGTCCTAGAACGGATTACGGTCATGATCCGAGGTCCCACTGTAATGGCACCAGGCCTTGTGTTTTTGAACTGAGAAAACTCCCATTTTTATCACCAGGGGCCGAGTATACGGGTAGCCCTTGACTTATGACAATTTCGCCCCAAATATCTGTTGCTAAGCAAGGCAATTAAGTGAATTTTGCCCCATTTTGCATACCTCTCTTGCCACAGTTGTTAAGGGAACCTGGATTCCTCAATGAGGGCTTGTCAGAAGGTTGCAAAAGACAATCAACATGAAACCGCACGCGGAACACAGCAACAGTCATAAATAAATATGAGCCCAGTTGCCAAGTGTCTGAATTTTGATTGTTGGAGAGATGTTGCAACGGAAAAGAGAGAGATGCTTCAATGTGGCAAAGGTCTGAAAAATGGTCATGTCTCCTTTTTTCAGTGCTGTTCTATGTTGGGTCACTAAATGAACTGTTGTTAAGTCAAGGACTACCTGGATACCAAATTAAGGTCTCCTCTCCTTCATTGCTCCTGCATGTCAAATACATAACACGGCATGCAAAGGGTTCCCCTTGCATCCCTCACCTTGCCCAGGTAAGCCTCTGCAACTTCCTTCATCTTGGTCAGCACCATCGAGGAGATCTCTTCAGCGTAGAAGCTCTTGACGTCACCCTTATATTCTACTTCGACTTTGGGACGTCCCCCATCGTTGATCACGTGGAAAGGCCAGTGCTTCATGTCGGAGTGCACAATCGGATCATCGTAACGTCGGCCAATCAGGCGCTTGGCATCTGAGAATGGGGAAGATTCGAAGCACTGAATTATTTTCACCCCCCCAACGCCATCGCTCTGCTAAACAAATAATTCCCTTAACACTGTCCAACTATTTACAAAGTTTGCACTATTACTATTAATCTTCTCATCACTCCTTATCACCCATCCCCTCCCACTTGTGACTGAATAACTGTAATTTTGTCACTCTTGTACCCTTACGATTTTTACTGACTGTTTCTCCTAGTATGATTTGATTGCTTATTGTACCCTGTGACCATCATTAAGTGTTGTACCTGATGATTCTTGACTCTTTGCAAATGTATCTTTTTTATGTATACTGAAAGCATTTGCACCGAGACAAATTCCTTGTGTGTCTAATCACCCTTGGCCAATAAAATAATTGTATTCTATTCTATCTACTCTATTCTGAAGGACTTCCTCAGAAAGACACTAGGTAAAGATAAGGTTCCCCTCACACATACATGCTAGTCGTTTCCGGTTCTAGGGGGCGGTGCTCATCTCCGTTACACAGCCAAAGAGCCAGCGCTGCCTGAAGACGTCTCCATGTTCATGTGGCTGGCATGACTAAACACCAAAGGCGCACAGAACGCTGTTCCCTTCCCACCAAAGTTTTTTCCACTTGCAGTTTTACATGCTTTTGAACTGCTAGGTTGGCAGAAGCTGGGACAAGGAACAGGAGCTCACTCCGTAATGCGGTGCTAGGGATTCAAACCGCTGAACTGCCGACCTTTCTGATCAACAAGCTCAGCGTCTTAGCCACTGAGCCACCATGTCCCACCAGAAAGACATAGCCAGAGGATCAAATTGCCAGAGGGTCTCAAATGTTATGAGGCCCCCAAGTCCATCTTTTCTAGCAGAGACGGGCAAGTTCCAAATTGGTTGTCTTAAATCTGATTTTTACCACTAAGTCCTCCCCAGATTGATTAAGCAGCGAAAAGCAAACGAAGATACTTGGAATCAAAAAAAGCTGCCAGTGGGTGTGGCAACGTGGGAGAATTGAATTTCAAGAAGTTAAGTGACAGATTTGATTTCTTCATAAGGGAAGTTTAAAAGTTTTGAGCTCTTTCTGAACTAACCAGTTTGCTGAATAAACGAGGGAGAGACTTCTGCCTACGAAGCTTTTCTTATCAGTGAAAGTCTCGGGACTTTCTGTTCCATCTCAGAAATCACGTGCCAGCCATCCAAGGTCAAGCCTTGCAGCTTTTCTGACCACAGGACATGAAGTGCTAGGTTTTAATAATAATAATAATAATAAAAAAAACCTTTGTACTGGCTTTTAAGCTGGGAACTTCTGCATAGAAGTTAACCCTATGGAAATTTGCTGTCCTTGTGGAATCTCTGCTGCTGTTATTAAAACTCCTGAGAGTTTTATCAAGGCAAGAAAATATTTGCAGCTCGGGGTTGAACTGCTGGGCTCTTGATGTTCTCTGAGCTTGGGTTGTTTTCTTGCAGACTTTTCATTGTCCAATTAGGTAACATCCTCAGTGCTAGAGGGGAGTAAAGTTCACTCTTTAGTGGTTTGCTCTGCCAGTGGACTTGTTGGTTCCCAACAAGCCTCAATAGCTCAATCAAGGAACCAACGACTCCACTCCCAATACCCAAAGGGCAATCCATTAGTATAGAATTCTTTATTGGCCAAGTGTGATTGGACACCCGAGCAATTTGTCTTGGTGCAAATGCTCAGCGTACATAAAAGAAAAGATACATTCATCAAGAGTTAAGAATCTAAGGTACAACACTTAATAATAGTCTTAGGGTACAATAAGCAATCAAATCATACTAGCAATATAAATCGGATACAAGCGACAAAGTTAGTGATTCAGTCACAAGTGGGGGGGGATGGGTGATAATGAGTTATGAGAAGATGAATAGTAGTGCAGGCTTTGTAAATAGTTGGACAATGTTGAGGGAATTATTTGTTTAGCAGTGATGGCTAAACAACGGGAAAAAACTGTCCTTATGTCTAGTTGTTCTGGTGTGCAGTGCTCTGTAGTGTCATTTTTGAGGGTAGTATATGAAATGAGAGCAAATCCCACCCCTTTTCTATCATGGATGATGTCACCAAGTACGGTAAAGAAATGTCTGCAAGAAGACAGCCAAGCTCAGAGAGCAGCAAAGAGCCCCAAGTTTATAAGAGATCTGGGTATCATCTTGTTTTGGTAGGTGGCGGCGCAGTGGTTAGAATGCAGGCTAACTCTGCTCACTGCCAGGAGTTTGATCTTGCGTGGCTCAAGGTTGACTCAGCCTTCCAAGGTTGGTAAAATGAGGAATCCAGACAGTCGGGAGCAATATGCCAAGTGATGTAGAGCACTATGAAGTAGTATGTAAGTCTAAATGCTATTGCTATGTAGGCGTTTCATGTTATGCTTTTAACCGTTTGCTTAAGTTAACAAGAAAGCTTAAAATCTCTTCAGTCACTGCTCTGGAGCCCAAATAACCGATTTCCTGGACACCCAATCACTGCCCTGACCCTTGGCAAACTACGCCTAATGCATGCAGGAACTTCTTGTTACTTCTATAGCCATTCCCCAACTAAGTGGCCTACCAATGTTTTGATTTTTATCTCCCCATTAATTCCTTAGACCTCTTGCCTCAATCCCTGATAGTTCTAGCAGAACCAGGCCCGATTTCACCCTCTTACCAAAGACGGTGTTGGTAGGGTTCATGGCCACTTGGTTCTTGGCAGCATCACCAATGAGGCGCTCTGTGTCCGTGAAAGCCACATAGCTAGGCGTGGTGCGGTTGCCCTGGTCGTTGGCGATGATCTCCACCTTGCCATGCTGGAAAACGCCTACGCAGGAGTAGGTGGTCCCCAAATCAATGCCGACAGCTGGACCCTTGGACATTTTGCCTGCAAAGAGAGGCACATCATAGGTTAATACAGAGGACGGAATTCTCCAGAAAGCACTGGGTGATGCCATGGCCTAGAGGTAGAATTCGTCTCACAATCAGGAAGCTGTGAGTTCGATCCTAGGTGGAAGGCAGATATTTTTCTCTGTGGACACGTTGAGAATATATCTGTTGGAAAAAAACCTCTGCATTGGTGACAGGAAGGGCATCCGGCTATTGAACACTCTGCTAGCTCCATTCAGTTGCCCAGACTTCCTTCTGCAAGGGATTATGAATTCTCAAGAGAGCGTCTCACTTCTTAGCCTCAGTCTTCCTATCTGCAATTGGGAGCAAACAGCAATGGCCCGACTGCAATTGGAAGGTTAAGGTTGCTTTGGACATGCTCTGCAAAGCCCTTGTTTTGCAATTGGCTTTCTTGGAAGAAAGAAAGAAGCTTCAGTACCATTCCATGAAGTTTTAGTATTTGAATGGAGTTTTCTAGATAGAAAATAATATTCACTTAAGTGTTAGGCTGCTGTTTGGTTTGGGTTTATAAAGGCTTCCTTTGGTAAACTATCTTTTTAGAAACAGGAATGACTAGGAAAAAAAAATCTTCCTCTTTGTTTCTTGCTCTGTGCTATCTTTGCTAACTAGATTTTCCAGATTGTCACAAAGATTTGGAAAGAGCAAGAAGATTTATTTATGAAGATTCACTTTTGTGCAAGACATTTTTTTTTTTTGCAATTTAGGCCAAAGTTCCAGATTAAGGGTTCATTTGTATGGAGAAAAATAGCTGCCATTTATGTCTATCCAGGGAGCTCTCACTCCAGGATAAACAACAAGCTAAGAAACTTCAGTCTAGAGCAAGGGTCTTCAAACTTGTCCAGTTTAAGACTTGTGGACTTCAACTCCCAGAATTCCTGAGCTAACATGACTGGAGGAGGAATTCTGGGAGTTGAAGTCCACAAAGTCTTAAAGCTGTCAAGTTTGAAGACTCCTGGTCTAGATGCAACATGGGCCAAGTCCCCAAGATGAGGGAGAAGATATGGATTAAATCCCTCAAGTCTCACATTCTTTTAAAAAGCAGCCATTCAATTCTCCCATTTTCTCCTTAAATTCAAAGAACCCTTATGAATCCATGTTTTGTTATGGTGCAGCAAATGTATTGCATATGCACAAAGTATTTTTATTGGCTCCCCGCCCCCCCTTGCAGGAAACATTCAGAACTGCACACAGTAGTCCTTGGCTTACTAATCATATTAGTAATTGAGCTTTAAAAAAAATTGGAAATCCTAAACAACTTTAAAAAAAATCCAGGAAAGCTTTTCATTTTAACTGTGCAAGAGTTAAAAAAAAAAGAATTTTGCACATGTTTATAATCCATGTAACCCATTTGCAAATGCTTACAATTATTTGCTGGATGGGGAGGGGAAACCAAGAGAGCTCATTTAAAGAAGTGAATTGTAGACATACAATTGCCTAGCTGTCCTTAAATTATTCCTGGGTGCCAAGTTTTTAAAACAGCAAACGCATAAAATGCTTTTAAAAATGCACTCTTAAGACAAATGCAGTTGCCAAACTTGTTAAAAAACAAAGCTACAAATGGTTCTTTAAAGTCAGTTGTTAGTTGGAAGGCCAGCCCTGCCTTTCAAAAAACCCAACAGTCAAACTGGAAAATAACAGAAACCATTTAGCAACTGCAAAGGCCTAACTGACAGCAATGTTGGAAGTCGGTTTTAAAAAATGCTGTTGTGTTACCCAAGATATGAGGAAGAAAAAAAAAAAACTCCCTCAAGGCTGAAGAGTGATAGCCCCACCCAGCTCAGCTGTGCCAGGGACTGCACTTAAAAAAAAAAAAAAAAGACTTACGCCACTAACTTGGCTTCAGGCTCCCCGCACCAAACCGTTTTCCAGAACAGGAAAGATTTTTCTAGAACTCCACCAGTGGGCTGGCTTGGAGAATGCAGCTGCAGCAATTCTGGTCAGCTACAGAGCCCCAGCAAAATTAGGCAGACAATTCTACAATTTATCTTAAGTGCCTGGCTCCCACCCCACCTTCAAAAGTAAAAAAAAAGCATTATTAATTCTGAAAACTAAACCTTCAAAGGTGCTTTTTTTTTAAAAAAGGCAACTGGACTTTCTTGGGTTTTTTCCCCCTTTGAAAAATGTCTTCTCATCCAAGCAGTTTCTTCTTTGGTTCTTGGATAAGAAGCAAAACCTTTTCAGAAGGGGGGGGGGACGACTCAAAAGTCCAGTAAGCCTTTTGAAAAAAGCCCTTTTAGGACAACCATGCCCAATTTTCTTGATTTGCTGTAGATTTTCTTCTATTGCTGGTATGTTTCTGGAAAGAAACCTGTAAGATTCTCTTGGTAGGTTTTTCATAAACAGCCCCCAAACCAAATAGAATAATTTAAAGAAATAACCAACAGGGGCGAATCCCCAGACTATTTTAACTCAATTTTGGGACTCATTCTTTTTGTTTATATCTCCATAACAGAGCCCCTGTTTCATCTGTCAGAGGAATTAAGGTCCCCTTTGGATTTGGGTGGCTGAAAGTTTTTTGCAGCAAGAATCCTGGGCGGGAAAACCAGCTTGATGATAGAAAGAACTAAGTTTTCCTAACTACTCTTGGATAAGGTTAGTTTTAACCACACCAGGGTGAAAAAAAAAGTATTTTCCTACAAAAATAGACTTGCTGTTCAGAATTGTATGTGCCATCAGTCAATGATGCTCCAAACCAACAAGCTTGTTTCCAACCTTACAATTAAGTTTCTAAAACTTTATTCCAATACCGGAGAAGACCATAATATTAATCCAGGGTCTTCCCTTCACCCCCAAATCTTATCACATTGGTTTTTTAAAAAAGTTAAGATCAACCAACAGGCCTGACAGAGGCTTTCTTTTCCATTGATTCACCTTCATCCCCTGGCTGAAGTGCTCTCCATAAAAATAACCTTTTATAAGTAATACATTAAGAATGAAGACAATCCCTTACCATTCAGGCTCTGAACTTTTAAAAAAAACCACAACGGGGTCATAAATTGCAAAAGAGAGGCACTTTAAGCTAAGCAATGGGAGGATAGGACAGTTATTAAAAACAAATCCATTTTTCCCCCCAAGACAAATGGCACAAGCTTAATAAACCCTCTGCCTGTTTACTTATGAATTGAAATATTGATTTTCAAGGGGCCTCCAGCCAGTTCCAGGACAACTTTCGTTTTATTCCGACCTGGGGCTGATGATTCCGAATGAATCCGCATTAAAAAAATATGGGAGGCTCCGGGTTTGTTCTTACAAGGAATGCGATTTATTTTCCAACACTCTCTCCTATCCCCCCCTTTGATTGTGTGCGCAACAGGGCACTTTCTGCGCTCAGGTCCAAGCATGGAATTGTTCTGGGCCAACGGACCAGATGCTTTAACTCAAAATAACTCCAAAGAAGAAAATAGAAATGCAAAGATCCAGACTTTATCCAACAATCCTGGGATACCAGCCCCCCTTTTGGGGGGGAAGGAGGGAGGGGGGAAGCTTCCCATCGGACAGAGCCCAAAACCTTCTGGATGTTTCCTCTGCATTCTTCAGCAACAGGGCAAGCCAAGGGTTAAAGACTGCAAAGCAAAAAAACCAACTGCGCGCAAAAGGAAGGGGGGAAAATTCACTTTGCAATAAACCGTCTCTCTCCCCCTAAAGGCTGCAAGCCAAAAACACCCCCCCCTCCTTTTTTTCCGGGGCGTGGGAGTAGGAATCAAGGGGGCACTTAGCCTATATGGCATCCACTCCCCACACTTTTCAAGTCTCTTTTTCGGGAACAAGCAGCTTGCAGTTGGATCCCGACATGTCCCCCAAAAAAGAAAGCGGTGACTTTTTAGCCAAGTGTGTATCCCACAAGCGTCCGGCGCGCCATCCCCACGTTCCGTGTTTCCCCCTCTTTATCGCACAACGATGCTTAGCCCAGAGTAATCGATAGAGGGAGACTCAACGATGCCCCCCTTTATTTTATTATTTCAACCTAACATAACCCTTCAGTTCAAGACCGCAGGAAACGCGGGCAGCACCCTTCCCTAACAACCCCTCCTTGCCTGCATTCACACGACACGCTTCTCCCGAATCGGCTCACTTTCTAACCCGTTAAAGGCAGATCCCAAACAAACGGGTTTGGCTTCGTCCTGGGGACGCCCAACTTGTGCAAAAACCAAACCAAACCAAAAACTACCACGGAGCCACCAGCCAAACTCAATGCAACTTCCCAATTTGCTTGCAAAAAAAAAAGGCAGCGGCCAGAACTGGCGCGTCGTGGGAACGAGACCTCCGCGGCCGCCAAAAGCGGGCGGTTCCCGGGCCGGGCGACTCTGGCGGGCCAGTAGTTTATCCGGGGCGGGCGCGAGCGAGCGAAGAGGCGGCGAACCAGCCCTTTAGGCGCCGCGCTTTGCAAAAAAAAAGAGAAAAGACCCCAGACTTTTGCACGCAACGCAGTTTTCTTCTCCTAGCAATTTGCGCGCCCGAGTAGGTAGGTACCTTTTTGCTCGTTGCAATCGCTTCTTCGCCGAAATCCCCAAAGCGCTTGGAAGGCGCTGGCTTGTGCTTGGTTTTCAACCCGCCGTGCAAAACCTCCGAGCGCTCCTTGCACGCTTTTCTTATTTATAAAAAAACAACAACCCCCCATCCCGACTTTATAGGCAAAAGTCCCGCTCCCACCCCGCCCCTTCTAGTACATTCCCTCCTCCCCCCCCCTTTACAGAACCTTCTGGATTTGGCTGCTTTCCTTCGTCCAATCCGGATTCGCGTCGGGCGGGGCTTTTTGCAAAAGGCGCGCTCCCGCGGCCGCCGTTTCCCCGAGCCGGACGGGCGCGAGCCTCGCCTGGAACGTTCAAGAAAAGTGGGGAAAGCACGCGTTCCCTCCGGCGGGGGGGTCGGGGGGCGCGCGCTCCCGCGGTTCCCTGGCACGCGCGCGGGAGGAGAGTTGGGGGGAGGGGAAGGAAAAGACCCCGCTCGTCGTTTCCAAATAAAGCTTCCCGCTGGAAACGTTTTTGTCCCTCCCTCCCCGGGGAGCCCCTGACTTCACTTTCTAAGTTTATTCGGGTGCGGAGAAGGCGCGCGCGCGGGGGAGGAATTGCAAAAGAAGGTCGAGGGCACGGGAAGCGTGCAGAAGGGCAAACGTGGAGCTTTGCATTCCCAGGACCCCTTTATCCAGACCCGAGAGAAACTCGGCCGGGACGGGCGGGGGCGTTTAACCTGCTTGGTTGTGGTTTCATCTTTGCAAAAGTTTGGGTTGGGTGTTTGTGTGAACCCAGCCTTCTTGGGCAGTTTAGGATTGGGTGGATAGCAATAGCACTGAAAGACTTATGCAACCCTCTAAGCCAGAGGTGGGCAACTACGGCCCCTTTATGACTTGTGGACTTCAACTCCCAAAATTCCTGAGCTAGCATGGCTTGCTCAGGAATTCTGGGAGTTGAAGTCCATAATTCATAAAAGGGCCATAGGAGCCCACCCCTGCTCTGAGCGGTTTACAGAGTCAGCCAACAACCTGGGTCCTCATTTTACCGACCTTGGAAGGGTGGAAGGCTGAGTCGGTAAGGATCGAACTGCTGGCAATTGGCAGAAATAGCCTGCAGTACTGTGTTTCTAACCACTGCGCCACCAGTGGTTAGAATAGCAATAGCACCAGTCTTACAATAGCAATAGCATTTAGACTTATACTGTATATCGCTTCACAGTGTTTTACGGCCCTCTCTAAGCGATTGACAGAGTCAGCATATGGCCCCCAACAATCTGGGTTCCCATTTTACCCACCTCGGAAGGATGGAAGTGAATGGATGGCGTGAACCCTCAAATATCCGTGAATGCAATAACTTAAGGACTGAGGGAATGTGGATACAATTTTCTGCTGGGGGTGTGGAGCAATTTTCTCTCTGTGTGTGTGTGTGTCCCCTCCCCATTAGGGAATGCTGGGATAGATTGTGTCCACACAGTGGTTAGAATGAAGTATTTCTGGCTAACTCTACTTGCAGTCGAGTTTGATCCTGACCAGCTCAAGATTAAATCAAATCCTTCTGAGGTCAGTAAAATGAGGACCCAGATGGTTGGGGGCAATGTACTAAATCGCTTAGAGGGGGCTGTAAAGCACTATAAAATGGTATATAAGTGCTATTGCTATCATCTTTCTCAGACTTAACCACATTAAGACAGGTGGACTTCAACTCCCAGAATTCCCCAGCCAGCTTGTCGAAGTCCGCCTGTCTTAATATGGACAGGCTCCAGAAACTGTCTTCTATGGTGGGGCCACCAAACTAATATTCTGGGGCCAGATAAAAGGCAGGAGCACATTTGACTTGTGCGTGTTATGGTGTGGTAGAAATAGAGTATTGTTTGTAAGTGTTGACAAATGTGCAGAGCGATGCCTGAAGTTGGTATTCAGGCAACTCAATATTGGCAGAGTTGGCACATCTTTTTATATGAGGTTACCGCTCCCGCCCTCGCCCCAGTTCCTGACAATCTAGTAATTCAAAAACATGGGAATGTGAGTAGATAAATAGATACAACTTCTGTGGGAAAAGCTGATCATGTTCTCGATTGTCATGCTGGCCACATGACCATGGAAATGTCTTCGGACAGCTCAATGGCCTTGAAACAGATCAGCACCATCCCTGATTTAACAGATTAACAGAGCTGGAAGGGACCTTATAGGTCATCTAGTCAAGGGATCGCCAGCCAGTGGGCCAGGGACCACTGGTGGTCTGTGAGAAAATTTTGGTGATCCTCAGAGAAAGCACCCCCCCAAAAGCAATTAATAAGGCGTCGCATTGCAAATGGGATAGTGAGGGGACAGGGGGAAAGGGGGGGTGGACTTGCCTGGCCACCGGGCTGCTTCTTTCCATTTCTTCTGCTTTTGGCTGCATGCAAGGAAAGCAGCAAAAGTCTTTTTTTCTCTCCCTCAAACTTCACCAGAAATGAGTCTTTGGGACCCTGCAAGGCATCCTGCTCCAAAAGGCAAATTTCTGGTGGACTTTGGGGGAGAGAAAGAAATACTTCTGCTGCTTCTACTGCTTTCCTTGCATGAAGCCAAAAGTCTCTCTCTCTCTCTCCCCCTGAGAATGGAGCTGGAGATGGTATCCTGCGATGCCAAATAATGGTTGAAAGGTAGGAAAATGGGGTGGGGAATTTTGGGGGGGATTTTCCCAGGGTCTCTGGTCCGCTGGAGTTTGATGGTCCCTGAGGTCCAAAAGTTTGGTGACCCTGATCTAGTCCAACCCCCCACCCAAGCAGGAGACCCTACACCATTTCTGAAAGATGGCAGTCCAGTCTCTTCTTGAAAGCCTCCAGTGATGAAATTCCTACAACTTCTGAAGGCAATTTCTCTTCCATGGTTCTGACTGTCAGAAAATTTCTCCTTTTTATCAGGTTGAATCACGTTGCTTCTTGTCTGGCCTTCAAGTGCCTTAGGTGGCAATGACCAGCAGACTAAAATCCACCTTCTACTTTTTTTTTACCTCTTACTAACTCTATTCTTCTACTCAAGGCCCATGGGCCAAATATGGCCCACACGATGCTTAAATCTGGCCGGTGGGGCTGGCCTGGAAATATCAAAGGACCAGCCTGCAGTGCCTCTGGTGGCTAAAGCGGGCAGTGTGCATCCCCCCCTTGTTTTCACCCTTTATGGCAGTGATGGCTAACCTTTTGGGGCTCCTGTGCCAAAAACTGTCAGAAGTGACAAAATGGGCCTATAATTCAGTCTAAGAAGCCTTGCAGAGGCTTTTTCCAAGCCTCAGGGAGGCCGAAAAAGCCCCCAAACTGACTGGGAGGGGCGGGGGGAAATCAGCTGTGAGGCGTGCACATGCGCAGCAAGGCAAGTTTGCCTTTGCGTGCCACTTGTACCACGTGTGCCATAGGTTTACCATCACAGCTCTATGGCCTCCTGCAGCACTCTGCTGGCCAAAAACCGGCCAAAAATGCCCCCCCAAAAGAGCCCCAGAACAGGCCGGAAAACGGCCTAAAATGGCTCGGAAAACAGGCCAAAAGTAGCTCTGTAAATGGGCCAAAAAAAACCAGTCCAGAAACAACCCACACAGCTCGTTTTTGGCCGGCAGAGTGCTGCAGGAGTCATCCGTCCTCCCCTCTCCCCCCGGCCCGTGGAGGACTACAATGCTGATTCGGCCCTCAAAGAAATCCCATTTTGACACCGCTGCTCTGCAGTATTGACTTTTGTTCCAAGGATGGAAACATCCAAGGGCCAAACTGCCTCATTCACACCGCTAAAAAAAGGGAGCAGCTGAAATTGGCAGCTGTTCTTTGGAAAAGCCAGCATCTGAGGCCCCGATTTGGCACGGGAGTCTCTCTTCTCCAAAAGGCTCTGAACTGGCTTCCTTGAAGCAAGGTCCTATTTACAACAGCAACATTTTGGGCCTGCTGGACATGATTTTACTCAAATCTTGCTCACATGTTTAAACGTATAAAGCCTGCGTTGCCCAGAGCGTCCCAAAGACGTTGGCCGTTTAGAAAATGGCCAGTGAAGACCAGTGTCCTCAATTAACCCCTCTTGACCTTTTCAGTCTGTGGAAGCCGATCCCGGCTGTGGAAACTTTATAGCTCTCTGGAGAGATTCCCTCTCTTGTTCTTTCAACAGTGGCAAAAGCTTTCTTGAATATAGCAATAGCACTTAGACTTATATACCACTTTACAACCCTCTCTAAGCGGTTTACAGAGTCACCCTATTGCCCCCAACAATCTGGGTCCCCATTTTACCCACCTCAGAAAGATGGAAGGCTCAGTCAAGCTTGAGCCGGTCAGGATCGAACTTCCGGCAGTGTGAGCAGAGTTAGCCTGCAATAGCAAGCAACAGCAACAGCACGTAGACTTATATGCCGCTTCACAGGCTTTACAGCCCTCTCTAAGTGGTTTCTTGTTTTTCATTTCTAAAGTCAGTCTGTCCATTTCAGCACATGTCAAAATCTTATTTATCACCTTATTTTCACTAGGAATTTCTCTAGCCTTCCATTTCTGGGCAAACATCATTCTTGCCGTCTTGATAACATGGATTACTAAATACATCTCTTCTTTGCTGTATTTCTCTGATATAATTCCCAATAAAAAAAAATGCTGGTTTATAACCTATTTTTAGTTCCATCATCTCCTCTCTAGCCACTTCCAGATGCTCTTACAGAACTGTACTTTTTTACAAGACCACCATGTATGCACTTCCATTCCCTTGTGTGCACTTCCAGCAATTTGGTGATCGATTTTTGTATCAGTTTTTGTATGCTTGGGCAGTGGGTTGGACTAGATGACCTACAAGATCCTTTCCAACTCTGTTAATCATCTGACGTGCATCACACGCCTAGAAGACGCTCGCCTAGACTGGGAACAGCTAAGCCCTTTTGATCTGTCGCTCCCCGCGGGCCAGCCAATAGGAGTGCGAGGCTGGGTCCCGCCTCCCAGCGAACGTTGCGAACTTGCAGGCTTCCCCTCCACACTTAGCAGTCAGAAGCTGCTCGCCCCGCCCCCTTCGTTCTTGCGTGAGCGTTGCTTTGTAGCGCAAGCTTGGTAACCATAGAGACAGAAAGGGGCGAGCTCTTTGGGCCGCTGGCCTGGCCTGACCTTCTTCAACCTGGTGCCCTCCAAATTCATTTGAGTTATAATAAATAAAGGTGGCGTTCATTCATTCCGAAATAAGATTACGCCCCCCCTCTTCGCCGCCTCCCGTCTCGAGGCCGGCCAAATTGGGGGGAGGGGGAGGTGGGTTTACTTTCAAGCAGCACTTTTCACGTGCAAACTCAACAGCCGCATTCCCACGAAGTTTGAACTCGGTTCCCTGATCCTGCATGTAAATCAGAGGTCCTCAAACTTGGCAACTTTAAGACTTGGGGACTTCAACATCCAGAATGCTCCAGTCTGGAGAATTCTGGGAGTTGAAGTCCACAAGTCTTAAAAGTTGCCAAGTTTGGGGACCCCTGATATAAATGAACGAGCAAGGGACAAAAAAAAAAAGCCTTCAAAAATTTGGGCAGACTTCTCAAAAATGGTTAAAAAAAAATCAGTTTGGGGGGCATTCGTTTCAGCCTTTTTCATTTGTGGCAGGGATTTCCAAACTTGGCCACATTGAGCCGTGTGGACTTCAACTCCCAGAATTCCCTAGCCAGCATGGGTGGTTGAGGAATGCTGGGAGTTGAAGTCCACAAAGTCTTAAAGTGGCCAAGTTTGGAGACCCCTCATTTATGGTGTCCTGGAAGACACCAATATCCACTGGGGTGCAAGTCTTGTGGAAGGGCGGTAACCCCAAGGAACCCCAAATTTCAAGGAAACCTCAATCACAGCCATTCTCCAGGTGAATTCCCCATTTCTTAGCCCAGCCCACAAGGCTCCTGTAGGAGAAAAATGAGTTTTTTTGTGGGAAGGCAGCCTGTAGACTTTTCATCCCCAAAAGATGGCATACTTTTAAAATGCAACAAATGCATATAAAAATACAGATCGGGATGACATTAGAATAAGCAGATTTTGGGGTGGGTGGGGGGGGGGAATCTCCATAGACAGAATAAACAGATTTGTGGGGGGGAGCAGAATCTCCATAGACAGAATAAGCACACGTTTTGGGAGATTCTCCATAAACCAAGGCTCTTCAAACTTGGCCAGTTTAAGACTTGTGGACTTCAACTCCTAGAATTCCTGAGCTAACGTGACTGGAGGAGGAATTCTGGGAGTTGAAGTCCGTAAGTCTTAAAGCTGTCCAGTTTGAAGACCCCTGCCATAGACCGGTAGAATAAGCAGGTCTGCAACCTCCTCCCCCCACAACCCAAGGACGAAGAAATGGAGATTTACAACCGACTCCATTTAGGATGCCGTCCAAGGTTGCGCCCTTTGGGAAGCTCAGATTGCAACTCCCCCTTCCCGGCTCGGGCAGCAGCGGCTCCGCCTCCTGGAGGGCCAGTTTCTCTTTCTTTTCCCTTCCACTCGAGCGAAAGGTCTCTCTGTTTCGTTTCACCGGGGAGGGGAGAGAAAAATCCTCTTCGATCCAGAAAGAGAAGCGCGGGGCTCTCGGAGTCCTGGGATTGCGCTCATCTCCCTCCTTCACGGCTCCTGCAAGACCGAAGCCGGCTTGGAAAGGATCCTTTTGCGAGGTGATTGGTGGGCTCGGATTCTCCCTGATTGGAAAGATATTCATTATATATAGAATATTATTCTTTATTGGCCGAGTGTGATTAGATTACAGGGGTCTCCAACCTGGGTAACTTTAAGACTTGTGGACTTCAATTCCCAGAATTCCTCAGCCAGCTTTCGAGTAGTAGTAGTAGTAGTAGTAGTAGTAGTGGTGGTGGTGGTGGTGATGGTGGTGGTGTAATATTCTGGTGGCTTGCCCTGTAGGTGTTGGTGAAGGTGATCTTAGAGATTCTTTGGTTGGGCTGCTTACCGATGATGGGTCTCTGGCAGTTTTTCGATTGGGGTATTAACCTTGGAGTTAATCCATGGCTGATCTGGTTGCTGATCACTGGTGGAGAAGTTATTGGAATCTTTTTCTCTTTTGAGCTGGTTGATGGTCTGTGTTGCACAGATTCTTGACGAAACTGCCAAAGAGCCACCAGTAAACAGCCATGCCATGGCCAAAGATACAGAACAATTAAAACTCGGACCACGTGTTTTGTGAATAGTTCTTATCCCAGAGCTATAACTGCACTTAACAATGAACTTAAGGACCACCATCAGTGAGCTGTTGGACAGTATTACTTCGTCTGTTGTGTGGATGCTTGTGTGTTTTTAGGGGGTGGGGAATTTTGGTGGGTGGGGGGGAGTGTTTGGGGATTGTCACGTGTGTGCGCATGTTGCATCTGGTCTCTGGGTATTATGTGAATTTTGTTGTATGTATACTGTTTATATACGTACAATGACAATAAAGAATTAAATTCAGTAAACAGCCCAACCAAGGGGCCTCTAAGGCCACCAGCACTGACAGGCCAAGTCACCAGAATATAAACTGACAGCAAACCCCACTCCTTACTAGCCCTGATGATGTTACCTAGTTTGGGTCTTGAAACCTCTGCAAGAAAACAAGCAAGCTCACAGAGCACCAAGGACCCTTCATTTCAGATAACAGATAATCAGAATTGGAAGGGACCTTGTAGGTCATCTGGCAAAGGGCAGTCCAATCTCTTCTTGAAAGTCTCCAGGGATGACGCTCCCACAACTTCTGAGGGCAACCTTTGTTCCATGGGTTGATTGTTCTCACTGTCAGAAAATTTCTCCTTATTTCCAGATTGAATCTCTCCTTGATCAGTTTCCATCCATTATTCCTTGTCTGGCCTTTGGGTGCTTCAGAAAATAGCTTGACCCCTTCCTCCTCCCTGTGGCAGCCCCTCATATATTGGAAGAGTGCTATCCTGTCTCCCCTGGTCCTTCTGTTCATTAGACTACCCAGGCCCAGTTCCTGTAACCATTCTTCATACGTTTTAGCCTCCACTCCCTGAATCATCCTGGTTGCTCTTCTCTGCACTTTTTCTAGAGTCTCAACATCTTTTTTATAATGTGGTGACCAAAACTGGATGCAGTATTCCAGGTGTTTCAACCCAGAGGTACAAAATATCCTCCTGTAAAGAGACTCATGGCCAGTTTTCATACTTGTGTCCCCATCCCCGTGATCAAACTTTGGATGTTTAGCAACCAGCATGAATTTACAATGTTGACCGTATCCTGGAGTCCTTAGGTTGTCATTTGCAATCTTTTTGTAGAGCTTCTGACAAGCAAAGAGGGGGGGAGCCAGATTCACTTACTGACCATGAGATGCATTGAACAATTTGAGCAATTTGCTCGAAAGAAACGTGGCAAAAAAAAAAAGTTTGCAAAATGATGTGTGGCTCGCTTAATGGCTGCCTTGCTTAGCAGTGGAAATGTTAGGCTCCATTGTGGTCGCATTTGGAGAATAACCTGTAGATGTGTGTAACAAACGAACATCATGTGCTTTCTCAGATAGGACAGGGTGGGCTGGAGTGGGTGAGTGCAGAGATGGTTGCTGATGATTTGCTGAGGATGATTTTTCAGTTCATGTTTTTAAGTTGTCGTTTGCAACGTTCTTCTTTTGCTGGGATTGGCGTTTTTTTGTGTGTGCGCGCCATTGCTCTGCGTGGTTTGGGTTGTTCTTTCAGCGTAGAAAAAAGGAGCACAACCACTTCCTTCTCTTGTTGTTTTATTTAGGGAGACCGTGGGTTTGCCCTGTGAACAGGACTGTGGATTCTAAACCGAGTAGCCGTAGGAGGAAAATGTCTGTGGGTTTTAGGAACTGGTGGAATTCAACTGAAAGCAGCAGTCGCGTAGAGAAAAAGTGGGCAGAAATTGGCAGGCTTGGAGGGAAAACAAAAGTTCAGTGAACAGAAATGCAATTTTACACAACCTTTATGTGGACCTTAGGATCAAATATAGCAGGGGTCGCCAACCTTTTGGACCTCGGGGACCACCAAACTCCTAATTTTAAATCCCGTGGACCAGAGACCCTGGGAAAATCCCCAAAATGTCTGCAGGAAAATTCCCCATCGTGTTTTCCTACCAATCGATCATTCTTCATTTGAAATCTCAGGATATCATCTCCAGCTCCATTCTCGGGGGCAGGGGGGGAGAAACTTTTGGCTTCATGCAAGGAAAGCAGCAGAAGTCTGTCTTTCTCTCCCCCAAACTCCGCCAGGAATGAGTCTTTGTGGGACCTGTCACACCGGCACAGCCTCTTGGACCAGGATGCCTTGCAGGGTCCCAAAGACTCATTTCTGGCAGAGTTTGGGGGAGAGAAAGAAAGACTTTTGCTGCTTTCCTTGCATGCAGCCAACAGCAGAAGAAAGAAGCAGTCCGGTGGCCAGGCCAGGCGCGTGGAGTGAGTGGGGCAAGTCCCCCTCTGCCCTTTCCCCCTCCCCTCACTATCTCGTGTTGTTCGCAATGCAACTGACACAAGCCTTGTGTTCCTGTGGGCCATGTGGGTGGTGCAGCCTTGTGTTCCCGCACAGCCTGGATTAATTGCTTTGGGGGTGATATTTCTCTGTGGACCACCAAGGCCATCATCACTTGCGACCATAATGGGCAGGATGAAGCGCTCACTTGTTCACCTCATAACCTGCTTTTATTAATTTTTTTTTTTTTGCATGACGATTGTTTAGAGAATGCAGCCATTGCTAAGCACCAGACATGCTCATTAAGCAAACCATTGGTTTGCATTTTGGCCAAAGACCAGATTTTCTGCAAAACCATCATTAAACATGATCAGGTGACAATAGGAAGTTGCAGAGGGCTATAATAATGTAGGTGTGTTTCTGAGTGCTCAAGTTTGATCATGTGACTGGGGAGGTGGACTGACCGTCGGAACTTCAAATCCAGTTTATAAGTAGCAGCAAGGTAGGTCCATCAGAACTTTGACTATTTGCTAAATGACTGGTCGTAAGTCAAGGACTATACTTAAAAAAGAACTCAATAAAATACAATAAAACGAAGCCATCCTCCACTTACAACAGTTCCTTTAGTGACCGTTCAAAGTTGCAACAATGAGAAAAACTTACGACTGTTTTTCCCAGTTACAACCTTGTAGCATCTCCATGATCATGTGATCAAAATTGAGACGGTTGGCAGTTGGTTCATACTTATGACCATTGCTGTGTCCCAGGGTCATGGGATCCCCTTTTGTGACATCTGAAAAAGTCAATGGGGAAGCCAGATTCACTTAACAACTGGGTTACTAACTTATCAACTGCAGGGATTTGCTTAACGGTTGTGGCAAGTAAGGTCATAAAATGGAGCAAAACTCACCTCACAAGTGTCCCACTCAACAGCATAAATTTTGGGCTCAATTCCTAAGTCGTAAGTCAAGAAGTAGCTGTACTGAGATGGGATCATCACTTTGGCAATGGATCCCAATCTGATCTAGTTAGGAAATTCTCTCCTGAACAGCTTTAATTGATTGCTTCACCTATTTATTAGCTCGAAGGAAGTAAGAGTTAGCGGGCTATCCATCCTAGTGGTTGAGGCACCAGGCTAGAAAGCAGGAGGCTGTGAGTTCAAATCCTGCCTTAGCCATGAAAGCCAGCTGAGTGATCTTGGGCCAGTCCCTTTCTCTCAATCCAACTCAACTCACAGCATCGTTGTTGTGGGGAAAAATAAGAGGAGAAGGTGTGTTGGAAAATATGTTTGTCACTTGAGTTATTTGTAAGGTGTAGAGACGGTGCTTTCTAATCAGCAGTGCATGACTAAACCTGCCCAGCAGAGGGAGCTGGTGCCCTTTCTACATTTTGCAAATATATCATATATAGAAAGAAGAAATATAGATTATACAGATTAATAGAGTTGGACCTTGTAGGTCATCTAGTCCAACCCCCTGTCCAAGCAGGAGACCCTACACCATTTTTGACAGATGGCAGTCCAGTCTCTTCTTGAAAGTCTCCAGTGATGAAGCTCCCACAACTTCCAAAATATATTGCATATATAGAAAGAAGTATATTGCATATATAGAAAAAACATATATATATATATATTGCATATATAGAAAGAAATATATTGCATATATAGAAAGAAGAAATCTATTGCATATATGGAAAGAAGATATATCTTGCATATATAGAAAAGACATACCCCGCTCAAAAAAATAAAGGGAACACAAAAATAACACATGCTAGATCTGAATGAATGAAATATTCTTATTAAATACTTTGTTCATTACATAGTTGAATGTGTTGTTTAAGTGTTCCCTTTATTTTTTTGAGCAGTGTATTTTGCATATATAGAAAGAAGTGCATTGTGTTAATCTAGTGGTGAAGATACTTTCCTCCCACTCAGAAGGTTGAGAGTTCAGTCCTAGGTAGCAACAGATATTTCTCTCCTAAGGTCCAAAGAAAAAAATAACTGCTGTGAACTCCGTGTAGGTGTCAGGAAGGGCATCTGGCTAGTAACCCCGACTCTCCCTTGAATAGGGACTACAGGGTGGTAAAAAGGGAGCGCGTTTTTTTTTTTTTTTAAATGGCTTGTATAGAAAAAAAATTCATTTCTTTATTTTCTTCTATTCTTTCAGCTGAGCTTCCACCATGGACATCCAGGAGGCGGACCTCAGAGAGATGGCTTCTGTCATCCAGTCAAAAGTCGTTCTGGAGGTGTCTTCTCAAGTCCAGTCACTCCTGGATTCTCTAGAAACCACCACACTGGACATCGCAGTGACAGGCGAAGGTGGGGCTGGCAAGTCCACCTTCATCAACGCCATTTTGGGGGTCAGCGACGATGACATCCGGGCGGCCAAAACGGGCGTGGTTGAGACTACTCTCTCGGCCACTCCTTATCACCACCCTCATCTTCCCCGTGTTCGGGTTTGGGACCTGCCAGGCATTGGCACCCCTTCCTTCCAAGCCCAAAAATACCTGCAGCTGGTGAGGTTTGAGAGGTACGATTTCTTCATCATCGTCGCCTCCGAGCGTTTCCGAGAGAACCATGCCCAGCTGGCTCGGGCTGTGGCTGCCCTGGGCAAACGCTTCTATTTCGTCCGTTCCAAGGTAGACCAGGACCTGCGGGCTTCCCAACAGCGAAGGCCCAGCGTTTTCCAGGAAGCGGAGGTGCTGCGGGAAATAGAGTCAGACTGCACCCGCCAGCTCAAGAAGGAAGGCCTAGAGACGCCCAAGGTCTTCTTGATCTCCAGCTTCCATTTGCACAGGTTCGATTTCCACCGCTTGCAGGAAACTCTGTCTGAAGAGCTGGAGGGTCACAAGAGACACACCCTACTGCTTTCCTTCCCCTCCGTCACGGCCGCAGCTGTGCAAAAGAAGAAGAGTTCGCTGCGCCAGCACATCTGGAAGAAGGCGCTGCTGGCGTGTATCATTTCAGCCCTGCCTGGCCACCCGTTCCACCTCAACCTCCCCATGCTCAAGGGGACACTCAAGAACTACCGGCAGCATTTCGGCTTGGACGATGCCTCTTTGGAGGCCTTGGCTGCCACGGTCTCAAAACCCTCACACGAGTTGAAAAACCAGGTGCGCTCAACCTTCGCGAGAGACTTCCCGGAGGATGCCATCCGGGCGGTTTTGCACCAAGCTGCACTCTGCAGGCAAATGGCAGCCACGGTGCTGAAGAGCCAAGTGCCCGTTTTCAACAACTTGGTCGCCGGGGCTGTCTCGTTTGTGGCCGCCTACTATTTGCTTCACACGGCTCTGGATAGCTTCGCAGAAGATGCGCAGAGGGTCCTGGAAAGAGCCTATGGCTTGGAGACGGAAGTCAAGGGCTCCTTGGGCTATCCTTCACCGGGTTTCATCTGTCAATGATCAAGAACACCAGCCAAAATTGCTTGGAGATGACCAAATGTGTGTGTGTGTGGGGGGGGGTTTCCCCCCCCTTTTTTCTGCATTGTGTTGCTTCTTGTTTTTTTCCAATTGGTCAAGCTGGCCAGGAGAACCTAGCCAGGTCTGCCCCTATCCTATGAAGATAACCCCTCTCCCCACACCCCAAAGGTTATTGAGATAGGTCTTCACAAGGTGAGACTACACAAACTGGGAAGATTCTTTGCATTTCTTTAGATGAAGCAGATTTGACAATTGGGAGAAGTTTTACTGTTTTTCATACACTAAATGGGTTCTTGGAATCCTTTATACAGCGGCAACCTTTTGAAATGATAAACGCTTTTGATGCCTCAGTGGGTCATTCATTTATTTTATGTGTAGACCATTCTTAATGATCCTTGCCTCCTTGCCTGATTTCAGTATAACGGTAATAAAAAAAAAAACCCATGCCAGAGTTACTAAAACAAGCAAGCCATCCTTTGAGGAAAGGCATTCACACAATTGCTTGAAATTTGCACGAATGGCTTAAAAGTAAAATACCATGGAGTATGTGATGACACAGAGCGTGGCACAAAGGCAACACAGTCAGATAATAAATAAGAGTCCTTTTATTAGCTCCAACTTTGCCCCCAATGTCCAGGTTACCTTCTGGCTGGAGAAAAACTCTCCCAGGAACAGACTTTAACTGCAGGGAATCAAGTCCAAAACGTGGTCAACACAAATTAACTCTAAATCCAATCAAGCCAAACTGAGGTAATTAGCTTGGCAGGGCAGGAGCAAGAATTTCAGATGTGAAGGCATGGCAAAACTCACACGGTTGGGAAGACGCCAGGAACACAGATAACCAAAGACCACATAGGATAAAGTCAGGTTTGCTCCCAGCAACTGCAGATGAATTTTACAGTTATTTTATTAAGTTCTTCAAAAAAAAAATTGAGTACTTTGATTGGGATCGTCTGAAATAAATAGAGGAATTTTGAAAGAATATTCATTTTAATAGCAGCGATCCTGCCTAATAATGAAAGTTGCAGCTTGCCCCATGTTTCTAAATCCTTCTTTACCTGTTGCATTAATTTATCATAATTATTTTCCTTAAGTGTCTTACAATGTGCTGTCATAGGTTAACAACTCTTAATGGCTTTTTGGCTATGTAGTTACAGTGGGCTCTAGCACTTAGATCATTTGAGATGAGTACTCCAAGGTCCTTGACAAAGTTTTTGTCATCAACAATGTCTTGACTATTCAGCTTGTATTTGATTTTTGATTTTTTTTGCCAGTATGTAGGACAGAGCATTTATTTGTTGAGATTTGAAGTTGCCATTTGTTTGACCATTCTGACACATAGTCGAGGTCTTTTTGAAGGGTAGCAGCATTATCAGTGGTGTTGAATAGCTTTACATCATCAGCGAAAAGAACACATTTGCTTTTAATATAATCACAGAGGTCATTAATATAGAGTATGAAGAGAGTTGGTCCTAGAACACTGCCTTGGCAGACACCACTATTGACAGGTACAGGATTTGATAGGATGCTCCCAATTTTGATCATTTGTTGCCTGTTAGACAGAAACACTTCTATCCAGTTATGCAGGTATCCAAAGATACCATAAGACCTTAGTTTTAGGAGTAGTTTGTCGTGTACCACTGAATCAAAGGCTTTATAGAAGTCTATGTAAATTGCATCAATTGCTTTGCCCTGATCAAGATGTGTAGTCCATATGTTTTTACAGTGCAAGAGTTGGAGGTTACAGGACAGTTTCCTTCTGAAACCAAACTGTTTGTTAGAGAGTAGGTTGTTTGTCTCTAAATGGAGGATAATGGATTGGTTAATAATTGATTCCATGACTTTACAGATGACACAGCATAAAGAGATTGGTCTGTAATTTTCAATGAGGCTGGGGTCTCCCTTTTTGAAGATGGGGATGACTGTGGCTAGTGACCATAGGTTTGGCAAAGAGCTGGTCCTGAAAGTTTTTTCAAAGATTATGCTTAGAGGTTCGGCTATGGCAGTGGATAGCTTTTTTAAGAAATAGGCACATATTCCATCTGGTTCAATAGATAAAGATGGTTTTAGATTGTGAAGTGCTTTTTCAACATTGTCTTCTGTAAAATCGATATGTATTAGATCATTGTAGTTGTCCGTGGTTCCACTAGGAAATATTGAGCCAAAGAATGTGCTAAAGAGGTTGACTTTAATGGTGTCATCACTGCAGACTTTACCATTTGGTTCTTTTAGGGGAGGGATGGACCTTGAGTCTTTTAGTTTGTTGTTTACAAAATTGTAGAAAGCGCTGGTGGAATTGGTGTGTAGAAGGATTTCCTCTTGTTTAGTGTGATAATTGGTACATTTATATATATTTATATATAAATATATATAAGAATATATTGGAGTTAAGATCTGGAAATGGATGGGGAAACTGTATTGGCTAACGGAGATGCACATGAAGAAGGGTTTGTGAGAATGGCCTTCAGAGATCTCAGAAGATTGTTACCAACCAGCAAGTTTCATTAAGACAGAAGAAGGAACTCATCAACTGCATGACAGGAAGGCTGTGCCCTTAATATTTCATTCAAATCACTTGGGAATGAAATCAAATATAGTTTTGGACCTTGCCCCCTAATTATTTTTTGGAGTGGGGTCTAGAGAGGTCTGCAGATGGATGCAAAGTAAGTCAATATATTAACTGCAATTATGCAAACCAAGCCTTGTTCCTGTTTTTTATGCAATGCAGTTCTGACCAACACACATACACATCCCCAGACAATCCAAGATGCAGCTATGTTTGCTATTGAAAAGGTCTCCGCCCCACTTCGGAAAGGAATGTAAATTCCTTCCCAGTTGCTCATAACCTTGTGAGAGAAAATTCTATTGTCCGTTGTTTTTTGGAAGAAGTCGGTCCATTTAGCACATTGAACAGTTGAATAAAGGAGCATATGGATGAAAAGAAGAAGGTAGTTTAATCATTAACCTGCGAACAGGTGGGGCAGAAGCAAATGTCCCCATGCAACTACAAAGTTCAGCGAGAATTCTAGAAACGAGGGATTGGTTTACTCTGCTTGGGAGAGGTTGGATAAATTGCTCTCCAGATGGCCTACCTCCTATTAACTTAAGAGACTCGTTTACATAACCGGACTGAGGATTTGGCCATTCATTGTCACGCAATGAATAGTTCCTTTAATGTCCCAACCTATTGTAAGGTCCCAGAAGTTTCCCCGAGCCACGGAGATGCCAAAGCGTGAGACTCGAGACGAGGGCTTGCAAAAATAACCGCTTCTTTATTCCTTGGTCAAAGCAAAAAGTCTGGGTGAATACTATGTTCAAAACATACAGACAAAGTGCACGTAAGGAATAGCCACACTCTGCAAGAGGGGCTCGGAGTATTATATACATTTTACGCTGAATCCAATCAGAGACAAAGGTTCGTTATTAATGTAGGCGATGGTTTGCCCGTGCCCTCCCCTTCTTCATCCATGGAGCGTTCTTTGTCCGTGCTCTGTCCATACTTTGTTATTTTACACAGTATCCCTTGTCTTTGTGTATTCATACTCCTGGGCAGCCCCCTCTTATCTTTGGAGCAGGATGTTCCTGGGAACATCCAAGGATGTGTCTAGCTCCGAAGCAAATTGCAGAGACGAGAAACCAGATAGAAAAGGAAACAATTCTCTTACAGAATGAATTCCTAACAAATGATTCCCATCCTTAGCAAAATAGTACAAGCAACTTCTTTAAAGGTTAGATTGATTCATGTCAAAATGTCCTTTCACTATAAAAGATCCTTGTCCATCCTTGGCAACTTTTTAAAGACTTACGGACTTCAATTCCCAGAATTCCTCAGCCAGCCATGGTCATTAAGTGAATCTAGCTACTCCTATTGACTTGGCTTGTCAGACGGTCTCTGGGAATGTCACAAATGGTGATCGCTTTACCCTGGGATGCTGCAAGTGTCAAAAAGACTTGTCAGTTGCCAAGCTGGCTGGGGAATTCTGGAAGTTGAAGTCCACAGGTCTCAAAAGTTGCCAAGGTTGGACACCTCTGCTGTAAAAGGTAAAGATAAGAGTAAAATTTGGAGAGGGGAGCCATGTATACATCTTTTGTTTTTTTACCAAGAAGTAATCTGTGTCTGTCCAGACACAGAGACATATTATTGCTTGCTAAAAAAAGAGAGACATTACTGTCTGTCTGTCTGTCTATCTATCTATCTATCTATCTATCTATCTATCTATCTATCTATCTATCTATCTATCTAGAAGCTACCTGATTCCCTAAAATTCTGGCCATCTTCCAATTGAAAAAAAAGAAAAGAAGAACAATGCAAAACCAGAAAAGATATCTTGAGTGGTCTGAAGGTAAGCATCTAAACAGAAAAGCCATCACCTTGCCCCAATAGCTTCCTGAAAGTCATCGACTGGCAGCCATCTTGAGTTTACCTGCTACAGTTTTCTCAGCTTGGCAATTTTAAGACCTGTGGACTTCCAACTCTTAGAATTCCCCAACTGGCTTCACCAGCTGGGGAATCTTGGCAGTTGAAGTCCACATATGTTAGAGTTACCGAGATTGAGCAACCCTGCTCCAGACAGTTTTCCAATAACCAAACTGTACCTTTTTAACATGTTCCATTGGATGAAAGGAGAAATTATTCCTTGTGCAGGTCCAGAGTTTAAAATAAAACGTAGGGCACACCTTGATTTTTAGAAGTTGTCAACCTCTGATGTAATCCAAGATTTGCTTCTCCACAATGGCTACCCAAATTCCCCTGGGAAATCACAGATGGATGGGACAGGCCCAAAGACAATAGCACTTTTCCTGTAACCCATCCCCCATATCCTGAATAGCAAAAAAGATACGATTACACAAGCTGGGAAAAAGGAACCTGAGATTACTCATACCTAATAATAAAAATACTATAAATAAATCAATAGAAGTAATTCATTATTGCCAAGTTCCCAGTCCAGTTGGGAGCTTAGCTGTTTTTTAACTACCTTTGATGTCATCCTTATCAGGGTGAAATTACAGTACTTCCTCTATGTTGCACAGGACTCCACAATCTTTCTGGGGCAAAGGATGAGTTTTATCTAACATTCCGTTGATGGCAGGGAAGAAGTTGTCCCAAAGAGCCAGGTCTCTATATTGCAGAATTTTTAAATACATGGCTGTGGAACAGTGGTGGGATTCAAATTTTTTTTACTACCGGTTCTGTAGGTGTGGCTTGATGGGCGTGGCTTGGCGGGGGTGGCAGGGGAAAGATACTGTAAAATCTCCCCACCCCACTAACCTGCTTTCCAGCTCCATTCTCCTGTGCAGGGCAACCAAATAAGACCCAGCCAATGATCAGCTGGGACTCAATGGGAGGCAGAGAATAGATGGGGTTGGTGGGGCCAGTCAGAGGTGGTGTTTGCTGGTTCTCCGAACTACTCATAATTTCTGCTACCAGTTCTCCAGAACTGGTCAGAACCTGCTGAATGCCACCTCTGATCTACCTACCTACCTACCTACCTACCTACCGGCTTCCTGCTCTACTACTGGCTCTCTGGGCGTGGCTTGGTGGGCATGGCAGGGGAAGGATACTGCCAAATCCCCATTTCCTCCCCACCCCACTAACCTGCTTTCCAGCTCCGTTCTCCTGTGCAGGGCAACCAAAGAAGACCCTGCCGATCAGCTGGGACTCGGGAGGCAGAGAACAGATGGGGGCGGAGCCAGTCAGAGGTGGGATTGGCCGGTTCTCGGAATGACTCAAAATGTCCGCTACCGGTTCTCCAGAACTGGTCAGAACCACCTCTGCTGTGGAAGCAACACACATGACAAAAGCAGCTGTAGGAACATTCAACAAGCTGGGAAACTGGCAAAGTTGTGCATGTGGTTTTCTTCAAGATGACCACACTTCCAGCTGGAAGTAGGAAAGAGCAGTTGAGGAGGCCTTGATGTCCTCCAGGTGAAGCCATCAGAAGGTTTCACTTTTCAGAGATTCTCCCAAGTTCAAAAAGAACTCGAATTGCCAAAATCAAATTCACAGGACCTGCAGCCCTCAAAGAAATAACATTCTGCTTGCACATTAACCTGGGTTATTATGGAAAATCTAAGAGAACTCAGCATCAGATACAGTCCCTGAGGTGAGGAACATTCATTACAGGTAGTTCTTGACTGAAAACCTTTCGTCAATGGCCATTTGAAATTACATTGCCCCTGGAAAAAGTGACTTATGACTATTTTTCGCACTTATGACCATTGCAATGTCCCCATGGTCACATCGTCAACATTCAGACACTTGGCAATTGGTGTGTATTGGTGTCCATTCCAGTGTTCTGTGGTCATACGATCATCTTCCGCGAACTTCTGATGAGCAAAATCACCGGGGAAGCTGTAACTAGCTTAATAGTTGCAGTGTTGCACTTAACTGTGGCAAGAAAGGTCATAAAAAGGGGAAAAATTCACTTAGCAACTCAGTCTCCCTTAGCAAAGGAAATTATGGGCTCAGTTATGGTTGTTAAGTCAAGAACTTCCTGTACAATAACAACATTGCAATAGATGTGACCAGAGGTAAGGTTGGAACTTGGAGATGTATATTTATTTTTTATTTTATTTTATTTTTTTTATTTTAATTAATTAATTAATTAATTGAATTTATATTGCCGCCTATTCACCCATGGCAACTTGAGACGGCTTACACAATGTAAAACCATATTTTTTTTAAAAAAACCCAATAAAAACTAACTAAACTGAAATCTGAATGTATGAGAGGCTTCAGCACAAGTCCAAAAACTCAGAAGAGAAAACCTCTGGTTCTGGTGACTGATCCAGATTGGATCCTGCAACGTTATCCTGGAACGCGTACATTTCCCTTCATTCGTGAGAATTATTGTTTGGTTTGGAACAATACTTTTAACGATCAGAAGTGGAAAGATCTAACCACAATTTCTATGCTATGAGGAACTAATTTGGCATGTTACTTAGTTGGTGAATAATTTTCCTAAGCAAATCAATCATCGGTTCTATAAAAAGGGGAAAAAGAGGGCTTGAACGTGAATGGATCACATCTGACAGATCTCGGATTTGTTAGGTAAGTTGTGATGAATTTCTTTAAGCATAGATGCTGGACATCCACTCTTTTATATTATTCCTTTTCTCTCCTTGTTTCTGTTTTCAACATCCAGATTAGTGTTATTTTCAAAAGCTGTCAAATTATTTTGTAGGTGAATGGTTTCTGAATGGTTAAGAGATAAATTTCTAAATTTACTTGTGGGATTTCAAATCTGGACTGGTCCAGGGCTAAATAAATGAGGGAAGACAGCATAAAGTGTGTTCAATTGGTTTGCATACTTCTAGATGAACAATGGAAAATGTAACACTTCCCCCCGCCCGCCCCCCAAGAGGCTGGGAAAGACTTGGAGAAAGAATGGACAGACAACTTATTTAAAATATGTGGAAATTCCCCACCCTTCTTTATGGAAAGTTCTTGGAGCTCAGCACTCACAATTGGACTTTTTAAACCTGGAAGCTCAGTTTGACATTTTTCGCTAACCAGAAATGATTCAGCGGGCCAGATTTACCATGTGGCAAGACGGATGGATGATAAATTTTTACAAATAAATAAATCATCCACCCATCATACAAGAGCAGATCCACTCATCTGCTCATTGCCAACCGACTTTTATTTCCTCGGGGATTGTGAAATTCTGTGGCACATTTAAGAGGCCAGTTTTAATTCAAGGATTACTTAGTTATTCCTCTTGCAGGTCTTTGTTTTAATACCAAACCCAAGCAAAACCATACGGCTTTGTAAGATGAAAGGCCTGATTTGAAGCAACTGGAAGAAATATTTGTTTTTTCATGCCACAGAAACGATCCCCCGTTGGAGCTGGTGCTGAGTTCGGCTCTGTTTGTTCTTCTTCCCCTAAGGAACCATGAAGGGAGATTGGATTCTCTGCCTTATCTCTAGTCTCCTCCCTTGGGTCCAAGGTGAGTCCTTTTAACCAGGGGTGGGCTTCAAAAATTTTAGCAACTGGTTCTCGTAAGGTGACCAACTTTTTTACAATGAGAAGGAGGACACAAATGAATTGAAGAAAAAAAAACAAAGCCTCTTGCGTGCGGTGCACTTTTGCACATGGCGCACTCTCTCAAAACAATTCTCCTGTGTGGAGCGCCTGCATCTCATAATCGTGTCTCACCACACTGTACCGAGCCTTGACGAATCACCATGTCAAATACAAATATGTCACCTCACACACAACGGATCGGCTTGGCATCGATCAAATATGGAGATTTAATTTTCAAATATCAAAAAGGAGGACATGTAGGAGGACACTTTTCAAGAGAGGACAGAACTTACAAACGGAGGACTGTCCTCCCTAAAGGAGGACGGTTGGTCACCTTAGTTCTCGGCCAGGTTGCTGGATGGGCGTGGCCATGGTTTAGTCAGCATCTTGCACCACCGTGGTTGGCTGTGGGTATGTTTTTGCCCTCCCCGGGCTCCGGAGGCTTTCCTTGAGACTCTGGGAAGGTGAAAACGGCCTCTCTGGGCTCTGGAAGCTCTCTGGAAGCTGGAAACGGACCTATTTCCGGTTTTCCCCAACTTCCAGGAGGCCCATTTTTCACCCTCCCCGAGCTTCCGCATGCGCCTGCGCTTACCCGCATCCAAAACGGGCCTCGTGGGGACTCCTGGGAGGGGTGGGGCCAGCCAGGAGTCGGATTTGGGGTTTCTCCAAACTGCACAGAATCTTAGCTAAGGGCTCTGTGAACCCCCAGCAGCTCACCTCTGCTTTCAGCCCTGAATTTTGGGGTTTGTACTAGGTGTGAATTCTTGGGCAGAGGGTTGCAAGTGGACTATAGGCATCAAGTAAATGCAGTTCGACTTACGATATTCATTTAGTGATCATTCAAAGTTACAAAAGCACTGAAAAATGTGACTTATACATCCAATCCTTGCACCTACGGCTGTCCCAGCCTCCTTACAGCCACACAATCAAATTTGGGGTGCATGTATTTATGAAGGTTGCAGCATCCCCTCTGTGACCTTCCCAGGTGGTTTCCGACAAGCGGTTCACGGGGGGTCATTGGATTGACTTAATGACCATGTGATTCACTTAACAACTGCAGTGGTTAACTTAAGAACCATGGCTAAAAGGTGGGGGAAAGGCCACAATTCGCTTAATAACAGCCTTGCTTAGCAGTGGAAATGATGCTCCTAATTGTGGTCGTAAGTCGAGGATTACCTGTGCTGTTCTTTGGTTCCTTGCTGTAGATCCAGCACTCCCACCTGTAGGCAAACATCAGGCGAGGAAGAAGGAAATAAAAATTTGTGTGGAAGTTATCAGGGCTGCCCTCTTGAGTGGACATTTTCAATTTAACAGATTAAGAGAGTTGGAAGGGACGTAGGTCATCTAGTCCAACCCCCCGCCCAAGCAGGAGACCCTTCACCATTTATGGCAGATGGCAGTCCAGCCTCTTTTGAAAGCTTCCAGTGGTCCAAAGATCAAGGCTGGTTGGGTCTACAGCAGGGAAGCGTTTCATTTTTTTCTTCAATAATTCACATTTTCTCTCTCTTTCACCAGGAATGGTAAATTTAACCTGTGTTTCATGTCCTCTTGGAAGCCCCAAATGCGAAGCTAATTGCACAGATCTGCAGACTACATGTGTTACTTTGACAGAAGCCAATACACTGGGTAAGAGTGCTAGGTCTCATTGGATGCCATGATAGAACCAGTTTGGGGGCAGTGGTTAAGGTGCTGGCCTTGAAACCGGGAGTCTGTAAGTTCTAGCTCTGTATTAAGCATGAAAGTTGGCCAGAGAACTTTGGGCCAATCACCATGAGACTGTGAGTTCTAGTCTTGCCTTAGCGGAGGTGGTATTCAGTAGATTCTGACCAGTTCTAGAGAACCGGTAGCAGAAATTTTGAGTAGTTTGGAGAACCGGCAAATACTAACTGGCCCCACCCCCATCTATTCTCTGCCTCCCGAGTCCCAGCTGATCAGCTCGGTCTTCTTTTGTTGCCCTGCACAAGAGAACAGAGCTGGAAAGCAGGTTAGTGGGGTGGGGAGGGAATGGGGATTTTGCAGTATCCTTCTCCTGCCGTATCCACCAAGCTACGCCCACAGAACCGGTAGTAAAAAATTTTTTAATCCCACTACTGTGCCTTAGGCATGAAAACTGGTTGGGTGGACTTTGGGCCAATCACCAGCAGATGGTGAGTTCTAATCTAGACTTAGGCATGACAATCTGCTAGGGTCAATCACCCTCATTTAGCCCAAATCACAGGGTGGATATTGTGGAGAAAATAGGAGGAGGAAGGAGTATGAATTGTATGTTCACCGCCCTGAGTTACTTATAAAGTAATAAGGTCGGGATAAAACTCAAATAAATAAAGAATACTTGGTAGAATCCTCAGCTAAGAAGGGTTGAGGTGCTCTTTTACCAAAGCCAATGGAATAGCCCTGTTCTCTATCTGCTTTTAATTCATTCTTCCCAGGTGGAAATGTCAGTCCCAATAGAGAATATAAAGGATGCATTCACTCACTCTACTGTAGACCTCTGACCTTCACCTTGACCACAGCTGCTGGACACCACACCCAAAGCAATATGGCCTGTTGCTCAACAAATATGTGCAATGCAATATTAAGTCTAAATGGTGGGTATTTCCTGGGCTTGGAAACTGTTCCTTTTAAAAAAAACAATAGAATTATTTTGTTTAAAAGAGGAAACCATAACGTAAGAATTCTAATAATTTATGTAATTTTAATTATACTGTACATTGCCAAGGAGGGAAAGGATACAGAGCTTAAGAAACAGAAATCCATTTTAGAAAGCCTCTAAAGGTAGTCTTATTAAAGTCACACAATCAGTGACTTTCCATAGGGAAAGACAAACATCAGAAACAATAAAGATTTGTGTCACACAGCTTCCAAGCAAATCAAAAGTCTAGTGGCTCATTCCTGACCAAGTATTTACCTCTATCTTAGAGACAATGGATTGTTGAAGAAAGTGATTATTACATGCTCTTTGGATTTTTCTACATTCTTGTCATTATAGCCGTAACTCAGAGGCATGGAATCTATTCCTAAGCCTTAAAACAACAAGGACAGAGAGGCTATTATCTTTTAAATCCACAAAGCAACACTTTTTATGTCAGTAGACAATAGACTGTATGACTGTAACCTTGTTGCTTGTATCCTAATGACTTTTATTGACTGTTTCCTAGTAAGATTTGATTGCTTATTGTACCATGTGACTATTATTAAGTGTTGTACCTGATGATTCTTTACTCTTGATGAATCTATGTTATCTTTTATATACACTGAGAGCATTTGCACCAAGACAAATTCCTTGTGTGTCCAATCACACTTGGCCAATAAAGAATTCTATTGTCTACTTTTTATGTCCACGTTCTAAGGTGGACAACACTACAGTGGCTCTTGACCCAGAGATCTAATGCATATCTGTTAGAAATTCTGATGATGGCTAATGTTTAAACTGGGATAAAAAAGGTGGAAATTTAGAATGGAACTAGCAACCCCCACTCAAAGACAGCCTATTCAGAGTTGGATGGATCTTCATTGGAAAAAAAAACTTACAAGTGAATGGAAAACTGGTTAAAATACAATAAGCATTTAAAAAAATATTTTTGAAGCCAATAGTTGACTTAGTGGTATTGGATACCTATCCATCAGAGTGTCTAAGGGTAGTCTTGGTAGTATTAAAAAATTCAAAATAGTACCTAGCTACACGATCAAAACTAAGAATGTTGTGTGATCATGGCAGCTACCCTGATTTTTTGACACTGTACCCTCAACAGGCCCTTTGATATTCCTTCTCACTTGGACGCTAAGATGAAATCTATCTTGCTTTACAGTTCCTCCAGTTGGTACATTGGAAAACGGGATATCTTGCCCAGCCTGTGAAAGCTACAATCAGAAGGAGTGTGACATCAAAAGCCACGTTGCCTGCATCGGAAATGAGGAGAAATGCATTACTCTCTCAGGAGATTCTATTGGTATTTCTTCAAGTATTTCATCCCCCTTCTCCCCAATATACTGACTAGATATTCACACCAAGATCAGAGGTGGTATTCAGCAGGTTCTGACCGGTTCTGGAGAACCGGTAGTGGAAATTTTGAGTAGTTTGGAGAACCGGAAAAAAACCACCTCTGACTGGCCCCACCCCCATCTATTCTCTGCCTCCCGAGTCCCAGCTGATTGGCTGGGTCTTCTTTGGTTGCCCTGCATAGGAGAATGGAGCTGGAAAGCAGGTTAGTGGGGTGGGGAGGGAATGGGATTTTGCAGTATCCTTCCCCTGCCACGCCCACCAACTAAGCCACTCCCGCAACACCATGCCCATCAAGCCACACCCACAGAATGGTAGTAAAACATTTTGAATTCCACCACTGACCACGATCCTTAAAGCATGGCTGACTGGCTCGGGAATTCTGGGAGTTAAAGTCCATAAGTCATAAAAGGGCCATAGTTCCCCACCCCTGATGTAGGGTAAAATAAAAGAATCTACTTAGGAAGTTCAGTGTTGTCTGAATTCGCACATGCAAGACAATACTTGTTTGATTCGCACATGCAAGAGAATAGTTCAACTTGCCTGTGTGACCCAGCTCCGATTCCACAATTCCCTGTGGAAAAGTAATTCCCATGTTTGCACAAATGTACTTCTGCTTATTTCTCTCATTGCAGAGAACTCTACGAATCAGTCCTTCACCATCAAGGGCTGTGCAACCATGAATGCCTGCGACTTGAAACAGAATGACCTGGTGCCATTTGAGGGGAAGATATATAAGCTGAGTGTGAAAGCAGCTTGCACCGACAGGGGCACATGGGGTGTGATTTCTTCTTCAGGAATCATTTTTTCATCCCTTGCTGGAGTCCTCTTCCTGCAGAACCTCTCATGAAGTCAACTGGTTCCTCTTCTGTGTTTGATAAAAAGGCCATCATCTGGATGGTCTCCAAAATTGCAAATAAAATTTTCAAGTTCTTTTCATCCATGAAGTCTAGTAGTCTTTCAAACAAAATGGGAGAAGGAATGAAAGCATTTATTTACAATAACAACTTGATCTCCATAATTCTCTCTGGCACCACATTCTCACTCCCTCTCTTTTATTGTCTTTTTCTTACAAATACATTTTCTACCCTTTGTTGGTTTAGCAGTGTGTCTTCTTGACTGTTGGAATTTACTATATTCTATAAAACATTGGGAAAAATACACAGGATTTCTGGCGTGGTCCTCAAATCAACTTAATATGTTTATTCTCCAGTCCTCAAAGATTACCTTGACTGGAGAATAATCAATCATTTAGCAACCTTCAAATTTATGATGGATATACCTTGGATAAAATCTTTGGAAAGATTTTCCAAGTGAGATGGGCAACATACAAATCAAATAAATGAATAAGTATTTTTAAATTGAGGTTTCCTCTGCAGAATAAGATGGGTTTCCCTGACAGGCCAAGCTAGATATGGGATGGGATTAATATGTTATGCAACCACCAAAACCTAATTTGATCAGGAGAGACTTTTAATCCTGAGATAATTTCAGCCGCTTGTGTCATATGAGCATTAAACCTCAGTCCACCATGGAGCAATTTCTGATGTTACCTGGGGTCACTTTTCGAAGAAGGAAGAAATTTAGAAAATCATGTGCAACATAGTTTGAGGAAGTTACAAAAATCCTTACCATCTTCTCTTATGAATAATACTTTCTGGAGAAGACCAAATTAAATTGAGTGGGAATAGCATAGCATAGCAAAGAATAGAATAGAATATTCTTTATTGGCCCAGTGTGATTGGACACACAAGGAATTTGTCTCTGGTGCATAACTCTGGAGGCAAGTAATAAACAAGTAATATAATCATAAGATACCAATAGGAGAAGGTAATAGAAAAGATGAGAAGGATAATAGTAATACAGCCCAGAGGAGGTATTCAGCAGGTTCTGACCAGTTCTGGAGAACCGGTAGCGGAAATTTTGAGTAGTTTGGAGAACCAGCAAATACAACCTCTGGTTGGTCCTGCCTCCATCTATTCTCTGCCTCCCAAGTCCCAGCTGATTGGCTGGGTCTATTTTTTGTTGCCTTGCAGGAGAACAGAACTGGAAGGCAGGTTATTGGAGTGGGGAGGGAATGAGATTTTGCAGTATCCTTCTGTTGGAAGAATTATCCTTTTGGGTTCAGTTCCAAGTGGGGAAAAAGACACTGGAAACATGGAGGCTGTTTGGAAGGTTTAATGGTGGACAGGAGGACCACGTGGCCTGGAGCTCCAGAGTGAAAAGGAAGGATGATCACATGATTCAAGGTGAAGGAAGAGATCAAGAAAGAGCTGAGGTGCTGGGAGTGCCTGAGTTTTATAACCTTTGTTGGGATTTGAATTGGAGCTTGCATTCTGATTGGTTGTCAGACTCCCATGAGGCCATGCAGGGGCAACTCTGTAGGCTGTCCTGAGTCCCAGGCTTGGTTGAGCCTTGCTGGATAATGATGCAGTGAAAGGACTTTGGGCAATTGCTATAGTTTTACCTGGAAATCTTTGTTATGTAAAGTATTCTGGCCCAGGCCTTGATGGCTCACCCATTAACAAAGGTGGGAGTGAGCTTCTACTTCTGAGATGTGCTTCTTCTCTTGAGTTTCTACTTTTTTTAGAGGAAATATTCTGCCTTTTTAATATTTCCCAGGATATTTCGTTTTTCTAGGAGACGGGTGGGTGTTAACTTCCTACACTTCCCTCAGGAGTGGGCTGAGAATGGAGATTTTACAGTATCCTTCTCCTGCCAGGCTCACCAAGCCACGCTACGCCCAGCAAGCCACGCTCACAGAACGGGTCGTAAAAACAATTGAATCCCACCACCGATACAGCCATACTGTATGGTAAAGATCCTTAGATATAAGTCAGTCCTGTGGGAATTACGTATTCAGCAGAGGAATGTCACGAGAAAAAAACTGTGTCTAGTTGTTTTGGCATGCAATGCCCTATAGAAGCATCCCAAGGGGAGGAGTTGAAACAGTTTATGTCCGGCATATGGACTATTACTCTAGTCTAAAGATATCCTCTCAGTGATCAAAAAAGCAATCGTGGCACTTTCGGGAAATTACCCAGTGACAAAATATGCCAGGAATATAGAAGAGTTCCTTAATCAAAAATTACATCTGAGGAAGGAATTGTGACACCCATCATTTCCTCTTGTGGTTTGTGGTTTATCCATTGAGAATGCTCAAATCTGCTCACTTCTCAATTTTTGAGCATTTTGACTTTGACTCATATCAAGTCTCACAAAATAAGTGGATTTCTAAAGGATTTAATGGTGAGCTTTCACTCATATCTTCCTGTTTCAAAGGGCAAATGTTATTTCACAGCTCCTCCCAAATGGCAGCTTACTTACACAAACCATACAATTAGTTCCTTATTGACATGGGTGTACCAAGGTCAAGTTGGTTATGGAACAAGGTGGGATGGCTGTTTTGGGTGGCAGGAAGGAAACCTGAGGCCTCTAACTCTGGGACCAAGATATCTAAATTTAAGGCTGGGGATCTGGAGTCAAAGATGACTGATGTAGGAATCCCAAGTTGGTGTCAGGTGGGTTCGACTTGATTCTGGAACTTGCTTTATGACCACAGAAGTAATGGTCAACAAAGAATGGACACAGAACTCTGACCTACCCTGTGGTTGGTGGAACCAGCCACTGGTGTCATAATTGTGTTAGCCAATAATATTTTTCCCCACTTCTAATAGTGTGTGTAATTTACCTTAACCTAAGAAAGACAGTGATATAAGAATTAAGAGAAATATCTTTCAGCACCCAAATATAAAGTTGCTCCTAGAGAACATTTAACTGGTGACATGCAATGGGTATATAACTTTGGATCAGTAATGGCTTGCATGATTCCATATCTGATGCCCAAATTATTGAAAGAAGTTAAGGTAACTGACATCCTTGACCAGAGTGTGTTGGCTTAGGAGTAAATCCCAAATAATTCAATTGGTCTGACTTTCAGGTAAGCAGGGTTAATCCTAAACGTGGTGAATAGCAATAGTATTAGAACCTAGACTTATATAGTGCTTCATAGCGCTTCACAGCCCCTTCTAAGCAATTTACAGAGTCATCCTATTGCCCTCAACAATCTGGGTCCTCATTTTACTGACCTCAGAAGGACGGAAGGCTGAGTCAACCAATAATGGTTGTGTCACCCACCTCACCTCCTAATAATAGGGAACATACCTGGTTGCTAAGGCTTTCTCTATGAGAAAAATGTATCTTAAATCTGTAGGGCATGTAGGGCTCTATGGTGGCATCCAGAACCTTGAGCTTCACTGGAAACAAGCTTGCAATCTATACAGCTTCCCCAGCAGTGGTCCAACCAACATGGCAACATCGCAAGTGCCCACAAGATACGGGCAACTGCATTTTATACCCACTGACCCATTTCCAAATGATCTTCAAGCGCTCGTCTATGCAAAGCAAATTTTAATGCTCCATGCAAGAGATGACAAGTGTATGATAATGGTCAGCAAGTTCAGGTTGAGTTTCAGCAAGTGATGGCTTTTACAAGTGGGGCTTTGAAACTGCCTTTTCCCTGGCCTATTCTTGATATCCTTTCCAACTTAGGAAGTTTCCTCTGCTAGAAGATTCCAGATGTTGATGCAGTTGCCACCTCAACTCCAGCCTTCCATTCTCTCTGGTTCTGAAGAGAATGGATATATTGCTGATTTACTACCTCTTTGATTTTCTGCTGGCTGTTGGTAAGTTACCAGGGACTGATACATAGTAGAGCCCAAATGCTGGTCTTAAGCAGTATCTCTTTCTCTTAAGTTATGTGTTATGAAGACATACCTCTAGGTACCACAAGATAGAAAAAACTGTGTGGTAGAGAAGATGAGGAGCATTTTTAAACACTGTTTAGGGAGGTCGTGTGGTTATTTGATATCACAATATACTGTTTTGTCATCTAGTTCATTGGTGTCTAGTTCAGAGAGTTGTGGTTCTCTGATATCTTCAGCATTTCCCCTCATTTGCCACCTTAGGTTCTTATAATTGGAAGCATTGAGGACTTGTGTACAAATTAGAATCTTTATCGTTAATCCTGCAGACTCTGTCCTATAAAAACCTAACACCAGAAGGTCCTCAAAGTTACAAAACAGGGAATCTCTTCTCCTTCTCCAACAAATATCTGGATTGTTTTAGGCCAAGCTAGCGTGTTCACTTTCAAGAATATCCCACCCACCCAAACAGAATTGGTTCTATACCATGCAAAGAGCAAAGGGATGAAGTTTTCTTTTTTTTTTTTGTTTTGTGCTGCTGATAAACATGCATGTTTCACTGCCATTTCATGTGAAGTGTGATTTATGATAAAGAAGCTGTTAGGTGACATTTCTGTTATCAAGTAAGAACAAGGAAGACAGTTGCACATGGCTTTTCTGATCTTCTCTTCCAGGGCTTGGCTTACAATGTGAACGATGCAGCAGCAAAGCCAGTTCCTGCACTGGAGCCCCGTATAATTGTCCACATTCTGAAAAGGCCTGCCTGATCCTTACCATAGAGAACATTATTGGTGGGTGTCTTTGCCTTTTGCAGGGTGGGGAGGATTGGAATTCTTCCAGTCTAGCACCAGGGTTGCCTGGTTATCAAAAGGTTATGTTGGACAAGGATATATACATATACATATACATACATACATACATGCACACACACATATATATGTATACATATATATATATTTTTCTTAAGTTTTCGCGGGTACTTACATGTATGGTATTCAGCTTTGTTCGGGTATTTTTCCACGTCATTGTAGTTGTGCTTTTAAAGTTGTAGCAATGTTTCGGCAGAATCTCATCTGCCATCATCAGGCTTCTGTATAGTGTTCTAGTGTTATAGTGTAGATGAACACTATACAAAAGTCTGATGATGGCAGATGAGATTCTGCCGAAACGTTGCTACAACTTTAAAAGCACAACTACAATGACGTGGAAAATACCCGAACAAAGCTGAATGCCATACATACATATATACATACATACATACATACATACATACATACATACATACATACATGTCTCTCTCTGTCTCTCTCTTTGTCTTTCTCTGTCTCTGTCTCTCTGTCTCTCTGTTTCTCTCTGTTTCTCCCTTGTTCGAGTTCTAGCATTGTTGGCAGGGTGAGCTCCTGTCAGTCGCCTCAGCTCCTGTCCACCTAACAGTTTGAAAGCATGTTCTATGCAAGTAGGTAGATAGATACTACTTTGGTGGAGAGATGAGCTGGTGTTCTGTGCAGTCAGTCGGACTCCTGATGGCTCTGAACCTTCCCAGCTGTGGTGACCATTTGTGAGGCAGCTCCGGGAAGGGAAGGAGTCTTGGGTGATGCCGCAGGAAGAGACAATCCTCTTTCTCTCTAGTAAGAAGCCCGTTTGCCTTCCCGTGGCACACGGTAGGAAGTGTACAAGCCTGTACCTAACGATGCTAGAAAAAAAAGCAGCCAAACTACTATGTAATAGCATTGTAATCTTCTGGCTAATATAACTACATCATACGCTAATGGTTATTATAAACATGGGTATCTGCAGAGGGGATGGGAAAAAGTCTTCATGAAGACTTCAACTCATTCTTTTTTTTTACATGGGTTACCATCTTGAGTTTTTGGGCACCTCACTTCCACTATGGATCCCCCAGGGGTCTGATCTCCAAACATCTTCCTTTGGACATTACTGTATCTTGCTCTGACGCTTGTCTTATTGTTTTCCTCTTGCAACCCCAGAGAACCATCAATGGTTCTCCACCTTCAAAGGCTGTGTGCCAACCAAGAACTGTCCCTCTCTTTCCATGAGTTTCACATTTCCTACGAAGCGTGAGCGAAGGACGGCCAAGTGTTGCTACCACGATTTCTGCAACAAAGGAGTTGTGAAATGTAAGCAACTGATTTTTTCCCCCCAAAAACTTCTGAATGCTTATTGATGGGTGTCTCTTGTAAGGTCTCTTGATTACATGAAATTTCAGGTTATTCTGCATTTTTTTTATTTTATTTTAACAAAAGTGGAAACCTGGGATGTGTAGGATTGTGCAATGGTAGCTGAAAACATTTTTGAATCCTAAGATTTGAGTCGATTCATTTATGGCTTAGAACAGTGTTTTTTTTCCACCTTGGAAAACTATAAGATTTGTGGACTGAGGAATTCTAGGAGTTGAAGTCCAAATAAGTTGTAAAGGCTGAGAAACACTGGCTTAAAGTGATGAGCAAGAACCAAGAGACAATTGGATTTTTAGTTTCATGTAGATATTCTATACTTGCATGTATCTGATTGTGGATCTGAATATGGTGAGATCTGAATATGATCTGGTTAATTCAGGGCTGCATGGGCTAGGATCCAATAATAATCCTCTTTGAAGTTCTTGATATAACCACCTGAGAATTAAGTGGCACTTACCAACCTATGTGATGGCTTCTCCCAGTGGAAGACACAAAGGAAACACGAAATGGACTGAAATGCCCAGGATGCTTTTCAATGAATCTGGAATGTCAAGCCACAGAGATGTTAAACTGCCATGGCCAGGAGCACAAGTGTGTTTTCATGGGTGTGACTGTACAACATGGTAAGTCCTTCAAGATGTGATGAACTAGAAATAGGAGTCATTTGGTTCCTATCTTCCATGAGGCCAAATATTTTGGGAACAGGTCAGTAGATCTTTGTAATCTTTTTGTACCTTGAAAGGAAAGATAGCCATACAGGTAATCCTTGACTTATAACATTTTGTTGAGTGACCATTTGAAGTTATAATGGTTATAATGACACTGGAAATTATAATGGAAGTTATAATGGCACTGAAAACAGCTACTTATGGCCGTTTTCACACTTATAACCATTGCAGCATCCCCATGGTCATGTGATCGAAATTCACTTGGCAACTGACTCACCTTTATGACAGTGGCAGTGTCCAGGAGTCATGTGATCACCTTTCGTAACCTGTCAATGGGGAAGCCAGATTCACTTAACAACCGTGGCAAGAAAGGTCATAAAAATGGGGCAAAACTCACTTAACAAATGTCTCAGTTAGCAGCACGGATTTTGGGCTCAATTTTAGTCATAAGCCAAGGACTAATTTGATTTGGAAGCTTATTCAAGAGACTTTGTTGTATTCTGATTCTTAAGTTCAAAAGACAGTTCCGCTGCCTTCTTCCACTGGCTTTCCTAACTAGAATGATAGGTTCCCTAAATGACAAGGCGTATGCCCAGGGGTGGCATTCAGCAGGTTCTGACCAGTTCTGGAGAACTGGTAGCGGAAATTATGAGTAGTTCGGAGAACCGGCCAATGCCACCTCTAACTGGCCCCATCTATTCTTCGCCTCCTGAGTCCCAGCTGATTGGCTGGGTCTTCTTTTGTTGCCCTGCACAGGAGAACGGAGCTGGAAAGCAGGTGAGTGGGGTGGGGAGGGAATTCAGATTTTGCAGTAATCTTCCCCTGCCACGCCCACCAAGCCACGCCCATCAAGCAACACCACACCCACCAAGCAACGCTCACAGAACCGGTAGTAAATTTTTTTGAATCCCACTACTGTGTATGCCTCTTTATTTCACTGATCAAGAAATTTGAGGTCCTGAAATGTGGGAAAAGCAATACCCCACATGATGGGGACAGATCGCCAAGACAGGCTGCTAGAAAATTCTTTCACGTACTTGGAAGCTGGGTACAATAACTGCAAGGTGTAGAAAGGAAATCCCCTGGGGGAACAAAACTTGCAAAGATTTTACCAGGAATTACCTGCAGATGTTCAAGGCACTGGTCACTCTCCTTGACTGTAGAGAATCCAGATTCTTCAGAGGTGACATTTCTCCCCTTAATTCCTGCAGATAATCAGATCTTTGTGCATGCAAAACGTGGCTGTGGGACCAAGCAAGTCTGCTGGAATAAAGAACGCACATTTGGCATCCCTGGGCTGTATGCAGAAATCTGGAAGAATGTTACCTGTTCTCATGCTGCCAAGTGATTTGATTTAATGAGCGAAGAGGGGCTAGTCCCTTACATCGTCAGAAGCCGGGCAAGTAGAATGAAATTGTACAAGAATTCTAATTAATGATGAGCTCATTTCTTTTTATGGCGGAATAAAATCTTGTTGTGCTTCTTTATGACAATGTTGCTGAATTATTTGAATGCTTCCTCCAGATGGTTCCTATGCTGCACTTTGGAACTCATCTATAGTTACTGTCAGCATTCCAGAAAAACTCCACTCCAACAAATAACTCCGAGACAGACATGTTCTCAAAAGTTCTGTTTTATTTGGATAGTAAACTGGCACATCTGGGGAATCTCGAATCTGAAAGTTCCGGGGTTCCTTGCAATTAGTAAAAACTACAAATCCACCCCCTGCACCCATCATCACATCACATGCCCCAATCACCATCCGTCCCAACGTGAGACACCTCCTCACCCAGGTGCAGAAATAACATGACCTTGACTTAGAAAAAGAATGCTATTATGTCTAACCACACACATTCTAAGACAGTTACTTTTGGCAAATTGGAAATGTCCAACACTTTTAGGGTGAAATGCTGTAGACTCCTGCAGGGTCAGGGGTGGGATTCTACCAGTTCGCACCTATTCTCAAGAACCGGTTGTTAGCATTCTAAGCAGTTCGGAGAACCGGTTGTTAGAAGAAATTATTGGCCTAATCCTGTAAAGAAGGCAGGAAGGAAACATTCTGGTGTTGCTTACAGAAACTGCCTCTCCATTAACCCTTATTACATTCTTAGCAGGATTAGACTTCCTGTCTCTGGAACTTCTCTGGAGTTTTTTTCCCCCTCCTTTGCTGGTACATTGCTTGTGTGGAGTGACCATTCAAAGTTACAATGGCACTGAAACAAGTGACTTATGACCATTTTACACACTTACGACTGTTGCAGCATCCCCACAGTCATGAGAGGCCAGGTGAGGAGATGCATGTCTCAATGTGAGTGATGTTCAGTTGGCCACACCCAGCCAGTCACATGACCACCAAGCCACGTCCACCCAGTCCCATGACCACCAAGCCACACCCACCACCTAAGCCACGCCCACAGAACTGGTGGTTAAAAAATTTGAATCCCACCCTTGTGCAGGGTTAATGACATTCTTTACTTTTCTCCAAAGTTTAGACTTGCTCACATAAAAATGAAGTCCCTGCTTTTCAAATGATAATCTAACACAGGGGTCACCAATCCGTGGTCCCTGGACTGGCACAGGTCCGTGGCATGCCGGCAACCCAGCCATGCAAACAAGTGAAGCCCCATGAGGCAGCATGCAAAACCACACTTCCTCCAGTCTGCGGGGAAAAACTCTCTCCACGAAACCGGTCTCTGGGGCCCAAAAGGTTGGGGGCCACTGATCTAACACATACAATGCAGAAGGAAAAAAAAAAAAAATGGAGAAAACGATTACATGAAGACGACTCAATTCAATACACTGACATGCAGTATTTTTTAAAAAATAAACTTTATTGAATTTTTATTACATTAAAAACTTAAAAAATATATCACTCAATAACAGCTATTTGTGGTGCTTATCATATAACAATCATTTGTGCAATATTTACAGGTATTAATTTGTGCATAATTATATTCTTATTCTATCTATATTCTATATTTAATAATTACCTATCCTTAATCTGTCTCCGATCTATCCAGCTGTACCATTGTTCCCCTACCTTATAAAATATTGAAGCTTCCTTATCTTTTAAACTCAGAGTTCATTTACCCATTTCAGCACAATTCATAACTTTTTGTATAACCAGTTCCTCTACGGGTGTATATGCCTGTTTCCAACATTGGGCAAAGGCAATCCTGGCAGCTGTCAATATGTGTAATAATAAGAATTTTGTGCTCTTTACGTATTTTTTTTGAACATCCCCAATAGGAAGAGTTCTGGTTCTAGGTCTAATTGTTCATTGGTGATTTCCTGTAGCCATTTTTTGATTTTGAGCCAATATTTTCCAGCCTCTGGGCAAGACCACCACATATGATAATATGTTCCCTCTTTTTTTACATTTACATGTAGTATTTAATGTATAGTGTAGTGTAGTGTAATGTAGAGTACAATAGAATATGGAATAGAATAGAATATGGAATAGAATAGAATATACTGTAGAATAGAATATGGAATAGAATAGAATATGGAATAGAATAAAATAGAATATAGAATAGAATAGAATATAGAATAGAATATGGAATAGAATAGAATATGGAATAGAATAAAATAACAGAGTTGGAAGGGACCTTGGAGGTCTTCTAGTCCACCCCCCTGCTTAGGCAGGAAATCCTACACCACTTCAGACAAATGGTTATTCAACATCTTTTTAAAAACTTCCAGTGTTGGAGCATTCACAACTTCTGGAGGCAAGCAGTTCCACTGGTTAATTGTTCTAACTAATTGTTCTAGGTTCCTTCTCTCCTTGGTTAGCTTTCGTCCATTTCTTCTTGTCCTGCCTTCAGGTGCTTTGTGGCAAACCCCTTAGATATTAAAAGACTGCTATCATGTAACCCCTGGTCCTTCTTTTCATCAGACTAGACATACCCAGTTCCTGCAACCGTTCTTCATATATTTTAGCCTCAAATCTCCTAATCATCTTTGTTGCTCTTCTCTGCATTCTTTCCAGAGCCTCAACATCTCTCTCTCTCTTTTGTTTACATCATGGTGACCAAAACTGGATGTTGTATTCCAAGGGTGGCCTTACCAAGGCATTAATAAAGTGGTATTAACATTTCACGTGATCTTGGTTGTATGTACTGTCTTCAAAATTGGGGAAGTAACGATAGCTTAGATCAGGGCTGTCAAACTCCCAGCCTGTGGGCCGGATGCGTCATGTGCTGGGTTTAACCAAGGGGGAAAAAGTCTCAATATGTCATGTGATGCCACCATGACAACGTGAGTTTGACACTCCATTGGCTTAGATGACAAACCCCCTCCCCAAAGCGGATGGTCGCCTTGTTTCTCCTCCCAAGGCAGTGAGTCCTATCAGGCTGTGGGAGAAGGGAGAAGACCTCTGCCCAGACCACAAGTAGGGAAAGCCTTGTTGGTATTTTTCCGCTGCCCATTGATCCAAGAAGTTGCAGTCTTAACTCTCGGCATGTCGTTCTGGTCACTAAGCTCAGAAACAAGAGTTCCACTTAGTGATTGATCCTTTCTGCAACTTGGGAGGCCAGGAACTGTGCTGGCCTGCCATCTTCATTGTCTTCTTGTCCCGCCTACACTCTCCTGCCAACAGGCTATAAGCCCCCATTAGTATCAAAGCCTTCGTCCAGGAGCCAGCTCAGCTCTGGGTTTTTCTCATGATCTTCGGTGTTCAAAGACCATGCAGGGGTGCACAATTACCTCCTTCTTCTTCTCCATCCTGATCTCTGCAGGTAAGTCCTTTGGATTTTTAATTAAGAACGCCACCAGATGAGACGTTCTCAAACCAGAGCGTTTAAGTACAGGGGTTTCCAACCTTAGCAACTTTAAGACTTGTGGACATCCAACTCCCAGAATTCCTCAGCCAGCTTTGGTGGCTGACGAATTCTGGGAGTTGACATCCACAAGTCTTAAAGTGGCCAAGCTTGGAGACCCCCTGATTTAAAAGACGTGGTGGCGCAGTGGTTAGAATGCAGCCCTGCAAGGCTCTACTCACTGTTCACTCCAGGAGTTCAATTCTGGCTCAAGGTTGACTCAAGTTCCCATCCTTCTGAGGTGGGTAAAATGAGGACCCAGCTTGTTGGGAGCAAGAGGCTGACTCCGTAAACTGCTTAGAGAGGGCTGTAAAGCACTATGAAGCGGTATATAAGTCTAAGTGCCATTGCTATTTAATACCAAAGATTCAGGTTGTAGCTCTTGGCATCCAGGCTGTCTAATTCTCTCCCTGCTGGGGGGTCTATTTTCACTCTTTAATGCAACACAGAGATGGTGCCATGTTGAGAGAGTGGAATGCAACTACCGATAGCCCTCGGCTACTTAACCATTCACTCAGTACCATTCGAAGTTACGACATTACTGAAAAAAGTGACTCAAGACCGTTGTTCACACTTACGACTGTTGTAGCATTCCCCACGGTCGTGGGATATACATTCAGATGCTTGACAGCTGACTCACATTTCTGACAGTTCCCATGGGATCACCTTTTGGGATCTTCTGGCAAGCAAAGATAATGAGGAAACTAGATTCCCTTAACCACCGTGAGACTAATTTAACAGCTGCAGTGAATTTTCTTAACAAACGGGTCAGGAAAAGCCGTAAACTGGGGCAAAATTCACATAATACATGTCTCCCTCAACAACATTAAATTTTGAGCTCAGTTGTGGTCGTATGTTGAAGACCACCTGTAATGTTAGGGGATCATGAAATGGGATGCTTCGCTCTTCTTGTTTCCCTGGAGTTTTAATCGTGATCATTAGCTTCCCCACCATGTCTGTTGTTCCTAGAAAAGTCCATCAAAAATAGGCCGCCATTCTTGACTTTTGGGGACCATAACCAGTGGTGGTATTCACAGTTTTTTTTACTACCGGTTCTGTGGGTGTGGCTTGGTGGTCATGGCATGGCTTGGTGGGTGTGGTGTGGCTTGGTGGGCATGGCAGGGGAAGGATACTGCAACATCTCCATTTCTACCCACTCCAGGGAAAGGTTACTGCAAAATCCCCATTCCCTCCCCACCCCTCTAACCTACTTTCCAGCTCCATTCTCCTGTGCAGGGCAACCAAAGAAGACTCAGCCAATCAGCTGGGACTTGGGAGGCAGGGAATAGATAGGGGCGGGGCCAGTCAGTGGCGGTATTTGCCGGTTCTCTAAACTACTCAAAATTCCTGCTACCGGTTCTCCAGAACCTGTCAGAACTGGCTGAATACCACCTCTGGACCATACCCTGGGGTTATTCCTGACACCAATGGTGGATAAACACCAAATTGGTTGCAACTCCTAATATTTATCCATAGCCTTTCCCTTTCAGGGTCTTGTTTGAAGTGTGAACACTGCAGCAGTAACAGCGGTTTCTGTACCGGTCCGCCACACATCTGCCGACCGTTTGAAAACACCTGCCTGATATTCACCACCGAGACAACCATCGGTGAATGACACTCCTGGCTTGCTCCTGAGCTGACCAGTAATCCACTCCGGACTGGAAACTTGGAGGGAGGGCCTTAGTTCCATGAGCAGGGATGGTAGTTGAACAGGGTTTGTTTTATTTGTCCCCTGAAATGATAGACATGCCAAAGTTATCATGGTGTTGTAAGTTGAGAAAAGAGGCAGAAATTAAATTTAAATAGATGTTTTCTGGCATAGTTTGGCTGTAAGTACGTCTCTACCGACAGATGCACCTGAGTATTGCAAGGAACCATCATCTGGCATAGGAACAAAACTCATTTATTCTGGGATGAAGTGTCTATGGGGATTCTCAGTCATTCAGGTTTTCCCCAAGGTGCTTTTTCAAGAGGCAACTGGTTTTTCTGGTTTTTATGAATGTATTTATGATAACTATGATCATGATTTATCACTTATATCTTTTATATATGAGAGCCTATGCACCGAAGACAAATTCCTTGGGTGTCCTATCACACTTGGCCAATAAAGAATTCTATTCTATTCTATTCTATTCTATTCTATTCTATTCTATTCTATTCTATTCTATTCTATTCTATTCTATTCTATTCTATTCTATTCTATTCTACCCTACCCTACCCTACCCTACCCTACCCTACCCTATCCTATCCTACTCTACTCTACTCTATATTCTATTCTATTCTGTTCTGTTCTGTTCTGTTCTGTTCTGTTCTATTCTATTCTAATTTTTATTCTATTCTTTCATTCCATATTCTATTCTACATTCCAAATTCTATTCTATTCTTTGAAGATGTTTTGTTTCTCATCCATGAGCTGAAGAAGGACCATCCAGTCAGTGCTGAAGAAGCTTCTTGGATGAGAAGCCAAACGTCTTCAGAGAAAAAACAGAAAGTCCAGTTGCCTCTTGAAAAAAGCACCTTTGGTTCTGGGTTGAAGTGAATTTGAGGAAGTAGATTAAAGTCAAGGGCCATTTAGGAATACAGAGAGTGCTCTACCTATGAATGAGTGATGTTCTAAAAGGCTTTTTAAAGTCCATTTTGTGTGCAAGTCCAACCAAGTGTATGTATGTGGCGTGCTGTAAACTAACCTTCATCTAACCTCCAGGATATTCTGGGTTGGAGGTGCAGGCAGGTTTGTTCGTATCAAAGCAAGTGTGCAGCTCAAACATTCGTAAGTGGAATAATGTCTGCAACCACTTTTTTTGGATCCCAGTGGTGGATCTGGAACTTTGAGAATATATTATGGGTTTCATTTTGTGTGTCTGTGTGTGCTTTTGAGTCAGTGTTGACTCCTGGAGTCTGCTTAAACAAGTTCCTGCAGTTTTCTTGGCCAGGTTTTTGTGGAAATGGTTTGTCATTGCCTCCTTTTTGGGGCTGAGAGAAAGTGACCAGCCCAAGATCACCCAGCTGGCTTTGTGCCTTAGGTGGAACTAGAACTCACCATATTCTAGTTTCCAACCCAATGTTTTAACCACTACACCCAAACTGGCTCTCTATTATGGGCAGATAAATCACAAACGGCTGCCATTGTGGCTATGGCCTATTACAAAACATTGATTTAATAGTGGCAAAACTGGCGAGGTTACGTCTTGCCACCTCACTCAATTAACCCTTTTCATGATGTTGGAGTTAACTGAAGCTCACTTTGGTATTTTTTCCCCCTTCCAATCCCTGAGTGGATTTTCTCTTTGCAAGAAGTTGACTTTGCTAATCCCTGTCTTGACTGCTACTCTTCCCACTGCACAGGAAATGAGGTGTGGCTTGCCACTTACAAAGGCTGCAGCAAACTCAAGCATTGTGTTCCATCGCCCATGAGTTTCACTCTCCCTTCAAGACGCAAGCGGAGTGCTGCGAAGTGTTGTCGCAAGGACCTTTGCAACAGTGGAACCGTGACATGTAAGCACCAGTCTCCTAGTCTATGAGCCGCGGTGGCGCAGTGGGTTAGAGTGCAGTACTGTAGGCGGTTTCTGCCGACTGCCGGCTGCAATTTGACAGTTCGAATCTCATCAATCTCAGGTTTGACTCAGCCTCCTGTCCTTCCCAGGTCAGTAAAATAAAGACCCAGGTTGTTGGAGGCAATGTGCTGACTCTGTAAAAACTGCTCAGAGAGGGCTATAAAGCACTGTGAAGCAGTATATAAGGGCTATTGCTAATACAGTGCTATTCTAAAGCTGAACATGCTTCCCTGTTTCCCTGCTTTTTCATTCCAGAGAACTGGGAAGAATCAGTTCTAAGATACTTTCTCTACTCCCATTCACGTTTTAGACGTGGATGTCTTTTATCAGACTGTTGTTTCAGCGGCACTCTTTCTTCTGTCTTCTTTCTTATTCACATAGCCCATTACAGGTAATTCTTGCTTAATGACTGCCCAGTTTTAGTGATGGCTTCAAATTATATCTGTACTGAAAAAACAACTTGATAGTTTATTATCCCATCACAGCATTGCCGCCCTTCCAGTCATGTGATCAAAATTCAGGTGCTTCTCAACTCGTGGACATTTAGGATAAGGAAAGCTGCCAGTCAAATCACGAGTTGTGGTCAACTAAATGTCTAATTTAGATGGCTCCGGTCAGGCCAGCTTTAGGGTTGACACCATGTTTACTTAATGACAAAGTTGCCAATCCCAATTGTGGTGGTCATTAAGTGAGGGCTACCTGTATAAAATGTGACTTCTGAAAACGATGAGACAAATGTTAGTAAATCTTCCTGAGATAGAATTGGAGAGCCTGTCCTTGGTTTTCCTTCGGAATTCCAAGAAATCAGAGCAAAGATCTAAGATGGGGAAGTTCCTCTGGTCTGAGAAGGTAGGATGCCGATGTGACCATGTCTGCTTGTTTCCCCCATTTCCCAAGTGCCCAAACTCGGGATCCGCCCAAATGGGAAGAAATGTCCTGGATGCATCTCAACGGATCCAACTTGCAAACCCACTGAGCTGATCCATTGCAACGGCTGGGAAGAGTATTGTGTCTATTACGATGTAACGGTAGAACAAGGTAAGATCTGAGAAATAGCATTGTCACCTGCGGTGGGGATGGGAAAGAGGAAAGTGTGTGGGCACCCCTGTCGGAGTCTGAATCCGAGGAGGAAGACGAACAGCTGACAGGGAGCGGGAGTGTAGGTCCATTGGCTGTGGAGGAGGCTGGGGCAGAGCCAAGTCCAGCTGGGCAGAGCAGGGGAGAGATAAAACAAGGGAGAGGGAATTCAGAGGAAGACCCAGGCCCATCCCCTCTTCATCCTAGGGCAAACAGGGAGGAATGGAAAAGAGAGCAACCTGGGAATGAAAGTTTAAAACAAGGGTCTTCAAACTTGGCAAGCTTAAGACTTGTGGACTTCAACTCCCAGAATTCCTGAGCTAACATGACTGGAGGAGGAATTCTGGGAGTTGAAGTCCACAAGTCTTAAAGCTGTCAAGTCTGAAGTCCCTTGGTTTAAAAGAACTGAATGCTGACTGCAGCTGATGTCAGGAGCAAATGTGACTCTATCCTGTGTTGTCTTTGGTTATGTGTTCCTGGCGTCTTCCCAACCATGTGAGTTTTGTCGTGACTTCACATCCGGAATTCTTGTTCCTACCCTCCCAAACTGATTACCTCAGTTTGGCTTGATTGGACTTAAAGTTACAGTTTTTGTTGACCATGTTTGGACTTGATTCCCTGCAGTTAAAGGCTGTTCCTGGGAGAGGTTTTCCTCCAGCCAGAAGGTAACCTGGACATTGGAGGCAAAGCTGGAACTATTAAAGGGACTTTTATTGATTACCTGACTGTGTTGCCTTTATGCCATGCCCCGGGTCATCACACTGATGATGTCAGATATTTCCATTATTTAATGACAAAACTGGGTGAGAAGTTTGATGTACGAGGCTTCCTTCATGACCTCTGGGCTGCCTCTGATCACACTGGCAACGGCAAGGTGTAATGACCCAGGGGACGGCACAGAAGTAACAGGTCACTGGCAGTGCGAACCATCCCTTTATTGCTCCAAATTTCCCCCAATGCTCTCACGTTTCTGGCAAGTCCCAGAGCAAAAGGATGACACACCCACACCTCAAACAGCCTCTGGCTGCAAATAGTCCAGCCCAATGCTGTGAAGGCTGCAAAGCAAGATATCCAGCAGGGCAAGTCCAGGAATCAAAGGAGCAAGATAAGTATCCAGAAATCCAGAAAGAATGCAAGGAATGCAGGAAGGTTCAAACGTGGGCACTCAACACCTCCGTGAATTCAGAGTTTGTTCCCCACAAATGCCCCTCCCCACAATGTCTCCTTAAGCCTCATTCCCCAGGTGTGCCTTGTGAAGAGGGGGCAGGGCACTCTCCTCCTGAGTAGCTGGGTCAGTCTGCTCTGTTCTCGCCTTCTCTCCGCTCTCCGTGATCGAGGATCAGGAGTGGGTGGTCCCTGCTCATCGTCTGAGCTCTCATGTTCACTGCTTAACTTCTCTCGGTCATCCTGCCCCTGTTCCTCCCTACCTACAAGTCGTCCCAATCCTGAAAGGCCCTGGCCTGACTGGGCCTGCTCCTCCCCATTTTTCCTCTGAAGCCAACAAAGCCTCCCCCTCAATCTCTGTGGGCTCCAGTTCCAGCTCCTCTTCCCCCACAGATTCAGGCTCCGATGGGGGCATGACACAGGATTCCTAGATACTCTGACACACGAAATGTACAAAGACTGTAGCCTATTGCAAAAACACCCCCATCCACGCTACTATTTGTTTATTTGTATCCTGTCTTTATTCTTTTTACAAATAACGCAAGAGAGCAAACAAGTCCAAACATACACACCTTCTTCCTCCTACTTTACCCCCAACAACAACAATCCTGTGAGGCAAACTGGACTGAGAACGTGATTGGCCCAAGGTCACCCAGCTGGTTTTCATGGCTAAGGTGGGACTAGAACTCACAGTCTCCTGGTTGCTAGTCTGTTACTTTAACCACTACATCAGACTGGTTCTCTTGCCATTTGGACGTATGAAATGCACCAACACGAGAAGTAAGTCTAAAAACAGGCTGAAAACAGAATGGATCGATTTTTATTATGGCCTTTTGGCAATTCAATAAATACAATAAATCTGATACCTTGAGCATCGTTTTCAAAATAAAATTAGCTTGGCCAGTGCAGTCATGCTGGGAATGACTGGGCTCTGCTCTTAATAGCAATAGTTTAATGAGATTGCACTCATTTTAATTAAATCCAGGCTCATCTCAACAGAACAGTAGGTTAAAATTACATCAAATTTACTTCCTTTTTTCCTTTTCTTTTTTTTCCTCCCTCCCTTCCTTCCTCCCTGCCTGCCTGCCTGCCTTTCTTCTCTGACCTTCCCTCCTTCCCTTCTCTGATCCTTCCTTCCCTGACCCACCCACCTTCCTTCCTTCCTTCCTCCTTCTCTGACACTTCCTCCCTCCCTCCTTTCCCTCTTATCCACCCATCCACCCATCCATCAAATTTATGGGATTGCTCATCTCACAGCAACGAATGTAAAAGTTCTTCTGGCAAATAATCCAAGCAGTAAATATGTACATTTCTTCCTTGCCTCCTGATAAAAGGGTAAAATGCAGAGAAACACAGTCCCAATTTCCATAGGACATTTGTTTTAAGGTCCCCACAAATCCTCCTGAATGCCAGGACTTAACAATACACCCAATTGAAAACCCTGCTCCAGACTTTCATCCCACGTTATCCCTTGTTTGATACACAATGGACTTTGTTATCATCTTTCTCACATTCCTGCAGAGGGAAGATTTTACAGTCACGCTGAACGGGGCTGTGGAACGAAGAATGCTTGTCTGAATGAGCCACGTATTTACGGGGTACCCGGACTGTACAAGGAGATTATAAAGAAATCCGAGTGTACCCCGGCTCCCAAAATCATTGGCAAATAGCCCTGACTTCACAAAAACACCAAACAAGGTGGAAGATATGATGAAGCATCTTTATTCTGAGTCGGCAGGTTTTCTAACAAAAGGGGATAAAATCCTTCTATCGAGCGAAGAAAATCACATTGAATAAAATAAGTTTTAAAAATGTAAAAGCCTTGCTTGCTGCCTGCTAAATCTTGAGACGTGCCCATTTCTCTGATAATAATCAATCTATATTTATCAGGATTCACTAGGAAATATAATTTCCAGCAAGAAAAATATTTTTATGTTTCAGTAATATCTTAAAAACCTGCATGTCTTCATTTTCTTGATGAAGAAAGAAAATAAATCTGCTTGAACATATCCTTAGGCATTATATTCACACAATACCTGGAACTCAGTTTCTGAACTGACCTTTTTTCTGGGGTTGCACAAATCAATGGATATTCAAGTTACTTAGTAGCCAATGTTTATATACCTTAAATTACTAATTAAAAAGAAAAAAAGAAAGGGGAAAAAAACAAAGTTGAAAACTCCTTGAGCAAATGCACCTGGTTTTATAATCAATCATCCCTATGACTTTGGTGAAAACAGACATTCTCATACCAGAAACAGACATCTGCCAGATAGATTCCAATATTGGCATACAGTAATGAAAGATAAACACGAAATACTGCCTACAAATTAGAAAATTTTACGATATTTATTAATGTGTACACAACATAGGAGGTTTATGTAAGCACAATGAAAGTCAATGCAAGTTAAAAAAAATCATTTAAAAAAACATTTAACAGAATAATAAACGTGTTAGAAGGGACCTTGGAGGTCTTCTAGTCTAACCCCTGCTCAAGCAGGAAACCCTACGCCATTTGAGACAAGTGGTTGTCCAATCTCTTCTTAAAACCCTCCAGTGTTGGAGCACCCTCAAGTTCTGGAGGCAAGTTGTTCTACTGATTATGTCAGCCTTGGAAGTCATTTTTTACTTGGAAGCTTCGAGGCTGCCACATTCAGTGGCTGGAAATTTGGGAGGGGGGATTTCACAGAGAGGTGGAAGATTAGACATAACAACATTCTTTCTCAGAGAGTCAAGGACATGTTGCTCTGCACCTGGAGGGAATGACTGGAGCGATGTCTCCAGTTGGGACAAAAATTTGATTGGGCCATGTGATGGATTGATGCATGCAAGGGATGGATCTTTGATTTTCTTTTGGGAAGGGCAAACCCAGAATTCTCAGATTTGGGTTTTCCCAGATGTGCTAATATGACAACTCTACTAAAATGGAACTTTGAGGAAATGTTTGTCTCGGAGTTTATTGATTGGGAATTGGTTAGTTGGAACACTGACAGATTAATTGTTCTAACTGTTTGGAAATTTCTCCTTATTTCTTAAATAGGTTGACATCTTTTGTTTGCTGATGTCTACGATGTAGTAGGTTAGAGTAATTTTACTCAAAACACTTAAATTGCTCCAACAATAGAGTGTTCCAACTGTTATCTGGGTTGAAGCCCTATTTATGAGAGTTCCAGATTCTATTTGTCAGTTTGATGAATCCTTTTCCTCTGTAAATGTCTTTCCCTTAGCACTTTCCCAAACTTAAGTGGCTGAAGCTTCATTTGAAGCTGAGGTAAATAAACACTTAGGTATAATGGAAGCCAGATAAGGGACAAGAAACAGCTTGCTTGGAATATTGAACTGATTAAAACCAACAGTTTCACCTCATCCTTTCCTCCCTATCCTATACAGATGGCCCAGCTCTAGTTCAGACCCAGATATGATAAAACCAGCCTGATATTGCCAATTTTATTGGCAAACCTTTTGGTACATTTCTTGGAAAATAATCCAAGGAAGAATTAAGAAGAAAAAGTAAGGAAAAGCTCAATGCTCAAGGTTTATTAATTCCCTGAAGAACCAACACTGTTTTGAAAGAAGCAGTTTGTATTCTGCCTTATTTCAAAGTGTAATTTTTTTTATGGCAATTTAATCTCCTAGATCATCCTGAGTTCTGCTTTCCTCACATCCAAAAGGTGGCCAATAAAGGAGTGAAAGTCTATTGAAATAAAAGTCCTTTCTAAAAACCATTTTAGTTCCTATGTATTTTGTTCCCTCTTCTTCTTCTTCTTCTTCTTCTTCTTCTTCTTCTTCTTCTTCTTCTTCTTCTTCTTCTTCTTCTTCTTCTTCTTCTTCTTCTTCTTCTTCTTCTTCTTCTTCTTCTTCTTCTTCTTCTTCTTCTTCTTCTTCTTCTTCTTCTTCCTCCTCCTCCTCCTCCTCCTCCTCCTCCTCCTCCCCCCTCCCCCTTCCTCTCCTTCTCCTCCTCCTCCCTCTCCCCCTCCCCATTCCTACTAGAGAGAAGAAGAGGAATCTATCTGGGGATCTCAGCTCACTAATTCAGAGGAGCAAAGCAACTGCATTTGTTCCTTGACTTACAACCATTTGTTTAGCAACCATTGAAAGTCACAATGGCATTGAAAAGAATGGCTTATGACCAGTCCTTGCATTTATAACCAACCATTCCAGCGTCCTCACAGTCACATGATTAAAATTCAGGCACTCGGCCACCGGCATGTATTTACAGTATGATGGTTGCAGTACCCCGGGGTCACCATTTTGGCCGCCATTCGCCAACCTTCCCAGCCTCGACTGTCAACTGTTCATTGAGTGACTTGTTCGAGGTTACAACAGTGAAAAAAGTGACTCATGCAGTGTCCCCAGTGTCACATGATCAGATTTGTAGGCTTGGGAACTGACTCATGCTTATGATGGTTGCAGTGTCACGCAGTCCCCTTTAGCGACCTTCCGATGAGCCAATGGGGAAGGCCAGATTCACTTAACAACCATGTTACTAATAAAACAACACCAGTAATTCACTTAACAACTGTGGCCAGAAGGGCCACCAAATGGGGCAAACTTCACTTAACAATTTCTTCACTTAGCAACAGAAATGTTGGGCTCAATTATGGTTGTAAGTTGAGGACAACCTGTATTATTTTCCTTCTTTAGTTGTATTTCTTTTTTAGTTTAGTTTTTTCGTCTGTGTAAAATTAAAGATGGTTTAGTTATGAGAAATAAAAGTAATGAATAAAAGAACATTTTAAAAGGGGGGAAAGGAAAGGGTTTTGTTCTCCATGGGTTTGGTAGTCCAGAGGGCACGAAAACCCTGAAAGTCTTTTACGGAATCCAAAGGTCATTTGAATCTCCTTGGTAAATGATTACTCCTGCCAGTTATGACAACGTGCACCCAGTTCCTGGAAACCCATCCTGCTGGAAGTCCTCCCTGGTTTGAAAAGCAAAAATTTTATCTATATCATGCAGTGACAGTCAGTAATACGTTCTCTGGACTTTGATTTGCAATTGCTTCGTCATTCCATTCCCTATCCTTCATTTAATAGCACTAATACACATTTGGATTTAGGATTGGGCTAAATGCCTTGTTCTCCCTCCCTCCCTCCCCCCCTCCCTCCCTCCCTCCACCTACCTTCCCCCCCTCCTTCCTTTCTATCTTCCATTCTTCCTTCCTTCCTTCCTTCCTTCCTTCCTTCCTTCCTTCCTTCCTTCCTTCCTTCCTTCCCTCCCCCCTTCTTCTTTCCTTCTCCCTCCCTCCCTCCATCCATCCACCCACCTTCCCTCTCTCCCTCCCTCCCTCCCTCTTTCTCCAGGATTGAAACTTGGTGATGTTATGAACATATCCCCAAAATTCTTTTGCAACAATTTTATGTGTGATGGTTTTGATGGTGTTTTTAATTTGCTTTATTAATGAAGCCTACCTTAAAATACATTGATTATGGCCATTTTTCCCCCCATCTAGTTAGAGAACTTCAGAGTCTGCTCAGTGGATTTTCTAGGATTTCAGAAATCAGAAGATTTACCCATCTGGAGCAGTAGACTTTAGGCTAGGCAGATTACCCAAATGCATAAATTGAAAAATTGATGATGATATGAATTTTTCTGTTCTTTGTGATCATGAAAACAACCAACAAGGAAACATAAGAGTGGTACGAAAGAACACCAAAGAAGCATAGTTGAATTATTGTGGGCACACCCTCCTTTGAAGAATGCTAAATGCCTAAACTATTGCTCTACAAAATCCACTGGGTAAAATCCCTTGAGATGGCACCTACAAAATTAAATATTTCTATGAAGACCTGTTGTTCTGAATAACAAGACTGAAAGTCTCCACTTAAACATATTTTTCCAGAGCTTAACTTTTGTGGTGTGGTGTTTCTGTGTCATCTATACACCATGTCCTTGGTGGTGTTGATCTACTGATGGTTGGATGAGATAGGACCTTCTCCACTTGTAAGGACAAACAGATCCTCAAGGTTTCATCATTATTATTATTTTTTTGGTCTTTCTCCTGTGGCCTTCTATTCATCTTCTGCCCATGAGTAGGAAGCCTCCATAGATATTCCACAGTTAAAATAGACTTTTACTCTTTATTCAAAATACCATCCAAGATCAACTTCAAGGTGGGCCGAACCTTTACCTGCTTTACCTTGGAGGGAAATCAACAGACTGATAATAGGTAGGGACTGAAAAAATTAGAGACAAGAGAGAGACAGGCCAAAGGACAGCATATTTCATTCAGAGAGCTTTTCTGTTGACATAAGGTTGGGTGAAAGTATTATTATTATCAGTGGTTGAGAAATGCTCTTGGTGACTAATAGAGAAATGGATGGAGATAGTCCAAAGGCTGGAAGATCAGGAAATAGATAATTGATTCAGTTCTCTCTCACCTGGGTTTCAAATTAAGGTGGTAGCAAATGGATCCAAAAACTATGAACTCAAAAGCTAAGAATTAACAATACCCCCATTTCTTGAGATATGCACCACAACTAGCTGGATCCATTCAGGCAATTGATTGTAGCTGAGGGTGGTCGATATTAGATTCACTGGCGAGAAGTAATATTCAAATTCATAAGTGTGAGCCAGCCATAATCTAGGGCCAGGGTGTCCAACCTGGACATGTGGACTTCAACTCTCAGCTGTCTGTCTGGAGAATCCTGGAGTTGAAGTTCACAAGTCTTAAAGTTGCCGAGGTTGGACACCCCTAGTCTTGGACAATACTGGCAATTTTAAGATGGGTATACATCAATAAGCAGAATTCCACAGCCAGCAAGGGAGGTAAACTCCATCTGTTAAAATTGCTGAGATTGAGAAACACTGGTCTAGATAAACAGGGTTTACAAATGACAACAGCAACAACAACAACAAAAACCCACATCTTGTTTTGCCTTCCTAGATAGACCAGAATATCTTTTTAGTTAAGTGATTGGGTCAAATTCCCAGAGTATGCAATGGACATTCTCACAAAATGGCTGCCATGTGGAAGTTCATTTGTTATTAAGATGGGACAAATTTAATCTGTTGGGGATGCTAACAGCAGTCATGAGAGGCTGCTTTATACAATATAATCATCCAGAGAAGATGAAATCCCAGGAAAAGATGCAAAAATATCAGATGACGTTAGAAAAAAACCTGAATTGCAAAAGACACCAATGGAATCTTAAATTTTTCACCAACTGCTGTATCAACCATGGTCTACGTTACGAGTTCAAGAAACAGGAACTAAACCAAATTTTGAATTTGTCAATAAACCAGGGAGATGGCTGGCATAGAAACTCAGAAAGGAAAGTGAGAAGAAAATGATAGAGAAAAATCACGAAGGCGACATGGTCATAACAGCCAGTGAATGGCCTCATTAAAAGGTCTTTTTAAAAATTTTTGTTTCAATTTCTACAAGAAACAGAAACTTGACAAACAGGAAAAAATAGATGATTATACCTACAAAGACAACATTTACCTAAACTTTTATAAGCACAAGAGACAACCAATGAACGATTCAGTTACCTTTGAAATATCAAAAGCTATTAAAAAATGAAAGCAGATAAAACGCTGGGTCCAAATGGTCTCACAAATCAATATTATAAATGTTTTGAAGACCCAGTCTTAGAACCTTTAAAAGGTGCTATAGAGAGCAAAGATGAGTTAAACCTGGAAAGAAGCCAACATTGTGCTACTACCAAAGGAGGGTCAAGATAAAAACTATAGACCAATTTTATTACTAAATAACGATTAAAAACTTTTTGCTGCAATATTGGTAAAAAGACTGAACAAGAACTTAGAGTCATATATCCATGAAGATCTATTATTATTATTATTATTATTATTATTATTATTATTATTATTATTATTATTATTATTATTATTATTATCTTCAGTGAGATTCACAGACTTTGGGGTTGGTTGGTAGCTCAATAGCTCGAGTCCTAACCAAGGACTTAGGAACTGTTAAGGTAGCGTCAGAGGATATTAGCTGTTCCAAGTAGGGTGGGTTTTTTGGTAGAATCAGGGTATTCCAGTCTGATAAATTCAGAATTTCCAAATAGCAAGGTAACCCTTTAGGTATTGCTCCCAAGGCTCCAATTACAATTGAATAACACACAATTTCTTTTTCCAAAGTTGCTCAACTTCAATTTGTAAGTCCAGATACTCTGTGATTCTTTTCTTTCTTTTTTCCTCTCTTCCTTTCTTGTGATTTTCGATGAATGATAAAGTAATACAAAATTTAAACACCAGAATTTCTGGAAGAAAATATCCTTCCTGGTTGCATCACCTGTGGCTCATAATCTTTGGAAGTGGCGCATATACACATACAGACACACACAGACACACAGAAACACACACACATACACACACACACAAGTCCAGCTAACTGGGATTTTATAACCCCTCCCTGAATAGGGTAATCTTGTAATGGGCCCGTCCGTGTAATGCTGAAATATTGCATAAAGTGGTATTAAGGATGTAATCAATCAATCATCACCATTAGGAGGTCCTTAGACAATGTAACTGCTATTAAGAGGTAAATTATATTCTGAACCCTGTTGTCTTTTATTGCCAAGAGGCATAGGGCTCATGGCCATTTCCTGCCTATAAAGATCTTACCTGAGAAGATCTCCATCTCGGAGAACCCAGACTGATCTGAACACCATCAAGATGGCTTCCTTTGTGCTCTTCATCTTCGCCATCTTCCTCCTTCCGGTGGCGCTATCTGCAGCAAGTATGTGGGGTTCTTTGAATCCATTTTCACTTCTTCTGATGCAGTGGTAGCTGTTTTCTACCAAAGTTTTGAGTTAGGCAGTTCTTTCTTCCTCTCAGATTGCATCAACCGGATAGGCTTTCCAAGGCAAGGCCGCTAAAGGTGACCAACTTCAGGTGGCCTTCAGGTGGAAGGATGGGGAAGCAAGGAAGGTGGAATGGGATTCCCTGACCCAGCAGGGTTGGTTGGAAGTTCAGGCAGCAAAGTATCCGGGACCAATATTGGAACATAGTGAAATGTGGATTGAGTTAGATCTCTGAACTATACAGAGCATCGTGTGGGCCATGGGAGCATTTCATAAAATCAGTCGTTCAGGTTGGGTTAGGCAGAAATGTTTTCCATGGAAGAGAATGCAAATCAATGGAATTTGAGCTAAATGTTGAACAGTCAGAATCTAGGCAGATAGTTACGATCATTTCTCTAGTCTTTAGTCCTAAAGCATCCCCTATTTTAGAAACTGGGAGATGGAGAGTTCCGGTCTCACCTTACGCGTGACAACCAACTTAGTGACTTTGGGCCAATCACCAGGTAACCATGAGTTCTAGTCCCATTTTAGGCATCAAATCTGGCTGGGTGACTTTGGGACGTCCCTCTCACTCAACCTAACCCACCTCATACAGTTGTGGGAAAACTAGGAGGAGGAAAGAATATTATATATGTTTAACATGCTGCCTTGAGTTGTTTATAACAATAATGAAGGCAGGATATAAAAATAAATCAATTAATAATCTCTGCTTTCTTCCACACATCCCTTCTAAATAAGTTTATCCAGGTCAGGATGTATAAAGTATTAGCTAGTGAAGGTTAAGAAGGTTGTGAATTTTCCTTCCTTCCTTCCTCCCTCCCTCCCTCTCCTTCCTTCTTTCGCCCTTCCCTACCCTTCCTTCTCCCCTCCCTCCCTCCCCCTCTCCTTCCTTCTTTTCCCTTCCCTCCCCTTCCTTTCTTCCTTCCTTCCTCCCTCCCTATACCCCTTCCTTCACTCCCTCCCTGTCTTTCCTCCCTCCCCTCTCTTCCCCTCCCTCTCTCTCTCCCTTTCCTTCCTTCTTTCCCCCTTCCCTCCCTCCACTTCCTTCCTTCCTTCCTTCCTCCCTCCCTCCCTCCACCCGCTCCCTCCCTCCCTCCCTTCCCTCCCTCCCTGTCCTTCCTTCCTTCCCTCCCTCCCTCCCTTTTCCCCCCTCCCAAAAACTAAAATAAAATAAACCTAAAGTCTAAACAGCCTCTTGCAGGAGTTGAGCTGAAAGGCTGGTGCTGCCTTGGACACATCCACAAAGTTATTTGGCAACCATTTTATGTGTGATGGTTTTTAATTCGTTTCATTAATACAACCCATCTTGAAATGGCATCAGTTATGGTCCATTTGTTCACCTAGTTAGAGGGCTTTGACTGAGAACAACTTCAAACTCTGCTTAGTGGATTTACATAAATGCATAAATGCATAAAGTGAAAAGTTGATGGTGACATGAATTTTCCTGTCCTTTGTGATCATAAAGAGCAATAAGGAAATACGGTGTGGCATGAAAGAACATTGACCTGTTGCATTTATTGTGGGCACACCCTCCTTTGAAAAATGCTGTTGCCGTACAAAATCCACTGAACGAAACTCCCTGAGATGGAACCTGGGACAATTAAATATTTCTAGGGAGACCCATCGAGTTGAATAACAGGGCTGGGCGTCCGTACTCCAACATATTTTCTAGAGGCTATGTCTTTTGGTGAAGTGTTTTGTTATACCAGCTATAGATCCTGTCTTTCTTCAGGTGGCTGGAAACATTGGGAAGTGAAATCCACGCATCCTAAAGTGGCCAGACACTGCTTTAAGACCTTAAACTTCATGGTCAGCAATATTGCTCAAGCTAAAAAAACCCAAACAGTCCCGAAGACTGCTCTTTGGCCAATATGGCCCTTCACCAATCTGTTGGCTCATAAACATGTCCTCTGCAGACCCAGGAAGAACCCTGTATGGAGTCCACGTCTCCTTGCAGCTGGGATCCCGTCTCTAGGCTGAGATATCAGCATCCCCCTTCCTTGGGGTGGCCATCACTCTCTCTTTCCGAAAGAGTCCAGCTTCGTAGCAGCTTCCTTCTTTTCATTCTCTCTCTGTCCTTACTTCTGAGCAGCTTAAATCTGTTGTCTTCCCCAGCTCTCTTAATTCCCCCCCTTCCCAGAAATCTCTTCCCGGGCCTCTACCTGTCCAAATTCTGGGGGAGGGGCTCCAGCTAGCCAGCCAGCCAATCAGGGAATGCTGCTAATGGAACCTGGCTTCACTAGATCAGAATGGGACAACTCGCCATCACACCAATGGCTGCCAACATGCCATTGCCAACTCGCCATGGAATGACTTGCTGCGGGACAATTCAACAAACTCAATTACAAGTTGCCCTCGATTTAGAACCACAACTGAGCCCAACATTTCTGTTGCTAAGCGAGACAGCTGTGAAATGAATTTTGCCCCTTTTAGCCACCATTCTGGCCACTCTTGTTAAGTGAATCACTGCAGTCATTAAGTTAGTAACCCAGTTGTTAAGTGTATCTAACTTCCCCATTGACTTTGTTTGTCAGAAGGTCTCAAAAGTGGATCACAAGACAGTCATATATGTGAGTCAGCTGCCGAGCATCTGAATTTTGTTCACAAGACCATGGGAATGCTTCAAGGGTCATAAGTGTGAAAAACGGTCATAGGTCACTTTTTCTTTTCAGGGCAGTTGTAAATTTGAACAGTCACTAAACAACCTGTCAGTGACTACCTCTAATTTCGACAGATCCGTGACCAATAATAATAAAATTAAAACAGTCAATCCAGAAATCTAAGAGTTGCAATAATTTGAATAAAAAACGTGGTCACCACAAAAAGCACAAAAAGGAATGCCTGAATGAAAAGATTAATATAGCACTGAATTGTCCCATGGCCAGTTGTCCTAGGACCACAGTAGATAGAGTATTTTGGGAGGTTAGGTGATTGGATCAAATTCGTAGAAAGAGAATGCAATGGACATTCTTATAAAATGGCTGCCATGGGGAAGTTTACTCATTATTAAGATGGCTGTCACCCAGGGGTGGGATTAAAAAATGTTACCAACTGGTTCTGTGGGTGTGGCTTAAGTGGTAGGTGTGGCTTGGTGGTCATGTGACTGGGTGGACATGGCTTGGTGGTCATGTTATTGGCTGAGCGTGGCCAACTCAATATCACTCACATCGAGGCACGCATCTCCTCGCCTGTCCTCTCATGAATGTGGGGATGCTGCAACAGTCATAAGTGTAAAAAATAAGTCACTTGTTTCAGTGCCATTGTAACTTTGAACGGTCACGCCACACAAGCAAAGTACCAGCAAAGGAGGGAAAACTCCAGAGAAGTTCCTGAGACAGGAAGTCTAGTCCTGCCAAGAATGTAATAAGGGTTAACGGAGAGGCAGTTTCTGTAAGCAATACCAGAATGTTTCCTTCCTGCCTTCCTTACAGGATTAGGCCAGTAATTTCTTCTAACAACCAGTTCTCCGAACTGCTTAGAATGTTAACAACCGGTTCTAGCGAATAGGTGCGAACTGGCAGAATCCCACCCCTGCTGTCACCCTGGAATTGATCAGCCACTACCGGTAGTTCAACCCCTAAAAAATGATTTATGGATGCCCTTAAGTCACACAGGAGCATTTTTTCTCAACCAATGGGAGTTAGAAAAAGTGCCTCCTTCATCTATAAATACATCTTTTTCATCTCCAGGCAAGAAGTCTGAATAAAGTAATCCTAACAGGCTAGATACTACCTGACCCCTGAAAATACTTCTCTTTCCTTTTTAAAAATGTTATTGAGAAACACATTATTTCAGCAATAGTCCCAACTACTTTGGGTAAGGAATGTTTTAATATTGTCTGAAAACTCACTTTGTTGCCATAGGTTTTAGTGTCTTGCATTTTTTTTATTGTGCTAGCAACAATAAAAGTTGAGATGAGCATTTACTGTATGTCTAAATAAATCATAAATACATGAGCAACCCAAACTTTCTTATTATGCTCTCTCTCTCTCTCTCTCTCTCTCCCTCCCTCCCTCCCTCCCCCCTCTCTCTCTTCCCCTCCCTCCCTCCGTTCTCCTATCATATTTTGGAACCACCCATTCCTCACATAGGTGTTTATTCTCAAGTTGACTCCAAATCATTTTTTTTTCTTACACACATTCTGCAAAAGAATTTGAATAATGCAGTATTAGAGTTTAACATATTGTGTGAATCCATCCATTCAGATTTTATGTTTCAACATAATAACTTCTCTAAATAAATAAACAAACAAACACATGTGCTCGTCAACATACACAATGATATCAGTTAAATTAGTGGCTGAATTTACAAAGCATGTTTCTAAAAACAATATTAAATGTATTAAAGTATAAAACACAAATAAAAATAGTGGAGGAAAAAAGCGAAAGAAGGAAAGAAAGAAAGAAAAGAAAGACAAGAACTGACTTCTAACATTGTAGCACAGTACAATAACATAACACTACAGCCTCAACTTTTTTTACTTTTAAATATTTAATATTTACTAGCCATTTCTATAACAACAAACTATCAAATCAGCTAATCTCAAAGTCAATTTTTTTGCCACCTCTAGCACAAAATCCAGAAGCAGTTTCCCAGTAATTAACACAGCCAATTTGTGTTTTGTGCAGTTTCTGGGGTTTCCACAATTTTTGCCTTACCCTTTTAATACTGTATTTCTTTCTCTTATCTGATTCTGGGCTGGAAGAATTAGGTGGAAGGAATTCTGCACTATTCACTTCCAGTAGGACTGGAGAATGTTAAGAAAGTGGCCAGGTGTAGTTATCCTTCATGGAAGGTACATACACACACACACACACACACACACACACACGCGCCTACCTACCTGGGATTTTTCAACCACACCCTGAATAGGGCAATTTGTAATGGGTCCATCCGCGTAATGCTCCAATATTGTAAAAGTGGTATTAAAGATGTAATCAATCATCACCGTTATGACATCCTTGGACATTTATTACCAAGAGGCAGGTTGGGCAAAGGGCTCCCAACCACTCCCCTTCCTATAAATATTATACCCAAGAAGATCTCAATCTCAGAGAACCCAGACCGACCTGAACACCATCACGATGGATTCCTTTGTGCTCTTCATCTTCGCCATCCTCCTCCTTCCTGTTGCACGATCTGCAAATCCAAAAGGTATGTGGGGTTCTTTGAATCAATTTTCACTTCTTCTGATGCAGTGGAAGCTGTTTTCTACCGGACAACCAAAGTTTTGAGTTAGACAGTTCTTTCTTCCTCTCAGATTGCATCAACCGAATAAGCTCTCCAAGGCAAGCCCGCTAAAAGTGACCAACTTCAGGTGTCCTTCAGGTGGAAGGATGAGGAAGCAAGGAAGGTGGAATGGAATTCCCTGACCCAGCAGGGTTGGTTGGAAGTTCAGGCAGCAAAGTATCCCGGACCAATATTGGAACATAGTGAAATGTGGATTGAGTTAGATCTCTGAACTATACAGAGCACCGTGTGGGCCATGGGAGCATTGCATAAAATCAGTCGTTCAGGTTGGGTTAGGCAGAAACGTTTCCCATGGAAGAGAATGTAAATCAATGGAATTTGAGCTAAATGTTGAACAGTCAGAATCTAGGCAGATAATTATGATCATTTCTTCCTTTCTGTAGTGAGAGGTTCATCATAAGCCATTTTAGGGAATTTCTTTCCAGCCTTCTGCTAGGATGGGAATAATAAAATTGGACGAGGGCTAGTGTCTGGTTCAATATTAAAGTGCATTTATATCGCAACTGAAACCTGAAGGAGTCTCATACAAATGTATTTCCTTTTTTTTTTTAAATCCTTACCACTCTCTGTAGAATGTAATGAGTGTTACAGTGATTCAGGAAGTTCCTGCAGTGGGGGTGTGCAAAAAAACTGTTCAGATTCAGCAATGTGCTTAAGTTCTTTTTCTGTGGCCAACTTGTCAACAGGTAAGTGGATTAATTTTTGTTTTCATCTTTTTTATGTTGATTTGGATGAAGATATAGAGAAATTTATCTCCATGATATTTTGGTTTCATATAAAGCAGTGTTTCTCAAACATGACGATTTTCAGGCATGTGGACTTCAGCTCCGAGATTTTTGAGAAATATTGGTCTAAAGTATGTCTATGCGTGTATAGGTATAGTGTTCAGGAGTATAAAAATCCACTTTTCACCCTTATGATGGTACATGTCTTCCTCAATCTCAGGTCCTCTATAAAGGGCCTTCGACACAAGATTGAGGAGATGTGATAACTATTTTCAGGTATCTGAAGAACTGCCTTATAGAAGGTGAAGCAGAAAGTTTAGAGTTATACCAAAGGACAGGATGAGAAAGAATGGGTTTAAATTACCAGAAACAGAATTTAATGGACACCAGATAACCTTTCCTTATGGTAGGAACTATTCAAGAATGGAAAAGATTGTCTTGGTAGGTGGTGGTGGATATTTTGGTTTCATATAATGAAATGTTTCTCAAACTTGCCAATTTTCAGACAGCAGCTCCAAGAATTTTGAGAAACACTGATAAAAGGTGTTCCACTAGGAGCTTTGAGAACAAGATTGGGGAAATGTGATAATTGTTGTCTGATATCTGAAAAACTTTCTTGTAGAAGATGACACAGAAATTTTAGAGTAATTAACCAGGAAATAGATATTTGGTGGATGCCAGGAAACCTTTTCTTATGGTAGAAACTATTGTTGAAAGCAAATTAGCACCCACCCCACTCCTAGAAAAATGAAATATTTTGAGGAATAAAATAAAATAAATAAATAAAATATTTTAAGGGAGACAGAAATTCAGAGCCCCAGCTTCCTCTCCCCAGCAGATATTTTGTGCCCACTGAGAAAGATTAGGCCAGCCTATCTACAAAACAAAGGACCTTCAGTTCCAGGGTGAAGGAGTTAAGACAAGACCCTTCAGGACATAATAGGATTAAAACCACTAAGTCACAAAGCTCCCTACATTGCACAATCTCCTAAGGACATTGCATCACCCCCAGCAAACTTCAACCAAACTTCTCAAACAACCCACAGAGCCAGTTATGACCCCTATATGGCCCCATGGGAGTCTGACAACAGCCAATACAATACATGTTTTTGCCCAGGACTAGGAAGCTCAAGTTCAAAGCCCAAGGTATAAAAACCCCTCATTCTTAACTCCATGTGATCAGCTGCTCACATCCCAGGATTGCTGGTGGTTCTGCTTCATCATTAAACCCTCTTTCCAAGCAGCCTCCAGCCTCCATTTTGTCTCCAGTGTCTTTCTCCTGGATTGCAACTGAACCAGATGGATATTTCTTCCAACACTATTCAACAATGGAAAAGATTGTCATGGTAGAGCAGGTGTCCCTTGTGGAGAATTCTGGGAATTGAAGTCCACAAGTCTTAACGTTGCCAAGTTTGGAGACCTCTGTGGTAGAATATCCTGTGATGGATATCTTTCAGCAGTGATTGGATGACCCATCTCTCAGGGATATCTGTCACAAGGCCACAAAGGCACCCAAAAACTAACTGGAGCTTTAGAAGCTACATTTGACTGATTCCATTGATAGAACTGGTTGTAAGACAGAGCCATGTGATGCTCCATTCAGTGGTGGTATTTGATTTTTTTTACTACCAGTTGTGTGTGCGTGGCTTGGTGGGCGTGGTGTGGCTTGGTGGGCGTGGCAGGGGAAGGATACTGTAAAATCCCCATTCCCTCCCCAACCCACTAACCTGCTTTCCAGCTCCGTTCTCCTATGCAGGGCAACAAAAGAAGATCCAGCTGATTAGCTAGGATCTCCAATCAGCTGGGATTCGGGAGGCAGCAAATAGATGGGGGTGGGGCCAGTCAGAGGTGGTATTTACCAGTTCTACGAACTACTCAAAATTTCCGCCACCGGTTCTCCAGAACCTATCAGAACTGATTGAATACCACCTCTGGCTCAATTGATTACATTCTTTAATCATTATATTTTCTCTATAGAAAATCAGTTTAGAAACTCCTTCACCAGAAGCTGTGCAGAGTCTGGAAATTATTTGACGGGCTCTTTCTATTTCAATTTTGGAGACCAGCGTATTTTGGACTTTACTTCTAAAGTTTGCAATGAAACAGACCCATATTGCAGGCTTAGCCTTAAAGGTATGTAAACAGCTTTTGAATCTTATTTCTGCTTCTGGCACTTTTCCTATTGAATGGTTGACAGAAGAAATCTATGTATGGGAAAATTCCAGTGGAAAGAAATGACATCTTTCCAGTTTTTAACACTTATATCAAGAACATCTCAAAAGGCATGTTCAAGTCTACTCCTGTTTGTGAAAGGAGAGAATAACCGGATAGTGTTAGAAACGTTTGGAAGAGAATGTCCAAACATGTGAATAAAAAATTCTCTTTCAAGGTAGTTGGAAGGAGAGAAAGAAAAGGAGGCTTGGCTACCTGTAACAGAAATCTCATCTATCGGTAAAATTTGGAAAGAAAAAGGTGTTTTTAAGCCAAGAGTAGGCCAGATGGTTCCAGTTTTTGATCTTCAATGTCCATTCATGGTCCATTTTTAGTTTACCTTTGATATACTTACAGCAACAACAACAACAAAATCCCATGCCAAGTAAATATCATGAGCAAATTATCCTGCATACACACTGTATGGGATTTAAAAAAAACCAAATTCTGCAATTCCTCATTTTTCATTTTTTTTTAAAAAAAGTCTTTTTATGGCTTTTGAGTTCTGAAAAGGGTGTCTGTGGAGCAGCGGTTGTCTTGTCATAGGCAATATTTATCTTCCAAAGGATGCCTAAATTAAGCAGTTAAAACTCTACAAAGGCTTCCATACAAAGTTTCTTTTTTGGATCGCAAGGCATCCTCAAGGTATAACTCACAGTTATGTCGAGATTCATCTAATGTCCAAATCTTTGCATAGTTGACTTCATAGTGTGAAAATATAGTTATCTTTATCCCATAATGATGCAGCAAAGGGAAGGACACCAGCACTTTGCTGGGGTCCAAGCAAGAATAAAGGAACCCCAACCCAACCAAGGGTCAATTCAGTGTGCAATCAGGCTTATACATGCGACTGCATGACATGAACTACATTTCCCATGATGCATTAACTATGTTTCCCATGAGGCATTCCCTTAAAGGGACAGCTCCCAATTCCCAATTAACTATATACTGTCTGGACAGCACAGTGGTTAAATGTAGTCTTGCAGACTAACTCAACCCATAGCCTGGAGTTCGATCTTGATGGACTTGAGGTTGGCTCAGCCTTCCATCTTTTGAGGTTGATCAAATGAGGACTCAGATTGTTGTGGGCCATAGGCTGACATGGTGAACTGCCCAGAGAGTGCTGTAAAGCACTTTGAAGTGGTATATAAGTCTAAGTGCTATTACTATTGGGCTTTTTAAGAATATATTTTCCCATTGGAAGAAGAAGCAAAGATTTCCCCGTTGGGTCATGGCAAAGTGTGCCAGGAACATCCTGGAATTCTGTCTGGAATTGAAAGGCAGCAGAATTATATAAGGACCAACAAGGCATCTTGGGACAAGCTCTACTTGAAGCATTTAATGCAGTTTTAAATGAGGTGAAAACATGACAATCATGGATGGAAGCCAACATCACACTGGTACCCAAAGAGAACACAGACCAGATACTATTTAATAATATAGACCAATATCCCTTTTGAACTCAGACTACAAGATATTCACATCGATAATAGCCGAACGATTAAAAAAGTTCTTAAATGACTTTATACACATGGACCAAAATGGTTCCTTGTCAAAAAGACAAATCAAAATACTATTAGATACCCTAGAATACTATGAAGTACACAGTGGAAATCAGATGGTGCTAATTTTGGATGCCCAAAAAGCGTTTGACAACGTTAAATGGGAATTTATGCTATGGCAACTTAGACACGTAGGATTTTGGTGAGAATTTTTAAAATATAATCTTGGCGATATATTCTAAACAACAGGCTAAAATAATAATAAACAGAGAGGTGACAAAAAAATAAAAATTCAGAAAGGAATGAGACAAGGGTGCCCATTATCCCCGCTATTGTTTATACTAACCTTGGAAGTGTTAATAAGGATAATTAGGAAGGAAACACAAATAAAAGGTCTGGAAATCAAGAAAGAAACATATAAACCACATGTTTTTGCAGATGACTTAGTTTTTATCCTTGAGGAACCACAACAATTGGGGTTGAAACTCATAGAAATATTAGAAGATTATGGAGAAGTTGCTGGATTAAAAATAAACAAAGAAAAAACCAAAATAATAGTTAAGAACATGACAAATAAGCAGAAAGAGAATTTAGCCAAGGGAATAAATATCCAGATAGTAAAGAAAATGAACTATCTAGGATCAATATTTCGGCAAGATGTACAACAATTAAAGAGGACAACTATGGCAAATTAGTGAAACAAACAAAAGAGGACCTAGAAAGATGGAAAAATTGGAGGCTTTCCTTAATGGGCAGAATAGCTGTAATCAAGATGAACATTCTACCAAAACTTTTTGTTTCAAAATATACCCATAAAATTAGACAAATCTTGGAGGGAAATCTGAACAAAATGACTCTGAATTTTATATGGCAACAGAAGAAGCCAAGGATTAAACTAAAACTTCTGCAAGAAGCAAAAGAGAGAGGAGATTTTGGCCTACCAGATTGGGAAATATACTATAAAGAAGGGGTGCTTACCTGGGTGAAAAATTGGGTAACTGTAAAAAATAGAAGACTACTATCATTAGAGGGTCACAACTTACATCTAGGATGGCACGCAATTTTGTGGTACGGTAGGTACATCACACATCAATATTTTTAAAGACATCAGATAAGACAAGCTTTGTTTATGGTATAGAACAAAATCAAACAGCAAAACTACATGGAAACTCCAGTTTGGTTATCCACCTTAGAGGCGTTAGTACACCCAAATCTTATTAACCAGGAAAAATTACCACATATAAATAAGGATATTATAAATGAAAAGGGGGAATTGAAATCCAGACAAGAGCTAAAAGAACAAGGAGTAGAATTGGAATGGTGGGCGTACTTACAAATCCAATCATGATATGGGAAATATATGAAATAGTGGGGGATTAGTAGACAAGCCACGATACTAGATGCAATTTTACTGGGGACAGACAATAAATTGATAAGGAAAATTTATAAATTTTTATTGGACTATAAGATGGAGGGGAACAGGTCAAGGAAATGATGGTGGCATGGGCCAAAAACTTTGGATATAATATAGATTTGGATAAGTGGCAAGAAATTGTGGGAATGAAACAAAAAGATAACATTGGCCACATCATATAAGGAAAATCTATACAAGATGTTTTATAGGTGGCATCTCCCCCCAGCAAGGCTGGCTAAAATGTATAAAAACGTTTCACCAAATTGTTGGAAATGCACCCAAGAACCAGGAACATATTATCATACATGGTGATTTGTAAAAAAAAAAAAAAACCCACAGGGTTTTTGGTATAAAATCCAGATATGGTTAGAGGAGATAATTGGACAGAAAATAGAATATAAACTGGAATTATTTTTACTAGGAATTATGACAGAGAGATATAGTAAAGATGAGACCTATTTAATAGTACATATTATCACGGCAGAAAGAATGACTTTTGCTCAAAAACGGAAAGATAGAGAAATCCCTGAAGAAGGTGAGGTGATAAAGAAAATACTGACATGCTGAAATGGATAGACTGACTCTGGAATTGAAAAACAAAGATGAGACAGAATATTACAAGATATGGAATAAATTTTACCAATGGTGGGAGCAGAAAGGAGGGACCAAGAATAAAAAATGAGTAGGATTTGTAGAATGGGTAATTGAGGCTATGTAAATAAGTACAATGGAATATGAAGGATAAATTAATACAAATTAACTGTACAAATGTATACATGTATATAAAATATGTATTATATATTATAGTATGTATGGCCAAAAGGAGTGTCAGGATGATCACACCGTGTCCAATGTTTTAATAAATTAATCAATAAAATATTAATTAAAAAAAGAAAGACAGCAGAGCTCAAGCAACATCAGAACATCAAAAAGACAAAATGGTTAGAAATCCAATTATTCTACTGTTTAGCAGATTCCCCACGGGTAAAAAAAATCTGTGAAAGGGAAAACAAGCTGTGTTGATAATTCCTTTAAATCAATTATTTTGCTACATGAACTATTTTTTTTTGACTTGCAGGAGATAACATGCGCATATATGAAAATGGAAAATCTTGCCCAAAATGTTTCAGAACAGGTTACGATAACTGTGAGACTGATGGAGATGTATTTTGTCTGGGTGACATAGTGAATTGCAGTGAATTGAATGGAGAAATAACCAATGCGCTATCTGGTAAGCTGTCTTTATTGTTCCTCTTTTGACTCCCTTTGCTGTTAACCATATTAAGCCAGCCAGTATCTTCATTTAAAAAAAAAAAAGCTAGGGAATTCTAAGAACATGCTACCTGCCAGGGAGAAAGTGCCAATTTCAAAACAGCTAGAACTCAGGTCATAACCATTCATAAAACCTCCGTTGATTAGAATATACATGTAGTCCTTGACTTATTAGCTATTCATTTAATGACCATTCAAAGGTACAACAGCATTAAAAAGATAGACTTTTTTTTAACACCTCTTGAATTTCAGTGATTCAGATGTATAGATTATGAAAAATATATGAACCAATTCAACATTATGCAATAGATTTGTACTCCAAATCTGAATAAAGCATACTTCCCATGAAGAGAATAACATGAGTTGGAAGGGACCTGTGAGGTCTTCTAGTCCAACTCAGTATACGAAACCATATACTATTTCAGACAAAAGACTGTCCAAGCTCTTCTTTAAAACTTCCAGTGTTGGAGCATTCACAAGTTCTGGAGGCAAGTTGTTCCACTGATTAACTGTTGTAACTATCAGGAAATTCCTCCTTAGTTCTAGGTTGCTTCTCTCCTTGATTAGTTTCCACCCATTGCTTCTTTACAGATAAGAGATAACAGATAACAGATAATCAGAGTTGGAAGGGACCTTATAAGTCATCTAGTTCAGCCCCTCCCCCCCTGTCCAAGTGGGAGACCCTACACCATTTCTGACAAATGGCAGTCCAATCTCTTCTTGAAGGTCTCAAGTGATGGAGCTCCTACAACCTCCGAGGGCAAGCTGATCCATGGGCTTCTTGTTCTACCCTCAGGTGCTTTGGAGAATAGCTTGACTGCCTCTTCTTTGGGGCAGCCCCTGAGAATTGAAACACTGCTATTATGTCACCCCTAGTCCTTCTTTTCATCAAACTAGTCATACCCAGTTCCTGCAACCGTTCTTCATATATTTTAGTCTCCAGTCTCCTAATCCTCTTTGTTGCTCTTTTTTGCACTCTTTCCAGAGTCTCAACATCATTCACTGAGATACTAATAACCACTTCAGTGTAAATCTTTAAAAAAATAGTCCTGGAGAACGCACCTACTTTGTGGGTGGGAGGAATTCAAAAAAGGCAAGCCTAATTCAAACGTTATATTCGTCATTAACTAGAAATGTAACAGGCAACCACCTGATCAAAAGTCTGCCTTTTCACAGTATTTCCATATGGGCCACCAATTGATTTCTCTGCTCCACGTCCATCGGTGCCCCTGTCCTTAGTTTAGAAATCGTCTACACATTTGATGAAAATAAAATGTAAAAATACTTTGAACAAGCCATAAAATAAATCACTGTTTCCTTCTGCCTCAGGTGCAGCAATCCCTTTTGCTGGGAAAGGCTGTGTCAGCCGATCGGTTTGCGACCTTGAAGGGAAGTCCTTCCACCGTGGGAGTTACACGTTCAAAATTAAAAACCTTCAGTGTTCTAAAGCCAATGGGTTTCTCGGGCCACAGGTGGCCTTCTTCTTTCCGTGCATCCTTGGGATCTTTGCTGTGAAAATTCTCTCCTAGTTAAGTCAAAGGTAGCTGGCAAAGGCCTTAAGAAGGATCAGGTTGGGGTCAATCTCCCTCCCTTTAAGCTCTGATGATGTTGCCTAGTTTGATACTGAAACATCTACAAGAAAGCCACGAAGCTCACAGAACACCAAGGAGCCCACAACTAAATTTATGCTGCAAAAATCTTATACCTCTCCGTTGCCACTCTTAATGTCCTTCTCAAAGTTGTATATATATATATATATATATTTAACAGGAGAAATTATGAACTAAATGGGAGTTATTAATTGCAATCAATGTAAGTTTTCATTCCTTTATTATGGAATTAAAATGAATGTTGTTTATGTCCTACCCCTGCAAATATCGCCCCTCCTCTCCTGAATGAGGTCTAGAATTCTACCTAAAGGTAACAGATAATCATAAGTTGATAATTCAACTTCAGACCCCCCAAATCTGGATATTTTCCTTGAAGAGTTTGATGACATTAAACCACAGATTTTGCTTGAAGCAGAATGAACTTGGTGAATAGAGAGCAACAATATCTAGGCGTTCATAATATCATTTCATATTTCAAGGCAATTGATCCATCGAAAAATAATTTACCTCAAAATACAGTGTTCTAACACCTGAATTTCCATCAATCAATTTAGGTATATCTATATGTACATATACCCTTTATCAGGGTTTGGGAGATATATTTATATAACGTGATGCTTTAATGCTTAAAACTGACATTGAAATGTTGCAACTGTTGTCAGAATAGACCAACATCCTTTGGTCTGTATGAGACTACTGTCTGCAGAAATTTCTCTGGAAAAATAGCTTCAGTTAATGCTGCATTTTTCTACCTTTCTGAAATTGTAATTCTCAGCTGATTTGTCACAATATTAAAATAAAAGGAATTAGATATTAGCTCTCTGGTCCTAGAGGTGTTTTTTTACTCATAAAACTTCCCATTCCTTTCCTTTCCTTTCTTACTCTTCTTCTTTGGGAAAGACTGAGAAGGCCGCATGTCATTCCAAAGAAAAGCCATGGTTTATTTAAATGCTGGCTTGTTGATTTACACATTAAGCCACCAACCCCAATGTATAAACTCCAAGAAGTGGATTTGGTTCCGATGTTGATGATTCTGCCTTTTGACTAGTAGTCAAAAAAGAAAAAAATGTTTGCACTGAGCACTCGAGCCATTTTTGGATAAAGTACATAATAATCAGGGTTATCTTGGCTGTGGAGAAGTCCTAGTACTATTGGCGGCATTGGAAGAGAAAGGGAGAGTCAAGAGATCAGGTAAGTCTTTAGTCCTAAAGCATCCTCTATTTTAGAAACTGGGAGATGGAGAGTTCCAGTCCCACCTTACGCGTGACAACCAACTTAGTGACTTTGGGCCAATCACCAGTTAACCATGAGTTCTAGTCCCATTTTAGGCATCAAATCTGGCTGGGTGACTTTGGGACGTCCCTCTCACTCAACCTAACCCACCTCATACAGTTGTGGGAAAACTAGGAGGAGGAAAGAATATTATATATGTTTAACATGCTGCCTTGAGTTGTTTATAGCAATAATGAAGGCAGGATATAAAAATAAATCAGTTAATTAATAATCTCTGCTTTCTTCCACACATCCCTTCTAAATAAGTTTATCCAGGTCAGGATGTATAAAGTATTAGCTAGTGAAGGTTAAGAAGGTTGTGAATTTTCCTTCCTTCCCCCCTCCCTCCCTCCCCCTCTCCTTCCTTCTTTCCCCCTTCCCTCCCCTTCCTTTCTTCCTTCCTTCCTCCCTCCCTATACCCCTTCCTTCACTCCCTCCCTGTCTTTCCTCCCTCCCCTCTCTTCCCCTCCCTCTCTCCCTTTCCTTCCTTCTTTCCCCTTCCCTCCCTCCCCTTCCTTCCTTCCTCCCTCCCCTCCCTCACTCCTTCCCCTCCCTCCCTTCCTCTCCTTCCTTCTTTCCCCCTTCCCTCCCTCTCCTTCCTTCCTCCCTCCCTCCCTTCACCCGCTCCCTCCCTCCCTCCCTTCCCTCCCTCCCTGTCCTTCCTTCCTTCCCTCCCTCCCCTCTGTCCTTCCCCTCCCTCCCTCCCCTCTCTTCCCCTCCCTCCCTCCCCTCTCTTCCCCTCCCTCCCTCCCTCCCTCTTCACCCTCCCAAAAACTAAAATAAAATAAACCTAAAGCCTAAACAGCCTCTTGCAGGAGTTGAGCTGAAAGGCTGGTGCTGCCTTGGACACATCCACAAAGTTATTTGGCAACCATTTTATGTGTGATGGTTTTTAATTCGTTTCATTAATACAACCCATCTTGAAATGGCATCAGTTATGGTCCATTTGTTCACCTAGTTAGAGGGCTTTGACTGAGAACAACTTCAAACTCTGCTCAGTGGACTTTGTACGATGCCAGAAATCAGAAGATTTACATAAATGCATAAATGCACAAAGTGAAAAGTTGATGGTGACATGAATTTTCCTGTCCTTTGTGATCATAAAGAGCAATAAGAAAATACAGTGTGGCATGAAAGAACATTGACCTGTTGGATTTATTGTGGGCACACCCTCCTTTGAAAAATGCTGTTGCCATATAAAATCCATCGAACAAAACTCCTTGAGATGGAACCTGGGACAATTAACTATTTCTAGGGAGACCCATTGAGTTGAATAATGGGGCTGGGTGTCTGTACTCCAACATATTTTCTAGAGGCTATTTCTTTTGGTGAAGCGTTTTATTATACCAGCTATAGATCCTGTCTTTCTTCAGGTGGCTGGAAACATTGGGAAGTGAAATCCACGCATCCTAAAGTGGCCAAGGTTGAGAAACACTGCTTTAAGACCTTAAACTTCATGGTCAGCAATATTGCTCAAGCTAAAAAAAAAACCCAGCTCTCTTAATTACCCCCCCTCCCAGAAATCTCTTCCAGGGCCTCTACCTGTCCGAATTCTGGGGGAGGGGCTCCAGCCAGCCAGCCAGCTAATCAGGGAATGCTGCTAATGGAACCTGGCTTCACTAGATCAGAATGGGACAACTCGCCATCACACCAATGGCTGCCAACATGCCATGGCCAACTCACCATGGAATGACTTTCTGCGGGACAATTCAACAAACTCAATTACAGGTTGCCCTCGACTTAGAACCACAACAGAGCCCAACATTTCTGTTGCTAAGCGAGACAGCTGTGAAATGAATTTTGCCCCTTTTAACCACCATTCTGGCCACTCTTGTTAAGTGAATCACTGCAGTCGTTAAGTTAGTAACCCAGTTGTTAAGTATATCTAACTTCCCCATTGACTTTGTTTGTCAGAAGGTCTCAAAAGTGGATCACAAGACAGTCATAAATATGAGTCATCTGCTGAGCATCTGAATTTTGTTCACAAGACCATGGGAATGCTTCAAGGGTCATAAGTGTGAAAAACGGTCATAGGTCACTTTTTTTTTCAGGGCAGTTGTAAATTTGAACAGTCACTAAACAAACTGTCAATGACTACCTCTAGTTTCGACAGATCCATGACCAATAATAATAAAATTTAAAAAGTCAATCCAGAAATCCAAGAGTTACAATAATTTGAGTGAAAACATGGTTACTGTTGTATTCGCTCCACAACAGTTACCAATTAAAAGGACTACTTGAATGAAATGATTAATACAGCATTGAAGTGTCCCATGGCCAGTTGTCCTAGAACTACAGTAGATTGAGCATTTGGGAGGGTTTTTCGGTTAGGTGATTGAGTCAGATTCCCAGAGAAGAGAACGCAATGGACATTCTCATAAAATGGCTGCCATGTGGAAGTTCACTCATTATTAAGATGGCTGCTGCCCTGGAATTGATCGGCCACTACCGATAGTTGATGCCCTTAAGCTCCACAGGAGCATTTTTCCACAACTGATGATCTTTTTCATCTCCAGACAAGAAGTCTGAATAAAGTAACCCTAAGAAGCTAGACACTACACAATCCCTGAAAATGCTTCTCTTTCTTTCATTTTTTAAAATATTACAGTGTTCTCCTGATACCAGGAGAAAGACATTATTACAGCAATATTTCCAGCTACTTTGGGTCAGGAATGTTTTAATATTGTCTGAAAATTTCATTTCATTGCCATAGGTTTTAGTGTCTTGCATTTTTTTTATTGTGCTCACCATTCACAGTTGAGATGAACATTTATGACTAAATAAATCATAAATACATACAATAGTAACCCAAACTTTGTTATCTATCCCAAACTTTGTTACCCAAACGTATCTTTCTATCTATCTATCTATCTATCTATCTATCTATCTATCTATCTATCTATCTATCTATCTATCTATCTATCTATCTATCTATCTCTATCATATTTTGGAACTACCCACCCCTCACATAGGTGTCTATTTTCAAGTTGACTCCAAATCATTTTTTTTCCTACACACATTCTGGAAAAGAATTTGGATAATGCAGGATTAGAGTTTAACATGTTGTGTGAATCCATCCATTCAGATTTTATGTTTCAACAAAATAAATTCTCTAAACAAACAAACAAACACATGTGCTTATCAACATGAAATCAGTTAAATTAGTGGCTTAATTTACAAAGCATGTTTTTAAAAGCAATTTTATTAAAATTATCAAAGTATAAAATACAAATAAAAATAGGTGAGGGAAAAGGGAAAGAAGGAAAGAAAAAAAGATAGAAAGAAAGAAAAGAAAGGCAAGCATTGACTTCTAACTCTGTGGCGCAGTACAATCAGATATCACTACAGCCTCAACTTTTTTACTTTTAAATATTTAATAAGTACTAGCCATTTCTATAACAACAAACTATCAAATCAGCAAATCTCAAAGTCAGTGTTTTGCTCCTCCAAGCAGCCCGCCCGCCTGCCAGGCTTCCCCTCCGCCGCGCGGCTCGGGGCCAGGCGCGAGCACCCGTGAGTTAAAAGCAAGCCGCAAGTTGTTGGGAAGTTGCTCGGGTGCTGGGAGCTGCCGTCGTGGTGAGCGGCTCGTCGGGCACGTACGTGAGGAGGAGGGCTTTTAAAGTGCCGCCCGAGCAGGACCGCCGAGCTGGGAAACGGGGCACCAAGGCAGGGCAAGGCTCCACCAGCAGTGGTCTAGCTTTAGGTGGGCTTGGATGCCCCTGAGCGCGGTTTGCTGTTTGTTCTCTCCTGGGACTCGCGTTTGGAAAGCGTGGAAAGTAGTAGCAGGAGCAGCCACGGTGTTACTTTTTCTTACATATAATATATGCCTTTTATAAAATTGGTTCCGCCCTCGAACGCAGATCTGATTTTCCATGTGGCCCCCGACAGAAATTAATTGCCCACCCCTGCTCTAAAGCGCCTGTAGGCCAGAGAAGGAATAATGGATGGAAACTGAACAAGGAGAGATTCAACCTGGAAACAAGGAGAAATTTTCTGACAGTGAGAACAATCAACCAATGGAACAGAAGTTGCCTTCGGAAGTTGTGGGAGCTCCATCCCTGGAAGCTTTCAAGAAGAGACTGGACTGCCATCTGTCAGAAATGGTGTAGAGTCTCCTGCTTGGGTGGGGGTTGGACTAGATGACCTATAAGGTCCCGTGAACTCTGATTATCTGTTATTTGTTATCATTTACAACTAGCTCTGGAGACGTGGAAAGCTGCTGGACCCCTGACAAGAGTATCATCCTACCCTCACCCCACCTCCCAGTTCAAGAAGCAAACGCAGCAATTCTCCTTTTCATCTTTATTTTTTTAAATCTTCTATTGATTTTAGTGTAATTTCTTCATTGGGAGTCACCCTGAGTTCTGGAGAGACAGGCAGCATGCAAGTTTAATCATTTGCTATTATTATTATTTGTATGGTTGATCGCATTGCGAAGCAAAAGGTCAAACTGGCTTTGGTATTTTTATTTGCCTGTCAAGTTCTTCCAAGGGCCTGGCTTGTTGTTGTTGTTGTTGTTGTTGTTGTTGTTGTTGTTGTTATGGTTAGTCACACAGTCAGCCAGATTATTACCAGTATCATTTAAGAAGGGAAACAGAAATGCAAGGAAAGGAGGAAGGAGAAAAGAGAAAGGAAAGAAAAACGATTCATTTTTTAAAAAATCTTGTTTTCTTCAGTTTTTGCAATGTCTCGGGAATGCACCATTTGCCAATCAAGTGGAAAGAACTGCCAAGGTAGTAAGGAAGCCGGCTCTGCTCTGTAAGACAAATGTAGCATTGTCTTGTTGGAAAAGAATTTTGGCAGGTAAAAAACATTCGGGTAGGTACAAAACACAAAACTAGTTCAGCATGCAGCCCGTCAACATTATCCTGAATGGTCTCTTCTACAAACTGGGTTGATTTTATCCTGTAGCTTAAACCATATACTGAATCAATGCCCTGTGGTTTCATTACTTGGGCTTCACAGTTTTGAGAAAGAAAAGATTTGCATGTGTGTGTCAGTGGTGGGATTCAACTTTTTTTTACTACCCGTTCTGTGGGCATGGCTTGGTGGGCGTGGCAGGGGAAGGATACTGTAAAATCTCCATTCCTTACCCACTCCACTAACCTGCTTTCCAGCTCCGTTCTCCTGTGCAGGGCAACCAAAGAAGACCCAGCCAATCAGCTGGGACTTAATGGGAGGCAGAGAATAGATGGGGTTGGCGGGGCCAGTCAGAGGTGGGATTTGCCGGTTCTCTGAACTACTCAAAATTTCTGCTACCAGTTCTCCAGAACTGGTCAGAACCTGCTGAATACCACTTCTGGTGTGTGTGTGTGTGTATGAGAGAGTGAGAGAGAGAGAGAGAGAGTAAGTATATGCACTGTCAATTAAAATCCTAAACAGCTCATTGCTGAGATGGATAGAAACAGGGACGACTGTTCAAGTGTACTTCAAACACTTACATACTTTTCTAGATTCATGTGAAGCTTTTCCCTGGGAGTGTGTCTCAGTGTGTCTGTGCGTATCTGCGTGTGAAACACAACTGAGACACACCCGCCTCTCAGTGGTCATCCCACAGCATCCTGCTGAGAGTCAACTGCCCACTTCCTTCCTTGATTGGCTAATCTCATATGAAGAGCAGGGAAGGGAAAACCAGATGGCTCCTTTGGTCATTATTTTGTTTATTTATTATTCCACTGCCTTTATAATGAACTCAAGGCACTGAACTTAACCTTTTCCCGTGCTGTGGTCAGGGCTGGGCCTGCTGGGGGTTCGCAAGGGTTTGGGAAGGCCCCCTAGCTAAGAGTTTGTGCAGTTCGAAGAATCCCCAAATCCCACTCCTGGCTGGCCCCGCCCACCCTGCCCCGCCCCTCCCAGGAGTTCCCACGCCGGCCATTTTGGATGCAATAAGTGCAGGCCACGTATGGAGCCTCAGGGAGGGGAAAAAACAGGCCTCCCGGAAGTTCGGGAAGGCCGGAAATGGCCCCGTTTCCAGCTTCCAGAGAATCCTGACACCCTGACTATCTGGGTCCTCATTTTACTGACCTCGGAAGGAGGGAAGGTTGAATCAACCTTGAGCCATTCAGGATTGAACTGCTGGCAGTGGTTCAGAGCAATTAATATAAATAAAGACAAAACTAACCTTTTTCCCAGATGCTAAACCAAACAGTCTCCTATCTCAACTCTCCCTTTCACCTCCTGTTCTTCAAGGCCATTCTTATGCTTCCATGGGAGGTCAAAATCTGAAAGGAGGGAAGTGTGGTATTATGGTAGAAGCCACACCTATTTTTATATGTGCAACGAAGAGGCAGGGCTTCAGTTGCTAGGTTGAACTTGCCATCTTGCAGGGAGATTTTTGCTCTTCCCCTGAGATGCTACAATTCCATGTCATCCAATTAAATGAGAGCTGGAAGGAAAAATGTAGGATTTCTCTTCCAATAATAATGGGTAGTGTTGAGGTGGAGGGTACATTTTGACCCTGGATTTCCTTTGAGGCCACTGGAAATTTTCAGTGGGCTGCTTCCACTGTTAATTACAAAGACACTGTCCGTGGTACTAAATACAAACCAGTATATAGTACAGTACTAACAACGTTTCTGTTCTGGTTGGAATGGCCTCTTTGCATTGGCTGTTCTCACTCAACATGCTTAACCTAGTTATCAAATTAACCCATTTTCTGGTTCTGCACAATCCATCCAGCCATAAGCTAACCAAACAGTGTGGGTTCAAATATGCTAAGTCCCCAAACAGCCAACCCAGTCCAAACAAAACCTCCTAAACATAACCATGCTTAGCCTATAACATGCAAATAGTCCTTGACTCACAACTGGTTGTTTAATGACCATGCAAAGTTCTGATGGACCTCCCCAGAGCTACGTACGATTCAATTTCAAAGTTCTGATGGGCACTCTTCTGTGACTATGTCATCAAATTGGGCATAGTCACATTGTGACCCTCTTAAAAACCAGTATGACTTACTATTGCAATTCTGGGCTCAACATTGTCATAGGTCAAGGACTACCTGTCCCTACTAATCTTCATCTGATGAAGTCTGTTGTGTCAACCCTTATTGGAAATATAGTTCCATGCCCTCTTCCTGGGGACGTGTATGCCAAAAGCAAAAGGAAATTTCCTCTGGGTCCTAGCCCCTCCCTTTCTCTCTCCCACGTTGCTCCAAGTCAGCTAGCTCCCAGGTGTTTGACAGATCTCTCCTTCCATTCTCTTTTCAGGAGGAAAAAATATGACCACCACCATGAAGGGATGTGCCAATAAGGCTTTCTGTGAGAAGATGGATATATCAGCTATGGCTAGCCCATTTACTTTACTCCCCAATTTAAGAAATTTAAGACTTGTGGACTTCAAATTCCAGAATTCCCTAGCCAGCCATTCTATCATAATTTCAACTGGTTACTAATCAAACAGTCGTATGTCAAGGACTCATTGTAATTGCTTAATCAAATATACAATTACCAAGGTTGAGGAATACTTCTCTAGAATGTCCAGAATATGACTATTACCTTCACAACCCTAGAACCTTGTACCCTGTTTCCCTGAAAATACAACTTACCCTGAAAGTAAGTCCTAGCATGATTTTTTCACGTGCACCCAATATAAGCCCCCCCCCCCAAAAGCCCTAATTAAGATTCCGCCAATTCCAGAGTGCACGAGTAAAAATTAAGTTAGGGTGGGGATGCGGGGTTGGAACTGCCCTACTACCTACCTTTGGACAGTTGTAGCCAGGCCTCGCACACCCTGACACCTGCCTTGCCGGCCCATTTCTTCTGCAGCCAGCAAGGCTGGCAAGGCTTTCCTGAAGGCCTCTGTAGCTGATAAGAAAGCTCTGGATCGATCCAGAGCTCTGTTATCAGCTGCAGAGGCCTTCAGGAAAGCCTTGCTGGTCATAGAAGAAGTTCCTGAAGGTGTCTGACAGTGAAAAGAAGTCTGGGGGTGATGCATGCAAGTGATGACATCCCCCAAAAATAAGACCTGGTGCCTTTTTTGGTGGCAAAAAAAATATAAGACAGGGTCTTATTTTGGGGAAAACATGTATCCATATTTTTTTCTAATGAAACTCTGGGGAAGTTCCACTCATTCATTATTCTATTCATCTGCTCTTCCAAAGGATATATTGTCTTGGCTTTTATCCAGGGCTTAAAAGCCATGAGAAAAGAACGAAGGAGGCCAGCGGCCCTTAAAATATTAAAAAGATCAGAATAAGGACAAAAAAATATGTAGCATTAATCAAATGAAGAGAGGGGGCAGATAGAAAAATCAATCAACTCCCAGAAGCACTGCTGACTGGGGAATTCTGGGAGTTGAAGTCCACACCTCTCTCTGAGGTTGAAAAACACTGGATGAGTGAGTACAATGGAAAGAGAACACATGGGCCTGGGAAAAGGGGTTGAAATATTTACAGGCCTCGTGACAAATTCCAGCATTGCAGATTTAGAGCTGACTTGAGATCAACAGGGGAGAAAAAGGCAAAAGAGGCCTTTTCAAAAAAAGCTGAAAATGGGAAAACAATCCAAGCAGCTACCATAATTTGAAAAGAGGATGCTGTTTCCAAACCTGGAAGTATTAAGAACATTGGGAAAAACTGGAAGGTATTTTTTTTCCCACCTGAAAAATAAAGGAATGGGTTTACAGAACAGAACAGAACAAAGTAATAAAGAGATGGAAGGGAACTTGGAGGTCTTCTAGTCCAACCCCTGGCTCAAGCAGGAAATCCTATATCATTTCAGACAAATGATTGTCCAATCTCTTTTTAAAAGCCTCCTGTGTTGTAGCACCCACAATCTCTGAAGGCAAGTCATTCCACTGGTTAATTGTTCTTAATGCCTGAAAATTTCCCCTTAGTTCTAGGTTGTTTCTCTTCTTGATTAGTCTCCATCCATTGTTGTCATGCCCATGTTGGTGTATGATTCCGAGGGAGAGGTGGAACAGCTGACAGGGAGTGGGGGTGTGGCTCCAGTAGCTGTGGAGGAAACTGGGAAAGTCCGGCTGGGCATTCAGAGGAAGACCCAGGTCCACCTCCTCTCCATCCTAGGGCACGCAGGAAGGAATGGATAAGGGAGCAACATGATTGGGTTGATTTACGGGGGAGGAAAGGGCCCTGATCCCCTTTATTGGTTGCAGTTGGAAGGCTGTTTAAAAGGGTGTACAGCAAAGTTGCTGGAAGCAAAGCGTGAAATTATTCTGGTTTGTTGAGTCTTATCTGAGTTCTGCCATCCTCCCAAGTGTGTATGTTTCATTATCTTTTGATGTCTTCAATCCCTTATCCTGCCCTGTCTTGTTAATTGCTGCAGTGTGGTTTGTTTTTCTTTATAATTTATATGTACTTCGAGTTCGGACGGAATTTCTTCCCTTTGAAAACTGTTTTTGGGAGCATTTTTTTCTCCAGCCAACGATAACTGGACATTGAGGGCCAAGTTGGAGGCATTAAGGGACCTATTTTTGTGACTTTGTTGCTTTTGTGCCACACCCGGGTCATTACAATTGTCCTGCCTTCAGGTCCTTTGGATGATAGGTTGACCTCTTCTCCATGGCAGCTCCTCAAATATTGGGTTGATGACCCCAATCCTTTTTCCAAAGCTGGATGTGTTTCCACCACATTTTTTTTTCATTTTCCACAAAGAAATCCAACCCTCCCAATGTTCCCATTTTTATTTTTATTTTTGGCATGAAGGACAGTCCATGTCCTGCTTCATATAACTTTGAAGCCTGGATCATGTAGTTCTGAGGAGGAGTGTAGAACTGTTGGGCCAATGATGACGTATTCCATAATAGGGACATTTTGAGAATTTTGAATTTGCAAGCAAGTTGCATTTTCAACTGAACAATTGCTTTAAATGGTTTGATTTAGAGATGCATGAAGCATTCTCTGACAGATAGACATGCATTAATTAACAAAACAGCAAAAAAATGATGGAAGTCATCAAAAATAACAGGAAAAAAAGAGGTACTACTATCTTCCTCATTTTATTGCCCCTTTTAACAAAAACCAAGAGAGCCTTTTGCTTGTTTTTGAATGGGTGGCACTTTCTCTCCCTTCCAATCCAATGTGCTATTTTGAAATTCTGCAGAATTCTGGTTTTGTTTGTTTTCTGGCCTCTTCATCGGTACAATTAAAGCAATGCCTCCAGTACTGAGAGGCTCCTGCAGCACTTAAGGAGATTAGGAATATTTATGTGTGACATAATGTTTCCTGCCTTCGCTGGTCCTGTTACATAATTCTCATTTCTGCCGTGCGAGGAAAATAATAATCCTTTTCTACAAGAGATCCTCAATTTACAACCAAACTGAGCCCAACATTTCTGTTGCTAGACAGAGACATTTGCTAAGCGAGCTCTGTCCCACTTTATGACCTTTCTTGTAGGGGTGGGATTCTACTGGTTTGAACCGGTTCGCATGAACTGGATGTTAAATTTGTATCTGGTACGCCGAACCGATATTTGAACTGGCCGGCTGGCCCCACCCACCCTGCCCCGCCCCTCCCCTCCCCTCCCGTCCCAGGAATCTCCACGTGGCCCATTTTTGATGCAGGTAAGTGCAGAGTCCATGTGGAGGCTCTGAGAGGGGGAAAATGGTCCCTCTAGAAGTACCAGAAGTCCAGAAATGGGTCTGTTTCCAGCTTCTGGAGGGCCTTGAGAGCCCAGGGGAGGCCATTTTTGCCCTCCCAGAGGCCCGAGGGAAGCCTCTGTACCCTCGGGAAGGCAAAAAAATGGCCCTCCTGGAAATTCCAGTAGGCCACGTTCACCCAGCAACTAGGCTGGGAACCGGTTGCTGGGATTTTTGAAACCCAGCCCTGTTTTCTTGCCATGATTGTTTAAGTGAATCACTGCAGTTGTGAAGGTAGTGACATGGTTGTTAAGTGAATCTTGCTTCCCCGATGACTTTGCTTGTCAGAAGGTCTCAAAAGGGGATCACATGACCCCGGACACTGCAACTGTCATAAATGTGGGTCAGTTATCAAGCGTCCAAATTTTGATCACGTGAATCAAATGATTGTATGTGAGACTGAAGTGAGTAGTTGTAAGTAGCTGAAGGAGGCGAATATTTCTAACACTCCTATTTTTCCCCACAACAACAACCCTGTGAGGTGGGCTGAGAGAGACGAACTGGCCTAAAGTCACCCAGCTGTCTTTCATGCCTAAGGCAGGACTAGAACTCAGGGTCTCCTGGTGATAGGCCCAAAGTCCTCCAGCAGGCTTTCATGTTTTTAAGTTTTGAAGAAGAGATTAGATAACCCTTTGTCTGAAGTGGCCTAGGGTTTCCTGCCCAAGCAGGGGGTTGGACTAGAAGACCTCCAAGGTCCCTTCCAACTCTTGTTATTCTAAATTCTGTTTCAGCCTAAGGTGGGGCGAGTTCTCAGTTTCTACTAGGTCTCACTGGGTTTGGATTCGGCCCTGCTAGGATTGAATATCAGCAAAAGGGTTTCTGAAGCAAAAATCTCAGGTGACAGGATTTGCTCGCTGAGGACCAGACCCTTGGAGTCAGAATTTGCTTGAATAGGTCTCTCCAGAGCATCCAGTCTCTTGACCCAGTAGCCTATCAATTCATCATTGTTTCTTTTTGAAAGGATAGTTTAAGAAGAGCTTTAAACCAGGGAAACTGAAATTTTAAGGGAACCAACAATGGTTTGGTGTGATGTACAATCTCCGTTGTTTCTGAAGTGTAGAATCTTGTATTTCATGAAACTCTGTCATAGTCCATGAGGACTCACCTATGAGACCAATGACATAAAACACGAGTTGAGAAAACGGTGTTTAGAATCACCTTTTATTCTTGAAGAACATCTTGTGGAGAGTGGAACTGAGGTTTGAGTTATCCTCAGGAAGAACGCCTGTAGTGCCAATTCCTTTTGGGACATTGACAATTTTCACAGTCATCATTTCTCATCAGGGTAGAAAAACCCCTTGCTATATATAATCTCTTTCACTTCCTCATATCTATGCTCCAGTAAATATGTCAAAATCCATTTCTCCATTGCTAAGTCAGCTTGGTCTGTTTGTCTATTCTAAAATTTCCCCCCTTTTTCCAACCCATCCCCCTCTATCTATCTATCTATCTATCTATCTATCTATCTATCTATCTATCTATCTATCTATCATCTCTATATCTATCTCTATCATCATCATCATCCTCATCATCTCTCTCTCTCTCTCTTTCTCTATACATATAGATAGATAGATAGATAGATAGATAGATAGAGATAGAGATATACATAATACACACACATACACACACACACACACACTGTGTTTGCTGTGTTCTGCTTGATTGGTGTTTCTAATATCTTCTGTCTGTTTTGTAGCTTTTTTTGTCTTGATTGGCTGGCAACATTGTGTTTCCTGTATTGGAGGCTTTTAGTGCGGCTTGGCTCCGAGTAAATGGACGTAAATGATAAGGCAAAACATCTTGTGAGGTAAATGAAATTGTGGGCTAAGTCATCGGACATGTGTGTGTCAGAAGGGTATCCCCAACTTTTCCTGTCCCAGTTGTTAAGTGAATGATTGAAGTTGTTAAGCTAATAACCTGGTTGTTAAGTGAATCCGGCCTCCCCCTGACTTTTCTGGACAGAAGGTCGCAAAAGGGGACCACATGACACCAGGACACGTTGCAAAGCATCCATATTTTGGTCACATGACCATGAGGATGCCCCAATGGTCGTAAGTGTGAAAAATGGCCATCAGTCACTTCTTCAGGGATGGGACTCTCGGGGACTATCTGTACCGCACACACAATCATGGTGTTCTGAGCTAGGCTTCCCAAGATTATGAAGCAGGCTCCTTGTCCTGATAAAACCCCTTTTATTTAGGTTCAAGGGAATTCCTCTCCAGAAAAGTCCCGGCAAACAGTCTTTCGTGAGATTTCACAATTACAGACCTTTATCAGGCTTGGAGAATTGCCAGGCCGATACCTTCCAAACACCACGCTGTAGCAGCAATTACCTAGCAAGAAGTCAGGAACACATCTTCACACTAATGAATTGAACTAATTGTCTCCTGCAAACATCACTCCCCTTTTGCTCCTCTTTATTCCCTATGGGAGGGGACATTCACCATCCACCTGAGCCTTTACTCCCAAGTCGACCCTTGTTCCTTAACTGTTCTCTTCTCCTGGCAGCTCTGTGCGTGTACACAGGCTCCAGCTGTTCTTCTGCCCCACTGATCTTTGACTTTGAAGGCAGATGATAACTGTCAGGCGGCCCTGAGCCCATCTCTGCCTCAGACGCAGACCCCTCATCAGAGCCTCCCCCAGACTCCAGGACTGGCCCAGGTTACTCCCCAACCTCCTCACTATCCGAGTCTGCTGCCAGCTCTGCTGGCTGCTGAGGGCCACAACACAGGCTCTCCTCTTCCGATGTATTTTCAGATCCTTGAAAACCTCCGCTTAAGAGACTTTGTTAGTGTTCAAGGAACCTCAAATCCTTGCCTTTGATTTTAGGGCAAGAGAAAGAATATGGCTGTGCCACTTTTAATTGGCACCGAGCAAAATATGTAAGCTTTGGCAGGGTATTAAGCATTTAATATTTTATTTAGCTTCATCCACAAGTTTGTTTTAACTTTTACTTTTGGACAGCAAAACAGGAAACAAATAGGTTTAGTAGTTTCCTGTAAAGGATTCCTGCTGTTCTCACTCTTTTTTTATCCTTCCAGAAAACCACTTTTATTTCTTAAACCCGCCTTCTTTTTCAGGAAGTGGTGGTTTGAGGCTGCTGTTAAAAATGCTTCCTCGGCTTCTGGCAAAATAAGAGAATTTCCTATATTCAGGACTTCCAGGTCTGCTTTGAACAAAGCACCACTCAGCTGTCATGAAGACTTCACCGACCCTCTTCCTTCTCACGGTATTTATTATTGAAGGTAAGTAGGCAAGAGTGACAAATATTTGAAGTGAATGGCTTCTGTGCCTTCACTGCTTTTGCAAATTCGTAGCATATTTTTCCAAGAGAATTTGTGGCACGGACAAATTGGGATTGTAGACTTTCAAAGAATGAAATCACTCGATTTGGCATACTGAAAGGGAAATCTTTTGGGAACTGATGAGCTCTCTAGGCCAGTGTTTTTCAAGCTTCGCAACTTTTAAGGCATGAAGATTTCAAGTACCAGGATTCTCCAAAGCAGACCCCTGTGAGATTCTGTGCAAGATCAGTAGATGGTAGTACCATCATCTACCACAGGATCGGAATATTGCTGCAAACTGCTTTGAAATATAAATTGGGTGATCTAGTTCTGTTGCTTTTGTAATCCCACATTGGTAAATGGATTGCAGTCTCCAGATGCAAAGAACTGATGTTAAAAATTAAAATCTGAACATCAAATCTTAAAGTTAAAAAAATATTAAAAGCTTTCCCTCTTCTGATTTTTGGGGATGCAAGCATTGAAAATTTGAACATGATCAAAATTTAGCAAAAAATACTTGGCTGAAATTAACTGGAGTTAAAAGAATCTAAGCCATCTACTATAGAGGTTAGCAATATTCTCTCGGTCTCTCTGTCTCTCTCTTTCTCTCTCTCTCACACACACACACACCACATATATATTCACATACATACATGTAGATAGTACATGCATATACACACATGTAGGTACATACATGTGGAGGGAGGGAGGAACTTTGGAGCTAGCCCAAAAATGCAAGAATAACTTTTTCCCTTCTTTTTTTATTCCAATGTTCTTACCACTGCTTCAAACCCATGCTTTTTGGTTTAACTTTTTTTTTGTAATTTTAATTTCTTTTTATATTTATAATTTGGATATTTGGCTGTTTTATCTCCCACTAAGTTGTTCAAAGTCATCTCGAACCACAAGATGGGCAGCAACTGATAATAATGATAATGATGATAATAACAGTGCAAACAATGCCATATCTAGTATGAATGTTTGGCTGATATGTGATGAACCAGGATAATATTACGCAATACCAATGGTAATAGATCTCTTGGGTCCAATCCAAAAACATCTGGAGCACCTCTTGAATACCTCTTGCATTGATAAAATCACCATCGATCAATAGTAAAAGGCAGTTTTACTTGGAACAGCTGGCATCTTGTGAGGATACCTGTAATACCATCAAACAACAATATTTGCCTATGCCAGATCTTTGGGGAGGATTTTACAGGTGGATAACAATGGCAAATCCAGTCTGAACATCTGGCTGACTGTGCTATGAACCATAATAATACTCAATAAATCACCTGTAACAGTTCAATTTCACATATTTATTTTATTTGGCGTCCTGAAAAATATTTGGAAGTCTAGGCAATAGTGTACCTTTTGGGTATCTGGAAGCCTGGGGGCACACTGGTTAGAATACAGGCAAATTCTGCCCACTGCCTGGAGTTCGATCCTGACCAGCTAAAAGTTGACTCAGCCTTCCATCCTTCTGAGGTCAGTAAAATGAGGACCCAGATTGTTGGGGGCAATACCCTGACATTGTAAACAGCCCAGAAAGTGCTATAAAGCACAATGGGGCAGTATATAATTAGTGCACCATTTCCTTAAACTAGCTTCATAGAGCTAGCCTACAGTTAAGGAATCCAGAAGCTCTACATTTGGAAGGTGCCACAGTTGAGGAGAAAAGCTTCCAAACCCTTCCAGGGGATCTGTCAAGTAGAGTTTTTTTTTTTCCCTCCTTGACATCTCAGTTGATCATTGGTGAAGTCTTGCTGTGACCTTGGTCTCAAACGGGCCAGAGAAAATAAGAAAGGAGACAATTTGTTGTCCTTTTTTTGTGGTTGATGCTGCAGGATTATCTCTGGAATGTGAAGAATGCCTTGGCCTAGGAGATTGTTCTGGGAATATGGTGACATGTGATATTGGGAAAGACAGATGCAGTGTTACTAATATGGTCCTCCCAATGGGTAAGTACAAGAAGCTGCATCTTCTACAGGCCCCAAGGAGGTTTATTTAATTTAATTCTTATTCTGCCTTTATTACTTTATAAACAACTCAGAGCAGCAAAAATACCCAATGCTTCTTCTGGCTTGTATTCCCTCACAAAGACCACACTTTGGGCTGGGAGAAAGTGATTGGGCCAGTCACTCAGTTGGCTCTCATGCCTAAAATGGGACTAGAACTCACCATCTCTTGGTGAATAGCTTGAAGTCACCAGCTGGCTTTCATGGCTAGGCTGGATTAAAACTCCCGGTCTCCCAGTTTTTAGCATTGTGCCTTAATCCCTAGACCATCTGTAGTAGATCTCACGAATGAGGCTTCCAAGAAATAGGCAAGGCCACAACCAGAGGTGGTATATTCAGCAGGTTCTGACCAGTTCTGGAGAACCGGTAGTGGAAATTTTGAGTAGTTCGGAGAACCAGCAAATACCACCTCTGGCTGGAGACTTTACAGTATCCTTCCCCTGCCATGCCCACCAAGCCACGCCCACAGAACCGGTAGTAAAGAATATTTGAATCCCACCACTAGAACAGAACAATGTTTTCCTTTATCTTGGAGCCTTGGTGGCACAGTGGGTAGAGTGCAAGACTGCAAGCTACTCCTACTGCAATTTGGCAGTTCGAATCTCACCAGGCTCAAGCCTTCCATCCTTCCGAGGTGGGTAAAATGAGGACCCAGATTGTTGGGGGCAATATACTGACTCTGTAAACTGCTCTTAGAGGGCTATAAAGCACTATAAAGTGGTAGATAAATCTAAGTGCTATTGCTATTGCCTCACATCAATTAAAAATATGTACTCTTTAGAGTTTTTTTATGGCTAAGATCCCCTTATTCCAAGAGCTCCTCTACTTACTCATTTTGGATTGAATTCTGAAGGGAGAAATCTTTGGTGGAAGGACTAAGTACTCCTCACTGGAGTACTTAGTCAACCATGAATCCAACCCAACTGGATTCATCCAATAGTTTGGTTGGCTTTTGAAAATGGGGGAAAAATACCAATTGTTGCTTCGTTCTCAAACATGCTTCCTACTGACTCTGCAACAACCATCATGGTTCCTTCTGGGGGTAAAGCAGTTTCCCTCACTTCATTTCCCACAGGACTATCCCTGAATATAAAAACCTGTGTCTCGTCTGACGTCTGTGACAAAGGTGTTCAAGTAATTAATATGGGCGAGAAAGGAAAAGCGGTGGCCCACCTGAAATGCTGCGAAGGAGAGGAATGTAGAAAAACAGTCCCTCCAGGTATGTCTGTGTTAGGTTCTTCTCGCTCGGGTTTCCCTGTCTTGTCCTCCACTTCAGATGGGTTGGGAACTGCAATTCGCATCACGACTAGGTAGGAAAGTTGGTGGAAATCTTAAGTGAGAGGCAAACACCTTGCATTCCAGAAGAACAGAACAGAATAGCAGAATAAGAGAGTTGTAAGAGACCTTGGAGGTCTTCTCATTAGAGGTAGGCTACTGCCGGTTTGCACCGGTTCTAGTGAACCGGTAGTTAAGATTAGGTGCAGTTTGGCGAACTGGCAAATCCCACCACTGGCTGGCCCCACTTCCGCCCATTTTTGGCCTGTTTTGGGGGCTGTTTTTAGGGTGTTTTTGGCCCGAAAATGGCCCAAATAACATCCTGAAAATAGCCCAAAAATGCTCTGAAAATGGCCTGAAAAATGGCCTGAAAACAGTCTGAAAAATAGCTGAAAATGGCTTGAAAAACACCCTGAAAATAGCCCAAAAATACCCTGAAAACATCCTGAAAATGGCCCCCAAAATGGTCTGAAAATGACCAAGAAACCCGGCCCAAAACAGGCAGGGGCGGAGCCAGCCAGTGATGGGGTCAGCCCCAACCAGCTGAATCCTCCCTCTTCCTTTGAGGTTAGTGGCCGGGAGGTGGGACTGAGTGTGATGAGTGATGTCACCCACCCAGTCACATGACCAACCAGCCACACCTACCCAGCCAGAGAACCGGTTGTTAAAAAAAATTGCAGCCCACCACTGCTTCTCATCCAACTCTCTTCTCAATCAGGAAAGTCTCCAACATTTCAGACAAATGGCTGCCTAGTCTCTTAAAAACCTGCAGGGTTGGAGCACCCAGAGGTTCTGGAAGCAAGTTGTTCCACTGGTTCTCTCCTTGATTAGTGTCTACCCATTGCTTCTTGTCCTGCCTTTCAAGTGCTTTGGAGAATAGCTTGGCTCCCTCTTCTTTGTGGTAGCCCCTCAAATATTGGAACACTGCTATCACGTCACTCTTACTCCCCTTACTTAAGAGGTTTGAGAGGTAGCTGTGGGGTTCAATGCAACATGAGCCATGGTGGCACAGTGGTTAGAATGCAGCATCGCAGGCAAATTCTGCCCACAGCCAGGAGTTCATTCCTGACCGTCTCATGGTTGACTCAGCCTCCCATCCTTCTGAGGTTGGTAAAATGAGGACCCAGATTGTGCTGTCGTAACTTTGAAAGATCACTAAGCAAATTGCTGTAAGTCAAGGACTATCGGTACCTTGTCATGAATATTCTTAATAAGTGTTATTAATATTTAATAAAAGCATTACGTTCAGTGATGATTGCACATTTGGCAAAGCAATCAAACATTTGTTAGTGTCTCCTTCTACACACGCACAAGTGGTTTCCCGCTGATTGCTGTGTCCTCAGGTTGCATATCAAAGGAAGCACATCTGTTAGATGAAGAGGTTAGTCTTATCAAAAAATGCAGCATATAATTACAGTTGCAGGTTGGTCAGTCATGTAAAAAAATCCTGGTGAAGACAACAAATCCCTGATTATTCCCACTAAGCAGGGGGCCCCAATCTTGGAAGTTTTATGACTTGTGGACTTCAAATCCCAGGATTCCTCAGTCAGCATGGCAACCTAGGAATTGAAATCCACAAGTCATCAAGTTAGCCAAGGTTGGAGGCCCGTGCTCTAAAGCCCTTTTCATTGGGAATATATTTGTTTCTAATCTCATGTCTGATGCAGAGGTGGTATTCAGCTGGTTCTGCCCAGTTCTGGAGAACTGGTAGCAAAAATTTTGAGTAGTTCGGAGAACTGGCAAATCCCACCTCTGATTGGCCCCACCCCCATCTATTCTCCGCCTCCCATTGAGTCCCAGCTGATTGGCTGGGTCTTCTTTAGTTGCCCTGCACAGGAGAACGAAGCTGGAAAGCAGGTTAGTGGGGTGGGGAGGGAATGGGGATTTTACAGTGTCCTTCCCCAGCCATGCCCATCAAGCCACACCCATAGAACCGGTAGTAAAAAAAAAAACTGAATCCCACCATTGATCTAATGGTTCTATCTTTTCTATAGAATTGCCCAAGAAGGCCCTAGTCAATGGGAAGCAGTGCCCAGCATGCTTTGCATTGGGAAGAACATGTCACGAAGAAGTTACTGATTGCACTGGAGATGAGCTGTACTGTGCCGAAGGAATTCTGCATTCAGGAATGGGTAATTATCTACTTAGCTCAACCTTCCTCAGATTATATTAGCCTGATTATGGATGACAATTTCCATCGAATCAAAAGGGTCAGCGCTCTAGCTGAAGATTTCCAATAGAAGTCTCCATGAGGAAGTCTGTCTTAGAAGCCGCCAGGTTGCATTCACACAATTGGCCAAGCCATGGTTGGTTGGTTGGTTGTGTAGCTTTCTATGGATTTTTCAAGTCAATTTTGTTTGTGTGGATTGCACAACAGTGGCAACAGAGGTGATATTCAGCAGGTTCTGACCAGTTCTGGAGAACCGGTAGTGGAAATTTTGAGTGGTTCAGAGAACCGGCAAATATCTCCTCTGACTGGCCCCGCCAACCCCATCTCTTCTCTGCCTCCCGTTGAGTCCCAGCTGATTGGCTGGGTCTTCTTTGGTTGCCCTGCACAGGAGAACGGAGCTGGAAAGCAGGTTAGCGGGGTGGGAGTGAGTGAGATTTTGCAGCCATCTTCCCCTGCCATGCCCACCAAGCCACACCCACCAAGCCATGCCCATAGAACCAGTAGTAAAAAACTTTGAATCCCACCACTGGGTGGCATGCTGTAAGCTATATTTTCCCCAAACTGTAGGAGTAATAATGAAATTCCTCCCTCCCTCCCTGGATTTTTGACCACATTATCCCCACATCCTCCTTCAACCTTCTTGAGAACATCCAGTATAATTCTTTCTAGATTTTTATCGTACTTGTCTGAATCTAATTTCATGATGTCTGTTTCATTGTGATAATGGCAGACAAAAATAAAATACCTTCCTAGTATTTCACACCATAACTGCCATATTTTTTTTCAACCTGAAAGGATAAAGGTGGAGGACGATGGGCGTTGTAGTCCAACCTAACCAGGAACATCTCAGGTTGGCCAGCTCTTCCATGAAAACTATTGGGGAAAGAGGAATGGGCTTCAGTTCAACTCGTTCCACTGATGAATTGTTCTTACTAAAAGGAGAAACTTCTTGACCATGAGAACGATTAATGACTGGAAGGACTTGCCTTTAGAAGTTATGGGTGCTCCATCAGGTTTTTAACAGAGGATGGACAGAATGGTATAGGGCAGTGAGGGCTAACCTTTTTCGGCTCCTGAAAGGCAATGCATGCAGCCCCCCCCCTCAAGCCTCCTGTGCATGCATGCATGACCCCCCCATGCCACACATCCCTGCGTATGCACACATGATCCCCCCCCATGCACCATGTGCCTCTGTGCATGTGTGTGCATCTCCCACCCACCCCCCGCCCCCGTGCATGTAGGCCAGATACCCGAGAGTCAGTGGTTGGGTGGCAGCATGCACGCACATGCACAGTGAGGCTCTTTTGGATGACCTCTCACTTGCTGGCAGAAGGGGCTCTGCATGCCACTTCCGGCACCCGTGCCATAGGTTTGCCCTCACGGGTTTAGGGTTTCCTGCTAGACCGGGGAGTTGGGAGTAGAAGACTTCCAAAGTGTCTTCCAATTTTGTTACACTGTAGGGGTGTCAATCTCAAGGCCCGCGGGCCGGATTTGGCCTGCAGGGTGCTTAGATCTGGCCTGTGGGATTGCCCTGGAAACAGCCCATTGGCCCATGGTGCCTCTGCCAGTGAAAATGGGCTCCCAATCTCCATTTTCAGCTGGGACAGCCTCCTGCAGCCCTCTGAGAAAACGGAGTTCAGTTTTCACGGGCAGAAGGTTGCAGGAGGCTGTCCCAGCTGAAAACAGAGATTGGGAGCCCATTTTTTCTGGCAGAGAGCTCAGCCCACCGCAGGCACCCCTGATATGAGTGATGTCAAGCTGGGCAAGGCCCACCCTGCCCACGCCTACCCTGCCCCCCCCCCCAAAGTCAAACACAACAACCCTGATGTGGCTCTCAATGAAATCAAGTTTGATACCCCCTGTTGTACTGTGTTTACTGTAATAGACCCAATCTTGGCACTTCAGCTCTTTCATTTTCTCCACAGAGATACTTCCTCTCGAGGTCAGCTTGAAGGGATGTGCAAACAAAGCTCTCTGCGATAGCTTGGTTGGATATGAAGCCATAGCTCCTGAGAACAGTGGAGATCACACTATGCGATGCACACCAAATTCTTCAATCTACCAACAGGAGTTCACAACCATTGGCCAATGGAATGACTTGATTATAATTGAAGAGTTCTCTGGGGGCGTTAATACCATTCCCAGATGGTTTGGATTCTTCATCACAATTCTTTCTGGCATCCTTCTTAGGAAACTCCTGGCTTGATTTTTGCCAAGTGTAAAGATTTCATCGTAGGAGAAAAACCGAATAGGCCTAGGGTATTCCAAAATCTGGAGTCTGGTAGCACTTTTTCAGCTAAGAAAGTTTATTAAAAGCAATAGTTTTTTTTTTTTGGTGAGCTGTAGCTTACATCCAACGTACACTTCATTAGATGCTTTAAATCGTCAGGTCACCTTAAGATTCAGTGGTCCAGTTTGCTTCCAGCTTCTGTATATTCTACAATCATAGATATTTCAAAAGAAAACCAGGAAAGATTTATTACTCCAGAGGCTCACAGCACTTGACTTAATGTTTTTGATGTCCAGGAGTGGTTTCTAACAATAGAAGGGCAGGCTAATGGGCTGTAATGTTATCACTAATTGTGATGGTGAGAATTGATGTTCAATTGTGGTTCTCATTCACTATCAGATGGATGTACGGTCTTCAATTCCCTTCAGCCCTAGCCAAGACAGACTTTCTTTTTGTGGCTCTAGAACAAACTCAAAGGGTGTGATTAGAACAGAACAGAACAGAACAGGAGTAGAGTAGAGTGGAGTAGAGTGGAGTAGAATAGAATTCTTTATTGGCTAAGTAGACACACATAAGCTCTCACTGTACATAAAGCTATAAGTGATAAATCATAATAATAAAAATACATTCATCATAAATCATAATGTTGTGATTAGTAGCATTTATTAGGAAGAAAGATGTTAGTTATCCCACAGGAACTCCATCAACATGACTTTCATATAAAGCCTCTTTATACAATTTATTCTAGTGCCAAAATCACCAGTGCCATTTTTTTTAAGGTCTTCCAATAGAAAGGAAGAAAAACAGGCACGTAAGCTTCATTTTTCTGGAAAACTGTACCGGCTTGCAATTTTGAAAACCATCAGCTCCCCTTTATCGGTCCGCTTGAGAAATGATCTTCTGCATATGAGGTGTGGGAAATGAATGAGAACTGCAGTTTACCAGTTGCTGGACAACATAATCTTGATGTGTTCTGGTAGCCCTAGATAAAACCTAAGCCTTAGATGGAATTAGTAAGATCAGAATGGAATGATCCATTTCAATTTCTTCCAATGTTCATTTATTTTGTCACATTCCCATCCATCTGCTTGTAATTTTGAAAAGCAACAACAACAAGGCTCTGGATTTCCCAGTTGCAATGTATGGCTGTAAAAGTGGGACCATAAGGAAGGCTGAGCTCCAGAGAATTGAGGCCTTTGAACTCTGGTGCTGGAGAAGACTCCTGCGAGTCCCTTGGACTGCAAGGCCATCCAACCGGTCAATCCTAGAGGAGATCAACCCTGGCTGTTCTTTAGAAGGCCAGATCCTGAAGAGGAAACTCAAAGACTTTGGCCACCTAAGGAGAAGGAAGGACTCACTGGAGAAGACCTGAATGCTGGGAATGTTTGAGGACAAAAAAAGAAGACGGGGACTGCAGAGAATGAAGTGGCTGGATGGAGTCACTGAAGCAGTCGGCTTGAGCTAAATGGACTCCAGAAGATGGTAGAGGACAGGAAGGCCTGGGGGAATGTTGTCCATGGGGTTGCAATGGGTTGGACATGACTTCGCAACTAACAACAACAACAACAACAGAGAGAGAGAGAGAGAGAGAGAGAAAGAGAGAGAGAGGGGGGTTTGCATTTTCATACATGTTTCTCAGCCGTTGATTCCATCCAGTCAAATCCCGAGAGAAAAAACTTGGTTAATCCAACAAACAAATTACAGACAACAGATAGACTATTGTAAAGAGCAAGGGAAATGACTTTGCCAGATGTACACCGGATCTGTTACCAAAGTGACAAGAGGAAAACATGGCTTAAGTCCAAAGCAAGCAGAAAAGAGACATAAAAGACTCAGACAGAGCTCCTTCATTTGGGTGGATATAAAAGGGGGAGAGGACGTAGCAGAATTGGATTTGCCAGACTCTGCTACTCTAGCCTCTCTCTCTCCCTTTTTAAAAAGCTTTTATTAGAGTTTATCGTAATATAAAATACAAAGGGTTGAATTAAGTTCAGAAAGGAAAAGGGAAGGCAGGTAGAAAGAAAAAAGAAGGAATGACTTCCGGCTCTTTTTCGTGCAGTACAATACAAAATGCAGTTGTCATCTCGACTTTTATGCTTTGTGTTTCTAGTAGACATAAATTGTTTCTGTAACAACAATGTTGATCTAGTCTTCGAAACCCAAGATCAAAGTTTTATTTGTTTTTTTTTCTATTTTGAGCATAAAGTCCAGAAATGGTTTCCAGATGGAAACACTCTGGATAAGTTTTTCTCTTTAATTAAAACAGCTTTGACATCTTCCTTTTTTTTTTCTCTACTCATTTTCCCTTGTGGGGACGTATGTTTTGTAGACATTTTCAATAAAAGCAATCTGTCTTCATGTTGTGACGCTTCTTCGTCTGGTTGACTTGGTTGGGACTGAGAATTATTGTCATTTTTCTTATACGTTATTTTGAGCTGGATGAGGAATCCTCTTTTGAAAAAGGTGTATGTGTGGCAGGCTATTGTTCTCACATTGGTTGTTGTGGGTTGCTTCTTCACAGGCTACTTAGGGACTTAATTCTTTTTCTCCCCAACCTGCAATCTTTATTAATGGAGTTTAATTCCATTTGCAAACAGATATTATTGAGTTGCTCTCTGGCAGCCGTGTTTATTTTTATAAAGGAGAAGGGGGGCCTTCTTCTAGCATCACTTCACTTGATTTCTTTTCTTCCTTGAGGCAGTGGTTGCTAGGGTTCTTAAGCATTTTTATATAAAATACTAGCTCGATACCCGTGCTTCACTACGAAATTATGTGGTTGGGCTTAGTTTTGGGGGAGGAAAATAAGGGGAAAAAATTTCTGCCTCTGCCTACCAGCATCCAGCAGTATTCACCTGGATAGTGTCCTGTCAGTGCGTGAGAGAGTTGAGGGCTGTTTGGAACTGAAACAGTATTTGTTGTGTGAGCAAAAAGGAGACAACAAGGAGCCTGGCTTAGCTCAACTGTTCTGTACTAAAGCTGCTTGATGCTGTGAAAGTAAAACTGAAATTCCTCTGTTTGTGTTTTGCATTTGGAACAGATTTCTTTTCAGGTGGGGAGGGGGATTAAAACTCCTTATCATCAGAGCATGTTAATAATAATATAAAATATAGATATAGATTATATTATATTATCCTAGGTGATACCTTTTTCAGTTTGTCTAAAAACAGACCCTCCTTCTTTCCATGTTTCTGATGATGGATGGATGTTTAAGCTGATGTTTGGAGCAGGTAAGGGCATAGATTATTAAAAGAACTGGGAATCCAGATGTTTGGGTCAGTGAAAGGCACAGACTATTAAAAGAATTGGGAATCCAGATGTTCGCATCAGCTAAAGACATGGACTATTAAAAGAACTTGGAATCCAGATGTTTGGGTCAGCTAAAGGCATAGATTATTAAAAGAACTGGAAATCCCAGGTGTGTGGGTCAACTAAGGGCATAGAGACTATTAAAAGAACTATGAATCCAACACCATCTCTCCTTGAATAGCCAATGCTGAAGATGTCAGAAATTATAATTCAGTAATCTTTAGAACACCAGATGTTGCTGGTGTTGAAGAATGTATTTACTAAACCACAGCTAACCAAACCTTGGCATAACATACTATGTGTCTTATTCATTTATTATAGCTATCTCTCTCACACACAGGCAAATCCCAGTTGATTTCTTCTAGCACAGGCTATTTTTCAACCAAATGAAATCAGAATACAGTACATAGTTTTAGGACTATCTCAGGAGGTGGGTTTTTCCCTCCCCCTGTGGTTGAGCAGGTACACCTTCCAGGAATGAGCAGATTCCTTGAATCAGGAAGGAACTGTGAAGTGAATTTCATAGCTGGCATATTGGTGGAAAATATATATTTCTTTCTCCCTCTCTCATACCAAGTGGTTTATATTGGGACTTAATGCCCCAAAAGCATTTTGAGGTTAGTGAGTCGATCAAAATAAGCAGACAGGAAACATCTGTTTTCCTGCAAAGTTGGCTTGCAGGCTGGATTGGAGGCCTGGAATTTCCTCTCCAGCCTCTCCCTGCATAGATTTGTCATTCATACTAATAGCTTAGCACTCGAATCCAACAGGCCTGAGCACAAGTCAAACTTAATCAGAGGTGGGCTTCAAAGAAATTTAGCAACGGGTTCTGTGCAGGGTGGGCGTGGCCATGGTGGGCGTGGCCTAGTTGGCCTCCTGCACTATGGCGGGGGTGGGGCGTTTTTGCCCTCCCTGCCTCCAGAGGCTTTCTTCAAGCCTCCGGCAGGGTGAAAACAGCCTCTCCGGGCTCCGGAGGCTCTCCGGAAGCCGGAAGCGGGCCTATTTCTGGCCTTCCCAAACTTCTGGGAGGCCTGTTTTTAATCCTCCCTGAGCCTCTGTGTGGGCCTTGCACTTACCTGCATCCCAAATGGGCCGTATGGGGATCTGGGGTGGACGGGGTCAGCCAGGGGTGCGATTTGAGGGTTCTCCCAACTGCACAGGTTCTTAGCTAGGGGCTCTCCTGACCCCCTGCGAGCCCCCAGCAGCTCACCCCTGGGCTTAATGCACACTGGGCAAATACAGACGCTAGGTCTTGAACTAACCTGACCAAGTTTGTTGTCTGAACACAAGTCATTTATCGCAGTGGGAAGAAGGAACAGGAGGATGAACTATCACCAAGACAACAATCAGATAAAAGAAATTTGAGTCCAGGACAGAGCTGTAATTTGAGTCTCGGTTAGGTCCCTCCCAAGTTTTTGCAAAGATAAGGGGAGGGAGGGAGGGGGAAAGTGTGTTTAGCTGGCGGAATCGATGTCAGCCCTGCAAGTAGAGCAGACTTGGAAACCAAACTTACAAAGGCTAATATTACTTTTATTATGAGGTTTGAGTGACAGAATCTTGCAACTCTGAAAAAGCTTCCCCCACCCCACATTCCTACCCTTCATCTTTCTGAGAACCAGGGAGGGGTCTTCCTAAGATGGCTGTCCATGGCACACACTCAGGCAGGGGTGGGCTTCAAAAAATTTAGCCACCGACAATTTTATATGCTATGGGATTTATTTTATCAATGGTTAGATAAAAAGACATGGTAAAGAAATAGATTAGTAAGCCTTACAATAAAAGTTAATAGATTGATAAAGAATACAATATAAAATATATAACCATTGGATCAATGTGTAAGATTAAATCATAATGAAAATTAGAATCTCTTGTATAAAATGATGAGGAAAAAATGAATGTTTAATAATTGATATTATATAAGCACAAGCTAGACCGATAAGGCGAGAATTTATATAACTTGTGAGTAATGGTTAAAAAAAAAAGGATAGCCCAAAATATTGTAACCAACTGACACACTGTATGTATATAATTGAAAGAGGGTTTTATGTTTTTATGTTTTGTTCGTATGTTTGTTGTAAACAAATAAAAACTTGGTTGTCTGCCTTGTTGCTGTGTGGGCGTGGCCTATTCAACCTCCTGGACCATGGCAAGGAGGGCATTTTCATCCTCCCCGGGCTCTGGAGGCTTTCCTTGAGCCTCTGGGCAGGGGAAAATGGCCTCCTTCCGGAGCCTCCAGGAGGCCATTTTTTCGCCTTCCGTGAGCCTCCCTGTGGGCCTTGTACTTACCTGGGATCCAAAATGGGCCACGCGGAGACTCCCGGGAGGGAAGGGGTGGGGCAGGGTAGGCGGGGCCAGGCAGTCATTGCAACTACCGGTTTGCTGAACCTGATGTAAAATTAACATCCGGCTCACCCAAACCAGTGCAAACCGGTTGCAGCCCACCCCTGCCCACAGGAGTCTTCTTCCACAACCCCAAATTTAAAATATGTCAGGACTCTTCTGATCAGTGGTGGGATTCAATTTTTTTTTTACTACCGGTTCTGTGGGTGTGGCATGGTGGGCGTGGCAGGGGAAGGATACGATAAAACCCTCATTCCCTCCCCACCCCACGAACCTGCTTTCCAGCTCCGTTCTTCTGTGCAGGGCAACCAAAGAAGACCCAGCTGATCCGCTGGGACTCAATGCGAGGCAGAGAATAGATGAGGGACGAGGCCAGTCAGAGCTGATATTGGCCGGTTCTCCGAACTACTCAAAATTTCCACTACCGGTTCTCCAGAACCGGTCCGAAACTGCTGAATACCACCTCTGCTTCTGATATTGCCTCTTCGCCATCCTTACAAGACAGAAGGAAGATGCACAACCTAGACAACAGTCTGGTAACAAAATTATGGTATGGGAATGGGAGAGGAGGCAGAGAAAGCATCTCTGAAGGGATCCTTCTTAGTTCTCAGGAGAAAGCTAGTTTTGGTGCGGTGGCTGAGGCATGAGGCTACAATCCGAGACAGCGAGTCCTAGTCCTACCTTCGACACAAATTCATCAGGGTGATCTTGGGCCAATCCCTTTCTCTCAGCCCTAGGAAGGGGGACATGGGAAACCACTTTCGAAAAACTTTACACAGAAAACTGTAGGGTCTTCTTCAGGCACATCCTGGCAACCAATCAGAATAGAGACTGGAAGGGACCTTAGAGGTCTTCTAGTCTACCTGAAGAGGGGAGGAAAGTAAGAGAGGGAAGAGGTCCCTTTGGAGTTGCAAGATTCTATTCCTGTAACCTAACAAATAAAAATATTGCAGCGTTGGTTCTTTTTGTCTGGACTAGCTGGAAGGGCTGGCGTGTACCGTGGCACGATATGGCCAGGAGGTGGCACTCTAGCAATGTTATCATTACTCCCTTTTCACTTGTCAGAAAGGCATATAACAGAGTTGGGACTTGGAAGGGACCTTGGAGGTCTTCTAGTCCAGCCCCCTGCTTAGGCAGGAAACCCTATAGCATTTCAGACAAATGGTTATCTAATCTCATCTCAAAAACTTCCAGTGTTGGAGCATTTACAGCTTCTGGAGGCAAGTTGTTCCCCTGCTGAATTGTTCTGTCAGAAATTTTCTCCTTAGTTCTAGGTTGCTTCTTTCCTTGATTAGTTTCCATCCTTATTGCTTCTTGTCCTGCCTTCAGGGGCTTTGGAGAATAGCTTGACTCCCTCTTCTTTGGGGCAACCCCTGAGATATTGGAACACTGCTATCATGTCTCCCCTAGTCCTTCTTTTCATTATACCAGACCTACCCAATTGCGATGAGTTGACTGACTCAGGTCTCTGAGGCTGGCTGTACTGTACAGGTAGTTCTCAACTTACAACAGTTCACTTAGTGACTGTTCTAAATTACAACGGAACTGAAAAAGCTGTGACTTATGACCGTTTTTCACCCTTAGGACCGCTGCAGCATCCCCAGGTCGGGTGACTTTACATTCAGATGCTTGACAACTGACTCACCTTTATGACGGTTGCAGAACCCTGCGGTCAGGCAATCTTCTTGAAGGAGGGGCCATTTCCTTGCAGCCTTACTCCCGAGTCTCCTGTGCTGTTGTAACTGCTCTTTCCTACGAGCAATCCTGTGTGCACGCGCACTTGGCACAGGCTCCTCCGCGGGAACCTCCTCATCACTGCTGCCAGCCCCCACAATCTCTGAAGGCAGCAGTCCACTCCCTCATGGTCCTGGCCCTTCATCTGAGTCCTCACTCTCCTCAGCCGTCCGCACCTTCGCCAGCTAACCACAACACCGAGAGAGGATGTAAACCTCTCTCTCTCTCCCAAGTGCTCAATTACCCAGGAGTTCAAACCCCCCGTGGTCCTGTCCACCATTAAGGCATCTTTCCAAACAGCCTCCCTGTTTCCAGGGTCTTTCTCCCCACTTGGAACTAAACCCAGAGGGACATTTCTTCTAACACGACCTTCTGACCTTCATGCCAAGTCCATGGGGAAACCAGATTGACTTTACAACCATATGACTAATTGAACAACTGCCGGTGTTCCCTTCACAAACGCGGCAAGAGAAGTCATAAAAATGGGGCAAACTCACTTCACACATTTTCTCACTTAGCCACATCAATGTTGGCAGCTCCATAGTGATTGCAAGTTGAGGACTTGTACTTCCCATGTGTTCCCTGAACACAGGAAGGCCAAGCAGGCAGAGTCCTCAAATGTCTGAAAAACTGGGCATGTGCCAATATAGAATCCCTTCAGTCGACGAGGGCATCGACCTCCCTTAAAAGGTCTAAAAATGTTTGCATAGGTATTTCCAAATAGCAACTACATCAGACAAGAAGAGAAGAGAACCCTTTGCCCATGTGCAACTCCAGTGTTGCATAATACTATTTATATAAGAAGGGGGGCAGGGGGAAAGAACAGCGAATATTCCTGCAATTATATCGCTGTTCCATTCTACAGGTTGTCCTTGACTTCCAACCACAATTGAGCCCAAAATTTCTGTTGCTAAACAAGACCAGTTGTTCTGCCTCGTGTTATAACCTTTCTTGCCACAGCTGTCCAGCTTCTTCTTAAAAAACCTCCAGTGATGGAGCATTCACAGCTTCTGGAAGCAAGTTGTTCCACTGGTTAATTGTTCTGACTGTCAGGAAATTTCTCCTTAGTTCTAAGTTGATTCTCTCCTGGATGTTTACATCCGTTGCTTCTTGTCCTGCTCTCAGATGCTTTGGAGAATAGCTTGACCCCCTCTTCTTTGGGGCAGCCCCTGAGATATTGGAACACTGCTATCATGTCTTGTGATCTTATGAATTTTCTCCTCTGGAAATATTGAAGTGCTAACTAGGACATACACAACCTTTGCTAGACCAATACTTGAATACAGCTCCGCCGTCTGTATATCAGACATTAATACAATTGAACGAGTCCATCAGTATTTTACAAGAAGAGTATTACACTCCTCTGTTTGCAACACCACCAGACTTGAGATTCTAGGCTTAGGCAACCTTGAACTACACTGGCTAAGATTGGACTTAAGCATAGTACATAAAATCATATGTACAACGTCTTACGTGTTAATGAATATTTCAGCTTTAACCGCAACAACACAAGAGCACACAACAGATATAAACGCAATGTAAACCACTCCAAATTCGATTGCAGGAAGTACGATTTCAGCAACAGAGTGGTCAATGTCTGGAACTCACTACCTGATTCTGTGGTCACCTGCTCAAACCCCCCACTCCTTTACCCTCAAACTAACCTCTATCGACCTCACCCCATTCCTAGGAGGTCTGTAAGGGGTGTGCATAAGCGCACCATCGTGCCTACCATCCCTGCCCTATTGTCCCCAATTATTAGTTCCTATTTCATGTATTTAAACTTATGTTTATTCTTATTTCTATGACATTGTAAGTGTTTGACAAAATAAAGTAAATAAATAAATGTCATTCCCACTCTTTCTTTTCATTAAATTTGACCTATCCATTTCCTGCACCCATTCCTTGTATGTTTTAGCCTCCAGTCCCCTACAATCATCTAGGGCATCAAAAGCCACAGAGAGATCTCAGCCCAGAAAAGGTTACCTGCTCTCCCTTTTAACAAAATAAGAGAGTTGGAAGGGACCTTGGAGGTCTTCTAGTCCAACCCCCTGCTCAGGTAGGAAACCCTATGTCATTTCAGACAAATGGTTATCCAATCTCTTCTTAAAAACTTCCACTACTGGAGCATTCACAACTTCTGAAGGCAAGTTGTTCCACTGATTAATCGTTCTCACTGACAGAAAATTTCTCCTTCCAGTTTGGTTCTCTTCTTGATTAGTTTCCATCCGTTGCTTCTTGTCCTACCTTCAGGTGCTTTGGAAAATAAGTTGACCCCCTCTTCTTTGGGGCAGCCTATTAAATATTGGAATATGGTTATCATGTCACCCCTAAGTCCTTCTTTTCTTCTTTCTTTCTTTCTTTCTTTCTTTCTTTCTTTCTTTCTTTCTTTCTTTCTTTCTTTCTTTCTTTCTTTCTTTCTTCCTTCCTTCCTTCCTTCCTTCCTTCCTTCCTTCCTTCCTTCCTTCCTTCCTTCCTTCCTTCTTTCTTTCTTTCTTTCTTTCTTTCTTTCTTTCTTTCTTTCTTTCTTTCTTTCTTTCTTCTTTTTCTCCTTTCTTCTCCTTTTCTCTTAAATACACTCTTTATTTGCATAGAAATCTACTGAGAAGCCACAGAAGCACAGGGAACCTGCTGGTGGGATCTGATAAGAAAAATAATACCAATAAAGGAGATTATTTGTGGCTCAGAATTGACCTGAGAGGTCCCTGGTGCTCTCTGAGTTTGGTGGTTTTCTTGAAGATGTTTCATGAACCAATCTAGGGAACATCATCAGGGCTAGTAGTGTTAGCTTTCTTGACCTCTCAAGAAAAATACTGTTTTGCTTTGCATTCTGCTTCAGCAGCACGGTCTGATGATCCTACATTAGCACAAGTAGTCCTTGTTTAGTAACCACAAGTGGGATAAGAAATGTGGTCATTAAGCAAAGTGATCGCTCAGTGGAACTGCAACAGTGCTTTCGGCTTTTCTTTGTCTTAAAGACTTGCAATGGCCACAAAAGTGAGGATGGGTTGTAAAGTTACTTGTTCAGCACTGTTGGTAACTGCAGATTGCCACTAAATGAAAGAGTCGCTAAACAAGGGCTGCTAGTGGTTGAATAAGCTAGGAATCTCTTTCAAACAAATATTATTTTATGGGCCAAAGTTGTTTATTGAATGGAATTATCCGAAATGACTCTCTCTGTGTCTTTCTCCCCCCGCCCCTGTCTTTCTCCCTATCTCTTTCTCTCTCCCTCCCCTCCCTCTCCCTTTTCCTCCCCCTCTCTTTCTTTCCCTCTCTCTTTCTTTCTCTCTTTCTCCCTCTCTCCCTCCCTCTCTTTCTTCCTCTCTCTCTTTCTTTCTCTCCCTCCCTCCAGCTCTCTCTCTCCCTCCCTCTCTTTCTTCCTCTCTCTCTTTCTTTCTCTCTCTTCCTCCCTCCATCTCTCTCTCTCTCTCCCTCTCTCTCTCCTCCCACCTCTCTCTCAAAAGAAAGTTATACCAAATTTGGAACAGTTCAAGGATATATAGGTAGTTTTCAATGTATAATCGTTTGCTTAGAGGCCCTCAAAGTCACAAAGGCACTGAAAAAAAAGTGACTTATGACCGTTTTTCACGCTTATGATCGTTGCAGCTTTCCCTGATCACGTGATCAAAATTCAGAGGGTTCACATTTATGGCAGCTGCAGGGTGACAGTGGAGTCACCTCATACCCCTTTCCGCACCTTCTGACAAGCAAAGTCAATGAGGAAGCCAGATTCATTTAACCACCATGTTAGGAACTGAACAACTGCAGCGACTCGTTTAACAATGGTGGCAAGAGAGGTGCAGAACTCACGTAACCACTGTCTGGCTTCGCAAAAAGAAATTGTGGTCGTAAGTCAAGGACTGCCTGTAGATCTGCTTAAGAAAAATGGAGGGGGTTTTTGACTGGAAAATCCTTTCCCTTCAGTCTTCGAGGGAAGTCCCCGATTATCTTGGAAGACCCTGTTGGGTTTGGCCCTCAATGGAAGACTCAAGGTTCCATGCAGATCTACAAGTTTACTGGTTATGCCCATCAAGACCACGAGGCCCATCTCCAAACTTCCCATTTACAACCAGAATTTATATAAGATTGGTTCACCTAACTTTCCCTGTTTGCAGCCCCCATTGCAGCCCCCAGAGACAGTTTGTGAATAGCTGACTTCCAACTGCTCTGGCATAGTGCCCCAAAGAAGAAGGGGTCAAGCTATTTTCTAAAGCACCCAAAGGCCAGACAAGGAATTATGGTTAGAAACTGAACAAGGAGAGAAGCAACCTGGAAATAAAGAGAAATTTTCTGACAGAGCAATCGATCAACCGATGGAGCAGAAGTTGCCTTCAGAAGTTGCGGGAGCTTCACCACTGGAGGCTTTCAAGAAGAGACTAGACTGCCACCTGTCAGAAATGGTGTAGGGTCTCCCATTTGGGTAGGGGGGTTGAACTAGATGACCTACAAGGTCCCTTCCTACTCTGATTATCTGTTATCTGTTTAGCTATTTCTCTCTCTCAGTGGTGAAATCTATATTGACCGCCTGGTGAATTTTTAATCCCAAATAATACTATCATGTTCAAAGGTTGATTCAGCAGACTACGGACAGTTGGCTCCAAGAGCAGAATAGGTCAAGTGATTGCCTCAGGCTATCCTTGAAAAGGACAGTGGACTGGCAAAAGGTTTACCTTTTTAAAAAAAAATCTCTATCTGGGTGGAAAGTAAATATACCCCATAACGGGCGGTTGAGAGGTGGTTCCAAAAACATAACCACCTAGCTCTCCTACAAAAAGGAAACACAAAAGGAGAAGGAGCTGTGCCCATTGACTGATAGCACCTGGTAGCCTCTAAGGTAAAATTGCTGGCTGCAGCTTCCTGAAGCTCTACGTAAGTGCCTACTTCCTTCTTAAGGGTTGAGAATCCTACAAAGACTTGCAGATTCCTTTTACCTTACTTCAAGGTGGGCTGATCTTGACCTTAGTTGAAGAACTTGGGTAGCCTTTGTTTGTTGTGTAGATAATAAGGATGGAGTTTATTCTATGTCGCTACCCAAATATTGATCTTGAAAGCCAGGGAAATTTATGTATGGGTGTATGTGTGAGATGGAGATGATGGTGAGTCTCCATCCTATAGTTTTAGATGATCTAGGAGCTTAGAGGAAGCAAAAAAAACAGAATAAAAGAGATGGAAGGGGCTGTGGAGGTCTTCTAGTCCAGCCTTCTGCTCAACCAGGAAACTCTATCATTGTCCAATCTCTTCTTGACAACCTTGAATGATGCAGCATCCATAACTTCTGAAGGCAAGTCGTTCTACTGATTAATTGTTCTGTCAGAAAATTTCTCCTTAGTTCTAGGTTGCTCCTCTCCTTGATTAGTTTTCATCTACTAGTTCTTTTCCTGCCTTGAGGTGCACTGGAGAATAGTACTACCCCCTCTTCTTTGGGGCTGCACCAATATTGCTATCACGTCACCCTAGTCCTTCTTTTCATTAAACTACACACGCCTAATGTCTACCAAAACAACCAACGTCAACCAAGACAAGTCCTATAGATCCCAGTAATGATTTTTTTTTAATATGAGGTAACTTTCTTACAACTTGGTAATAACTAAGCCATTGACTTCAGTGGCCAAACAGGCAATGGAGAAAAATGCAGTTATTATCAGGAGCTTACATAATCCCTTCTTGAGAGTGAAGTTTGTTTCTAGTTTTGTCTTTTTCCTGTTCTTCCTATTGTTTTTAAAGCTATTAAAAGCGGGGAAAAGATTCTTGAAACTGGTTTGTGATTGTTATTTGAAAACTGGCACTATGATAAAATTTATGCCTACATTGTGTTCCTGATTCTGTTTCTTTCTGCCTCCCCTTCCAGATATCTCTATCCAGCTTGCCTTGGGCATCAATCATCTTGTTCTCCGCCATGAAGTCCCTCTTATTCTGTTGCCTCTTTGGCACTTTCTTAGCTACAGGTGAGAAGACTTTGGGAGCAATTCAAGAACCTTGACTCGGATAGCAGGACTCCAGGCAGGTCTCGGAGGGTCCACAAAAGGGGCTCAGAAAAGTCAAGATGGTGCCCACCATTGTGTGACTGAAACTCCAGCTATTTTTTTAAAAAAATTGAAATGTGTTAGAATTTTTTTTAAATTTTTTTGGAATGCGTTAGGCAGAGCCTGAATTGTATAATTATGGCTCCTTCCCAGGTTTATTTATTTTTGTTCCCTCACCCATCTCTGCCTGTAGAAGAAGTAGGGGATCCCCTCAAATCATAGACCTAATTTATTCGTCCATTTTAATGTAAGCCAGGAGTTTTTGTCAAAAGTAGGTCTTGACAAGTAAGACAGATAGACGGGGTAATGATGGCATGAATCACCATTTGACATGTGGGGCTGGGCAGGGCAAGGCACTCCTGTCGAAAGCATCCACAAACAATGTTGTATCTTCCTCCTCTAGGCATGTGTCTTGAGTGTGATATTTGTTTTGGGCTGGGCCGGAAATGTAACACCTGGACGAAAACCTGTGATGCTAATCAAGATGCTTGTGTTACCTTTCAAACTGAAGTGATAAGAGGTATGAAATCTTAAGAGTCGTGAGATAGACTGTTGTGGTTCTCTGGCAACAGGTGCGGGCGGCTGAGGTCTCAGAGAGCCAGGATTCAGATGAGGGGCCTGCGTGTGATTGCAGGGATGGGGCCAGGACCATCAGGGAGTGGAATGCTGTCTCCAGAGATTGTGGAGGCTGGTAGCAGTGATGAAGAGGTCCCCGAGGAGCCTGGCCCCAGTGCGTGTGCATGCAGGGCTGCTCGAAGGAAAGAGCAGCTGCTGCAGCACGGGCGACTCGGGAGTAAGGCCCCTCCCTTAAGAGATAAAAGCCAGCTGAGAAACTGGAGTTCTTTGCAGGAAGCAAAGAAGTTTTTGCACTCAAGCCTTGTGGACGTTCAGAATATCTTGGTTGGTGTTTGGAGACGCTTTGTATTTGAAATATTTCAATATTATCAATTTGCGGCTCAACTGTGGTTATAAGTCGAGGACTACCTGCCATTTGCATCTAGTGGATCATTCAGCCTTTTTTAAAAAAACATTTTAAAAACTTCATTAAACAAATTCTACAATTAAAAAACCATTAAAAACATATTTCCATTCATTGCAGCATATTCAATGCATACAGCATATTGCAGTAGTGTTCACTCACTCTGATATATTCTTAAGTGTATAGAATATTACTAAATATTATTACAATTATTTTACATTTGATTTCTGTCATATTTTCATATATTTTCATAGTTATTTATATATTTATACACAAGTATGCAGAGTTATGCGTACTCATACCAAATTATTACATCACACCATAACCTTTCATTTCATCTCTCTATTTTGTGTCTTCTTTGCAGCCAATTATACCATAAATTCCAAATTTTGTAGTACTCTGTCTCCTCTCTCCTTCATTGCCATAGAAAGCCTACCCACTTCTGCACACTCTAAAACCCTTTTTTATTATCATAGTATCCGAGGGAATGCTGTCACTTTTCTAATTCTGGGCAAAGGCTGTTCTTGCTGCAGTAATATATGTAATATAATATGTTGGAGTTTCTTACTTATCTTATCTCTTTATATACCAAATAGGAATGTATCTGATCTCAGTTCAATTCAGCCTTTAAACCTACTGAGGAGTCCTTGAATCTCAAATAAAATGTCTTTGTTCTTTGTTTCTCACCTGTGCAGCCCCTGTGTCCCTCTCTTTGATTTCAAAATCCTGTGGTACTTCTGACACTTGCCATCTTAACTACCTGGAGACGAGTCCACATAATGAACTAACGGTGAAGACCAAAAGAACCTGCTGTACTGGGGAGGAATGTAAAACTCTGCCACCGCCTGGTATGTAGCTCTAGGAAGCCAATCTCAGCCTCAACAGACAACGTTGAAGGAGGCGAAATCTAACCTCTCCAGGGCTGCCCATTTCTGATTTCAACTTTGTCAGAGCGAAGGGTTATACCTTAACTCTGTGTTTAAAAGTTCTCTTGCTAAGGATTGAAAGAAACTTGCTCAAGCTGGGTGGGGAATTCTGGGAATTGAAGTCCTCTCATCCTAAAGTCGCCAAGGTTGAAAAAACACTATTGTTTAGGCAGAAGAAATCCTATAAACAGAGTCTGATAATCTGTCTTGAGTTCACCTTCCTGGGACAGAATGGAGGGGAGGAGAGGAGAACAGATTTATTGGCCAAGTATGACACAAGGAATTTGTTTCCAGAAGCTTCCAGAAGGTGTCCTTTTAGCTTTCTGGGAGCTTAAAATCCAGGAAGGCTTCCTAAAATCTCCAGGGAAATATAGTCTGAGGGATCAGCCAGCTGTCCCATGGTTTGGGGGAACTTAAAATCCAGGGAAATAAAGAGAAAGGATGAGCAACGTCCTAGCGTAGCCTTACCCAGTCTGATAAAGCAGGCAGTTTCTCTTAGGCAATTGCACTGATCATTTCCTCAACTCTTGTTCTTGACAGTGCTTGGAGACAAAGTCAGCCCACCCAACGGACTTCAGTGTCCTGGATGCTTTGGATTGTCCTCAAAAGAATGCACTGAACACCCGGTTTCCTGCCGGGGATCTGAAAACCAGTGTTTGTCTCTAATTGGGAAGGAATTTGGTAAGAACAGGCTGCAGGAAAACTTGATAACAGCCCCAGTCTATTTTCTTCCCCTGTTTCTCCCTCTCCTTATCCTTCCCCCTTCCCTCCTCTTCCTCCTCTTCCTCTTCCTCCCATCTTTCTTCCCCTTTAAGTCTTTCCCAGTGGTGGGATTCAATTTTTTTTACTACCGGTTCTGTGGGCGTGGCTTGGTGGGCATGGCAGGGGAAGGATACTGTAATATCTCCAATCCCTTCTCTCCCCACTAACTTGATCTCCAGCTCTGTTCTCTGTGCAGGGCAACCAAAGAAGACACAGCTGATCAGCTGGGACTTAGGAGGCAGAGAATAGATGGGGTTGGCGGGGCCAGTCAGAGGAGGTATTTGCCGTTTCTCCGAACTACTCAAAATTTCTGCTACCGGTTCTCCAGAAGCTGCTGAATACCACCTCTCTTCCTTCCTGAAACACTTTGCAAAAGCAGTCCTTTGGCCACATTTAGTTTTCCAAATACAATTTTCAATAATTTCTCCTTTCCCATTTTTAAAGGATGGGGTACTGTAGAGGGAATAGGATAGGATAGGATAGAATAGAATAGAATAGAATAGAATTCTTTATTGGCCAAGTGTGATTGGACACACAAGGAATTTGTCTTTGGTGCATATGCTCTCAGTGTACATGAAGGAAAATGAAATACATTCATCAAGAATCATAAGATACAACACTTAGTGATAGCCATAGGATACTAATAAGCAATCAAATCATACTAGGCAACAAATAAACCATATACATAAAGATACAAGCAACAAGGTTATAGTCATAAGTGGGAAGAGGTAGATACTAGGAAGAGTGAGAAGAATAATAGAAATACAATCTTAGTAAATAGTTTGACAGTCTTGTGGGGAATTAGTTGATGTTCCTGACTACAATGTCGGTTAATTTTTTTCAGGCTTTTTCTTCAGAGCATTGTCTTATAAAGGATGTGCTACGGAGAGTCTGTGCACTTTATTTGAGAAGAAGTTCTGGAATGTTTTAGAGGAAGTTGAAGTAGACTTCAAATGCACGCCAGCCCTCCCAAAGTCTTCCCAGTGATGTACAACTGCAGGTCAAGGCTATCGCTCCACCTTACTAAGAACTAAGGAGCCAACATGGCTCATTCTGTTTTAGTCAGCTTTCAACAGAATCCTCATTCTTCTGGATGTGTCAAAGTTCCATACAATTAATGAAAATTAACTGAGCCATGGTTCAACCAATAAAGGAGTAACTTTTAAAAGAATTCCATTCTGAGTCAGAGTTTGATTTGAGCGAATGACTGTGGTAGAACCAGGTTTGTGGTGTCAGGTTCACTAACACCACTTGTCCTGCCATGATGCCTGCCCACTCAGTGCGGTGCTGATGTGCACTTCTGGACTGGCCCAGGACAGGACAGGGCAAATCAGGACACTGCCTGTTTCAGAAGGGCAGAAATGGATGATGACCTCCTCAGAATACCCCTTGCCCACTTGGGAGATGACCTTTCCATCCTGGCTCCCATGTTGTGCGTCAGAAGTAATGTGTTTCCCCTTCTGCTGATACAACCAGAACAGTCAAATCCACCTGTGTTGTTTCCTTCTGTCTTGTCCAAATGCCTCCATTCCTATTGGCTGGTGGGTGTGTTGTTGGACATGAGGCCTCCCCAATGCCCTCATTCTCTGCCTTCAATGGCCATATCCTTCTGGGCTACTGGCCCGTGGTGGGATTCAAAATGTTTTACTACCGGTTCTGTGGGTGTGGCTTGGTGGGTGTGGCAGGGGAAGGATACTACAAAATCCCCATTCCCTCCCCACCCAACTAACCTACTTTCCAGCTCCGTTCTCTTGTGCAGGGCAACCAAAGAAGACCCAGCCGATCCGCTGGGACTCAATGGGAGGCATAGAATAGATGGGATTTGCGGGGCCAGTCAGGGGTGGGATTTGCCGGTTCTCCAAACTACTGAAAATTTCTGCTACTGGTTCTCCAGAAGTGGTCAGAACTTGCTGAATTCCACCTCTGCTCCTGGCCTACCTGCTATGAAAGGTTGAAGCCCAGTGGTGATTTTTTTTTTAACATGTTCGGGCAGAGATGCCCATTAGGTGAGATCAAAGAAGTCAAGATGACAGCCAGAACAATGGACTCAAAAACCAGGCAGAGTTTTTGATCCCACCCTAATTTAATCTTGAGTTTCTTTTAACCACGCTCTGAGGACCTGGAAACAAGGAGAAAATTTTCTGACAGTGAGAGCAATCAATCCATGGAACAACTTCCTTCGGAAATTGTGGGAACTTCATCACTGGAGGATTTCAAGAAGAGACTGAACTGCCATCTGTCAGAAACGGTGGAGGGTCTCCTGCTTGGGTGGGGTGGGGGGGTTGGACTAGATGACCTACAAGGTCCCTTCCAACTCTTCAATCTGTAAGAACTCTGTAAGACCTCCTGGTTTAGTAGACGATTTTTAAAAGAGGGGCCTCACTTTTTTGTTTCTCTGTTTGATTTAACTGTGGAATAGACAAAAGTCCTGCCACAATTTTCCATTTATTTTATTCTATTTTCATTTAATGGATATGTCAACCATCTGGCTTTGAAATTGAGTCCAAAGGACTGGTGAGAACTTCTGAAGTTCCTGAGGTTCGGAAACACTGTTCTAGTCCACACAAATGCCAACATACAGATATTCCTAGGCTTGCAACCACTTGTTTAGCAACCGTACAAAGTTACAAGGCCCAGAAGAAAGTGACATGAGTAGTCCTCATACTTATGACCATTGCAGCTTCCCCCCTGGTCACTCAGTCAAGGCAACCGACATATGTTTGTGATGGTTGCAGTGTCCATGTGATCACAATTTGCAACTTCCCCATTCACAATCAAAGTCAATTTGACTTTGAAAGAGAAAGAAAAAGTTCACAGAAGAGCAACTAAGATGATCAAAGGCCTGGAGAGTAAAACATAGGAAGAATGGCTGCAGGATGTGGGTTTGGCTAGTCTAAAGAAAAAAAGAATTAAGGGGTGACATGATAGGAGTATTCCAGTATTTGAGGAGCTCCCACAAAGAAGAGCGGGTCAAATTATTCTACAAAGCCCAAGCAACAATGGTTGGAAACTAACCAAGGGAAGAAGCAACCTGGAATTAAGAAACTTCCTAACAGTGAAGACTATTGACTAGTGGAACAGCTTGTCTCCAGAAATTATGGGCATCCCATCACTGGAAGTTTTTAAGAATGAATGAATGAATGATTTATTTATTGGCCAAATGTGATTAGACATACAAGGAATTTGTGTTGGTGCATATACTCTCAGTGTACATTTGTCAAGAATCGTAAAGTACAACACAATAATAGTCCTAGGGTACAAATAAGCAATCAAATCATACCGGGAAACAGTCAGTATAAATTGTAAGGATCCAAGCAACAAAGTTAGAGTCTTACAGTCACAAGTGGGAGGGGATGGGTGATAGGAACGATGAGAAGATTAATAGTAATGCCGATTTAGTAAATAGTTGGACGGTGTTGAAGAGGAAACTAAACAGCCACTTCTCTGAAATCGTGAAGGCTTTCCTACTTAAGCAGGGGGTCGAACTAGAAGACCTATTTCGCTGGTTGATTGTCCTCCCTGTTAGGAAGTTTCTTCTTAATTCCAGGTTGCTTCTTTCCTTGGTTAGTTTCCAACCATTGTTTCTTGTCCTGCCCTCTGGTGCTTTGGAGAATAATTTGACCCCCTCTTCTTTGGGGCAGCCCCTGGAATATCGGAATACTGCTATCCTCTCACCCCTAATTCTTCTTTTCTCTAGACTAGCCAACCCCACATCCTGCAGCCGTTCTTCATATGTTTTAGTTTCCAGGCCTTTGATCATCTTAAGTTCTTCTCCAGTGAGTCCTTCCTTCTCATGAGGTCGCCGAAGTCTTTGAGTTTCCTCTTCAGGATCTGGCCTTCTAAAGAGCAGTCAGGGTTGACCTCCTCTAGGACTGACCGGTTTGATGGCCTTGGAGTCCAAGGGACTCGCAGGGGTCTTCTCCAGCATCAGAGTTCAAAGGCCTCCATTCGTTGGTTGCTCAGCTTTCCTTATGGTCCACAGCCATACATTGGAACTGGGAAAACCATAGCCTTGACTATATTCACCTTTGTTGGCAGGGTGATATCTCTGCTTTTTAGTATGCTTTTTAGTAGTGTGGTTTTGTAGTGTGGTGACCAAAATTGGGTTGCAGCATTCCACTGGTGGTCTTACTAGGGCTTTAAAAAACAATATTAATAGTTCACGTGATCTTGATTCTATGCCTTTGTGTATACAACCCAGGATTTGTATTAGCTTTTTAGACTGCTGCTGCACACCACTGGCTCATATTCAAGTGATCATCCACTGGGACTCCGGGGTCCCTCTCACAGTTATTGTTTTTGAGCCAGGTCTCACTTCATCTGTGCTTATACTTTTGATTTTTCCTGCCTAAATGTAAAACTTCGCTTTTCTCCACATTAAAATTAAAATGGTGATGGTGATGATGATGATAACAATCTTGGCTATGACTCAACTCCCTTGCTTAGCAATGAAAATTCTGATCCCAACAGTGTCCATATGTCAAGGTCTTTCCTGTATTTACCTTTAAACCTTTATCCAAGTGGCATGGAACACAGTCCTGTGATATCCGTTTAGATGTCTGCTGTTTTAACAGTGGCCAAATATGGACCCAGCAAACAAGTGGCTTTGCTAGCACTCTCACTGTGCTAATATTCACTTTGAAAAATGGGGACATGAGTGCAAGGCCACCGATTACACCAGACTTGCCTAAAACAAACCAGACCTTCCTAATAGAACATCGTGAGTCTGAAAAATGTAATACCACATAGATAACTGACTCTTAATATGGATACAACTTGTCAATTATTAGTGAAGTTCAAGAGTGGACTCAGGTCCCGTGTTGCAATGGGGACCACGTGGAATAGTTTGCGAAGCCTGGAGAGTCCATGTAAGGACACCTAGAACCTTCTTACCAAACTAACCCATCTTCAGATGTTGGCTGTTACAAGCAAGCATCATGGATAGTCCTCAACTTATGACCACAGTTGGAACCAGAATTCCCATTGCTAAGCAAGGTACCTGTTCAGTGAGTCACACCCAGTGTTACAACCTTTTATTTTTGGGGGCCACAGTTAAGTACAATATTTAGGTAGGATAACAGAATAACAGGGATCTTGGAGGTCTTCTAGTCCAACCCCCTGCTCAAGCCAAAGAGCTTAAGCCATTATGGACAAATGGTTGTTCAATCTCTTCTTAAAAACATCAAGGGTTGGAGCACCCACAACTTCTTAAGGAAAGCCATTCCACTGGTTAATTGTTCTAATTGTTAGGAAATGCCTCCTTGGTTTTAGGTTGGTTCTCTCCAACTCATGGAGAGTTGTCCCATTCCACCTTGGGGATGACTGATGGTTTGAGGGCAAGTCCCTGTAACTTGCTAAGTATTTAGGCTTGTTAACTCTGTTTTTTTTTTTAACTTGTAATTTTAAATTTTAATCTTATTTTTAACTCTCTCTTCAATTTGCTTTTAATAACATTTAATAATGTTGTTTGGAAAAAACCCAGAGTCATTTAAGTGACACCAAGCTGGCAGGAATAGCCAACACTCCAGAAGATAGACTTAAGATACACTGCTCAAAAAAATAAAGGGAACACAAAAATAAGACATCCTAGATCTGAATGAATGAAATATTCTTATTAAATACTTTGTTCATTACATAGTTGAATGTGCAAAATCACACAAAAACTATCAATGGAAATCAAATTTAGCAACCCATGGAGGTCTGGATTTGAAGTTACACTCAAAATTAAAGTGGAAAAAAACACTACGGGATGATCCAACTTTGATGTAATGTCCTTAAAACAAGTCAAAATAAGGCTCAGTAGTCTGTGTGGCCTCCACGTGCCTGTATGACCTCCCTACAACGCCTGGGCATGCTCCTGATGAGGTGGCGGATGGTCTCCTGAGGGATCTCCTCCCACACCTGGACTAAAGCATCCCCCACCTCCTAGACAGTCTGTGGTGCAATGTATTGTTGGTGGATGGAGCGAGACATGATGTCCCAGATGTGCTCAATTGGATTCAGGTCTGGGGAACGGGTAGGCCAGTCCATAGCATCAATGCCTCCATCTTACAGGAACTGCTGACACACTCCAGCCACATGAGGTCTAGCATTGTCTTGCATTAGGAGGAACCCAGGGCCAACCGCAACAGCATATGGTCTCACATGGGGTCTGAGGATCTCATCTCAGCACCTAATGGAAGTCAGGCTACCTCTAGAGAGCACATGGAAGGCTGAGTGGCCCCCTAAAGGAATGCCACCCCACACCATTACTGACCCACTGCCAAACCGGTCATGCTGGTGGATGTTTCAGGCAGCAGAACATTCTCCACGGGGTTGCCAGACCCTGTCACGTCTGTCACATGTGCTCAGTGTGAACTTGCTTTCATCTGTGAAGAGCACAGGGCACCAGTGGCGAATTTGCCAATCTTGGTGTTCTCTGGCAAATGCCAAATGTCCTGCATGGTGTTGGGCTGTAAGCACACCCCCACCTGTGGACGTCAGGCCCTCATACCACCCTCATGGAGTCTTTTTCTGACTGTTTGAGCAGCCACATGCACATTTGTGGCGTGCTGCAGATCATTTTGCAGGGCTCTGGCAGTGCTCCTCCTGTCCCTCCTTGCACAAAGGCGGAGGTAGCAGTCCTGATGCTGGGTTGTTGCCCTCCTATGCCCTCTTCCACATCTCCTGATGTACTGGCCTGTCTCCTGCTAGCACCTCCATGCTCTGGACACTACACTGACAGACACAGCAAACCTTCTTGCCACAACTCGCATTGATGTGCCATCCTGCACGAGCTGCACTACTTGAGCCACTTGTGTGGGTTGTAGACTCCATCTCACGCTACCACTAGAGTGACAGCACCGCCAGCATTCAAAAGTGACCAAATCATAGCATAGGAACTGAGAAGTGGTCTGTGGTCACCACCTGCAGAACCACACCTTTATTGGGGATGTCTTGCTAACTGCCTATGCTTTCCACCTGTTGTCTATAACATTTGCACAACAGCATGTGAAATTGATTGTCAATCAGTCTTGCTACCTAAAGTGGACAGTTTGATTTCACAGAATTGTGATTGACTTGGAGTTACATTGTGTTGTTTAAGTGTTCCCTTTATTTTTTTGAGCAGTGTATATAAAGATCTTGACATACTTTTTTATACAAACAGTAAGTCGGTTGGTCCATCAGTTTTGTGCATTCATCTCATAGTCACAATTACAATTACCTTATATAATACTCTTATTATCAATACAAATTTATAAATCATAGTATCACTATTAAAAAAAAAAGAAATTTGACTAAACTTTTATTCGATCATGCCTTTATGAGATAACTATATTTTAAATAATTTATTCTAAAACAAGTCTTATAATCATGCCAATTCTCTCCTAAATAGGAAAGAAAAAAAAAAAAAGAAACAGAAAACTATTATATAAATATAGTATCAAACACCAATAAGAAGAAAAGAAAAATAAAATCAATATTATTTCTTATTGTCTAACCTTTATATTTTTGTATTTCATCATTCAACCATTGATAGAAGAGATCCCAAACTATATAAAATTGTTTATCTTCTTGCTCTCTAATTTCAAAAGTCAATCTACTCATCTCAGCACATTCCAATATTTTCTTTACAACTTCTTCTTGCAATGGAATTTTCTCATTTTTCCAATTTTTGCAAATACAATCCTAGCAGCAGTCAATACATTTACAATCAAATATTTCAACTCTTTACTATATGTATCTGGTAGGATTCCCAATAAAAAAACTCCGGTTTCAAGTCTATATGCTTCTTTGTCATTTTTCCAACCACATGTGGATTTTAGTCCAATATTTTCTAGCATCCTCACAAGTCCACCACATATGGTAATATGAACCAGGTTTCTGATGACACTTCCAGCATTTTTCGGATTTGTTCTTGAACATTCTTGCTATCCTTGTCGGGGGAAAATGCCACCTGTAAAACATCTTATACAAATTTTCTTTATAGGCTGTAGACATTGTCATTTTATAATTTTGCAACCATAAATTCTGCCATTTCTCTAAGTCAATCCCATATCCAAAATTCCTCCCCCACGCAATCATAGTTTCTTTAACTTGTTCTTCCTCCAGCTTAATTTCCAATAAATAACCATACAGCTTTTTAATCACCTTTTCATCAGTACCCATCAAAATCTTATCTAAATCAGTTTGCTTATCATAAAATCCCTCTGCTTTGGAATCCTCATAGTACTTTGAATGTATTTGCAGATATGAAAACCAATTCATCTATATACCTTGTTCTTCTAGTTTTTGCATCGATTTAAGTTCACCCTTTTCATCTAGTAATTCCCCATAGCTAACTGTTTGTTCCTTTTTATAAATTATAGGATAAGAGAACGCTTCTATCGTCGATAACCAAACTGGAATTTTCAAATAACACTGTTTTTTTGTCTTCTCCCAATTTAACCACAGAGACTCCCGTATATAATGTCTTCTAAAATACCCCTGTGTTTTGGTTCCCTTGTACCATAAAAGCATGCCAGCCCAACAGCAAATCATGACCTTCTAATGTCAACAATCTGGTTTTCCTTAATGTTATCCATTCTTTAACCCACGTCAAATTTGCAGCTTGGTAGTACAACTCCCAATTAGGCAGACCAAACCCTCCTCTAGATCTAGCATCCTGTAAAAGCTTTAACTTTATTCTTGCTTTCTTGCCTTGCCATATATACTTCAAAACAATTTTATTTAAATCCTCAAAGTATTCTTTTCCAAGCCTAATTGGTATTGTTTGAAACAAAAAATAAGATTCTGGGTAAAATGTTCATCTTAATTGTTGAAATCCTTCCTATTAATGACAATTGTAAGTTTTCCCATTTTTTCAAATCTTGGGCTATCTGTTGTTTAAGTTTAATATAATTGTTCTCCTTCAATGTACTACATCTTGACGTCAAGTATATCCCCAAATACTTAACCTTGTTTGTAACTTGAATTTTTAACAGTTCTGCCAGCTCTTCTCTTTGTTTCAGCAACATATTCTTTGACAAAATCTTTGTTTTATCTTTATTTATTTTCAAACCAGCCACCTCCCCATAGGCCTCTATCTTTTCCAACAGCTTCGAGGCTGTTTCTATAGGATCTTCCAGGATGAAGACTAGGTCATCTGCAAAGGCTTGTAGTTTGAATTCTTCCTTTTTGATTTTCATTACTGTTTGTATAAAAATATGGGGGAGCTGATGCTTTTATGTTTTGTTGTTGTGTTTGTATGTTAAAAAACAATAAAAAATTTAAAAAAAAAAGATCTTGACATACTTGAACATTGGGCGTTATCTAACAAAATGAAATTCAGTGGTGAAAAAAGGAAGGTTCTACATTTAGGCAAGAAAAATCAAATGCACAGATACAGTACTTTGCTCAATAGTAGTAATTGTGCAAAGGATCTCGGAGTCCTAGTGAACAACCATTTAAACTTGAGCCAGCAGCTGCCAAAAAAGCCAACACAGTTCTAGGCTGCATAAACAGAGGGATAGAATCAAGATCACGTGAAGTGTTAATAAGACTTGATAAGGCACTTGGAATAACGCATCCAGTTTTTTCGCCACGATGTAAAAAAAGTTGTTGAGACTCTAGAAAGAGTGCAGAGAAGAGCAACAAAGAAGATTAGGGGACTGAAGGCTAAAACATATATAAAGAATAGTTGCAGGAACTGGGTGTGTCTAGTTTAATGAAAAGAAGGACTAGGGGAGACATGATAGCAGTGTTCCAATATCTCAGGGGCTGCCCCAAAGAAGTGGGAGTCAAGCTATACTCCAAAGCTCCTGAAGGCAGACAAGAAGTAATGGGTGGAAACTAATCAGGGAGAGAAGCAACTTAGAACTAAGGAGAAATTTCTTGACAATTAGAATAATTAATCAGTGGAACAACTTGTCTCCAGAAGTTATGAATCTCCAAGTTTTTAAAAAGATGTTGGATAACCATTTGTCTGAAGTGGTGTAGGGCTTCTTGCCTAAGCAAGGGGTTGGACTAGAAGACTCCAAGGTCCCTTCCAACTCTGTTATTCTATTCTAAGTGAGATGGGCAATGTAGAAATTTGGTAAATGAATACATAAAATCAAGGTTATTCTTGTCTATGTCCTGAGTCTGGGATGATTCATCCCTCTGAGTCCTTGCTAATGTCCTCTTGAGCCTGGAACTATTTGACTAATGATGGTGCCTCTCTGGTTATTGACCTCAGCCTGGTTTATCTGTAGTTGGTTCCAGGAGTGAGCAGCTACTTGATAGTTTGACTTGATGACCCTGCTTAGAGTGGAGATAAAAAGATAAAATCCAATGGCTTGAGCCAATGACAATAAAGAATAAAAGTGCTTACAAGGCTATATCCCCAGCATTGCAAATTTTCTAGATGGTCACCTAAGTTGAAATGGCTTTTGGTCAAGCCAACTTTGTGTTTGCTTTTGGATTGTGGGCTGGCCCTAAATTATGGGGAGGGGTTTCCCATTTTTAAACTTGTGTTTGTTTCACGTTGCGAAGAGTCTCTGGTTTCAGCAGAGTCCAGAACTTCACGGAGGTCAACATATCCTATTCAGCTCTGATCTTCATCTTGAACCATGAAATCTCTACAGATCATCTGTCTTCTTTTCGTTTTGGTAGCCAGAGGTAAGGAGATGATGTTGCAGAATGTCTGAGTCTTCTATTGTCTTGTTTTCAATGTTCTCAATTTCTCCATCTTCAACATCATGCTATCTGCTTGCAGGCAAGCAGGAATTTATATAATTATCTGGAAGTAGGCATGGAAAAGTTGTGTAGGCTTCTATCTACACTAAAACAAACCTCAGTCCCCCATAATTCTTCCACTCAGTCTTGAAATGTTGGAAACCTTGAGAAGCTGAGTTTTATGTAGACATCCTTACGAGTAATATGTACTTTCCTACACCTGCTATCACAGCAAATTCAGGCATAATACCTAAGTAGGTTTTACCTTTCAAAAATTGATTGCAGCTTAATGACCGATAACTACCCACTAATATTTTCCACTTACTTGAATTGTATTGGACATAAATTAACTTGGACATTCCGTGTCTAAGCTAAACTAATCAAGGAGAGAACCAAGCTAGAACTAAGGAGGAAATTCCTGACAGTGAGAACAATGAATCAGTGGAACAGCTTGCTTCTAGAGGTTGTAAATGCTCCAACACTGGAAGCTTTTAACAAGATGTTGGATAACCATTTGTCTGAAGTGGTGTAGGGTTTCCTGCCTAGGCAGGGGGTTGGACTAGAAGATCCCCAAGATCCCTTCCAACTCTTCTCTTCTCCTCTGTTCTGTTCTGTTCTATTTATTCCATTCCATCCCATTCTTTTGTCCTCTCTGGGTGACCCCCATTCTATAAGGGTCTTTCCTACCACCACCATCTGCAAAGAGAACCTGCGATCTTCTGAATGGAAAGCAAACACTGTACTGTCCCTGTACAACACAGCACCTGCCCCCAAATCAGCTCTCCTGAAATGAGCAGCCCTTCTCCTTGGTCTTTGGAGCATTTCTTGGTTTGCTGATTGACTATCCTTTCCCTCCACCAATCACGGCTCTTTGGGACTTGGATTCCTCACAAGTAATTGATCAACCCTGACATTTCAAAATAATGAAGCACCCTAGGGAAGGCATAAGAGAATAGAGTTAATCAGGCACCCTCTTTTCTTTCTTTTCTCCTTTTCAGGAAGCTGTCGCTCATGTGAAATTTGTCACAATTTTGGAAAAGTTTGCGACAATGAGCCGGCATTGGAATGTGCCTCTCCAGAAGATCAATGTGGCACAGTGTTGCTGGAGATTTCATCAGGTAAAACCAGAGTGACCATTCCTCTCATTACCTTCCAATAAAAGGAGAATCTTTTCTAAGGTTTCCTTTCCTGGCTGAGTAACTTTCTCAACAGGGAGTCTGAGCTGGTGACCACATGCACACTCCTTGTCCAGACATATAAAGAATAGCAATAGCAATAGACTGATATACCGCTTTACAGTGCTCTGCAGCCCTCTCTAAGTAGTTTACAGCAGTTTGCATGGAAGGCTGAGTCAATCTTGTGCCTGGTGAGATTCGAACTGCCAAATTGCAGTCAGCAGATGTAGCCCGCAGTACTGCACTCTCACCACTGTGGCACTACAGCTAATGACAGGTGTCTGCTGGAGAACAGCAGGGGGAGACAAGGAACATAGTGTATACAAGGTCTTCACACAGGTTATGAGGATGTTTCACAATTGCTGCTCCCTAAAGCTTTTATAGGGACATGGTGACTCAGTGGCTAAGGCACTGAACTTGTCGATCAGAAAGGTCAGCAGTTCAGTGGTTCGAATCCCTAGCACCACGTAACCGAGTGAGCTCCCATTACTTGTCCCAGTGTCAACTATAAAACGTGTATACAAAATGTTTTGAGTTGGCTATAGACGTTTTTTCATTGGACGATACACTCAGAGGGGTGAGGGGGAAAGCAGGATAAAAGGTGACAGTGAATCATGTATCTCAGAGTTGGCTATGCCCAGATTAGTTCTGGACATAGACTGTTAGCTTCTTTAGTTTTGGGAGTGTGGCTCAAGGCTCATGATTTAATTGGAGTAACTGCCGGAACTTTGACACCCAGCTTCTGCCAACCTAGCAGTTCGAAAGCACGTAAAAATGCAAGTAGAAAAATAGGGACCACTTTGGTGGGAAGGGAACAGCGTTCCGTGCGCCATCAGCATTTAGTCATGCCAGCCACATGACCATTGAGACGTCTTCGGATAGCACTGGCTCTTTGGCTTTGTAACAGAGATGAGCACCGCCCTCTAGAGCTGGAAACAACTATCACATAGGTGTGAGGGGAACCTTTACCTTTTACCTTTAAAGCTTTTATCCTCTATCATGGTTAAACTGATAATAAGGTTTCCAAAACTCCATAAATCCATCTAGTTAACTTCTTCTTCCTCATTTTTCCTCTTCCGCACAGCACCTGTTTCCTTCCGAACCATTCATAGGAACTGTTTCTCATCCAGCCTCTGCAAACTTGAACACTTTGATATAAATATTGGACATGATTCCTATATCAGAGGAAGAATCCACTGTTGTGATGAAGAAAAGTGTGAAGCACAGCAATTTCCTGGTATGTTTGCTCAGGAGGTCTAGGACCCAAACCCTCCCTACTTCAGAGGGTCATATGCGGGTTGTGCGTTTGAGACCGGATTTTCTTCCTTCCCTGTCAAACTTCCTCCCCTCACTACCTAACAATACATACCGATATAGTCCTTGCTGATAATCTTTTACAGGTATTTAATTTTAAAAAGTTGCTGTTTTTTCAAAAGGCAACTGGGCTTCCTTTGTTCTTCCTTGAAGACATTTTCCTTCTCATCCAAGAAGCTTCTTCAGTTCTTTTTTCAGAACCAAAAAACCGAAGAAGCTTCTTGGGTGAGAAGGAAAATGTCTTCAAGGAAGAACAAAGGAAGCCCAGTTGCCTTTTGGAAAAAAAAAAAAAAGCACCTTTATGACATGAGCAGGAAAGTGAAGGGATGGAAATTGTATTTGGTTAATGTTTGGGTAATGTTATTTCAAAGTTTACAAAGCACCGTAAATGCATGCAATTTTGAAATTGGAGGCAATAGAGTCCACAAAATCCATGGACTTTTGGCACAAATGATCTTTTTGCTGATCTTTCACTTCCTTTTTTTGTTTCGTTGTTTTGTTTTGCAGGACTGCCCCTCTCCTTTCCAAATGGATACCACTGCCCTGGCATTCTTGGTGTATTCTCAGTGGACAGCTCTGAACATGAAGCTATTTGCAGAGGAACTGAAACCAAATGCATTAACCTTGCGGGATTCAGAAAAGAAAGAAGTAATTATATTATTATATTATATTATATTATATTATATTATATTATATTACATAACATTACATTGATATGTTATTATTATATTATTATTATATTACTGTCTGCTGCAGCAGTCAGGCAAGGGATGATGCCATCCGTGGGGCCTTCATACAGGGGAATACTCAGAGCCTCCCCTGCTGCACTGCAAAATAGACATGCCCGCCCGGCGCCCCCAAAGAGCTCAGTTCATTTTGCTATCTTTGGTAGCAAGAGAAATAATAGTGCAAAGATACAATTTTCTTGATGGATGTGGTGGCTCAGTGGCTAAGATTCTGACCTTGTCGATCAAAAAGGTTGGCGGTTTGGCCGTTTGAATCCCTACTGCCGCATAATGGAGTGAGCTCCCGTTACTTGTCCCAGCTTCTGCCAACTTAGCTGTTTGAAAGCATGTAAAAAAATGCAAGTAGAAAAATAAGGACCACTTTGGTGGGAAGGTAACAGCCTTCCGTGCGCCTTCGAAGGTGTTTAGTCATGCCAACCACATGACCACGGAGACGCCTTCGGACAGCGCTGGCTCTTTGGCTTTGTAATGGAGATGAGCACCAGCGCCCCCTAGAGCCAGAAATGACTAGCACAGATGTGCAAGGGGAACCTTTACCATATACTTTTCTGAGGGGCAAAGACAGCAGTTGCTGGGTCCAAAGTCTAACATTCCATCACTGTGTGGTATATATTTTTGTAATGATTACATCGCTTTACAAGGTGGCTATAAAAGTATGACACCAAGGTCGGCCCGTGTGTGTTCACATGACATGTTTAATGTGGTAACTGGGCAGGGAAGGGCGAGGTGGCATAATATCTTGAACTAAGTGAAGAATGCTGACATAACTCCCTAAGCCACACAGGTCTCCAAACCTGGCAACTTTAAGACTAGTGGACTTCAACTCCCAGAATAGCTCAGACCCCTGTCCTAGGTCCATGTTTCTCAAGATTCACAGCATGGGAAAGCCTGGACTTTTTAACTCCTAGAATTTCCCAAGCAAAATAGCTGGCTGAGGAATTCTGCATCTTGAAGTCCATACATTATCAAGTCACCCAAGGTTGAGAACCAACCTAGAAATAAGGAGAGATTTCCTAACAGACAGAACAATTAATTAGTGGAACAGCTTGCATTCCCTGGAGATGTTTAAGAAGAGATTGGACAACCCTTTTGTATGAAATTGTATGGGATCTCCTACTTGAGCAAGGAGTTTGGCTAGAAGACCTCGAAGATCCCTTCTGACTCTGTTATTCTGTTTTTCTGACCTATTTCTTCTTGTTTGTATCTGCAGCTCCTTTAGACATCGCTTATAATATCAAAGGTTGCACTTCTTCTTGTCCAGAACTGAGGTTGAGCAATAGAACTCACGAAGAACATAGAAATGAGCTAATAAAAGTTGAATGTACAGACGCCTCCAAAATTACACCTTCCGAATAATACCGTCACTGTTTTGGAACCTGAAGGTCAGCAATTTCATCCAATGGAATGGCTCTGAATGGAAAACCTACATTTTTAACTTCTGATTCTTCCTGCCAACTAATTCTTAGAAGTTAAAAAGAGAAAGTAAAACAAAATAAAAGAAGCCAAGGGGCTTGCTTGGATTATCTATTTGTCTTGATTTTTTTATTTTGTTTTCATTTTAGTTTTGGCTTTCTCCCCAGAGAAAGTGGTGTGGTTGGACTGGTTATATGAAAGCGAATCTTTGATATAAACCCATCCATTAATTTCAATTATTTTATTTATTTGATGGATTTATAACCTCCTTACCTGTAGACCTGAGTTTCTTAACCTTGGCAGCTTGAGGATATATAGGTTTCAATTCCCAGAATCCTGTTAACACAGTGTTTCTCAAAGTTGACTAGTTGAAGCTGGATGAACTTCAACTCCCAGAATTCCCAAGCCAGCATGGGGAAAAAGAAAAAAAATGAGAGAGAGAGAGAGAGAGAGAGGTAAGAGAGGAAATATCCCAAAACACTGCCCATGTTCTTTCCAGCAATACCATAGGATTAACTTTGTGCTTCCTTCCCCCCCAGATATGTTTAAAGGGCTCTTCTATCTCCAAGAATATCATTTTAGAAATATGACTGGCCAGATATGCATCCCTGTTGGCTGAGGAATTCTGGGAGTTGAAGTTCACACATCTTCAAGTTGCCAAGGTGGAGAAACATTGCTCTAGAAGCACTTCTATTTTTTCCTTACACCAACAACCCTGTGAGGTAGATTGATGGAGAGGAAACAGCAAACAGCCCAAAGTCATTCAGTGAGATGGTGGTAGTTTATTGTCCACATCAACACAGGGCATTTATTGGATGGTAACCATGTTCATGGCCAACTTGAAGGGTGAGGGATGGTCAGGGACTAGGAATGCTGGGATGTCAACAACATTAAGGGAGATTTGTCTAGGAAATTTAGTTTTGGCCATCAGGGTCAAAGATGGGCTATGTTTAGAATGATGGAGTATCTACAGTATCTAACAGGTGGTCAGGCTGGGAAGGGAGGAGAACATATAAGGATGAAAGAATGGCACAGGCATCCATATCAAACCACTCAATGAAGAACTTGATGTCAGGGATGAACAACATGACTCACATGTGTAGATTTCAAACTAGCTACTTTATTGTTCTATGCCTATTGTGCAGGAATCTTCCCAGACTGGCAGATTCACCTAAGAAAGACTAGATAAGGCTCAAAAACACTCAAGGGGTAGGGACAGTAAGTCTAATCTCCTTTGCACGAAACAGTCTCTTCCCAAATCTCTAGAAAAACAGGTTTTGCATTTCTTCCCATTCAATGTTGTGTTTGGAGGGGGCACTGCATTACTACTACTACTACTACTACTACTACTACTACTACTACTAATAATAATAATAATAATAATAATAATAATGACACCATCATTGCCTGATTGGCAACAACAGAGGGAAATGATGTAGGTGTGTTGAGCCAAACCTGGCCAACCAGCAATACAGATTTCAACTGCTCAGAATTCATGCTGGCCAGGAGAATTTCATCCATCTTAAAGTCGCCCCACTTGGGAAACACGATATCCACATTTCCTAATAGTTCAGACGTTATTTTGGCATAAAATATTTTTGTGCCTCTCAAAGGTGGTATTCAGCTGGTTCTGACCAGTTCTGAAGAACTGGTAACAGAAATTTTGAGTAGTTTGGAGAACCGGCAAATACTGCCTCTGACTGGCAGTATAGCCCCATCTATTCTCTGCCTCCCGAGTCCCAGCTGATTGGCTGGGTCTTCTTTGGTTGCCTTGCACAGGAGAACAGAGCTGGAAAGCAGGTGAGTGGGGTGGGGAGGGATATTTTACAGTATCCTTCCCCTACCACACCCACCAAGCCACGCCCACCCAGCCACACCACGCCCACCTAGCCATGCCCAAAGAACCAATAGTAAAAACTTTTTGAATCCCACCACTGGTGCTGCTCTTCTTTGGAATGTGGGGCCACAGACTGCAAAGGGGATTTTCAACCATGAACAATCGAACGGAATTGAATGGACTACTTTATTTGGCCAAGTGTGATTTGACACACAAGGAACTTGTCTTGTGCATCTAATAATGTGTGTGTCAAATGAGGCAGGGATAACGATCAGGAAAGATGTCCATTGGAGAGTCTCAGTCATCCAGGTCATGATTGTCCCAAAGAAAGTTTGCAAACCCCATTCCTTTACTAGCACTGATGATGTTACCTGTTTTTCCAAAAGGCAACTGGTCTTTCTTTGTTTTTCCTTGAAGACTCTTCGCTTCTCATCCAAGACGCTTCTTCAGTTCTGACTGAAGGGTGGCGAATGGATAGATTTATATTCCTTGCAATCATCTGGTCATTAGTGCTCTTTCTGAGAGTTGTTGGGGCCACTTGGAGGTTTAAGTAAGCTCTCAACATCTCCTGAATAGTGCAAATGCATTTGTTCACCCACCTGGGAAACCTAAACTCCATTTGTGAACCACTGTTTCAACTCCTACCCTCAAAACGACACTATAGAGCGCTGCACACAAGAACAACTAGACACAAGGACAGTTTTCCCCCGAATGCAATTACTCTGCTAATCACTTGTGAGGATGCTAGAAAATACTGGACTAAAATCCGCATGTGGTTGGAAAAAATGACAAAGAAACATATAGATTTGAAACCGGAGCTTTTCTTATTGGGAATCTTACCAGATGTTTATAGTAAAGATTTGAAATATTTGATTGTAAATGTATTAACTGCAGCTAGAATTGTATTTGCAAAAAATTGGAAAAATGAGAAAATTCCATTGCAGGAAGAAGTTATTAAGAAAATATTGGAATGTGCTGAGATGAGTAGATTGACATTGGAAATGAGAGAGCAAGAAGAGAAACCATTTTATACAATTTGGGACCTTTTTTATCAATGGCTGGATGATGAAATACAAAAATAGAATATTTAGAATGTTAGGCAATAAGGAATATTATTGACTTTACTTTTCTTTTTTCTTTTGTTATTTGACATTACATTTATAAAAATTTTTTTTTCTTTTTTCTTAGGATAGAATTGGTATGATTTGTTATAGAATAAATTACTTAAATTATAGTTATCTCATAAGGCATGATTGAATAAAAGTATAGTCAAATCTTTTTTTTTCAATAATGATATGAGGATATATAAGTTTGGATTGATAATAAGAGTTATTATGTAATGTAATTGTAATTGTGACTACGAAATGAATGCACAAAACTGATGAACCAACCGACACACTGTTTGTATATAAGTATGGACGAGAGCTGATGCTTTTATGTGTTTGTTTGTTTGTTAAAAAAACAATAAAATTGTTTTCAAAAAAAAAAACAAACGACACTATAGAGCGCTGCACACAAGAACAACTAGACACAAGGACAGTTTTTCCCCGAATGCCATCACTCTGCTAAACAAATAAGTCCCTCAACACTGTCCAACAATTTCCAAAGCCTGATGCTACTCTATTACTATTAATCTTCTTATCTCTCCTTATCACCCATCCTCTCCCATTTGTGACTGAATGACTGACTGTAACTGTCCCTTGTATCCTTACAATTTATATTGACTGTTTCCTAGTATGATTTGATGCAACGCCCTGACAACAGGTGAGTTTGGATGAGATAATCCCCCTGTCCCCCAGGTCCACATTGGTGATCTTTTCAAAGCAGCTGTTAGCTTGGACACAGGCTTTTCTTGTCATAGCTCTTCCACCTGGGATGTTGAAGGAGAAAGAAATGTTTCAATCCTAAATGGTGGTCGTGGGTTGACCATCTCCAACTAGGGACATCTTAATCCAGGGGTGGGCAATTAATTTCCCCAAGGGACCCCGTGAGAAACTGGGACTGCTGTGTAGGGCCAAACCAAAAGGGCTGTGAAGGGGTTATGCACACAGGCACATATGTAAATTGGGAAAAAAATAATCAAACAGAACAACAGAATAGAGCAGAATAACAGAGTGGCACCTCAGAGATATTTTGGTCCGACTTACCTGCTCTGGCAGGAGACCCTAAGCCAGGGGTCTTCACACCTGACAGCTTTAAGACCTGTGGACTTCAACTCCCAGAATTCCTCCTCCAGTCATGTTAGCTCGGGAATTCTGGGAGTTGAAGTCCACAAGCCTTAAACTTGCCAAGGTTGAAGAGCCTTGCCCTAAACCATTTCAGACAAATGGATGTCCAATCTCTTCTTAAAACCCCCAAGTGTTGGAGCACTGATTAATTGTTTTAACTGCCAGGAAATTTCTAGGTTGCTTCTCTCCTTGATTAGTGTCTATCCATTGCTTCTCATCCTGTATTCAGGTGCTTTGGAGAATAGCTTGACTCCCTCTTCTTTGGGGCAGCCCCTGAGATATTGGAACACTGCTATCATGTCACCCTTAGCCCTTCTTTTCATTAAACCAGACCTACCCAACTGCGATGAGTTGACTGACTCAGGTCTCTGAGGCTGGCTGTACTGTACAGGTAGTCCTCAACTTACAACAGTTCACTTAGTGACTGTTCAAAATTACAATGGCACTGAAAAAGCTGTGACTTATGACCGTTTTTCACCCTTAGGACCGCTGCAGCATCCCCAGGTAAGGTGACTTACATTCGGATGCTTGACAACTGACTCACCTTTATGAGAATTGCAGAGCCCTGCGGTCAGGCAATCTTCCTGAAGGAGGGGCCATTTCCTTGCAGCCTTACTCCCGAGTCTCCCGTGCTGTTGTAACTGCTCTTTCCTACGAGCAATCCTGTGTGCACGCGCACTTGGCACAGGCTCCTCCGCGGGAACCTCCTCATCACTGCTGCCAGCCCCCACAATCTCTGAAGGCAGCAGTCCACTCCCTCATCTGAGTCCTCGCTCTCCTCAGCCGTCCACATCTTCACCGGCTAACCACAACACCGAGAGAGGATGTAAACCTCTCTCTCTCTCCCAAGTGCTCAATTACCCAGGAGGTCAAACCCCCTGTGGTCCTGTCCACCATTAAGGCATCTTTCCAAATAGCCTCCCTGTTTCCAGGGTCTTTCTCCCCGCTTGGAACTAAACCCAGAGGGACATTTCTTCTAACACGACCTTCTGACCTTCATGCCAAGTCCATGGGGAAACCAGATTGACATTACAACCATATGACTAATTGAACAACTGCCGGTGTTCCCTTCACAAGCGCGGCAAGAGAAGTCATAAAAATGGGGCAAACTCACTTCACACATTTTCTCACTTAGCCACATCAATGTTGGTAGCTCCATAGTGATTGCAAGTTGAGGACTTGTACTTCCCATGTGTTCCCTGAACACAGGAAGGCCAAGCAGGCAGAGTCCTCAAATGTCTGAAAAACTGGGCATGTGCCAATATGGAATCCCTTCAGTCAACGAGGGCATCGACCTCCCTTAAAAGGTCTAAAAATAGGTATTTCCAAATAGCAACTACATCAGACAAGAAGAGAAGACCCTTCACCCATGTGCAACCGATGGAGCAGAAGTTGCCTTCAGAAGTTGTGGGACCTTCACCACTGGAGGCTTTCAAGAAGATACTGGACGACCATCTGTCAGAAATGGTGTAGGGTCTCCCATTTCGGTAGGGGGGCTTGAACTAGATGACCTACAAGGTCCCTTCCTACTCTGATTAGCTGTTATCTGTTTAGCTATTTCCCTCTCCCAGTGGTGAAATCTATATTGACCGCCTGGTGAATTTTTAATCCCAAATAATACTATCATGTTCAAAGGTTGATTCAGCAGACTACGGACAGTTGGCTCCAAGAGCAGAATAGGTCAAGCGATTGCCTCAGGCTATCCTTGAAAAGGACAGTGGACTGGCAAAAGGTTTACCTTTTAAAAAAAAATCTCTATCTGGGTGGAAAGTAAATATACCCCATAACGGGCGGTTGAGAGGTGGTTCCAAAAACATAACCACCTAGCTCTCCTACAAAAAGGAAACACAAAAGGAGAAGGAGCTGTGCCCATTGACTGATAGCACCTGGTAGCCTCTAAGGTAAAATTGCCGGCTGCAGCTTCTTGAAGCTCTACGTAAGTGCCTACTTCCTTCTTAAGGGTTGAGAATCCTACAAAGACTTGCAGATTCCTTTTACCTTACTTCAAGGTGGGCTGATCCTGACCTTAGTTGAAGAACTTGGGTAGCCTTTGTTTGTTGTGTAGATAATAAGGATGGAGTTTATACTATGTCGCTACCCAAATTTTGATCTTGAAAGCCAGGGAAATTTATGTATGGGTGTATGTGTGAGATGGAGATGATGGTGAGTCTCCATCCTATAGTTTTAGATGATCTAGGAGCTTAGAGGAAGCAAAAAAAACAGAATAAAAGAGATGGAAGGGGCTTTAGGAGGTCTTCTAGTCCAGCCTTCTGCTCAACCAGGAAACTCTATCATTGTCCAATCTCTTCTTGACAACCTTGAATGATGCAGCATCCATAACTTCTGAAGGCAAGTCGTTCTACTGATTAATTGTTCTGTCAGAAAATTTCTCCTTAGTTCTAGGTTGCTCCTCTCCTTGATTAGTTTTCATCTACTAGTTCTTTTCCTGCCTTGAGGTGCACTGGAGAATAGTACTACCCCCTCTTCTTTGGGGCAGCCCCTTAGCTATTGGGGCTGCACCAATATTGCTATCATGTCACCCTAGTCCTTCTTTTCATTAAACTACACACGCCTAATGTCTACCAAAACAACAAATGTCAACCAAGACAAGTCCTATAGATCCCAGTAATGATTTTTTTTTAATATGAGGTAACTTTCTTACAACTTGGTAATAACTAAGCCATTGACTTCAGTGGCCAAACAGGCAATGGAGAAAAATGCAGTTATTATCAGGAGCTTACATAATCCCTTCTTGAGAGTGAAGTTTGTTTCTAGTTTTGTCTTTTTCCTGTTCTTCCTATTTTTTTTAAAGCTATTAAAAGCGGGGAAAAGATTCTTGAAACTGGTTTGTGATTGTTATTTGAAAACTGGCACTATGATCAAATTTATGCCTACATTGTGTTCCTGATTCTGTTTCTTTCTGCCTCCCCTTCCAGATATCTCTATCCAGCTTGCCTTGGGCATCAATCATCTTGTTCTCCGCCATGAAGTCCCTCTTATTCTGTTGCCTCTTTGGCACTTTCTTAGCTACAGGTGAGAAGACTTTGGGAGCAATTCAAGAACCTTGACTCGGATAGCAGGACTCCAGGCAGGTCTCGGAGGGTCCACAAAAGGGGCTCAGAAAAGTCAAGATGGTGCCCACCATTGTGTGACTGAAACTCCAGCTATTTTTTTAAAAAAATTGAAATGTGTCAGAATTTTTTTTTAAATTTTTTGGAATGCGTTAGGCAGAGCTTGAATTGTATAATTATGGCTCCTTCCCAGGTTTATTTATTTTTGTTCCCTCACCCATCTCTGCCTGTAGAAGTAGGGGAGCCCCTCAAATAATAGACCTAATTTATTCGTCCGTTTTAATGTAAGCCAGGAGTTTTTGCCAAAAGTAGGTCTTGACAAGTAAGACAGATAGACGGGGCAATGATGGCATGAATCACCATTTGACATGTGGGGCTGGGCAGAGCAAGGCACTCCTGTCGAAAGCATCCACAAACAATGTTGTATCTTCCTCCTCTAGGCATGTGTCTTGAGTGTGATATTTGTATTGGGCTGGGCCGGGAATGTAACACCTGGACGAAAACCTGTGATGCTAATCAAGATACTTGTGTTACCTTTCAAACTGAAGTGATAAGAGGTATGAAATCTTAAGAGTCGTGAGATAGACTGTTGTGGTTCTCTGGCAACAGGTGTGGGCGGCTGAGGTCTCAGAGAGCCAGGATTCAGATGAGGGGCCTGCATGTGATTGCAGGGATGGGGCCAGGACCATCAAGGAGTGGAATGCTGTCTTCGGAGATTGTGGAGGCTGGTAGCAGTGATGAAGAGGTCTCCGAGGAGCCTGGGCCCAGTGCGTGTGCATGCTTGAAGGAAAGAGCAGCTGCAGCAGCACGGGTGACTCGGGAGTAAGGCCCCTCCCTTAAGAGATAAAAGCCAGCTGAGAAACTGGAGTTCTTTGCAGGAAGCAAAGAAGTTTTTGCACTCAAGCCTTGTGGACGTTCAGAATATCTTGGTTGGTGTTTGGAGACAGTTTGTGTTTGAAATATTTCAATATTATCAATTTGCGGCTCAACTGTGGTTATAAGTCGAGGACTACCTGCCATTTGCATCTAGTGGATCATTCAGCCTTTTTTTAAAAAATATTTTAAAAACTTCATTAAACAAATTCTACAATTAAAAAACAATTAAAAACGTATTTCCATTCATTGCAGCATATTCAATGCATACAGCATATTGCAGTAGTGTTCACTCACTTTGACATATTCTTAAGTGTATAGAATATTACTAAATATTATTACAATTATTTTACATTTGATTTCTGTCATTTTTTCATATATTTTCATAGTTATTTATATATTTATACACAAGTATGCAGAGTTATGCGTACTCATACCAAATTATTACATCACACCATAACCTTTCATTTCATCTCTCTATTTTGTGTCTACTTTGCAGCCAATTATACCATAAATTCCAAATTTTGTAGTACTCTGTCTCCTCTCTCCTTCATTGCCATAGAAAGCACACTCTAAAACCCTTTTTTATTATCATAGTATCCGAGGGAATGCTGTCACTTTTCCAATTCTGGGCAAAGGCTATTCTTGCTGCAGTAATATATGTAATATAATATATTGGAGTTTCTTACTTATCTTATCTCTTTATATACCAAATAGGAATGTATCTGATCTCAATTCAATTCAGCCTTTTAATCTACTGAGGAGTCCTTGAATCTCAAATAAAATGTCTTTGTTCTTTGTTTCTCACCTGTGCAGCCCCTGTGTCCCTCTCTTTGATTTCAAAATCCTGTGGTACTTCTGACACTTGCCATCTTAACTACGTGGAGACGAGTCCACATAATGAACTAACGGTGAAGACCAAAAGAACCTGCTGTACTGGGGAGGAATGTAAAACTCTGCCACCGCCTGGTATGTAGCTCTAGGAAGCCAATCTCAGCCTCAACAGACAACGTTGAAGGAGGCGAAATCTAACCTCTGCAGGGCTGCCCATTTCTGATTTCAACTTTGTCAGAGCGAAGGGTTATACCTTAACTCTGTGTTTAAAAGTTCTCTTGCTAAGGATTGAAAGAAACTTGCTCAAGCTGGGTGTGGAATTCTGGGAATTGAAGTCCTCTCATCCTAAAGTCGCCAAGGTTGAAAAAACACTATTGTTTAGGCAGAAGAAATCCTATAAACAGAGTCTGATAATCTGTCTTGAGTTCACCTTCCTGGGACAGAATGGAGGGGAGGAGAGGAGAACAGATTTATTGGCCAAGTATGACACAAGGAATTTGTTTCCAGAAGCTTCCAGAAGGTGTCCTTTTAGCTTTCTGGGAGCATAAAATCCAGGAAGGCTTCCTAAAATCTCCAGGGAAATATAGTCTGAGGGATCAGCCAGCTGTCCCATGGTTTGGGGGAACTTAAAATCCAGGGAAATAAAGAGAAAGGATGAGCAACGTCCTAGCGTAGCCTTACCCAGTCTGATAAAGCAGGCAGTTTCTCTTAGGCAATTGCACTGATCATTTCCTCAACTCTTGTTCTTGACAGTGCTTGGAGACAAAGTCAACCCACCCAACGGACTTCAGTGCCCTGGATGCCTTGGACTGTCCTCAAAAGAATGCACTGAACACCCGGTTTCCTGCCGGGGATCTGAAAACCAGTGTTTGTCCATAATTGGGAAGGAATTTGGTAAGAACAGGCTGCAGGAAAACTTGATAACAGCCCCAGTCTATTTTCTTCCCCTGTTTCTCCCTCTCCCTCTCCCTCTCCTTATCCTTCCCCCTTCCCTCCTCTTCCTCCTCTTCCTCTTCCTCCCATCTTTCTTCCCCTTTAAGTCTTTCCTAGTGGTGGGATTCAATTTTTTTTACTACAGGTTCTGTGGGCTTGGTGGGCATGGCAGGGGAAGGATACTGTAATATCTCCAATCCCTTCTCTCCCCACTAACTTGATCTCCAGCTCTGTTCTCTGTGCAGGGCAACCAAAGAAGACACAGCTGATCAGCTGGGACTCAATGGGAGGCATAGAATAGATGGGGTTGGCGGGGCCAGTCAGAGGAGGTATTTGCCGTTTCTCCAAACTACTCAAAATTTCTGCTACCGGTTCTCCAGAAGCTGCTGAATACCACCTCTCTTCCTTCCTGAAACACTTTGCAAAAGCAGTCCTTTGGCCACATTTAGTTTTCCAAATACAATTTTCAATAATTTCTCCTTTCCCATTTTTAAAGGATGGGGTACTGTAGAGGGAATAGGATAGGATAGGATAGGATAGAATAGAATAGAATAGAATAGAATAGAATAGAATAGAATAGAATTCTTTATTGGCCAAGTGTGATTGGACACACAAGGAATTTGTCTTTGGTGCATATGCTCTCAGTGTACATGAAGGAAAATGAAATACATTCATCAAGAATCATAAGATACAACACTTAGTGATAGCCATAGGATACTAATAAGAAATCAAATCATACTAGGGAACAAATAAACCATATACATAAAGATACAAGCAACAAGGTTATAGTCATAAGTGGGAAGAGGTAGATACTAGGAAGAGTGAGAAGAATAATAGAAATACAATCTTAGTAAATAGTTTGACAGTCTTATGGGGAATTAGTTGATGTTCCTGACTACAATGTCGGTTAATTTTTTTCAGGCCTTTTCTTCAGAGCATTGTCTTATAAAGGATGTGCTACGGAGAGTCTGTGCACTTTATTTGAGAAGAAGTTCTGGAATGTTTTAGAGGATGTTGAAGTAGACTTCAAATGCACGCCGGCCCTCCCAAAGTCTTCCCAGTGATGTACAACTGCAGGTCAAGGCCATCGCTCCACCTTACTAAGAACTAAGGAGCCAACATGGCTCATTCTGTTTTAGTCAGCTTTCAACAGAATCCTCGTTCTTCTGGATGTGTCAAAGTTCCACCCAATTAATGTGAAAATTAACTGAGCCATGGTTCAACCAATAAAGGAGTAACTTTCAAAAGAATTCCATTCTGGGTCAGAGTTTGATTTGAGCGAATGACTGTGGTAGAACCAGGTTTGTGGTGTCAGGTTCACTAACACTACTTGTCCTGCCATGATGCCCACTCAGTGCGGTGCTGATGTGCACTTCTGGACTGGTCCAGGACAGGACAGGGCAAATCAGGACACTGCCTGTTTCAGAAGGGCAGGAATGGATGATGACCTCCTCAGAATACTCCTTGCCCACTTGGGAGATGACCTTTCCATCCTGGCTCCCATGTTGTGCATCAGAAGTAATGTGTTTCCCCTTCTGCTGATACAACCAGAACAGTCAAATCCACCTGTGTTGTTTCCTTGTCTTGTCCAAATGCCTCCATTCCTATTGGCTGGTGGGTGTGTTGTTGGACATGAGGCCTCCCCAATGCCCTCATTCTCTGCCTTCAATGGCCATGTCCTTCTGGGCTACTGGCCCGTGGTGAGATTCAAAATGTTTTACTACCGGTTCTGTGGGTGTGGCTTGGTGGGTGTGGCAGGGGAAGGATACTACAAAATCCCCATTCCCTCCCCACCCAACTAACCTACTTTCCAGCTCCGTTCTCTTGTGCAGGGCAAACAAGGAAGACCTAGTCGATCCGCTGGGACTCAATGGGAGGCATAGAATAGATGGGATTTGCGGGGCCAGTCAGGGGTGGGATTTGCCGGTTCTCCAAACTACTGAAAATTTCTGCTACTGGTTCTCCAGAAGTGGTCAGAACTTGCTGAATTCCACCTCTGCTCCTGGCCTACCTGCTATGAAAGGTTGAAGCCCAGTGGTGATTTTTTTTTAACATGTTCTGGCAGAGATGCCCATTAGGTGAGATCAAAGAAGTCAAGATGACAGCCAGAACAATGGACTCAAAAACCAGGCAGAGTTTTTGATCCCACCCTAATTTAATCTTGACTTTCTTTTAACCATGCTCTGAGGACCTGGAAACAAGGAGAAAATTTTCTGACATTAAGAGCAATCAATCCATGGAACAGCTTCCTTCGGAAATTGTGGGAACTTCATCACTGGAGGATTTCAAGAAGAGACTGAACTGCCATCTGTCAGAAACGGTGGAGGGTCTCCTGCTTGGGTGGGGTGGGGGGGTTGGACTAGATGACCTACAAGGTCCCTTCCAACTCTTCAATCTGTAAGAACTCTGTAAGACCTCCTGTTTTAGTAGACGATTTTTAAAAGAGGGGCCTCACTTTTTTGTTTCTCTGTTTGATTTAACTGTGGAATAGACAAAAGTCCTGCCACCTTTTTCCATTTATTTTATTCTATTTTCATTTAATGGATATGTCAACCATCTGGCTTTGAAATTGAGTCCAAAGGACTTGTGAGAACTTCTGAAGTTCCTGAGGTTCGGAAACACTGTTTTAGTCCACACAAATGCCAACATACAGATATTCCCAGGCTTGCAACCACTTGTTTAGCAACTGTACAAAGTTACAAGGCCCAGAAGAAAGTGACATGAGTAGTCCTCATACTTATGACCATTGCAGCTTCCCCGTGGTCACTCAGTCAAGGCAACCGACATATGTTTGTGATGGTTGCAGTGTCCATGTGATCACAATTTGCAACTTCCCCATTCACAATCAAAGTCAATTTGACTTTGAAAGAGAAAGAAAAAGTTCAGAGAAGAGCAACTAAGATGATCAAAGGCCTGGAAAGTAAAACATAGGAAGAATGGCTGCAGGATGTGGGGTTGGCTGGTCTAGAGAAAAGAAGAATTAGGGGTCAAATTACTTTGACCCCCTCTTCTTTGGGGCAGCCCATGGAATATCGGAATACTGCTATCCTCTCACCCCTAATTCTTCTTTTCTCTAGACTAGCCAACCCCACATCCTGCAGCTGTTCTTCATATGTTTTAGTTTCCAGGCCTTTGATCATCTTAGTTGCTCTTCTCTGAACCTTTTCCAAGGCCTCAACACCTTTTGTGTGGTGTTATTGGCTGTGAAGTTGTGTCCGACCCATTGGGATACCATGGACAACATTCCCCTAGGCTTTCCTGTCCTCTACCATCTTCTGGAGTCCACCCAAGATCATGCCTCACTGACTCCATCCAGGCACCTCCTTCTCTGTCATCCCTTCTTCTTCTTTTGCCCTCGATCGTTCCCAGTGTTAGGTTCTTCTTCAGTGAGTCCTTCCTTCTCATGAGGTGGCCAAAGTCTTTGAGTTTCCTCTTCAGGATCTGGCCTTCTAAAGAGCAGTCAGGGTTGATCTCCTCTAGGACTGACTGGTTTGATGGTCTTGCAGTCCAAGGGACTCGCAGGAGTCTTCTCCAGCACCAGAGTTCAAAGGCCTCCATTCGTTGGTTGCTCAGCCTTCCTTATGGTCCACAGCCATACACTGGAACTGGGAAAACCATAGCTTTGACTATATTCACCTTTGTTGGCAGGGTGATATCTCTGTTTTTTAGTATGCTTTTTAGTAGTGTGGTTTTGTAGTGTGGTGACCAAAATTGGGTTGCAGCATTCCACTGGTGGTCTTACTAGGGCTTTATAAAGCGATATTAATAGTTCACGTGATCTTGATTCTATGCCTTTCTGTATACAACCCAGGATTTGTATTAGCTTTTTAGACTGCTGCTGCACACCACTGGCTCATATTCAAGTGATCATGCACGGGGACTCCGAGGTCCCTCTCAGAGTTATTGTTTTTGAGCCAGGTCTCACTTCATCTGTGCTTATACTTTTGATTTTTCCTGCCTAAATGTAAAACTTTGCTTTTCTCCACATTAAAATTAAAATGGTGATGGTGATGATAACAATCTTGGGCATGACTCAACTCCCTTGCTTAGCAGTGAAAATTCTGATCCCAACAGTGTCCATATGTCAAGGTCTACCTGTATTTACCTTTAAACCTTTATCCAAGTGGCATGGAACACAGTCCTGTGATGTCCTTTAGATGTCTGCTGTTTTAACAGTGGCCAAATATGGACCCAGCAAACAAATGGCTTTGCTAGCACTCTCACTATGCTAATATTCACTTTGAAAAATGGGGACATGACTGCAAGGCCACCGATTACACCAGACTTGCCTAAAACAAACCAGACCTTCATAATAGAACATTGTGAGTCTGGAAAATGTAATACCACATAGATAACTGACTCTTAATATGGATACAACCTGTCAATTATTAGTGAAGTTCAAGAGTGGGCTCAGGTCCCATGTTTCAATGGGGACCACGTGGAATAGTTTGCGAAGCCTGGAGAGTCCATGTAAGGACACCTAGAACCTTCTTACCAAACTAACCCATCTTCAGATGTTGGCTGTTACAAGCAAGCATCATGGATAGTCCTCAACTTATGACCACAGTTGGAACCAGAATTCACATTGCTAAGCAAGGTGCCTGTTCAGTGAGTCACACCCACTGTTACAACCTTTTTTTGGGGGGGGGGGCACAGTTAAGTACAATATTTAGGTAGGATAAAACCTTTTCCAAAGCCTCAACACATTTTGTGTAGTGTTGTTAGCTGTGAAGTTGTATCCGACCCATTGGGATACCATGGACAACATTCCCCCAAGCTTTCCTGTCCCCTACCATCTTCTGGAGTCCATCCAAGCTCATGCCTCACCATCCAGGCACCTCCTTCTCTGTCATCCCTTCTTCTTCTTTTGCCCTCGATCGTTCCCAGTGTTAGGTTCTTCTCCAGTGAGTCCTTCCTTCTCATGAGGTGGCCAAAGTGTTTGAGTTTACTCTTCAGGATCTGGCCTTCTAAAGAGCAGTCAGGGTTGATCTCCTCTAGGACTGACCGGTTTGATGGTCTTGCAGTCCAAGGGACTCGCAGGAGTCTTCTCCAGCACCAGAGTTCAAAGGCCTCCATTCGTTGGTTGCTCAGCCTTCCTTATGGTCCACAGCCATACATTGGAACTGGGAAAACCATAGCCTTGACTATATTCACCTTTGTTGGCAGGGTGATATCTCTGTTTTTTAGTATGCTTTTTAGTAGTGTGGTTTTGTAGTTTGGTGACCAAAATTGGGTTGCAGCATTCCACTGGTGGTCTTATTAGGGCGTTATAAAGCGATATTAATAGTTCGCGTGATCTTGATTCTATGCCTTTGTGTATACAACCCAGGATTTGTATTAGCTTTTTAGACTGCTGCTGCACACCACTGGCTCATATTCAAGTGATCATCCATGGGGACTCCGAGGTCCCTCTCAGAGTTATTGTTTTTGAGCCAGGTCTCACTTCAACTTTTGATTTTTCCTGCCTAAATGTAAAACTTGCCTTCTCTCCACATTAAAATTAAAATGGTGATGGTGATTATGATGATAACAATCTTGGGCATGACTCAACTCCCTTGCTTGGCAGTGAAAATTCTGATCCCAACAGTGTCCATATGTCAAGGTCTACCTGTATTTACCTTTAAACCTTTATCCAAGTGGCATGGAACACAGTCCTGTGATATCCGTTTAGATGTCTGCTGTTTTAACAGTGGCCAAATATGGACCCAGCAAACAAGTGGCTTTGCTAGCACTCTCACTGTGCTAATATTCACTTTGAAAAATGGGGACATGACTGCAAGGCCACCGATTACACCAGACTTGCCTAAAACAAACCAGACCTTCATAATAGAACATTGTGAGTCTGGAAAATGTAATACCACATAGATAACTGACTCTTAATACGGATACAACCTGTCAATTATTAGTGAAGTTCAAGAGTGGGCTCAGGTCCCATGTTTCAATGGGGACCACGTGGAATAGTTTGCGAAGCCTGGAGAGTCCATGTAAGGACACCTAGAACCTTCTTACCAAACTAACCCATCTTCAGATGTTGGCTGTTACAAGCAAGCATCATGGATAGTCCTCAACTTATGACCACAGTTGGAACCAGAATTCCCATTGCTAAGCAAGGTGCCTGTTCGGTGAGTCACACCCAGTGTTACAACCTTTTATTTTTGGGGGCCACAGTTAAGTACAATATTTAGGTAGGATAACAGAATAACAGGAATCTTGGAGGTCTTCTAGTCCAACCCCCTGCTCAAGCCAGAGACCTTAAGCCATTATGGACAAATGGTTGTTCAATCTCTTCTTTAAAACATCAAGGGTTGGAGCACCCACAACTTCTTAAGGAAAGCCATTCCACTGGTTAATTGTTCTAATTGTTAGGAAATGTCTCCTTGGTTTTAGGTTGGTTCTCTCCAACTCATGGAGAATTGTCCCATTCCACCTTGGGGATGACTGATGGTTTGAGGGCAAGTCCCTGTAACTTGCTAAGTATTTAGGCTTGTTAACTCTGTTTTTTTTTAACTTGTAATTTTAAATCTTAATCTTATTTTTAACTCTGTCTTCAATTTGCTTTTAATAACATTTAATAATGTTGTTTGGAAAAAACCCAGAGTCATTTAAGTGACACCAAGCTGGCAGGAATAGCCAACACTCCAGAAGATAGACTTAAGATACACTGCTCAAAAAAATAAAGGGAACACAAAAATAAGACATCCTAGATCTGAATGAATGAAATATTCTTATTAAATACTTTGTTCATTACATAGTTGAATGTGCAAAATCACACAAAAATTATCAATGGAAATCAAATTTAGCAACCCATGGAGGTCTGGATTTGAAGTTACACTCAAAATTAAAGTGGAAAAAAACACTACGGGATGATCCAACTTTGATGTAATGTCCTTAAAACAAGTCAAAATGAGGCTCTGTGTGGCCTCCACGTGCCTGTATCCCTACAACGCCTGGGCATGCTCCTGATGAGGTGGCAGATGGTCTCCTGAGGGATCTCCTCCCACACCTGCACTAAAGCATCACAGAACTCCTGGACAGTCTGTGGTGCAACATAGCATTGGTGAATGGAGCGAGACATGATGTCCCAGATGTGCTCAATTGGATTCAGGTCTGGGGAACGGGCAGGCCAGTCCATAGCATCAATGCCTTCCACGGTGTCTCCAGACCCTATCACGTCTGTCACGTGTGCTCAGTGTGAACCTGCTTTCATCTGTGAAGAGCACAGGGCGCCAGTGGTGAATTTGCCAATCTTGGTGTTCTTTGGCAAATGCACAGTGTTGGACTGTAAGCACAACCCCCATCTGTGGATGTCAGGCCCTCATACCACCCTCATGGAGTCTTTTTCTAACTGTTTGAGCAGCCACATGCATATTTGTGGCGTGCTGCAGATCATTTTGCAGGGCTCTGGCAGTGCTCCTCCTGTCCCTCCTTGCACAAAGGCGGAGGTAGCAGTCCTGATGCTGGGTTGTTGCCCTCCTAAGGCCTCTTCCACATCTCCTGATGTACTGGCCTGTCTCCTGGTAGTGCCTCCATGCTCTGGATACTATGCTGACAGACCTTCTTGCCACAGCTCTCATTGATGTGCCATCCTGGATGAGCTGCGCTCCCTGAGCCACTTGTGTGGGTTGAAGACTCTATCTCATGCTACCACTAGAGTGACAGCACCACCAGCATTCAAAAGTGACCAAATCATCAGCCAGAAAGCATAGGAACTGAGAAGTGCAGAACCACACCTTTACTGGGGATGTCTTGCTAACTGCCTCTGCTTTCCACCTGTTGTCTATTCCATTTGCACAACAGCATGTGAAATTGATTGTCAATCAGTGTTGCTACCTAAGTGGACAGTTTGATTTCACAGAATTGTGATTGACTTGGAGTTACATTGTGTTGTTTAAGTGTTCCCTTTATTTTTTTGAGCAGTGTATATAAAGATCTTGACATACTTGAACATTGGGCGTTATCTAACAAAATGAAATTCAGTGGTGAAAAAAGGAAGGTTCTACATTTAGGCAAGAAAAATCAAATGCACAGATACAGTACTTTGCTCAATAGTAGTAATTGTGCGAAGGATCTCGGAGTCCTAGTGGACAACCATTTAAACTTGAGCCAGCAGCTGCCAAAAAAGCCAACACAGTTCTAGGCTGCATAAACAGAGGGATAGAATCAAGATCACGTGAAGTGTTAATAAGACTTGATAAGGCACTTGGAATAACGCATCCAGTTTTGTCGCCACGATGTAAAAAAAGTTGTTGAGACTCTAGAAAGAGTGCAGAGAAGAGCAACAAAGAAGATTAGGGGACTGAAGGCTAAAACATACATAAAGAATAGTTGCAGGAACTGGGTGTGTCTAGTTTAATGAAAAGAAGGACTAGGGGAGACATGATAGCAGTGTTCCAATATCTCAGGGGCTGCCCCAAAGAAGAGGGAGTCAAGCTATACTCCAAAGCTCCTGAGGGCAGACAAGAAGCCATGGGTGGAAACTAATCAGGGAGAGAAGCAACTTAGAACTAAGGAGAAATTTCTTGACAATTAGAATAATTAATCAGTAGAACAACTTGTCTCCAGAAGTTGTGAATCTCCAAGTTTTTAAAAAGATGTTGGATAACCATTTGTCTGAAGTGGTGTAGGGCTTCTTGCCTAAGCAAGGGGTTGGACTAGAAGACTCCAAGGACCCTTCCAACTGTGTTATTCTATTCTAAGTGAGATGGGCAATGTAGAAATTTGGTAAATGAATACATAAAATAAAGGTTATTCTTGTCTAGGTCCTGAGTCTGGGATGATTCATCCCTCTGAGTCCTTGCTAATGTCCTCTTGAGCCTGGAACTATTTGACTAATGATGGTGCCTCTCTGGTTATTGACCTCAGCCTGGTTTATCTGTAGTTGGTTCCAGGAGGGAGCATCTTCTTGATAGTTTGACTTGATGACCCTGCTTAGAGTGGAGATAAAAAGATAAAATCCAATGGCTTGAGCCAATGACAATAAAGAATAAAAGTGCTTACAAGGCTATATCCCCAGCATTGCAAATTTTCTAGATGGTCACCTAAGTTGAAATGGCTTTTGGTCAAGCCAACTTTGTGTTTACTTTTGGATTAGTGGGCTGGCCCTAAATTATGGGGAGGGGTTTCCCATTTTTAAACTTGTGTTTGTTTCACGTTGCGAAGAGTCTCTGGTTTCAGCAGAGTCCAGAACTTCACGGAGGTCAACATATCCTATTCAGCTCTGATCTTCATCTTGAACCATGAAATCTCTACAGATCATCTGTCTTCTTTTCGTTTTGGTAGCCAGAGGTAAGGAGATGATGTTGCAGAATGTCTGAGTCTTCTATTGTCTTGTTTTCAATGTTCTCAATTTCTCCATCTTCAACATCATGCTATCTGCTTGCAGGCAAGCGGGAATTTATGTAAATATCTGGAAGTAGGCATGCAAAAGTTGTGTAGGCTTCTATCTACACTAAAACAGACCTCAGTCCCCCATAATTCTTCCACTCAGTCTTGAAATGTTGGAAACCTTGAGAAGCTGAATTTTATGTAGACATCCTTACGAGTAATATGTACTTTCCTACACCTGCTATCACAGCAAATTCAGGCATAATACCTAAGTAGGTTTTACCTTTCAAAAATTGATTGCAGCTTAATGACCGATAACTACCCACTAATATTTTCCACTTACTTGAATTGTATTGGACATAAATTAACTTGGAGATTCCGTGTCTAAGCTAAACTAATCAAGGAGAGAACCAAGCTAGAACTAAGGAGGAAATTCCTGACAGTGAGAACAATGAATCAGTGGAACAGCTTGCTTCTAGAGGTTGTAAATGCTCCAACACTGGAAGCTTTTAACAAGATGTTGGATAACCATTTGTCTGAAGTGGTGTAGGGTTTCCTGCCTAGGCAGGGGGTTGGACTAGAAGATCCCCAAGATCCCTTCCAACTCTTCTCTTCTCCTCTGTTCTGTTCTGTTCTGTTCTATTTATTCCATTCCATCCCATTCTTTTGTCCTCTCTGGGTGACACCCATTCTATAAGGGTCTTTCCTACCACCACCATCTGCAAAGAGAACCTGCGATCTTCTGAATGGAAAGCAAACACTGTACTGTCCCTGTACAACACAGCACCTGCCCCCAAATCAGCTCTCCTGAAATGAGCAGCCCTTCTCCTTGGTCTTTGGAGCATTTCTTGGTTTGCTGATTGACTATCCTTTCCCTCCACCAATCACGGCTCTTTGGGACTTGGATTCCTCACAAGTAATTGATCAACTCTGACATTTCAAAATAATGAAGCACCCTAGGGAAGGCATAAGAGAATAGAGTTAATCAGGCACCCTCTTTTCTTTCTTTTCTCCTTTTCAGGAAGCTGTCGCTCATGTGAAATTTGTCACAATTTTGGAAAAGATTGCGAGAGTGAGGGGGCAGAGGAATGTGCCTCTCCAGAAGATCAATGTGGCACAGTGTTGCTGGAGATTTCATCAGGTAAAACCAGAGTGACCATTCCTCTCATTTCCTTCCAATAAAAGGAGAATCTTTTCTAAGGTTTCCTTTCCTGGCTGAGTAACTTTCTCAACAGGGAGTCTGAGCTGGTGACCACATGCACACTCCTTGTCCAGACATATAAAGAATAGCAATAGCAATAGACTGATATACCGCTTTACAGTGCTTTGCAGCCCTCTCTAAGTAGTTTACAGCAGTTTGCATGGAAGGCTGAGTCAACCTTGAGCCTGGTGAGATTTGAACTGCCAAATTGCAGTCAATCCCTAGCACCACGTAACCGAGTGAGCTCCCATTACTTGTCCCAGTGTCAACTATAAAACGTGTATACAAAATGTTTTGAGTTGGCTATAGACGTTTTTTCATTGGACGATACACCCAGAGGGGTGAGGGGGAAAGCAGGATAAAAGGTGACAGTGAATTATGTATCTCAGAGTTGGCTATGCCCAGATTAGTTCTGGACATAGAATGTTAGCTTCAAATAAATCCTCTTTAGTTTTGGGAGTGTGGCTCAAGGCTCATGATTTAATTGGAGTAACTGCCGGAACTTTGACACCCAGCTTCTGCCAACCTTGCAGTTCGAAAGCATGTAAAAATGCAAGCAGAAAAATAGGGACCACTTTGGTGGGAAGGTAACAGCGTTCCGTGCGCCTTCAGCATTTAGTCATGCCAGCCACATGACCATGGAGACGTCTTTGGATAGCACTGGCTCTTTGGCTTTGTAACAGAGATGAGCACCGCCCTCTAGAGCTGGAAACAACTAGCACATAGGTTTGAGGGGAACCTTTACCTTTTACCTTTAAAGCTTTTATCCTCTATCATGGTTAAACTGATAATAAGGTTTCCAAAACTCCATAAATCCATCTAGTTAACTTCTTCTTCCTCATTTTTCCTCTTCCGCACAGCACCTATTTCCTTCCGATCCATTCATAGGAACTGTTTCTCATCCAGCCTCTGCAAACTTGAACACTTTGATATAAATATTGGACATGATTCCTATTTGAGAGGAAGAATCCACTGTTGTGATGAAGAAAGGTGTGAAGCACAGCAATTTCCTGGTATGTTTGCTCAGGAGGTCTAGGACCCAAACCCTCCCTACTTCAGAGGGTCATATGCGGGTTGTGCGTTTGAGACCGGATTTTCTTCCTTCCCTGTCAAACTTCCTCCCCTCACTACCTAACAATACATACTGATATAGTTCTTGCTGATAATCTTTTACAGGTTTTTTTTTTTTAAATCCTTTAAAAAAGTTGCTGTTTTTTCAAAAGGCAACTGGGCTTCTTTTGTTCTTCCTTGAAGACATTTTCCTTCTCATCCAAGAAGCTTCTTCAGTTCTTATTTCAGAACCAAAAAAACGAAGAAGCTTCTTGGATGAAAAGGGAAACGTCTTCAAGGAAGAACAAAGAAAGCTGAGCTGCCTTTTGGAAAAAAAAAAAGCACCTTTATGACATGAGCAGGAAAGTGAAGGGATGGAAATTGTATTTGGTTAATGTTTGGGTAATGTTATTTCAAAGTTTACAAAGCACCGTAAATGCATGCAATTTTGAAATTGGAGGCAATAGAGTCCACAAAATCCATGGACTTTTGGCACGAATGATCTTTTTGCTGATCTTTCACTTCGCTTTTTTTGTTTCGTTGTTTTGTTTTGCAGGACTGCCCTCTCCTTTCCAAATGGACACCACTGCCCCGGCATTCTCGGTGTATTCTCAGTGGACAGCTCTGAACATGAAGCTATTTGCAGAGGAACTGAAACCAAATGCATTAACCTTGCGGGATTCAGAAAAGAAAGATGTAATTATATTATATTATATTATATTATATTATATTATATTATATTATATTATTATATTATATTATATTATATTATATTATATTATATTATATTATATTACATTACATTACATTACATTACATTACATTACATTACATTACATTGTTATGTTATTATTATATTGTTATTATATTACTGTCTGCTGCAGCAGTCAGGCAAGGGATGATGCCATCCGTGGGGCCTTCATACAGGGGAATACTCAGAGCCTCCCCTGCTGCACTGCAAAATAGACATGCCCGCCCGGGCGCGCCCCCGCAAAAAAGAGCCCAGTTCATTTTGCAGTCTTTGTAGCAAGAGAAGTAATAGTGCAAAGATATACTTTTCTTGAGGGACGTGGTGGCTCAGTGGCTAAGATTCTGACCTTGTCGATCAAAAAGGTTGGCGGTTTGGCGGTTTGAATCCCTACTGCCGCATAATGGAGTGAGCTCCCGTTACTTGTCCCAGCTTCTGCCAACTTAGCAGTTTGAAAGCATGTAAAAAAATGCAAGTAGAAAAATAAGGACCACTTTGGTGGGAAGGTAACGGCCTTCCGTGCGCCTTCGAAGGTGTTTAGTCATGCCAACCACATGACCACGGAGACGCCTTGGGACAGCGCTGGCTCTTTGGCTTTGTAATGGAGATGAGCACCAGCGCCCCCTAGAGCCGGAAATGACTAGCACAGATGTGCGAGGGGAACCTTTACCATATACTTTTCTGAGGGGCAAAGACAGCAGTTGCTGGGTCCAAAGTCTAACATTCCATCACTGTGTGGTATATATTTAGACCTCGAAGATCCCTTCTGACTCTGTTATTCTGTTTTTCTGACCTATTTCTTCTTGTTTGTATCTGCAGATCCTGTAGACATCGCTTATAATATCAAAGGTTGCACTTCTTCTTGTCCAGAACTGAGCTTGAGCAATAGAACTCACGAAGAACGTAGAAATGATCTAATAACACTTGAATGTACAGACGCCTCCAAAATTGCACCTTCTGAATAATACTGTCACTGTTTTGGAACCTGAAGGTCAGCAATTTCATCCAATGGAATGGCTCTGAATGGAAAACCTACATTTTTAACTTCTGATTCTTCCTGCCAACTAATTCTTAGAAATTAAAAAGAGAAAGTAAAACAAAATAAAAGAAGCCAAGGGGCTTGCTTGGATTATCTATTTGTCTTGATTTTTTAATTTTGTTTTCATTTTAGTTTTGGCTTTCTCCCCAGAGAAAGTGGTGTGGTTGGACTGGTTATATGAAAGCGAATCTTTGATATAAACCCATCCATTAATTTCAATTATTTTATTTATTTGATGGATTTATAACCTCCTTACCTGTTGACCTGAGTTTCTTAACCTTGGCAGCTTGAGGATATATAGGTTTCAAATCCCAGAATCCTGTTAACACAGTGTTTCTCAAAGTTGACTAGTTGAAGCTGGATGAACTTCAACTCCCAGAATTCCCAAGCCAGCATGGGGAAAAAGAAAAAAAACGAGAGAGAGAGAGAGAGAGAGAGGTAAGAGAGGAAATATCCCAAAACACTGCCCATGTTCTTTCCAGCAATACCATAGGATTAACTTTGTGCTTCCTTCCCCCCAAAATATGTTTAAAGGGGCTCTTCTATCCCCAAGAATATCATTTTAGAAATATGACTGGCCAGATATGCATCCCTGTTGGCTGAGGAATTCTGGGAGTTGAAGTTCACACATCTTCAAGTTGCCAAGGTGGAGAAACATTGCTCTAGAAGCACTCTCTCTTCTATTTTTTCCTTACACCAACAACCCTGTGAGGTAGATTGATGGAGAGGAAACAGCAAACAGCCCAAAGTCATTCAGTGAGATGGTGGTAGCTTATTGCCCACATCAACACAGGGCATTTATTGGATGGTAACCATGTTCATGGCCAACTTGAAGGGTGAGGGATGGTCAGGGACTAGGAATGCTGGGATGTCAACAACATTAACGGAGATTTGTCTAGGAAATTTAGTTTTGGCCATCAGGGTCAAAGATGGGCTATGTTTACAATGATGGAATGCCACCTCTGACTGGTCCCACTGCCATCTCTTCTCTGCCTCTCATTGAGTCCCAACTGATCATTGTCTGGGTCTTCTTTGGTTGTCCTGCACAGGAGAACGGAGCTGGAAAGCAGGTTAGTGGGGTGGGGAGGGAATGGGGATTTTACAGTAACCTTCCCCTGCCACGCCCTCCAAGCCACACCCACCAAGCCACACCCACAGAACTGGTAGTAAAAATTTTTGAGTCTTACCACTGACACCTGGTTAGCAATGTCTGGAGGAAACCAACAACCTTTATACAATAAAGGACACCCATCAACTTGATCAACACACATGTATGCTCACACTTCCAGCAGTGATGAAACAGGATCTCCCAGCTCCGAACGACCCAGACAAGCTGGGTTTTATTTTTTTCAAAGATTTATTCAATCCATTTATATGGCCTACATGACCCAGGGCAACCCATAACATTAAAATAAGTAAAATAAACCACCAAATACAACAAGCCCCCCAAAGTCATAAAAACAGCAATCAACATAACCAGGAAACCAGGTTCTGTTATACATGTGGGACCCCATTCTTTAGCCTAAAACCAAGTTCAAGTCCCTCCATTCTTCAGAACTACCATTTTCTGAGAACAGATCAATATAGCATCTACCTAACATCTGAGCTTGTATTTCTTAACCTTAGCCATTTTAAGATGGATGGACTTCAGCTCCCAGAATTCCTCAGCCAGCCATGTTGGCTGGGGAATTCTGAAAGTTGAAGTCTGCCTATCTTAAAAGTGGTTAAGGTTGAAAAATACTGCTCTACACCATGCAGCCTACTCCCTTCATCCATCATGTGTCAACATTCGTTTCCCTTAATCCAGGCGTCTCCAAATGTGGAAATTTTAAGACTTGTGAATTTCAACTTCCAGAATTCTGGGAGTTGAAGTCCACAAGTCTTAAGCTGGCAAGTTTGGAGACCTCTGCCTTAAGCAATGCTTTACAGCAGGGGTCTTCAAACTTGACAGCTTTAAAACTTGTGGACTTCAACTCCCAGAATTCCTCATCCAGTCATGTTGGCTCAGGAATTCTGGGAGTTGAAGTCCACAAGTCTTAAACTTGCCAAGTTTGAAGAGCCTTGCTTTACAGTATAGTGGCTTTTGGGGCCCTTGCCTTGCTCCTTCTGGAGGACCACCAAGATGAAAAGAAACCACCCCTTATATAATTGAGATGATCTGAATTCTTCCTATTCTGTCAAGACTACGACCTGCCTAAGGCCTGCCTAAGGCTGAAGAGGCTGTCCAGGAGAGAAATCTCAGGCAGAATTCAGATGCTGAAGGGCAAGCCATCAAGCGTAGATCTCCACAAGTAAGAACCCAGAAAACACTTGGAAGAAGAAGCCGACTCTGTGGGGTGGTACCGTTGTGGCTTTTGCAGTGGCTGGCTTGCAGCTTCCTCCACCCATTAGAAAGAGTGTGGCAAAGTAGACAGATCCCTCATGAAACAGCTCACAGAAGGCGGGGTTGACGCAGCCCTTCATGGCAAAATCGATCATGGATGGCTTTCTACCTGTGGAGACAATTACAAAAAGTGACCCTCTTTGTCCCCCAGGTTAGCCAATGAGCCTGCAATTCCCAGCAGTTCCACATCCTGCCTTCTCCAAACTACTCAACATTTCTGTTACCGGTTCTCCAGAACTGGTCAGAACCGGCTGAATACCACCTTTGAGATGCACAAAAATATTTCATGCCAAAATAACGTCTGAACTATTAGGAAATGTGGATATCCTGTTTCCCAACTGGGGCGACTTTAAGATGGATGAAGTTCTCCTAGCCAGCATGAATTCTGAGTAGTTGCAATCTGTATTGTTAGTTGGCCAGGTTTGCTCAACACATCTACATCATTTCCCTCTGTTGTTGCAAATCAGGCAATGATGGTGTCATCATCATCCTCATCATTATTACTACTTACTACTACTACTACTACTACTATTACTACTGAGAGCCAGTTTGGTCTAGTGGTTAAGGCACCAGGCTGGAGAGTGGGAGACTATGGAGATTCTCAATCATCCAGACCATGGTTGTCCCAAAGCTGCTGTGTAAAAGACAGCTGGACTTTCTTGGGTTTGTTTTTCTTCTTCTTGAAGACGTGTCGCTTCTTATTCAAGAAGCTTCTTCAGTTCTGCAGCATCCCACAGTCCAGATATAAATGCTAGTTTTCAGCCAAAACATTGTAAAGTGTGGTCATGTGGCTGTAGGATGCTGCAAACATCTGTAAATGCAAGCTGGTTGCTGAAAGCTCAACCTGTGGTAACATGATTGTAGTGAGGTGGAGAGCAGCTGTCAGAATATAGGAACTTTAAGCCCTCAGGAAGTCCGTTGTACTTTTCAAGGTTTGCTAAGTGACCATTCATAGGTAGAGGACTACCTATTGCCCCCAAATAATTAACTTTTGAGCATTCAAAGACTTGAGAATGCTTGTGGCTGCATTCAGAGGCACAAAGTATACTTTGGGGAATAGGGAAGCACGCCCATAGGACTTGCTGGCCATTTCTTGACCCAACCCTGTCTTTCTCTGGGATTGCACAGGTGTCCACTGATCTTAGGAAAATATGGTATTAGCTAGGACAAATACCACCTCTGACTGGCCCGCCAACCTCATCTATTCTCTGTCTCCCGAGTCCCAGCTGATCAGTTGGGTCTTCTTTTGTTGCCCTGCACAGGAGAACGGAGCTGAAAAGCAGGTTAGTGGGGTGGGGAGGAAGTGGGGATTTTGCAGTATCCTTCCCCTGCCACACTCACCAAGCCATGCCCTCAGAACCGGTAGTAAAAAGATTTCAACCCCACGACTGGTCAACTCACCACAGCCAAAATCCGCTACAGGTCAACTTGCCACGGAACAAGAGTTACGCTAATATTAAAGAGAGAGTGGAATAGACTCCTTAAAGGAAGGATGCAAAAGGAAGGATAGAATGAAAGGTGAATGACAACAATTAAAATAATGTTTTATTTATGTTTAAAAAATTAAATTGAATCATTAAATTGTCTCGTGTCAAGTTGGCCTCAGTGAGTTGGCCTATCCTGCATTGACTACGTCTGTGGGGGAGATAGAGATAGAGATAGAGATAGAGATAGAGATAGAGATAGAGATAGAGATAGATAGATAGATAGATAGATAGATAGAGAGAGAGAGAGTGAGTAAAAGTCAGGAAAAAGAAAAAAAAAGGGAGGGGGGAGAGAGATTCGTTACCATGAGTTTCCAAAGTGCCATATCCACCCCAGTCAGCTAGTCCGTCCATCTCAAGGCAGTAAGTCTGATCTCCTTTGCACGAAACAGTCTCTTCCCACAAGCAGATGGTAAAATCTCTAGAAAAACAGGTTTTGCATTTCTTCCCATTCAATGTTGTGTTTGGAGGGGGCACTGCATAAATAATAATAATAACAATAACAATAATAATAATAACACCATCATTGCCTGATTTGCAACAACAGAGGGAAATGATGTAGGTGTGTTGAGCCAAACCTGGCCAACCAGCAATACAGATTTCAACTGCTCAGAATTCATGCTGGCCAGGAGAATTTCATCCATCTTAAAGTCGCCCCAGTTGGGAAACACGATATCCACATTTCCTAATAGTTCAGACGTTATTTTGGCATAAAATATTTTTGTGCATCTCAAAGGTGGTATTCAGCCGGTTCTGACCAGTTCTGGAGAACCGGTAACAGAACTTTTGAGTAGTTCGGAGAACCCGCAAATACTGCCTCTGACTGGCAGTATAGCCCCATCTATTCTCTGCCTCCCGAGTCCCAGCTGATTGGCTGGGTCTTCTTTGGTTGCCTTGCACAGGAGAACAGAGCTGGAAAGCAGGTTAGTGGGGTGGGGAGGGATATTTTACAGTATCCTTCCCCTACCACACCCACCAAGCCACGCCCACCCAGCCACACCACGCCCACCTAGCCATGCCCAAATAAACCAATAGTAAAAACTTTTTGAATCCCACCACTGGTGCTGCTCTTCTTTGGAATGTGGGGCCACAGACTGCAAAGGGGCTTTTCAACCATGAACAATCGAATGGAATTGAATGGACCAAGTGTGATTGGCCAAGTGTGATTGGACACACAAGGAATTTGTCTTGTGCATCTAATAATGTGTGTGTCAAATGAGGCAGGGATAACGATCAGGAAAGATGTCCATTGGAGAGTCTCAGTCATCCAGGTCATGATTGTCCCAAAGAAAGTTTGTTGATTTGTTTTTCCAAAAGGCAACTGGTCTTTCTTTGTTTTTCCTTGAAGACTTTTCGCTTCTCATCCAAGACGCTTCTTCAGTTCTGACTGAAGGGTGGCGAATGGATAGATTTATATTCCTTGCAATCATCTGGTCATTAGTGCCCTTTCTGAGAGTTGTTGGGGCCACTTGGGGGTTTAAGTAAAATCTCAACATCTCCTGAATAGTGCAAATGCATTTGTTCACCCACCTGGGAAACCTAAACTCCATTTGTGAACCACTGTTTCAATTCCTACCCTCAAAACGACACTATAGAGATCTGCACACCAGAACAACTAGACACAAGGACAGTTTTTCCCCGAATGCCATCACTCTGCTAAACAAACAAGTCCCTCAACACTGTCCAACAATTTCCAAAGCCTGATGCTACTCTATTACTATTAATCTTCTTATCTCTCCTTATCACCCATCCTCTCCCATTTGCGACTGAATGACTGTAACTGTCCCTTGTATCCTTACAATTTATATTGACTGCTTCTTAGTATGATTTGATTGCTTATTTGTACCCTAGGACTATTATTAAGTGTTATACCTAGTGATTCTTGACTCTTGATGAATGTATCTTTTCTTTTATGTACACTGAGAGCATATGCATCCAAGACAAATTCCCTGTGTGTCCAATCACACTTGGCCAATAAAGAATTCAATTCTATTCTGTTCTGTTCTGTTCCGTTCCGTTCCATTCCATTCTGTTCCATTCTATTCCTCTTTCTTCAATTCTTTTCTTTGAAAAAAAGAGTAGAGGTAGTCCGCAACTTACAACAGCTCATGTAGTTCCAATGGCACTGAAAAAAAAGATTTAATGGCCATCTTTCACACTTACGACCACTGCAACATCCCTGTTGGTCACATGATCAAAATTTGGATGTTTAGCAACTGACTCATATTTATGACGGTTGCAGTGTCCAGGGTCATGTGATCCCCTTTTGCGACCTTCTGACAAGCCCAAGTCAATGGAGGAAGCACGACTGACTTAACAGCCGGGTGACTAACTTTAAAACAGCAGCAATTCACTTAACAGCTGTCTAGCAACAAAAATGTTGGGCTCAATGGTGGTCATAAGTCGAGGACTACCTGCACTGTCCGTGATGGGGACTCTTGAAGGAATCACCCATCTCTTGTTTATAACACAGAGCTTTCAGCAGTTCAGTAGAGAACGGCATACATACGAGGGTCCAAAGTTTTCAAGCATGCAACGCCCCGACAACAGGTGAGTTTGGATGAGATAATCCCACTGTCCCCCAGGTCCACACTGGTGATCTTTTCAAAGCAGCTGTTAGCTTGGACACAGGCTTTTCTTGTCATAGCTCTTCCACCTGGGATGTTGAAGGAGAAAGAAATGTTTCAATCCTAAATGGTGGTCGTGGGTTGACCATCTCCAACTAGGGACACCTTACCCCAGGGGTGGGCAATTAATTTCCCCAAGGGACCCCGTGAGAAACTGGGACTGCTGTGTAGGGCCAAACCAAAAGGGCTGTGAAGGGGTCATGCACACAGGCACATATGTACATTGGGGAAAAAATAATCAAACAGAACAACAGAATAGAGCAGAATAACAGAGTGGCACCTCAGAGATATTTTGGACCAACTTACCATCTCTGGCAGGAGACCCTAAGCCAGGGGTCTTCACACCTGACAGCTTTAAGACCTGTGGACTTCAACTCCCAGAATTCCTCCTCCAGTCATGTTAGCTCGGGAATTCTGGGAGTTGAAATCCACAAGCCTTAAATTTGCCAAGGTTGAAGAGCCTTGCCCTAAACCATTTCAGACAAATGAATGTCCAATCTCTTCTTTAAAACCCCAAGTGTTGGAGCACTGATTAATTGTTTTAACTGCCAGGAAATTTCTAGGTTGCTTCTCTCCTTGATTAGTGTCTATCCATTGCTTCTCATCCTGTATTCAGGGGCTTTGGAGAATAGCTTGACTCCCTCTTCTTTGGGGCAGCCCCTGAGATATTGGAACACTGCTATCATGTCACCCTTAGCCCTTTTTTTCATCAGACTAGTTATACCCAATTCTAGTATATAGTTTCCTGCTTGAGGAGGGCTAGACCTAGAAGATTTAAGGTCCCTTCCAACGCTGTTATTCTTTTCTGTATTTTTGTTCCTTTCCTATAAATAAGTATCTTGCTAAACTAAAGCAAAGTATTTGCATTATTAAAGATAAACTCTGAGAACCTCTAGAGAGGAGCTATTGATTCTCTTTCTCCCAACTCAACCCACTGATCTAAACTTCACTGAGGCAGCCCCTCCCACCTGGGAATCCAGACTAAATTCCACCACACTATCCAAAGTATGCGCCAGCAAAATAAAACACCAGATCAGACAGCTTGGTGTCAGTGGAACAAAGAGCCAGTGTAACTGGAGAATTGGATTAACCTAGGATGACAAAACCAACAAACCAACAAACGGGAGATTGGATAGGCAGTCCTTGATTTAGAACAGTTTGTTTAGTGACCGTTCGAAGTTACAACGACACTGAAAAATCTGACTTATGACTGTTTTCCCAGTTATGACCTTTGCAGCATCCCCATGGTCATGTGATCAAAATTAGAGATGCCTGGCAACTGGTTCACACTTATGACCATTGCTGTGTCACAGGGTCACGGGATAGCCTTTTGCGACTCCCAGGGTTCTGACAGATGCCCTAATTAATTCATGAGCCTTGAGCCAAGTTAAAAGAAATCCAATTATTTATTAGGAGCAACATGTCAGCACTTTCCCAAGTGAAGTCGGCTGTGCCCTATGTAATTTACTGTCCACCTATCACCCTGTTTCCCTCCTCCTCCCAGGGTGTGTCATAAATCACATTCTCCAATGGAGCACTTTTGTGGACTGTAGAAAACCCAGCCTCTCCAGCTGGCTCTAGTAACCTGGGTTACAATCTGGAGAAAGGTATGTGTGGAAAGTGCTTCTGGTCATAGCAACCAAGCTTCTCCATCAGTTCTCCCCCCTCCTGCCTATGGCAACTCGGAGAGCAGGCCAGGAATGCTTTACAAGTGGACAGAGACCTCCTGACAAGCAAAGTCAGTGGGGAAGCCAGGTTCACTTCACAACCAGGTTACTAAATTCACAACTGCAGTGGTTCAACTTAACAAATGTGGCGAGAAAGGTTGCAAAATGGAGCCAAGTTCACTTTACAAAGGTCTCATTCAGCCACGGAAATTTTGGGCTCTCTTGTGATCGTAAGCCAAGGACTACCTATATCTAAAAATCAAACCATATGTGTATATTTGTACTAAAAAATAAATCCACTCAATGTTCATATTTTTGTTCTGCAGCGGTGTTGGTAGGAGAGACTCTTGTAGCCATGGGCACAATTGGGAAATGTTGGGATGAGACATCTTGAGTGGTCTTTTCTGCTTACTTTTGTGGTTTTTCGATTGGAAAGTACCACACTGGTCTAAGAAAGAATAGCACACTTGTGTTTCTCCAACACAATCTTCCTTATTTTTTCTACAAATGTCACATGTCAAAGACCAACCTGAAAGCAAAGGAGAGAGCAAGAGTTGCATGATTCATTTGACATATTTCTTGTGTGTGTGTGTGTGTGTGTGTGTGTGTGTGTGTGTGTGTGTGTGTTTTTCTTGGACAGCATTAAAATTAGGGTTGCTGGCTTTTTTTCATCCAAACGCTCATGAATTGCAAGATAGATAATGCAAGGACCTTTGACTGTTTTCCTAGGAAGAACACTTGAAATGGGAGTGTTTGATGCTAGCAATAGCAATAGCACTTAAGACTTATATACCGCTTTACAGGCTTCTTTACAGAGTCAGCCTATTGTCCTCCAAAATCTGTATACCCTCACCTTAGAAGGATGGAAGGCTGAGTTAACCTTGAACTGGTCAGGATTAAACTCTTGGCTGTGGGCAGAATTTGCCTGCAATACTACATTCTAACCACTGTTGCACCACAATAAATATTCCCACAATCAACTTATCCTGATTACAAGATTTGCATGGGCCACTAAGCAATACAGGCAATATAAACACGCAAAACCACATCCACATATCTATGCAAATCACCCCCAGCAAAGGTTAAGATTAAATTACTTTAGCAGGCTGTGCCAATGCCTTGTTGGGTCTTTATGGGAGCTGGTTTGGGCTTTGGAACTAAATTAATTCATTTTCTAGGTTTTCATACTCCACTGAGCAAAAAAGGAGTTGGGTCTAGTGGTTACGGCACCCGGCTAGAAAGTAGAAGACTGTCAATGCTAGTCTCACCTTAGGCATAAAAATTGGCTCAGTGACTGGGCCAATCACTAGGAGACGGTGAGTTCTAGTCCTGCCTTAGACAGAAAAGCTGGCTGGGTGGTTTTGGGAGCATCACCAGGAGATGGAGAGTTCTAGTTCTCTCTTAGGCATGAAAATCAGCTGGGTGACTTTGAACCAATCAATAGATTTCATGAAAGAATGCCAAAATCTTAGGTGATGCTAGCTGAGGAATTCTGGGAGTTGAAGTACACCCATCTTAAAGTTGTCAAAGTTGAGAAACATTAACTTAGAAAGGACTTTTCCTTACTTTTATCTGTGAGGTAGAGCAATGCTCCAACAATGCAGCAGCCAAAGGTAAGAGAAGGCATTGGAGATGGGCAATTTCACTGGATTTGATCTTTGCGCAGAGAAGACTTTTTTGAGATGGTCAATCCCTAGACTGCCAGACACGGTAAAATCCACTATTTCTGTCCTCAGAAGAAAAGAAAAGTAAAGACAATGGGAATGGGAATGAGATTCTGTTTTGGAATTGAGTAAGAAGCACCAGACTTAAGCAATGCAACTCTACAAGGCAAGGTTGAGAGGAAGGAAGAGAAGGGGGCACCCCAACCCTTGCAAGAAGTACAGATGGGTTGTTATTGGAGGCAGGTTGAACTGGAGAGAATTTGGCCATGCGTCATCAAGAGTTAATTAGTTAATTGGAGGACACCATGGTACCTAATCAAGGGCAGTGCCCTTAGTGTGCGTTGCAGTCCAGATGAAGGGACACTGAGCACAACTCCAATAAATCAAGTTCTAGCAAGGTGGAAAAGGAACATGGGTAGTTCTCACCTGAAGATTTTGAGAAGGTTGCTTTAGTTGTGCCCAGCCAATTTTTCAGCACAGAGTACAATCGCTTTGAGGGTACTGGTCCGAGTCTTTACAATCACAATTCGCACCAAATTTTTGCTGCTTTAGCAAGGTGGTTGCTGTGTAAGTATTATGTGGGGGTGGTGCTAATTTTAAGGAACGTGTGTGATATTATGGGATGCAAATATGTAACATGTTTGACTACGTGTAACCTATGCAACCTACGTGTAACCTACGTGTAATGGCCTGTGCAAAGTGGAGGTTACATTTACCCTGCCCAAGCAACTTTCCTCCTGCGTTTTCTTTATTGTGTTAACTTTAGAAAGGAATGTAAGATGGAGCCCAAGGTTTTCTCTCTCTCCTTTTTCATAGAGAGACCCCACTTTATCAGGGTACCCTAATAAACTGCTTTTAAATGATCTTCCGACTCAGGTGCTTATTTGGGAAGGTAAACTGAGGCAGAACCAAGGGCCAGGTTTGGCTTTCAGAATCCCAGACAATTTTATGATCTTCTCTGCCACAGTTAAGGAATTCCCTGCAGTTGCTAAGTGAATCAGGAGGTCATTAAGTGAATCCATGGATGTGTTTGTCGGAAGCGAGCTAGGAAGGTGGCAACCGGTAATCAGCTGACCCCAGGATAAGCCAAGGTGGGTTAATTGATTAAACTATGATCAAATTGATTTTGGATAAGCATATCATTCCACAAAGGGAGAAGCCCATTTTGATTTTTCTGTAGGGATTAAGAGGGAAATGATGTAAGAATCATAAAGTTAGGGAATACTGGTATTATTGGTTGTTATTATTAGTTGTTCACTTATATCTTTTCCCTAAGTAGCAATGCTGTGAGGATAAGAGATTAACACACCCCTGTACAGGTAGTCCTTGACTTACAACAGTTCATTTAGTGATGGTTCAAAGCACCGAAGGCACTGAAAAAAATGACCTGACCACTTTTCACACTTATGACCGTTGTACCCCATGATCACATGATCAAAATTTGGGCTCTTGGCAACTGACTCCTATTTATGATGGGTGCAGCGTCTCCTGGGGTCATGTGTGATCCCCTTTTGCGACCTTCTGACAAGCAAAATCAATGGGACAGCCAGGTTCACTTAACAACGGCGTTACTAATTTAACAACCACAGCGACTGACTTAACAAGAAGGGTCATAAAACGAAGCAAATTTCACTTAACCCCTTTCTCGCTTAGCAACGGAGATTATGGGCTCAGTTTTGGTCCCAATTTGAAGACTGCCTGTATTCATAAAGGCATGGGGGGAAAATAACCAAGCTGGGTGACTTCCTCCTCCTCCTCCTCCTCCTCCTCCTCCTCCTCCTCCTCCTCCTCTCTCCCTTTCTGTCTCTCTCTCTCTTATTTTTTAAAGTATTTTTAATTTTATATTTACAACAATCCATCTTGTTGTAGATATAACACAACAATACAAGAGCACACAACAGATACAAACTCAATGTAAACTGCTCCAAACTTGATTACAGAAAGTACAAACTTCAGCAATAGAGTGGTCAATGCCTGGAATGCACTACCTGACTCTGTTGTTACATCCTCTGATCCCCAGAACTTTCACCTTTAAACTAACCAATATTGACCTCACCCCATTCCTAAGAGGTCTATAAGGGGCCTGCATAGGCACACAATTGTGCCTACCATCCCTCTCCTATTGTCCCCATTTATTTGTACTTATTTCCTGTATTCTTACTCACGTTTATACTTATACCTATTATCTTGTAAGTGATTGACAAATCAAAATAAATAAAATCTTTCATTCAAAGAGTGTGTCGACTTGTTACATATATTTTGTGCTAACAATTATAATTAACATACTTTTCTTGCCAAAATAACAGTCATCACATTTTCTGTATAAGCCGTTATCGCTTCCATAATTTATCTTTATGTCAATCTTAACTTATTTCTCTATATATTCATCTATTCAATTTTAACTTATTACTTTATTTTCCAACCATTGATAAAACAGACCCCATACCATATAGTATTCAGTTTCTTTTTTTCTTTAATTGCTACTGTTAATCTATTCATCTCTGCACATCCTAGTATTTTCTCAATCACCTTTTCCTCTACCGAAATTTTTCCACTTTTCCAATTCTTAGCAAATACGATTCTAACTGTACTCAATACATGAAGAATTAAATATACTTGGCAGGGGAGATACCTTGATCAGTCCTTTTTTTTCTCTCTCTCTCTCTCTCTGCCCAACCCACCTCACAGGGTTGTTGTTATTGTGGGGAAAATAGGAGGAGGAGGAAGGGTCGTTATGTTTGTTTACTACCTTGAGATATTTATAAGCAAATTTCACCGCAAATCGAACCGGAAACTAACCAAATAATATGGCTTCACAATCTCTGAGACAGTAACAAGTTATGAGGATTTAAATAATTACCTGGGGGGTTGAAGGTAACAAAACTAACAGAGTTTAAATGTGGCCTGCAAAGGCAGCCTCCTGATTTTTAACTGTCTACAGGAGAGGCAGTTTAGAACAGAATGGAACAGAACAAAATAAGGTGGCCTGTTCGGCCTGTTGTGTAAAGACAGTTATATAGAGACACCCCTCTCCCCCTAATCTCATAAGGATGACAGGGGTGTGTGTCTACCTTAGTTCAGGCTTTTCCCTTACTCCTTTGGGATTGTAATCGGTCCCTAAGGTGTAACTAAAAGTGGATCCACAAATAAAGATTTAAACGAGGGAGTAGAGAGCCCGTATCTACAAGGGAGGCACTGTAAGCAGGAAGTTGTGTGTTGTTTCTCCGTGTCATAGAATATCTGGTGGTATATGTATAATTTTGTATTTACACTATCTCACAGAAGTGAGTACACCCTCCCTCACATTTTGCAAATATTTAAGTATATCTTTTCATGTGACAACACATTTACACTGTTATACAAGCTGCACATGCACTACTTTACATGGTAGCCAAGTGTCGTTTCTTCAGTGTTGTCACATGAAAAGATATACTTAAATATTTACAAAATGTGAGGGGTGTGTGAGATACTCTATTCATTTTGTCACGGTTTATATGTAGCGTAGATTGGAGGTGTCTCCAGGAGAGACATAATAGCAGTCTTCCAATATTTGAGGGGCTGCCACAGGGAGGAAGAAATCAAGCTATTCTTTAAAGCGCCTATAGGCCAGAGAAGGAATAATGGATGGAAACTGAACAAGGAGAGATTCAACCTGGAAACAAGGAGAAACTTTCTGTCAGTGAGAACAATCAACCAATGGAACAGAAGTTGCTCTTGGAAGTTGTGGGAGCTTCATCACTAGAGGCTTTCAAGAACAGATTGGACTACCATTTGTCGGGAATGGTGTAGGGTCTCCCGCTTGGGTGAAGGGTTGGACTAGATGACCTTCCAACTCTGATTATCTGTTAGCCTGTTAGGGAATGACACTTTGAGAGGTTGTAGGCAACAAAATTTCATTTGAATGTACAGCGATTAGCATACATTCAAAGTGACAGTAAAAGTACTCTAAAGCAAGAAATGGAAGAAATTGAGCCCCAAAATTTCACTTGGTAAGCAGTACAGTTGTTCAGTAAGTTTCGCCTCATTTTACGACCTTTCTTGCCAACATTGTTAAATGAATCATGGCAGCCATTAAACTAGTAACAGGGCTGTGAAGTCAATCCAGCTTCCCCATTGACTTTGTTTGTCAGAAGGCTGCAAAAGGGGATCACGTCATCTCCTCAGGACCGTCATTAATATGAACCAGTTGCCGAGCGTCCAAATTTTAGTCACATCGTGATCATGGGGGATGCTGCCATGGTTGCATGAAAAACAGTCATAAGTCCCTTTCTTTTTCAGTGCCATTATCTAACTTGGAGCTGTCACTATAGGAATGTTGAGGCCTACCTGTTTGAGTTTCATAAAATGTGGGCCATCAAGTGGAAACTCATGTTTGTTTGTTTTTGCTTTTGGGATGCAAATGGAGAATGAACCAAGAAGAAAAGTGAAGTCCTTGGATAAGGTTGATGAATGAAATCAAGAGGTCAACTCCAGTATATGTCCTTGAAAGGTCTATAAATTGTTTATTGGAGGCAGTTGAAGGAAGTTCAAATCTGCCCAGGTGCTATTTATATATTGTATGCACTAGAAGGATTCTGTTTATTATTAGACTCCAATGCTCACCAGCCACACCCAACAGACGTGATACCTTGGGAATAGGAAACCAGGGTTGATGAATCAAGTGCTGAGGTGGGGGGGAATCACATTATTATAAAATTATTTTATTTTTATGTATGATAACAGTGGCCTGACTTTGGGAGGCTCAATCTTGGAAAGACTCTGAGATACCCAAATAGAGGAATGGTTAATGAAGGTGACTGAACTGACAATGATGGCTAAATGAATGGCTCTTTGAGAGAAAAATCACTGAAGAAGTTCATCTAAACTGGAAGACTTTCTAGGACTTTTTTTGCAGGAAATAGAAACAGAAAAGTCAAATTATGACATATGGAACTGATAATTTTTTTGTATGTGTGTGGAGGGGACTCTACGTTATGGTATTAAATTAAAAGTTGAATATGCTTTTATATTATTCGAAGATGAAGTCAGAAGTCATTCTTGGTATATATTTTTGTTTCCCTTTTTTATATCTTTCTGCACTCTCCTTCCTTCCTTCCTTCCTTCCTTCCTTCCTTCCTTCCTTCCTTCCTTCCTTCCTTCCTTCCTTCCTTCCTTCCTTCCTTCCTTCCTTCCTTCCTCAGGTAGGGATCAGGTAAGGCATACACACATTTCTTTTTCCAGTGGCTGGACTTTTAATCATGTGAGAATACACTGTTCAAACATACATTCTTGGAATTACATTTCAATCATCATAAACATAATTTTATTTGGTTACTGTTTCAAACCATGCTTTGCAATGCGTAGTTGAGTCAAGTTCAATCCAGAACGGGTGGCAGAGAACCCTGTGAGATGCCCTGCCTCTTGTAAAAATTGTGCCCTGCCGGAAATGTGTTCCTAAAGACTTCTTTATGCTAAAGGTGAAGAATTTTTCGGATGGATGGGGGTGTTGAAGGAGTTGAAGTCCACAGATCTTAAAGTGGCCAAAGTTGAACACCCCTGTTGTAAAGTAATGGTTCCTTTCTTCAAATTGGGAAGGTAGCTTGGGAGGGAGAAGATATGTAATAGAAAATCATACTCCTCGCAAGACCTGGTAAAAGAAAGAGGAAATACATTCTCAACCATCCATGAGGGTTGTAGGTATTTAACAGAAGGAGAAAAGCTCAAGAAATTGCAACGTGAAGTTTTTATATATCTTCATCTAATGCCATTTCTTCCTGAGCATTGACCTGGTTTCCTATGCCCCCGCCTCCCCCACATACGATATAATTGCTGTGCAATAATGGCGATTTTACTAGTATGTTATCAAATCTAGAATTCCCTGGGAGAAGGTGCATTGCTCGGGGTACCTTAAGGCCATTGTCCTGGAAGCTGCTTTTTATGGGCCCTTCAGAGAAAGGGAGCCTTCTCCCATCCTCAAAGTCAGTCCTAAAGAGGCAAAGAGTTTTTCTCCTGAATTCAAAAAGAATGAGGGATCAAAATGTTTACTCTTGCATTGGGACCGTTTTTGCAAAATGCGTGAGCATGAAAAGGAATGAAGAAGAACCAACCACCTTGCCTTTTCACTTGTTTCTTGTACCATTCACCATCACCTTCGCTACGTCCTGGTGTGGGAATGTCACATGGGTGTTACCCTTCCATCCCAATTCATTTCTGATCAAATCCAGCTTTATTTTAGCCATTAATCAGCCCACCTGTGTATTTCTACCAGCCTTCCCTGCTTCTCTGCTAATCCAAGCAGTAGAACAACAGAAGGTAGAAGACAGAAGACAACTCTGGAAAGTTTGCCGTTTTCCTCAGATTGCGACAGAAAGCAATCATTTACGACAGAAAGCAATTATCTGCCTATAAAGTTGTTTTATAGATAGGAGGCAGCTTACAGTTTAAGCAGGAAAGCGAAATATATTTCTGTGTTCCTGGCACTGACCAAGGAGGAGTCAAACAAGCTATAAACCTTGGCAATTAAGAGAACATTTCCTTCTGTCCTACATCAGAGTGAGGTTTTTTTTGAACAATAAAGACCATAAATCAGCAAAAAATATCATTTTCTGCAGACACAAGAAATAGGATTTTGAAAGTCAATGTAATTTTTTTTTTAAAAAAATGTTCTGTCTGGAAATGTTTAGCTATGACTTAATCTGGATTTTTATAGGTGGTGCGAGGCATACAGAAATCACAGCTCTGGAGATGTTCCAAAAAGTTCTTCAAAATGAGAAGGAAATTCTGACAGAAAGGGCCCATTTCTTCCCTTTTTGGCAAAGCCCTTTCTGTTGTTTATGTCTATCAGTTAAAATGACAGGTGGAGTTTGGATTATATCTTGATCAGCCCCATCTGGACTTTGTTGGCCATATCCTGCATAACACACCTGATGGATGACGAGAAGACAGCAAGAACAGAAAGGCTGTGACTTCTGACTTGTATCGGGAAGTAGAGAAATATGTGTCCTCCAAGCACATCCTGGGCTGGTTTATTGCCCTTTAGAGAAGTTGAAGTATTTTGCCAAGCAGCAGATGAAAATTCAGTCTGTTTCTGCTGGCAAAACAAAGGTTCACAACCATCATTTTCGCGAAGCTCAAACCTCAAAAGTTGAACTCCCGTTGTGTAAAATCAATATGATATGTTATGCATGTGTATATGCTATGAATGTGTAGAGGGATTGAAAATCCCTTCCTTCTCTCCCTCCCACCTTCCTTCCTTCCTTCCTTCCATCCATCTCCTCCCCCCTCTATCCCTCCCTCCCAACTCCATTTTTCTCTTTTCCCCTTCTTTCCTTCCTTCCTTCCTTCCTTCCTTCCTTCCTTCCTTCCTTCCTTCCTTCCTTCCTTCCTTCCTTCCTTCCCTCCTTCCATCCATCCATCCATTCATTCATCCATCCATCCATCCATCCATCCAGAGGTGGTATTCAGCAGGTTCTGTTCAGTTCTGGAGAACTGGTAGCAGAAATTTTGAGTAGTTCGGAGAACCGGGAAATACCTCCTCTGACTGGCCCCACCCCCATCTATTTTCTGCCTCCTGGGTCCCAGCTAATTGGCTGTATCTTCTTTGGTTGCCCTGCACAGGAGAACGGAGCTGGAAAGCAGGTCAGTGGGGTGGGGAGAAAATGGGAATTTTGCAGTATCCTTCCCCTGCCACACCCACCAAGCCATGCCCACAGAACCGGTAGTAAAAAATTTTGAATCCCACCATTGCATCCATCCACCCATCTCCTCCTCCCTTCTTCTATCCCTCCCTCCCACCTCCATTTTTTTTCTCTTCTCCTTCCTTTCCTCCTTCCTCCCCTTCCTTTCTTCCTTCCTTCGAGAAAAAACAGACAAGGCAAGGTTTGGAGATAGAAACACACATTATCGAATTCCACAATTCCTTCTTTCCTCGTAATGTACAGAGGACATTTTGAGATATTTTGCAGCTGAGGGAAAATGAAGCAAATAAAAATCCCACACTAAGGGGTTTTTTTTTTGAAAAAAATTATTTCTTTTCCTGCTTCCCCTTCCAGCAATAGGACATAGCTTAGAGATTAATGATTAATTCTATATGACAAATGCAAAATTGTTAGCTGGTTTTTTTTTCAGGGCAATGTTTATCATCTATTTATAGAAATTGAAGGACATGTTTGTATGCTAGCGGGGGGCAGGCTGGGAGCACAGTTTCTCTCCCTTGGAGGGGTGCACCATAGAAATGAAATTAAATTTTGGTAAATTACATAAATAACTGTTCACTGAGTTTCAGATTCATAAAGGTTATGTCAAACAAGGCTGCAAGGCCGTTTTGCCATACACACAAGTATAGAGTATGGAGTATATATATCCAATATAGAGTATGAAGTATATATATCCAATATTTTTCTTTTTTTTAATTTGATTTTGAAATCCCTTTGAGTTCCATGGGCCCTGGAACAATGTACCAGCTGCACCCTGCTCTCCTCAGGCCTGATAACAACTTTGACATCAACACACAGTGGAAAGCCAAGTGGGCTGCTGAACGCCCAGATTACAGGCAGTTACGTAGATGACCCTACACAAAAAGTGCCAGGTTTTGATGTTCCTCACCAGCATTGGTCAACTCCGAACAGGATCTGTTCCCAAAATGGTATCTGCTGGGACTCCCTGTTCAAGTGAGGTCTTATCTCTACCCCTCAGTGTGGCTGTGGTGCTCCCTGACAAAATATCCATCGCATTGTGTCCAAATGTCCATCGAAACCTTACACCAGTCCAATGTCTGATTTTTTTTTCAACATAGACCACCCTGTTCTTGAATGGTTGGGTGGACTGGACATTAACATTCAAAGCACTATAAGTCCATGCAATTGCCATACGCTAAATAAATAAAACAAATAAATGTATCCGTCAAGGAATATCTACAGTCTGCATCATTTGCAATTTTCTATATTCTTTGCAAGTTACATTACGTGTGCTTAACCTTTCCTATCTCTCTTTTCCATGGTATATTCCAGGTCGTCTGCTGTCTGGAACGTCACCCTAAAAGGTTGGGTAAAATATCTCTTGGCTGAGTTGAAAGACAATCAAGAATTATATGGATGACCTTGCTATATATTTTCAGTTCCTTGTTATGCTTTATGGATCTCCTACCTCATGAAATCCCCGTATTCGAGAGTTTCTTCCTCAGTGGATACACCCAGCTTGTAATACCTACTGTGGCATAGGTGAGGAAGGCAAAAAGACATAAGTGCTTCCGGTTATGATAAAGCTTTTCGCACGTCTATAAAGCTGATTGAGAGACAGCAACTCCCCAGTAACCTGAAGATCAACTTGCTGACTACGGACTCCGAAGCATCTCAAGGTTACCTTGGAAAATTCAAAGTAAGTGGTCCCATTACAATCAGGAATCCTGAACCTCCTTTTTCTGATCTCGTTCATGCTTTCATGCACTGTTTTAGTTGTTCTAAAAAGCATCTATTTGGAGTTCATTCTCTATTTTTGATTGGGACCGGATCGAACACCCCAATTCTGTCTTCCCTTTTCTTCACTAATCTGCCCTCTCTTATTTTTACATTGACCTGTATTTTAAATACAACAATTTGTTTTCAATATGCATCCTGCGACATACAATCCTGGATATTTTGGCATGAAATATTCACACAGATGTGTTTAAATAGAAAAAACAGAACTGCTAATGGAGTTTTGCATTCTGACATTTCAAGCCTGAGCTCCTGCAATGTGGGGGGTGGGGTGCTTTGGGAGTGACATTTCTCTGTGGACCACCAAAATTTTCTCATGGACCACCAGTGGTCATTGGCAACCACTGGTCATTGGCAACCACTGGACTAGAAGACCTCCAAGTTCATGTCCATCACCATTATTCTGCTATTGGCCCTTTTGCAGATATTGAAATCTAAATATTTTCCAGCTAAAAACGTTGAATGTATTTCTTGGTTTGTCTGTTACATACTTTTTCTTCTGGAGTGACATACCTTCCTTATTTTTCTCCACAATTATAACTGTGTGAAATATGTTAGTTTGGGGGAAAGTGACCAGCTCAAAATATATCTAGTGATCTTTTGAGGCTGGACATAAATCTGATCTCTCTAGTCAATCATCTTAATTGCCACACTGCTGTGGCTCAAAATATAAGGAAAAGAGAGGAAAAAATAACTGGAATATCCCCTCGAAAACCCTAGCTTTATCCATCAGCATAGAATTTTATGATATTTTTAATCATTTGTGATAGCTTGGGGAAAGAGAACTTTGTAACTACCTTATCACTTAACAGCATCAGACAAATAACAGAGAGGAAGATTAGCTGAGCATCTGTTTAGCAGAGAGATGATAAGAGCCCCAGGAAAATAAAACAGGTAGCCAGAACTCTACATGATAACTGAATCCATCTCTCCAACTGTGCGAGAGTAGATCCATCTGGTTTAGAGAAAAGACCAGTTTTCTCCTCCAAAAGACCTGAAAGAGGATATTGAATCAAGATAATCAATCAATCAATGACAAATTTTTGAAAGGCTGAGTTAGGATGGAACCAATCCCAGTTTCTTTGTAATGTTCTCTTCTTTTCTCAAATTAAAATCCAATTTTGATAGCTGCTGTACAGGTCGTCCTTGACTTATAGAGTTAATAGAGCTCACCCATCTTGATCATAAATGAAAACTGGTTGCCAAGACCATGTGTCTCCAGAGGGAGAGGGCAGCCACCAGAACTTGAGAACTAATTCATAAGTATTTCTGGGCAGGTTTGTCATAATTTAAAATTGTCTCTGAGTGACCAGTCGTAAGTTGAGGACTACCTGTTGTCCTTCTCCGAAGGTTATCTCTTGATTCTCAACAAAAGAGTAGAGATGGGAAGAAGAATCTAGCCATTGGGACCTACAGCACCTCCCATCTCCTGCCTCCCGTCCTTTAAAAAAATGCAGCCGTGAAAAAATCACCTAGCTGATGCTTATTCAGTAATGGTTTTATTTTTATTTTTATTTGCAGAAGTTTCTGCTAGAACAATCTTCCAGCTGTGCATCTTGGAACTAGGCAGCCTCATCAGCATGCAGGCTCTCGTGGGACTTTTTTGTTTCTCGCTGATTCTTGTTACAGGTGAGAACAGATATGCCCAGTTGCTCGTGTAGGAAGGTTGGTTCCGTTGAAATCAATGGGATGAGACCACATTGTAACTAGCAGCCTTTTGGTGGGGAAAAACTGTAAGTGCCTCAAGGTGAAAACCAGGCAGGTGGATACAGACGGAAAGCTGGAACTAGAGGCGATTCAAGTTTGGGCATTTATGAATGAAATCATAGATCTCTTCTTCCTAGTATCCCTCAACATTGGGCTTCTATCGATGGTTTCACTCCAGGTAAAATAAAATCGCATGAAGTGTTGAGTGGCACCATCCAACCCATTCAGATGAGGAACTGAGTTCTTTATTTTAGAAATTTATAAGGCTGACCAGGGAGGTTTATGAGGATTCTAAGGAACTTAGAATAAAAACAACAATATCATTTTCAAAACACCAATTAAAAAATCATCAAACTTGTAGACCCACCACCAACATTAACCCAATGCCTGGGGAAAGAACCAGCTTTTCAGAGTTAGGGTCGTGATCAGGAATGGAAGCTTTTCTTTCTTTCTTTCTTTCTTTCTTTCTTTCTTTCTTTCTTTCTTTCTTTCTTTCTTTCTTTCTTTCTTTCTTTTTCTTTCCTTCCTTCTTCCCTTCCTCCCTTCCTTCCTTCCTTCCTTCCTTCCTTCCTTCCTTCCTTCCTTCCTTCTCTCTCTCTCTCTTCCTTCCTTCCTTTTTTCTTTCTTTCTTTCTTTCTTTCTTTCTTTCTTTCTTTCTTTCTTTCTTTCTTTCTTTCTTTCTTTCTTTCTTTCTTTCTTTCTCTCTCTTCCTGCCTCCTTCCCTCTTCTTCTTCCTCCTCCTCCTCTTCTCTCTTCCTCCTCCTCCTCCTCCTCCTCCTCCACCACCACCACACCACCTCCTCCTCGTGTTGTTATATTATGAACACTCCCACAAGTCATCCAGTTGTCTAGACTGTATTTGGCACTTTTGTATTATCTGTATATATCAAAAGAAGGGCTGTTCCAGAAAGCAGGGTCTGCAACAGAGAAGCTCCTAGCTGCTTTCTAGCTCCCATCAGGTGACGCTGCTTAATGGATGGGACCAAGAGCATCATGATTCTGCCTGATGACACAGGTCAGATATGATCCTTTTGTAAAGTCTTCTCACTAGGAAAACCTCCTAGTCAGTTGCTTCTTGAAACCCAGAAGTGAGAGGAAGTTCCATGTGTTTACAAAGGACCATTCTGGTGCTTCCTGTTTTCAAGATTCAAAAGCAATGGTGGGGTTCTAAAACATTTTTACTACTGGTTCCGTGGGCATGGCTTGGTGGGCGTGGAAGGGGAAGGATACTGCAAAATCCCCATTCCCTCCCCACCCCATTAACCTGCTTTCCAGCTCCGTTCTCCTGTGCAAGGCAACCAAAGAAGACCCAGCCGATCAGCTGGGACTCAATGGGAGGCAGAGAATTGATGGGGCCAGGGCCAGTCAGAGGTGGGATTCTGAACTACTCAAAATTCCCAATTCTCCAGAACTGGTCAGAACCAGCTGAATACCACCTCTATGCAAAAGGTTTCTTGGCTAATAATGAGCCACTAGCAAAACATCCCCATGCTATTCATTGATATGTTGTAAAAACAAACTCAAGGCCTTTATTTATTTATTATTCCATTTATCCACTCAACCACCCCAAATTTATAATTTTAACTGGCTTATAAGCATGAAACAGAATTGCCTACAACCAATCATCCCCCCAAACCTTTGCAGAGCTTAGCGAAATGTCAGAATCCTCAAGTCAGTGACATGTTCATATCTTTAAGTCTTATGGAAAGCCAGCAGGGTCAGGCTAATCTAAACTCTGGGAGGGGTGCGTGTTGTGTTGTGTGCGTTTGTGATGTATCAAAAGGTGAAATAAGCACTTTCTATATCTCACTAATGGTCCATAGCTGAGATAGAGCTTTAAAAAAAAAATCCAGTCTTTAAACTCTTTGATTAAATAGATATTAATTGTTTATCGGTCTTTGTCATCTGTTTGCTTAATCAGCTATTAAACTAAGTACAAATGACCATTGAAATTTATTATCTTTTGTGTCCTGATGTCTAGGCAGCAATTCATCTAAAACAAGGAAACTATTTCCCGGAAAAATGGTTCACCTTTGTACACCAGCAGTAAAAATTGGTTTTATTTGGGGGCATGCCTTGATATTTTCAAAACTACCTGATAATGATTTCAAGCGAAACAGAGCATATCAGTTTGATGTGTGATCTGCTTTGATGCAATACTCACCTTCTCGCTCTGACGTGTCTATGAACGTGCCTATACATTTAATTAAGAAATACATCATAAACAGGCATAGAAAAAGCCTGGCTCAAACCCTTGCTTGTCTAGAAAGAAATGTTAGAAAATTTGGAAAGGCGTTTGAGACTAAAAGTTTGGAGAATCAGGAATTCTAGAAGAGAAATTTAAGGGAGATGGGGCAATGTTTTCAGGGCAAAATGCATTGTTCTAATAGAATATACATAACTCAAAATTGAATTGTGGAGTTTCTGCAGACTTGGTTTTTTTTTTGTAGACGTTTGATTACCCGTCTAGGTAACATCATCAGTGCTACTGAGTGTGAGGTTTTTTTCCCTGTAGATAGACAGTAGTTTGCCCTGCCAGGGATGGTGGATGTGTGGTGGGATTAACATCAAACAAACAGCAGAATATAGTAGAAGACAATACTTTAATCAAAGAACTACTAAGGTACTAAAATCACATTGCCACCAAGACTGGCATGCAAACTGCTGCATATTAACAGGGAGCAAACCCCACTCTTAGTAGCACTGATCCTGTTACCTAGTTGGGTAATGAAATGTTTGCAAACAAATAACCAAGCTCCAAGGGACCAAGGATTCCAAAGTGCATTGCGTTAACTTTGCCATTGTTGTTGTGTATGTATTATATAAATCTCTAATTGCTATTATGCTATTGTTGTTCTCTTATCTATTACATTATCCATGCTTGTAGGCTGCAAGTTGTTTTGGCCACATTCCTGACATGAGAGTATCACAAGCAATTCATTCAGTTTTTAAAATTCCTTTGGAGTTTCTTTGGAAGATTGGTGTTGTGGTTAAGGCACTAGGGTAGAAACTGGGTGACTGTGAGTTCTAGTGCTGCTTTAGGCACAAAACCAACTGCACGACCTGGGACAATCATTTTTCTCTCAGTCCTAGGAAGGAGTTAATTAAAAACAAAACCAGTGCCAAAAATCTCGCTAAAAAAAAACCAACGGGGACCATCTCAGGCAGTTGTGCTCAGAGGTGGGCTGCTGAGGGTTCGCAGGGGTTCAGGAGAACCCCCCAAATCCCACTCCTGGCTGGCCCCACCCCGTCCACCCTGCCCCTCCCCTCCCAGGAGTCCCCACATGGACTATTTTGGAGGCAGGTAAGTGCAGGGTGCATGCAGAAGCTCAGGGAGGGTGAAAAATGGTCCTCCAGGAAGTTCGGGAAGGTCAGAAATGGGCCCAGTTCTGCTTCCAGAGAACCTCCAGAGCCCAGGAAGGCCGTCTGCACCCACCCGGAGGCTTAAGGAAAACCTCCAGAGCCTGAAAAGAGCAAAACAACTACTCCCAGCTGTGGTGCAGGCTGACTAGGCCATTCCCACCATGGCTCACCCAGCAGCCGGGCAGAGAAACCATGGCTAACATTTTTGAAGCCCACCCCTGGTTGTGAGGTATCGAAAATGAACCCCAAAACTCCCCCTATACACCCACAAAGAGTTTCTTTGGAAGTGCTTTGTTTGGTGGTGGTGCAGTGGTTAGAATGCAGCCTAATTCTGCTGACCGCTGAGTGCCAGGAATACGGCAATTTGGTCCTGACCAGCTGAAAGTTGACTCGACCTTTCATGCTTCCGAGATTGGTCAAATGAGGACCCAGATTGTTGGGGGCAATAGGCTGATTCTGTAAACTGCTTAGAGAGGGCTGTAAAAGTACGGTGAAGTGGTATATAAGTCTAAGCGCTATTGCTATTTTCAGAAAGCCCACAGATTTAATCTGACCCGTACTTTTGGCTCCTTACCGAGTTTGATCTAATTTGCTGAAGGTCCCTGTTTCTTTGTCTAGGAACCTGTCTAGAGTGTGAACATTGTTCTGGCTTTGATAAGGACTGTACTGGCAAATTAAAGCTGTGCGATGAAGGCCAAGATACCTGTGCTACCATACTAACGGAAACCATAATCGGTGAGTTTTTTTGGCCAGCAAGTACCTGCCCTCCCCTTTTATCTGTTTTTAATCCCTAAACCAATTTTCCTCCCTCCAAATTGCAAAAGATTTCCCCCCAGGCCAAGCATTTGCTTTCTTCCTGAGTTATTATGAATCTTTCCTGAGAAAGGATGGATGAATTTAATGAGGTGAAGCCTTCCTTGATGGCTATGGCAGATAGCAGATAGCTTTAAATCAGGGTTGTCCAACCTTGGGCAGATTTGAGACTTGTGGACTTCAACTCCATGGTTGGCTGGGGAATTCTGGGAGTTGAAGTCCACAAGTCTCAAAGTTGCCCAAGGTCAGACAACCTTGCTCCAAATCATTTGTAGGGGTTCTGATTGAATAAAGATGGGGTAACCATTAATGCTTCTCTGGATTGTTCCTATCTAGGAAAAATGAGCAGGTTTACCATTGTAAAATCCTGCTATCAGGCCTCCAAATGTGTCAGGAGCAGCAAAAGAAATTCCTTTGTGAAAGTTAATGTGAACATTGAATGTAGTTCTTCACCAGTCGGAAAGTTGGAAAGCAAAGGAGGCAAAGCACCGGTCCTTTGGAGCAATGAATTGCCCAACAATCAACTCCTAGCAGAAGTCTTCAATCAACCCAAATCCAGGGATGCTGTAGTCTTCAATCCTAATCCCAGTGACATCAAATTCAAGGCGGCAGAAGTCAGAGTTGCCGATCCTTCTGGCAAACCACCCAATACTTCTGGCAAACCACCCAATACTTCCGGCCAACCGACCGAGACTCCCGCTAAAACCACCAAGTCTACCTCTAAAAAACCCAATCCTACCGTATTGGTTACAGCCACAACAGGTGACAATGCCCATCAAACCGTTGCATCCTTTCTCCTGGCTCTCTCTTCCCTTCTGCTAATGAACATCTTCCTCTAAAGCAGCAGCCCCTTTGCGTAATGTGAGCCTGCATGGAAGCAAACTTCTCATTTCAGCCCAAAATTTTCCAAAAGAGAATCATTACCCAGAATGAATCACAGGATTCTTTACTGGCCAAGTGTGATTGGACACACAAGGAGTTGGTCTCCGGTGATGATGATGTACATATAAACAGAAAAGTAAAAAAAAGTCACCGATCCTAAGAAACAACAAATTATTTTCCTCTTCTTCCATTTCTGGATTTGTAAACAGTGGAAAGAAATAATAATAATAATTTCTAACTTTAAATTTCAAGGCAAAGGGGAAAAGCAGGAAACAATTTCCAAGATAATCCAAATAAAAACCCATAGCTAAAATTGGTCCTGTCTTCATGGAAAATTAGGAGAGAACAGGACACATGAGTGGCCATTATGGCTAAGAGCACCTTCACACAGCTTCCTGTGGTGGACAGGACAGGACAGGACAAGACAGAATTCTTTATTGGCCAAGTGTGATTGGACACACAAGGAATTTACAACCTCGTTTGGAGCAGGAGGTTTTGCTCACAGTCACTTGGGGCTTAGTTCTTTCTCTGCTAGATTACTGCAAGGTATCTTACATGCTTTCCACTTAGCCCTATTACACCGTTGCTTCAGGAGTTATCACTTGGCCTTTGGGTGTCATTCAAGGTGACAACATTCACCTTTAAAGGCCATGGGCTGGTGACCAGAATTCTGCAGAACCTTCTCCCCATAAGAACTTTCTGGCTGATAGGATCAAGGACACCCTCTTCTTTTTAAAAATGCCTTCTCTATCTCTCTTCCTGTAGAATAGCATTCCTCTAGATAGGGAGTGTAGAACAATGGCCCTTTTATGACTTATGAACTTCAATTTCTAGAATTCTTGCGCCAGCTGACTGAGGAATTCTGGGAGTGGAAGTCCATAGGTCATAAAGGGGCCATCCTTCTCCACCTCTGTTCTAGATTCTAGACCAGGTGTGTCCAATCCACAGGCCCCATGCAGCCCTGGACAGCTGGTAATGCAGCCTCACAAGATCATAAACTTTTAACATTATTACGTGCATCTGTTATACATGCAAATATAATACATTTTATATGTGACCCAAGACAATTCTCTTCACTTGATGCAGCTTAGGCAAACCAACACCTTGGACACGCCTGCTCTAGAGATTTCCTTTTGTCATTTAGGAAATTGATGATCAGGTTAATTAAACAAGACGTGCGGTATGCATGATTGTGCAACTGAGAAACATCGTTTGGCTCAGCTTGGGTTTCTTTCTTGGGTTTTACTGACTGTCCCACATGGGTAGGTATTGTATTCTGCCCTTATCCTGACTTATGGATAGGGGGAATTGTACAATGCTCAGGGCTGCTTCTGATTGTTGAGGTCTGTAAACCCTATAAGCAAACAAACAAATGTTTATTGTCACTTCAATGAGACTAAAGCAGGAGTGGCGAACAACTCACTGTGTCTTTCTTGGTTTAGAGAGCATATAGCAATGCTTCTCCAGAGCAACTTGAGTTGACACTGATGGAAATGAGTGGACCATTCATTGGTCCTATGAAAGAAACCCTGTGGGCAGATGGCTTCAGTTGTTGCCCTAACTGTGATTTCTCACACTCAAATGCTGGGAAGTTAGTTGTGGTCAAATTTCCATGCCTCACTTTACAGTCTTGCAAGTTACACAAAGGTGTGTCCCTCAAGATCATCTGCACTCTACTATATGAATTCAGTAGCCACGTCATATTATTACAGGGTAATAAAAGTATATATTCTTTTATAACCTCTGCAGTCCAAAGTGTAGAGCTCACTTCATTCCCAGTACAATAAACTTCAAATAACTGTGTGGCCCCATCAATCTCTGGCCAGCTGCACGGAACTACATCCTTTACTGCAACAATCCTGACGTTACCACAATTACAAGGAAGGGGACTTGAAACTTTCCCCAAACTGCTTCTGATATGACAAGAGCACAGAGGACAGTTTTCCCACTAAGATGGTCAGGGAGCCTCATCCTATAACTCAACTGGAATGGAACTGAACAGAACAGAATAGAATAGAAGAATAGAGAGTAGAGTAGAGTAGAAGAGAAGGAGAAGAGAAGAGAAGAGAAGAGAAGAGAAGAGAAGAGAAGAGAAGAGAAGAGAAGAGAAGAGAAGAGAAGAGAGAGAGAGGAGTAGACAATAGAGAGTTGGGTAGAGTAGAGTAGAATACAATAGAATAAAATAAGAATAGAGTAGAGTAGGGTAGGGTAGAGTGAAGAAGAGAAGGAGAAGAGAAGAGAAGAGAAGAGAAGAGAAGAGAAGAGAAGAGAAGAGAAGAGAAGAGAAGAGAAGAGAAGAGAAGAGGGAGTAGACAATAGAGAGTTGGGTAGAGTAGAGTAGAATACAATAGAATAAAATAAGAATAGAGTAGAGTAGAGTAGAGTAGAGTAGGGTAGAGTAGAGTAGAGTAGAACTTTATTGTCACTTTAAATGCACACTAATCAGTATGCATTAAAATGAAATTTCTTGGCATTCTTCTCTCAAAAGATTACCAGTATGCATATACCCACATACATGACACAGAGAAGCATCACAGTCTAGTTTGGCTGTATACTTATATATATGGTGGGGGGAAGAAACCTGCAAGTTTACAAGATGCATGGCATCAGGAATAAAGCTTTTGCAGAATCTAGCAGTCCTGCTATAGATACTTTGAAACCTCCTTCCAGAGTTTAGGGGACAAAACAGGTGCTCACCCTGATACCAAAAGCTTTCATATGTTTTTGCCTCCAGTCCCCTAATCATCTTTGTTGCTCTTCTCTGCACTCTTTCTAGAGGCTCCACGTCTTTTTTATAGTGTGGTGACCAAAACTTTGTTTTGGTCCCTTTTGCTACAGGCCTTAAGAGAGTAGGGCTGGTGACGTGGTGAAGGCATCAGGCTAGAAACTTGGAGACCATGAATTCAAGTCCATCCTTAGTCATAAAAGCAGTTCAGGCCAGTCACTTTCTCTCAAGACACTTTTGGCTTGAGCCATTCCTGAAAAATCTTGCTTGTTGGTCCTTGTCCAGGTAACCTCTGAGAATTAGACAAGATCCAAGAGGAAAACAAAAGTTACAGATATATTTTCCAAGGCTTTCTTGCTAAACTAAGGGAGACTTACAGACTGGAAGAAAAGATAGGGAAAGTCCCGATCAAATCAGAATGCTGACATTCTGCATGTGCGCGATAAGTCTTCATAGGAGGAAGTGCAATGCAGAAATAGGTTGTTAAGCAGCAAGTGCAATCAACTAGATAGGGATACCATGGAAAGTTAAATATTACTGAAATAACGATGGGTTAAAGGCCAGTGTATCCAGAGTTCAAACACCCCAAAGCATCAGTGCCACATTAAATGAACAGGGGAGTTCGAAGATGCTGCACATTGATATCAATTCAATATGGACTGGGCCTTAGATTTCAGTAAAGGTGTGTGCAGGATTTGGCTGAAGCCCAGGTGTTGAGACGCTGGTGGATGATTTAGAACAGGTTTTCATCGATCCGGGGTTTCATCCACAGGTCTGAACCTGCCCAATGCCAAGTTCTTCCTTATTGGATGCTCCATGACACAGTTCAGTTTTTTCAGATCTCTGGCTGAGAAAAGGGACAGGAGAAAAAAGCTTGGAAAACTGTGCACGAATAAAGTCAACCTTTGAAGTTCAAGAAGCAATTTTAAAATGGGACTCACAACTGGCAGGTTCTGACCAGTTTTGGAGAACCGGTAGCGGACATTTTGAGTAAGGAAATGGGACAGTGGAAATCTTTGAGGTCATTCTTGGAGTTTCCAACTCTGGTCAATTCTTGGTTATTGTTACATTTCGATCTTTTCGCAAGCGACTCTTGCTGCCCACCCTTCCTGAGCTGTGGACCAGAAAAAAAATAATAAAATAAGCAAGGCACTTTTGCAAACAACTTTCTCCAAGCCCCTTCTCTTAGCAGGAGAGTGGGGTCCGGCAGAATGGTCTCTACGGAGATGACATTCATATACCCAGAAACCATGCAGGTGCTGCATTGAAAGAAGTCCAGCAAAAAAGAAAGACTAGTGGGCGGACAGGATAGTAGTATTCCAGTATTTGAGGGGCTGGCATAAAGAAGAGGAGATCAACTTATCAACTGTCCATGATGGGGACTCTTGAAGGAATCACCCATCTCTTGTTTATAACATAGAGCTTTCAGCAGTTCAGTAGAGAACGGCATACATACGAGGGTCCAAAGTTTTCAAGCATGCAGCGCCCTGACAACAGGTGAGTTTGGATGAGATAATCCCACTGTCCCCCAGGTCCACACTGGTGATCTTTTCAAAGCAGCTGTCAGGTTCACTTCACTACCAGGTTACTAAATTCACAACTGCAGTGGTTCAACTTAACAAATGTTGCAAGAAAGGTTGCAAAATGGAGCCAAGTTCACTTTACAAAGGTCTCATTCAGCCACGGAAATTTTGGGCTCTCTTGTGATCGTAAGCCAAGGACTACCTATATCGAAAAATCAAACCGTATGTGTACATTTGTACTAAAAAGTAAATCCACTCAACGTTCATATTTTTCTTCTGCAGCAGTGTTGGTAGGAGAGACTAGTTAACCTTGAGCTGGTCAGGATTAAATTCTTGGCTGTGGGCAGAATTTGCCTGCAATACTACATTCTCACCACTACGCCACCACGGCTCTAGATTCCCACAATCAACTTATCCTGATTACAAGATTTACATGGGCCACTAAGCAATACAGGCAATATAAACACGCAAAACCACATCCACATATCTATGCAAATCACCCCCAACAAAGGTTAAGATTAAGTTACTGTGCCAATGCCTTGTTGGGTCTTTATGGGAGCTGGTTTGGGCTTTGGAACTAAATTAATTCATTTACTAGGTTTTCATACTCCATTGAGCAAAAAGGGAGTTGGGTCTAGTGGTTACGGCACCCGGCTAGAAAGTAGAAGACTGTCAATGCTAGTCTCACGTTAGGCATAAAAATTGGCTCAGTGACTGGGCCAATCAACATTCTCACTTGTCAAAGTTGAGAAACATTAACTTAGAAAGGACTTTTCCTTACTTTTATCTGTGAGGTAGAGCAATGCTCCAACAATGCAGCAGCCAAAGGTAAGAGAAGGCATTGGATCTTTGCGCAGAGAAGACTTTTTTGAGATGGTCAATCCCTAGACTGCCAGACACAGTAAAATCCACTATTTCTGTCCTCAGAAGAAAAGAAAAGTAAAGACAATGGGAATGGGAATGAGATTCTGTTTTGGAATTGAGTAAGAAGCACCAGACTTAAGCAATGTAACTCTACAAAGCAAGGTTGAGAGGAAGGAAGAGAAGGGGGCACCCCAACCCTTGCAAGAAGTACAGATGGGTTGTTATTGGAGGCAGGTTGAACTGATGAGAATTTGGCCATGCGGTCATCAAGAGTTAATTAGTTAATTGGAGGACACCATGGTACCTAATCAAGGACAGTGCCCTTAGTGTGCGTTGCAGTCCAGATGAAGGGACACTGAGCACAACTCCAATAAATCAACTTCTAGCAAGGTGGAAAAGGAACATGGGTAGTTCTCACCTGAAGATTTTGAGAAAGTGGCTTTAGTTGTGCCCAGCCAATTTTCCAGCACAGAGTACAATCGCTTTGCAGGTACTGGTCCGAGTCTTTACAATCACAATTCACACCAAATTTTTGTTGCTTTAGCAAGGTGGTTGCTGTGTAAGTATTATGTGGGGGTGGTGGATGACATGGGTTTGTAGCTGGTTAACGAACATAATTACTTTACGTTTTCATTTCAGTTTATTTTCTCTCTTTTAAAAACGATGTTCAGGTTTATTAGCTTTTAACTTTCCTAAACTGGAGACTAGCTCCAGATAAGAAAAGTTCGTTAGTAAAACTGGGCATCTGGCTTATCTCCTAGGTGGACTCTTAAACAACTTTTTCCCTTACAATTACGCCCCTTCGGACCTCATTTTAAGGAACCTGTGCGATATTATGGGATGCAAATATGTAACATGTTTGACTACGTGTAACCTATGCAACCTATGTGTAACCTATGTGTAATGGCCTGTGCAAAGGGGAGGTTACATTTACCCTGCCCAAGCAACTTTCCTCCTGCGTTTTCTTTATTGTGTTAACTATAGAAAGGAATGTAAGATGGAGCCCAAGGTTTTCTCTCTCTCCGTTTTCATAGAGAGACCCCACGTTATCAGGGTACCCTAATAAACTGCTTTTAAATGATCTTCCGACTCAGGTGCTTATTTGGGAAGGTAAACTGAGGCAGAACCTAGGGCCAGGTTTGGCTTTCAGAATCCTAGACAATTTTATGATCTTCTCTGCCACAGTTAAGGAATTCCCTGCAGTTGCTAAGTGAATCAGGAGGCCATTAAGTGAATCCATGGATGTGTTTGTCGGAAGCGAGCTGGGAAGGTGGCAACCGGTAATCAGCTGACCCCAGGATAAGCCAAGGTGGGTTAATTGATTAAACTATGATCAAATTGATTTTGGATAAGCATATCATTCCACAAAGGGAGAAGCCCATTTTGATTTTTCTGTAGGGATTAAGAGGGAAACGGTGTAAGAATCATAAAGTTAGGGAATACTGGTATTATTGGTTGTTATTATTAGTTGTTCACTTATGTCTTTTCCCTAAGTAACAATGCTGTGAGGATAAGAGATTAACACACCCCTGTACAGGTAGTCCTTGACTTACAACAGTTCATTTAGTGATGGTTTAAAGCACTGAAGGCACTGAAAAAAATGACCTAAGACTACTTTTCACACTTACGCCTGTTGTAGCCCTTTTCACACTTATGACCATTGTACCCCATGGTCACATGATCAAAATTTGGGCTCTTGGCAACTGACTCCTATTTATGATGGGTGCAGCGTCTCCTGGGGTCATGTGTGATCCCCTTTTGCGACCTTCTGACAAGCAAAATCAATGTGACAGCCAGGTTCACTTAACAACGGCGTTACTAATTTAACAACCACAGCAATTGACTTAACAAGAAGGGTCATAAAACGAAGCAAATTTCACTTAACCCCTTTCTCGCTTAGCAACGGAAATTATGGGCTCAGTTTTGGTCCCAATTCGAAGACTGCCTGTATTCATAAAGGCATGGGGGAAAAATAACCAAGCTGGGTGACTTCCTCCTCCTCCTCCTCCTCCTCCTCCTCTCTCCCTTCTGTCTCTCTCTCCATTTATTTGTGCTTGTTTCCTGTATTCTTACTCATGTTTATAGTTATACCTATTATCTTGTAAGTGATTGACAATCAAAATAAATAAAATCTTTCATTCAAACAGTGTGTCGACTTGTTACATATATTTTGTGCTAACAATTATAATTAACATACTTTTCTTGCCAAAATAACAGTCATCACATTTTCTGTATAAGCCGTTATCACTTCCATAATCTATCTTTAGGACAATCTTAACTTATTTCTCTATATATTCATCTACTCAATTTTAACTTATTACTTTATTTTTCAGCCATTGATAATACAGACCCCATACCATATAGTATTCAGTTTCTTCTTTTTCTTTAATTGCTATTGTTAATCTATTCATCTCTGCACATCCTAGTATTTTCTCAATCACCTTTTCCTCTACCGAAATTTTTTCACTTTTCCAATTCTTAGCAAATACGATTCTAACTGCACTTAATACATGAAGAATTAAATATACTTGGCAGGGGAGATACCTTGATCAGTCCTTTTTTTCTCTCTCTCTCTGCCCAACCCAACTCACAGGGTTGTTGTTATTGTGGGGAAAATAGGAGAAAATAAATAAACATAATTTTATTTGGTTACTGTTTCATAGCATGCTTTGCAATGCATAGCTGAGTCAAGTTCAATCCAGAACGGGTGGCAGAGAACCCTGTGAGATGCCCTGCCTCTTGTAAAAATTGTGCTCTGCCGGAAATGTGTTCCTAAAGACCTCTTTATGCTAAAGGTGAAGAATTTTTCGGATGGATGGGGGTGTTCAACTCTAGGAGTTGAAGTCCACAGATCTTAAAGTGGCCAAAGTTGAACACCCCTGTTGTAAAGTAATGGTTCCTGTTATGTCCTGAGGACTCATGGAGTTCTCACTCAGGTCCACTCACTTGTGTGGGCGTTATTCCCCCATTCCCATTGGTCAGTTCTCCCCAGCAGCCAGCTATAAAAGCAGGCTGCGGGGTCCAACTGGCTGCTGATTGCTGCGAGCCAGTTCCAGGCTTGGCAAGCACGGTCAGCCCTTTATTTGTAAATAAAGTACTGTTGCACTCATGCTCTGGTTCAGCCTCTCATTGCTCAAACTTAACACTGGCGACGAGGATGGGATGGCTACCAGAAGCACCTTGCAACCGCTGAGTCACTAGCCACCGATCTACAGCCCAGAGAGAGCAATCGGCTGGCAACAAAGGGAAACGCTGATCCGCAGCCAGAGAGAGCGGTCAGCTAAGCGAAACGAGCGATCAAAAGAGCAAACGCAGATCCGCAGCCAGAGAAAGCGGTCTGAGTCAAATGGTTAGAAGCGTCTGTAGCCGCTTGTTAGCCTCGCTACGGGAAAGTGAAGCGCTGCGAGCCGCAGCCGCTCTGCATTTGGCGCGAAATTCAAACGGGTGTCATTTGAATTTCGAGCCAGTGAATCACAGCACAGCGCTGTAGAGAGTCACTAACGCCCACTTTTTTGGCGAATCTAGACACCTCCAACGGCTAGCAGCCAACGTGGTAACCCAGAGAGAGAGAAAGAGAGGTAGCAAAAAAACCTCTCCAGAGCTGATAATCACTAGTAACTCACGAGCGTTCGTAGTCCCAGAGAGATTTCTCCCGCAGGTAGCCCAGCCGTTCCAGCACCATGAGTTCCAATCCAGTATTCCCGGCGTTTAAACCAGACGAAGAGAAGTGGGAATCGTATAAGAACCGTTTCAATCATTACATCGATGCGGTCGGCCTGTCGGATGCGGGAGAGCATCGGAAAAAATCCTATTTCTAATCTACTGCGGAGCCACCGTTTACGATACCGCTGCAGCACTCGTGGCGCCGAGAGAATTAAAAACGTTCCGTGGTCCGAGTTGCTTGAGATCCTCACAAACCACCACGCTCCCAGGCCTTCACAAATCGCCAGGAGGTTCACGTTCCGAATGAGGAAGCAAGCAAGTAAGGAGACCATCAACCAATATATGGCCGCCCTCAGAACAGCAGCCCTGCACTGCGGGTTTGGAACATACCTGGAGGACATGCTCCTCGATCAATTGGTTTGTGGGGTCAAGGATCTCAACCTACAGAGGCGACTGCTTGCTAAAAAGACCTCAACCTCGCAAGCGGTAGAGGAGGCCCTAGCAGCCGAGCTAGCTACGAACTCAGCCACCGAAATTCAGGGCCCAAGCGCCAAGCTAGCAGCGTTCCCAGTCCATTCCGAAGAGGTGGAAGCGGAGGAAGGCCACAACGATGAGAACGATGTCCATCGCCTCACCAATGACAGACGGTCGCAGGTAGGGGCCAAACAAGAATACACCGGTCCACCCAAGCACATCACCCTGTGCCTAGCCTGTGGGGGATCACATCAAAGGGCCACCTGCAAGTTTAAAGGAGCCGTTTGTAACAACTGCCATAAGAGGGGCACATTGCGAGAGTCTGCCAAGCCCCCAAAGCGCTGCACAAAGACCCCGTCCTCGCACTCGGGACCACAGAGGCAAGTATTAAACTGTCGCACGCACCGCCTTGCCAGGCGCACTTGCCACTCTGTTAGTAAAATTTCTCTCCGTTTCCCTAGAAGGTAAACCGTGCCACATGGAGGTTGACACAGGGTCAGCGCTCTCAATAATCTCGTGGAACACCCTCAAGAGACTCCACCCCCAGCCTATCTACTACCCGGCTTCAGAGATGCCAGTTCGGTCTGAAGGACTACCAGGGAAGGCCATTCCGTGATCGGCAGAGGCAAGTTCTTTGTCAGTTTTAGAGCTTTTAAAGGCCACCTACCTCTAGTGGTAGTTAACGGCAATCTACCCACCTTATTGGGGCTCGATTGGTTTCCCCACCTCGGCCTAGGGTTAACAGGAGTCCATGCTGTCTCAACCACAGACACTGACTCCTTATTCGCTGACTACGCAGATGTGTTCAGCGAGGAGCTGGGGTGTTATAATGGAACCCCATCTCGTTCACCGTTGACCCCAGGCAGTCCCAATCAGATTAAAACCATGTAGAGTCCCATTTGCTATTCGACCAAAACTAGACGCTGAATTGGATAAACTACTAAAACAAGGGGTCATTGAGCCAACAGATTTCGCCAAGTGGGAGACGCCCATTGTCACACCCTCAAAAAAGATGGTAGCCTGAGAATTTGCTCGGACTACAAGACAACAATCAATAAATATTTACAAGTTAGCGCCTATCCCGTGCCTGTCATTCAGCACTTATTGCACACATTCGAACCGGGCAGTATTTTTGCTAAATTGGACATGTCTCAAGCATATCAACAGTTCCCTGTTGGTAACCAAACAGCGAACTTCAGACCATCGTCACTCACAGGGTGCCTTCCGATGCAAGCGTCTCCAATTTGGCGTAAGTGTTGCCCCGGTATTTTCAATCCCTCATGGAGCGGATTTTACAGGGCCTCCTGGTGTAGTACCCTACTTGACGACATCTTGGTCTCAGCCTAGGACAGACCCCAACTCTTCCAGAGAGTGCGAGCAGTGTTAGAGAGGTTCAGACAGCATGGCCTCAAGTTAAAAAAAAGAAAAATGCGCCATTGCCACTAGACAGGTGGACTTTCTGGGTTATAAAATTGACGCCTCTGGCATTCACCCCTGGAGTCCAAGGTCAGGGCGATCCACTAAGCTCCACACCGACCTCCAAAGCGGAGCTACAAGCTTTCTTGGGACTCCTAAACTTTTATGCATCCTTTTGCCCCATAAAGCCTCAGTAGCCGAACCCCTACACAGATTACTAGACAAAAAGTCACCGTGGCACTGGGGGCACAAAGAAGACCAGGCGTTTAACGCCGTCAAATCACTACTTACATCAGAGGCAGTGCTCATCCAATTCGACCCCAACCTTCCTTTAGTACTGGCAGCAGACGCATCCCCTTTTGGAATTGGGGCGGTCCTTAGTCACCGACTCGCCAATGGTGCCGAGGCCCCATCGCTTTTTCTCCAGAACGCTCTGGCCACGGAGCGAAATTACAGCCAAATAGACAAGGAAGCCCTAGCAGCTGTTGCAGCCGTGAAAAGTTTCACGAATTCCTTTTGGCCACTTCTTCGAACTGGTCACCGACCATAAGCCCCTCCTGGGCCTACTGGCCAGCGACAAACAGACACCTCAAGTCCTCTCCCTCGGATGACAAGGTGGACGCTTTTCCTAGCGGCCTACTCATACAAACTTATCCACAGCCCGGCAAAACTCTATCCCACGCTGACGCACTCAGTCGCTGCCCCTTACCCGCTCCGGCTGAAGACCCAGCTCCTGTCAATGCCATTTTTGAAATCACCCAGTTGGACCTGCCCATCACCGCCCTTGACATCGCCGCCAAAACCAAGGCAGACCAAACGCCGCCCAGGTGCTCGACTGGGTGAGGAGGGGTGGCCGGGTGGCAATGTTGATAACAAATTCGCACCCTTTAAGACTCGCATGCAGGAGCTGTCCAGTTTGCAGGGTTGTCTACTGTGGGGCACTCGAGTGATCATTCCGACCTCGCCTGCACCCGAGTCCTGGAGGCGTTGCACGAGGGACACCCGGCATTGTGAGAATGAAGCGTTGCACGCAGCTCGTGTGGTGGCCGGGTCTAGACGAGGACATTGTTAATTGGGTAAGTTCCTGCAGCATTTGCCAGGAATCCCGTCCTGCTCCCCCCATCGCCACCCCTACCAGATGGGAGAGCGCCAGCGCCCCTGGTCTAGAATCCATATCGATCTGGCCGGCCCGTGCATGGAAAGATGTTCCTAGTGGTCGTGGACGCTTATTCCAAGTGGATAGACGTGGCGCAGCTATCCACGACAACCACACTAGCAATCACCAACGTGTTAACGCGCCTGTTCGTTACCCATGGACTACCCGACTCCTTGGTCTCCGATAATGGCCCACAGTTCGCATCAGTAGAATTCAGCCGTTTTGCAGCCAACCTAGGCATTCGCCACATTTTCACAGCCCCATTTCACCCTGCGAGTAATGGGTTGGCTGAAAGGGCCGTCAGGACCACCAAAGAGGCCCTCGCTAGGTTTGGCAGAGATGACTGGCACCACAAACTCTCACGGTTCCTGATGAGCCAGCACTCAACCCCTGTGCAGTCACCAATAAGTCCCCAGCGGAACTTCTGATGGGCCGGCGCCTGAGGACTGTATTAGATAGACTGCACCCACAATACTGCCCTGACTCTCCCCTCGCTTCCACTTCGGGGTTAGACATTTTATGTTACAGGAGCCGATATTCGCAAGGAATTTCGCTGGGGACCCACTTTGGATTCCGGGCGAGGTCATCGCCGTCACCGGGCCGAGATCATATAGAGTCAGGCTGGAGGATGGTCGCGTCTGGAGGAGACACATAGACCAACTCAGAAGGCGCCTCAGCAACCTCGCAAACAAGAATCCAGAGTCTCCAGTCGAAGGGGAACCGTCCCATCCGCCACCCAGCCACATCGCACCCAGTGACCAGTCTGCGCCAGCGGTCGTTCCGGTCAGCCCAAACCCGGACAACAGCGCCCAGAGAGTTGATCAACCGGATCCAACCCATGAGAGCTTGACTCCAGAAACCAACCCGGTGGTTTCCGAGGATGCCCAGTCCAGAGAGAGTGTTGGCGACACTATGCCAGCTCAACCGTCACAGACTGATACCGAACAGTCAGACAATGTTCCCGAGTTGCGCCGCTCCGGGCGCCAACACAAACCCCCATCTACCTCAAGGACTATGCGTGTTCGCATCTGGGGGAAGGGGTGTTATGTCCTGAGGACTCATGGAGTTCTCACTCAGGTCCACTCACTTGTGTGGGCGTTATTCCCCCATTCCCATTGGTCAGTTCTCCCCAGCAGCCAGCTATAAAAGCAGTCTGCGGGGTCCAACTGGCTGCTGATTGCTGCGAGCCAGTTCCAGGCTTGGCAAGCACGGTCAGCCCTTTATTTGTAAATAAAGTACTGTTGCACTCATGCTCTGGTTCAGCCTCTCATTGCTCAAACTTAACAGTTCCTTTCTTCAAATTGGGAAGGTAGCTTGGGAGGGAGAAGATATGTAATAGAAAATCATACTCCTCGCAAGACCTGGTAAAAGAAAGAGGAAATACATTCTCAACCACCCATGAGGGTTGTAGGTGTTTAACAGAAGGAGAAAAGTTCAAGAAATTGCAACGTGAAGTTTTTATATATCTTCATCTAATGCCATTTCTTCCTGAGCATTGACCAAGTTTCCTATGCCTGCCCCTCTCTCTCCCCCACACACGACATAATTGCTGTGCAATAATGGCGATTTTACTAGTATGTTATCAAATCTAGAATTCCCTGGGAGAAGGTGCATTGCTCGGGGTACCTTAAGGCCATTGTCCTGGAAGCTGCTTTTTATGGGCCCTTCAGAGAAAGGGAGCCTTCTCCCATCCTCAAAGTCAGTCCTAAAGAGGCAAAGAGTTTTTCTCCTGAATTCAAAAAGAACAAGGGATCAAAATGTTTACTCTTGCATTGGGACCGTTTTTGCAAAATGCATGAGCCTGAAAAGGAATGAAGAAGAACCAACCACCTTGCCTTTTCACTTGTTTCTTGTACCATTCACCATCACCTTCGCTACGTCCTGGTGTGGGAATGTCACAGGTCTACTTTCATGGGTGTTACCCTTCCATCCCAATTCATTTCTGATCAAATCCAGCTTTATTTTAGCCATTAATCAGCCCACCTGTGTATTTCTACCAGCCTTCCCTGCTTCTCTGCTAATCCAAGCAGTAGAAGAACAGAAGGTAGAAGACAGAAGACAACTCTGGAAAGTTTACCGTTTTCCTCAGATTGTGACAGAAAGCAATCATTTACGACAGAAAGCAATTATCTGCCTATAAAGTTGTTTTATAGATAGGAGGCAGCTTACAGTTTAAGCAGGAAAGCGAAATATATTTCTGTGTTCCTGGCATTGACCAAGGAGGAGTCAAACAAGCTATAAACCTTGGCAATTAAGAGAACATTTCCTTCTGTCCTACATCAGAGTGAGGTGTTTTTTTTAACAATAAAGACCATAAATCAGCAAAAAATATCATTTTCTGCAGACACAAGAAATAGGATTTTGAAAGTCAATGTATTTTTTTTTAAAAAAAATGTTCTGTCTGGAAATGTTTAGCTATGACTTAATCTGGATTTTTATAGTTGGTGCGAGGCATACAGAAATCACAGCTCTGGAGATGTTCCAAAAAGTTCTTCAAAATGAGAAGGAAATTCTGACAGAAAGGGCCCATTTCTTCCCTTTTTGGCAAAGCCCTTTCTGTTGTTTATGTTAAAATGACAGGTGGAGTTTGGATTATATCTTGATCAGCCCCATCTGGACTTTGTTGGCCATATCCTGCATAACACACCTGATGGATGACGAGAAGACAGCAAGAACAGAAAGGCTGTGACTTCTGACTTGTATCAGGAAGTAGAGAAATATGTGTCCTCCAAGCACATCCTAGGCTGGTTTATTGCCCTTTAGAGAAGTTGAAGTATTTTGCCAAGCAGCAGATGAAAATTCAGTCTGTTTCTGTTGGCAAAACAAAGGTTCAACCATCATTATCGCGAAGCTCAAACCTCAAAAGTTGAACTCCCATTGTATAAAATCAATATGCTATGCTATGCATGTGTATATGCTATGAATGTGTAGAGGGATTGAAAATCCCTTCCTTCTCTCTCTCCTTCCTTCCTTCCTTCCATCCATCTCCTCCTCCCTCTATCCCTCCCTCCCAACTCCATTTTTCTCTCTTCCCCTTCCTTCCTTCCTTCCTTCCTTCCTTCCTTCCTTCCTTCCTTCCTTCCTTCCTTCCTTCCTTCAAGAAAAAACAGACAAGGCAAGGTTTGGAGATAGAAACCACATTACCAAATTCCACAATTCCTTCTTTCCTCGTAATGTATAGAGGACATTTTGAGATATTTTGCAACTGAGGGAAAATGAAGCAAATAAAAATCCCACACTAAGGGTTTTTTTTGAAAAAAATTATTTCTTTTCCTGCTTCCCCTTCCAGCGCTAGGACATAGCTTAGAGATTAATGATTAATTCTATATGACACATGCAAAATTGTTAGCTGTTTTTTTTTTCAGGGCAATGTCTATCATCTATTTATAGAAATTGAAGGACACGTTTGTATGATATTCTTTGAAAGATTTTCTCTCCAGAAGGAAAGAAAAATTAATAACGAGCAAGTTTGAGGTTTGATTCCCACAACATAGTCAAAGTATTTACTAAGATGGAATTACTATTATTCTTCTCATTCCTATTACCTATCTCCTTCTACTTATGATTACAACCTTGTTGCTTGTATCTTTATGGTTTATATTTTTTTATTTAGTTTACTAGCATGATTTTGATTGTTTATTTAGTACCCTATGACTGTCACATGTATCTTTTGATTCATGATGAAGGTATTTTTTATGTACACTGAGAGCTTATGCACCAAAGACAAATTCCTTGTGTGTCCCATCATACTTGGCCAATAACGAATTCTATTTTATTAGGAATGTTATTAAAAGAAATTCACAACTTGGCCTCAAGGTTATTATTTTCTTTTTCATTCCAAAAGGATGCTATAAAGCAGAGAATGAAATTTTCCCGTCAAGGGTTTATAACTAGTATCTATTCCTATTGGACATCTTCTTTTTGGACCACTTTTCTCAATGCCATTATAACTTCAAACAGTCACTAAATGAACTGTTGTAAGCCAAGGACTACCTGAACATCCAATAACTACACCAAGTACAAATAGTCCATGACTTACAACCACAACTGAGCCCAAAATTTATGTTGGTAAGTGAGGCATTTGCAAAGTGAGTTTTGCCCCATTTGACGACCTTGTTAAGTGAATCGCTGCAGCCGTTCAGTGAGTAACACAGTTGTTAAGTGAATCAAGAATTATATGGATGACCTTGCTATATATTTTCTGTTCCTTGTTATGCTTTATGGACCTCATGAAATCCCTGTATTCGAGAGTTTCTTCCTCAATGGATACACCCAGCTTGTAATACCTACTGTGGCATAGGTGAGGAGGGCAAAAAGACATAAGTGCTTCCGGTTATGATAAAGCTTTTCGCACGTCTATAAAGCTGATTGAGAGACAGCAACTCCCCAGTAACCTGAAGATCAACTTGCTGACTACGGACTCCGAAGCATCTCAAGGTTACCTTGGAAAATTCAAAGTAAGTGGTCCCATTGCAATCGGGAATCCTGAACCTCCTTTTTCTGATCTCGTTCATGCTTTCATGCACTGTTTTAGTCGTTCTAAAAAGCATCTATTTGAAGTTCATTCTCTATTTTTGATTGGGACCGGATGGAACACCCCAATTCTGTCTTCCCTTTTCTTCGCTAATCTGCCTTCTCTTATTTTTACATTGACCTGTATTTTAAATACAACAATTTGTTTTCAATACGCATCCTGCGACATACAATCCTGGATATTTTGGCATGAAATATTCACACGGGTGTGTTTAAATAGAAAAAACAGAACTGCTAATGGAGTTTCGCATTCTGACATTTAGGGTGATTTAACCCACAAGGAAGGTTCACTTCCTTGTGGGTTAAGAGGACCTGATCTGGGGCGCTTACATTGCAGCCCTGGTCAAAAGGGCCCAGCAGAGATTATACTACCTGAGGCTTCTCAGGAAACAACAACTGAATGAAAAACTGCTGGTGACCTTTTCCCGCTGTACCATAGAGAGTATTTTAACTTACTGCACCTGTGCCTGGTTTGCCAATTGCATAGTGGCAGATAGGACAGCGCTCCAGAGGCTTAATTTCATTGCCCAGAGGATCATTGGTTGCCCTCTCCCCTCTTTGGAAGAGCTTTATTGCTCCCAGTACTTTAAGAAAGTTCAAAACATTCTCAAAGATCCATCTCATCCTGGGCGCCCTTTTTTTTTTGCACTATTACCATCTGGCAGACGGTACAGAACAATAAAAACAAGGACAAATAGGCTGAAAAACAGCTTCTATCCCAGAGCAGTAACTATATTGAATTCTACTATATAGGGCAATATTAATGCAGTATCAGGGGTTTTCAGTTCAATTGTATAGAATGCAAAGGAGATGTGTTTGTGTTTTATTTTTATAGTTTTAATGTACACTGAAGATGGCATTTAATTTTGTTGTACCAGGTGCAATGACAATAAAGTAAACTAACTAACTAACTTAACATTGGATCACCTGTAGAAGGCAGGTTTCAAGACTGAGCTCCTGCAAATATTGATCAGGGTGCACGCTGTTTTAAATTGGAAGGGATCGGAGATTGGACTGGTTTCTATTTTAATCTGAAAGAAGATATTATTTATATTAGTTATATGCCATCCATTTCATCCTGAAAAGAAATTTGGGGCAGCTTGCAATCCTGTACATATATCAAAATGGCATTATTCTTTGCCTCGGTAAGATCATGCTTGGAATAGTGATCCAGTTTTGGTCACCACAATATAAAAAAGATGTTGAGATTCTAGAAAGAGAGTAGAGAAGAGCAACCAAGATGATTAAGGGACCGGAGGATAAAACATACAGAGATAGGTTGCAGGAATTGGATATGTGTAGTTTAGTGAAAAGAAGGACTAAAGGTGACATGATAGCACTGTTCCAGTCTCTCAGGGGCTGCCCCAAAGAAGAGGGAGTCAAGCTATTCTCCAAAGCTCCTGAGGGTAAGACAAGAAGCAACAGATGGAAACTAATCAAGGAGAGAAGCAACCTAGAACTACGGAGAAATTTCATGACGGAACAATTAATCAGTGGAATGAGTTACCTCCAGAAGTTGTGGGTTCCCTATCACTGGAGGTTTGAAGAAGAGCTTGGACAACCATTTATCTGAAATGCTGTTATAAGATTTCCTGCTTGGACTAGAACATTTTGGACCTCAGGGACCACCAAACTCATAATTTTAAATCCTGCGGACCAGAGACCCTGGGAAAATCCCCCACCCTGTTTTCCTACTGATCGATCATTCTTTATTTGGGATTATGGGATACCATCTCCAGCTCTGTTCTTAGGGGGAGAGAGAGAGATTTTCAGCTTCATGCAAGGAAAGCAGCAGAAGCAGCAGAAGTCTTTCTTTCTCTCCCCCAAACTCTGCCAAAAAATGACTCTTTGTGAGACTTGTTGCATCGGTGCAGCCTCTCGGAGCAGGAGGCCTTGCAGGGTCCCAAAGACTCATTTCTGGCAGAGTTTGGGGGAGAGAAAGACTTTTGCTACTTTCCTTACATGCAGCCAAAAGCAGAAGAAGAAAGAAGCGGAAAGAAGCAGCCCGATGGCCAGGCGAGGCACGTGGGGTGAATGGCACAGGTTCCCCCCCTCTGCCCTTTCCCCCTCCCCTCACTACTTCATGTTGTTCACAATGCAAGCGATGCAAGCCTTGTGTTCCCGCAGGGCATGTGGGTGGCACAGCCTTGTGTTCCCGCGCAGCCTGGATTAATTGCTTGTGTGTGGGGGGGAGCTTTGGGAGTGACATTTCTCTGTGGACCACCAAAATTTTCTCATGGACCACCAGTGGTCATTGGCAACCACTGGTCATTGGCAACCACTGGACTAGAAGACCTCCAAGTTCATGCCCATCACCATTATTCTGCTATTGGCCCTTTTGCAGATATTGAAATCTAAATATTTTCCAGCTAAAAACGTTGAATGTATTTCTTGGTTTGTCTGTTACATACTTTTTCTTCTGGAGTGACATACCTTCCTTATTTTTCTCCACAATTATAACTGTGTGAAATATGTTAGTTTGGGGGAAAGTGACCAGCTCAAAGTCTATCTAGTGATCTTTTGAGGCTGGACATAAATCTGATCTCTCTAGTCGATCATCTTAATTGCCACACTGCTATGGCTCAAAATTGTTCATATAAGGAAAAGAGAGGAAAAAATAATAACTGGAATGTCCCCTTGAAAACCCTAGCTTTATCCGTCAGCATAGAATTTTATGATATTTTTAATCATTTGTGATAGCTTGGGGAAAGAGAACTTTGTAACTACCTTATCACTTAACAGGATCAGGCAAACAACAGAGAGGAAGATTAGCTGAGCATCTGTTTAGCAGAGAGATGATAAGAGCCCCAGGAAAATAAAACAGGTAGCCAGAACCCTACATGATAACTGAGTCAATCTCTCCAACTGTGCGAGAGTAGATCCATCTGGTTTAGAGAAAAGACCAGTTTTCTCCTGCCAAAGACCTGAAAGAGGATATTGAATCAAGATAATCAATCAATCAATGACAATTTTTTTAAAGCAAATTTTATTGATTTTAACAACAAAGACACAAAACAAAACATCATTAAACATTAAAAACATAAAACCTCAATCAATGACACATTTTTGAAAGGCTGAGTTAGGATGGAACCAATTCGAGTTTCTTTGTAATGTTCTCTTCTTTTCCCAAATTAAAATCCAATTTTGATAGCTGCTGTACAGGTCGTCCTTGACTTATGACTGTAATAGAGCTCACCCATCTTGATCATAAATGAAAGCTGGTTGCCAAGACCATGTGTCTCCAGAGGGAGAGGGCAGCCACCAGAACTTGAGAGCTAATTCATAAGTATTTCTGGGCAGGTTTGTCATAACTTAAAATGGTCTCTGAGTGACCAGTCGTAAGTTGAGGACTACCTGTTGTCCTTCTCCGAAGGTTATCTCTTGATTCTCAACAAAAGAGTAGAGATGGGAAGAAAAATCTAGCCATTGGGACCTACTGCACCTCCCATCTCCTGCCTCCCGTCCTTTAAAAAAATGCAGCCGTGAAAAAGTCACCTAGCTGATGCTTATTCAGTAATGGTTTTATTTTTATTTTTCTTTGCAGAAGTTTCTGCTAGAACAATCTTCCAGCTGTGCATCTTGGAACTAGGCAGCCTCATCAGCATGCAGGCTCTCGTGGGACTTTTTTGTTTCTCGCTGATTCTTGTTACAGGTGAGAACAGATATGCCCAGATGCTCGTGTAGGAAGGTTGGTTCCGTTGAAATCAATGGGATGAGACCACATTGTAACTAGCAGCCTTTTGGTGGGGAAAACTTTTGTAAGTGCCTCAAGGTGAAAACCAGGCAGGTGGATACAGAAAGAAAGCTGGAACTAGAGGCGATTCAAGTTTGGGCATTTATGAATGAAATCATAGATCTGTTCTTCCTAGTATCCCTCAACATTGGGCTTCTATCGATGGTTTCACTCCAAGTAAAATAAAATCGCATGAAGTGCTGAGTGGCACCATCCAACCCATTCAGATGAGGAACTGAGTTCTTTATTTTAGAAATTTATAAGGCTGACCAAGGAGGTTTATGAGGATTCTAAGGAACTTAGAATAAAAACAACAATATCATTTCAAAACACCAATTAAAAAATCATCAAACTTGTAGACCCACCACCAACATTAACCCAATGCCTGGGGAAAGAACCAGCTTTTCAGAGTCAGGGTCGTGATTAGGAATGGAAGCTCTTCTTTCTTTCTTTCTTTCTTTCTTTCTTTCTTTCTTTCTTTCTTTCTTTCTTTCTTTCTTTCTTTCTTTCTTTCTTCCTTCCTTCCTTCCTTCCTTCCTTCCTTCCTTTCTTCCCCCCTCTCTCTCTCTCTCTTTCCGTCTTTCTTTCTTTCTTTCCTTCCTTCCTTCCTTCCTTCCTTCCTTCCTTTCTTCCCCCCTCTCTCTCTCTCTTTCTGTCTTTCTTTCTTTCCTTCCTTCCTTCCTTCCTTCCTTTCTTCCTTCCTTCCTTCCTTCCTTCCTCTTTCTTTCTTTCTTTCTTTCTTTCTTTCTTTCTTTCTTTCTTTCTTTCTTTCTTTCTTTCTTTCTCTCCTTACTTGCTCCGTCCTTCCCTTTCCTCCTCCTCCTCCTCCTCCTCTTCCTCTTCTTTTTTTACTTCTCTTTGGCTCCTCCTCCTCCTCCTCCTCGTCCTCATCGTCCTCCTCCTCCTCCTCCTCCTCCTCCTCGTGTTGTTATATTATGAACACTCACACAAGTCATCCAGTTGTCTAGACTGTATATGTTGTGGTGCAGGCTGACTAGGCCATTCCCACCATGGCTCACCCAGCAGCCGGGCAGAGAAACCATGGCTAACATTTTTGAAGCCCACCCCTGGTTGTGAGGTATCGAAAATGAACCCCAAAACTCCCCCTATACACCCACAAAGAGTGTCTTTGGAAGTGCTTTGTTTGGTGGTGGTGCAGTGGTTAGAATGCAGCCTAATTCTGCTGACCGCTGAGTGCCAGGAATACGGCAGTTTGATCCTGACCAGCTGAAAGTTGACTGACCTTTCATGCTTCCGAGGTTGGTCAAATGAGGACCCAGATTCTTGGGGGCAATAGGCTGATTCTGCTAACTGCTTAGAGAGGGCTGTAAAAGCATGGTGAAGTGGTATATCAGTCTAAGCGCTATTGCTATTTTCAGAAAGCCCACAGATTTAATCCGACCTGTACTTTTGGCTCCTTACCGCGTTTGATCTAATTTGCTGAAGGTCCCTGTTTCTTTGTCTAGGAACCTGTCTAGAGTGTGAACATTGTTCTGGCTTTGATAAGGACTGTACTGGCAAATTAAAGCTGTGCGATGAAGGCCAAGATACCTGTGCTACCATACTAACGGAAACCATAATCGGTGAGTTTTTTTGGCCAGCAAGTACCTGCCCTCCCCTTTTATCTGTTTTTAATCCCTAAACCAATTTTCCTCCCTCCAAATTGCAAAAGATTTCCCCCCAGGCCAAGCATTTGCTTTCTTCCTGAGTTATTATGAATCTTTCCTGAGAAAGGAGGGATGAATTTAATGAGGTGAAGCCTTCCTTGATGGCTATGGCAGATAGCAGATAGCTTTAAATCAGGGTTGTCCAACCTTGGGCAGCTTTGAGACTTGTGGACTTCAACTCCATGGTTGGCTGGGGAATTCTGGGAATTGAAGTCCACAAGTCTCAAAGTTGCCCAAGGTGGGACAACCTTGCTCCAAATCATTTGTAGGGGTTCTGATTGAATAAAGATGGGGTAACCATTAATGTTTCTCTGGATTGTTCCTATCTAGGAAAAATGAGCAGGTTTACCATTGTAAAATCCTGCTATCAGGCCTCCAAATGTCTAAGGAGCAGCAAAAGAAATTCCTTTGTGAAAGTTAATGTGAACATTGAATGTAGTTCTTCACCAGTCGGAAAGATGGAAAGCAAAGAAGACAAAGCACCGGTCCTTTGGAGCAATGAATTGCCCAACAATCAACTCCTAGCAGAAGTCTTCAATCAACCCAAATCCAGGGCTGCTGTAGTCTTCAATCCTAATCCCAGTGACATCAAATTCAAGGCGGCAGAAGTCAGAGCCGCCAATCCTTCCAGCAAACCACCCAATACTTCTGGCATACCACCCAATCCTTCCAGCGAACCACCCAATCCTTCCAGCAAACCACCCAATCCTTCTGGCAAACCACCTAATCCTTCCGGCAAACCACCCAATCCTTCCGGCCAACCACCCAATCCTTCCGGCCAACCGACCGAGACTCCCGCTAAAACCACCAAGTCTACCACTAAAAAACCCAATCCTACCGTATTGGTTACAGCCACAACAGGTGACAATGCCCATCAAACCGTTGCATCCTTTCTCCTGGCTCTCTCTTCCCTTCTGCTAATGAACATCTTCCTCTAAAGCAGCAGCCCCTTTGCGTAATGTGAGCCTGCATGGAAGCAAACTTCTCATTTCAGCCCAAACTTTTCCAAAAGAGAATCATTACCCTGAATGAATCACAGGATTCTTTACTGGCCAAGTGTGATTGGACACACAAGGAGTTGGTCTCCGGTGATGATGATGTACATATAAACAGAAAAGTAAAAAAAGTCACCGATCCTAAGAAACAACAAATTATTTTCCTCTTCTTCCATTTCTGGATTTGTAAACAGTGGAAAGAAATAATAATAATAATTTCTAACTTTAAATTTCAAGGCAAAGGGGAAAAGCAGGAAACAATTTCCAAGATAATCCAAATAAAAACCCATAGCTAAAATTGGTCCTGTCTTCAATGGAAAATTAGGAGAAAACAGTGGCCATTATGGCTAAGAGCACCTTCACACAGCTTCCTGTGGTGGACAGGACAGGACAGGACAGGACAGGACAGAATTCTTTATTGGCCAAGTGTGATTGGACACACAAGGAATTTACAACCTCGTTTGGAGCAGGAGGTTTCGCTCACAGTCACTTGGGGCTTAGTTCTCTCTCTGCTAGATTACTGCAAGGTATCTTACATGCTTTCCACCTAGCTCTATTACACGGTTGCTTCAGGAGTTATCACTTGGCCTTTGGGTGTCATTCAAGGTGACAACATTCACCTTTAAAGGCCATGGGCTGGTGACCAGAATTCTGCAGCACCTTCTCCCCATAAGAACTTTCTGGCTGATAGGATCAAGGACACCCTCTTCTTTTTAAAAATGTCTTCTCTATCTCTCTTCCTGTAGAATAGCATTCCTCTAGATAGGGAGTGTGGAACAATGGCCCTTTTATGACTTATGAACTTCAACTTCCAGAATTCTTGAGCCAGCTGACTCAGGAATTCTGGGAGTGGAAGTCCATAGGTCATAAAGGGGCCATCCTTCTCCACCTCTGTTCTAGATTCTAGACCAGGTGTGTTTTATTACAGGGTAATAAAGGTATATATTCTTTTATAACCTCTGCAGTCCAAAGTGTAGAGCTCACTTCATTCCCAGTACAATAAACTTCAAATAACTGTGTGGCCCCATCAATCTCTGGCCAGCTGCACGGAACCACATCCTTTACTGCAACAATCCTGACGTTACCACAATTACAAGGAAGGGGACTTTCCCCAAACTGCTTCTGATATGACAAGACCACAGAGGACAGTTTTCCCACTAAGATGGTCAGGGAGCCTCATCCTATAACTCAACTGGAATGGAACAGAACAGAACAGAATAGAATAAAAGAATAGAGTAGAGAGTAGAGAGTAGAGAGTAGAGTAGAGTAGAGTAGAGTAGAGTAGAAGAGAAGAGAAGAGAAGAGAAGAGAAGAGAAGAGAAGAGAAGAGAAGAGAAGAGAAGAGAAGAGAAGAGGGAGTAGAGAATAGAGAGTTGGGTAGAGCAGAGTAGAATACAATAGAATAAAATAAGAATAGAGTAGAGTAGAGTAGAGTAGAGTAGAGTAGAGTAGAGTAGAGTAGAGTAGAGTAGAGTAGGGTAGAGTAGAGTAGAGTAGAACTTTATTGTCACTTTAAATGCACACTAATCAGTATACATTAAAATGAAATTTCTTGGCATTCTTCTCTCAAAAGATTACCAGTATGCATATACCCACATACATGACACAGAGAAGCATCACAGTCTAGTGTGGCTGTATACTTATATATATGGTGGGGGGAAGAAACCTGCAAGTTTACAAGATGAATGGCATCAGGAATAAAGCTTTTGCAGAATCTAGCAGTCCTGCTATAGATACTTTGAAACCTCCTTCCAGAGTTTAGGGGACAAAACAGGTGCTCACCCCGATACAAAAAGTTTTCAGATGTTTTTGCCTCCAGTCCCCTAATCATCTTTGTTGCTCTTCTCTGCACTCTTTCTAGAGGCTCCACGTCTTTTTTATAGTGTGGTGACCAAAACTTTGTTTTGGTCCCTTTTGCTACAGGCCTTAAGAGAGCAGGGCTGGGTGACGTGGTGAAGGCATCAGGCTAGAAACTTGGAGACCATGAATTCAAATCCATCCTTAGTCACAAAAGCAGCTCAGGCCAGTCACTTTCTCTCAAGACACTTTTGGCTTGAGCCATTCCTGAAAAATCTTACTTGTTGGTCCTTGTCCAGGTAACCTCTGAGAATTAGACAAGATCCAAGAGGAAAACAAAAGTTACAGATATATTTTCCAAGGCTTTCTTGCTAAACTAAGGGAGACTTACAGACTGGAAGAAAAGATAGGGAAAGTCCCGATCAAATCAGAATGCTGTCATTCTGCATGTGCGCGATAAGTCTTCATAGGAGGAAGTGCAATGCAGAAATAGGTTGTTAAGCAGCAAGTGCAATCAACTAGATAGGGATACCATGGAAAGTTAAATATTACTGAAATTACGATGGGTTAAAGGCCAATGTATCCAGAGTTCAAACACCCCAAAGCATCAGTGCCACATTAAATGAACAGGGGAGTTCGAAGATGCTGCACATTGATATCAATTCAATATGGACTGGGCCTTAGATTTCAGTAAAGGTGTGTGCAGGATTTGGCTGAAGCCCAGGTGTTGAGACACCGGTGGATGATTTAGAACAGGTTTTCATCGATCCGGGGTTTCATCCACAGGTCTGAACCTGCCCAATGCCAAGTTCTTCCTTATTGGATGCTCCATGACACAGTTCAGTTTTTCAGATCTCTGGCTGAGAAAAGGGACAGGAGAAAAAAGCTTGGAAAACTGTGCATGAATAGTCAACCTTTGAAGTTCAAGAAGCAATTTTAAAACGGGACTCACAACTGGCAGGTTCTGACCAGTTCTGGAGAACTGGTAGCGGACATTTTGAGTAGTTTGGAGAACTGGCCAATCCCACCTCTGACTGGCCCCACCAACCCCATCTCTTCTTTGCCTCCCGAGTCCCAGCTGATCGGCTGGGTCTCCTTTTGTTGTCCTGCACAGGAGAATGGAGCTGGAAAGCAGGTTAGTGGGGTGGTGAGGGATCAGTATCAGTATCAGTGGGGAGGGATTCAGTATCCTTCCTCTGCCACGCCCATCAAGCCATGCCACGCCCACCAAGCCACGCCCACAAAACTGGTAGTAAAATTTTTTGAATCCCACCATTGTCTTCATGCTTATAACCATTGCGGCATCCCTAGGATCATGTGATCAAAATTTGAACCCTTCCATCAGAATAGAGCTAGATAAAAATTCAGACTCTTGACTCTTATTTACGGCGGCTGCAATGTCCCAGGGTCATGTGATCCCCTTTTACGACCTTCTGACAAGCAAAGGGAAAGGGAAAGCCAGGTTCTGTTAACAACAGTATTGCTAACTTAACAACTGCAGGGATTTACTTAACAACTATGGCGGGAAAAATCGTAAAATGGGGCAAAACTTCGCAATGGAAACATGGGGCTCCATTGGGGCCATAAATCAAGGACTACCTGTGGCAGCAAGGTAGGTGGACTGAATTCCTGCCTAGCAGGAAGGAGGGCCCCATTGGAAGATTTGAGAAGCAATTTGGAGAGAAATCGACCTGGGGGTGAGGGGAAATCTATACATTTGCGAAGGGTTGACGCTGACTTGATGGCACAGGATACATCAATCACAGGCGTTCATCAAAGAGATGGTACACGCCAAGATAGATTGGGTAACTTCCTGGGGGAATGGAAAATAAAAATTTAAAAAAAAACATGCCAGACATTTGTATTAGGAATGGAGTCTTGCAAAAATTCTCACACCTAACGAAGTGTGCAAAGAGCATGTGCAGAAATTGAACCTCGGTGGTGCAGTGGTTAGAATGCGGTGCTGCCGGCTACTTCTGCAGACTGCCGGCTACCTGCAATTTGGCAGTTCGAATCTCACCAGGGCTCAAGGTTGACTCAGCCTTCCGTCCTTCTTAAATAGGTAAAATGAGGACCCAGATCATTGGGCGTAATAGACTGACTCTGTAAATCACTTAGCGAGGACTGTAAAGCACTGTAAAGCCTAAATATAAGTCTAACCGCTATTGCTATTGCTAAATTATGTGGTGTTTTTTTTGTTTTGTTTTTTGAAAGGATATGAAGATTTAACTTGTTAGCACCACCCTGAACCTTCAGGTAGATTTCAGTTTCTACCACATCTTCAAAAGACATCACCAGTTCTCATTTTCCTTTCTTACTCATCCACGTGCACTCGATCTAGATTCTAGATTGAGTTGTAGTGTTTGGGCTCAGAGATTGTAATCCGTCACTTCTATCTCCTCCCCTGATCTGCAAAGAGCCACTCAGTGCACCGGGTTTCTTCTACACCAGTAGCAGGACACCCAAATTTATATAGAGCTTGTTCCCAGGGCACCTTAGCTCCATTCATAGTCTCTCTTGAGCTCCCCATATGTCCTTTCCAGCAAGAAAAAAAAGCAAATACGACGGCATGTTACAGATTAAAAAATGGTCCTTAATCTGAACACAGACGGGAAATTTTAGGCGAGTTAGAACACAGATATTGAGTAACAGCGACTCCTGGTGGGCCATAATCATCTTTGTAATTTTTCTTTATTGCTGTTTAGTTTGGTTTACTTTATTGTCATTGCACCTTGTACAATGAAATTAAATGCCATCTTCAGTGTATATTAGGACTATGAAAATAAACACACATCCTTCACATGATATTGCATTAATATTGCACTATACAGTAGAATTCAGTAGAGTTACTGCCCTGGGATAGAAGCTGTTTTTCAGCCTTTTTCTCCTTGTTTTTATTATTCTGCCAGATGGTTATAGTTCAAAAAGTGTTTCTGCTATTGTTAATCTAGTTGTTGGTTCCTTTGTGGTATTTGCTGTCAGAAGGGGACATAAATTGTCCAGAGATTCCCTAGATTAAAGCAGTTTATAAATTCCAGTGTAAAACTGTAAAATAAAAAACAGAAATAAGTTTGAGATGATTGGAGTGCAAGGCAACTCAATCTAAGCCCCAGCAAGCAATGAAATTATATCTCATCTCATCTCATCTCATCTCATAGAGCTGTCCAGTCTGGTATAAATCAACACATACTAGGAAAGTAGATGTTGCTCTAAATGAAGCTAGCAGAATTATTACCAGAAGTGTTAAACCTACCCCTCTAGATAAAATCTATCACCTAGCTTTTGTCCTGCCATAAGCAGCAGCATACAGAGAGAGGCTCAACATCATCTATATCTAGACAACACCCACTCTGTGGCTTACAACAGCTCAGCAGAGACTACAATCTAGGAAAAGCTTTGAAGAGTTTGAAAGCGAAGAGGATCTATGGAAAGCTACACAAAACCAACACCGGATGGAATCAATTTCTGACAAAAGCTGGGATGTATGGAAGTAATCGTTGAATAGACTGCACACAGGTACAATAAGCTCCAGAGACACTCTGAACAAATAGGGCTATCTGGTGGCTTTTGCAATTGTGGGGACATGCAGACCACAACACATATGCATATTTGACATTTGTGTTCCGGTGAGTGTACGTTTGAGGACCTCATAGCAGTATGACAGAACGCAATTAATGTTGCAAGTTTCTGGGCAAGATTTGTTTAATTTGTGTATATTTTAATCTTGTATTTTAAATTTTATATGTCGTATAGTATGCCTTAAGGGGTCCTTGTTGCTCTCTGAGCTAGCTTGTTTTCTTGCAGACATTTCATTACCCAAACCAGGTAACATCATCAGTGTTTGATGCTGATAGTGATGTTACCTAGTTTGGGTAATGAAACGTCTGCGAGAAAACAAGCTAGCTCAGAGAGCAACTAGAATCCCTCTTGTCAGCCCTGAGCTACAAATATTCTCCTTTATTAATGGTATGCCTTATTTTAATTGTGATGCTTCTGACATGAATAAGCAAACAATAGCATAGCATAGCACAACATAGCATAGCATCATAATTCATATCAGTCATAGTGTTTTAAGTTGAATGCATTTTTTTTAAAAAAAAACTTGGGCTGTTTAATTCTGTCTTTTAGTTCTGAGCTGTTTCTTTTAATCTGTTTTTCTTCCCTTCTTGGAAAAAATCACTAGCCTTTATCCTTCTCAGTTAGGCATCTTTTATGAGATTCCATAAAGCCAATTCCAGAAAAGGACATTGTCTTTCAAATACAAGAAAGACTTTTTGTGCCACCTTACACTGAATGCATTATGCGTTCTCTTCAAGGTGCCCTTAGAGATTCTCCGTTGTTTACACTGTTAAACTTTACATGACTTTTCACAGCTCCTTTAAAGATTGGAAGTGAATACCTTTGCAAAAAAAAAAAAAGAAAAGAAAACATCGGTCTTTAAGGTGATAGAAAAACAACTTCCTTTTCTGGAACAGGTTTTATGAAACTTCGTAAGAGAGGCCCAATTAAAAGACAGCTTGGTCTAGCGATTAAGGCACCAGGCTAGAAACTGAGAGATTGTGAGTTCTAGTCCTGGCCTAAGCATGAAAGCCATCTGGGTGATTGATTTGGGTTCAGGGATGAGGCAATGACAATCCACTTCTGAAAAACCTTGCCAAGAAGCTGCAAGAGCCAGACACAGTTGAACAGAGGAAACGAAACTTAATTATGCTTTAGAGCAGCCGTTTCTCAACTTCTTGAAAGTTCACGTGGATTGAGAAATGCTGCTTAAAAAAATACTACCACAGTTTCAGCAAAACCATGAGTGAAGTCAGAGGATGGCCACACATCTGCAAAGAGAGGTACCTCCCAAGTGGTTTCGGCCACAAAAAAACCTTACCCTACCAGTTCTGAAATCCAGATCCATTGTCTGCCCATTTTTTCCCCTTTCAGCCCAGGCGCTCCTAGGTCCTAGAGCAGGAGTCTCCAACCTTGGCAATGCTAAGATTTGTGGACTTCAACTCCCAGAATTCCTCAGCCAACCTTGACCACTCTGAGACTTGTGGACTTCAACTCCCAGAATTCCTCAGTCAGCTTTGCTGGCTGAGGAATTCTGGGGGTTGAAGTCCACTAATCTTAAAGTGGCCAAGGTTGGAGACCCCTGTCCTAGAGCAATGCCAGCCCAGTCCAGACTTCTAGATGAGGAATGGTTTTGCACAGCTGGCTGGGAAGCCAATCTATCTTGCTCTTATAACAGTGGTCCCCAAACTTTCTGACTTGTCGGATGGGAGGGGGATTGTGGGGGAAAGGGGATGGTTCTATGTTCCATTCCAGCTTCCATGGCCTAGTTCTAAATGTACCACAACCCAGTAGTGGGCTGTGCCCCTGGGATCAGGGACCTCTTCTTTATAGAATAGCAATATCACTTAGACTTATATACCACTCTGTATATACCACTCTGTAGTTCTTTACAGGGATGCAGTGACTCAGTGGATAAGACTCTGAGTTTGTTCATCAGAAAGATCAGCAGTTGGGTGGTTCGAATCCCTAGCGCTGTGTAACAGAGTGAGCTCCCATTACTTGTCCCAGCTTCTGCCAACCTAGCAGTTTGAAAGCATGTAAAAAATGCAAATAGAAAAATAGTGACCACTTTGGTGGGAAGGTAACAGCGTTCCATGCGCCTTCAGCGTTTAATCATGCCAGCCACATGACCACCAAGACGTCTTCAGACAGCGCTGGCTCTTCGGCTTTGTAACAGAGATGAGCATCGCCCCTAGAGCTGGAAACAACTCGCACATATGTGTGAGGGGAACCTTACGTTTTTAGTTCTTTACAGCATTCTCTGAAAGGTTTACAATATGTCAGCCTATCGTCCCCAACAATCCGGGTCCTCATTTTACCAACTTTGGAAGGATGGAAGGAAGGCTGAGCCAGTCAGGATCGAACTCCTGGCTGTGGAATGCAGAGTTTGCCTGCAATGCTGACAAACCAGTATTGGTTCTAACCAACTGCACCACGCCTGTGAGGTAATCCAGAGAGGAAGCACAAACCCCAATACTAATACTAACTTTCTTGTAAAGTTACGGCAACAGAAAATTGCAAGTCGGAAAGCACTTCCACCCCCCCTCCCCTGCCTTTACCTTCCAAAGAGCTAGGGAGGGTCCTGTTTGAGAGGCTTCCCATGGCTTGAGATAACTTTTGCATGATGCTTTTTGTCATCTAAACTATGACTCTTTCCGTACTCTCCCAAGGCCATTCTCACAGGCCACTTAAAGAACCGGAAGACTAATTTGACTCCAGATCTTTTGAGTCCAAACCCTTTCTCTGGCTTTTCCCAATGCCTCAAACCATAGCCTAACTGTCCACCCTGCATTTATGCAACAAACCAAATTGTCCCCCCCACCACACACACACAAAAACAAACCCCTGTTTAAAACACCCAACTCGGTTAGCTGTGCAAGCCACGATGCCGAGCTTCTCCTCAATCTAGTTTAAAAGTGCTGAAAAGTTAGCCATTTGGAATTTCCCCCATGCGACTTGACTTCACCAAGAGTTATTTTTAAAGCTGTGGATCGGCCTCCCTTTGGGTGTGTGTGTGTGTGTGTTTTAAATAATCTGCAGCCGTCATTCAGTGAAGTAACAGATGAAACTTCGCTAGCTCTGATAAAAGTCATAGGGAGAAGAAAAAAACAAAACAAACAAAACACCAAAACCATCTTCAGCGACTGCCAAGAATTTCAGCTGCTGTTAAAGGCACAGGGAAAGGAAAAGCAAAACGAGAATCGCGCTAGCCGTTGGAAGCCAGCTCTGGATTGAAATGCAGAGCGCTTTGTGAAATCCTGGAGTTTTTAAAGGGGCTTTTTCTGCATTTCTGCATCTGCCGGTAAAAATGGCCCGCAGGGGTAGGTGGATCGGCAGAAAGAGAGCAGACACTGGGTATGTATTTGAAGGCTGGGAAACGGTAAGAACTTGCAGGGCTCGCTGATTGGGCTATAGTGTTATATTTCTCCCTCCTCCCCGCCACCCTGCAGATCATTCTGTGATATTAATAGAAGTGAATAGCACAGCATTACCAGTTATGGGGATTCTCATCATCGTCCGGATTCATTAACCGTCGACAATTAGGATCAGCAGCCGCAGTGGCTCATGTTGACCTTTCGATCATCTCTAACAGTGAAATGTTTTGTCTTTGGAAAGTTCTCAGGACAGGTTAATCTGGGGGTAGGTGACGTATTTCTGGAATCAGCAGCTGGGTGGGGTGTCAGGTTTAGGAGACACAGTTTGTCCTCGAGCTACGACCACCACGGAGACCAAAAGTTAGGTCCTGAATCAAGACATTGGCTGAGCGAACTTTGCTCCGTTTTACGACTTCTCTTGCCGCGGTGCTTAAGCGAATCAGTGCAGTTGTTTAAGTCAGTAACATGGTTGTTCGAAGAGTCTGGATTCCTCCCCTCCCCCACTTGCACAGATTTGGCTTGTCGGAAGGTCTCAAAAGCAGATTGCGTGACCCTGGCACATAAATATGCACCGCTTGCCAGGTTCGATCAAGGGAGCGTGGGGAAGCAGTGACGGCCGTGTGAAAAACGATTGTAAGTCGCTTTTTGGCCCCCCAGTGCTGTTGTAACCTGGAATGATCACAAAACGAACTGTTGTAAGTCAAGAACTGCCTGCGATTGAATTTTGGATTGCCCTGTGCCACTTCCTGAACTTGCAGGGCGGGTTTTTCTCCTCCTCCCAATGAACCTCCTGCCCCCAGAGCTCTCAAACTGGCCCAGTTGCAAGGAAATAGAGAGTTGTTTTTCAATCCTAGCTGTCTTAGTTGTCAAAACTGGTGTCATGATTTCTCAAACCTTTTTCTTCCCCTTTTGAGTTCCTTCTTCTCATGGTGAGGATCATAGTTTCTTGCTGGTGTGTGGTGCCTTTTATTTTATTTTTTAGCTGAGGTCATTCTTGGAGTTTCCAACTCTGGTCAATTCTTGGTTATTGTTACATTTCGATCTTTTCGCAAGCGACTCTTGCTGCCCACCCTTCCTGAGCAGTGGACCAGAAAAAAATAAAATAAAATAAGCAAGGAACGACTTTTTCCTAGCCCCTTCTCTTAGCAGGAGAGTGGGGTCCGGCAGAATGGACTCTCAGGAGAGGACATTCATATACCCAGAAACCATGCCGGTGCTGCATTGAAAGAAGTCCAGCAAAAAAGAAAGACTAGGGGGCAGACAGGATAGTAGTATTCCAGTATTTGAGGGGCTGGCATAAAGAAGAGTTGGAGTATCCCAGGGTCGTGTGATCCTCTTTTGCGACCTGCTGACAAGCAAAATCAACAGGGAAGTTAGATTCACTTAACAACCGGATTACTTATTTTACCGCTGTAGTGATTCGCTTAAAACAACTGCGGCAAGAAAGATCATAAAAACAGGACAAAACCCAACACATATCTCACTTAGCCATACAAATTGTGGTCGTTAAGTCGAAGACTAACCTGTAAATGTCTGTTTTTCCTGTGACTGTGTTAAATTTATACTTACTGACAAAGGAAGAAAGGTGTGTTTATTTAAAGGTGATTTAAAGATGTGTTGTTGTGTTAAATAAAAATTCAACACCACAATAGTTCGTCACAGAAGTGGCTCTGTCTGCAAAGGCTCCTGGATGAGGACTGAAAGGCAAAAGCAGATGCTGTACGTTCCATCCCATATTTGGGTAGAGCAGGTTGCCCTGGTTGAAAAAAAACAAACAAACCACTTTTTCCTGTGAATGTTTATCCTTTAGGACATAGAAGTGGCCCCACTGCAGAAGAAGTTCCAGGGAGATGCTGCCCTCTTCATCACTCAAGATGAAAGTTCTTCTGAGCTTATTTTGCATTTCTGCCCTTCTTTCTTCCGGTAAGAAACCTCTGGTAATTCCTCAGCAGCTGGGAAAACGTCTCTGACAGATTATGAAAGCAGGCCTAAGCAGATAGCAATAGCACTTAGACTTATATACCACTCCATAGTGCTTTAAAGCCCTCTCTAAGCGGTTTACAGAGTCAGCGTATGGCCTCCAATAAATCCTCATTTTACCCACCACAGAAGGACGGAAGGCTGAGTCAACCATGAACCGGTCACGGTTGAACTGCTGGCAGTCGGCAGAATTAGCCAGCAATCCTGCATTCTAACCACTGCGCCACCACGGTTCTTATAATAGCAATAGCACTTAGGCTTATATACCACTTTATAATTCTTTACAGCGGTTTACAGAGCCAGCCTCTTGCCCCACAACAATCTGGGTCCTCATTTTACCCACTTCGGAAGGGTGGAAGGCTGAGTCAACCTTGAGCCTGGTGGGATTTGAACTGTCAAACTGCAGGCAGCCCGGCAGTCAGAAGAAGTAGCCTGCAGTACTGCACTCTAACCACTGTGCCACCGAGGCTCATCTTCTAGTTCAAATCTTTTTTTTACATCATGAAAAACCTTTCCAAGATATGCCTGCTCTAACTCGACATTTTCCAGAATTTTCCAGGTAGCGTAGCTCATACCTGTACTTGCGTAGACAACACAGAGGAAACATGAGTTGTGCCCTAGGGAATGGGAGAAGGTTAGAAGAGTGGCTCACCCCATGAGTCACTGGGGAAATAAGAGGGAGGAAATGGAAAACCCAGGTGGATTTGCAAGATTCCAGGACAGGAAATCCTTGATTTAATGCCCACAATCAAGCTCAAAATTTCTGTTGCTAAACAATAGGTGTTTAGGTTCATTAGACACTCTGGTCACTAATACAAATTGGTAGGAGTGACTGTAGTGGCTAGTGGACCTAACAAAAGATATTTTGGGGAAGGGAAGGTGGGATTGTTTATTTATTTAACTAATTTATTTTGTTTGTCAAGCATGTATGAGAAAACAAGTATGAACATATACACATATAAGTATAAACAGTGTAAGTATATACATAATAACTGAGTATGAATAAATGGGAACAGTGGGACAGGGACGGTAGGCACACTGGTGCGCTTATGCATGCATGCTTACAGACCTCTTAGGAATGGAGTGAGGTCCATGGTGGACAGTTTACAGTTAAAGTTCTGGGGGTTTGAGGATGTAACAACAGAGTCAGGTAGTGAGTTCCAGGCGTTGACCACTCTGTTGCTGAAGTCCTATTTCCTGCAATCGAGTTTGGAGCGGTTTACTTAGAGTTTGTACCTATGGTATTGTTTGCCCGTGTATTATTGCGGTTCAAGCTGAAGTAGTCATTGACAGGTAGCCATGGATACATGGCTGAAATATCTGTCCTGCTAGTTGATGGGTCATTTCACTTTTTCAGGTGCCCCCCAGGAGTGTGAAATATGTTTGGCCACGGGATATAGTTGTAAAAGTGAAAAAGAGGAGTGTGAAATGGAAGAGGACATCTGTTTAATTGAACTGACAGAGACCTCCAAAGGTGAGTGAAAGGTCGATCAGTAGACAAGCAGACCTCTTGATCTTCTCTCCCTACAATAGTTTATTTTTGTCCCTGGAAATACAGGAAGTCCTTGACTTACGACCAGCATGTCTGTAGCTAAGCAAGGTGATTTGTTAAGTGAATCGCTCCTGATTTGCCAACCTTTTGACCAACCACAATTGGCAATGTCTGCAGTTATTAAATGAATCACACAGTCATTAAGTGAATCCAGCTTCCCCCATTGATTTTGCCTGTTGGAAAGCCAGCTGGGAAGATCACTAATGATGACCACATGACACACACACACACCCCCGGGATTCTGTAAATATCATAAATACATGCCAGTTGCTAAGCAACAAATTTTGATCATATGACTCGTGGGGAATGCTGTGAGGGTTATAAGGTCAAAGACTGGTTGTAAGTCACTTTTTACAGTGCCACTGTAACTTTGAATGGTTGTAAGTCAAGGAATACCTCTACCCTCCAGGCCAGTTGGTGAGTGGGATTAGATTAAAGAGTTGAACTGAAACTAGCAGATTAAGCTCTGTTCCTTTCCTGACCATGGTGTTCACTGGCTGACTTTGGGCCAGTCCTTATTGCAGTCCAACCTGCCACCCATGTTTGCTATGGATTAAGATGATGCCTCCTTGGGTTATAAGAACAAAAATGGAATATTAAGATTAAGATAAACTTTATTGTCAATTTTTTTTACGGCGAGCACACTGGCAGACATATATATAACCCACATATACACATGCTATATGCATACATACCACGTTTTTCCAAAAATAATATCTAATCCTAGCATAATTTTTCCAGATACTCGTAATATAAGCCCTACCCCAGCCCACCCAAAAATAAGCCCCAGTTAAGCTTGTCAGCCACACAGATGCATTTAGTTTTGTATTTCCCTGAAAATAAGACCTAACTGGAAAATAAGCCCTAATGCCTCTTTTGGAACAAAAATTAATATAAGACCCAGTCTTATTTTCAGGGACACATGGTATATATCCCTACCTACACACACATACACACACACACACCCACGCATACACACCTATCTCTATCATCTATCATCAATACATTGGAAACTTTTTTGCTGGAACCCTCTTTTTTCTCTGCATTGAGATAGCTACATCTTTTCTATAATGCGTTTTATTGATTTGAGCATTGCCCATCAGAATTGTAGCCATTGGGTAAAGGTAAAGATTTCCCCTGTCCATAATCATGTCCATCTTTAAGGGGCAGTGTTCATCTCCACTTCCTAGCCGAGTGAACCACTGTTGTCTGAAGACACTTCTACGGTTATGTGGCTAGCATGACTATATGCCAAAAGCACATGGAAGGCTATTGCCTACTGAAGTGGTACCTATTTATCTGCTCACATTTGCATACTTTTGAACTACTAGGTGGGCAGGAGCTGGGACAAGAATGGGAGCTCACCCCATCATATGGCACTCGGGTCTCAAACCCAGGGCGTCTGTTGTCCAGCTGAAAAGCGCAGCAATTTTAACCACTGAGGGATTTAGAAATCAAATATTAACAGTAATAACAAACATGCTTCTTTATGACTGCAAAAAAAATAAAGGATGATCCAAACATGGAAAGTTGCCTTCAACTTGCTGGCTTACCTAGAGGTAACCCTCCAAGGTATTAGGCTTGGAGATGTCAACCATTGATCTGGATGCTTCTTGAGGCTAAGCATCCTATTACAGTTCTGAGATCCTTAGTCACAAAAGGAGTCCCATATAAAAGCTCTGTGCACTACTAGGCTAGGTGAAGGCCTAAACATCACCAACTATGAAATTTTCTCTCTTGGCAGGAGGAAAAAATATGTCGATTATAGGAAAGGGCTGCTATTTCTCAGAAAACTGCACCTCTGCATCTGTTTTGGTGACCTTTGGACAAGGAGAATTCCTCAGGAAAAGTATCCTGTGTTGCTCAGGAGAAGACTGCAGAGAAGATTCTCTTCCATGTAGGTCTCTTCTTCTTTGCCTCTGCCAGTGACCATCATCCAACCATGTCAGAAATAATTGGCACTCCAAACCTTGATTGATGAACCTGCAGAATCACCTCAAAAGAATTCGGAGTTGCCATACCCTCCAAGAACTTCAAGTAACAGGAATTCTCTACTAGAGGCCCTGTTGAGTATTGTAATTCAGAATGATGGAGAGCAGAGGTGTCCAACTTTGTCAACTTTAAGACCTGTGGACTTCAACTCCCAGAATTCCCCAGCATTTCTCTATCTGCGAAATTGAAGTCCACTGGTCTTAAACTTGCTAAGGTTGGTCATTCCTGATCTGGAGTTCTAATCCTTGATTTGCAAGTTAGATGTTTCTGGGGAGGGGGGGCAGGTTCCCCTTTGCAAGATGAGTAAACAACTTTATCTGGAGGGCTTGTAGGATTCTTTAAAGACTGCATCAATAGTGTTGGGAATGTTTATTTATTAATTTATGTATTAGATTTTTAAAAAATACTTAAAGTAAGTCAAGACAATGAACATATCTAGTATTCTATTTCTCCCACCACAATAACCCTGTGAGGTGGGCTGGATTGTGGCAGGCATGCTGCAAAGGTCGTAAGAATGAGGACCGGTTGTAAGTCACTTATTTTCAGTGCCATTGTAGGTTGGAACAGTCACTAAACGAATAATTGTAACTTAAGGACTGTTCGTAAAAAAATGCAGGAGTAGATGTGAGAGCAACTATGGATGACAAATGCCTGAAACTAATGGAACCAATGATCACAAGAGGGTTGTTCGTTTTTGAACTCAAATGTTCTGATTTAATTAATTGGGCTCTCTTTTTTTTCCAGGGCCACCGATAAATATGACAGCCAATGGGAAATACTGCCCAGCCTGCTATTCTGAATCTGAGCCATGTCCTGTGAAGACAGTCGAGTGTACTGGATTTGAAAATTACTGCCTGGATTTGGCTGAGCATAAATATCCAGGTAATTCTGAGGTTATATTATGAATATGTTCACACGTCACCTTAAAACATGTTGACTGCATTTATACAACCTACCTTGCCCAATAAATTACAAATATGTGAACCTGAGTTCATTTAACCATGGATATGTTTCTCTGTGGGTGTATATGGCTTAGGTGGGATCCTCACCCATACAGTGGCAGGAACTGGATATATATAGTCTAATGAAGAGAAAGATTAGGGGTGACATCAGTGGTGGGATTCAATTTTTTTTTTACTACCGGTTCTGTGTGCATAGCTTGGAGGGTGTGGCCTGGTAGGCGTGGCAGGGGAAGGTTACTGCAAAATCCCCATTCCCTCCCCACCCCACTAACCTGCTTTCCAGCTCCGTTCTCCTGTGCAGGGCAACCAAAGAAGACCCAGCCGATCAGCTGGGACATGGGAAGCAGAGAATAGATGGGCCAGTCAGAGGTGGTATTTACCAGTTCTCTCTGGTTCTCAAAATTTCAGCTACCAGTTCTCCAGAACTGGTCAGAACCTGATGAATACCACCTCTGGGTGACATGATAGCAGTCTTCCAATACTTGCATGGCGGTCACAGAAAGGAGGTGGGGGTCAACCTATTTTCCAAAGCACCTGAAAGCAGGACAAAGAAAGTAATGGATGGAAGTTTATTGAAGAGAGATCTATCCTAAAATTAAACAGAATTTTCCTGTCAGTCAAAACTATCAGGAGAACAGAACGTGTGTTCCAGAAGTGGTGGGTGCCCCATCATTGGAGGTTTTCAAGAAGAGACTGGACAGCCATTTGTCCAGAATCATAGAGCGTCTCCTCCTTAAGTAGCGAGTTGGATTACAAGACCTCTAGGCTTCCCACTCTATTCTTCTGTTAGCTGTATCAAACCATCACGTTATTCGATGATATGGTTTATATCCACATATTTTGTGAATATAATACTGGAATTTTGTTAAACAAGTTGAAAGAATAGCATGTTGTGGTTAGGCAACCACTAAGTAGATGAGTGGACTTCTTAGGTCATCCTCACCAGGCTTTGTGTGACTTTCCTTCTTGTTTGTCAGGTATAGAAAAGCACATCACGCTGAAAGGTTGCACCACGGAGTCCATCTGCAATACTTTACACTCTGGAAAAACGAACTTCTTTGATACAGATACTGTCAATTGCCGGCCAGCCAACCAGGTCTCTCAGCTGACAGGATGTCTCCTCTTCACTCTCGTTGCACATCTGCTGATGAAAGTCCTCTTGTGAAGAAGCAGCCATTAAAAGGTTCCTTGTTTCTCCTTCTCAGAAAGAAGAATATAGAACATGGAAGTGACAGATGTTTGAGTCTGCTCGCTCAGTTTGCTCATTACTGACCAGCACAAAGTCTCCGAGGAAATGCTGGGACTTGAATTTGAACCCTCTTTTTAACCAATGACGAACGGCTTGCTAAGTCATGAATATGAAGAAACAAAATTTCCCCTGGAAAATACCTGTACTTAATAGACATGAGTGTGAGAGGTAGAGTGGCTATCCAGGGTGATCTTCCTCAATTGAGGATTTTTCCTCAGAAGATAGGGCTTCTGGAGACCTGCCACCCTTGCGAAGAAGAAGCTGCTGTTTTTCACAAATAAAATTTGGCCGTATCATTTTGATACTAACAAGTTGGAGAGGTGCATATCTCTACTGCAAAGCAATCTTTGAAGATTTGCACAACTTAATGTTTAAAACCTGGGATCTGATACCAGGTTAGTGTATAGATCAGGGAGTCTGCAACCTTAAACACTCAAAGAGCCATTTGGGCCCCTTTCCCACAGAAAAGAAAACACAATAATTTAACAACTGGTGTGACTGGGTGGGCATGGCCAATTCGACATCATTCACTCCCACCCAGTCACCTCCTGCTCTGGAATATGGAGCGAGTCTCCATCCTGCGCCATCACCCTTACCTTCTCAGGCCAGTGGTGGGATCAGCCAACAGGGAGCCGCAGCAGAGGGCCAAAAGAGCCGCATGTGGCTCCAGAGCCACAGGTTGCAGACCCCTGGTATAGAGTAATGGGGGTGTGCCCATGATAGATCTAATCAGGTTCAGCTGACAATATGTTAGGCTTGGTTAGTTTTTAACTCTGGTTTCTGGAGGCATATGAAGTTTGATGTGATGTATGAAGCCGGGCTGGTTTCATTAATATTGCTCTATATTTTGTGCAATCATGCGGTTGCAAATATTGTGCAAATTGTATGGGTTCACAGTAATCACGTTAGGCTGTTCTGCTAAATGAGGGAGTGGTGTTAAATTTCTGTTTCAAATGGACCAAATGCTTGACTCGGTTCAAGGTGAAATCCTTCGTTTTCCTCCTTTCCTGCGGATAAGTATAAACAGGAGTAAGAATACAGGAAATAGGTACAAATAAATGGGGACAAAAGGACAGGGATGGTAGGCACGATGGTGCACTTATGCACGCCCCTTACAGACCTCTTAGGGATGGGATGAGGTCAATAGTGGATAGTTTTGAGGTTAAAGTTTTGGGGTTTGAGGATGTAACAACAGAATCGGGTAGTGCATTCCAGGCATTGACCACTCTGTTGCTGAAGTCTTATGTCAAAGCAATTAGCATAAGTATATGCAGGCATAAAAATATACATCAGGTTCTTCCCCAGTCTTCCCATAATTGCCATGAACTTCCTCCTATGATTACCTATGCCTACTCTGATCTTCCAAGATCTTCCCACTCCAGTCCGTTATTTCAATGTCTTGTTGAACTTTATTTTCGGACAGTGAACGATTAATAAATGGAACGGTTTGCCTGCAGAAGTTGTGGGTGCTCCAACACAGGACATTTTAAAGAAGAAACTGGATAGCTATTTGTGCGGAATAGTATAGGGCAGTGGTGGCTAACCTTTCTGGGTTCCTGTGCCAAAAATTGTGCCAAAAACTGGTGCTTGAATGCTCACCCTCACCATGCCAGCACCCAGAAAGCAATGTGCACCCCCTCCACCCCCTACGCATACACGCGCAATCTCCACCCACCCACGCCACCACCCCCTTACCTGTGCTGCACCTCACCGCTGATTTTTGGCTGGTTTGAGGCCTTTTTCGGCCTCCCAAAGGCTTGAGAAAGGCTTCTACAGGCTTCTGGAGGCTTTGCGGGCCAAAAACTAGCCCCGTTTCGGCACTTCCCGTATTTTCAGAAAAAACAGGAAGTGATGAAATGGGGCTAGTTTTCGGCTCCAAAGCCTGCAGAAGCCTGCAGAAGCCTTCATCAAGCCTTTGGGAGGCCGAAAAAGGCCTCAAACCCACCGAAAATCAGCTGTGAGTCGCACACATGCAGAGTGAGGTAAGTTTGCCTGCAGCTGGCATGCTGGCACAAATGGTTCTGCGTGTCACCTATGGCACGCATACCATAGGTTTGCCATCATAGGTATAGGGTGTCCTGCTTGAGCAGAGGGTTGGACTAGAAGACCTCCAAGATTCCTTCCAGCTCTTGTTGTTCTATATCATTGGGATTGTGGTCTGCAGCATCTCATGCTAGGGTGAGTTGGAGGAAGTAAAAAAATAAAACTGAGGTCCAGTTTGGGTGTATAGATAGCCCTTGACTTATGACTACAATTGGGATGGGAATTTTGATGGTAAGTCATTGTGGGTGTAATTCAAGACAAGCACAGGCAGTGCAGTGGCTCAGTTGTTAAGATGTTGCACTTGTTGCAGAGGTGGTATTCAATAGGTTCTGACCAATTCTGGAGAACCAGTAGCGGAAATCTTGAGTAGTTCAGAGAACCGGCAAATCCCACCTCTGACTGGCTCCGCCCCCATCTATTCTCTTCCTCCCATGGAATCCCAGCTGATTGGCTGGGTCTCATTTTGTTGCCCTGCACAGGAGAACGGAGCTGAAAAGCAGGTTAGTGGGGTGGGGAGGGAATGGGGATTTTGCAGTATCCTTCCCCTGCCACACCCACCAAGCCACACCCGTCAAGCCACACCATGCCCACCAAGCTATGCCCACAGAACTGGTAGTAAAAAACTTTGAATCCCACCACTGGCTTGCTGGCTGGAAAGCAGCCAGCCAGGGTTTGAGATCCGAACTCCACATAACAGGTTGAGTTCCCATCCTCACCCTAGCTCCTGCCAACCCAGAAGTTTGAAAGCATGCAAATGCGAAAAGACAAATAGGTACCACTTTGGTAGGAAGTAACGACCTTCTGCGACATCATGCTGGCCATGTGACCACGGAAATGTCTTCGGACAGCTCTGACTCAATGGCCTGGAAAAGGAGGTGAACACCGCCCCCTATAGTCTAGCAGAGTAAAATCCACAGAGTCTCCTTTACCTTGTCCTTTTGGGGACAGGACATAGATTTTTCTCCTATTTTTGCAGAGGTTGTTAAGCCATTCTCCCAAGCGAGCAGGTTCACCGGCAAACAATCCAGGAAACAGTGCTAAAAAACCTGTAGGAATTCAGTAAAACCTGTCGAAAATAGTGGTCACGGGGCCGGCATGCTGCAACCGGTTGTAAATTCAAGCTGGTTGCCAAGCACTGGAAATGCAGTCATGTGACTGCAGAGGGCGGGGCATATCATTTTACAATGGGCTGGAAGTGGACCATAAAGCACTCTTTCTGAGGCCCTTGTCGCTTCAAATGCTTGTTAAACAAGCAGTCATAATTCGAGGATGGCCTGCGTCTGTATGATTTCCCCTCTTCTCTCAGCATTTTCTACCTATCCTACAAGACCTGGGAGGCAGGATATCATCAGGGTTTTACACACCCAACGGAATCGAAACTCCAAGGCTGGCATGTTCCTCAAAGTAAAGATTTATTAGGCATGTTATATTGGCACATCTGGGGAAAGCCGACTCTAAACACCCCTTGGGTTTCCCCCTAGTTAAAAGTAGAGTTTTCTTTCCCCAGCCCATGTAGTCCGTCACATGGTCCAATCAGGCCACAGTCCAAGGGTCACTAGGTGTCAGACCCCACCTCCTTGCACCTGGTGGGAAAGTCCTTGGTTCTTAGAAGAAAGAATTTTCATTATGGCTACAATCCCTTGAATCCCTTGAATCCCTTAGGGATTCAAAAATTTTTACTCCTGGTTCTGTAGGTGTGGCTTGGTGGGTGTGGCAGGGGAAGGATACTGCAAAATCCCCATTCCCTCCCCACCCCACTAACCTGCTTTCCAGCTCCGTTCTCCTGTGCAGGGCAACCAAAGAAGACCCAGCCGATCAGCTGGGACTCGGGAGGCAAAAAATAGAGAGGGCAGGGCCAGTCAGAGTTGGTATTTGCTGGGTCTCCAAACCACTCGAAATTTCCACTACCGGTTCTCCAGAACTGGTCAGAACCTGCTGAATGCCACCTCTGCCCCTAGCTATCTCTTCCACCCCTCTCCTGTTCCCACAGCTCAACTCGCTTCACTCTGGCAGCCCTGAAAGTGCCAGGGAGGTATCAGGAAATGGCTCCAGGGCTGACAGACATTTTACAAGTCCCATCTCGGAAGAAGCACTACCACCAAGGACCATGAGGCTGTGCCATTCACATTGCTGTCAACTCAGAGATGCATCTTCTTCAGAGAATCACTTTCTGATACAATAGACACACAGGGAGGATGCAAAAGGAAAGAGAAGAAAGCAGTCTGTCCCAATTTACACAACAGGAAAGGGTTACCTCAGAAAACATACATACATACATACATACATACATACATACATACATGTGTGTGTGTGTTTTCTGAGGTTCTCGCGGGTATTTGTATGTGGATCTTTGGTTATTCGGGTTTTCTCCCGCTCTTCTTTCTTTCTTACTTCCAATCTTACGCGGGAGAAAACCCAAATAACCAAAGATCCATATATATATCCATATATATATTTTTTTTTTTTCTTAAGTTTTCGCGGGTACTTACATGTATGGTATTCAGCAGCAGTATGGTATTCTGATGGTGGCAGATGAGATTCTGCCGAAACGTTGCTACAACTTTAAAAGCACAACTACAATGACGTGGGAAAATACCCAAACAAAGCTGAATACCATACACACACACACACACACACACACACACACACACACACACACACACATATGGGCTAGGTATAATATTTTGCTTTGGGCGTTATTATGAGAAAGATTATTCTAAAATTCACTTAGAGTAGAATCACTCATGGGGTGGGTACATTTAATAAATAAATAAATACAATTTCATATGTCTGCTTTTGCAGATATTGAATATTGAACTGGTTTCTGGTTGCATATGGAGCTTGACACGATGCTTGAAGCCAGGCTGGTTGCATGAATATTGCTCTTATTTTTGTGCAATCAGGCTATTGCAAATATTGTGCAAATATTATGTGTTTACAGCCTGTTCTGCCAATGAGCGAGCGATATTAAACTTCTGCTTCAAATGGGCCAAATGCTTGACTCGGTTCAAAGTAAAATCCCTCCTTTTCCTCCTTTTCCTACTGGATATTTTGGGGAAATGTTAGATACCCATCGAATGTCCCGCAGTCTCTATAGCAAGAATGGGCAACTATGACCTCTTTACAACTTTCTGCGGTCTTTCAACTCCCAGAATTCCTGAGCCAGCCATGCTCACATCTGGGGTTTAAAATCCATGGTAGTAAGGGGGCCATAGTTGACCAACCCTGCTGTGCTTCTATCTCTGCGTTATCAGTATGATGGAGGAACCAACCATTTTCACAGAATTTTTCCAGACATAATTTTTCTAAAACTCCGACTGTAGTCAATTTTTGCCCAGGGGCAATGAAACAAGGGCACTAATTGATGCAACAACTCCTAAAGTTACAACTCTGTGTACTTGCTAACCAGTGGTGGGATTCAAAACATTTTGCTACCGGTTCTGTGGATATGGCTTGGTGGATGTGACTTGGTGGGCGTGGCAGGGGAAGGATACTGCAAAATCGCCATTCCCTCCCCACTCCTGGGGGAAGGTTGCTGCAAAATCCCATTCCCACCCCACCCCACTAACCTGCTTTCCAGCTCCGTTCTCCTGTGCAGGGCAACAAAAGAAGACCCAGCCAATCAGCTGGGACTCAGGAGGCAGAGAATAGGTGGTGGGTGGGGCCAGTCAGAGGTGGTATTTCCTGGTTCTCTGGACTACTCAAAATTTCTGTTTCCGGTTCTCCAGAACTGGTCAGAGCCTGCTGAATACCATCATTGTTGCTAACCATGTTGATGTTATTTCAGGTTGTTTTGTTTTTTTTAAAAAAAATCATTGTATGGAATAGTATGCTCTGTTTCTGGATCTGGCTGTACTGAAGTATGTCTGTTTGTTTGTATGTTGTGTATTACATCTGCAAGAAAACCAGCAAGCTCAGAGAGCACCAAGGACCCTTCAAATTCCCAGTAGCTAAACACAGGGGTCTCCAACCTTGGCAACTTTAAGCCTGGAGGACTTCAAAAAAGCTGGCTGGGGCATTCTGGGAGTTGAAGTCCTCCAGGCTTAAAGTTGCCAAGGTTGGAGACCCCTGACTAAACAGATACTCAGTGCACTAAATCAGTGCATCAGCAGTACATACCGTACATCCAGAACCCATAATATGTTTAAGGCACGAGGACTCAGTTTACACAAGTTGCTTGAACCCTCACAATTTGGTGAACCAATCAAAATTTTCCCTACTGAATACCACCCCTGCTCACAAAACTACATTATGGTTCTTGGGTTGACAGCCTGGCATGGGGAGGAGGGGAGGAGGGATGGTTTTATGCGAGGGGAAGGCTTGTAAGCATGCACACGGCTTCCTGTGGGGCTGCAAGTGCCAGCAGCCACCCTAAGCACAAGTGCTGCTGTGAACGTTGGCAGCTGCTATGAGCACAGCCCTCTTGCAAATAGGCTGCGGTCTGATAGTGGACCCTGACCCATAGGCTGGGTGGGGGGGGAATCCCCTGGTTTAGCATACTGCGTGAAGCCAGCCACTGCAAGTGAGAGAAGTCCATAGTGGTCTCTTCCCTTGGAGAAGAAACCCAAAGAGACATCCTAAAATGAGATCAGCCATAGTTCAACTAAAGCGTTCTCTATATTACTCAAAAGAATCTCATTCACTTGGAAAATCAATTGCCTTCAGCCTGGGTGTTACCAAAGGAGGTGGGGTGGCAGGAATCCAGCTACAGCACAGAGTAATCACTTGCTAACCACAAATGTTCAGATCTCCCTTTCACCAAAAGTGAAAACGGGAGGTTTTATTTTTGGGCAATATTTCAGCTTGATTGAAAAACTCAGATGCCAGCTGAGGAATTCTGCAAGTTGGCATCCTCACATCTTTAAAGTGGTTGAGAAACACTGACCTCAAGTAGCATATTGTGCCTCTCGTTTGGAAAAATACCAACAGCAATTGTTAACAAAGATCCTTGTTCCTCCTCAGGTTAACAATGAAAAAAGATACAGAAACAGGATAATGTAGATTTCTTTGGCAGCCAGCAAAACAAAACAAAAAAATCTGCTTCCTTCAGGAACTAACATAACAAGGAGGGTTTCCATTATTTTGCATCCTTCCTTCCTAAATAAATGTTATTTATTTATTGCACTTAATGGCTTTTAGTGTTTTATTGTTGTTGTTGTTTTCTGGAAGGTTTCTGAAATGGTTTTTTAATGCATACTGTTAGAAGGAAAGCTGTGGAATTCTTACTGGCATCTGAACTTGGTATCTTTCTGGCAAACTATTTATTCCAAGACTAAATGATATTAGGGCTGTGATGTAGGAGAGAGAAGTTTTGTTCAGGAATTTTATAACCCCCACAAAACACTTGGATGGTTAGAAGGACAAGAAATAAATCTAAGCCAGTGCTTTCCTATCATAGTTTTATTATATTAAAGCCATTTTCTCTACCTGCAAAACAGGAAAAGAGGGTTAAGAGAGTTGAAGAACAATGTCAGAATAAGGAAAGTTTCTTGTCAACAAGATTTCTTTTTCTGGGATGTTTTCCAACTCAACAATGCTCAACTCTCCAGCTCTAGAGGTTTCCCACCTTCCCTCCAGTGTTTAGGTCAATGCGGGGAGGGGTTTTTTCCAAACTTGGCAACTTTAAGCTATGTGGATTTCAGCTCCCACAAATCCCCAGCTGGCAATTTAGATCTAGCGATTTGAAAGTGTGATCACTAATCTCTGGTTTTCCAAGCTTGTGCAAGAATGCAATTGTATCTCAATTGCTAATCTGGCTAAACTAAATCAGTCAGCCACGCTTGTAAGTGGATCATAAGCTTTCTAACAAACAGAAGCAGCAAGTAAAGCTAAGAAAAATCACATCAGATCTCTGTACAATTAGCACAGGGCCTCCCCAGGGCTGTGTGCTCTCTCCACTTCTCTCTATATACCAATGACTGCATCTCAAAGGATCCCTCTGTTAAACTACTGAAGTTTGCAGATGATGCAACAGTGATCGGTCTCATTCGAGACAATGATAAATCTACATACAGATGGGAGGTTGAACAACTAGCTTGTGGTGCGGCCAGAAAAGTCTTGAACTGAACACACTTAAAACTGTAGAAATGATAGTAGATTTTAGGAAAAGCCCTCCTTTACCATCAGCACTCACAATACTAGAAAAACACAGTAACAACAGTACAGACCTTCAAGTTTCTAGGTTCTATTATATCTCAAGACTTAAAAATGGACACCTGACATCAAATACGTCATCAAAAAAGCTGTTAGATAACTTTCTCTTCCCCTCGAGGTTATGCTTTCGTAACTTTCCTTTCCCAAGTGTTAAAAAGATGCACGTGAAAAATTCTGCTCTTGTCATTTTGGAAAAATAGAAGCCCACATAATATATCCTTTTCTTGTTTTTGAGGCATTTGCACTTGGTTTATCATCTCTCTCATGAGCAGATTGCTGGTCTGATTGTGCAAGATTGGACGAAGCCCAAATGCTGTTTGAAAATGAATTGACGTTATCACACCCTTTTTTTTAATATTCAGCACAGCCAGATGAACAATCCATCAGACCCTGAAGGCCAGGTTCCTGCATAGAACAAATGCGATTTTACAGATTTACAGATTAACAGAGTTGGAAGGGACCTTGTAAGTCATCTAGTCCAACACTTGTTCCCACCCACCCAAGCGGAGACCCTACACCATTTCTGACAAATGGCAGTCCAGTCTCTTCTTGAAAGTCTCAAGTGATGAAGCTCCCTCAACTCTCTGTGGCAGCCCCTCAAATATTGGAAGACCGCTATCATGTCTCCCCTGGTCCTTCTCTTCACTAGACTAGCCAGGCCCAGTTCCTGCAACTGTTTTAGCCTCCAGTCCCCTAATCATCCTGGTTGCTCTTCTCCAAGGAATGGATTCTAGACCAGTTCTATAGAACTGGTTGTTATGATTCTGCACAGTTTGGAGAACAGGTAAATCGTGCCCTGGGCCCAGAAGCCCCCAAAATGGAGGCTCCGTTTTCTGCCTTCCTGGGCCCCAGGGAAGCCTTCTGGGAGTAAAAACAGCGCCCAGGAGGCTTCCCTGAGGCCCAAAAGGCCCAAAAAATGGAGGGTTGCTGCAAAAAAAAGCCATGCCCACCCAGTCACATGGCCATGCCCACCTAGCCACGTCCACAGAACTGGTTGTTAAAAAATTTGAATCCCACCCCTGCTTTTCTCTGCACTTTTTCTAGAGTCTCAACATCTTTTTTTATAGTGTGATGAACAAAACTGGATGCAGGACTCTAGGTGTGATCTTACTAAGGCTTTATAGAATGGTATTAGTACATCATTTGACGTTGATTGTATCCCTCTGTTAATGCAACTTAGGATGGTGTTTAGAAATTGATGTAACTTCAGATATTAACAAACCTTTAGCTACCCCCATTTTTTTAGCAATTGATTGTTTGAGTCTGGACTGGCAAAGGAAAAAGGAAAAAGACTAATTCAAAAAGCCATGATGACTATCAGTAACAGGCCATACAAATCCCATCTTTCCCTACTTATTTTTATTTATTTATTTATTTATTTGATTTGTCAATCGTTTACAAGATAATAGGTGTAAGTATAAACAGGAGTAAGAATAAGGAAATAGGTACAAATAAATGGGGACAAAAGGACAGGGATGGTAGGCACGATGGTGCACTTATGCACGCCCCTTACAGACCTCTTAGAAATGGGGTGAGGTCAATAGTGGATAGTTTGAGGTTAAAGTTTTGGGGGTTTGAGGATGTAACAACAGAGTCGGGTAGTGCATTCCAGGCATTGACCACTCTGTTGCTGAAGTCTTATGTCAAAGCAATTAGCATAAGTATATGCAGGCATAAAAATATACATCAGGTTCTTCCCCAGTCTTCCCATAATTGCCATGAACTTCCTCCTATGATTACCTATGCCTACTCTGATCTTCCAAGATCTTCCCACTCCAGTCCGTTATTTCAATGTCTTGTTGAACTTTATTTTCGGACAGTGAACGATTAATAAATGGAACGGTTTGCCTGCAGAAGTTGTGGGTGCTCCAACACTGGACATTTTAAAGAAGAAACTGGATAGCTATTTGTGCGGAATAGTATAAGGCAGTGGTGGCTAACCTTTCTGGGTTCCTGTGCCAAAAATTGTGCCAAAAACTGGTGCTTGCATGCTCACCCTCACCGTGCCAGCACCCAGAAAGCAATGTGCACCCCCTCCACCCCCTACGCATACACGCGCAATCTCCACCCACCCACGCCACCACCCCCTTACCTGTGCTGCACCTCACCGCTGATTTTCGGCTGGTTTGAGGCCTTTTTCGGCCTCCCAGAGGCTTGAGAAAGGCTTATACAGGCTTCTGGAGGCTTTGCGGGCCAAAAACTAGCCCCATTTCATCACTTCCGGTATTTTCAGAAAAACAGGAAGTGATGAAATGGGGCTAGTTTTCGGCTCCAAAGCCTGCAGAAGCCTGCAGAAGCCTTCATCAAGCCTTTGGGAGGCCGAAAAAGGCCTCAAACCCACCGAAAATCAGCTGTGAGGCGCACACATGCAGAGTGAGGTAAGTTTGCCTGCAGCTGGCATGCTGGCACAAATGGTTCTGCGTGTCACCTATGGCACGCATACCATAGATTTGCCATCATAGGTATAGGGTGTCCTGCTTGAGCAGAGGGTTGGACTAGAAGACCTCCAAGATTCCTTCCAGCTCTTGTTTGCAGATGATGCAACAGTGATCGGTCTCATTCGAGACAATGATAAATCTACATACAGATGGGAGGTTGAACAACTAGCTTGTGGTGCGGCCAGAAAAGTCTTGAACTGAACACACTTAAAACTGTAGAAATGATAGTAGATTTTAGGAAAAGCCCTCCTTTACCATCACCACTCACAATACTAGAAAAACACAGTAACAACAGTACAGACCTTCAAGTTTCTAGGTTCTATTATATCTCAAGACTTAAAAATGGACACCTGACATCAAATACGTCATCAAAAAAGCTGTTAGATAACTTTCTCTTCCCCTCGAGGTTATGCTTTCGTAACTTTCCTTTCCCAAGTGTTAAAAAGATGCACGTGAAAAATTCTGCTCTTGTCATTTTGGAAAAATAGAAGCCCACATAATATATCCTTTTACGTTTGTTCTTGTTTTTGAGGCATTTGCACTTGGTTTATCATCTCTCTCATGAGCAGATTGCTGGTCTGATTGTGCAAGATTGGACGAAGCCCAAATGCTGTTTGAAAATGAATTGACGTTATCACACCCTTCATTTAAATATTCAGCACAGCCAGATGAACAATCCATCAGACCCTGAAGGCCAGGTTCCTGCATAGAACAAATGCGATTTTACAGATTTACAGATTAACAGAGTTGGAAGGGACCTTGTAAGTCATCTAGTCCAACACTTGTTCCCACCCACCCAAGCGGGAGACCCTACACCATTTCTGACAAATGGCAGTCCAGTCTCTTCTTGAAAGTCTCAAGTGATGAAGCTCCCTCAACTCTCTGTGGCAGCCCCTCAAATATTGGAAGACCGCTATCATGTCTCCCCTGGTCCTTCTCTTCACTAGACTAGCCAGGCCCAGTTCCTGCAACTGTTTTAGCCTCCAGTCCCCTAATCATCCTGGTTGCTCTTCTCCAGGGAATGGAATTCTAGACCAGTTCTATAGAACTGGTTGTTATGATTCTGCACAGTTTGGAGAACAGGTAAATCGTGCCCTGGGCCCAGAAGCCCCCAAAATGGAGGCTCCGTTTTCTGCCTTCCTGGGCCCCAGGGAAGCCTTCTGGGAGTAAAAACAGCGCCCAGGAGGCTTCCCTGAGGCCCAAAAGGCCCAAAAAATGGAGGGTTGCTGCAAAAAAAAGCCATGCCCACCCAGTCACATGGCCATGCCCACCTAGCCACGTCCACAGAACTGGTTGTTAAAAAATTTGAATCCCACCCCTGCTTTTCTCTGCACATTTCCTAGAGTCTCAACATCTTTTTTTATAGTGTGATGAACAAAACTGGATGCAGGACTCTAGGTGTGATCTTACTAAGGCTTTATAGAATGGTATTAGTACATCATTTGACCTTGATTGTATCCCTCTGTTAATGTAACTTAGGATGGTGTTTAGAAATTGATGTAACTTCAGATATTATCAAACCTTTAGCTACCCCCATTTTTTTAGCAATTTTAGGTGTTAGCACATTTATGTAATTTTAGATATGACCACGTTTAAAGTCTAGGTCCAACCTCGGCAACTTTAAGACCCATGGACCCCTACTCCCAGGATTACCCTTTGAATTTTGTGCAAAGAATAGATGATGAGTAATCTGCAGTTTAAAATATCTGGGGATTAAACACACAGTTTTTCACTGGGAGGGGTTCCCTTGGCCATGCTCTTCAGACATTCAATCCCTCATTAGAGAGGCTATTTAGAAGGCTTTCATAAAAGAGCATCTTGCTACCAAGAACATATTTTAATCAGTGAATTCATGTGGTTCTTGATTGTTTGAGTCTGGACTGGCAAAGGAAAAAGAAAAGAAAGCTCTTCCTTTCTCAAAAGATAACATTTGTTTGCTGTTCTTGAGCTTCCTGTGATTGAAGACTGTTTTAATTGTTCGTTGGGATCACAAAAGGGTGTAGTTTAAAACCAAGGCCTTCCCTGTTTTAACCACTGATGAAGTTAGAAGGGGCCTTAGAGGTCTTCTAGTCCAACTCCCTGTTTAGGCAGGAAACCCTACAACACTTCAGACAAATGTTTATCCAACATCTTTTTAAAAACCGTCAGTGTTGGAGTACCCACAACTTCTGGAGCCACTGATTAATTGTTCTGACTGTCAGGAAATTTCTCCTTAGTTTTAAGTTGTTTCTCTCCTTGATTAGTTTCCACCTGTTGCTTCTTGTCCTGCCATCAGGTGCTTTGGAGAATAGCTTGACTGCCTCTTCTTTGGGGCAGCCCCTCAAATATTGGAACCCTGCTATCATGTCTCCCCTAGTCCTTCTTTTCATTGGACTAGTCATACCCAGTCCCTGCAACCGTTCTTCATATGTCAGCCAACAGCAGAAAAATGACTCACTTCCGTTCACAATCTCCCCATTACAACGTCCCGAACATCTGTTTTGATAAGCTCGGTCACACACTTCCTTTTTTGTGAAGAAGTTTTTTGTGGTTTTTTTTTTAAATCTTTACATTTTTATCCCTTCTCTCCCTCAAGTTCACTCTTCTGGGTAACTCAAGTTCAACTTTATCATTTTGTGTCCATTTGCAGCCTAAACAGGAAGAAAATGTCGTTGAACTTACTAACACATCCTAACAGGTAAACATGCACAGACATGTACACACAAAACCACATCTGGACTCAAGTGCTGCATATTTATGGGAGATTTATGGGAGACGTGTTAAATAGGCCTGACTCACATCTTCACCCCAAGTTCCTTATAGGCTTGCAACTTCAATTGAATATCATTTTTTTTAAAAAAACAAAAATTGAATTAAAAGTTCTTTCAGCATTTTGCAACACTGCCAAACAGGGAAGACTGGATGTGTTCCACCCCAGTGCAGAAATCCAACCAAACAGAACTTTTCAAAAAAAAAAAAAAAATGCTTGTAAATAGGCAGGGCAAAGCAGAGAAAGGATATTTACTGATTTCGGGAGATTTGGCTTCTGCTCCTTACTCAAACAAATGCACACAAAAGGTGGCTTCTTGGAAACAAGGCCTTTCCGAGCAAGTATGGAGCCATTGCATTCCAGGATTGTGACTGTAATCGTGCCTTGTACAAAGCTAGGATTGTTCAGCTGTGGTCTGTGGAGTAGGCTGGGTTCAGGCAATGCAGAAAGCCATTATGTGGCTCATAAGCCAAAAAGTCTGGGTGTGTGTGTGTGTGTGTGTGTGTGTGTGTGTGTTTGTGTGGGTGCCTTTGAGTCATTGTTTCCTGGTAACAACCACATTTTCAGAAATAGCTTGCCATATCAGAATAGAAAGAATAACAGACTTGGAAGGGACCTTTGAGGTCTCCTAGTCTAATCCGGTGCTCACGCAAGAAACCCTTATACCAGTGGTTCTCAACCTTTTCTTCACCACAGACTCCCTTAAAATACCTTTGGTGGCCATGGACCATGGCCCCAGACCCTAAGACCAAACTCAAAATTTAAATCTTCAAGCCTTCGCGGACCTCGTGATGACATGGTGGGAGCCCCAGGGGTCCACAGACCACAGGTTGAGAACCACTGCCCTATGCCATTTCGGACCAGTGGTTGTCCAGTCTCTTCTTAGCAGCTGAAAGTGGTGGAGCATCCACAACTTCTGTAGGCAAGTCGTTCCACTGGTTAATTGTTCTGACTGTCAGGAAATTTCTCCTTCGTTCTAGATTGCTTCTCTCCTTGGTTGGTTTCCATCCGTTGCTTCTTGTCCTGCCTCAAGGTGCTTTGGAGAACAGGTTGACCCCCTCTTAGCTTGAGAGAGAATGAATGACCCAAACTGGCCTCATGCCTAAGGCACGGCTAGAAGTCACAATCTCTTAGGCTATTACTAGACAAGAAAAGATGTGGTGGCTCAGTGGCTAAGATGCTGAGCTTGTCCATTAGAAAGGTCGGCAATGCGGCAGTTCGAATCCCTAGCGCTGCATCCTGGAGTGAGCTCCCGTGACTTGTCCCAGTTTTTGCCAACCTAGCAGTTCGAAAGCATGTAAAAAATGCAAGTAGAAAAATAGGGACCACTTTGGTGGGAAGGTAACAGTGTTCCATGCACCTTCGGCGTTTAGTCATGCTGGCCACATGACCACGGAGAAGTCTTCAGACAGCGCTGGCTCTTCGGCTTTGTAACAGAGATGAGCACCGCCCTCTAGAGCCAGAAACGACTATCATGGATGTGCAAGGGGAACCTTTACCTTTACCTTAGACAAGAAAAAAAGTGGAAGATTGAAGAGTGAAGCTTCTTAATTATCTTTCCTCCCTCCCTCCCTCCCTCCCTCTGTGTGTGCGGATGTGTGTGTTTGTGTACATCTTTTCTGTGTGTATGTGTGTGTGTGTTTAATTCTTTTGAATCAGCTCAACAAAGCTTTCTTCTCTCTAGAAAACTCCAGGGTTGTAGACTAAACTGGAAGAAAAAAAATGATGCACGGAGTTGCCAACAGGATTGAGATGGCATCAACAGCATAAAACTAAAGGAAAAAAAGCTAAATAAATAAAATAACATAAAATAGTTTTCTTCAAACACACATTCAAGGTGGCTGATTGTATTTGTATTTCCGTCGGCTTAACTTGGTAAAATTTAGACACATACGCATAACATCCAAGATCCCGCCTGATCAGCTGGAGAGATTATACAGGCCAAGAAAAAGGGGGAAACTTCTTGGGTGGAAGAAAGAACTTTAGAAGAGAAGCTTCATCAGGAGGCACCCAAGGAATGCTGGGAAGAAGGATGCAAAAGAGGAAGGAGCTTTGCTGCAGGTAACGTCTTTAATGACTGATCCAACTAGAAGACCAGCGAAATTATCGGTTATGTTGAATGGCTGGCCGGATAAATTCTTCCCCCTTAGATCTTCATAATGCTTGCAATCATCCATCGTACTGCAACGTTTCATGCTGGCAGGAATTTTCACTGCTGGAGGAATAGAAGAGAAACCAGTGTTCAGAGCCATCGCTCAAACTTGAAGGGATTCCTCCACCCACCCAAATCCAGGTTTCCAATCCTATCTGCATGGCCAGGCTCAAATCATCTTACATTATCCTGAGCCGAGGTGGCGCAGTGGTTAGAGTGCAGTACTGCAGACTACTTCTGCTGACTGCCAGCTGCCTGCAATTTGGCAGTTCGAATCTCACCAGGCTCAAGGTTGACTCAGCCTTCTATCCTTCTGACGTGGGTAAAATGAGGACCCAGATTGTTGGGGGCAACATGGTGACTCTGTAAACCACTTAGCGAAGGCTGTAAAAGCACTGTGAAGTGGTATATAAATCTAATTGCTATTGCTATCTGCTACCAGCAAGGCTAGCAAATATGTTTAAAAACATGTCTGCTAAATGTTGGAAATGTAACCAGATACCGGGTTCCTACTATCATATGTGGTGAACATGACTAAAGGCAAAAAAAATTATTGGGGCGAAAATACATACATGGCTAGAGAAAATGTTAAAGCAACATATAAATTTAAAGCTAGAAATATTTTTGCTAGATATACTGCCAGAAAAATATAACAAAGGGAATATAGACTTAATATTGAATGTCTTGACAGCAGCAAGAATTGTATTTGCCCAGCACTGGAAAAATGAGGAAATCCCTAAATATGAAAGTATAATTTAAAAAAAACTTAGAATGTGCAGAAATGGATAAATTAACACTAAAGATAAAAGACAAAGGAGATACAGAATATTTTTTAACATGCAATTTGTTCTACCAATGGTTAGATAATAGAGGTAGAGGTATTGTTTATATATGTATATATAAACAATATTACTACTACTATTAATGTGTATAAGTAAATTGACACAGACAAATACACTGTTTGCTAATAACTAATGTAAGTTAAAGAAAAATGTATAAATAAAATTTAAAAAAAACTTATCCTACATCAGACACGTTATATGAAGACTCTCTGAAGAAGGCCATGGGAAAATTTAAAAGAAAAGAGAAGAAGAGAACAACCAACATCAAGGTGGACAGGGTTCATTTCACTGGTGATGGGGGCACTGTTGGAAGACCTCAAGGACAGTGGTGGGATTCAGCCAGTTCACATCACTTTGGGAGAACCGGTTGTTAACTTTCTGAGCAGTTTGGCGAACTGGTTGTTGGAAGAAGTCATTAGGGCAGAGAACTGGTTGTTCAATTATTGGAATCCCACCACTGCTCAAGGTCCATCACCAACCTGATGGGACATGGTCAATCAGATTTATGTATGTTGTAAAACCTGTGTTACTTATTTCCCTGTTGGGAAAAATAGAACTAGCCTTACTCACTTGCAGTAATTTCAGTTATCAAAGTCATGCAGACAGGATTCCTACCAGAACATACTTGCTGTGAGCCAGAGCAATTTGTAGTAGTTGATACGCAATATTCACACTTCATGGAACTATCTGGAAAGGAGAGAAAAGTGGGTGGAGCTTATATATATATATATATATATATATATATATATATATTTATATATAGGTTATATATATTTCGAGGTATTTGTATGTGGATCTTTGGTTGTTGGGTTTCTTCGCGTAAGATTCAAAGTATCTGAGCACGTTTCGATGAAGTCTCATTCATCATCATCAGGCCTCTGTCTTCGGTTCTTGCTTTTCAGAGTGAAAAGCAAGAACTGAAGACAGAGGCCTGATGATGATGAATGAGACTTCATCAAAGCTGAGTCTGTCTGCGAACTGAATCAAGATAGATAGATAGTAGATAGATAGATAGATAGATAGAAGATAATAGATAGATATATATATATATATATATATATATATATTCACAATAAAGAATGTTCTTTCTGCACCAACTCAGAAGGCTCAAACTGCCCAAGGAGCTGCTGATCCAGTTCTACAGAGGAATGATTGAGTCTGTCATCTGCACCTCTATAACTGTCTGGTTTGGTTCTGCAACCCAACAGGACAGACACAGACTCCAGAGGATAATTAGGACTGCAGAAAAAAACAATTACTACCAACCTCCCTTCCATGGAGGATCTGTATACTGCACAAGTCAAAAAGAGGGCTATGCATAAGCGCACCAACGTGCCTACTGTCCCTGTCCTATTGTTTCTTTTTTTATTTTTTATTTTTCTTATAAGTATCCATGTATTCATAACTAGGTTTTTTACTTATACCTATTATCTTGTAAGCAATTGACAAATAAATAAAATATTTACAGTCCCCTCACATCCCGGACATAAACTGTTTCAACTCCTACCCTCAAAACAATGCTATAGAGCATTGCACACCAGAACAACTAGACACAAGAAGAGTTTTTCCCAAACACCATCACTCTGCTAAACAAATAATTCCCTCAAAACACTGTCCAACTATTTACAAAGTCTGCATTACTATTACTATTAATCTTCTAATCGTCACCCATCCCCTCCCACTTGTGACTGTATGACTGTCACTTTGTCACTAAAGTGCCTGTAGGCCAGACAAGGAATAATGGATGGAAACTGAACAAGGAGAGATTTAACCTGAAAATAAGGAGAAACTTTCTGACAGTGAGAACAATCAACCAATGTCATAACATTGGTAACCTTGCCCTCGGAAGACTCTAGAAAAAGTACAGAGAAGAGCAACCAGGATGATTAGGGGACTGGAGACTAAAACATACAACGAACGGTTGCAGGAACTGAGCTTGGCTAGTCTAGTGAAGAGAAGGACCAGGGGAGACAGGATAGAGGTCTTCCAATATTTGAGGGGCTGCCACAGGGAGGAAGGATTCAAGCTATTTTCTAAAGCACCTGTAGACCAGACATGGAATAATGGCTGGAAATTGAACAAGGAGAGATTTAACCTGGAAATAAGGAGAAACTTTCTGACAGTGAGAACAATCAATCAATGGAACAGAAGTTGCCCTCGGAAGTTGTTGGGAGCAGTCATCACTTGAGACTTTCAAGAAGAGATTGGACTGCCGTTTGTCAGAAATGGTGTAGGGTCTTCCACTTGGGCGGGGGGTTGGACCAGATGACCTACAAGGTCCCTTCCAACTCTGATTATCTGTTAATAATCTGTTAACTTGTATCCTTACGATTTATATTGACTGTTTCCTAGTATGATTTGATTGCTTATTGTACCCTATGACTATATAACCCTATGACTATTATTAAGTGTTGTACTTGATGATTCTTGACTCTTGATGAATGTATCTTTTCTTTTATGTACACTGAGAGCGTTTGCACCAAGACAAACCTGCTGAATAGCACCTCTGGCTTAGTGGTTATTCCATATGAAAGGACCACACATGTGGTAAATTTGCTCTAGACTTAAACACTTTCGATAAACCTTGGTCTGTTCTGAATCTGCACCCACAGCAAATGACTCCTTCTTTGAGGAGTTCTCAAGGTTTTTTCCACAGTCCCTAGAAAACCCCCAATGGCCAGTGTGGAAGGCCCTCCTTAGTTCCACTGAAGCCCCCAGGAACACAACTCTGACCATACCTGGAGTCAGGAAGATGGAGAAGAAGAAGAGCCCCAGCAGAAACTGCATGATGATGAGTTAGGCACGGAGATTAAAAAATGATCTTATCTTGAAGGAGCACAGGTGTGGCCTGGGAGTTCTGCAAAACAACACACGAGGTATCTATGCACAAAAAAAGTATTTGAAGCACTTGTAAAATTGCTGTTTAATTACCCTTCAGGATTCAAAGTTGTTACTGATCATTACTGTAGAATTGCCTTCTGCATAGATTCTGGAGGCCTGTCCTAGCTCTCTCTGTCTGTCCATCCATCCATCCGTCCATCTATCTATCATCTATCTTCTTCAATAAAGTCTTACTTGGATGAACTTTGTTTCTGAGTGCTGAATGAGAATGGGGAGTTTCATTGGAACACTGACACTATCTATCTATCTATCTATCTATCTATCTATCTATCTATCTATCTATCTATCTATCTATCTATCTAACTAACTAACTAACTAACTATCTATGATATTTATCTATCTATCTATCTATCTATCTATCTATCTATCTATCTATCTATCTATCTATCTATCTATCTATCTATCTATCTATCTATCTATCTATCTATCTATCTATCTATCTATAACAATCAACCAATGGAACAGCTTGCCCTCGGAAGTTGTGGGAGCACATCACTTGAGACTTTCAAGAAGAGATTGGACTGCCATTTGTCAGAAATGGTATAGGGTCTCCCTCTTGGGCGGGGGTTGGACTAGATGACCTACAAGATCCCTTCCAACTCTGATTATCTGTATCTGAATCTATCTATCTATCTATCTATCTATCTATCTATCTATCTATCTATCTATCTATCCATCCCTATCTGTCTGTCTGTCTATCCATCCATATCTATCTATCTATCTATCTATCTGTCTGTCTGTCTATCTATCTATCTATCTATCTATCTATCTATCTATCTATCTATCTATCTATCTATCTAAATATCTATCCATCCATCCCTATCTATCTATCCATCCATCCATATCTATCTATCTATCTATCTATCTATCTATCTATCTATCTATCTATCTATCTATCTATCTATCCACCCATCCATCCATATCTGTCTGTCTGTCTGTCTGTCTGTCTGTCTGTCTGTCTGCCTGCCTGCCTGCCTGCCTGTCTGTCTATCCATCCATCCATCCAACCATCCATCCATATCTGTCTGTCTGTCTATCTGTTTATCCATCCATATCTATCTATCTATCTATCTATCTATCTATCTATCTATCTATCTATCTATCTATCTATCTATCTATCTATCTATCATCTATCACCATTATTATTTTTATAAATAACTCAAAGCAATTAGCATACCCAATATTGCATTTTCTTCCTATTTCCCCCCTGAATAGAACATCTAGGTGGTCAGTTGGACTGATGAGAATGTTACTGGCTCCATGTCACACAACTGACTTTCCTACTTAAGGCGGGACTAGAATTCACAGCCTCTTGTTAATTGGCCAAAAGCCACCCAGTCGATTTTAATGCCTAAGGCGGGACTAGAACTCTCAGCTTCTTGGCGATAGGCCTGAAGTCACCCAACCCTCAGACGAACTCCAAAAAAAATCAGCTTCTGTTGCTTTCCTCAGGCCATTCATCCATGTAGTTCTAGGCTCCAGCAATTCGTGGGGGCTCTAACAACCCAGTTTTCTGCTTCGGGCAATCCTCCCCATCCCAGGTGACAAAATGGTGTCTCCCATCTGCATTACAGTCACCAACTGTGTTGGGGGAGCTTCCCGCTGCATTATCCCTCCATCCGTCTTCTTCTCCATGACAGTTCTCATAATATTCAGCACTCCTGGGAAGGAAACCCAGGAAGGCTGTGAAGTGGAGAGTTAGTTTAATGTCAACGTCCAGCTTGAGCATCCAAGTGGAAGTCCAGGATCATTTTTGTTTATGAAAAAAAAAATAACTTACCGTTGTTAGGACAACCCCTCCTCTATGGATTTCACGATCGGATCGGTAAACGTGATAGTCTCTTACTGTGGTAATGGAGTCAGGAATGGATGCATTTGGCCATGTTTCACAGAAAAATATAGTGTCGAATTTAGCTGTATTTAGTAAGAGGAGGAATTCAGGTATTTTATTTACGAGACTTCTTGCATTAAGTAGCTTGCATTTAAGATCATTAGTAGTTGGTGTTAAGGCAGTTAGGGGCATGCGTGCCTATTTTTGGATGGTGGTATACTCATACAGCTGATGTTCCTGTCACTTCTGATGTCTTTCACCATTTCTGTCTCCATGTCCTTATCTGTCTGGTTGATTGGTTGGTATCTGCCCATTTGTCTGGCTCTGGAGATCCCCTCCTTGATATGTATGAAGGGTTTAAAAGCAACTTTCCTGTGATCACTTGAAAGCAATAACCAAAGCAAGATTCATCCGTAGTCTTGTAAGCAGTGGGGCCCCAACTGAACTTCTTCTATGGTTATGCTTACCAGGTATCTGTAAAAAGAGTACGTAGGCCTACGTCTGTATGATTTTTTTTCCTCTTCTAATCACAGAAAGACGGGTTTTTCAAAGGCATGCAAGAAAATAGCCTGCCCATTTCACTGATAAAGGGTGTGTCAATTTCAGGCAGCAGCACAAAGCTCCTAAGAGGGTAGTCATGTAGTCCACCAATGAAGATTGTAGAGTGGAGTTTGTTAAATGTTCTTGTGTGGGTGTTTCTGTATGTATATGTGAGTGTGCCTTAAATGCGTTTGTGAAGCTTCCTTGACAGTTAGAGAAACTTCAGGCTGTTGACTAAATTGGAAAGAAGACAAGTAACAAGAGTTGCCTTCAGAATTCAGATGGCATGAACAGAATAAAATAAACAGCAGATCAATCAAGTGTAACTACAATGGTTGAAAAAAAATCATTACATGGGCAGGTTCTACATTTCATAAATTAATCAATAAAAATCAATCAATATCAAATCAAATCTGGAAGAAAGGAATGGCAAACAATCCCTCCAGAATATAAAATGTAGATATTTTGTTTTTCTACACCAAATCCAAAGAATCAGGCGACGACTGGAATGCAATTATTTATTCATTTTTTATTTAAATTACACCATCTTTTTTGCTCAAACCCTCATTCCAAGCTGTTGCTGTGATTTCTGTCTGCTTAACAGGTTTTCCGTGTGGGAAAAGCATAAGCATGACATGATCCAAGATCCCGCCTGATCAGCTGGAGAGGATATACAGGCCAAGTAAAAGGGGACAATTTCTCGGGTGGATGGAAGAGCTCTAGAAGAGAAGTTTTATTAGGAAGAGCCCAAGGAATGCTGGGAAGAAGGATGTGAATGAGGGAGGGGCTTTGCTGCAGGTAACTTCTTTAATGATAGCTCCAGGTGGAACTTCAGGTATTCTACTAGGGTCAGCTTTCCCTTTCAGATGTTCATATCGCTTGCAATCATTTTTTTCAGCACAGCGTTTTATGATGACGTGGATTGCTGAAGGAAGAGAAAAACAATCAGAGCAATCACTAAGACTTAAAGACATTCCTTCGCCCACCCAAACACAGGTTTCCAATACTCTCTACACAATCAGGCTTAAATTATCCTATATCAGACACATTATGTGAAAGCCCAAGTCTTGGGAGAAGCTTCCAATGCTGGGGAAAGCAGAGTGAAGAAAAGAGGAGGAAGAGAAAGAGGAGGAGGAGTGGGGGGGGGGGAAGAAGAAGAAGAAGGAGGAGGAGGAGGAGGAGGAGAATAACAATAACAACAACAACAACCAGCAGTAAGGTAGAGGGGCTTCTTTACAGTGGTGATGGGGGCAGTATTGGAAGACCTGAAGGAACATCTCCAGTGGTGGGATTCAAATTTTTTTACTACGGGTTCTGTGGGCTTGGCTTATTTGGTGGGTGTGCTTGGTAGTCGTGTGACTGGGTGGGCCTGGCTAACTCAATGTCACTCATGCCCCTGACCCAGGAGACCGGGTCAGGGCATGCATGGCCAGCCAGAAGTCACTAACGGTTCAGCAACCCATGCCAAATCGTCGCTACCAGTTCGCCCAAACCGGTGCGAACTGGCTGAATAAAACCACTGAACATCACCCACATGACGGAACAGGATCAATCAGATTTATGTGGCTTGTCTTACTCACGTGTTTTGTCTTCTTCAGCCTTCAGAACCAAGCTCATACAGACATGATTCTCATAAGGACATTCTTCCTTTACATTAAAACAATATCCATTAACTGCTAGACACTTTACACACTGCATGGAATTACCTGGAAAGAAAAGTGGAAAGGAGATAAGAAAGTAAGACAAGGAGAGAGAATCAGAGATGCTTCCAATATTACTGAACCAGGATTCTCAGAAGCCTTAGCTAGGCTGGTCAGTGGAGATGATGGTGAGACCCAATCCGAGCCATATTAAGGTAAACCTAGAACAAGATGAAGAACTCTCTCAGAGAGAAATTTTAGCAGAAGCCCTTGTGAGGCAGAGGAGGTGTCCACAACTAACTTTAGGCAGGGAGGGGACCAGGGGTGGACTTCAAATCTTCAAAAATTTTAGCAAGGGATTCTCTGCCCGGTTGCTGGGTGGGCGTGGCCATGGTGGGCGTGGCCTAGTTGGCCTCCTGCACCATAGCGGGAGGAGGCATTTTTGTCCTTCTTGGGCTTCAGACGCTTTCTTTGAGCCTCCAGGAGGGCGAAAATGGGCTCCCCAGGCTCCGAAAACCCTCTGGAAGCTGGAAACGATCCTGTTTCCAGCCTTCCCAAACTTCAGGGAGGCCCATTTTTCACCCTCCCAGACTCCATGGGGGCCCTGCACTTACCTGCATCCAAAACCGGCCGCATGGGGACTCCTGGTAGAGGGGCGGTCGGTGCCAGCCAGGAGTGGGATTTGGGAAGGTTCTACAAACTGCCCAGAATCTTAGCTAGGGTCTCTCCTGAACCCCTGTGAGCCCCCAGCAGCCCATCCGTGGAGGGGACGCAATAAGTGAGGTTACACAGGTTAGACAGAAAACAAACACAAATTTCCTTTCTTCCGTTTGGAATCCACCAAAATTCCCAGGGAAATTATCAAGTTAGAAATGGGAAGGAAGGAAGGAAGCTTGTTGCTTTTCTAAATTGACCCATGTTTGTTTCTTTCATAAAACCTGTAATACTGTAAACCGGTCTCTGTGAGAGTGAGATGGGTGGTATGTAAATTTGACGAATACAAACTCTGAAGCAATTTTTTCACCTATCAGTTTGAAGAAAATTTTTGAGACGTCGCAGGAGATGAAATTTCAGTTTTGCTTTAAAGAGAGGCACTCAGGCCAGGTTTTGATGTCTTGAAGCTCGCCTTGTGGTGAGATAGACATAAAAACAAATTTAATCAAAAGAAAAAGAGAGAGAGAGAAAAAGAAAGAAAGAAAGAAAGGAAGGAAGGAAGGAAGGAAGGAAGAAAGAAAGAAAGAAAGAAAGAAAGAAAGAAAGAAAGAAAGAAAGAAAGAAAGAAAGAAAGAAAGAAAGAAAGAAAGAAAGAAAGAAAGAAAACGACCCACCTCAGGATCCTCACACAATTACATCTGAGCCAGGGCCAGATTAAGGACAATTCATGTCCCAAGGGTGGAATGAAAGGAAAATATCCTTTTGACAGAGCAAATAAAGCAGAGAAAGAAAATTTTAAAAAGCACTAAGTGTGGCAGTGAAATAATTAGGGGCATCTAAGTCTGGGCGAAATCTTCATTGTGGCTCCTTTTTCTTGCTGTCCTAAACAAATTTTAATTTGGTTAGTGGTTGTTCCAGGACAAATCTGGCCACCTGAAATGCCATGAGTTTGGTAAATTTTCTTGAATTAAATGCTTTTTGATGAACTTTGGTCTGTTCTGACTCTACATCCGCTTTCTTTTTTCCAGAAAACTATTCCATCTTTCAGGAATTCTTTCAGCTTTTTCACAGTTCCTAAGAAACCATGCAAGTAGCCAATAGGGAGAATCCTCCTTAGCTCTAGTGACACACACACACACACCAGACAACAACCCTGACTATACCTGTAGTCAGCAGGATGGAGAAGAAGAAGAGCCCCAGCAGAAGCTGCATGATGATGAGTTAGGTTTTTAAAAAATTATCTCTTCTTGAAAGAACACAGTTGTGTGGCCTAGAGATTCTGCAAAATAACACACAAGGCATCCAATGAACAAAAAGAAATCTGAAAGACTTGCAAAACTCTTTTTTTAATTACCCACGACCGCAAGGCTTCAATGTTGTCTCTAATCCTTACTGTAGAACAAGGGTCTTCAAGCTTGGCAAGTTTGAAGTGAACATGACTGGAGGAGGAATTCTGGGAGATGGAGTCCACAAGTCTTCAAGCTGCCAAGTTTGAAGACCCCCGCTGTCGAATCGCCTTCTGCACGGACTGTGGAGAACCTGCCTTGAGAAGGTAATTCGCCTTCCAGAGGTGGCTGTGCGGTGGGCTCTCAAGGCAAATTGCTCCAGCTCTGTTCAAAAGACATGGTGGGAGAAGTCTGTCTGGCCCTTCCTGACATTTTCCTTTTCATGGAAGTGGCTTCTGCACATGCGCTTCCCCAGACAAAGCAAGGCACCTGCTCTCTTGGAAGCTCTGCACTGAAGGAGCCCTTTTGTCAGGCATCTGTGGCAGCCAAATGTCCAATTGAAGGTCATTGCAATCCTTTCACCTGGGCTATGGCAAGCAGGGAGGGCCCCGGCCCACGTCTTCTCAGCTAATTTTAACTTTGGCAGCCCAGAAACAAATGGGTACCCCGGTTGCACAAATGTTTGCTCCGTGCCTGCTAAAACCAGGTTACTTGTTACTTAGTCGTTCTTCAGCAAATAAAGGGATTGGCCCGTGGAACAGCGTGTCAGGTAGAGGAGTCTGCCCTGTATTTCTCCTTCTGCAGAATCAGTTCCTTCTGCTTCAGAGCCCTCTGGGAGCCAAGAATGCCAGATTCAGCTTGAGAAGTTTCTAAAAAAATACCTTAGATAAATTGAAGCCACGGACCCCATTGAGGAAAGACAACAAGGTGACAACTCGGGGAGTTGCCCTCCAGTGGTCATTGGGTCAAATGGGATGGTCAGCATAAAAACTGAAGAACTGGGAGTGACCTTTTGGGTCATAGATGTTAAACCTTTGCTCAGAAGTACTGGTAGGTGGTCAATTCAATGACCCCAATAGAGACAGCTGGCCTTTGCAATTGGCTCTATTTGTCCAACCCCTTGTCCAACAAGGACAGCATCTTTCAGCTTCTTTTTAAAAGTATATCAACATGTCACAAGTTCTTTTACACAGACCCCAAGCTAACAGGCTCCAATATCCAAGAGAGCCAACACAATCATACGAGGCTTAGGCCACAAACACACAAGCACTCAAAGACTAATACTCACTGTGTATTCCTCCACTTCTCACTTCTGCAACACTTCCTCCTTTTTTTACTCTGGTTTCTAGTCCTTGTGAGTTCTACTGCTGGTCAGAAGTAGCTTTATCTATCTTTACTTTAGGCTGCTTTTACAAATAAGCACACCTCCTTTCCTTTCTCCCAAATACCAATACCTCCACACCAACTTTCGGCTCCGCTTTTATTAAAAAAGCAGCTACCGCTAGAAATGGGTCTTAAAAGGACACAGGTAGCCTGTCCTTTCTTTCTATCTCACCCCTCATTATTCTTCCTTGGTTTTTCATTTCTTCCCCCCCCCCATCCTCTTTAGTTTCTCCTTCAGGCCCTGGGACTTCTCCAGTTGCTCATACTGCTGATGCTGCTCTGACTTGGCTCCACCATGTCACCACCAACTTCTGTCTCCGTGTCTGTTCCCACAACGTCTGGTTGATTGGTTGGTATCTGCCCATTTGTCTGGCTCTGGAGACCCCCTCCTTGATATGTATGAAGGGTTTAAAAGCAACTTCCCTGTGATCACTTGAAAGCAATAACCAAAGCAAGATTCATCCGTAGTCTTGTAAGCAGTGGGGCCCCAACTGAACTTCATCTATGGTTATGCTTACCAGGTATCTGTAAAAAGAGTACTTAGGCCTACGTCTATATGATTTTTTTCCTCTTCTAATCACAGAAAGACGGGTTTTTCAAAGGCATGCAAGAAAATAGCCTGGCCATTTCACTGATAAAGGGTGTGTCAATTTCAGGCAGCAGCACAAAGCTCATAAGAGGGTAGTCATGTAGTCCACCAATGAAGATTGTAGAGTGGAGTTTGTTAAATGTTCTTGTGTGGGTGTTTCTGTGTGTATATGTGTGTATATGTGTGTGCGCCTTAAATGTGTTTGTGAAGCTTCCTTGACAATTAGAGAAACTGCAGGCTGTTGACTAAACTGGAAAGAAGACAAGTAACAAGAGTTGCCTTCAGAATTCAGATGGCATGAACAGAATAAAATAAACAGCAGATCAATAAAGTGTAACTACAATGGTTGAAAAAAAATCATTACATGGGCAGGTTCTACATTTCATAAATTAATCAATAAAAATAAATCAATATCAAATCAAATCTGGTAGAAAGGAATGGCAAACAATCCCTCCAGAATATAAAATGTAGATATTTTGATTTTCTACACCAAATCCAAAGAATCGGGGCAATGACTGGAATGCAATTATTTATTGTTTTTTATTTAAATTACACCATCTTTTTTGCTCAAACCCTCATACCAAGCTGCTGCTGAGATTTCTGTCTGCTTAACAGGTTTTCCATGATATTGGACATGATCCAATATCCCGCCTGATCAGCTGGAGTGATTATACAGGCCAAGAAAAAGGGGACAACTTCTCGGGTGGATGGAAGAGCTTTAGAAGAGAAGTTTCATCAGGAAGAGCCCAAGGAATGCTGGGAAGAAGGGTGCGAATGAGGGAGGGGCCTTGCTGCAGGCAAAGTGTTCAATGATAGCCCCTCCAGGAAAACCCGGTAGGATGCCTAGAGACAGTCTTCCCTATCAGATCTTCAATTGGCTTACAAATATTGATCATGCTGCAATTTTCAAATTTGGCCTGCATTGCTGAAAGAAGAAGGAAATGTCAGTGAACAGAGTGTTCATTCAGAGTTAAAGGAATTCCTCCACCCACCCAAATACAGGTTTCCAATACAATCTACATGACCAGCTCAAGTTATCCTACTTCAGAAAATGATGTGAAGACCCAGCTCTATGGAGAACCCCTTAATTCAGGAAAAGCAGAAGAAAGGAGAACAACCAACTTTCTCGAGAAGCTTCCAATGCTGGGAAAGGCAGAGTGAAGAAAAGAGGAGGAAGAGAAGGAGAAAACCAGCAATAAGGTGGATGGCCTTCATTAAACCTGATGATGGGGGTCACTGTTAGAAGACCTAAAGGACCATCGCCAACCTGATATGGCATAGGTTCAGTCAGATTTATGTGGCTTGTCTTACTCACAAAGCCCCTGAAGGCAGGACAAGAAGCAACGGATGTAACTGGAAGATGATTTTAGGTTTTGTTTCGTCTATGTTTGTTTAAAAATAAAAATAATTTTTTTTAAAAAAAACACAGTCACATAAGTAAGAAAAGTCTCTTTAATACCTCCAACTTTGCCCACAATATCCAGTCACCTTCGGCTGGAGAAAAAAAACTCTCCCCAAAACAGTCTTTAAGTGGAGGAAATTCAGTCCGAAAACAAAGTACATATAAACTGTAAATAAAAATCCAAACAAACTACACTGCAGCAATTAACTGCAGGATAAGGAATTGCAGACTTCAAAGGCCAACAAAACAGGGGAGACACCAGGAACCCAGATAAGCCTAAACAATAAAAGATAACTCACAATTTGCTTCCAACAAGTTTCTGTACGCAATCTCCCTTTTTAAACACTGTGCTCCCAGCTGCAGCTAATGAAAGGAATCAGGGCCCTTTCTTCCCCTGCAAGCCACACAACTCATGTTGCTCCCTTCTCCGTTCCACTCTGCATGGCCTAGGATGAAGAGGAGGGGTGCTGGGTCTTCCTCCGAATTCCTTCTCCCTTGCTCTACCTCTTCCTTGCTTTACCTCTCCCCTGCTCTGTCCAGCCGGCCTTTGCCCTTCCTCAGTTTCTTCCACAGCCAACCGGAGCCACACTCCCACTCCCTGTCAGCTACTTGGCCACCCCCTGGGCATGACAGTGTCCATGAAGCTTTCTTGTAGAGGAGATTGCTCGAGAAAGCTATAGGCTAAACTAGAAAATAATGCATGAGGTTGTCTTTGGGACTGATATGGCATTGAGATGAATAGAATAGAATAAAATAAAATAAAAGTCGAACAATAAAATCACATATAATGGTTGAAAGGGTGGGTTGTTTCTAAATCTGATAGATAAATCAACAAATCAACATAAATAAACCCGGTCCTTCTGTCCCTCTTGAGTCAGATGTCCCACGCCCATCTGATTCAAACACATCAACACACCTTGTGAGATTTGTGGGCCTTCAGTTAAGATAATAGCCTTGATAAATAAGATAGCAAGAGCAGACACCAGTGCAATGAGTAGACAATAAAGGGGAATATCTGTAGCTTGGAGAACTGGGCATGGCTAGTCTAGTGAAGAGAAGGACCAGGGGAGACAGGATAGAGGTCTTCCAATATTTGAGGGGCTGCCACAGGGAGGAGGAAGGGGTCAAGCTATTTTCCAAGGCACCTGAAGGCCAGGCAAGGAATAATGGATGGAAACTGGACAGAGAGAGATTCAACCTGGAAATAAGGAGACATTTTCTGACAGTGAGAACAATCAACCCATGGAACAGAAGTTGCCTTCGGAAGTTGTGCGAGTTTCATCCCTGGAGGCTTTCAAGAAGAGATTGGATTCCCATCTGTCAAAAATGGTGTAGGGTCTCCTGCTTGGGCAGCGGGTTGGACTAGATGACCTACAAGGTCCCTTCCAACTCTGTTAATCTGCTTTCTGACAATGTTCCCTAGTTTGGGTAAATGAAACATCTGCAAGAAAAATAAGGAAGCTCAGAAAGCACCAAGGACCCCTCAGTGAGTAGACAAACAATACAGCAAAATACAGTGGATATGGATAACACAATAAAGAAATTAGCTTTTATGTGAGGTAATGTGCCTCCTAGAGTAGCCCTACAGCAAAAGAGGCAGCAAATAAATAAATCATGAGTAAATCAATGAATGTTGTTCAGCGAATGCTAAAGGACCTGTTATTGTAGCAGCCCAAACTCTGCATTTATGGCTCTTGGGTAGAAGACACAAATGAGTCACCAAAACCATTTTTGTGACCAGATGATCTCTCTCCAATCCCGCTCACTTCCTTCTGGATCGTTCCCCCCCCCGCCCCCAATATCTGACAAGAGGTCCATGGGGCTCATCTTTCTAGCCAGGGTGACGGATCAGGAATCTGCTCCTCTGCTGGATTAAGATTTTCACTTCTTTTATGGCAGGAGGAATGCAGACCCAAAGACCAGGATGCCAGAGCAGTCCTCTCTAGGAAAAGGTTTTTCCCTCCCTCCCTCTCTCTTCCAATCCTCCTCCTCCTCCTCCTCCTCCTGTTCTTCTTCTTCTTCTTCTTCTTCTTCTTCTTCTTCTTCTTCTTCTTCTTCTTCTTCTTCTTCTTCTTCTTCTTCTTCTTCTTCTTCTTCTTCTCTCTTCTTCTTCTTCTTCCTCCTCCTCCTCCTCCTCCTCCTCCTCCTCCTCCTCCTCTCCCTCTCTTCTCCCCTCCTCCTCCTCTCAGTCTCTACCTGTCTCTCTCTCTCCCACCCACCACACAAAATTTTCCAGAGCCTCCAGAGTGTGCCTTTCTGCTTCCCCTACTCCTTGTGAATCCTCTCTCCTCCTGTTTCTCCCCACTCTCCTTTTCCCTGGAGCTGCCTTTTCCATTTTCATCTCTCAGCTGTTGCCCCCCCATAGTTCTGCTCCACTGCACTACCATTCGATTGTCTCTGCTGTAAACTACATCTCCCAGAAGTCCACTCCAGCGTGCTTCGTTCAATGTCCAAGGTGTCAGGTATCCAGGCACCAGCCTATCAGGGAAGGCTGGTTGACTGGCCTATCAGAAACAGCTACTGGTCGAGACAACCTCAGAGATGCAGATAATAACACTCTAAGGCAGGGGTCTTCAAACTTGACAGCTTTAAGACTTGTGGACTTCAACTCCCAGAATTCCTCCTCCAGTCATGTTAGCTCAGGTTTTCTGAGAGTTGAAGTCCACAAGTCTTAAACTGGACGAGTTTGAAGACCCTTGCTCTAAGAGCAGAAAGTGAAGAAGAATTAATACCACTCCTCCACTCACAATAGGATCCCCTATGCCTCCAGGCTCGAAATTTTGGGGCCTGGACAGTCTAGAACTGCGCTGCCTGCGGTCCAATCTTAAGAATACTACACAAAATTGTCAGTTACAGCATCTTATCTGTCAACGACTTCTTCAGCTTCCACCACAATAACACAGGGGCAAACAACCGATACAAACTCAAGATAAACCGCTCCAAACTCGATGGCAGAAAATACGACTTCAGCTACAAAGTGGTCAACGTCTGGAACGCCCTACCCAACTCCGTGGTCACAGCCTCAACCCCTCACAGCTTCAACCTCAAACTGTCTACCGTGGACCTCACCCCATTCCTAAGAGGTCCTTAAAGAGGGCGTGAATAAGAGCACCAACATGCCTACCGTCCCTGTCTTACTGTCCCTATTTATCTGTATTTACTCCCTTTGTTCTTGTTGATGTTCATACCTATACTTATCACCTTGTACATGTTAGATAAATAGGTAGGTAGGTAGGTAGATAAGTAGATAAATAAATAATACAGAGCTTCTAGATGAGGGTGAAGGAGAGCAAACATTGGCTTGAAACTCAACTTGGAAAAAAACGAGGATCTTGGCATCTGGAGCCATCACTTCCTGGCAACTAGAAAGGGAAGAAATGCAGGCCAGGCAGATTTTCTTGCATTTCAAGGTGACCGCAGATGAGGACTGCAGCCATGAAATTAAAAGACGCTGAAGTACTCCTTGGGAGGAAAACTACGGCAAACCTAGACATCATATTAAAAAGCAGACAACAACTTGCCAACAAGCTTCCTTATTAGTCCAAGCTGTGGTTTTCCCAGCACAGGTAGACCTCGACCTACAACCGTTCATGTAGTGACCGTTTCAAAGTTACAACATCATTGGGGAAAAAAGGACTTAGCCCCCTTTTTCACATGACCATTGCAGTATCTTCATGGTCCCATGATTAACATTCAGATGCTTAGGGACTGACTCATATTTTTGATGGTTGCAGTGACCCAGGGGTGATAAAATTCCTCTTTTGAGACCTTCTGACAAGTCAAATCCAAAGGGAAACCAGGTTCAACTAGCAACCGTATTACTTTGGAAAAGAGCTTGACACACCCACACACCCATCTGTGACAGCCCCTCAATATTGGAAGACTGCTATCCTGTCTCTCCTGGTTCTTCTCTTCACTAGGCTAGCCATGCCCAGTTCCTGCAACTGTTCTTCATGTGTTTTAGTCTTCAGTCTCCTAATCATCCTGGTTGCTCTTTTCTGTACTTTTTCTAGAGTCTCAACATCTTTTTTATAATGTGGTGAACAAAACTGGATGCAGGACATTTGCGGACGATATGATTTTTTTCATTGAGGAACCAATAGAAAGAGGACAAAAATTGATCAATGAATTAGAACAATTTGAAGCAGTAGCAGGACTCAAAATTAATAGGAAGAAAACTAAATTAATGACTAAAAATTTAACAGAAAAACAGAAAATAGAATTAGAAGTTATGGGGATACAAGTGATAAAGAAAGCTAAATGCTTAGGAATATGGTTGACAGCACATTGTAAGACACTTAAGGAAAATAATTATGATAAATTGATGCAATAGGTAAAGAAGGATTTAGAAACATGGGGTAAGCTGCAACTTTTATTATTAGGCAGATCGCTGCCATTAAAATGAATATTCTTCTGAAATTTCTATATCTATTTCAGACGGTCCCAATTAAAGTACACAAATTTTTTTTTTTAAGAACTTAATAAAATAACTGTTAAATTTATTTGGCAAGGGAAAAAACCTAGAATAAATTTAAAGGCAATGCAGGATATGAAGAGCAGGGGAGGGCTGGCACTTCCAAATTGGGAATTGTATTATATTGATGCTTCTTTAGTATGGTTGAAGGAATGGGTGAATTTAACTAACAAGAGAATATTATTTTTAGAAGGCCATGATTTGCAGAGTGGGTGGCATGCTTTTTTATGGGATGTAGGGAAAACTAGACAGAAATAGTTCCACAGACACCTAATCAGAGACTCATTATTAACTAATTGGAAGAAAATACGGAAAAAACATTATTTAAAAGTACCAATTTGGATTTCAACAATGGAGGCGATGATTCACCCAAATAATCTGGACATCACTAAAATGATTAAATATAAGGACCTATTGGATACACAAGGAAATTTGAAATCACGGCAAGAACCTCAAGAGCGGGGACTAAAAATTGATCAATGGGCATACCTTCAAATTCAAAGTAGACATAAACAGGATAAGAAAGAATTCGGAATCAACAATAAACTCCAGCAATTAGATAAAATTTTATTAGGATCAGGCAAAAAAAAATGTAACAAACTTTTATAATTATTTATTAGAAGTAGAATTAGAAGAGGAAATTGTAAAAGGGAACATGATAGCCTGGAGTAGGAATGTAGGACGTAGCATCACCCTAACAGAATGGGAAAAGGTCTGGGGTAGAAATAATAAGATTACAAAATCAGTAGCATATAAAGAAAATGCCTATAAAATGTTTTACAGATGGCACCTTCCTCCTTCGAGATTAGCGAAGATGCACCCCAATATGAGTCCGAATTGCTAGAAATGCAAAAAAAAAAAAAAAAAAGAGGGAACTTTTTTCCATATCTGGTGGTCCTGTACAGAAGCTCAAAAATATTGGCAGAAAATTAGAAATTGGCTGGAAGAAATGACAACAGAATAGACCAAATACAAACCAGAGTCCTTTTTGTTAGGGATCTTTGATAAACAAATATCAAAAAAAGCGAAATACACAGTAATACACATTTTGACAGCGGCCAGATTAGCTTTTGCCCAATGTTGGAAGCAGCCTCATGTTCCATCAGAGGAGATGATCATTCAAAAAATTTCAAGTTGTGCAGAAATGGACAAATTAACTTGGGCATTAAAAAATAAAGACACCTCAATATACTACAACAGCTGGAACTGCTGGTACAAATGGATAGGCCAAAGATAGACTTTACACTATAAGGCAAAAGAGGATAGGATAAATCCATAGTAGTGATACACAGATATATGTAAGGATTAGGTGTGTGTATATGGCATAAATTAAGGATAAAAAAAAAAGAGGTCTTACAAATTGTTGAAGATGAGAATGTTTTTAATTGTTTTCTATTTTTTCTTTCTATTTTCTTCTCCCTTTTTTTTTCCATTTGTGTATGTGCTGTCGGTTTGCTTTAATTGTAAAATCAATAAAATTTATTTATAAAAAAAGAAAAAAAATGGCCTTCTCAGCCTTAAGGTTGGCCTCTGTCTTCCTCAATCTTCGCTGCCAGGAAGTTCCATGGTTCTGCACAGGATCTGAGCAGTTTCTAGATCTTCTGGATGGAATATTGTGGTGTTGTTCTCAGGATCTTTGAGAGCCATTCTCCCCGCCAAAAGGTCACAGCCTTAAGTTCTCCTGCCACCACTTGGGACTATTTAATTGAACTCTACTTTCCCAACCCTCTCTAGTTCCTCCTTCATGCCCTGGTCCTTCTCCAGCTTCTCCTCCTTCTGATGTTGTTTTAATTGGCACCACTACATTTATTCTCATTGCTTTCTTCTGGTCTACTAGCATGATATCTGACTGATTGGCAATTAGCTATGGTACCAGTCTGGAATGTTGGATCTCGATTAGGAAGTCCCGCCCTTCATATATATCCATTTATTAAGGTTGTAGAGTGCAGCTTGTTAAATCTCCCTCTCTTTCTGTCGTATCGGCTGATACGAACAAAAGACGTGAGGCAGTGACTTGAGTTCAGCTCATTTATTACGGGAAAACACAAGTGGGGTCAGTGGGGAAAAGCCGCGGCTTATATGGATCTGGCACCGGGCGCTGCGACCAATGACAGCCGTTCGAATCGCCTGCGATCGGCTCGGCCAATCGCGGTCGATTCCGAACGGCCAATCAGTGCCGCGCGCTCGACCAATCCGGTGGCTGCGCACTTTGACCAATCCGGGGTGCCGGATTTCAAGAATGGAAATGTCCATACAGAACACTTTCTCTCTCTCCCTCTCCCATTCTCTCCCTCTCCTCCTCCCCCCTTCTCTTTCTCCCTCTCTCCCATTCTCTCCCTCTCCTTCTCCCTCACTCCTCTCTCTTTCTCAGTGTGTGTGTGGTGTGTGTGTTTGAAAGAGAGAGAGAGACTGAGTGCACACACCTTTGTGCCAGCCCAAATCCTTACATGCATCCCGAGACTTTCTTTTCTAGGTGACCAGCAGGGAACTCTGGGACTGTAAACTAAACTGGAAAGAAGAAAAACAATGCATGGATTTGTCCTCAGCATTGAGATGGCATAAATAGAACAAAATAAAAGAAGCAATTGATGAATAAAAAAACATATAAGGGTTGGAAAATCAAATTTCTCAGTGTGGCAGGCAGTTTTCTACATTCGATATACAAATAAATAAAAGTAAATATAAATCAAGATATTAAATCAGGAGGAAGGGAATGGCAAACTGTATCTATCCTGGTAGAATCAAAGAAAGGTGGATTTCTCCCCCCATCCCAAATCAAAACAATCAGGCAATGACTGGAATTCAATTATTTATGTATTTTTCATTTTACACTGTCACTTTCTTCAAACACACAAGTCTGCTGATTAAATTTCTGTCTGCTTAATGGTTTCCATTTAGGGGACTATAAGGACCTATGCATAAACATCCAAGAGCCCGTTCGATCAACTGGAGAGAATATATAGGCCAAGAAAAAGGGGGCAACTTTTGGGGTGGAAGGAAGAACTTTAGAAGAGAAGCTTCCTCAGGAGGAGCCCAAGGAACGCTGGGAAGGAGGACGCAAAGGAGGGAGGGGCCCTGTTGCAGGTAACGTCTTTAATAACAGACCCAATTTGAAAACTAGGAATAATAGCGGACATGTTGGGTAACAGGCCGGATAAAACGTCCCCTTTCAGTTCTTGTAGTTTCTTGCACTCATCTTTTGAACTGCAACTTTTCATGACGGTTACGATTTTCACCACTGGAGGAAGAGAGAAATGCCAGTGATTACAGCCATTGCTCAGAATAGAATAGAATAACATCGCTCAGAATAGAATAGAATAACAGAATTGGAAGGGACCTTGGAGGTCTTGTAGTCCAACCCCGTTTAGGCAGGAAAGCCTATACCGTTTCAGACAAATGGTTATCCAACATATTTTTTAAACCTTCCAGTGTTGAAGCATTCACAACTTCTGGAGGCAGGTTGTTCCAATGAGTAATTGTTCTCATTGTCAGGGAATTCCTCCTTAGTTCTAGGCTGTTTCTCTCTTTGATTAGTTTCCACTCATGGCTTCCTGTCCTGCCCTCAGGTACTTTGGAGGAGGTTGAACCCACCCCCTCTTCTTTGGAGCAGCCCCTCAGATATTGGAAGACTGCTGTCATGTCTGCCCCAGATCCTTCTTTTCATCAAGCTAGACTAGAGCTAAAGGAATTCAGGTTTCCAATACTATCTACACCACAGTCCCCTAACTTTTCCAGTTTTTCTGGACCACAAAGGGGCAGGGAGAGAGAAGGGATGGTTCAGGGCAAACATTTGCACACTCGTCCGCTTCTCGCACAAGTGAGGATGTGCATATGTGCTCCACTGACACTTCCATGGCCCGGTTCTGAAAATCTCAAAGCCCGGTAACAGACCGCAGCCCAGAGGGTTGTGGACCCCTCATCTACACAACCAAGCTTTCTGGGGAAGGCTGTAATGGTGGGAAAAGAAGAAAAGAGAAGAAGAGGAAGCGGGAGGGCCACTTTTGGAAAACCTGAAGGGCCATCCTCAACCTGATGATCACAGGATCCGTCAGATTTACATGGCATGCCTTACTCACGTATTGTCGTTTCAGTGGTCAAAGTCATGCAGACAGCATTCTTCAAGGGACATTCTTTCTTTGAACCAGAGCACGTATTTGAAGTAGCGGATACACAATGCTCACAAGTCAAGGAGTGAGCTGGAGAGGGGAAGAAAGTGGGAGGAGCTAAGAATATAGGATAGGGACAGGGTTTCAGAGTCGCTTTCAATATTACAAAACCAGGATGCTCAGCAGTCTTAGCTAGGCTGGCCAGACCAATGGTAAGACCCAATCAGAGCCCTATGAAGATAAAATGAGGAACTGTCTCCTAGAGACAACTTTTAGCAGGAGCCATTGTGAGGTAGAGGAGGTACGAATTGCTAACTTCTGGCAGGGAGAGGAAGAAATAAGAGAGAGAGAGAGAGAGAGAGAGAGAGCACAGGTTATACAGAAGGCAAAAACAAGTTGCATTTTTTGCATTTGTAATCTGCCAAAATTCCTGGGGAAAGTGGCCAGTTAGAAACAGGAAGGAAGCAAGCTTGTCGTTCCTAAATTGACCATTGTTTGATTATTTCATAAAAAACTGCAATACTATAAACCTTTTGGAGTCGCTGTGAGAGTGAGATGGGTGGTACGTAAATGTGATAAATAAAAAAACCTGGAGCAATTTTTTTCACCTATCAATTTTGAAGAGAAGTTTCGAGAGGTAGCAGGAGATAAAAATTTCACTTTTACTTGAAAGAGAGACCACTCGGGCCAGGTTATGTTGTCTCGAAGCTCGCCTTGTGGTGAGATAGAAGGAAAAACAAATTGAATAAATAAATAAATGGCCCACCTCAGGACCCTCACTCAATTACACCTGAGCCACGGCCAGATTAAGGGAAATTCACGTCCCAAGAATGGAAGTCCAGAATGAAAGGAAAACAACATCCTTTTGAACGGAAGCAGAGAAAGAAAATTAAGGGCAGTGGGGGCACACACTGACTAAAGTGAAGATTGGTAATGAAATAGTTAAGGGTGTGTAACTAGGGAGGATCTCTGTGGTGCATCCTTTTCTTTGATGTCCTAAAAATGTGCTTCTTTTGCTTAATGGTTCTTCCAGGGCTAACATGGTTATTTGTTTTATTCAGAAAGTTATTAAAACAGTAACCTTGATTTTTTATTTATCTATATATATATAAAATACATTTTTCGTTATCACATTTCCAATTTTACAACGGCAGTGTACTGGCTATATCAAGTCCTTTTTAAATATACATCATAGTATACATCCTGGTTATAACTATTATTCTCATAGTCATGCAGTATAGTCTCTTTTAAATACGTACTGTTGTACATCATAATTCACTATTCACTATTACTTTCATAGTTGTACCATAGGGCTAACAGGGTCATATGAAAAGGCCAGGAGGGTGGCAGATTCTCTCTTGCGTTAAATACTTATCAATGATCTTTGGTTTAATCTGACTCTACTTTCTCCCCACCCCCAGCAAACCACTCCATCTTTGAGCACTTCTGGAGGCTTTTCACAGCCCTAAGTGACCCCCTGCAAGTGGTCATTGTGGAGGAGCCTCCTTCGCTCCACTGACAACTCCCCCCTCCCAGGAGAACAACCCTGACCATACCTGTGGCCAGGAGGATGGAGAAGAAGAAGAGCCCCAGCAGAAGCTGCATGGTGATGGGTTAGGCACAGAGGTTTTTTTTTTTTTTTTTTAAATAGGATGTCTTCTTGAAGGGACACAACTGTGTGGCCTGGAGATTCTGCAAAACAACACACAAGGTAAGCATAGACAAAAAAAAAAAGAGAGGATATGAAATAAAACTGCTGTTTTATTCCCCGTGAAAATTCAAAGTTGTCTCTGATTATTACCACTTTATCACCTTTTGCATAGATTTTGGAGGACGATTTGGCCTCCAGAGTGGCAATAAGGTAATCTCTCCAGGCAATACTTATTTGTTTATGTATTTTTAACAATGGTTTGTTTGTTAGTTTACACCTTGCCTTTGCTACACGTGATGAGCAACTCGAGGCAGCGAGCATACCTAATATTCCTTTTTTTCCTCCTATTTTCCCCCCACCCGCTGTAACCTGTGCAGGACAGTCATTGAGAGAGACAGGAGAGTAAATGGTGGGCCTAGAATTCATTGCCTCTGTGGTGATTGGCCCAAAGTCACCCAATCAGCTTTCGTGCCTATGTGGGGCCTAGAAGTTTTAGCTTCATGTCTTAGTCACTACGCCAATCTCTCTCCTCCCCTCTTTTTCTCTCTCACACTCCCCCTTTCTTTCTCTCTCTCCCCCTCTCTCTTTCTCTCTCCCTTTCTCTCTCTCTCTCCCCCTTTCTTTCTCTCCCCCTCTCTCTCTCTCCCTCCCCCTTCTCTGTCTCTCTCTCCCTCTCCCCGCCTCTATTCCTCCCCACTTTCTCTCCCCTCTTTCTCTCCTCTCTTTCCTCCCCTTCTCTGTCTCCCTGTCCCTGCCTCTGTTCCTCCCCTCTCTTTCTCTCCCTCTCCCTCTCCCTGTCCCTTTCTCTTTCTCTCGCCCCATCCCTCTCTTTCTCTCTCCTCCTTTTTCCCTCTCTCCCCCTCTCTTTCTCTCTACCCTCTTTCTCTCTATCCCTTTCTCTCCCCTCTTTCTCTCTCCCTCCCCTTCTCTGTCTCCCTCTCCCTGCCTCTATTCCTCCCCTCTCTTTCTCTCTTTCTCTCTACCCTCTTTCTCTCTCCCCCTTTCTCTCCCTCTCTTTCTCTCTCCCTCCCCTTCTCTGTCTCTCTCTCCCTCTCCTGCCTCTGTTCCTCCCCTCTCTTTCTCTCCCTCTCCCTCTCCCTGTCCCTTTCTCTTTCTCTTGCCCCATCCCTCTTTTTCTCTCTCCTCCTTTCTTTCCCTCTCTCCCCTCTCTTTCCCTCTTTCTCTCTACCCTCTTTCTCTCTCCCCCTTTCTCTCCCCTCTTTCTCTCCCTCTCTTTCTCTCTCCCTCCCCCTTCTCTGTCTCCCTCTCCCTGCCTCTATTCCTCCCCTCTCTTTCTCTACCTCTCCCTGTCCCTTTCTCTTTCTCTTGCCCCATCCCTCTCTTTCTCTCTCTTCCTTTCTTTCCCTCTCTCTCCCTCTCTTTCCCTCTTTCTCTCTACCCTCTTTCTCTCTCCCCCCTCTTTCTCTCCCTCTCCCTGCCTCTCCCCCTCTCTCTCTTCCTCTCTCTCTCTCTGCTTCTCTCTTTCTCTCTCTTCTCTCTCTCCCTCTCTTTCTCTCTCTCTCTCTCTCTCCCTCCCCCTTTCCCTCCTCCCTCTCTCTGAAAGAAACATGTTGGGAGCAATCTGCCTCTCCTTCCACTTCCTTTCACTGGAAGTGGCTTCTGTGCTCGTACAGAGGACACCTTCCCGACACAAAGCAAGACACCTCATCCTTGAAAGCAGAAGTTACAGGAACTGTGGGAGGTTCATCACTGGAAGCTTTAAAGAAGACTGCCATCTGTCAGACTCTGGGAACCATTGTAAATAAATGTCTCTTGCCAAGTACTGACATTTTGATCCTGTGATTGTAGGAAATGTTGCAATGGTTGTAAGTCTGAGTGCTAGTTGTCCTTTTTTAAAGTGCTGTTGTAACTTTGAGCAGTCACTAAACAAATGGATGCAAGTCAAAGACTACCTGTAGTGCTTGGAAATTCCCCAAAGCACAATAGGATAGGATGGGATGGGATGGGATGGGATAGAAAATGGAATGGAATAGAAAATGGAATAGGATAGAATAGAATAGAATAGAATAGAATAGAATAGAATAGAATAGAATAGAATAGAATAGAATAGAATAGAATTAGAATTCTTTGTTGGCCAAGTGTGATTGGATACAAAAGGAATTTGTCTTTGGTGCATATGTTCTCAGTGTACATAAAGAAAAAATAAAACCATACCAGGAAACAGCAGAACAATATAAATTGTAAAAATGCAAGCAACATGGTTATAGTCATAAGTGGGAGGAAATAGGTAATAGGAAGGATGAGAAGAAGAATAGTAATACAGTCTTCGTAAATTGTTTAACAGTGTTGTGGGAATTTGCCATGCCCCTGGTGAAGACTGACTCTGAGGAAGAGGAGGAACAGCCAACAGGGAGTGGGAGTGTGGCTCCAGAGGTAGTGGAGGAGGCTGGGGAAGGGCAGAGGCCAGCTGAGCCGTCAGAGGAGGACCCAGGCCCATCCCCTATCCATCGTAGGGCACACAGGGAATCTACTCAGGAGGAGAGGGCCTTGATCCTCTTCATGGGCTGCAGGTGTGACAACTGAATAAGAGTTTGCACCTGCATTCTGGCAAACGCTGGAGATAAAAGCGTGTTTTATTTTGGTTTGCGGTTATCTTGGTTGGCGTCCTCCCAACAGACTGTGCCTTGTTATCTCCTTGAATTTGGTAAATACTTCTCCTGTTCTGTTGTGGAAATTTCATCATTGTAGTTTGTTTGGTTTTTATTTTCACCTCTATCTGCTCATGAAATTGGGACTGTATTGCTTTCTTCTGAAGTCTATTTTTGAGCACGTTTTATCTCCAACTGAGAATTATTGAACAGTGGGGCCAAGTTGGAGGCATTAAAGGACATTTATTTACGTTTTGGATTTTGTTACGTTTGTGTTACACTCTGGGTCATCACAGAATTAGTTGCTGAGCAGAGTGATGGCATTCGGGGGGAAACTGTCCTTGTGTCTAGTTGTTCTGGTGTGCAGTGCCCTATAGTGTGGTTTTGAGGGTAGAAGTTGAAACAATTTATGTCCAGGATATGAGGGGTCTGTAGATATTTTCACAGCCCTCTTTTTGACTCATGCAGTATTCCTCAAGGGAAGGCAGGTTGGTAGCAATTGTTTTTTCTGCACTTCTAATTATCCGTCTGATTTGTTTGGTTGCAGAGCCAAATCGGACAGTTATAGAGGTGCAGGTGACAGACTCAGTGATTCCTCTGTAGAACTTAATCAGCAGCTCTCTGGGCAGTTTGAGCTTCCTGAGTTGGCGCAGAAAGAACATTCTTTGTTCTGCTTTTTTTGATGACGTTTTCGATGTGAGGTGTCCATTTTAAGTCTTGAGATACGATAGAACTTAGAAACTTGAAAACAAAAACAAAAAAAAAGACGCGTAGTTTTTTTTTTAAAAAAAAGCTTCCTGCAAGCCAGAAAGATGAGGAAATTATTTCATGACTAACAGAGGTGCAATCTGCTCAGGTTTGTGATGGTGTTTCCAAGAATGTGTCCTCAAATCGTTTTCCAAGTGGGTGCAGCCCTACTACACACAGCAATAGCTCGGTTGTACCTTCTGTTCCATCTTATAAATGCATTAGATCTCCCTTACGTCCATGTGCACATAATTGGAAAAGGCACAAATGAAGTTGGTGAGACATTACGAAGATGCAGGGTGGGGCAGGGCAAGGCAGGAGAGGGAATGGAGAAGAGAAAGGAGGGAGGGGAAGGAAGGGAAAGAAATAGATCAGGAGGGAAGGGGAAGGGGAGGGGAGGGGGGGATGCAGAGGGAAGAAGAGGGAAGGGGAGCCGGATATTAAAAAAAAAGAGAAAGGCAGATGGCGAATTGGCTTATCTCAGAAAGAGCAGCTAAGTCCAAATGGAATGAAACCGTCAAGACTGATCCACACTTTTGCCTACATTTTCCCTTTGCCGCAGCTTGACAATAACAGGGAGGAGGGTGGATGGAATGCAGGGGTTGGCTGCTATTCTCAAGGACACACCGAGCAGATGTCCTGGCCTGGCTGGCTGTTTCCCATAACAAAATGAACAGCAGTGATTGATGGGCGCTTTAGACTGGGGTGGGGGACCGTAAGGAAAAGGAGGAAATCAACCAAGCTTGCTTTTGCACTGGGAAACACTGAGTTGGTTTCGGTTCTTCTGTGCCGATGTGGTTTATTCAGTAAAGTTTTATACTCTCGGCAAAATTATGTCCCTGGAATTCCTTTTTTCTGGATTCGACAACCTGGAAAGGGGCATTTCAAATAGTCTGCCTTCAATGAGAACAAGAAATTCATTTTGCAGGATTCAAGGTTCTGTATTTATCCTTGACTAATGTTAAAATTACCCAATGAAAAATGGCATGTTTATTTCTTTGATTCAACCCAGTGTGGTAGAACTTTGGATAGTTTTCATTAAGATGGCCCAAACTTTATACAAAAGTTTGGACTTGAAGACCTCCAAGGTTCCTATCAGTTCTCTTCCGATTGACGCAGAATGTTGGCCTTGGACAGAGATTTGAAGACCAGCTTCTCTGGTGAAAACCTCGCAAACTTAGTAAACCCCAGCTCCCTAATGGTACTATTCAGAGTTGAGCAATCCAACCATAGTAACTACCAATGACATCAAAGAAAGCGCCTGGCCTTCCATTCCTTAAGCCCTTGATGGTGAGCCTATGCCATGTATGCTGGAAGTGGCACGCAGAGCCATCTCTCCGGGCACCCCAGCTGTCGCCCGTTGCTCTTCTGGGTTATGGCGTGCCCATACATGCCAGCCAACTGGTCTCTGCATGCACAGGAATGCCAGAAACTGGAAGAGCAGTTCCCCGGAGTGCATGCATGTGGTAACCCCCAAAATAACCTGCCCATTTAACTGATAATGCTTGTGTCAACTTCAGGCAGCAGCACAAAGTTAAGAGGGCAATAGTCCACTAAATAAGATTGTAGAGTGGAGCTTCTTAAATGTTCTTTTGTGTGCGTATAAGTGTGTGTATGTGAGTGCACAGGCGTTCCCCTGAATCTTTGAGCCAACTCAATTCCTTAAATGTGTTGGTGAAGCTTTCTTGTAGAGCAGGCAACTAGAGGAACTGCAGTGCTGTCAACTAAGCTGGAAAGAAGAAAAACGATGCATGCCTTCAGGATTCAGATGGCACAAACCGAATAAAATGAACAGTTGATCAATAAAAGAATATGTAATAGTTGGGAAAAAAATCAAATCTCGGTGAGATGGGCAGTTTCTACATTTGATATACAAATAAATAAAAACAAATCACATCAAATCTGGATGAAGGGCGTGGCAAACCAACCCTGTAGAATGGAGAATTTTTTTTTTCTTCCTCCAAATTAAAAAAAAAAAAAATATCGGGCCATGAATGGAATCCAATTGTTTATTATTTATTGTTTTCTGTATTTGAATTATACATTTTTTTCCTCTTCAAACACACATTCAAGGCTGCTGGTTATATATTTGTTGGCTTAACTAGTTTCCATTTGGCTGATTATATATTTGTCTACTTGGCTGGTTTCAGTTTGAGAAAATATAGAGATCTATGCATAACATTGAAGATCCTGCCTGATCAGCTGGTGAGAATATATAGGCCAAGAAAAAGGGGACAACTTCTTGAGTGGAAGGAAGAACTTTAGAAGAGAAGCTTCACCAGGAGGAGCCCAAGGAACGCTGGGAAGAAGGATGCAAAGGAAGGAGGGGCTTTGCTGCAGATAGCTTGTTTAACGATTGCTCCAGGTGGAACAGTGGATATTTGCTGAGTGATAGCCTTTCCTTTCGAATCTTCAAATTTCTTGCAAGCATCTTTTGTACTGCAACTTTTGACAGTGTTTGTAAATTTCTCGGGTCCTGGAGAAACAGAAATATGTCAGCGATCAGATCCATCACTCCGACTTAAAAGAAACCCCCCACCCCTCCAGCCTAGTACAGGTTTCAAATATAGGTAAGTCCTCAACTTAGAATCACAACTGAGCCCCAACATTTATGTCACCGAGTAAGGCAGCGGTTAAAAATGACTTTTGTCCCGTTTTAGAATTGTTCTTGCCATCGTTGTTATTTTGTGCTATTGTTTGAACAGTGCAGGAAAAGGCCTTTGGGCGGAAATCTGTCCTCGCTGAAAGCAGAAGTGTCTATGGTTCTCACAGGTTAATTGAAACATCCTCGCCCCACGCATTCAGAAATGGATGGGGTTCGATTGGGCGACATAGGCGGATTATCTTTGTTTGCGGGTAATAAGAACGCACCCTCAAGCATATCAGATCGGACTATAAAAGCAATTTGTTTTGGGAGTTCCCTTCAATCAGATTTTGAGCTACAGACATTTGCAATATTTCATCCCCCAAAAGTATGGAGAACAATGGCAACAACATGCCAACCCTGAGACACACACACACATCCATACATACACGTGAGGCGATTTTGATTCAATACTCTGAAAGTTGGATCTAGTTAGCCAACTATAGTTTCATCAATAGCCCATGATTCTGCAAGGGCAGGAATCTCTTACAGGCAGTCCTTGACTTATAACCACAATGGAGCCCGAAATTTCTGTTGCTAAGTGAAACAGTTAAGTCGGTTTCGCCCCATGTTACAACCCCGTGGTTGTGAAGTGAATTCTGGCTTCTCCAATTGACTCTGCTTGTCAGAAGGACGCAAAAGGAGATCACAAGAACCCGGGACGCTGCAACCATCATAAATATGAGTCAGTTGCCAAGTGTCTGGATTTTGATCCCATGACCACGGGGATGCTGCAATGGTCGTAAATGTGAAAAACAGTCCTTTTTTCAGCGCCGCTGTAACTTCAGCCACTAAACCAACTGTACATGACCAGGCTCAAATGATCCCACTTCGGACAATTATGTGAGGGCAGCTCAGAGGTCTTCAAACTGGACAGCCTTAAGACTTGTGGACTTCAACTCCCAGAATTCCTCCTCCAGTCCTGTTAGCTCAGGGATTCTGGGAGTTGAAGTCCACAAGTCTTAAACTGACCAAGTTTGAAGACCCTTGGCTCAGTTCTTTTGAGGAGGATATAATGTGGAGAACAATCGAGGACAAGAGAAAAAAGAAGACAACCAGTATCGAGGTTGGATGGACTTCCTTACACTGGTGATGGTGGGGACACAGTCAGAGTACCTGAAGGGCCATCATCCACCTAGGGGTCTCCAACCTTGGCAACTTTAAGACTTAAAGTTTTAAAGTTGCCAAGGTTGGAGACCCCTGATTTACCTGATGGTATATGATCCATCAGATTTATGGAGCTTGCAAAATCCACGTTATTTATTCCCTTGTTGGGAAGAAAAGAGAACTTGTCTTACTCACCGAATTCAGTCGTCAATGTCATGCAGACAGCATTGTCATTATTACACTCTTGCGTTTGACCAGTACAATCTGTACCTTGTGAGACGCATACTTCACAAGACAAGGCACTGCCTGGAGAGGGAGGAAAAAATTAGGCACTAAGAAAGGGCTGGGATAAGGAAGCAGAAAATGCTTCCAATATTACAGGTGGCCTTTGACTCACAACTACAGCTGGACCCCAAATTTCTGTTGTTAAACATTTCTTAAGTCAACCTTGACCCCTTTTTACAACCTTTCTCGACGTGGTTGTTAAGTGAACCACTGCAGTTAGTAACCCAGTGTTGTGGTTAGCTGGCAGCAGGTGAAGAGAGCGAGGATGCAGATGAGGGGCCAGGACCATTAGGGAGTGGACTGCTGTCTTCAGAGATTGTGGGGGCTGGCAGCAGCAATGAGGAGTTTCCCGAGGAGCCTGTGCCAAGTGAGCATGCGCGCAGGGCTGTTCATAGGAAAGAGCAGCTGGAGCATCACGGGCAACTCAGGAGTAAGGCTGCAAGGTATTGGCCCCTCCTTCAAGAAGATAAAAGCCAGCTGTGAAGCGAACCTTCTTTGCGGGAAGCTAAAATGTTTTGAAACTCAGCCTCGTGGACATTGCAATATCTTATTTGGTATTTGAAGACTCTTGTATTGTAAAATATTTCTTAGCTGTTATTTTTGGCAAGCCTCACACAGTTTTGGCGAGGCTTGTGTTTATCAAAGTTAATTAGTTTGCAGCAGCCTTTTAACGGGGGATTCGTAAGAATCATTAAAAGGTTTCTGTTCCCTTTGGTTTGTGTTGGTTTTATTGGAAAAGAGTTTGGGTCAGAACACCCAGTGGTTAAGTGAATCTGGCTTCCCCAATGACTTTGCTTGTCAGAAGGAAGCCTAAAGTGTCCCAGGGACACTGCAACCCTCATAAATATGAGTCGGTTGCCAGAGTCTGAATTTTGACCCCGTGATCATGAGGATGCTGCATTGGTCGTAAGCATGAAAAATGGTCATAAGTCACATTAAGGAAAACTTAGAAGTAGATGAAGAACTCTTCCAGAGACGAGGTTTGGCAGAAGGCCTTGTGAGGCAGAGGAGGTGCACGCAACTAACTTTAGGCAGGGAGGGGAAAAAATAAATTAGGTGAACAGATTTGACAGAAAGCAAAAACAAATTGCCTTTGTTCCATTTGGAATCTGCCGAAATTCCCGGGGAAAGTAGCCAGTTAGAAATAGGAAGGAAGCTTTTTGCTTTCTTAAATTGACTATTGATTGTTCCACAGGAAAGATTATACGATGATGTTAGTAGGACAAAATAATGGCGTGATAGCTTTCGCTTCCTGTTCGAAGGGACACCCCTTCTCACACAATTAAGAGGGTAACAATGGTCTCTTCAGCTCTTTGTTTATTGCCATTAAACTGGGATTAGCTGGACCGTTTCCCATCAGAACATCCCAGAAAAAGGTGATGATGATAATGCAATTCTAGAAAGCTGCCAAGAAATCAACCAAAAGACCCAGCAGCCCCAGAAGAAGAAGAAGAAGAAGAAAAACAGGAGTCATCTATATTCTATAACACCCAGTGTAATGACTACAACAGCCACTACACAGAACAAAAGGAACAGAACATTTGCAGAATGCATCCAACGAACAGCCAGTAGACGTGATGAAAACTCTTTAATTTCACAACGTAGGAACAGACTTAACCATAATTTCAATTGGGAAACAGCGGATAAAGACAGTGAGTGGGAGGGGAGGAATTGTATAAGTGCAGTGTGGCAATGAAATAGTTGTGGATATATAGAAATAAGGGGGGAAACATCTGTGGCACCTCCTTTTCCTTACTAGTGTTTATTATTAAGCTAGTGTTTATTTTGATTAATGGATAATCCAGAGCAAACCTGGCTAGGTGAAAGGACCATGAGTGGTAAGTTCTCTTTTGACTATGTTTCAATAAACCTTGCTCTAGTCTGTCTCTACAACCGCTGTTTTTCAAGCAAAGCACACCAGCTTTGAGAATTTCTGAAGGCTTTTTGCAATTCTACTATAGGAAATCCCCCCACCCCAAGGGGCTGTTATGGAGGATCCTCCTTAGACAACCCCCCCACACACACACACACACATACTCCGAGGACAGCCCTGATCATACCTGTAGTCAGGAGGACGGAGAAGAAGAAAACTCCCAGCAGAAGCTGCATGGTGATGAGTTAGGCACGGAGGTTTCCAAAAAAAAAAAAAAACAAGGAAGGAAAACACTTTTCTCAGCCAACCTGTTAAAAATGCAAACCTGTTAAAAGGGTCAGCCATTCTCTTTAGACCCCACAACTAAAACAAATGTAAGTGGCAGCCACTCAAATTGGTGAGTTTTGCTTCATAAACAAATCATATTAAAGAAATGGTGCTCACTTTCTTAGCCCAGTAGTTCAATGGCAAAATTTAATTTTTGCATTGGGTGACATGAACACACGGGCAGAAAGATCTGCCAACTCTATGCCGAAATCTAGCTCGCAATTAACTAAAAGCTTAGTATCTCTCTCCCCCACCCCTCTCTCTCCTTTCTTTGCTTTTACAAAATAAACTTCTGCTTCCCAACCGCCTTGTGGGAAAGCTTTATCATATATATATGATAAAGCTTTTGCTATTTTGTAATCAAATATATATATTTTCCCTATTAGCGGAAGATTCCCCAGCCTCCTGCTTGAAAAAGCATTTGGGGCGGGTTCATTGTATTGAGATTATCCTCAGGAAAAATTAATTGAAAAGCTGGAAAACAGGAAAACAGGCGAAGAGATGCTTGTCTAAGAAAAGTGCAAATCTCCTTACACATCCATTTGCTACTTTGTTAGAAGAAACCAAGGTGGTACCCGTGGAATGTCTTAATGAATTGCACTGCAATCTGCAGCCTCCTTTGGAAAAAAGAGCATTGCTTCTCTCTGCCTACCCCACCCAAATGCAGAATATGTCACTTAAATCTTCGGGATACACTAACATGGACTATTCGTGGTAAATAGGAAGCTCGGACTTCATTATCTCATGGAAATTCTCATCTCAAAGAGACCAAAATACTTACAACAGCTGCCGTGAAAGAAATCCAGGAAGAAGAGGGCGAAGAACCTGATGTTGTTTGAGATCCAAGCTTATGAACAGTCGAGCAGCCTCTGCCTGTGTCTGGCCAAGAATTTCAGAGGGGAAAACATCTTTATAAAGGGAGGAGCTTAGTGCAAAGCACCCCACCCTTATTTCTGAAATCACGAGGACTAGTAAAAAAAAGGAGAGGTGGGGGGAATAGCAGCTTTGCAGATTAGGCCCCATGAGGTAATTTTTGCTTTTCTCTAAACAGCTTTGATGTCACATAAATCAGGTACATTTGACAAAGAGTCAGAGGGTGGATGACACTGTGGGAAAAATGAGCAGAAGGAATGGCTGCATCTCCATGCATCTATAATGATGAGTCACCGCAAACCCCAAGTGCGGGTGTATTTTTGCTTTAAGGCTTGTTAGGAAATATGGATGAGAATCCCAGTTTGCTACACCAATATTGCGGCCAGTTTTGACACACATCCATCCTTGCAGCTCACAGCAGTCCAGCTGGAGTGGGGAGTTCTCTTTCAACCCCTTCCCCAGTTATTATTAGCCATAGCTCCCCCTGTTTACGGAATGGTGCTGCTCAGCACCTGCCAAATCCCTGCTTCTATTTTTGCTTCAGCTGGGAACTGTTTGGCCTTTCCTGTCAATGGTTTTCAGCCAGAAGACCTCTTCTTTTTCCTTCCTCTTCTTCTTCTTCTTTTTTTTTAAACATTCCTGCTGCTTTAGACCTTGCTGGGAGCCATGAATGCCGGATTGGGCTGGATAAGTTTCTAAAAAGGGTTTTGGAGAAATTTACACCGTGAACCCTGTAAAAGACAAGTCCACAAAGATTGACAATTGGGGAACGAGAAGTTTCAAGCCAGGCTTCAAAGTGCATCTAATATTTAGAATAGAATAGCAGAGTTGGAAGAAACCTTGGAGGTCTTCTAGTCCAACCCCCTGCCTAGGCAGGAAACCCTACATCATTTCAGACAAATGGTTATCCAACATCTTTTTTAAAACTTCCAATGTTAGAGCATTCACAACTTTTGGAGGCAAGCTGTTCCACTGATTAATTGTTCTAAACTGTCAGAAAATTCCTCCTTAGTTCTAAGTTGCTTCTCTCCTTGATGAGTTTCCATCCGTTGCTTCTTGTCCTGCCTTCAGGGGCTTGACTCCCTCTTCTTCTTTTTTCTTTATTAAACGAACAAACACAAACAAAAAACAAAGAATACATTAAAAAATACTGAACATGGTACAATCCTCCTAACCCACATCTTTGTCATTACATTGCTAAGTCAGATAGTACTAATACATATTTTCATTCTATCTATATCTATATCTATGGTATTCAGCTTTGTTCGGGTATTTTCCCACGTCATTATAGTTGTGCTTTTAAAGTTGTAGCAACGTTTCGGCAGAATCTCATCTGCCATCATCAGGCTTCTGTATTGTGTTCGTCTGTGAGTCAGACTTTCACGGCCGTTTCAGTTTTAAATTTGGGGCTAGCCTACTGCTGTGCCAGAATGATTTTTTTCTTCATCCTGATTGGTTGGGAGTCTTGGTCTGTGTTTATTGGTCTTGGAGTTTGCTGTGTTCTGCTTGATTGGTGTTTCTAATATCTTCTGTCTGTTTTTTGGCTCTTTTTCTATCTTGATTGGCTGGCAACATTGTGTTACTTTATTAGAGGCCTTTAGTGCAGCTTGGCTCCGGGTAAATGGACGGCTATCATTAGTTAGGAAGCTAGGTTTCATCTGGGTGCCTGGTTGGGGTGTGTTTGAGCTGGAGGTATCAGGGGGGATCTGTTTGTGCCCAGGTGTTTGCATGGCTTGTGGTGTGGAAATTTTTTTGTTTGTGAGTTGAGGCTTCCAAATAATTGACAGTCTGGTGGAATCATCTCTTCTATTCATGCTTTCAGGTCTTTTTTCAATCTCTATGGCTTCTCTGATAATTCTGTGGCTGGGGTTTTCTATAGTGGCTAGGGTTTTGGTGCCATTGAAGTTGATGCTATGACCTGTGGCTTTCATGTGTTGGACTAGTGAGGAAGTGTGTTCCAGCTTTTTTACTGCATTTTTGTGTTCATCCAGGCGGGTACTTATTCTTCTATCAGTCTGTCCAATGTATGTGGCCGGGCATGATGCACAGGGGACTTCATATATGCCTTGGTTTTCCAAGTCAAATTTATCTTTGGGGTTTCTAAGGATGGCTGCTATTTTTCTGTCTGTTTTGAAGGCAGTCTTGATGTGATGCCTGTGTAGTATCTTACTGGTTTTGTCTGTAGTACCTCTTATGTAGGGCAGGACAGCTGTTCCATAGGTCTGTTCATCTTCTAGGTCTCCATTATGTCTCAGTGTGTTTTTGTGGATCAAGCCGGTGATTTTGCTTTTGTGGAAGCTGTTAGCTGTCAGTACTTTAGTCAGGGTGCATAGTTCAGTCTTCATGTGTGTCTTGTCTGCCAGGCGTTTGGTTCTAGCAATTAGTGTTTGGACCACGGAGTTTATCTGTGCTGGGTGGTGGTGAGATTGGGCGTTGAGGTAGCGGTTGGTGTGTGTTTTCTTCTGGTATATGGTGTGTCCTAGTGTGCCATCTGTTTTTTTGTAGATTAGTACGTCTAGGAATGGTAGTTGTTTGTTTGTTTCCGTTTCCATGGTGAACTTGATTTTGGGGTGTGTGCTGTTTAGGTGTGTTAGGAAATTGTTTAGGTTTTCTTTTCCATGGGGCCAAATCACTAATGTGTCATCGATGTATCTTAACCATAGTTTGGGTTTGTGGGTGGTGTTAGCCAGTGCTCTGGATTCAAATTCTTCCATGAACAGGTTTGCAATGACAGGTGACAGTGGTGATCCCATAGAGGCTCCTTCAATTTGCTTGTATCTTTGTCCTTTGTATATGAAATATGTGTTGGTTAAGCAGTGTTCTGCTAGTTTCATGAGGTGTTTAGCTGGTTGGTATTTATCTATTTCTATATCTATATCTATATCTATATCTACATCTACATCTACATCTGTATCTATATCTATATCTATATCTATATCTATATCTATATCTATATCTATCTATCTATCTATCTATCTATCTATCTATCTATCTATCTATCTATCTATCTATCTATCTATCTATCTACCCATTAAATTATTCCTTATTCTCTTGATCCTTTCTCTTCTCTAGCCAACCATAAAACTTATCCCATATTTTATAATAGTCCGATTCATCCTTATTTTTCAATTCCTTTGTCAATTGGTCCATTTCTGCACATATCCAAATTTTCCTGATTATTTCAAATTCATTTGGAGTTTCTTTACTTTTCCATTGGTGTGTGTATGCCAATGGATGGAATGGATGTGAGAGTGAGGAATATGAATTCTGATAAAACATTTTCTCTTGTCTTCATTTCTGTAGGGCCTTGATCAGCCTTGCTCCTTCACGTCCCTCTCTACAGAAGGAGTGGGATCATGGAGGAGTGGGGGTGCTGTCTCAGGCAAAGATTTAAAACTGCTTTTACTTTTTTCTGTGGAAAGGGGGGGTCACGGGGAGTGGGGGAGCTACTGCTCTGCAATAGGAAAGGGGTTGGAATTGCACATTCTTAGCGAGACAGAAGTTAGCACTTTAAACCACTAGCCAGGATATTAGGGATAAGAATAGCTTGCTTATATGGAAAAAAACCCAAACCACATAGCTGGCACATGAAACTAGGACACTTTGCAAGATACCCGTGACCTGGGGTGAAACACAGGTGATGCGACATTTAGCTAGGTAGGGGGCTGAGATCCAAATCACCAATCAATATTATCTGGTATGCATGCATTATTAGGGGAAGGGCAAAGGGCTGAATGCGACCACCCCTTGGCTATAAAAATTGCTGTAAGATTCTCATCAAGGCCCTTGGTTAGCTTTCAAACTGGGGTCCTTATACCTATAATTATGTATCACACCTTGTGTCTGGTGAGTTATCGGCTTTGGCACCAAGCAAGAGCCCAGTTTTGGGCGCAACAGTTTCACCCAGGTGTACTTCAGGTTTTTCTTGCCTAGGTGTAAGACTAACTAGAAATGAGACACTGTTTCAGAAACCAGCAACCCAGAACTAAAGGGCCTTGAAGGTAAAATCCTCTCTGGGTTCAAACGCAGATTCTTCCTTGCAAAATTGTTATCAGGAGATATCCTCACATGGAGGGCATATCTCACTAAAAGGCAGAGGATGCAATTTGCTAAACTGTCAGTGAATACTTCAGCTTCAACCACAACAACACAAGAGCATACAATAGGTACAAACTCAAGGTAAAATGCACCAAACTTCATTGCAGGAAATACGACTTCAGCAACAGAGTGGTCAATGCCTGGAATACTCTACCTGACTCTGTGGTTTCTTCCCCAAACCCCAAAAACTTTAACCTTAGACTGTCTACTATTAACCTCACCCCTTTCCTAAGAGGTCTGTAGGGGGGCGTGCATAAACGCACCAACGTGCCTACCGTCCCTGTCCTATTGTTTCTTTTTATTTTTCTTATAAGTATCTATCTCATGTATTCAAAACTGTTTTTTTTCTTATACCTGTATCTTGTAAGCAATTGACAAAATAAATAATTTTTTTAAAAATTGTTCCATTCCCAATGAAAGGAACGGATTCCGGGAGTGGGGGCAAACCGGTAGCTAATTTTATGGCTGTTTTATGGCCGGTTTGGTGAACCAGAAAACCTCACCCAGCCCCTCCCAGGAGTCCCCACGTGGCCCGTTTTGGATGCAGGTAAGTGCAGAGCGCACGTGGAGGCTCAGGGAGAGCGAAAACTGGACCTCCCGGAAGTTTGGGAAGGCCAGAAATGGGCCTGTTTCTGGTTTCTAAGAGAGCCTCCAGAGCCCGGGAGGCCATTTTCACCCTCCCAGAGGCTCAAAGAAAGCCTCCAGAGCCCGGGGAGGGCAAAAATGTCCCCCCCAAGTGGTGCAGGAGGCCGACTAGGCCACGCCCACCATGGGCACACCTACCCAGCAACTGAGCAGAGAACCGGTTGCTAAAATTTTTGTAGCCCACCCAGGGGGATTCAAATTTTTAAACAACCGGTTCTGTGGGTGTGGCTTAGGTGGTCATGTGACTGGGTGGGCACGGCTTGATGGTCATGTTATTGGCTGGGTGTGGCCAACTCAATATTACTCACATCAAGGCACACATCTCCTCGCCTGGCCTCTCATGACTGTGGGGATGCTGCAACAGTCGTAAGTGTTGAAAAATGGTCATAAGTCATTTTTTTCAGTGCCATTGTAACTTTGAATGGTCACTCACTCCACACAAGCAAAGTACCAGGAAAGGAGAGGAAAAAAAAACTCCAGAGAAGTTCCTGAGACAGGAAGTCCAGTCCTGCCAAGAATGTAATAAGGGTCAACGGAGAGGCAGCTTCTGTAAGCAACACCAGAATGTTTCCTTCCTGCCTTCCTTACAGGATTAGGCCAGTAATTTCTTCTAACAACCGGTTCTCCGAACTGCTTAGAATGTTAACTACCGGTTCTAGCGAATAGGTGCAAACTGGTAGAATCCCACCCCTGAGCCTACCCGTGAAGGGATAGCAGGAAAGCTGATGGAAACCATAAGATGTATGACTTTTCTTAAAGCTCATTTAATTTTATAATTCCCTTCAACGAATCACTGAAGTTGGTTGAGGTTGTGGTCTCTAGGCAACGGGGTTTGTGTCTGTCTGTCTGTCTGTCTGTGTGTGTGTGTGTGTGTGTGTCTTTCCCCCAATCCCAAATTCTATCCCCAAAAAAAAAAGGACAGCAAAACATTCAAATCCCATTTGTTTTTTAAACCTGTAGTTTATTTTTACTGAACTCCATAGGAGGGGGAGAGGAAAGAGAGAAAAGCAAACTACTACAAAGCTGAGAAGCTACAGACCGTAGGCAGGCCATGGAATATGGAATATGGAATACAAGGGAGGCAATACATCGGAGCAGAACTGAGCCACTCCTTTTCCTGTGCTTATTTCACTTAGACAAGTAACTTCAGGATCCAAAAGCTGGAGAAAGTCGTCAGAAAGGAAGCCAGAACTTGAGAGGCCCCTGAGAAGGTACACGTGAGTTTGTCTTTGTGTATCACACGTATCTCCTGTTTGCCCCCTTGCAAGACCAAGCACGTATTTTTGGAGCCACATCCTTTCAGAGTGTGTGTGGCGAGTTTTCCATCTGAATGGGAAGAACAGAATGGGGTCAAATAGCTGAAGAGCTAAAGATTTCTCAGAACTTTTTCCAGGGGCTCCCACAGGGGATCGATGCAACGACCCTTCAGGCCCGTTAGAGAGCAGGCTGCCCAGCAAATGGCCTGCACGGTTTATAATCGGGGGTCTCCAACCTTGGCCTCTTTAAGACTTGTGGACTTCAACTCCCAGAATTCCCCAGCCAGCTCCACAAGTCTTAAAAGTTGCCAAGTTTGGAGATCCTTGCTCTAGAACATTGGTACCTTTCAGGACCCTATCAGATAGTGTGAAACGACACACATCTTATCTGGAGCCCAGCAGCAAAACAGGAATAACAAATCATATTGTTCCCTTCGTCTCTCTTTCTCTCTCTCCCTCTCCCTCTTTTACTTGTTCTCTCACTCTTTCTTTCTCTCTCTTCCTCTTTTTCTCTCACTTGTTTTCTTACCCTTTGTCTCACTCTTTCATTTTCTCTCTTCCTGTCTCTTTCCCTTTTCTCCCTCTTTCTTTCTCTCACTTGTTCTTTCACTTTCTCTCTCTTTCTTTCTCTCACTTGTTCTCTTATCCTTTGTCTTACTCTTTCATTCTCTCTCTTTCTCTCTGTCTTTCCTTCTTTCTTCCTGTTTCTGTTTCTTTCTCTCACTTGTTCTCTCACTTTCTCTCTCTCTCTCCTTCTTTCTCTCTCACTTGTTCTCTCACCCTTTGTCTCTTTCTTTCTCTCTCTTTCACCTTGTCTCTCTTTCTCCCTCTTTCTTTTTGGTTTCTTTCTTTCCCTTACTTGTTCTCTCTTTCTAGCTCTCTCTCTCTCTCTCTCTCTCTCTCTCTCTCACGCACTCACTCACTCAGTCATGGCTGGCTGGCTGGGAAATTCTGGGAGTTGAAGTCTGCACACCTTTAAGTTCCCAAAATGGAGAAATAGGCTGCCCATTTATTTCAGGATTTGGGGCTTTAGTTAACCCCTTTAAATAGCCCAAATTTGCCATAGTACAGCTGGAATGCCTTGCCAAATTTTTCAATCCCTCCTCACAATATATGGGCCCTAGACCAATGGTCCCCAACCTTGGCCACTTTAAGACTTGTGGACTTCAACTCCCAGAATGGACCAACTCCCAGAGTGGACTTCAACTCCCAGAATTCCTCAGGGGGAAGGAGGAGGATTCCTTAGGAGGAGGAGCAAAGCTGGCTGAGGAATTCTGGGAGTTGAAGTCCAAAAGTCTTAAGGTGGCCAAGGTTGGAGACCCCTGTCCTAGACCCTGGGGAATTCTAGTGAAATGAAAGCATGCAATACTTACTGGAAGTCGCGTTTGTAATTATAGTAAAGCAATCGGTATCTTTGCCAGAACATTCCACGGTATCTTTTTTACAGGAGTCTCCTATGCTGTTGCAAGCAGGGCACTTTTTCCTTTTTGGGTCTTTCTCTAATGCTGGCACTGAAAGAAGAGGGTTCGAAGATTCTTAAGTCAAAATTCATAGTCAAAATTGGGGTAAGCTTCATTCAGAGACAAGCATATAGGTAGTTCTCGACTTACAACAGTTCACTTAGTGACTGTTCGAAGTCCCAATGGCACTGGGGTTGGGTGGAGGGGAGGAAAAGGCGACTTGTGATTGTTTTTCACACTTACGACCATCGAAGCATCACGTGGTCACGTGACCAAAATTTGGATGCTTGGCCACTAGCTCATATTTATGACGGCTGCTGTTTCCCTGGAGGGGGTGGTTGTCAACTCATAAAACATTTTGTATACACGTTTTATAGTTGACAACAGAAAGAAAGTGGTGGGGGCGAGTTTCAAAGAGCAGGCAGCAGTGTGGAATCGAAAGTACACTCCATTCATATTTTCTTCAAAGACTGATTAGATGACTTGGTCTTGGCTGTGGACGTTTTTTCGTTGGGTGATACACCCAGAGGGGTGGAGTGGGGGAAAGCAGGATCAAGGGTGACAGTGAATTACATATCTCAGACTTGGCTACACCCAGGTTAGTGCCGGAAGTAGAATGTTAACTTCAAATAGATCCTCTTTAGTTTTTGGGAGTGTGGCTCGAGGCTCATGATTTAATTGGAGTAACTGCCGGAATCCTGATAGGGGTTTGTGTGTGTGTGTGTGTGTGTGTGTGTGTGTGTGTGATCCCCCTTTTACGTCCTCCTGACCCCAGCAAAAGTCTATGGGGAAGCCAGATTCCACTAAACAGCCCTGTGACTAACTGACCCACTGCAGTGATTCACTGAACAGCTGTGGGGCAAGGAAGGTCGTAAAATGGGGTAAAACTCAGCAATGCAAATTTGGAGCGGCTCAAGTTAAGATCCTAAAGTCGAGGACAACCTCTGTTGTGAGATATATTGCATACTTCAATGGCACGAGCAGCAGCCCGGGAAGGAGATTTCGAGAAGGTTCAGCGGTAATGACGGGACGGTCTTAAAAGCTCCTAATTATTGTTTCCAATTAAATGTTCTTACTAAGTAATCCTGCCTAACAGTCTGCAGACAGAAGAAAGAAGAGAATGTAGCCAATGAATGAAAAGTTACCTCCTTCCCTCCCTTCCATCCTTCCTTCCTTCTTTCTCTTTCTTTTCCTTCCTTCTTTCCTTCCTTCTCTCTTTCTTTTCCTTCCTTCATCCCTCCCTCCCTCCTTCCCTCTCTTCCATCCTTCCTTCTCTCCCTTTCTTTTCCTTCCTCTTTCTTTCCTCCCTCTTTCCCTCCCTCCCTTCCCCCTCTCTTTCTTTTCCTTCCTTCCTTCTTTCCTTCCTTCCTTCCTCTCTCCCTCCCTCCTTTCCGTCTCTCTCTTTCTTTTCCTTCCATCCTTCCTTCCTTCTTTCTCTTTCTTTTCCTTCCTTCTTTCCTTCCTTCTCTCTTTCTTTTCCTTCCTTCATCCCTCCCTCCCTCCTTCCCTCTCTTCCATCCTTCCTTCTCTCCCTTTCTTTTCCTTCCTCTTTCTTTCCTCCCTCTTTCCCTCCCTCCCTTCCCCTCTCTTTCTTTTCCTTCCTTCCTTCTTTCCTTCCTTCCTTCCTCTCTCCCTCCCTCCCTCCTTTCCATCTCTCTCTTTCTTTTCCTTCTTTCCTTCCTTCCTCCCTCCCTTCCTTCTTTCTCCCTCTCTCTTTCCTTCCTTCCTCCTCCCTCTCTCTCTCTCTTTCTCTCTCTCTCTCTCTTTCTTTTCCTTCCTTCCTTCCTTCCTTCCTTCCTTCCTTCCTTCCTTCCTTCCTTCCTTCCTTCCTTCCTTCCTTCTTCCTCTCCCTCCCTCCCTTCCTTGTCATCAGCAGTGTCCACACAGGGAAAGTCCCCAAAAGTTAGGGTTCTGGTCAGAACCACGTGGTTGAAATCCCATCCCTTTTGCATGTGCCATATGATTGCGATTGCCATCTTGACTTGTTTTTGCTTTGTTTGGGGTTTTTTGCACGCATGCACACACACACACACACACACACCCCACATGGTACTTAAACAGAGAAACACACAGAAAAACACATAGAGAGAGCCAATTTGGTTTAGTGGTTAAGGCAGCAAGCTAGAATCCGGGAGACGGTGAGTTCTAGTCCCACCTAGGTGACTTTGGGCCAGTCACTCTCAGCCCAGTCCCACTTCACAGGGTTGTTGTGATGGGAAAAAAATAGGAGAAGGAAGGGGTGTTTGATAGATTGGCCGCCCTGAGTTTGTTTGCTTTTTACAAAAATAATAGATGCGGGATATAAATTAAACGAATAGCATACTAACTTGGGGATTAAAGGACCTATTTGGGTACTCAGAGGTCTCAATTAGTTGGTCGCTGACAACTTTTCAAATTAAGCTGCATAAAATTAACCAAGAGCCGCTTAATGGCCCAAAGGTTGGTATTTGTTTGTTGCTGTTTCCTTTTCATGACTTGGAGGCATTTTTTGACTGCTAGTGATTGCCTATACAAGGCCCTGCGGTTTTCTTGGCAAGGTTTTTCAGAAGTGGTTTTCCATTGTCTCCTTCCCAGGGCTAAGATAAAGTGACTGGCCCAGACCACCCCGTTGGTTTTGGGCCTGAAGCGAGACCGGAATCCCTGGTTTTGGGCCTGAAGTAAGACTGTTTTCCCAGTGCCTTAACCACTGCATTAAAGATTGCCTATCCATGATCTATTGTGAAAGTTGATGCAGATAGAGTTTAGCAGAGTTGGAAGGGACCTTGTAGGTCATCTAGTCCAACCCCCACCCACCCACCCACCCAAGCAAAAGACCCTACTACCACCATTTCTGACAGGTGGCAGTCCGGTCTCTTCTTGAAAGCTTCCAGGGATGAAACTCCCACAACTTACTTTAACAAGCTAAACCCAACTAACTAAACTAAACTGAAGTTATTGTAGCTGACAAGTGGGGTTAAAATCCTTGGTGTAAAGCAGCTCTTACATGTTGTTGCAACTTCGGAGCAGGCTTCCTCTGTGCAGCACTGTTGCATCATATGGTACATGTGTCCATTCCCCAAATCAAAATGCATGTGGATATTATCACACTCAGCAGATTTGCCACAGGATTTGTGAAACATGTACTCAGGTCTGCTACCTACAGTGGAGGTCAAAGAAGAAATTAAAACAATATTTTGGAGGATTGGAAAAATGTCTTTCCTAGGAAGAATGGTCTTTGCCTGAGCAACTCGTTTCATGGACCTTCTCTGCGTGCCTACTGACCTTGTTCCCACAACCTATTCAATCACTGAATCCTGAATATTATGTTGAGTTGACATACTGAAACGTAAACTAACCTCATGGGCTGGCTCACACAATATGCTAAGAAGAGGAGGAGGAGGAACTACCTAGCAAATAAGGTCTTGATGTTCTCTGAGGTTGGTGGTTTTCTTGCAGACATTTCATTACCAGCGCACTGATGATGTTACCTAGTTGGGCAATGAACGTATGCAAGTTCACCACCAAGCTGAGAGAGCACCAAGGCCCCCACTGTTCAACCCCAAGCTGCAAATATTCTCCTCTATTGAAACTTAGCAAAGGTAAAATTAACCACGCTAAGAATGCTGTACAAATGATTCTGACCTCTTGAGTGAAGTGTGGCAGTGCTAACAGCAGCAGAGATGAAGACTGTCTACTCTTGGAAGATGATGATGTGTGTGAGAAAGAGAGGGAGAGAGGGAGAAAGAGAGACAGAGAGAGGAGAGAGAGGGGGTGAGAAAGAGAGAGAGGGAGAGCGGGGAGAGGGAGAGAGGGGGAGGAGAAAGAAGGAGGGAGAGAAAGAGAGGGAGAGAGAGAGGAAGAGAGGAAGAGAGAGGGAGAGGAGGAGAGGGGGAGAGAAAGAGGGAGGGAGAGAGGGGGAGAGAGAGAAAGAGAGGGTGAAAGAGAGAGAAGGCGAGGGGAGGGAGAGAAAGAAGGAGGGAGAGAGGGGGAGAAAGAGGGAGAGAGAGCGCTTTTATAAGCAGCTTTGAAACAGTACTTTGCACAAGTTTTCCTCAACTCCCAAAATGCTATTATCTGGCCTACCTGAGAATTCTTGGAAATATAAGTAGAGAATTTTTCCAACTATACAACAAGCGGAGGTTGCCTTGCTGCAGTTGGGAATTTCCATCCGCCCATCAACACACACACACCCTACACCCCACACCCCACACCCCAATTTTTTTTTCTTGATTTCCAGGCCCTTGCACCAACCCAGAGAAGATTGCACAATCCCAATGACGCAGGTGTCTCCATCGGTGCAGTTCTCCATGGGACCCGTACAGGAAGTCTTGTTGCTGTGGCAGGTTTCACACTGCAAACAACTGCCTTGAAGCGGGAAAACAAAGACAATTAGTATGTTTGAGCAATGGGAAGGATGATGTTGAGAAGGAGACCAGTGTTTTTAATATCCAGAGCATATAAATCCTTGCTCATCAACAGTGAACGACAGGGCCATGGTAGAAAAAGTAGAAATAGTATAAAGGACAAGAATATGGGTACTGTTTATTGTTGGTCTGTCTACTTGACTGTTCAAGTTATGGGCCACTCTAGGGCAGTGTTTCTCAGCCTCAGCAGCTTGAAAACTTGTGGACTTGCCAGCTGGGGGATTCTGGGAGTCAAAGTCCATACATCTTCAAGAAGGAAGAAGAAACATTTCCCTAGAGGCAGAGCTCTCTAACGGAGGCATGATTATGTTTCTCTTCCTGTTATTCAGGATACTGCTTATAAGCAGGGGTGGGATTCGCATCTATTCGCTAGAACCAGTTGTTAACTTTCTAAGCAGTTCGGAGAACCAGTTGTTAGAAGAAATTCCTGGCCTAATCCTGTAAGGAAGGCAGGAAGGAAACATTCTGGTGTTGCTTATAGAAACTGCCTCTCCATTAACCCTTATTACATTCTTGGCAGGACTGGACTTCCTGTCTCCAGAGCTTCTCTGGAGTTTTTTTTCCCTCTCCTTTCATGGTACTTTGCTTGTGTGGAGCCGGAAACTGACATATGTGTAGCCTAAATGAACAGTTGGAGACCTGAGAGTTTGACTTTCTTAAAGGGGAAGGGTTGTTTTAAGCTTTTTACACTGCTGTTGGGAGGAAATACTTCCCTGTTGGAGTATTGAAGAAATAATTGAATAACGAAGCAGAGCTGCCGGAAAGAAGCTTTTAATGACAAGGAACCATGAGTGACATTAAGCAAGGATTCTTGGCTAGCTGGAAAGATTGACATTCAAATGTGAGTTTACATACCCTTTCTGAGTTTTGGTCTAAAAATGGTTTTTGGTGATGTTTAATCCTGTGTTTATTGATGGGATAATTTTCTCTATTTAGCTTTGTTTGGGAAGAAAAAAGGTTAACTTCTGTTCCTGAAAAAAAACTGGGTTGAAAAATCTGGCTAATTCCTGTGTCTATTTGTCCTGGTAATTGGTTTAACAAGCAACAGCTACTGTTGTGATTTAATTATTTGTGTTGTGTTTGAATTTTTTCCTGCTCTCATGGTTTCTTTTTCTATCGGGGGGGGGGGGGTCTTCCTTCACTGCTTTAGTGGTATCTGGCACTGTCCTTTTGGGGTGTACTTCCAAGAGGCAGAATGCAAGCTTGGCACTGATTTTTTTTTTACTGCCTTTCGGGGGGCCATGTGATTTTTCCTTAAATCTGGATGATTTCCTCAGGATATCTTGTGAGGTGAGTGAGGCCAGCTGGTGTGTTTAAGTGGTGCAAATAGATCCAAAGATTGCTTCTCCTGGGTGTGCTCTTTCTGGAGAGCTTAAATGACCTCTCTGCTAAGGGGTTTCACTTCATGAGCAAGAGTTGGCTGCTGATAGTTATCGTTGCATTTTAACTATTTTAATTCCTCAAGGTGCTCTGGCGCCCTGCCTGATTTGTAACTCAGGCTTGCAGGTATTTTTAATCTAATGATTGGTACTTAAGGCGGCTTTTTGCAAGCAAAGAAGCTTTTTGTATTTTTGTACAGGTAATCCTTGACTTACAACTGTTCATTTAGTGACCATTATAATGATACTGAAAAAAAGTGACTTATGACTGTTTTTCACACGACCATTGCAGTATCCCCACAGTCACAAGAGACCAGGCGAGGAGAAGCGCCCCTTGATGTGAGTGATGTTGAGCTGGCCATGCCCAGCCAAGCCATGCCCACCAACTAAGCCACACCCACAGAACTGGCTGTTTAAAAATTTGAATCTCACCCCTGCTTTTAAGTGCTATCTGCTTAGAGCTCAAAGCATGGTTAGAGACCCCCACAAACCCACTTTACAGCCTGTTCCTGTTGCTCCCCTCTGGGAGGAGGTTTCGAAGTATTTCTAGCAGGACTTCCAGATTCTGTAACGGCTTTGTTCCCTAGGCCACCTATCTGGTAAACTTGCAAGGTTCATTTTTCTTGCCATGTACCTGTATACATCTGAATTAGACTGTGGTGTTTCTCCATGTCATAGACTATATGTGGGTATATGCATAATTTTGTATGTATGTACGGTATGCATGTATTCATTTATTTTGTCATGTTCATGTAGTGTATATTTGGAGGCGGTGAGCCTTCGAGAACTGTCTGCAATGAAATTTCATTTTTATATATGCTGATTAGTGTACATTCAAAGTGACAATAAAGTTATTATTCTATTCCAATCCCATTCCACTCCACTCCATTCCATTCCATTCCATTCTATTCTATTTTCATTCCATATTCTATTCTATTCTTTTCATGTGTTTCTTTATGGCAGAGGCTGGAAATGAGGACATTTTCAGCAGCATCCTCAAAGGAGGTTCCAAAATGTACAAACAGTGGTTGCGTTTGCACAATTGAAGCTCCCACCCAGTGGTGCAATTCAAATTTTTTTACTACTGGTTCTGTGGGCATGGCTTGGTGGGTGTGGCAGGGGAAGGATACTGTAAACTCTCCAGTCAGAAGCGTTATTTGTCAGTTCTCCAAACTACTCAAAATTTCCACTACCGGTTCTCCAGAAATGGTCAGAATGCCACCTCTGCTCCCCTTCTTCAGAGGTGTTGAAATGAGTAGATGTCCTCATGTTTGGAGACCGCCATCTTGACTGTTATGTGACCACTTCCTCTTACCATGGCTGTCCAAGAAGGGATGTTAGGAAATACAGCAGGATCAGAAGTAAAAGGCAGTTTGTGCGTGGGGAACCTTGGTTCCATGGGAGTGATGATGGGTGGAAAACATTTCAACTTAGTCATGGGCATGGAAATTTCCAGAAGAGAAGATAAACAAATCATGGTGTCTGTACGATGACAGCATCCTACAAACAAAGGTTGTATTTGCATCCAGTGCTGTTAATCAGTAAGCCAACCACTGTTTGAGCAACCTCTTCATACTTATATTCAAATATAATGTAAATATAAATAGCCTGGGCATGGCTTAGGTCAACTGTTCTGTACCAATCCCACTTGGTGCTGTGAAACTAAAACTGGAACTGAAACTCCTCTCCTCTGCTTGTGTTTTGCATTTAGGACAGCTTTCTTTTCAGGTGGGGAGGGTGAGTAGAACTCCTTAGCATCAGAGCGTGTTAATAATAATATTGGAAATACTAAAGCTCTGATGGTCATTTTGAAAAATCCTTTCTTAGTGAGCACCTAGAAATCAAGAGGAACATATGTGTCACATTTCAAGTTTGTAGGCTTTACAGTTCTGGAGATTTTGTGATGATGTGTGAAGTGGTATTTCGCTTTTATATATGCAGATTACCTTATTTATGGTTTTATTTCATATAGTTTTTCTCTTTTATGGTCGTAAGCCACCCAGAGCCTATATATTTTTAGGAATAAATAAATAAAAATACTTTTCTTCAAGGACTTTTTTTTTCTTTTTTTTGAAGCTTGGACTTGGGAGTCCGGAGGAAATGCCCAATTAAAAATAGTGAGTTTGGGATTAGTTGTGTTTGTTCTGGCCACACTATGAAACCATAGAACCATCAAATAAAAGTCAAAGGCTGCCTGTTAGTTCCATGCCTTATTACCTCATTTTGGTTCAATATAGTTGAATGCTGCCCCTTTAGGGCATTATATGAGGGGAGATATACTACTCTCTACATCAGGTAAATGTCTATGGAGATTCTCTGTCATCCAGGACATGGTTGTCCAAGGTGTTTTTTCAAGAGGCAACTGGACTTCCTGGTTTTTCTTTGAAGACGTTTCGCTTCTCATCCTAGAAGTTTCTTCAGCTCTTCAGAGAGAAGAAAAGAAGCTTCCGACAGCTGAAGAAGCTTCTAGAATGAGAAGCGAAATGTCTTCAAAGAAAAACCAGGAAGTCCAGTTGCCTCTTGAAAAAACACCTTTGGGTCTCTACTCCAGAGTTTCCCAACCGTAACCATTTTATGTTGTGGTTAGCCGGCAGCAGGTGCGGACGGCTGAGGAGAGCGAGGACTCAGATGAGCGGCCAAGACCGTTAGGGAGTGGACTGCTGCCTTCAGAGATTGTGGGGGCTGGCAGCAGCAATGAGGAAGTTCCCGAGGAGCCTGTGCTAAGTGCGCATGAGTGCAGAGTTGCTTGCAGAAAAGAGCAGCGACTGGGGAGTAAGGCTTCACGGTAATGGCTCCTCCCTCAAGAGGATAAAAGCCAGTTGTGAAATGAACATTCTTTGCAGAAGACGTTTTGAAACTCCAGCCTCGTGGACATTCCAGTATCCTGAGATTGTATTTGAAGATTCTTGTGTTGTAAAATATTTCTAGGTAACTTTATCTGTTGTTTTTGGCAGCCTTGCACAGTTTTGGCGAGGCTCGTGCTCATCCAGGTTAAGTAGTTTGCAGCAGCCTTTTAAGTGGGGATTCGTAAGAATCATTAAAAGGTTTCTGTTCCCTTTGGTTCATGTTTGTTTTGTTGAACAAGGGTTTGGGTCAGAACATTTTAAGGCGTGTAGACTTCAACTCCCAGAATTCCCCAGCCAGCAGCCAGGAATTCTGGGAGTTGAAGTCCACACATCTTAAATAATGGGGAAGCATGGCTCTACACCCATTCCAGCTGGGATCCGATTCGGTTTGTCCAGCTGAACAACTAAGCACCAAGCAGAAGCCTTCTTTACCTGTTGCTAGAAGCACAAAGCAAAGAAAAATTTGTAGAAGAGCCCGCATGTTGTCCGATCTTAAGGAGCTCATCTTGTGATGGATCCTCAGAAGTCCCTGTGATGGCGTCCTGAGGAAGCAGGGAAGTCAAATAAGTATTACATGCATTGAACAACTACAGCAGGGGTGTCAAATTCAAGGCCCGGGGGCCAGATCTGGCCCGCGGTGTGCTTGGATCTGGCCCACGGGGCCACCAGTCCACAGTGCCTCAGTCAGTGAGCTTGTGGGGTGGGGGTGCATGTGTGTCCCCCACACTCCATTTTCATTGACAGAGGGCTGCAGGAGGCCATTGCAGATGAAAAGGGAGTGCAGGGGGGCACATGCAGCCCCCCCCCCCCCGGGCTCCATTTTCGCTGCTGGAGGGCTATCAAGGCAAACTGAAAACAAAACAAAAGGAGAAACGTTTTCCCTCTTGCATTTGAGCATGCAGGAAGGGCCAGGAAAGGAGAAAGGGAAAGAGGAAAGAGGGAGAAAAAGAAGAAAAAATGGGAAGAGAACAAGGAAGGGAAAAAGGAGGAAAGAGGGGAAGGAAAAAGAAAAGGAAGGAAGCTCAAAACCAGTGGTGGGATTCCAATTTTTTTACTAGCGGTTTTGTGGGCGTGGCATGGCTTGGTGGGCGTGGCAGGGGAAGGATACTGCAAAATCCCCATTCCCTCCCCACCCCACTAACCTGCTTTCCAGCTCCGTTCTCCTGTGCAGGGCAACAAAAGAGGACCCAGCCGATCAGCTGGGATTCAGGAGGTGGAGAATAGATGGGGGGGGGGACCAGTCAGAGGTGGGATTTGCCGGTTCTCCAAACTACTCAAAATGTCCGCTACCGGTTCTCCAGAACTGGTCAGAACCTGCTGAATACCACCTCTGGTCAAAACCATTAAAAAAACCACAGCGGTATGGTGTCAATCTGGACACGCCCAGGCAGGGGTGAGGGTGGCTCACAGCTTGCGAGCGAAACAATCCAAAGCTGCATCAAATCCACTCATCGGAGGGCAAACGGCAAGGAAAGGAAGGCACGTCCTTCCCACGGAGCAGCAGTGATCACCCCCCCACACACCCCCAAATTCCACCTCCACCTCCTCCTCTCTCTCTTTCCCCCCCTTCTCTCCAGCTCTAGAAGAACACAACTACCACTTCTCACCCTGTTGAAATCCTTCACGCCAAAAGGAAGGAGGCACCCCTGTTAGCTTAGTCGGAGGATCTGTGCACGCCAGTTGTGCCAAAAGGTAACTGACAAGAGGTGGCTTTAAAACACAGGAGGGTAAACCTGAGAAGGACAGAGGGCTGGGCGGGCGAGGGAAGCGTCACTTTTCTTTCATTCGCATAGACTAGAGTGAATCGTTCTTCTCCCAGTCGGGGAAAAAGAAATTCTACCTACGGACTGTGGCAGACTCCAATGTAGCTTTTCCCTACTTCGTCCTCACACACACACACCACTTCCAGATCTACTTCACTACCCTGGCAGCCCCCCCAATTTTTTTTAACAAGCCTCTCAAAGGGTGGTGGGGAGGGGAAGGTGAGACCCCCATGGGCGTGTTAACTTAAGGTGTAGGTGAGGGGGCCCATATTAGACTTGTTCTATCACTTAATACAATAACAATAACTTGGTCCTCAACACCAATAAGACCAAGGAGCTTATAGTGGGTTATAGAAGGAACAGATCCAGCCCTGGTTTATCAATGGAGACTGAATGGAGCAAGTAGCCAGTTTTAAGTTACTGGGTGTTACCATTGTAGCCCTGGTCAAAAGGGCCCAGCAGAGATTATACTACCTGAGACTTCTTAGAAAACAACAACCAAATGGAAAACTGCTGGTGACCTTCTACCGCTGCACCATAGAGAGCATTTTAACTCACTGCACCTCTGTATGGTTTGCCAATTACACAGGGGCAGATAGGAAAGCACTCCAGAGGGTTAATTTCATTGCCCAGAAGATCGTTGGTTGCCCTCTCCCCTCTTTGGAAGAGCTTTATAGCTCCCGCTGCCTTAAGAAAGTTCAAAACATCCTCAAAGATCCATCTCATCCTGAGAACCCTTTTCTTGAATTATTACCATCAGGCGGACGGTACAGAACAATAAAAACAAGGACAAATAGGCTGAAAAACAGCTTCCATCCCAGTGCAGAAGCTCTCTTGAATTCTACTGTATAGTGCAGTGTCGGTGTGGTGTCGGGGGTTTCTGGTTCAATGTGTGGGGTGTGAAGGATGTGGGTTTGTGTTTATTTTCATGGTCATGATGTGCACTGAAGATGGTGTTTGATTTCATTGTACGAGGTGCAATGACAATAAAGTAAAGTAAACTAAACTAAACTAAAATTAATAATCCTCTGGGTGGTCCTGAGGAAGGAAGGAAGGAAGGAAGGAAGGAAGGAGGGTCTCAGCGAAGTCCTGCCGTAGCACGTGGCCACCATAGGTGCCGCCGACATGAGTGATGTCGAGCGGACCACACCCACCACACCCTCCCCTCCCCTTGAGGTCAAACACAAATCTGATGCGACCCTCAATGCAGTGATGGGATTCAAAAAAAAATATTACTGGTTCTGTGGGTGTGGCTTGGTGGGTGTGGCAGGAAAAAGGATACTGCAAAATGCCCATTCCCTCCCCACCACACTAACCTGCTTTCCAGCTCCATTCTCCTGTGCAGGGCAACAAAAGAGGACCCAGCCAATCAGCTGGGACTTGGGAGGCAGAGAACAGACTGAAAGAAGCAACTTAGGCCGGTTTTCACACTTATGACTATTGCAGCGCCCCCCAGGGTCAGATGATCACCCTTTGAGACCTTCCTTCTGGCAGGCAAAGTCAATGGAGGGGCCAGATGTGCTTAACAACTGTCTTCTTAATTTAACAACTGCAGTGATTCACTTAACAACCGTGGCAGGTCACTGAACAACTGTCTTGCTTCGCCACAGAAATGTTGGCCACCCGGATTACTTGCCCTTTATTTCAGTTCTTATTTCCTGCAGGTCTTTGCTGCCACCTAGTGGTATGTTTGCAACTGACACCTGAGAGCCGTTTTTAGCTATTTTCATTGCTACAGGTAGTACCACCACTACGGACATTTTTGTGGCTAAGTGAGAAATTTTATTCTACAACTTTTCTATTTTACGACTTTTCTTGGCGCATTTGCTAAAGTGAATCACTGCAGGCGTTAAACTGGTGGCACGGTTGTGAAGTGAACCTGGATTCTGAATTGTCTCTGCTTGTCTGAAGGTCGCAAAAGGGACCTCCAGGACATTTGTGACCGTCGTAACTGTGAGACACTTGTCAAGTACCTAAATGCAAATCACGTGACCATAGGAATGCTCCAATGGTCATAAGTAGTGAAAAATGGTTGTAAGTCACTTTTTTTCACTTAGTTGTAACTTCGAGTGGTCACTAAGCAAACTGTTGTAAGTCGAGGACTACCTGGTGAGTTGTCTCCTCGTTAACTTGGGTACTGAAAGGAATTGAATGGATCTGCGTACTGGCTGGACTGTCACAAAAGGAGAAAATCCTCGGGTGCCCAAGATTATATGTGGTGGGGTTTTCTGCAGGGATGGGTTGCTACCGGTTCATACCGGTTCAGATGAACCGGTATCGAATTTTATGACCAGTTCAGCGAACCAGCAAATCCCACCCCTGGCTGGCCACACCCACCCCACTCTGCTCCGCCCCTCCCAGGAGTCCCCACACGGCCCGTTTTAGATTCCAGGTATGTGCAGAGGCTCAGCGAAGGCATAAAATGGGCCTCCCAGAACTTCTGGAAGCTGGAAATGGGCCTCTGGAGCCTGGGAAAGGTGAAAACAGTCCCCCCGCAGCCCGTCTTCGCTTTCAGGCCAAGGTGGTGCAGGAGGCTTACTAGGCCATGACTACCATGGCCACGCCCACCCAGCAACAAGGCAGAGAACTGGTTGCTAAATTTTTTGAAGCCCACCCCTGGTCTTCTGGCAGGGGAAAAAAACAGAGGGAGCGAGAAGAACTTTTAACTTGCTAGTGGCTTCCTCTTTGAATTTCCTTATGGGAACCTGGCAGGGAGCATCAAAAATCAGAAAAAAACCCACCCATTGATCTGCTTAATGACTGTCACATTCGCTTAATAACCGCTGCAAACAAGGCATAAAATCAGGGCCGGTTCCTGGGTGCCTTGACTTACACCCATAATGACTTACAATGGAAATTCTGGCTTCCATTACAGCCATAAGCCAAGGACCACCTGTAGAACGAAAAGTCAATTAAAAACCCTACGTGGAGTTGGTTGTGATCTGGAGTGTTAAAGAAAGAAACTGAAGGCTTTCTTTCAGCAGTTCAAGAACAAGCCAACATTCAGCGTGTAACAAACCACCGTGACTTCTCCCCTCTGGTGTAAATTAAAGGATGAAATAATGGACCATTTGATTAACGTGGTAACCCAGATGCCAGAAGCATTCATTGGAAACTTTGTTGAAGGGTTTGGCTGCTGCAAGAATTATTGGGACCATCAAATCGACAAGGTTTTGGGAAATGAGCACAGCTTAAGATCTTGTGGGACTTATGGGTCAAAACAGACAGACATCCTGTACATAACATACCTGTTATAATGGTCAATGAATTGAGTTCAGTTTGTTGGTGTTTCTATGCCAGTTGGTTCTAGGATTGAAGAAAAGCAATTTCAAAAAAATACGAAATACTACAACTATTTAAGTTGAATATTTTTAGGGGGGTTGGAATCCATTGTTGCACCAATTATAATTGGAGCCCATGGAGCAATTTCTGAAACATTTCCCAATATCTGAATATTTTGAATTGATCAGATCTGTACACCCTAATTTTTCAAAAACCCTGCTTGGAACTGCCTATATTCTCAGATACCACCTTAATAGTTCTTTAGGTCCTTAGATGTGAATCTAATCGTATAGTCCCTATATGATTATTTAAAATTTGAAAATATATAATAATCTGGCTGGCTGGTGACTTAGAGATTGAGGAGGATTTTCTTTGGGACGAACAGCCTGATATCAATTAATGTTATCTTACCATTATTAACAGATGGTTTTTGGCATCTCTCCTTGTTCAATCCTCTCAGCCCGGTGCTTTAGGTGTTTTTAACTGATGTTAACTGTCATCTGTCAGGTTCTATTGCACTTAAAGGGACAGTACTTTTATCTGTAAGTAGCCCATAGGTTTATAAGTCTGTGTGGGCATGAGAAAAAGGGAGAAATAGATGGGAGAGAGAAAGAGAAATAGGTAGGTAGGTAGATCTAACAGAGAAAGTGGATAGATAGAGGATAGACAGGCAGGACAGAGATGAGTGAGAGAAAGAGAGAGGATAGAAAGAGAAAGAGATGAGGATATGAGAGAGAGAGAGAGAGAGAGAGTAGATAGATGATAGATAGATAGATGATAGATAGATAGATAGATAGATAGATAGATAGATAGATAGATAGATAGATAGATAGATAGATGATAGATAGATAATTATGAATGGGTGATAGATAGATAGATAGATAGATAGATAGATAGATAGATAGATAGATAGATAGATAGATAGATAGACAGACAATACAGATATAGACAGAGAGACAGAAATAGACAGACAGCAGACAGACAGACAGGCGATTAATAGTGAGGGATAGAGATAGAGGATAGACAGATAAACAGAAAGTAGAGATAGGGAGAGAAGATTTGAGTGGGTGTGGATTGATTCATTTATTGATTCATCGATTTTGATTATGGTTGTAGGCCCAGTCAACCGTAGCCAACTTTGCAAAACATTCCACTTTAATAATAAAAGTTGAAATAATTCACCATAAAGCATAAGTTCATTCAAGGCTCCGGTAATTGGCTATAAAGCCCATCATGGCATGGAGCTGGTTGTTTCAGGGACTGCCTCTAAAACCACCAGATTGGCATTCTCTCTCGATCCTGCCCACTGAAGACGGCCATCTGGCGGGATCCCAGAAAGAGAAACTTTTCTGTTGTGGTTCCCGCCTGTTGGGACTTCTTAAGTGACGAGTTACAGGCTTCCCCAGGGGAGCCCGTACCAGTTGCCAAACTTCTGGATTTTGATCACGTGACCACAGGGGATGCCGCAACAACTATAAGTGCGAAAAATATTTCATTTTTTAAAGTACCATAACATGGAATGGTCGCCAAATAAAACCGCTTTAAGTCGAGGACTGCCTGAGAACAAACCCATACACACATTCCGTATGTGGGAGGTGTCAGACAGCAATGAATCAAACAGTGCGGAATACAGACCTGGGGTTCGATTGCGGGTACATGAAAGGGTTAGTATTTTTGAACATCAAAGCAAGGAAGTTGCTCGCTTCCTTTGGCTGAAAGAAAACCCGTCTAAAGCCATGCCACGTCCACAGAACCGGTACTTAAAAAATTTGCATCCTACCCCTGTTTCAGACTTTGCTTTTAGCATTTTCATGAAGGCGATATCAGCATTTAAGCATGGCATCCGTGCCTGCTTTTCTTTCTTATTTTTTCTTTTTGGACTCGCTATTTCTATAAACCGATATCTCTAATAAAGCAACCTCTACTTCAGACCTGTTTCCTTTCAGCCAAAGGAAGTGAGCCACTTCCTTGCTTTGATGCTCAAAAATACATTGAAACGTTGAACTTGGTCTAGTTTATGACTTGATGAACCACTGAGGTTTTTTTTTTTCTGTCTGTTTTTGAAGTTTCTATATTAACAAACAATGAAGCTAAAAGACTCTTATTTGACCTATTTGAATGGCTAGGTGGAATCAGACAGACCCTACCCAGTTGCTTTTTTCATATGACTTATGAGTTAGCAACAAGAGTCATTGATCCACTCATTTAGTTTCTCATTCAAGAAGCTTCTTCAGCTCTGGTTTAGATCATGGGGTGGGATTCTACCAGTTCGGCCCAGTTCCGGCAAACCAGTAGCTCCAAAGATCATCCGGGAGAGAACCGGTACACACTGAAGATCAAAGTATTTCCTTCCCACCCACCCCCAGTGATCAGCTGTTTTCTGAAGATCAGCTGTGGCGAGGGATTTAGATTAGCTAGAATGCAGGAAATCGTCAGCTGATGCCCCTCTTGCTGTTGTACTGCTTCGCCCAGGAGGCTTCCTTGAGGCCCAGGAGGCACAAAATGGAGTGTGTGGGTGCTGTTGTGCGTTCCCCCGTGCCCTGTTTTTGCTCCCAGGAAGCTTCCCTGAGGCCCAATTTAAAAAAAATTGCTCACTGGGCCTCAGGGAAGTTTCCTGGTCTCTGATGCAATTTTGAGGCTTGTTCCAAGATATTATCTTTATGGCTCTGAATCCTGTCGGATCCTAATGGGCTGTTACCTCAGCTGTTTACAAAAAGTGCCCAATCTTGTTGGTGTCAAACTTGTATGAAGAAATTATGCAGTCTTAAGTCTTTCTTCACAAAGAATAGGTCAATCAATCCTTACGGGAACCAAATCAGTGGAAAAGCAATAAATTAGAACATTGATCATCACACGGGTGGGATTCAAAAATTTTAACAACCAGTTCTGTGGGCGTGGCTTAGTTGGTGGGTGTGGCTTGGTGGTCATGTTATTGGCTGGGTGTGGCCAACTCAATATCACTCACATCGAGGCACGCATCTCCTCACCTGGCCTCTCATGACTGTGGCGATCCTGCAACAGTTGTAAGTGTGAAAAATGGTCATAAGTCACTTTTTTCAGTGACATTGTAACTTTGAATGGTCACTCAACACAAGCAAAGTACCAGCAAAGGAGGGGAAAAAAAACTCCAGAGAAGTTCCAGAGACAGGAAGTCCAGTCCTGCCAAGAATGTAATAAGGGTTAACAGAGAGGCAGTTTCTGTAAGCAACACCAGAATGTTTCCTTCCTGCCCTTCCTTACAGGATTAGGCCAGTAATTTCTTCTAACAACTGGTTCTCCGAACTGCTTAGAATGTTAACAACCGGTTCTAGAGAATAGGTGTGAACCTGTAGAATCCCACCTCTGGATCATCAGAATAACCTCACCATTGTTCCTGAATTCCATAACAAATGTGAGATAACCACAGGCCCCCTATTGTGGGGTATTTATACTGTCTGACACTGAGTAAATATAAATGGACTTTTTCTAGAGCCCATGTTAACCATTTGTCTGAAATGGTATAGCTTTTCCTGAGCAGTGGGACAGCAGGCTTCCGAAGCAGGGAGTTGGACTAGGCCAGTGGTCGCCAACCAGTGGGCCGGGGACCACTGGTGGTCCACGAGAAAATGTTGGTGGTCCTCAGAGAAATGTCACCCCCAAAGCAATTAATCCAGGCTGTGTGGGAACACAAGCCTGTGCCGCCCACATGGCCCACAGGAACACAAGGCTTGCATTGCTTGCATTGAGAACAACATGAAGTATTGAGGGGAGGAGGGAAAGGGCAGACGGGGGGAATTTGTGCCATTCACCCCCATGCGCCTGGCCACCAGGCTGCTTCTTTCCGCTTCTTTCTTCTTCTGCTTTTGGCTGCATGCACAGAAAGCAGCAAAAGTCTTTCTCTCCCCCAAACTCTGCCAGAAATGAGTCTTTGGGTCCCTGCAAGGCCTCCTTGCTCCAAAAGGCTGCACCAGCAAAGTCTCATTTCTGGCAGAGTTTGGGGGAGAGAAAGAAAGACTTCTGCTGTTTCTGCTGCTTTCCTTGCATGAAGCCAAAAGTCTCTCTCTCTCTCTCTCTCTCTCTCTCTATCTATCTATCTATCTATCTATCTATCTATCTATCTCTATCTCTATCTCTATCTCTCCCCCCCTTCCCCTGAAAACAGAGCTGGAGAAAGAATCCTGCAATCCCAAATAAAAAAGGATCGATCGGTAGGAAAACAGGGTGGGGAATTTTTCTGCAGACTTTTGGGGGGATTTTCCCAGGGTCTCTGGTCCGCGGGATTTAAAATTATGAGTTTAGTGGTCCTTGAGGTCCAAAAGGTTGGTGACCCCTGGACTAAAAAACCTCCAAGGTCCCTTCCAACTGTTATTCCATTACTCTATTCTGTCTTCAAAAAAAATCCAGAAAGCCCAGTCACTTCTTGAAAAAAAGCACATTTGGGACAACTGTGACCTGGACGACTGAGAACCTCCATAGACAAACGAAGTCTAAAATCCTATACAGCAGCATCCCCATCGGATACACAAAGCTCTTAAAACCCCGGGCTTTTTTCCCACCGGGATTGCATGGATGGTCTCTCAGGTGCAGCTCAGTTAGGGTCTGCATTTGGTGTAGGGAATCACAGGCAGGGGTTTGGATATTCTACTGGATATGCCAGAGGCCAGCAGAGCTGGCAGCAGATTCAGACAGTGAGGAGGTTGGGGAGGAACATGGACCAGTCCTGGAGTCTGGGGGAGGCTCTGATGACTGGTCTACATCAGAGGCAGAGATGGGGCCAGGGTCTTCTGATAGTTATCAGCTGCCTTCGGAGTCAGACATCAGTGAGGCAGAAGAACAGCTGGAGCCTGTTCCCAGTGTGCACATGCGCAGAGCTGCCCGAGCAAGGGACTAGCTAAAGAACAAGGGTCGACTTGGGAGTAAAGCCACAGGTGGACAGTGAATGGCCCCTCCCATAGGGAATAAAAAAGGAGCAAAAGGGGAATTGGGTTTTGCAAGAGACAATTAGAGTGAGGTATTGCCGGTATTGTCTGCTACAGTGTGTGGCATCTGAAAGATATCAGCCTGGCAACTCCCCAAGCCTGATAAAGGTCTGTAATTGTGAAATATCATGAAAGACTATTGGCCGGGACATTGCTGGAGAGAAATTCACTGTAAATTAAATAAAAGGGGTTTATCTGGACCAAGAGTCGGCTTCGTGCTGTTGGGGAAAGCCTAGGTCAGAACACAGAGCCCTTCTTTGACTTTGTCCCTCTGCTTGAGGGGGTGAAATATGGAGAAATGTCCCACTCCTAATTCCTTTTGAGGCCGTATCTGCATCTCAAGGTATCGAGTTTAAGAATCTCATTGTTCCCTAATTTTTCCCAGAGCCGATAGAAATCCGACTGCACGTCACATGTTTGCTTAAACATGTCATTTATTTTTTTACAGAAGAAAACAGAGAGCCAATGCCAAGAGGGAAATTCATGACATTACAAAGGCGAAAAGGAAACCTAAATAGATAATAACTGCTTCAATTGCAGAGCTGATGCAGCCCCATAACAAATGACTTTTAGAGAAAGGTCCCGAGAAAGAAAAGGAACCCAGCAAAATACAGCAGGTGGAATTGGCAAGAGTAAAGCCTCTTCGAAGCAGCCACCAAACACGAGGCTGTTATAATCACTGTGTTGCGACGTTGAAGGATGAACAAGTCCCCGTCGCTGATGTAACGGCATGTTGACTTAGTGGTGCAGCCTTTCATGATTGTGTCCCAGAGCACCCCATCTGGACATGGAAGACAAAAGAAGCAATTCTGATGGAATCACATGGAGGAATCTGCCGGTGGTTGGTCTTCAACCCGTTTTCTCTCCATTAAGTCAAAATAAATAGCGTGAAGTACGAAGGTACAAGTGGAGAGATTGGAGTTTTCCTAGTCCAATAGCTATTTCAAATTAGATGGAATCCAGATGTAGGAGATGACCAGGCTGAACCCAAAGGAGGGGTCAAGCAGGTCATCAGTCTCGAGTCCCTTTGTGCCCACCAGAGATCTAAGTCCAGCCCTCTATGAATTTTTATCTACCACCAACTGGCTTTGACTGTTAGTAGTTCAGATTCTTGTAGAGAACTTAAGCTTGCAATCATCATCATCATCATCATCATCATTTAATGACCACATAATCCTTTACGGGGTGGAGTCTGGGCAATTGAATGGAGCTAGCAGAGTGTTGAATGGCCGGATGCCTTTACCTGTCGCCAATGCAGAGTTTTGTTCAGCAAATATATTCTCAGGGTGCCCAGAGAAAGAAATGTCTGCCTCTACTTAGGATCGAACACACAGCCTCCTGATTGTGAGGCGAGACTTCCACCTCTAGGCCACCACACCACTCCGAGAGAACTTAAGTTTGCAATAAACCCATATGTTCATTTGACCTTCCTGGAATCCTGATTTCCCACGTTTGACCCCAGCCGTCAAAGGAAGCTCCCAAGCATGGGAAACGGAACTCACCTCCATAGGAACGCATAAAGAGATGGAAGCAGTAATTTTCATCCCCGGTACAGTTTGTAAATTCTTCCTTGCATGTACCTGTTTCAGAAAAGCAGGCAGGGCAACGCTTTCCATTGGTGTTAGTCTCTACTGAAGGTACTGAAAACAGAAGTGGGGGGTGGGGGGGAGAGAAGATTCCCAGACAGTTTAACATTCAGAGAGGGTAAAGGTAAAGGTTCCCCTTGCACATATGTGCGAATCGTTTCTGGGGGGGCAGTGATCATTTCCGTTACAAAGCTGAAGAGCCGGCACTGTCCGAAGACGTCTCCGTAGTCATGTGGCCAGCATGACTAAATGCCAAAGGCGCATGGAATGCTGTTAACTTCCCACCAAAGGGGTCCCTATTTTTGCATTTTTTTACGTGCTTTCAAACTAGGTTGGCAGAAGCTGGGACAAGTAATGGGAGCTCACTCCATTGCATGGTGCTAGGGATTCGAACCGCTGAACTGCCGACCTTCCTGATCGACAAGCTCAGCATCTTAGTGGTAAAAACTTTTTGAATCCCACCACCGCTGATGGTAAATTTATCAATATTACGTTATTTATTTAATTGATATCCCATCTTTACTGTGTTTTCTAAACAACTCAGGGAAGCAAGTGTATCTAATATTCTTTTCTTCTCCTATTTTCTCCACAATAACGATACTTTCGGGGTGAGTTTGGGCTACCTTAGAGGACAAAACATATGAAGAATGGTTGGAGGAACTGGGCATGGCTAGTCGAGTGAAAAGAAGGACTCGGGGTGACAGGATAGCAGTCTTCCAATGTTTAAGGTGCTGCCACAAAGAAAGAGGAGTCAATCTATTTTCCAAAGAACCCGAAGGCAGGACAAGAAGCAATGGATGAAAGCTGATCAAGGAAAGATCTGGAAGACACACCTTCGGCATTGACAAAATCCTCAGTAGTCAATTGCAAAAGGTAGCAGAATAACAGAGTTGGAGGGGACTTTAGAGGTCTTCTAGTCCAATCTTCTGCTCAAGAGGGAAAGCCTATACCTGTGATGGTGAACCTATGGCACGCATGCCACAGGTGACATGCAAAGGCATTTGTGCTGGCATGCAAGCTGCAGGCAGACTTACCTCACTGCATATGTGCACGCCTCACAGCTGATTTTCAGCAGGCTTGAGGCCTTTTTCAGCCTCCCAAAGGCTTGAGGAAGGCTTCTGCAGGCTTTGCAGGCCGAAAACTAGCCCCGTTTCATCACTTCCTGTTTTTCCGAAAATACCGGAAGTGACAAAATGGGGCTAGTTTTCGGCCTGCAGAAGCCTACAGAAGCCTTCCTTTGGGAGGCTGAAAAAGGCCTCAAACCGGCCGAAAATCAGCTGTGAGGCTCAGTGCAAGTAAGGGGATGGCAGGGATGGGTGGGATTGCGCACGCATGTGTAGGGGATGTGTGGGACATGCATTGCCTTCTGGGTGCTGGCACATGAGCACGAGCATGCAAGCGCATGCGCTATTTTTGGCACAGGAGCCCAAAAAGGTTAGCCACCACTGGTTTATACCATTTTGGACAAATGGCCATCCAATCTCTTATTTAAAACCTCCAGTGTAGGAAGGAGAAATTTCCTGACGTTGAGAATCAATTAATCAGGCTGGGGATTTTGTCAATGCCAATGTTGTGTCTTCCAATCTTCTCCAAAGTTTTCTTCTCCTCTGGTGGAGACAGGTGTTTTTCTACCAGGTTCCGAGGAGGAAATCAGTTTTCATTAGCACTTTAGTTCTGTAAAGCATTGGGTGGCAATGAGGGTGATTGACTGGCTTGTACATTAAAATGCAAAAAAAGCAAATATTGAGAGAGATGTCAAGAAAACATACACACTTACATGAAGGGATGGTTGTTTTACAAGCATCCCCAGTGCAACAAACCAAATTTCCTTGAAGGATTTTCCCATTCCCCATGTTCAAGTGGGTTTTCGGAGCATCGCAGACTACACTGGATTCACAGCCCTGGGCCACGGTCTGCAACACTTTGCCTGCTACAATGGAAATAAAGAGGAAGGCATGTCCTAAGGGACTAGACTAGCTGGCAGCTGCATCCCATAATTTAAGCAGGAAGGAGGACACTATTGACCTTGGGGTTTGGCCGAGAAATTACTACAGCTTCTGGAAGTCTACTGGGGCAGCATGGAGAAGGTATCACAGAGAAGAAAATCCATAATTGAAGATGATCATCAACAGTGCTTAATCTACCACAGACCCAGAGGGCACCAAGAGTTGGTAGCATTATAATCTGGCAGACATGATTGCCTTTGGGATGGATGGATGGGGGCAGTGGGAGAGAAAGAGAGAGAGGTGGTAGAGAGATAGGTAGATAGAGGTAGGAAGAGGTAGAGGTAGGAAGGTGGATAGATAGAGAGATATTGATAGATGATAAAGATGGGTGGATGGATGGATAGATAGATAAATAGATTAGATGGGTGGATGGGTAGGCAGACAGACAGACAGATAGATAGACAGACAGATGGTAGAGATATATAGATGGATAGATAGATGGGGTGGGTGGATGAATGGATAGATAGATGATAGATAGATAGATAGATAGATAGATAGATAGATAGATAGATAGATAGATAGATAATGATAGATATTTGAAATAAGCTATTTCTGTTGCATTCATTGGACTGTATCCAATCAATTGAGCATGGCACATAGGATACCCCTTTCTGCCTTTCCTGAGAATACACTTTAAGAAATGACTGGCTAAAGAGTTGTGGGAGCTGAAGTCCACACATCTTAAAGCTCCCAAGATTGGGAATTATCTCAAAAAGACCATCGTTACCTTTGCCAATGCTCCAGAAATATAAATCAGCTAAACTTAGGTGAGGCATGTAGGCTAGGATTAGATGTCTCCATGTCATGATGCTATAAAGTCATCTAGCCTAAACTGTTTGCTTAAACAGAGTCTAGATGTGGTGTGCATTTGTCACTAACTTAGAGTGTTATGAATTAAAACGATGACGCATGTTTCTTGTTCAGGCTCACAGGTCTTCATATTGCCAGTACAGTTGGTGCCAATGTCAGAACATACTTCACACTCCAGAGTGGCAACTGAGGAGAGAGAGAAAGGATTTTTTTTTTGAAACTCATAAAATAAAATTCATATTTTTTTTATAATTCATGTTTTATTTACAATTTTCCTTTCACACAGTTGAGGTAATTCCTCGTTAGGAGAATGAGCGCACACAAGGAGACGTAGTTGAAAGTGGTGAAGAATAACACACAAACAGCACACAGCTACACTGTATAGTAAAATGTAGGTTTTTACTTCCAGTAAAACGGTTAAGCAAAGTTCAACAAACAGTCCAAGTCATTCACAGTTAAAGCAGTCAGTTTTCAGTCCAGGGATAATCCAAATAACAAAATCCAATATCATAAACAGTTCAGTAACAGACTTACATCAAATCCAAGAATAACGATGATCAGTAACAACAGTCAATAGTGAAATGCAGGAACACAGTCTCAGCAACAAGAGAACAGGACAACCCAGGTTTCTGGCTCCATCTTATAGCCATTTGAGGAACCACACCCAATTACAATTTTAGCATTCCCTTAAAGAGACAGTATTAAAATGTCTATCCCGGTTTATATATTTTCCAACCCAACTGTTAGGTGACTTACATTCCTAACACACACCATACATATTTTGTGGACAGTGCAATGACTGGGTCAATGCCCTTTTTAAACAACGCTAACAATGCTAATACAAATAAATATACACTATACAATACTAATCTTCCAATCTCAACAATTCTATTCTCTCTTTATGGTTCTTATTTTTTTCCCATTAATTCATTTAAGCATAGATAACATTTCTTTTCACTGTGTATTTATTATCCCCTATTACGTCACTTATATTTAATGTTTTTAAAAATTACGCTTCATTCCACCATAATTTCAATATCCCAAATATCTAGAACTACTAAGCAAACCAAATGTTAACAAAATTTAGTCAATCCCGGAACTGTATCTCAAAATCACCACAATCTCTAATCCTTAAAAGTTTTAAGTTCACAATATATTTTAATACACTATTAATATTAATAATACAATTAAATTACCTAATCCTAAACTTCTCTTTTTTAAGAGAAAAAAAAACCAAAAATCTCTTCAAAAAAAAAAAATTAGAAAGACATGGATGGATGTTCAAAGGATGCAGCAGAAAGAGAGAGAAAAGAGAGCGTTTTCTGAGAATGTATATAATTGGATCATCCTTCCTGAATTCCTTAACCCTTTCCTTTGGAGGTTTTGTCAGTGGATTATAGCAAACCTGTAAAATAATTTTTTGGGAAAGATTGCGCTGTAGAGATTCTGAAATAGAGTCAGAAGAGTAGGGGGAGTTTGGATTTTCTCCAGTCCTGCTCAAATCATCAATTCAATTCAGGTAATCAGTTCTATCCAAATTGAAAATTCAAAACATTAACCTGAACTGAATCTCCAAATCAAAATGCAGTATTATACAATCCCAGCAGGTGCAGATAGCTAAGCAAGGCGGATAGAATAGAATAGAATAGAATAGGATAGAATAGAATAGAATAGAATAGAATAGAATAGAATAGAAGAATTGGAAGGGACCTTGGAGGTCTTCTAGTCCAACCCCCTGCTTAGGCAGGAAGCCCTATAGTATTTCAGGCAAATGCTTATCTAATCTCTTCTTAAAAACTTCGAGTATTGGAGCATCCACAACTTCTGGAGGCAAGTTGTTCCACTAATTGATTGGTCTCACTGTCAGGAAATTCTCCCTTCGTTCTAGGTTGCTTCTCTCCTTGGTTAGTTTTCATTCATTGCTTCTTGTCCTGCCTTCTTGTGCTTTGGAGAATAGCTTGACTCCCTCTTCTTTGGGGCAGCCCCTGAGATATTGGAACCCTGCTATCACGCCACCCCTAGCCCTTCTTTTCATTAAACCTGTGAGTTGTCCCTGATTTTAAAACCTTTTCCCCATTTTCCTCTGAGGCTTCCTTACCTGTCTTTAGAAAATCAAAGAACAAGAAGATTTGCAGCAAAGATTGGACGGTCTTGGTTATTCCACCATGAGAGTGCATGTCCAGAAACCTTTTCTGCATGGTAGTAAATTCTTCAGGTGAAAGGTACCTTGAATGGAGAAAGAAGAACTAAGGCTGAAGGAGGTCCTTGTTATGGTTACTCTTGAATTACCCCGTAATCTATCATGGACCCGAGGGAGAAATTCATCCAGTCTGCATTTGGCTGAATTTACAAGGCATTCTTGACTTACAGTCAAAATGAGGACTCGAATTTCCATTACTAAACAAGGAGAAATTGTTTAACAGATTTGAATCATGCTGACCTTGAGCTCTAAACACCCAAATAAACATCGAAATGGTTCTTTACTGGAGGAGGAATGTGAAACTCAGCTAGTCTGATGATGGATGTTTGCAGGGGCCCAGGAGACAGGAAGTGATATTACACAAACTGTGACTTAAAATAAACGTATGTGCTTCATAACAATACAATCATAACAATACAAGAGCACACAATAGATACAAACTCAAGGTCAACCGCACCAAACTTGACTGCAGAAAATACGACTTCAGCAACAGAGTGGTCAATGTCTGGAATACTCTACCTGACTGTGGTTTCTTCCCCAAACCCCAAAAACTTTAACCTTAGACTCTACTATTGACCTCACCCCTTTCCTAAGAGGCCTGTAGGGGGCGTGCATAAGCGCACCAATCATGCCTACCGTCCCTGTCCTACTGTTTTTTTTTCTTATGTGTATCCATGTCTTCATAACTATGTTTTTACTTATACTTGTAAGCAATTGACAAACCAAATAAATACTAAATACTTCTGAGCAAAGGAGTTCAAAACAGGAACAAACTTTGTTGGATGTTGGATGCACAGTCCGATCTTCACATCCTCAGTGAGTCCTACAGTGCAAGCCTTAGTCTCCTTGTCTCTCCTCTCAAAGCAAATATATTTGTGTGAACTTCGAGAAATGAAGTTATGCCTCTCTAATGGCTTTGTATGAGCCATGGTGGCACAGTGGTTGGAGTGCAGTACTGCAGGCTACTTCTGCTGCCTGCCGGCTGCCTGCAATTTGGCAGTTCGAATCTCACTGGGCTCAGCCTTCCCTCCTTCCAAGGTGGGCAAAATGAGGACCCAAATTGTTGGGGGCAATAGACTTTGCAAACCATTTAGAGAGGGCTGCAAAGCACTGTGAAGCGGTATATAAGTCTAAGTGCTTTTGCTATTGCTCTTGTATGCATGCGTGCCTTCAAGTTGTGTTGACTCCTGACAACTTCCAGCATCACTCCCTGCAGTTTTCTTGCAAGATTCCAGAAATGGGTTGCCACTGCCTCCCTCCTAGGGCTGAGGGAGAGTGGGAATGAAGGAAGGAGAGGGAGTCAGAGAAGGAGAGATGGGGAGGGAGGGAGAGGAAGAGAGAGAGAGATAGAAGGAGAGGGGGGGGGGGTGAGAGAGGGGAGAGAGAGAGGGAGAAAAAGTCTGGCCCCAAGAAACTCAACCAAATTCAATGGCTAAGATGGACCAAATTCAGTCCTGGAGTTAGACTGGGTGAAAAAAATTGAAGTTTTCTCTGGCCCCTATTGAAAACCATGGTCTAGATCCACAATGTGGATGATTTTATACCATACCAAAATAGTTCTAGATAGATAAAGACAGGATAAGTTCAGGTAATTGGTTTCTTTTCTGTATTTCCGGCCGTGAAATGAACCTAAATTAATTGCATCAGTTTAAGCTCCCACTTCCAGTAACTGCCACCCGAGATGCTAAGGTTCTTTTTTTTTTTCTTCCTTAAAGTGAAATTACCTCCATCCTCAAGATTGGGTTCCTTGTGCTGGAACCCAGAGGAAGCTATGAGAGGAAAGAAATTTTACTCATTTTTTTTTTTTTTGCAAGAGTAAACATTTTTTTTACTCTTTTTTTTCTTTTTCTTGCAAAAAGTGGTAAGGGCCCTCTCCTGTGTAGGCCTTGTGTTGTATTTGAACATCTCTCTCTCTCTCCCTCTGTCTCTCTCTCTTTCACACACACACACACATGTTTTACACTCCTCTTTTTCACGTGTTTTAAACCCTCCGTCTGCTGGGCGAGCAGTGTATGAACATTCAGCTTAGGTGTTCTAACTGCCATCACTGTGAGGAATGGCAGGACCTGGAAACGACATCAGCCATCTTCTTCTGGCAACTGAGGTAAAATCATCAATCCAGGGGAAACCTAAGGAAAAAGAAAGAGGGAAAGGGTTCACCCTGTTCACCAAAATTGCACCATTACTCATTTCACTGACACAAACATTACTTTTTAATTCAAACATAAGAAAGGAGAAAATAAACAGCATATATGTTTGATTTTGCATACATTTCACATTTCAAAGACTTGCCTGGGTCGGTACCCAAGAAGCAGGATGTTTGCATCTTGAACTGATGGGAAAGAGCCAAAGCCAACACCAGTTGCTGAGTGAGAAAAAAAAAATCAAAAGATTTTTTCTTTGTGGTGGCAGGAGATGCAGCTTGAAATCCAAACTCTGGTGACTTCCGTTGCTTCTCCGCCAAAGGCCCTGAAATTGGTTGACCAGGGATAAGAGGTGAAACTGCCTCAGTAGGACATCTAGATGGATTATTGTGACATTTGGACCTTCAACCTTGAAATGAAGTTTCTACCACCCTACTGAGATGCCAGGAAGACTGTAGAACAGAGACACACGATCTAAAGATTTGACATGCTGGGGAGACAATCCAACAAAGGGGAAGGAGGACCGGAATGAAATATTTTCCATGCCATTTGAAAGCTGCACCAGTGTGTCGTGAGTCTTGCATCAACGTTTTGGGCAGCCTTGATGTCCAACTTCATCCGTGGATCTGTAAATCTCAATGCCGGATTCTTCTTTCAATCTCACATGTCTTTGACTTGTTCAAATGAATAAAAAGAAAATCACAATATCTCCAAATGGCCAAACTGAGGAAGCAAAGTGCCAAACTTAACTGGTCTCTCAGTGGGCAGTCAGAAATATTTTTTAATGGGCATTAAAGACGAAAAGCATCATCGGTAAAAGAGCCAGGAGGAAAAAACTTCAAGAGAGGAGGAGCTGCTATCTGTCAACCCTGAAGTGACACTAACCCTATTGGCTTCTTCTCAGGTTACATCCTGGATCCCGGAATTTCCAATCAGTGGCCCTCGGTAGGTTTTTAGTATATATATATATATTTCAGGCTCTTCAGGGGAATGACCAGAGCTCAGAAATAAGTCAAACATGCTGTTGACTATGACAGGTTTTTTTTTTTTCATGTGTTGATGTTAAATAGTATAAAAATAGGCAATGCCATATCCTTTTGGAATACAAATGACTTTTTTCTTTCTTTCCTAAGTAAGAGAGACAGGTTAGATAGATAGAAAGATTGGAAGGAGGGAGGGAGGGAAGGACAGATTAAACAGAAAGATACAGACGGACAGACAGACATCTGGCTGGGGAGAGAGAGAAGCTTTATTTTCATAATTTTGGCAGCAAATGGAGCTGGGACCACTTTACGGCTGACCCCACCAGAAATAAAAAGTCAAAAGGAAAAGCGATGGTCCCTCCCAGGTGAAGCCTTGGTGTGTTTGCAAGTAAGCCCAGGACTTGCTCAATGGAAAGACGGGCAATTTCACGGGCAGACCAAAAGCAACTCCTACCTGAACTGTCTATGGCAAGGTCTGTTTTCTGCTGGGCTAATTGCCACCGCTGCTTCCTGCATGTTCAGGGACGATGGGCACACAGCGAGCGACTGAATTACAGGGATCAATTGTATGTTCTTAGGACCCAGCCTATTTGTAAGG